>NC_060121.1:71794333-73044333 GCF_021461395.2 Schistocerca americana | reverse complement strand
AGTCGGCATTGTGCCTTTTGAATTTAATTCGGAAGCAATTTCTGTGTTTCATTGTCAATAAGAAGGTTCAAGGGATACAGTAACCCTGAAGTGAAGCATCGGAATCTAAAACTGGACTCACTGCAGAGGTTCAAATCATAGAAAGTGAGAGTGTCAGTCCTCTTGTACTTCAGTCGGCATTGTGCCGTTTGTATAAAATTCATCTGCAATTTCTGTGATTCATCGTCAAAAAGAAGGTCCAAGGGATACAGTAAAAGTGAAGTGAAGCATCTGATTCTAAAACTGGATTCACAGAAGAGGTTCAAATCATAGAAAGTTTGTGTGTCAGTCCTCTTGTACTTAAGTCGGCATTGTGCCTTTTGAATTTAATTCCAATGCAATTTCTGTGTTTCATCGTGAATAAGAAGTTCCGAGGTGTACAGTAAACCTGAGGTGAAGCATCGGAATCTAGAACTTGTCTCACAGGAGAGTTTCAAATCATAGAAAGTTAGAGTGTCGGTCCTCTTGTATTTAAGGCGGCATTGTGCCTTTTGTATTAGATTCGGTTGCAATTTCTGTGATTCATCGTCAATAAGAGGTCCAAGGGATACAGTATACCTGAAGTGAAGCATCGGAATCTTAAACTGGACTCACAGGAGAGGTTCTAATCATAGAATGTTAGAGTGTCAGTCCTCTTGTACTTAAGTCGGCATTGTGCCTGTTGTATTAAATTCGGATGCAATTTCTGTGTTTCATCGTCAATACGAAGGTCCAAGGGATACAGTAAACCTGAAGTGAAGCATCGGAATCTAAAACTGGACTCACAGGAGAGGTTCAAATCATAGAAAGTTAGAGTGTCAGTCCTCTTGTACTTAAGTCGGCATTGTGCCTTTTGAATTTAATTCCGATGCAATTTCTGTGTTTCATCGTCAATAAGAAGTTCCGAGGTATACAGTATACCTGAAGTGAAGCATCAAAATCTAAAACTGGACTCACAGGAGAGGTTCAAATCATAGAAAGTTGGAGTGTCAGTCCTCTTGTACTTAAGTCCGCATTGTGCCGTTTGTATTAAATTCGGAAGCAATTTCTGTGTTTCATTGTCAATAAGAAGGTCCAAGGGATACAGTGACCCTGAAGTGAAGCATCGGAATCTAAAACTGGACTCACAGGAGAGGTTCAAATCATAGAATGTGAGAGTGTCAGTCCTCTTTTACTTAAGTCTTCATTGTGCCTTTTGTATTAAATTCGGCTGCAATTTCTGTGATTCGTCGTCAAAAAGAAGGTCCAAGGGATACAGTAAACCTGAAGTGAAGCATCTGATTCTAAAAATGGATTCACAGAAGAGGTTCAAATCATAGAAAGTTAGAGTGTCAGTCCGCTTGTACTTAAGTCGGCATTGTGCCTTTTGAATTTAATTCCGATGCAATTTCTGTGTTTCATCGTCAATAAGAAGTTCCGAGGTATAAAGTAAACCTGAAGTGAAGCATCGGAATCTAAAACTGGACTCACAGGAGAGGTTCAAATCATAGAAAGTGAGAGTGACAGTCCACCTGTACTTAAGTCGGCATTGTGCCTTTTGTATTATATTCGGATGCAATTACTGTGTTTCATCGTCAATAAGAAGGTCCTAGGGATACAGTAAACCTGAAGTGAAGCATCAGAATCTATAACTGGACTCACAGGAGAGGTTCAAATCATAGAAAGTGAGAGTGACAGTCCTCCTGTACTTAAGTCAGCATTGTGCCTTTTGTATTGAATTCGGATGCAATTTCTGTGTTTCGTCGTCAATAAGAAGGTCCAAGGGATACAGTAAACCTGAAGTGAAGCATCGGATTCTAAAACTGGACTCACAATAGAGGTTCAAATCATGGAAAGTGAGAGTGTCAGTCCTCTTGTACTTAAGTCGTCATTGTGCCTTTTGTATTAAATTCGGATGCAATTTCTGTGATTCATTGTCAATAAGAAGGTCCAAGGGATACAGTAAACCTGAAGTAAAGCATCGGAATCTAAAACTGGACTCACAAGAGAGGTTCTAATCATAGAAAGTTAGAGTGTCAGTCCTCTTGTGCCTAAGTCGGCATTGTGCCTGTTGTATTAAATTCGGATGCAATTTCTGTGTTTCATCGTCAATAGGAAGGTCCAAGGGATACAGTAAACCTGAAGTGAAGCATCGGAATCTAAAACTGTACTCACAGGAGAGGTTCAAATTATAGAAAGTTAGGGTGTCAGTCCTCTTGTACATAAGTCGGCATTGTGCCTTTTGAATTTAAATCCGATGCAATTTCTGTGCCTCATCGTCAACAAGAACGTCCAAGGTACACAGTAAACCTGAAGTGAAGCATCGGAATCTAAAACTGGACTCACAGAAGAGGTTCAAATCATAGAAAGTGAGAGTGTCAGTCCTCTTGTACTTAGGTCGGCATTGTGCCTTTTGAATTTAATTCCGATGCAATTTCTGTGTTTCATCGTGAATAAGAAGTTCCGAGGTGTACAGTAAACCTGAAGTGAAGCATCGGAATCAAAAACTGGACTCACAGGAGAGGTACAAATCATAGAAAGTCAGAGTGTCTGTCCTCTTGTATTTAAGGCGGCATTGTGCTTTATGTATTAAATTTGGAAGCAATTTCTGTGTTTCATTGTCAATAAGATGGTCCAAGGGATTCAGTAACCCTGAAGTGAAGCGTCGGAATCTAAAACTGGACTCGCAGGAGAGGTTCAAATCATAGAAAGTGAGAGTGTCAGTCCTCTTGTACTAAAGTCGGCATTGTGCCTTTTGTATTAAATTCGGCTGCAATTTCTGTGATTTATCGTCAAAAAGAAGGTCCAAGGGATACAGTAAACCTGAAGTGAAGCATCTGATTCTAAAACTGGATTCACAGAAGAGGTTCAAATCATAGAAAGTTAGAGTGTCAGTCCTCTTGTACTTAAGTCGGCATTGTGCATTTTGAATTTAATTCCGATGCAATTTCTGTGTTTCATCGTCAATAAGAAGTTCCGAGGTATAAAGTAAACCTGATGTGAAGCGTCGGAATCTAAAACTGGACTCACAGGAGAGGTTCAAATCATAGAAAATTAGAGTGTCAGTCCTCTTGTACTTACGTCGGCATTGTGCCTTTTGTATTAAATTCGGATGCAATTTCTGTGTTTCATTGTCAATAAGAAGGTCCTAGGGATACAGAAAACCTGAAGTGAAGCATCGGAATCTTAAACTGGACTCACAGGAGAGGTTCAAATCATAGAAAGTGAGAGTGACAGTCCACCTATGCTTAAGTCGGCATTGTGCCTTTTATATTATATTCGGATGTAATTTCTGTATTTCATCGTCAATAAGAAAGTCCAAGGGATACAGTAAACCTGAAGTTAAGCATCGGATTCTAGAACTGGACTCACAGGAGAGGTTCAAATCATGGAAAGTGAGAGTGTCAGTCCTCTTGTACTTAAGTCGGCATTGTGCCTTTTGTATTAGATTCGGTTGCAATTTCTGTGATTCATCGTCAATAAGAAGGTCCAAGGGATACAGTAAACCTGAAGTGAAGCATCGGAATCTAAAACTGGACTCACAAGAGAGGTTCTAATCATAGAAAGTTAGAGTGTCAGACCTCTTGTGCCTAAGTCGGCATTGTGCCTGTTGTATTAAATTCGGATGCAATTTCTGTGTTTCATCGTCAATAGGAAGGTCCAAGGGATACAGTAAACCTGAAGTGAAGCATCGGAATCTAAAACTGTACTCACAGGAGAGGTTCAAATTATAGAAAGTTAGGGTGTCAGTCCTCTTGTACATAAGTCGGCATTGTGCCTTTTGAATTTAAATCCGATGCAATTTCTGTGCCTCATCGTCAACAAGAACGTCCAAGGTACACAGTAAACCTGAAGTGAAGCATCGGAATCTAAAACTGGACTCACAGAAGAGGTTCAAATCATAGAAAGAGAGAGTGTCAGTCCTCTTGAACTTAGGTCGGCATTGTGCCTTTTGAATGTAATTCCGATGCAATTTCTCTGTTTCATCGTGAATAAGAAGTTCCGAGGTGTACAGTAAACCTGAAGTGAAGCATCGGAATCAAAAACTGGACTCACAGGAGAGGTAGAAATCATAGAAAGTTAGAGTGTCTGTCCTCTTGTATTTAAGGTGGCATTGTGCCTTATGTATTAAATTCGGAAGCAATTTCTGTGTTTCATTGTCAATAAGATGGTCCAAGGGATTCAGTAACCCTGAAGTGAAGCGTCGGAATCTAAAACTGGACTCACAGGAGAGGTTCAAATCATAGAAAGTGAGAGTGTCAGTCCTCTTGTACTAAAGTCGGCATTGTGCCTTTTGTATTAAATTCGGCTGCAATTTCTGTGATTCATCGTCAAAAAGAAGGTCCAAGGGATACAGTAAACCTGAAGTGAAGCGTCGGAATCTAAAACTGGACTCACAGGAGAGGTTCAAATCATAGAAAATTAGAGTGTCAGTCCTCTTGTACTTACGTCGGCATTGTGCCTTTTGTATTAAATTGGGATGCAATTTCTGTGTTTCATTGTCAATAAGAAGGTCCTAGGGATACAGAAAACCTGAAGTGAAGCATCGGAATCTTAAACTGGACTCACAGGAGAGGTTCAAATCATAGAAAGTGAGAGTGATAGTCCACCTATACTTAAGTCGGCATTGTGCCTTTTATATTATATTCGGATGTAATTTCTGTGTTTCATCGTCAATAAGAAAGTCCAAGGGATACAGTAAACCTGAAGTTAAGCATCGGATTCTAGAACTGGACTCACAGGAGAGGTTCAAATCATGCAAAGTGAGAGTGTCAGTCCTCTTGTACTTAAGTCGGCATTGTGCCTTTTGTATTAGATTCGGTTGCAATTTTTGTGATTCATCGTCAATAAGAAGGTCCAAGGGATACAGTAAACCTGAAGTGAAGCATCGGAATCGAAAACTGGACTCACAGGAGAGGTTCTAATCATAGAATGTTAGAGTGTCAGTCCTCTTGTACTTAAGTCGGCATTGTGCCTGTTGTATTAAATTCGGATGCAATTTCTGTGTTTCATCGTCAATACGAAGGTCCAAGGGATACAGTAAACTTGAAGTGTAGCATCGGAATCTAAAACTGGACTCACAGGAGAGGTTCAAATCATAGAAAGTTAGAGTGTCAGTCCTCTTGTTCTTAAGTCGGCATTGTGCCTTTTGAATTTAATTCCGATGCAATTTCTGTGTTTCATCGTCAATAAGAAGTTCCGAGGTATACAGTATACCTGAAGTGAAGCATCAAAATCTAAAACTGGATTCACAGGAGGGGTTGAAATCATAGAAAGTTTAAGTGTCAGTCCTCTTGTACTTAAGTCGGCATTGTGCCTTTTGTATTAAATTCGGAAGCAATTTCTGTGTTTCATTGTCAATATGAAGGTCCAAGGGATACAGTGACCCTGAAGTGAAGCATCGGAATCTAAAACTGGACTCACAGGAGAGGTTCAAATCATAGAATGTGAGAGTGTCAGTCCTCTTGTACTTAAGTCGGCATTGTGCTTTTTGTATTAAATTCGGCTGCAATTTCTGTGATTCGTCGTCAAAAAGAAGGTCCAAGGGATACAGTAAACCTGAAGTGAAGCATCTGATTCTAAAGCTGGATTCACAGGTGAGGTTCAAATCATAGAAAGTTAGAGTGTCAGTCCGCTTACACTTAAGTCGGCATTGTGCCTTTTGAATTTAATTCCGATGCAATTTCTGTGTTTCATCGTAAATAAGAAGTTCCGAGGTATTAAGTAAACCTGAAGTGAAGCATCGGAATCTAAAACTAGACTCACAGGAGAGTTTCAAATCATAGAAAATTAGAGTGTCAGTCCTCTTGTATTTAATTCGGCATTGTGCCTTTTGTATTATATTCGGATGCAATTACTGTGTTTCATCGTCAATAAGAAGGTCCTAGGGATACAGTAAACCTGAAGTGAAGCATCGGAATCTAAAACTGGACTCACAGAAGAGGTTCAAATCATAGAAAGTGAGAGTGTCAGTCCTCTTGTATTTAGGTCGGCATTGTGCCTTTTGAATTTAATTCCGATGCAATTTCTGTGTCTCATCGTGAATAAGAAGTTCCGAGGTGTACAGTAAACCTGAAGTGAAGCATCGGAATCAAAAACTGGACTCACAGGAGAGGTTCAAATTATAGAAAGTTAGAGTGTCAGTCCTCTTGTACTTAAGTCGGCATTGTGCCTTTTGTATTACATTCGGCTGCAATTTCTGTGATTCGTCGTCAAAAAGAAGGTCCAAGGGATACAGTAAACCTGAAGTGAAGCATCTGATTCTAAAACTGGATTCACAGAAGAGGTTCAAATCATAGAAAGTTAGAGTGTCAGTCCTCTTGTACTTAAGTCGGCATTGTGCATTTTGAATTTAATTCCGATGCAATTTCTGTGTTTCATCGTCAATAAGAAGTTACGAGGTATAAATTAAACCTGAAGTGAAGCATCGGATTCTAAAACTGTACTCACAGGAGAGGTTCAAATCATGGAAAGTGAGAGTGTCAGTCCTCTTGTACTTAAGTCGGTATTGTGCCTTTTGTATTAAATTCGGATGCAATTTCTGTGATTCATCGTCAATAAGAAGGTCCAAGGGATACAGTAAACCTGAAGTGAAGCATCGGAATCTAAAACTGGACTCACAAGAGAGGTTCTAATCATAGAAAGTTAGAGTGTCAACCCTCTTGTGCCAAAGTCGGCATTGTGCCTGTTGTATTAAATTCGGATGCAATTGCTGTGTTTCATCGTCAATAGGAAGGTCCAAGGGATACAGTAAACCTGAAGTGAAGCATCGGAATCTAAAACTGTACTCACAGGAGAGGTTCAAATTATAGAAAGTTGGAGTGTCAGTCCTCTTGTACTTAAGTCGGCATTGTGCCTTTTGTATTAAATTCGGAAGCAATTTCTGTGTTTCATTGTCAATAAGAAGGTCCAAGGGATACAGTGACCCTGAAGTGAAGCATCGGAATCTAAAACTGGACTCACAGGAGAGGTTCAAATCATAGAATGTGAGAGTGTCAGTCCTCTTGTACTTACGTCGGCATTGTGCCTTTTGTATTAAATTCGGATGCAATTTCTGTGTTTCATTGTCAATAAGAAAGTCCTAGGGATACAGAAAACCTGAAGTGAAGCATCGGAATCTTAAACTGGACTCACAGGAGAGGTTCAAATCATAGAAAGTGAGAGTGACAGTCCACCTATACTTAAGTCGGCATTGTGCCTTTTATATTATATTCGGATGTAATTTCTGTGTTTCATCGTCAATAAGAAAGTCCAAGGGATACAGTAAACCTGAAGTTAAGCATCGGATTCTAGAACTGGACTCACAGGAGAGGTTCAAATCATGGAAAGTGATAGTGTCAGTCCTCTTGTACTTAAGTCGGCTATGTGCCTTTTGTATTAGATTCGGTTGCAATTTCTGTGATTCATCGTCAATAAGAAGGTCCAAGGGATACAGTAAACCTGAAGTGAAGCATCGGAATCGAAAACTGGACTCACAGGAGAGGTTCTAATCTTAGAATGTTAGAGTGTCAGTCCTCTTGTACTTAAGTCGGCATTGTGCCAGTTGTATTAAATTCGGATGCAATTTCTGTGTTTCATCGTCAATACGAAGGTCCAAGGGATACAGTAAACCTGAAGTGAAGCATCGGAATCTAAAACTGGACTCACAGGAGAGGTTCAAATCATAGAAAGTTAGAGTGTCAGTCCTCTTGTACTTAAGTCGGCATTGTGCCTTTTGAATTTAATTCCGATGCAATTTCTGTGTTTCATCGTCAATAAGAAGTTCCGAGGTATACAGTATACCTGAAGTGAAGCATCAAAATCTAAAACTGGACTCACAGGAGAGGTTCAAATCATAGAAAGTTGGAGTGTCAGTCCTCTTGTACTTAAGTCGGCATTGTGCCTTTTGTATTAAATTCGGAAGCAATTTCTGTGTTTCATTGTCAATAAGAAGGTCCAAGGGATACAGTGACCCTGAAGTGAAGCATCGGAATCTAAAACTGGACTCACAGGAGAGGTTCAAATCATAGAATGTGAGAGTGTCAGTCCTCTTGTACTTAAGTCGGCATTGTGCCTTTTGTATTGAATTCGGCTGCAATTTCTGTGATTCGTCGTCAAAAAGAAGGTCCAAGGGGTACAGTAAACCTGAAGTGAAGCATCTGATTCTAAAGCTGGATTCACAGAAGAGGTTCAAATCATCGAAAGTTAGAGTGTCAGTCCGCTTGTACATAAGTCGGCATTGTGCCTTTTGAATTTAATTCCGATGCAATTTCTGTGTTTCATCGTCAATAAGAAGTTCAGAGGTATAAAGTAAACCTGAAGTGAAGCATCGGAATCAAAAACTGGACTCACAGGAGAGGTACAAATCATAGAAAGTTAGAGTGTCTGTCCTCTTGTATTTAAGGCGGCATTGTGCCTTTTGTATTAAATTCGGAAGCAATTTCTGTGTTTCATTGTCAATAAGAAGGTCCAAGGGATTCAGTAACCCTGAAGTGAAGCGTCGGAATCTAAAACTGGACCCACAGGAGAGGTTCAAATCATAGAAAGTGAGAGTGTCAGTCCTCTTGTACTTAAGTCGGCACTGTGCCTTTTGTATTAAATTCGGCTGCAATTTCTGTGATTCGTCGTCAAAAAGAAGGTCCAAGGGATACAGTAAAAATGAAGTGAAGCATCTGATTCTAAAACTGGATTCACAGAAGAGGTTCAAATCATAGAAAGTTAGAGTGTCAGTCCTCTTGTACTTGAGTCGGCATTGTGCATTTTGAATTTAATTCCGATGCAATTTCTGTGTTTCATCGTCAATAAGAAGTTCCGAGGTATAAAGTATACCTGAAGTGGTGCATCGGAATCTAAAACTGGACTCACAGGACAGGTTCAAATCATAGAAAATTAGAGTGTCAGTCCTCTTGTACTTAAGTCGGCAATGTGCCTTTTGTATTAAATTCGGATGCAAAATCTGTGTTTCATTGTCAATAAGAACGTCCTAGGGATACAGTAAACCTGAAGTTAAGCATCGGAATCTTAAACTGGACTCACAGGAGAGGTTCAAATCATAGAAAGTGAGAGTGACAGTCCCCCTGTACTTAAGTCGGCATTGTGCCTTTTGTATTATATTCGGATGCAATTACTGTGTTTCATCGTCAATAAGAAGGTCCTAGGGATACAGTAAACCTGAAGTGAAGCATCAGAATCTAAAACTGGACTCACAGGAGAGGTTCAAATCATAGAAAGTGAGAGTTACAGTCCTCCTGTACTTAAGTCGGCATTGTGCCTTTTGTATTGAATTCGGATGCAATTTCTGTGTTTCATCGTCAATACGAAAGTCCAAGGGATACAGTAAACCTGAAGTGAAGCATCGGAATCTAAAACTGTACTCACAGGAGAGGTTCCAGTTATAGAAAGTTAGAGTGTCAGTCCTCTTGTACATAAGTCGGCATTGTGCCTTTTGAATTTAAATCCGATGCAATTTCTGTGCCTCATCGTCAATAAGAACGTCCAAGGTACACAGTAAACCTGAAGTGAAGCATCGGAATCTAAAACTGGACTCACAGAAGAGGTTCAAATCATAGAAAGTGAGAGTGTCAGTCCTCTTGTACTTAGGTCGGCATTGTGCCTTTTGAATTTAATTCCGAGCAATTTCTGTGTTTCATCGTGAATAAGAAGTTCCGCGGTGTACAGTAAACCTGAAGTGAAGCATCGGAATCAAAAACTGGACTCACAGGAGAGGTACAAATGATAGAAAGTTAGAGTGTCTGTCCTCTTGTATTTAAGGTGGCATTGTGCCTTATGTATTAAATTCGGAAGCAATTTCTGTGTTTCATTGTCAATAAGATGGTCCAAGGGATTCAGTAACCCTGAAGTGAAGCGTCGGAATCTAAAACTGGACTCACAGGAGAGGTTCAAATCATAGAAAGTGAGAGTGTCAGTCCTCTTGTACTTCAGTCGGCATTGTGCCTTTTGTATTAAATTCGGCTGCAATTTCTGTGATTCATCGTCAAAAAGAAGGTCCAAGGGATACAGTAAACCTTAAGTGAAGCATCTGATTCTAAAACTGGATTCACAGAAGAGGTTCAAATCATAGAAAGTTAGAGTGTCAGTCCTCTTGTACTTAAGTCGGCATTGTGCATTTTCAATTTAATTCAGATGCAATTTCTGTGTTTCATCGTCAATAGGAAGTTCCGAGGTATAAAGTAAACCTGAAGTGAAGCATCGGAATCTAAAACTGGACTCACAGGAGAGGTTCAAATCATAGAAAATTAGAGTGTCAGTCCTCTTGTACCTTAGTCGGCAATGTGCCTTTTGTATTAAATTCCGATGCAAATTCTGTGTTTCATTGTCAATAAGAAGGTCCTAGGGATACAGTAAACCTGAAGTGAAGCATCGGAATCTCAAACTGGACTAACAGGAGAGGTTCAAATCATAGAAAGTGAGAGTGACAGTCCACCTGTACTTAAGTCGGCATTGTGCCTTTTGTATTATATTCGGATGCAATTACTGTGTTTCATCGTCAATAAGAAGGTCCTAGGTATACATTAAACCTGAAGTGAAGCATCAGAATCTAAAACTGAACTCACAGGAGAGGTTCAAATCATAGAAAGTGAGAGTGACAGTCCTCCTGTACTTAAGTCGGCATTGTGCCTTTTGTATTGAATTCGGATGCAATTTCTGTGTTTCATCGTCAATAAGAAGGTCCAAGGGATACAGTAAACGTGAAGTGAAGCATCGGATTCTAAAACTGGACTCACAATAGAGGTTCAAATCATGGAAAGTGAGAGTGTCAGTCCTCTTGTACTTAATTCGGCATTGTGCCTTTTGTATTAAATTCGGATGCAATTTCTGTGATTCATCGTCAATAAGAAGGTCCAAGGGATACAGTAAACCTGAAGTGAAGCATCGGAATCTAAACATGGACTCACAGGAGAGGTTCTAATCATAGAAAGTTAGAGTGTCAGTCCTCTTGTGCTTAAGTCGGCATTGTGCCTGTTGTATTTAATTCCGATGCAATTTCTGTGTTTCATCGTCAATAAGAAGTTCTGAGGTATACAGTATACCTGAAGTGAAGCATCGGAATCTAAAACTAGACTCACAGGAGAGGTTCAAATCATGGAAAGTGAGAGTGTCTGTCCTCTTGTACTTAAGTTGGCATTGTGCCTTTTTTGTTAAATTCGGATGCAATTTCTGTGATTCGTCTTCAAAAAGAAGGTCCAAGGGATACAGTAAACCTGAAGTGAAGCATCTGATTCTAAAGCTGGATTCACAGAAGAGGTTCAAATCATAGAAAGTTAGAGTGTCAGTCCGCTTGTACTTAAGTCGGCATTGTGCCTTTTGAATTTAATTCCGATGCAATTTCTGTGTTTCATCGTCAATAAGAAGTTCCGAGGTATAAAGTAAACCTGAAGTGAAGCATCGGAATCTAAAACTGGACTCACAGGAGAGGTTCAAATCATAGAAAATTAGAGTGTCAGTCCTCTTGTATTTAAGTCGGCATTGTGCCTTTTGTATTATATTCGGATGAAATTACTGTGTTTTATCGTCAAGAAGAAGGTCCTAGGGATACAGGAAACCTGAAGTGAAGCATCTGATTCTAAAACTGGATTCACAGAAGAGGTTCAAATCATAGAAAGTTAGAGTGTCAGTCCTCTTGTACTTAAGTCGGCATTGTGCATTTTGAATTTAATTCCGATGCAATTTCTGTGTTTCATCGTCAATAAGAAGTTCCGAGGTATAAAGTAAACCTGAAGTGAAGCATCGGAATCTAAAACTGGACTCACAGGAGAGGTTCAAATCATAGAAAATTAGAGTGTCAGTCCTCTTGTACTTAAGTCGGCAATGTGCCTTTTGTATTAAATTCGGATGCAAATTCTGTGTTTCATTGTAAATAAGAAGGTCCTAGGGATACAGTAAACCTGAAGTGAAGCATCGGAATCTTAAACTGGACTCACAGGAGAGGTTCAAATCATAGAAAGTGAGAGTGACAGTCCACCTGTACTTAAGTCGGCATTGTGCCTTTTGTATTATATTCGGATGCAATTACTGTGTTCCATCGTCAATAAGAATGTCCTAGGGATACAGTAAACCTAAAGTGAAGCATCAGAATCTAAGACTGGACTCACAGGAGAGGTTCAGATCATAGAAAGTGAGAGTGACAGTCCTCCTGTACTTAAGTCGGCATTGTGCCTTTTGTATTAAATTCGGATGCAATTTCTGTGTTTCATCGTCAATAAGAAGGTCCAGGGGATACAGTAAACCTGAAGTGAAGCATCGGATTTTAAAACTGGACTCACAGGAGAGGTTCAAATCATGGAAAGTGAGAGTGTCAGTCCTCTTGTACTTAAGTCGGCATTGTGCCTTTTGTATTAAGTTCGGATGCAATTTCTGTGATTCATCGACAATAAGAAGTTCCAAGGGATACAGTAGACCTGAAGTGAAGCATCGGAATCTAAAACTGGACTCACAGGAGAGGTTCTAATCATAGAAAGTTAGAGTGTCAGTCCTCTTGTGCTTAAGTCGGCATTGTGCCTGTTGTATTAAATTCGGATACAATTTCTGTGTTTCATCGTCAATAGGAAGGTCCAAGGGATATAGTAAACCTGAAGTGAAGCATCGGAATCTAAAACTGGACTCACAGGAGAGGTTCAAATCATAGAAAATTAGAGTGTCAGTCCTCTTGTACTTAAGTCGGCATTGTGCCTTTTGTATTAAATTTGGATGCAATTTCTGTGTTTCATCGTCAATAAGAAGGTCCTAGGGATACAGTAAAACTGAAGTGAAGCATCGGAATCTTAAACTGGACTCACATGAGAGGTTCAAATGATAGAAAGTGAGAGTGACAGTCCACCTGTACTTAAGTCGGCATTGTGCCTTTTGTATTAAATTCGGATGCAATTTCTGTGTTTCATCGTCAATAAGAAGGTCCAAAGGGATACAGCAAACCTGAAGTTAAGCATCGGATTCTAAAACTGGACTCACAAGAGAGGTTCAAATCATCTAAAGTGAGAGTGTCAGTCCTCTTGTACTTAGGTCGGCATTGTGCCTTTTGAATTTAATTCCAATGCAATTTCTGTGTTTCATCCTGAATAAGAAGTTCCGAGGTGTACAGTAAACCTGAAGTGAAGCATCGGAATCAAAAACTGGACTCACAGGAGAGGTACAAATCATAGAAAGTTAGAGTGTTTGTCCTCTTGTATTTAAGGCGGCATTGTGCCTTTTGTATTATATTCGGAAGCAATTTCTGTGTTTCATTGTCAATAAGAAGGTCCAAGGGATTCAGTAACCCTGAAGTGAAGCGTCGGAATCTAAAACTGGACTCACAGGAGAGGTTCAAATTATAGAAAGTGAGAGTGTCAGTCCTCTTGTACTTGAGTCGGCATTGTGCCTTTTGTATTAGATTCGGCTGCAATTTCTGTGGTTCATCGTCAAAAAGAAGGTCCAAGGGATACAGTAAACCTGAAGTGAAGCATCTGATTCTAAAGCTGGATTCACAGGTGAGGTTCAAATCATAGAAAGTTAGAGTGTCAGTCCGCTTACACTTAAGTCGGCATTGTGCCTTTTGAATTTAATTCCGATGCAATTTCTGTGTTTCATCGTAAATAAGAAGTTCCGAGGTATTAAGTAAACCTGAAGTGAAGCATCGGAATCTAAAACTAGACTCACAGGAGAGTTTCAAATCATAGAAAATTAGAGTGTCAGTCCTCTTGTATTTAATTCGGCATTGTGCCTTTTGTATTATATTCGGATGCAATTACTGTGTTTCATCGTCAATAAGAAGGTCCTAGGGATACAGTAAACCTGAAGTGAAGCATCGGAATCTAAAACTGGACTCACAGAAGAGGTTCAAATCATAGAAAGTGAGAGTGTCAGTCCTCTTGTATTTAGGTCGGCATTGTGCCTTTTGAATTTAATTCCGATGCAATTTCTGTGTTTCATCGTGAATAAGAAGTTCCGAGGTGTACAGTAAACCTGAAGTGAAGCATCGGAATCAAAAACTGGACTCACAGGAGAGGTACAAATCATAGAAAGTTAGAGTGTCTGTCCTCTTGTATTTAAGGCGGCATTGTGCCTTTTGTATCAAATTCGGAAGCAATTTCTGTGTTTCATTGTCAAAAAGAAGGTCCAAGGGATTCAGTAACCCTGAAGTGAAGCGTCGGAATCTAAAACTGGACTCACAGGAGAGGTTCAAATTATAGAAAGTGAGAGTGTCAGTCCTCTTGTACTTAAGTCGGCATTGTGCCTTTTGTATTACATTCGGCTGCAATTTCTGTGATTCGTCGTCAAAAAGAAGGTCCAAGGGATACAGTAAACCTGAAGTGAAGCATCTGATTCTAAAACTGGATTCACAGAAGAGGTTCAAATCATAGAAAGTTAGAGTGTCAGTCCTCTTGTACTTAAGTCGGCATTGTGCATTTTGAATTTAATTCCGATGCAATTTCTGTGTTTCATCGTCAATAAGAAGTTACGAGGTATAAATTAAACCTGAAGTGAAGCATCGGATTCTAAAACTGTACTCACAGGAGAGGTTCAAATCATGGAAAGTGAGAGTGTCAGTCCTCTTGTACTTAAGTCGGTATTGTGCCTTTTGTATTAAATTCGGATGCAATTTCTGTGATTCATCGTCAATAAGAAGGTCCAAGGGATACAGTAAACCTGAAGTGAAGCATCGGAATCTAAAACTGGACTCACAAGAGAGGTTCTAATCATAGAAAGTTAGAGTGTCAACCCTCTTGTGCCAAAGTCGGCATTGTGCCTGTTGTATTAAATTCGGATGCAATTGCTGTGTTTCATCGTCAATAGGAAGGTCCAAGGGATACAGTAAACCTGAAGTGAAGCATCGGAATCTAAAACTGTACTCACAGGAGAGGTTCAAATTATAGAAAGTTGGAGTGTCAGTCCTCTTGTACTTAAGTCGGCATTGTGCCTTTTGTATTAAATTCGGAAGCAATTTCTGTGTTTCATTGTCAATAAGAAGGTCCAAGGGATACAGTGACCCTGAAGTGAAGCATCGGAATCTAAAACTGGACTCACAGGAGGGGTTCAAATCATAGAATGTGAGAGTGTCAGTCCTCTTGTACTTACGTCGGCATTGTGCCTTTTGTATTAAATTCGGATGCTATTTCTGTGTTTCATTGTCAATAAGAAAGTCCTAGGGATACAGAAAACCTGAAGTGAAGCATCGGAATCTTAAACTGGACTCACAGGAGAGGTTCAAATCATAGAAAGTGAGAGTGACAGTCCACCTATACTTAAGTCGGCATTGTGCCTTTTATATTATATTCGGATGTAATTTCTGTGTTTCATCGTCAATAAGAAAGTCCAAGGGATACAGTAAACCTGAAGTTAAGCATCGGATTCTAGAACTGGACTCACAGGAGAGGTTCAAATCATGGAAAGTGAGAGTGTCAGTCCTCTTGTACTTAAGTCGGCTATGTGCCTTTTGTATTAGATTCGGTTGCAATTTCTGTGATTCATCGTCAATAAGAAGGTCCAAGGGATACAGTAAACCTGAAGTGAAGCATCGGAATCGAAAACTGGACTCACAGGAGAGGTTCTAATCATAGAATGTTAGAGTGTCAGTCCTCTTGTACTTAAGTCGGCATTGTGCCTGTTGTATTAAATTCGGATGCAATTTCTGTGTTTCATCGTCAATACGAAGGTCCAAGGGATACAGTAAACCTGAAAAGAAGCATCGGAATCTAAAACTGGACTCACAGGAGAGGTTCAAATCATAGAAAGTTAGAGTGTCAGTCCTCTTGTACTTAAGTCGGCATTGTGCCTTTTGAATTTAATTCCGATGCAATTTCTGTGTTTCATCGTCAATAAGAAGTTCCGAGGTATACAGTATACCTGAAGTGAAGCATCAAAATCTAAAACTGGACTCACAGGAGAGGTTCAAATCATAGAAAGTTGGAGTGTCAGTCCTCTTGTACTTAAGTCGGCATTGTGCCTTTTGTATTAAATTCGGAAGCAATTTCTGTGTTTCATTGTCAATAAGAAGGTCCAAGGGATACAGTGACCCTGAAGTGAAGCATCGGAATCTAAAACTGGACTCACAGGAGAGGTTCAAATCATAGAATGTGAGAGTGTCCGTCCTCTTGTACTTAAGTCGGCATTGTGCCTTTTGTATTGAATTCGGCTGCAATTTCTGTGATTCGTCGTCAAAAAGAAGGTCCAAGGGGTACAGTAAACCTGAAGTGAAGCATCTGATTCTAAAGCTGGATTCACAGAAGAGGTTCAAATCATCGAAAGTTAGAGTGTCAGTCCGCTTGTACATAAGTCGGCATTGTGCCTTTTGAATTTAATTCCGATGCAATTTCTGTGTTTCATCGTCAATAAGAAGTTCAGAGGTATAAAGTAAACCTGAAGTGAAGCATCGGAATCAAAAACTGGACTCACAGGAGAGGTACAAATCATAGAAAGTTAGAGTGTCTGTCCTCTTGTATTTAAGGCGGCATTGTGCCTTTTGTATTAAATTCGGAAGCAATTTCTGTGTTTCATTGTCAATAAGAAGGTCCAAGGGATTCAGTAACCCTGAAGTGAAGCGTCGGAATCTAAAACTGGACCCACAGGAGAGGTTCAAATCATAGAAAGTGAGAGTGTCAGTCCTCTTGTACTTAAGTCGGCACTGTGCCTTTTGTATTAAATTCGGCTGCAATTTCTGTGATTCGTCGTCAAAAAGAAGGTCCAAGGGATACAGTAAAAATGAAGTGAAGCATCTGATTCTAAAACTGGATTCACAGAAGAGGTTCAAATCATAGAAAGTTAGAGTGTCAGTCCTCTTGTACTTAAGTCGGCATTGTGCATTTTGAATTTAATTCCGATGCAATTTCTGTGTTTCATCGTCAATAAGAAGTTCCGAGGTATAAAGTATACCTGAAGTGGTGCATCGGAATCTAAAACTGGACTCACAGGACAGGTTCAAATCATAGAAAATTAGAGTGTCAGTCCTCTTGTACTTAAGTCTTCAATGTGCCTTTTGTATTAAATTCGGATGCAAAATCTGTGTTTCATTGTCAATAAGAACGTCCTAGGGATACAGTAAACCTGAAGTTAAGCATCGGAATCTTAAACTGGACTCACAGGAGAGGTTCAAATCATAGAAAGTGAGAGTGACAGTCCCCCTGTACTTAAGTCGGCATTGTGCCTTTTGTATTATATTCGGATGCAATTACTGTGTTTCATCGTCAATAAGAAGGTCCTAGGGATACAGTAAACCTGAAGTGAAGCATCAGAATCTAAAACTGGACTCACAGGAGAGGTTCAAATCATAGAAAGTGAGAGTGACAGTCCTCCTGTACTTAAGTCGGCATTGTGCCTTTTGTATTGAATTCGGATGCAATTTCTGTGTTTCATCGTCAATACGAAAGTCCAAGGGATACAGTAATCCTGAAGTGAAGAATCGGATTCTAAAACTGGACTCACAATAGAGGTTCAAATCATGGAAAGTGAAAGTGTCAGTCCTCTTGTACTTAAGTCGGCATTGTGCCTTTTGTATTAAATTCGGATGCAATTTCTGTGATTCATCGTCAATAAGAAGGTCCAAGGGATACAGTAAACCTGAAGTGAAGCATCGGAATCTAAAACTGGACTCACAAGAGAGGTTCTAATCATAGAAAGTTAGAGTGTCAGTCTTCTTGTGCCTAAGTCGGCATTGTGCCTGTTGTATTAAATTCGGATGCAATTTCTGTGTTTCATCGTCAATAGGAAGGCCCAAGGGATACAGTAAACCTGAAGTGAAGCATCGGAATCTAAAACTGTACTCACAGGAGAGGTTCAAATTATAGAAAGTTAGAGTGTCAGTCCTCTTGTACATAAGTCGGCATTGTGCCTTTTGAATTTAAATCCGATGCAATTTCTGTGCCTCATCGTCAATAAGAACGTCCAAGGTACACAGTAAACCTGAAGTGAAGCATCGGAATCTAAAACTGGACTCACAGAAGAGGTTCAAATCATAGAAAGTGAGAGTGTCAGTCCTCTTGTACTTAGGTCGGCATTGTGCCTTTTGAATTTAATTCCGAGCAATTTCTGTGTTTCATCGTGAATAAGAAGTTCCGCGGTGTACAGTAAACCTGAAGTGAAGCATCGGAATCAAAAACTGGACTCACAGGAGAGGTACAAATGATAGAAAGTTAGAGTGTCTGTCCTCTTGTATTTAAGGTGGCATTGTGCCTTATGTATTAAATTCGGAAGCAATTTCTGTGTTTCATTGTCAATAAGATGGTCCAAGGGATTCAGTAACCCTGAAGTGAAGCGTCGGAATCTAAAACTGGACTCACAGGAGAGGTTCAAATCATAGAAAGCGAGAGTGTCAGTCCTCTTGTACTTCAGTCGGCATTGTGCCTTTTGTATTAAATTCGGCTGCAATTTCTGTGATTCATCGTCAAAAAGAAGGTCCAAGGGATACAGTAAACCTGAAGTGAAGCATCTGATTCTAAAACTGGATTCACAGAAGAGGTTCAAATCATAGAAAGTTAGAGTGTCAGTCCTCTTGTACTTAAGTCGGCATTGTGCATTTTCAATTTAATTCAGATGCAATTTCTGTGTTTCATCGTCAATAGGAAGTTCCGAGGTATAAAGTAAACCTGAAGTGAAGCATCGGAATCTAAAACTGGACTCACAGGAGAGGTTCAAATCATAGAAAATTAGAGTGTCAGTCCTCTTGTACCTTAGTCGGCAATGTGCCTTTTGTATTAAATTCCGATGCAAATTCTGTGTTTCATTGTCAATAAGAAGGTCCTAGGGATACAGTAAACCTGAAGTGAAGCATCGGAATCTCAAACTGGACTAACAGGAGAGGTTCAAATCATAGAAAGTGAGAGTGACAGTCCACCTGTACTTAAGTCGGCATTGTGCCTTTTGTATTATATTCGGATGCAATTACTGTGTTTCATCGTCAATAAGAAGGTCCTAGGTATACATTAAACCTGAAGTGAAGCATCAGAATCTAAAACTGGACTCACAGGAGAGGTTCAAATCATAGAAAGTGAGAGTGACAGTCCTCCTGTACTTAAGTCGGCATTGTGCCTTTTGTATTGAATTCGGATGCAATTTCTGTGTTTCATCGTCAATAAGAAGGTCCAAGGGATACAGTAAACGTGAAGTGAAGCATCGGATTCTAAAACTGGACTCACAATAGAGGTTCAAATCATGGAAAGTGAGAGTGTCAGTCCTCTTGTACTTAATTCGGCATTGTGCCTTTTGTATTAAATTCGGATGCAATTTCTGTGATTCATCGTCAATAAGAAGGTCCAAGGGATACAGTAAACCTGAAGTGAAGCATCGGAATCTAAAACTGGACTCACAGGAGAGGTTCTAATCATAGAAAGTTAGAGTGTCAGTCCTCTTGTGCTTAAGTCGGCATTGTGCCTGTTGTATTAAATTCGGATACAATTGCTGTGTTTCATCGTCAATAGGAAGGTCCAAGGGATATAGTAAACCTGAAGTGAAGCATCGGAATCTAAAACTGGACTCACAGGAGAGGTTCAAATCATAGAAAATTAGAGTGACAGTCCTCTTGTACTTAAGTCGGCATTGTGCCTTTTGTATTAAATTTGGATGCAATTTCTGTGTTTCATCGTCAATAAGAAGGTCCTAGGGATACAGTAAAACTGAAGTGAAGCATCGGATTCTTAAACTGGACTCACATGAGAGGTTCAAGTGATAGAAAGTGAGAGTGACAGTCCACCTGTACTTAAGTCGGCATTGTGCCTTTTGTATTAAATTCGGATGCAATTTCTGTGTTTCATCGTCAATAAGAAGGTCCAAAGGGATACAGCAAACCTGAAGTTAAGCATCGGATTCTAAAACTGGACTCACAAGAGAGGTTCAAATCATCTAAAGTGAGAGTGTCAGTCCTCTTGTACTTAGGTCGGCATTGTGCCTTTTGAATTTAATTCCGATGCAATTTCTGTGTTTCATCCTGAATAAGAAGTTCCGAGGTGTACAGTAAACCTGAAGTGAAGCATCGGAATCAAAAACTGGACTCACAGGAGAGGTACAAATCATAGAAAGTTAGAGTGTTTGTCCTCTTGTATTTAAGGCGGCATTGTGCCTTTTGTATTATATTCGGAAGCAATTTCTGTGTTTCATTGTCAATAAGAAGGTCCAAGGGATTCAGTAACCCTGAAGTGAAGCGTCGGAATCTAAAACTGGACTCACAGGAGAGGTTCAAATTATAGAAAGTGAGAGTGTCAGTCCTCTTGTACTTGAGTCGGCATTGTGCCTTTTGTATTAGATTCGGCTGCAATTTCTGTGGTTCATCGTCAAAAAGAAGGTCCAAGGGATACAGTAAACCTGAAGTGAAGCATCTGTTTCTAAAACTGGATTCACAGAAGAGGTTCAAATCATAGAAAGTTAGAGTGTCAGTCCTCTTGCACTTAAGTCGGCATTGTGCATTTTGAATTTAATTCCGATGCAATTTCTGTGTTTCAACGTCAATAAGAAGTTCTGAGGTATAAAGTAAACCTGAAGTGAAGCATCGGAATCTAAAACTGGACTCACAGGAGAGGTTCAAATCAGAGAAAATTAGAGTGTCAGTCCTCTTGTACTTAAGTCGGCAATGTGCCTTTTGTATTGAATTCGGCTGCAATTTCTGTGATTCATCGTCAAAAAGAAGGTCCAAGGGATACAGTAAACCTGAAGTGAAGCATCTGATTCTAAAACTGGATTCACAGAAGAGGTTCAAATGATAGAAAGTTAGAGTGTCAGTCCTCTTGTACTTAAGTCGGCATTGTGCATTTTGAATTTAATTTCGATGCAATTTCTGTGTTTCATCGTCAATAAGAAGTTCCGAGGTATAAAGTAAACCTGAAGTGAAGCATCGGAATCGAAAACTGGACTCACAGGAGAGGTTCAAATCATAGAAAATTAGAGTCTCAGTCCTCTTGTACTTAAGTCGGCAATGTGCCTTTTGTATTAAATTCGGATGCAGATTCTGTGTTTTATTGTCAATAAGAAGGTCCTAGGGATACAGTAAACCTGAAGTGAAGCATCGGAATCTTAAACTGGACTCACAGGAGAGGTTCAAATCATAGAAAGTGAGAGCGACAGTCCACCTGTACTTAAGTCGGCATTGTGCCTTTTGTATTATATTCGGATGCAATTACTGTGTTTCATCGTCAATAAAAAGGTCCTAGGGATACAGTAAACCTGAAGTGAAGCACCAGAATCTAAAACTGGACTCACAGGAGAGGTTCAGTTCATAGAAAGTGAGAGTGACAGTCCTCCTGTACTTAAGTCGGCATTGTGCCTTTTGTATTTAATTCGGATGCAATTTCTTTGTTTCATCGTCAATAAGAAGGTCCAAGGGATACAGTAAACCTGAAGTGAAACATCGGATTCTAAAACTGGACTCACAGGAGAGGTTCTAATCATAGAAAGTTAGAGTGACAGTCCTCTTGTGCTTAAGTCGGCATTGTGCCTGTTGTATTAAATTCGGATGCAATTTCTGTGTTTCATCGTCAATAGGAAGGTCCAAGGGATACAGTAAACCTGAAGTGAAGCATCGGAATCTAAAACTGGACTCACAGGAGAGGTTCAAATTATAGAAAGATAGAGTGTCAGTCCTCTTGTACTTAAGTCGGCATTGTGCCTTTTGAATTTAAATCCGATGCAATTTCTGTGCCTCATCGTCAATAAGAACGTCCAAGGTACACAGTAAACCTGAAGTGAAGCATCGGAATCTAAAACTGGACTCACAGGAGAGGTTGAAATCATAGAAAATTAGAGTGTCAGTCCTCTTGTATTTAAGTCGGCATTGTGCCTTTTGTATTAAATTCGGATGCAATTTCTGTGTTTCATCGTCAATAAGAAGGTCCTAGGGATACAGTAAAACTGAAGTGAGGCATCGGAATCTTAAACTGGACTCACAGGAGAGGTTCAAATGATAGAAAGTGAGAGTGACAGTCCACCTGTACTTAAGTCGGCATTGTGCCTTTTGTATTAAATTCGGATTCAATTTCTGTGATTCATCGTCAATAAGAAGGTCCAAGGGATACAGTAAACCTGAAGTGAAGCATCGGAATCTAAAACTGGACTCACAGGAGAGGTTCTAATCATAGAAAGTTAGAGTGTCAGTCCTCTTGTTCTTAAGTCGGCATTGTGCCTTTTGAATTTAATTCCGATGCAATTTCTGTGATTCGTCCTCAAAAAGAAGGTCCAAGGGATACAGTAAACCTGAAGTGAAGCATCTGATTCTAAAGCTTTATTCACAGAAGAAGTTCAAATCATAGAAAGTTAGAGTGTCAGTCCGCTTGTACTTAAGTCGGCATTGTGCCTTTTGAATTTAATTCCGATGCAATTTCTGTGTTTCATCGTCAATAAGAAGTTCCGAGGCATAAAGTAAACCTGAAGTGAAGCATCGGAATCTAAAACTGGACTCACAGGAGAGGTTCAAATCATAGAAAATTAGAGTGTCAGTCCTCTTGTATTTAAGTCGGCGTTGTGCCTTTTGTATTATATTCGGATGCAATTACTGTGTTTCATCGTCAATAAGAAGGTCCTAGGGATACAGTAAACCTGAAGTGAAACATCGGAATCTAAAACTGGACTCACAGGAGAGGTTCAAATCATGGAAAGTGAGAGTGTGAGTCCTCTTGTACTTAAGTCGGCATTGTGCCTTTTGTATTAAATTCGGACGCAATTTCTGTGCCTCATCGTCAATAAGAACGTCCAAGGTACACAGTGAACCTAAAGTGAAGCATCGGATTCTAAAACTGGACTCACAGGAGAGGTTCAAATCATGGAAAGTGAGAGTGTCAGTCCTCTTGTACTTAAGTCGGAATTGTGCCTTTTGTATTAAATTCGGATGCAATTTCTGTGATTCATCGTCAATAAGAAGGTCCAAGGGATACAGTAAACCTGAAGTGAAGCATCGGAATCTAAAACTGGACTCACAGGAGAGGTTCCAATCATAGAAAGTTAGAGTGTCAGTCCTCTTGTGCATAAGTCGGCATTGTGCCTGTTGTATTAAATTCGGATGCAATTTCTGTGTTTCATCGTCAATAAGAAGGTCCTAGGGATACAGTAAAACTGAAGTGAAGCATCGGAATCTTAAACTGGACTCACAGGAGAGGTTCAAATGATAGAAAGTGAGAGTGACAGTCCACCTGTACTTAAGTCGGCACTGTGCCTTTTGTATTAAATTCGGATGCAATTTCTGTGTTTCATCGTCAATAAGAAGGTCCTAGGGATACAGTAAAACTGAAGTGAAGCATCGGAATCTTAAACTGGACTCACTGGAGAGGTTCAAATGATAGAAAGTGAGAGTGACAGTCCACCTGTACTTAAGTCGGCATTGTGCCTTTTGTATTAAATTCGGACGCAATTTCTGTGTTTCATCGTCAATAAGAAAGTCCAAAGGGATACAGTAAACCTGAAGTTAAGCATCGGATTCTAAAACTGGACTCACAAGAGAGGTTCAAATCATGGAAAGTGAGAGTGTCAGTCCTCTTGTACTTAACTCGGCGTTGTGCCTTTTGTATTAAATTCGGATGGAATTTCTGTGATTCATCGTCAATAAGAAGGTCCAAGGGATACAGTAAACCTGAAGTGAAGCATCGGAATCTAAGAGTGGACTCACAGGAGAGGTTCTAATCATAGAAAGTTAGAGTGTCAGTCCTCTTGTTCGTAAGTCGGCATTGTGTCTTTTGAATTAAATTCCGATGCAATTTCTGTGTTTCATCGACAATAAGAAGTTCCGAGGTATACAGTATACCTGAAGTGAAGCATCGGAATCTAAATCTAGACTCACAGGAGAGATTCAAATCATGGAAAGTGAGAGTGTCTGTCCTCTTGTACTTAAGTCGGCATTGTGCCTTTTCAATTTAAATCCGATGCAATTTCTGTGTTTCCTCGTGAATGAGAAGTTCCGAGGTGTACAGTAAACCTGAAGTAAAGCATCGGAATCTAAAACTGGACTCACAGGAGAGGTTCTAATCATAGAAAGTTAGAGTGTCAGTCGTCTTGTACTTATGTCGGCATTGCGCCTTTTGTATTAAATTGGGATGCAATTTCTGTGTTTCATCGTCAATTAGAAGGTCCAAGGTATACAGTAAACCTGAAGTGTAGCATCGGAATCTAAAACTAAACTCACAGGAGAGATTCAAATCATAGAAAGTTAGAGTGTCTGTCATCTTGTACTTAAGTCGGCATTGTGCCTTTTGTATTTAATTCGGATGCAATTTCTGTGTTTCATCGTCAATACGAAGGTCCAAGGGATACAGTAAACCTGAAGTAAAGCATTGGAATCTAAAACTGGACTCACAGGAGAGGTTCAAGTCATAGAAAGTGAGAGTGTCAGTCCTCTTGTACTTCAGTCAGCATTGTGTTTTTTGTATTAAATTCGGATGCAATTTCTGTGTTTCTTCGTGAATAAGAAAGTCCAAGGGATACAGTGAACCTGAAGTGAAGCATCGGAGTCTAAAACTGGACTCACAGGAGAGGTTCAAATCATAGAATGTGAGAGTGTCAGACCTCTTGTACTTAAGTCGGCATTGTGCCTGTTGTATTACATTCGGACGCAATTTCTGTGTTTCATCGTCAATAAGAAGGTCCAAGGGATATAGTAAACCAGAAGTGAAGCATCGGAATCTAAAACTGGAGTCACAGGAGAGGTTCAAATCATAGAAAGTTAGAGTGTCAGTCCTCTTGTACTTAAGTCGGCATTGTGCCTTTTGAATTTAATTCCGATGCAATTTCTGTGCTTCATTGTCAATAAGAAGGTCCAAGGTATACAGTAAACCTGAAGTGAAGCATCGGAATCTAAAACTGGACTCACAGGAGAGGTTCAAATCATAGAAAGTGAGAGTGTCAGTCCTCTTGTACTTAAGTCGGCATTGTGCCTTTTCTATTAAATTCGGATGCAATTTCTGTGTTTCATCGTCAATAAGAAGGTCCAAGGGATACAGTAACCCTGAAGTGAAGCATCGGAATTTAAAACTGGACTCACAGGAGTGGTTTAGATCACAGAAAGTTAGAGTGTCAGTCCTCTTGCACTTAAGTCGGCACTGCGCCTTTTGTATTAAATTGGGATGCAATTTCTGTGTTTCATCGACAATTAGAAGGTGCAAGGGATACAGTAAACCTGAAGTGTAGCATCGGAATCTAAAACTGGACTCACAGGAGAGGTTCAAATCATAGAAAGTTAGAGTGTCAGACCTCTTGTACTTCAGTCAGCATTGTGCCTTTTGAATTAAATTCGGATGCAATTTCTGTGTTTCATCGTCAATAAGAAAGTCCAAGGGATAGAGTGAACCTGAAGTGAAACATCGGAATCTAAAACTGGACTCACAGGACAGGTTCATATCATAGAAAGTGAGAGTGTCAGTCGTCTTGTACTTAAGTCGGCATTGTGCCTTTTGTATTAAATTCGGATGCAATTTCTGTGATTCATCGTCAAAAAGAAGGTACAGGGGATACAGTAAACCTGAAGTGAAGCATCGGAATCTAAAACTGGTCTCACAGGAGAGGTTCAAATCATGGAAAGTGAGAGTGTCAATCCTCTTGTACTTAAGTCGGCATTGTGCCTTTTGTATTAAATTCGTATGCAATTTCTGTGATTCATCGTCAATAAGAAGGTCCAAGGGATACAGTAAACCTGAAGTGAAGCATCGGAATCTAAAACTAGACTCACAGGAGAGGTTCTAATCATAGAAAGTTAGAGTGTCAGTCCTCTTGTACTTAAGTCGGCATTGTGCCTGTTGTATTAAATTCGGACGCAATTTCTGTGTTTCATCGTCATTAAGAAGGTCCAAGGGATACAGTAAACCAGAAGTGAAGCATCGAAATCTAAAACTGGAGTCACACGAGAGGTTCAAATCATAGAAAGTTAGAGTGTCAGTCCTCTTGTACTTAAGTCGGCATTGTGCCTTTTGTATTAAATTCGGATGCAATTTCTGTGTTTCATCGTCAATAAGAAGGTCCAAGGGATACAGTAACCCTGAAGTGAAGCGTCGGAATCTAAAACTGGACTAACAGGAGAGGTTCAAATCATAGAACGTGAGAGTGTCAGTCCTCTTGTACTTAAGTCGGCATTGTGCCTTTTGTATTAAATTCGGCTGGAATTTCTGTGATTCATCGTCAAAAAGAAGGTCCAAGGGATATAGTAAACCTGAAGTGAAGCATCTGATTCTAAAACTGGATTCACAGAAGAGGTTCAAATCATAGGAAGTTAGAGTGTCAGTCCTCTTGTACTTAAGTCGGCATTGTGCCTTTTGAATTTAATTCCGATGCAATTTCTGTGTTTTATCGTCAATAAGAAGTTCCGAGGTATAAAGTAAACCTGAAGTGAAGCATCGGAATCTAAAACTGGAATCACAGGAAAGGTTCAAATCATAGAAAGTTAGAGTGTCAGTCCTCTTGTACTTAAGTCGGCATTGTGCCTTTTGAATTTAATTCCGATGCAATTTCTGTGTTTCATCGTCAATAG
Source organism: Schistocerca americana (assembly GCF_021461395.2). Lineage (NCBI taxonomy): Eukaryota > Metazoa > Arthropoda > Insecta > Orthoptera > Acrididae > Schistocerca > Schistocerca americana. The sequence goes on along the minus strand of NC_060121.1, from coordinate 73,017,938 downwards.
GAAAGTCCAAGGTATACAGTAAACCTGAAGTGAAGCATCGGATTCTAAAATTGGACTCACAGGAGAGGTTCAAATCATAGAAAGTTTGAGTGTCAGTCCTCTAGTACCTGAGTCGGCATTGTGCCTTTTGTATTAAATTCGGATGCTATTTCTGTTTTTCATCGTCAATAAGAAGGTCCAAAGTATACAGCAAACCTGAAGTGAAGCATCGGAATCTAAAACTGGACTCACAGGAGAGCTTCAAATCATAGAAAGTGATAGTGTCAGTCCTCTTGTACTTAAGTCGGCATTGTGCCTTTTGTATTAAATTCGGATGCAATTTCTGTGTTTCATCGTCAATAAGAAGGTCCAAGGGATACAGTAAACCTGATGTGAAACATCGGAATCTAAAACTGGACTCACAGGAGAGGTTCAAATCATAGAAAGGGAGAGTGTCAGTCGTCTTGTTCTTAAGTCGGCATTGTGCCTTTTGTATTAAATTCGGATGCAATTTCTGTGTTTCATTCTCAATAAGAGGGTCCAAGGTATAAAGGACACCTGAAGTGAAGCATCGGAATCTAAAACTCGACTCACAGGAAAGGTTCAAATTATAGAAAGTTAGAGTGTCAGTCCTCTTGTACTTAAGTCGGCATTGTGCTTTTGTATTAAATTCGGATGCGATTTCTTTGTTTCATCGTCAATAAGATGGTACAAGGGATACAGTAAACCTGATGTGAAGCATCGGAATCTGAAACTGGACTCACAGGAGAGGTTCAAATCTTAGAAAGTGAGAGTGTCAGTCCTCTTGTACTTAAGTCGGCATTGTGCCTATTGTATTAAATTCGGATGCAATTTCTGTGTCTCATGGTCAATAAGATGGTCCAAGGGATACAGTGAACCTGAAGTCAGGAATCGGAATCTAAAACTGGTCCCACAGGAGAGGTTCAAAGCATAGAATGTTTGAGTGTCGGTCCTCTTGTGCTTAAGTCGACATTGTGCGTTTTGTATTAAAGTCGGATGCAATTTCTGTGTTTCATCGTCAATAACAAGGTCCAAGGTATACAGTAAACCTGAAGTGAAGCAGCGGAATCTAAAACTGGACTCACAGGAGAGGTTCAAATCATAGAACGTGAGTGTGTCGGTCCTCTTGTACTTAGGTCGGCATTGTGCCTTCTGTATTAAATTCGGATGCAATTTCTGTGTTTCATCGTCAATAAGATGGTCCAAGTGATACAGTAAACCTGAAGTGAAACATCGGAATCTAAAACTGTACTCACAGGAGAGGTTCAAATCATGGAAAGTGAGAGTGTCAGTCCTCTTGTACTTAAGTCGGCATTGTGCCTTTTGTATTAAATTCGGATGCAATTTCTGTGTTTCATCGTCAATACGATGGTCCAAGTGATACAGTAAACCTGAAGTGAAACATCGGAATCTAAAACTGTACTCACAGGAGAGGTTCAAATCATGGAAAGTGAGAGTGTCAGTCCTCTTGTCCTTAATTCGGCATTGTGCCTTTTGAATTTAATTCCGATGCAATTTCTGTGCCTCATCGTCAATAAGAACGTTCAAGGTACACAGTAAACCTGAAGTGAAGCATCGGAATCTAAAACTGGACTCACAGGAGAGGTTCAAATCATAGAAAGTGAGAGTGTCAGTCCTCTTGTACTTAAGTCGGCATTGTGCCTTTTGAATTTAATTCCGATGCAATTTCTGTGTTTCCTCGTGAATAAGAAGTTCTGAGGTGTACAGTAAACCTGAAGTGAAGCATCGGAATCTAAAACTGGACTCACAGGAGAGGTTCAAATCATAGAAAGTTAGAGTGTCTGTCCTCTTGTATTTAAGGCGGCATTGTGCCTTTTGTATTAAATTCGGAAGCAATTTCTGTGTTTCATTGTCAATAAGATGGTCCAAGGTATACAGTAACCCTGAAGTGAAGCGTCGGAATCTAAAACTGGACTCACAGGAGAGGTTCAAATCATAGAAAGTGAGAGTGTCAGTCCTCTTGTACTTAAGTTGGCATTGTGCCTTTTGTATGAAATTCGGCTGGAATTTCTGTGATTCATCGTCAAAAAGAAGGTCCAAGGGATACAGTAAATCAGAAGTGAAGCATCTGATTCTAAAACTTGATTCACAGAAGAGGTTCAAATCTTAGGAAGTTAGAGTGTCAGTCCTCTTGTACTTAAGTCGGCATTGTGCCTTTTGAATTTAATTCCGATGCTTTTTCTGTGTTTCATCGTCAATAAGAAGTTCCGTGGTATAAAGTAAACCTGAAGTGAAGCATCGGAATCTAAAAGTGGACTCACAGGAAAGGTTCAAATCATAGAAAATTAGAGTGTCAGTCCTCTTGTACTTAAGTCGGCATTGTGCCTTTTGTATTAAATTCGGATGCAATTTCTGTGTTTCATCGTCAATAAGAAGGTCCTAGGGATACAGTAAAACTGAAGTGAAGCATCGGAATCTTAAACTGGACTCACAGGAGAGGTTCAAATGATAGAAAGTGAGAGTGACAGTCGACCTGTACTTATGTCGGCATTGTGCCTTTTGTATTAAATTCGGATGCAATTTTTGTGTTTCATCGTCAATAAGAAGGTGCAAGGGATACAGTAAACCTGATGTTAAGCATCGGAATGTAAAACTGGACTCACAGGAAAGGTTCAAATCATAGAAAGTTAGAGTTTTAGTCCTCTTGTACTTAAGTCGGCATTGTGCCTTTTGTATTAAATTCGAATGCAATTTCTGTGTTTCATCGTCAATAAGAAGGTCCAAGGGATACAGTAAACCTCAGTAAACCTCAGTAAACACTCTAAATTTCTATGATTTGAACCTGTCCTGTGAGTCCAGTTTTAGATTCCGATACTTCAGGTATAATGTATAACTTGGACCTTCTTATTGACGATGAAACACAGAAATTGCATCCGAATTTAATACAAAAGGCACAATGCCGACTTATGTATAGGAGGATTGACAATCTAACTTTCTATGATTTGAACCTCTCCTGCGAGTCCAGTTTTAGATTCCGATGCTTCGCTTCATGTTTACTGTATACCTTGGACCTTCTTATTAACGATGAAACACAGAAATTGCATCCGAATTTAATACAAAAGGCACAATGCCGACATAACTACATGAGGACTGACACTCTAACTTTCTATGATTTGAACCTCTCCTGTGAGTCCAGTTTTAGATTCCGATGCTTCACTTCAGGTTTAATGTATACCTTGAACCTTCTTATTGACGATGAAACACAGAAATTGCATACGAATATAATACAAAAGGCACAATGCCGACTTAAGTACAAGGGGACTGACACTCTTACTTTCTACGATTTGAACCTCTCCTGTGAGTCCAGTTTTAGATTCCGATGATTCACTTCAGGTTTACTGTATCCCTTGGACCTTCTTATTGACGATGAAACACAGAAATTGCATCCGAATTTAATACAAATGGCACAATGCATCCAGAAGTACAAGAGGACTGACACTCTAACTTTCTATGATTTGAACCTCTCCTGTGAGTCCAGTTTTAGATTCCGATGCTTCACTTCAGGTTTACTGTATACCTTGGACCTTCTTATTGACGATGAAACACAGAAATTGCATACGAATATAATACAAAAGGCACAATGCCGACTTAAGTACAAGGGGACTGACACTCTAACTTTCTACGGTTTGAACCTATCCTGTGAGTCCAGTTTTAGATTTCGAGCTTCGCTTCTGGTTTAATGTATACCTTGAACATTCTTATTGACGATGAAACACAGAAATTGCATCCGAATTCAATACAAATGGCACAATGCATCCAGAAGTACAAGAGGACTGACACTCTAACTTTCTATGATTTGTACCTCTCCTGTGAGTCCAGTTTTAGATTCCGATGCTTCGCTTCAGGTTTACTGTATACTTGGACCTTCTTATTGACGATGAAACACAGAAATTGCATCCGAATTTAATACAAAAGGCACAATGCCGACTTAAGTACATGAGGACTAACACTCTAACTTTCTATGATTTGAACCTCTCCTGTGAGTCCAGTTTTAGATTCCGGTGCTTCACTTCAGGTTTAATGTATACTTGGACCTTCTTATTGACGATGAAACACAGAAATTGCATCCGATTTTAATACAAAAGGCACAATGCCGACTTAAATATAAGAGGACTGACACTCTCACTTTCTATGATTTGAACCCCTCCTGTGAGTCCAGTTTTAGATTCTGATGCTTCACTTCAGGTTTACTGTATCCCTAGGACCTTCTTAATGACGATGAGACACAGAAATTGCATCCGAATTTAATACAAAAGGCACAATGCCGACTTAAGTAAAAGAGGACTGACACTCTAACTCTCTATGATTTGAACCTCTCATGTGAGTCCAGTTTTAGTTTCCGATGATTCACTTCAGGTTTACTGTATCTCTTGGACCTTCTTATTGACGATGAAACACAGAAATTGCATCCGAATTTAATACAAAAGGCAGAATGCCGACTAAAGTACAAGAGGACTGACACTCTAACTTTCTATGATTTGAACCTCTCCTGTGAGTCCAGCCTTAGATTACGATGCTTCACTTCAGGTTTACTGTATACTTTGTACATTCTTATTGACGATGAAACACAGAAATTGCATCCGAATTTATTACAAACGGCACAATGCCGACTTAAGTACAAGAGGACTGACACTCTAACTTTCTATGATTTGAACCTCTTGTGAGAGTCCAGATTTAGATTCCGATTCTACTCTTCAGGTTTACTGTATCCCATGGACATTCTTATTGATGATGAAGCACAGAAATTGCGCCCGAATTTAATACAAAAGGCACAATGCCGAATTCAGTACAAGACGACTGACACTCTAACTTTCTATGATTTGAACCTCTTCTGTGAGTCCACTTTTAGATTCCGATGCTTCACTTCAGGGTTAATGTGTACCTTGAACCTTCTTATTGACGATGAAACACAGAAATTGCATCCGAATTTAATACAAAATTCACAATGCCGACCTAAGTACAAGAGGACTGACACTCTAACTTTCCATGATTTGAACCTCTCCTGTGAGTCCAGGTTTAGATTCCGATGCTTCACTTCAGGTTCACAGTATCCCTCGGACCTTCTTATTGACGATGAAACACAGAAATTGCATCCGAATTCAATACAAAATTCACAATGCCGACTTAAGTACAAGAGGACAGACACTCTAACATTCTATGATTTGAACCTTTCCCGTGAGTCCAGTTTTAGATTCCGATGCTTCGTTTCGTCTTTTCAGAATACCTTGGACCTTCTTATTGAAGATGAAACACAGAAATTGCATCCGAATTTAATACAAAAGGCACAATGCCGACTTAAGTACAAGAGGACTGACACTCAAACTTTCTACGATTTGAACCTCTCCTGTGAGTCCAGTTTTAGATTCCGATGATTCATTTCAGGTTTGCTGTATCCCTTGGACCTTCTTATTGACGATGAAGAACAGAAATTGCATCCGAATTTAATACAAAAGGCACAATGCCGACTTAAGTACAAGAGGACTGACACTCTAACTTTCTATGATTTGAACCTCCCCTGTGAGTCCAGTTTTAGATTCTGATGCTTCACTTCAGGTTCAGTGCATCACTTGGACCTTCTTATTGACGATGAAACACAGATATTGCATCCAAATTTAATACAAAAAGCACAATGCCGACTTAAGTACAAGAGGACAGCCACCCTAACATTCTACGATTTGAACCTCTCCTGTGAGTCCAGTTTTAGATTCCGATGCATCACTTCAGGTTTACTTTATACCTAGGACCTTCTTATTGACGATGAAACAAAGTAATTGCATCCGAATTTAATACAAAAGGCACAATGCCGACTTAAGTACAAGAAGACTGACACTCTAACTTTCTACGATTTGAACCTCTCCTGTTGGTCCAGTTTTAGATTCCGATGCTTCTCTTCAGGCTTACTTTGTCCCTTGGACCCTCTTATTGACGATGAAACACAGAAATTGCATCCGAATTTAATACAATAGGCACAATGCTGACTTATGTACAAGGGGACTGACCTCTAATTTTCTATGATTTGAACCTCTCCTGTGAGTTCAGTTTTAGATTACGATGCTTCACTTCAGGATTACTGTATCGCTTGGACCTTCTTATTGACGATGAAACACAGAAATTGCATCCGAATTTAATACAAAAGGCACAATGCCGACTTAAGTACAAGAGGACTGAGACTCTAACTATCTATGATTTGAACCTATAATGTGAGTCCAGTTTTAGTTTCCGATGCTTCACTTCAGAGTTACTGTATCCCTTGTACCTTCTTATTGACGATGAAGCACAGATTTTGCATCCGCATTTAAAACAAAAGGCACCATGCCGACTTAAGTACAAGAGGACTGACACCCTAACTATCTATGATTTGACACTCTAATGTGAGTCCAGTTTTTGATTCCGATGTTTCACTTCAGGTTTTCTGTATCCCTTGGACCTTCTTATTGACGATGAAGCACAGATTTTGCATCCGAATTTGAAACAAAAGGCACAATGCCGACTTTAGTACAAGAGGTCTGACACTCTAACTTGCTATGATTTGTACATCTCCTGTGAGTCCAGTTTTGGATTCCGATGCTTCACTTCATGTTTGCTGTATAACTTGGACCTTCTTATTGACGATGAAGCACAGATTTTGCATCCGAATTTAATACAAATGGCACAATGCCGACTTAAGTACAAGAGGACAGACACCCTAACTTTCTACGATTTGAACCTCTCTTGTGAGTCCAGTTTTAGATTTCGGTGCTTCACTTCCAGTTTACTGTATACCTTGGACGTTGTTATAGACGATGAAACAAAGTAATTGCATCCGAATTTAATACAATAGGCACAATGCCGACTTAAGTACGAGAGGACTGACACTCTAACTTTCTATGATTTGAACCTCTAATGTGAGTCCAGTTTTAGATTCCGATGCTTCACTTCAGGTTTACTGTATCCCTTGGACCCTCTTATTGACGACGAAACACAGAAATTGCATCCGAATTTAATACAAAAGGCACAATGCCGACTTAAGTACAAGAGGACTGACACTCTAACTATCAATGATTTGAACCTCCCATGTGAGTCCAGTTTTAGATTCCGATGCTTCACTTCAGGTTTTCTGTATCCCTTGGACCTTCTTATTGACGATGAAGCACAGATTTTGCATCCAAATTTGAAACAAAAGGCACAATGCCGACTTTAGTACAAGAGGTCTGACACTCTAACTTGCTATGATTTGTACATCTCCTGTGAGTCCAGTTTGGATTCCGATGCTTCACTTCATGTTTACTGCATAACTTGGACCTTCTTATTGATGATGAAGCACAGATTTTGCATCCGAATTTAATACAAAAGGCACAATGGCGACTTATGTACAAGAGGACTGACATTCTAAATATCTACGATTTGAACCTCTCCTGTGAGTCCCGTTTTAGATTCCGATGCTTCACTTCAGGTTTACTGTATGCCTTGGACCTTCTTGTTGACGATGAAACACCGAAATTGCATCCGAACTTAATACAAAACCACAATGCCGACTTAAGTACAAGAGGACTGACACTCTAACTTTCTACGGTTTGAACCTCTCCTGTGAGTCAAGTTTTGGATTCCCATGCTTCACTACAGGCTTACTATATCCCTTGGACCTTCCTATTGACGATGAAACACTGAAATTGCATCCGAATTTAATACAAAAGGCACAATGCGGACTTAAGTACAAGAGGACTGACACTATAACTTTCTATGATTTAAACCTCTCCTGTGAGTCCAGTTTTGGATTCGGATGCTTCACTTCATGTTTACTGTATAACTTGGACCTTCTTATTGACGCTGAAATACAGAAATTGCATCTGAATTTAATACAAAAGGCACAATGCCGACTTAAGTACAAGAGGGCTGACACTCTAACTTTCTATGATTTGAACGTCTCCTGTGAGTCCAGTTTTAGATTCCGATGCTTCGCTTTAGGTTTACTGTATACCTTGGACCTTCTTATTGACGATTAAACACAGAAATTGCATCCGAATTTAATACAAAAGGCACAATGCCGACTTAAGTACAATAGGACAGACACCCTAACTTTCTACGATTTGAACCTCTCTTGTGAGTCCAGTTTTAAATTTCGGTGCTTCACTTCCGGTTTACTGTATACCTTGGACTTTCTTATAGACGATGAAACAAAGTAATTGCATCCGAATTTAATACAAATGGCACAATGCCGACTTAAGTACAAGAGGACTGACACTCTAACTTTCTATGATTTGAACCTCTCCTGTGAGTCCAGTTTTAGATTCCGATGCTTCACTTCAGGTTTACTGTATACCTTGGGCCCTCTTATTGACGATGAGACACAGAAATTGCATCCGAATTTAATACAAAAGGCATAATACCGACTTAAGTAAAAGAGGACTAACTCTCTAACTTTCTATGATATGAACCTCCCATGTGAGTCCGGTTTTAGATTTCGATGCTTCACTTCAGGTTTAGTGTATCTCTTGGACCTTCTTATTGACGATTAAACACAGAAATCGGATTCGAATTTAATACAAAAGGCACAATGCCGACTTAAGTACAAGAGGACTGGTACACTAAATTTCTATGATTGGAACCTGTAATGTGAGTCCAGTTTTAGATTCCGATGCTTCACTTCAGGTTTAATGTATCCCTTGGACCCTCTTATAGACGACGAAACACAGAAATTGCATCCGAATTTAATACAAAAGGCACAATGCCGACTTAAGTACAAGAGGACTGACACTCTAACTATCAATGATTTGAACCTCTAATGTGAGTCCAGTTTTAGATTCCGATGCTTCACTTCAGGTTTTCTGTATCCCTTGGACCTTCTTATTGACGATGAAGCACAGATTTTGCATCCGAATTTAGTACAAAAGGCACAATGGCGACTTATGTACAAGAGGACTGACCCTCTAAATTTCTACGATTTGAACCTCTCCTGTGAGTCCAGTTTTGGATTCCGATGCTTCACTACAGGCTTACTATATCCCTTGGACCTCCTTAGTGACGATGAAACACTGAAATTGCATCCGAATTTAATACAAAAGGCACAATGCCGACTTAAGTACAAGAGGACTGACACTATAACTTTCTATGATTTGAACCTCTCCTGTGAGTCCAGTTTTGGATTCCGATGCTTCGCTTCAGGTTTACTGTATACCTTGGACCTTCGTATTGACGATGAAACACGGAAATTGCATCCGAATTTAATACAAAAGGCACAATGCCGACTTAAGTACAAGAGGACAGACACCCTAATTTTCTACGGTTTGAACCTCTCTTGTGAGTCCAGTTTTAGATTCCGATGCTTCACTTCAGGTTTACTGTATACCTTGGACCTTCTTATTGACAATGAAGCAAAGAAATTGCATCCGAATTTAATACAACGGGCACAATGCCGACTTGAGTACAAGAGGACTGACACTCTAACTCTCTATGATTTGACCACTCCAGTGAGTCCAGTTTTAGATTCCGATGTTTCACTTCAGGTTTACTGTATCCCTTGGACCTTCTTATTGACGCTGAAAAAAAGAAATTGCATCCGAATTTAATACAAAAGGCACAATGCCGACTTAAGTACAAGATTACTGACACTCTCACTTTCAACGATTTGAACCTCTCCTGTGAGTCCAGTTTTAGATTCCGATGCTTTACTTCAGGTTTACTGTATCCCTTTGACCTTCTTAGTTACGATTACACACAGTAATTGCATCCGAATTTAATACAAAGGTACAATTGCGACTTAAGTACAACAGGACTGACACTCTAACTTTCTATGTTTTGAACCTCTCCTGAGAGTCCAGTTATAGATTCCGATGCTTCACTTCAGGTCTAATGTATACCTTGAACCTTCTTATTGTCGATGAAACACAGAAATTGCATCCAATTTTAATACACAGGCACAATGCCGACTTAAGTACAAGAGGACTGACACTCTAACTTTCTATGATTTGAACCTCTCCTGTGAGTCCAGATTTAGATTCCGATGCTTCACTTCAGGTTTATTGTATACCTTGAACCTTCTAATCACGATGAAACACAGAAATTGCATCCGAATTTAATACAAAAGGCACAATGCCGACTTAAGTAGAAGAGGACTGACATTCTAACATTCTACGATTTGAACCCCTCCTGTGAGTCCAGTTTTAGATTCCGATGCTTCACTTCAGGTTTACTGTATCCCTTGGACCTTCTTATTGACGATGAAACACAGAAATTGCATCCGAATTTAATACAAAATGCACAATGCCGACTAAAGTACAAGACGACTGACACTCTAACTTTCTTTGATTTGAACCTCTCCTGTGATTCCAGTTTTAAATTCCGATGCTTCACTTCAGGTTTACTGTATCCCTTGGACCCTCTTATTGACGATGAAACACAAAAATTGCATCCGAATTTAATACAAACGGAACAGCGTTGGCTTCAGTACAAGAGGACTGACACTCTAACTTTCTATGATTTGAACCTCTCCTGTGAGTACAGATTTAGATTCCGATGCTTCTTTTCAGGTTTAATGTATACCTTGAACCTTCTTATTGACGATGAAACACAGAAATTGCATCCGTATTTAATACAAAAGGCACAATGCCGACTTAAGTAGAAGAGGACTGACACTCTAACATTCTACGATTTGAACCCCTCCTGTGAGTCCAGTTTTAGATTCCGATGCTTCACTTCAGGTTTACTGTATCCCTTGGACCTTCTTATTGACGATGAAACACAGAAATTGCATCCGAATTTAATACAAAAGGCACAATGCCGACTAAAGTGCAAGAGGACTGACACTATAACTTTCTTTGATTTGAACCTCTCCTGTGTGTCCAGTTTTAGATTCCGATGCTTCACTTCAGTTTTACTGTATCCCTTGGACCTTCTTATTGACAATGAAGCACAAAAATTGCATTCGAATTTAATACAAAAAGCACAATGCGGACCTCAGTACAAGAGGACTGACACTCTAACTTTCTATGATTTGAACCCCTCCTGTGAGTCCAGTTTTAGATTCCGATGCTTCACTTCAGGGTTAATGTATACCTTGAACCTTCTTATTGACGATGAAGTACAGAAATTGCATCCGAATTAAATACAAATGGCACAATGCCGACTTAAGTACAAGAGGACTGACACTCTACCTTTCTACGATTTGAACCTCTCCTGTGAGTCCAGTTTTAGATTTTGATGCTTCACTTCAGAGTTACTGTATACCTTGGACCTTCTTATTGACGATGAAACACAGAAATTGCATCCGAATTTAATAAAAAAGGCACAATGCCGACTTAAGTACAAGAGGACTGACACTCCAACATTCTATGATTTGAACCTCTCCTGTGAGTCTAGTTTCAGATTCCGATGCTTCACTTCAGGTTTACTGTATCCCTTGGATCATCTTTTTGACGCTGAAACACAGAAATCGCATCCGAATTTAATACAAAAGGCACAATTCCGACTTAAATACAAGAGGGCTGACACTCTAACCTTCTACGATTTGAACCGCTCCTGTGAGTCCAGTTTTAGATTTCGAGCTTCGCTTCTGGTTTTATGTATACCTTGAACCTTCTTATTGACGATAAAACACAGAAATTGCATCCGAATTCAATACAAAAGGCACAATGCAGCCTGAAGTACAAGAGGACTGACACTCTAACTTTCTATGATTTGAACCTCTCCTGTGAGTCCAGTTTTAGATTCCGATGCTTCGCTTCAGGTTTACTGTATACCTTGGACCTTCTTATTGACGATGAAACACAGAAATTGCATCCGAATTTAATACAAAAGGCACAATGAGGACTTAAGTACAAGAGGACTGACACTCTCACTTTCTACTATTTGAACCTCTCCTGTGAGTCCAGTTTTAGATTCCGATGCTTCACTTCAGGTTTACTGTATACCTTGGACCTTCTTATTGACGATGAAACACAGAAATTGCATACGAATATAATACAAAAGGCACAATGCCGACTTAAGTACAAGAGGACTGACACTCTAACTTTCTATGATTTGAACCTCTAATGTGAGTCCAGTTTTAGATTCCGATGCTTCACTTCAGGTTTAGTGTATCTCTTGGACCTTCTTATTGACGATGAAACACAGAAATCGGATTTGAATTTAATACAAAAGGCACAATGCCGACTTAAGTACAAGAGGACTGGTACACTAAATTTCTATGATTGGAACCTCTAATGTGAGTCCAGTTTTAGATTCCGATGCTTCACTTCAGGTTTACTGTATCCCATGGACCCTCTTATTGACGACGAAACACAGAAATTGCATCCGAATTTAATACAAAAGGCAAAATGCCGACTTAAGTACAAGAGGACTGACACTCTAACTATCAATGATTTGAACCTCTAATGTGAGTCCAGTTTTAGATTCCGATGCTTCACTTCAGGTTTTCTGTATCCCTTGGACCTTCTTATTGACGATGAAGCGCAGATTTTGCATCCGAATTTGAAACAAAAGGCACAATGCCGACTTTAGTACAAGAGGTCTGACACTCTAACTTGCTATGATTTGTACCTCTCCTGTGAGTCCAGTTTTGGATTCCGATGCTTCACTTCATGTTTACTGTATAACTTGGACCTTCTTATTGACGATGAAGCACAGATTTTGCATCCGAATGTAATACAAAAGGCACAATGGCGACTTATGTACAAGAGGACTGACCCTCTAAATTTCTACGATTTGAACCTCTCCTGTGAGTCCAGTTTTAGATTCCGATGCTTCACTTCAGGTTTACTATATCCCTTGGACCTCCTTATTGACGATGAAACACTGAAATTGCATCCGAATTTAATACAAAAGGCACAATGCCGACTTAAGTACAAGAGGACTGACACTATAACTTTCTATGATTTGTACCTCTCCTGTGAGTCCAGTTTTGGATTCCGATGCTTCACTTCATGTTTACTGTATAACTTGGACCTTCTTTTTGACGCTGAAATACAGAAATTGCATCTGAATTTAATACAAATGGCACAATGCCGACTTAAGTACAGAGGGCTGACACTCTAACTTTCTATGATTTGAACGTCTCCTGTGAGTCCAGTTTTAGATTCCGATGCTTCGCTTCAGGTTTACTGTATACCTTGGACCTTCGTATTGACGATGAAACACAGAAATTGCATCCGAATTTAATACAAAAGGCACAATGCCGACTTAAGTACAAGAGGACAGACACCCCAACTTTCTACGATTTGAACCTCTCTTGTGAGTCCAGTTTTAGATTCCGATGCTTCACTTCAGGTTTACTGTATACCTTGGACCTTCTTATTGACAATGAAGCAAAGAAATTGCATCCGAATTTAATACAACGGGCACAATGCCGACTTGAGTACAAGAGGACTGACACTCTAACTTTCTATGATTTGACCACTCCAGTGAGTCCAGTTTTAGATTCCGATGTTTCACTTCAGGTTTACTGTATCCCTTGGACCTTCTTATTGACGCTGAAAAAAAGAAATTGCATCCGAATTTAATACAAAAGGCACAATGTCGACTTAAGTACAAGAGGACTGACTCTCTCACTTTCAACGATTTGAACCTCTCCTGTGAGTCCAGTTTTAGATTCCGATGCTTCACTTCAGGTTTACTGTATCCCTTTGACCTTCTTAGTTACGATTACACACAGTAATTGCATCCGAATTTAATACAAAGGTACAATTCCGACTTAAGTACAACAGGACTGACACTCTAACTTTCTGTGTTTTGAACCTCTCCTGAGAGTCGAGTTTTAGATTACGATGCTTCACTTCAGGTCTAATGTATACCTTGAACCTTCTTATTGTCGATGAAACACAGAAATTGCATCCAATTTTAATACACAGGCACAATGCCGACTTAAGTACAAGAGGACTGACACTCTAACTTTCTATGATTTGAACCTCTCCTGTGAGTCCAGATTTAGATTCCGATGCTTCACTTCAGGTTTAATGTACACCTTGAACCTTCTTATTGACGATGAAACACAGAAATTGCATCCGAATTTAATACAAAAGGCACAATGCCGACTTAAGTAGAAGAGGACTGACATTCTAACATTCTACGATTTGAACCCCTCCTGTGAGTCCAGTTTTAGATTCCGATGCTTCACTTCAGGTTTACTGTATCCCTTGGACCTTCTTATTGACGATGAAACACAGAAATTGCATCCGAATTTAATACAAAAGGCACAATGCCGACTAAAGTACAAGAGGACTGACACTCTAACTTTCTTTGATTTGAACCTCTCCTGTGAGTCCAGTTTTAAATTCCGATGCTTCACTTCAGGTTTACTGTATCCCTTGGACCCTCTTATTGACGATGAAACACAAAAATTGCATCCGAATTTAATACAAACGGCACAACGCTGGCTTCAGTACAAGAGGACTGACACTCTAACTTTCTATGATTTGAACCTCTCCTGTGAGTACAGATTTAGATTCCGATGCTTCTCTTCAGGTTTAATGTATACCTTGAACCTTCGTATTGACGATGAAACACAGAAATTCCATCCGAATGTAATACAAAAGGCACAATGCCGACTTAAGTAGAAGAGGACTGACACTCTAACATTCTACGATTTGAACCCCTCCTGTGAGTCTAGTTTTAGATTCCGATGCTTCACTTCAGGTTTACTGTATCCCTTGGACCTTCTTATTGACGATGAAACACAGAAATTGCATCCGAATTTAATACAAAATGCACAATGCCGACTAAAGTACAAGACGACTGACACTCTAACTTTCTTTGATTTGAACCTCTCCTGTGATTCCAGTTTTAAATTCCGATGCTTCACTTCAGGTTTACTGTATCCCTTGGACCCTCTTATTGACGATGAAACACAAAAATTGCATCCGAATTTAATACAAACGGAACAGCGCTGGCTTCAGTACAAGAGGACTGACACTCTAACTTTCTATGATTTGAACCTCTCCTGTGAGTACAGATTTAGATTCCGATGCTTCTCTTCAGGTTTAATGTATACCTTGAAGCTTCTTATTGACGATGAAACACAGAAATTGCATCCGTATTTAATACAAAAGGCACAATGCCGACTTAAGTAGAAGAGGACTGACACTCTAACATTCTACGATTTGAACCCCTCCTGTGAGTCCAGTTTTAGATTCCGATGCTTCACTTCAGGTTTACTGTATCCCTTGGACCTTCTTATTGACGATGAAACACAGAAATTGCATCCGAATTTAATACAAAAGGCACAATGCCGACTAAAGTGCAAGAGGACTGACACTATAACTTTCTTTGATTTGAACCTCTCCTGTGTGTCCAGTTTTAGATTCCGATGCTTCACTTCAGTTTTACTGTATCCTTTGGACCTTCTTATTGACAATGAAGCACAAAAATTGCATTCGACTTTAATACAAAAAGCACAATGCGGACTTCAGTACAAGAGGACTGACACTCCAACTTTCTATGATTTGAACCCCTCCTGTGAGTCCAGTTTTAGATTCCGATGCTTCACTTCAGGGTTAATGTATACCTTGAACCTTCTTATTGACGATGAAACACAGAAATTGCATCCGAATTAAATACAAAAGGCACAATGCCGACTTAAGTACAAGAGGACTGACACTCTTTCTTTCTACGATTTGAACCTCTCCTGTGAGTCCAGTTTTAGATTTTGATGCTTCACTTCAGAGTTACTGTATCCCTTGGACCTTCTTATTGACGATGAAACACAGAAATTGCATCCGAATTTAATACAAAAGGCACAATGCCGACTAAAGTGCAAGAGGACTGACACTATAACTTTCTTTGATTTGAACCTCTCCTGTGAGTCCAGTTTTAGATTCCGATGCTTCACTTCAGGTTTACTGTATCCCTTGGATCTTCTTTTTGACGCTGAAACACAGAAATCGCATCCGAATTTAATACAAAAGGCACAATGCCGACTTAAGTACAAGGTGGCTGACACTCTAACCTTCTACGATTTGAACCGCTCCTGTGAGTCCAGTTTTAGATTTCGAGCTTCGCTTCTGGTTTTATGTATACCTTGAACCTTCTTATTGACGATCAAACACAGAAATTGCATCCGAATTCAATACAAAAGGCACAATGCAGCCTGAAGTACAAGAGGACTGACACTCTAACTTTCTATGATTTGAACCTCTCCTGTGAGTCCAGTTTTAGATTCCGATGCTTCGCTTCAGGTTTACTGTATACCTTGGACCTTCTTATTGACGATGAAACACAGAAATTGCATCCGAATTTAATACAAAAGGCACAATGCCGACTTAAGTACAAGACGACTGACACTCTAACTTTCTTTGATTTGAACCTCTCCTGTGATTCCAGTTTTAAATTCCGATGCTTCACTTCAGGTTTACTGTATCCCTTGGACCCTCTTATTGACGATGAAACACAAAAATTGCATCCGAATTTAATACAAACGGCACAACGCTGGCTTCAGTACAAGAGGACTGACACTCTAACTTTCTATGATTTGAACCTCTCCTGTGAGTACAGATTTAGATTCCGATGCTTCTCTTCAGGTTTAATGTATACCTTGAACCTTCGTATTGACGATGAAACACAGAAATTGCATCCGAATGTAATACAAAAGGCACAATGCCGACTTAAGTAGAAGAGGACTGACACTCTTTCTTTCTACGATTTGAACCTCTCCTGTGAGTCCAGTTTTAGATTTTGATGCTTCACTTCAGAGTTACTGTATCCCTTGGACCTTCTTATTGACGATGAAACACAGAAATTGCATCCGAATTTAATACAAAAGGCACAATGCCGACTAAAGTGCAAGAGGACTGGCACTCTAACTTTCTTTGATTTGAACCTCTCCTGTGAGTCCAGTTTTAAATTCCGATGCTTCACTTCAGGTTTACTGTATCCCTTGGACCCTCTTATTGACGATGAAACACAAAAATTGCATCCGAATTTAATACAAACGGCACAACGCTGGCTTCAGTACAAGAGGACTGACACTCTAACTTTCTATGATTTGAACCTCTCCTGTGAGTACAGATTTAGATTCCGATGCTTCTCTTCAGGTTTAATGTATACCTTTAACCTTCGTATTGACGATGAAACACAGAAATTGCATCCGAATGTAATACAAAAGGCACAATGCCGACTTAAGTAGAAGAGGACTGACACTCTAACATTCTACGATTTGAACCCCTCCTGTGAGTCCAGTTTTAGATTCCGATGCTTCACTTCAGGTTTACTGTATCCCTTGGACCTTCTTATTGACGATGAAACACAGAAATTGCATCCGAATTTAATACAAAATGCACAATGCCGACTAAAGTACAAGACGACTGACACTCTAACTTTCTTTGATTTGAACCTCTCCTGTGATTCCAGTTTTAAATTCCGATGCTTCACTTCAGGTTTACTGTATCCCTTGGACCCTCTTATTGACGATGAAACACAAAAATTGCATCCGAATTTAATACAAACGGAACAGCGCTGGCTTCAGTACAAGAGGACTGACACTCTAACTTTCTATGATTTGAACCTCTCCTGTGAGTACAGATTTAGATTCCGATGCTTCTCTTCAGGTTTAATGTATACCTTGAACCTTCTTATTGACGATGAAACACAGAAATTGCATCCGTATTTAATACAAAAGGCACAATGCCGACTTAAGTAGAAGAGGACTGACACTCTAACATTCTACGATTTGAACCCCTCCTGTGGGTCCAGTTTTAGATTCCGATGCTTCACTTCAGGTTTACTGTATCCCTTGGACCTTCTTATTGACGATGAAACACAGAAATTGCATCCGAATTTAATACAAAAGGCACAATGCCGACTAAAGTGCAAGAGGACTGACACTATAACTTTCTTTGATTTGAACCTCTCCTGTGTGTCCAGTTTTAGATTCCGATGCTTCACTTCAGTTTTACTGTATCCTTTGGACCTTCTTATTGACAATGAAGCACAAAAATTGCATTCGACTTTAATACAAAAAGCACAATGCGGACTTCAGTACAAGAGGACTGACACTCTAACTTTCTATGATTTGAACCCCTCCTGTGAGTCCAGTTTTAGATTCCGATGCTTCACTTCAGGGTTAATGTATACCTTGAACCTTCTTATTGACGATGAAACACAGAAATTGCATCCGAATTAAATACAAAAGGCACAATGCCGACTTAAGTACAAGAGGACTGACACTCTTTCTTTCTACGATTTGAACCTCTCCTGTGAGTCCAGTTTTAGATTTTGATGCTTCACTTCAGAGTTACTGTATCCCTTGGACCTTCTTATTGACGATGAAACACAGAAATTGCATCCGAATTTAATACAAAAGGCACAATGCCGACTAAAGTGCAAGAGGACTGACACTATAACTTTCTTTGATTTGAACCTCTCCTGTGAGTCCAGTTTTAGATTCCGATGCTTCACTTCAGGTTTACTGTATCCCTTGGATCTTCTTTTTGACGCTGAAACACAGAAATCGCATCCGAATTTAATACAAAAGGCACAATGCCGACTTAAGTACAAGGTGGCTGACACTCTAACCTTCTACGATTTGAACCGCTCCTGTGAGTCCAGTTTTAGATTTCGAGCTTCGCTTCTGGTTTTATGTATACCTTGAACCTTCTTATTGACGATCAAACACAGAAATTGCATCCGAATTCAATACAAAAGGCACAATGCAGCCTGAAGTACAAGAGGACTGACACTCTAACTTTCTATGATTTGAACCTCTCCTGTGAGTCCAGTTTTAGATTCCGATGCTTCGCTTCAGGTTTACTGTATACCTTGGACCTTCTTATTGACGATGAAACACAGAAATTGCATCCGAATTTAATACAAAAGGCACAATGCCGACTTAAGTACAAGATGACTGACACTCTCACTTTCTACTATTTGAACCTCTCCTGTGAGTCCAGTTTTAGATTCCGATGCTTCACTTCAGGTTTACTGTATACCTTGGACCTTCTTATTGACGATGAAACACAGAAATTGCATACGAATATAATACAAAAGGCACAATGCCGACTTAAGTACAAGAGGACTGACACTCTAACTTTCTATGATTTGAACCTCTAATGTGAGTCCAGTTTTAGATTCCGATGCTTCACTTCAGGTTTAGTGTATCTCTTGGACCTTCTTATTGACGATGAAACACAGAAATCGGATTCGAAATTAATACAAAAGGCACAATGCCGACTTAAGTACAAGAGGACTGGTACACTAAATTTCTATGATTGGAACCTCTAATGTGAGTCCAGTTTTAGATTCCGATGCTTCACTTCAGGTTTACTGTATCCCATGGACCCTCTTATTGACGACGAAACACAGAAATTGCATCCGAATTTAATACAAAAGGCAAAATGCCGACTTATGTACAAGAGGACTGACACTCTAACTATCAATGATTTGAACCTCTAATGTGAGTCCAGTTTTAGATTCCGATGCTTCACTTCAGGTTTTCTGTATCCCTTGGACCTTCTTATTGACGATGAAGCGCAGATTTTGCATCCGAATTTGAAAGAAAAGGCACAATGCCGACTTTAGTACAAGAGGTCTGACACTCTAACTTGCTACGATTTGTACCTCTCCTGTGAGTCCAGTTTTGGATTCCGATGCTTCACTTCATGTTTACTGTATAACTTGGACCTTCTTATTGACGATGAAGCACAGATTTTGCATCCGAATTTAATACAAAAGGCACAATGGCGACTTATGTACAAGAGGACTGACCCTCTAAATTTCTACGATTTGAACCTCTCCTGTGAGTCCAGTCTTAGATTCCGATGCTTCACTTCAGGTTTACTGTATGCCTTGGCCCTTCTTGTTGACGATGAAACACCGAAATTGCATCCGAATTTAATACAAAACCACAATGCCGACTTAAGTATAAGAGGACTGACACTCTAACTTTCTACGGTTTGAACCTCTCCTGTGAGTCCAGTTTTGGATTCCGATGCTTCACTTCATGTTTACTGTATAACTTGGACCTTCTTTTTGACGCTGAAATACAGAAATTGCATCTGAATTTAATACAAATGGCACAATGCCGACTTAAGTACAGAGGGCTGACACTCTAACTTTCTATGATTTTAACGTCTCCTGTGAGTCCAGTTTTAGATTCCGATGCTTCGCTTCCGGTTTACTGTATACCTTGGACCTTCGTATTGACGATGAAACACAGAAATTGCATCCGAATTTAATACAAAAGGCACAATACCGACCTAAGTACAAGAGGACAGACACCCTATTTTCTACGATTTGAACCTCTCTTGTGAGTCCAGTTTTAGATTCCGATGCTTCACTTCAGGTTTACTGTATACCTTGGACCTTCTTATTGACAATGAAGCAAAGAAATTGCATCCGAATTTAATACAACGGGCACAATGCCGACTTGCGTACAAGAGGACTGACACTCTAACTTTCTATGATTTGACCACTCCAGTGAGTCCAGTTTTAGATTCCGATGTTTCACTTCATTTTTACTGTATCCCTTGGACCTTCTTATTGACGCTGAAAAAAAGAAATTGCATCCGAATTTAATACAAAAGGCACAATGTCGACTTAAGTACAAGAGGACTGACTCTCTCACTTTCAACGATTTGAACCTCTCCTGTAAGTCCAGTTTTAGATTCCGATGCTTCACTTCAGGTTTACTGTATCCCTTTGACCTTCTTAGTTACGATTACACACAGTAATTGCATCCGAATTTAATACAAAGGTACAATTCCGACTTAAGTACAACAGGACTGACACTCTAACTTTCTATGTTTTGAACCTCTCCTGAGAGTCCAGTTTTAGATTCCGATGCTTCACTTCAGGTCTAATGTATACCTTGAACCTTCTTATTGTCGATGAAACACAGAAATAGCATCCAATTTTAATACACAGGCACAATGCCGACTTAAGTACAAGAGGACTGACACTCTAACTTTCTATGATTTGACCTCTCCTGTGAGTCCAGATTTAGATTCCGATGCTTCACTTCAAGTTTAATGTACACCTTGAACCTTCTTATTGACGATGAAACACAGAAATTGCATCCGAATTTAATACAAAAGGCACAATGCCGACTTAAGTAGAAGAGGACTGACATTCTAACATTCTACGATTTGAACCCCTCCTGTGAGTCCAGTTTTAGATTCCGATGCTTCACTTCAGGTTTACTGTATCCCTTGGACCTTCTTATTGACGATGAAACACAGAAATTGCATCCGAATTTAATACAAAAGGCACAATGCCGACTAAAGTACAAGAGGACTGACACTCTAACTTTCTTTGATTTGAACCTCTTATGTGAGTCCAGTTTTAAATTCCGATGCTTCACTTCAGGTTTACTGTATCCCTTGGACCCTCTTATTGACGATGAAACACAAAAATTGCATCCGAATTTAATACAAACGGCACAACACTGGCTCAGTACAAGAGGACTGACACTCTAACTTTCTATGATTTGAACCTCTCCTGTGAGTACAGATTTAGATTCCGATGCTTCTCTTCAGGTTTAATGTATACCTTGAACCTTCGTATTGACGATGAAACACAGAAATTGCATCCGAATTTAATACAAAAGGCACAATGCCGACTTAAGTAGAAGAGGACTGACACTCTAACATTCTACGGTTTGAACCTCTCCTGTGAGTCCAGTTTTAGATTTTGATGCTTCACTTCAGAGTTACTGTATACCTTGGACCTTCTTATTGACGATGAAACACAGAAATTGCATCCGAATTTAATACAAAAGGCACAATGCCAACATATGTATATGAGGACTGACACTCTAACTTTCTACGGTTTGAACCTCTCCTGTGAGACCCGTTTTAGATTCCGATGCTTCACTTCAGCTTTACTGTATCCCTTGGACCCTCTTATTGACGATGAAACACAAAAATTGCATCCGAATTTAATACAAACGGCACAACACTGGCTCAGTACAAGAGGACTGACACTCTAACTTTCTATGATTTGAACCTCTCCTGTGAGTACAGATTTAGATTCCGATGCTTCTCTTCAGGTTTAATGTATACCTTGAACCTTCGTATTGACGATGAAACACAGAAATTGCATCCGAATTTAATACAAAAGGCACAATGCCGACTTAAGTAGAAGAGGACTGACACTCTAACATTCTACGGTTTGAACCTCTCCTGTGAGTCCAGTTTTAGATTTTGATGCTTCACTTCAGAGTTACTGTATACCTTGGACCTTCTTATTGACGATGAAACACAGAAATTGCATCCGAATTTAATACAAAAGGCACAATGCCAACATAAGTATATGAGGACTGACACTCTAACTTTCTACGGTTTGAACCTCTCCTGTGAGTCCAGTTTTAGATTCCGATGCTTCACTTCAGGTTTACTGTATACCTTGGACCTTCTTATTGACGATGAAACACAGAAATTGCACCCGAACTTAATACAAAAGGGACAATGCCGACTTAAATACAAGAGTACTGACACTCTAACTTTCTATGATTTGAACCCCTCGTGTGAGTTTAGTTTTAGTTTCCGATGCTTCACTTCAGGTTTACTGTATCCCTCGGACCTTCTTATTGACGCTGAAAAAAAGAAATTGCATCCGAATTTAATACAAAAGGCACAATGTCGACTTAAGTACAAGAGGACTGACTCTCTCACTTTCAACGATTTGAACCTCTCCTGTGAGTCCAGTTTTAGATTCCGATGCTTCACTTCAGGTTTACTGTATCCCTTTGACCTTCTTAGTTACGATTACACACAGTAATTGCATCCGAATTTAATACAAAGGTACAATTCCGACTTAAGTACAACAGGACTGACACTCTAACTTTCTATGTTTTGAACCTCTCCTGAGAGTCCAGTTTTAGATTCCGATGCTTCACTTCGGGTCTAATGTATACCTTGAACCTTCGTATTGACGATGAAACACAGAAATTGCATCCGAATTTAATACAAAAGGCACAATGCCGACTTAAGTAGAAGAGGACTGACACTCTAACATTCTACGATTTGAACCCCTCCTGTGAGTCCAGTTTTAGATTCCGATGCTTCACTTCAGGTTTACTGTATCCCTTGGACCTTCTTATTGACGATGAAACACAGAAATTGCATCCGAATTTAATACAAAAGGCACAATGCCGACTAAAGTGCAAGAGGACTGACACTATAACTTTCTTTGATTTGAACCTCTCCTGTGTGTCCAGTTTTAGATTCCGATGCTTCACTTCAGTTTTACTGTATCCCTTGGACCTTCTTATTGACAATGAAGCACAAAAATTGCATTCGAATTTAATACAAAAAGCACAATGCGGATCTCAGTACAAGAGGACTGACACTCTAACTTTCTATGATTTGAACCCCTCCTGTGAGTCCAGTTTTAGATTCCGATGCTTCACTTCAGGTTTACTTTATACCTTGAACCTTCTTATTGACGATGAAACACAGAAATTGCATCCGAATTGAATACAAAAGGCACAATGCCGACTTAAGTACAAGAGGACTGACACTCTATCTTTCTACGATTTGAACTTCTCCTGTGAGTCCAGTTTTAGATTTTGATGCTTCACTTCAGAGTTACTGTATACCTTGGACCTTCTTATTGACGATGAAACACAGAAATTGCATCCGAATTTAATACAAAAGGCACAATGCCAACATAAGTATATGAGGACTGACACTCTAACATTCTACGATTTGAACCCCTCCTGTGAGTCCAGTTTTAGATTCCGATGCTTCACTTCAGGTTTACTGTATCCCTCGGACCTTCTTATTGACGATGAAACACAGAAATTGCATCCGAATTTAATACAACAGGCACAATGCCGACTTAAGTACAAGAGGGCTGACACTATAACTTTCGATGATTTGAACCTCTGCTACGAGTCCAGTTTTAGATTCCGATGCTTCACTTCAGGTTTACTGTATCCCTTGGATCTTCTTTTTGACGCTGAAACACAGAAATTGCATCCGAATTTAATACAAAAGGCACAATGCCGACTTAAGTACATGAGGACTAACACTCTAACTTTCTATGATTTGAACCTCTCCTGTGAGTTCAGTTTTAGATTCCGATGCTTCACTTCAGGTTTAATGTATACTTGGACCTTCCTATTGACGATGAAACACAGAAATTGCATCCGATTTTAATACAAAAGGCACAATGCCGACTTAAATACAAGAGGACTGACACTCTCACTTTCTATGATTTGAACCCCTCCTTTGAGTACAGTTTTAGATTCTGATCCTTCACTTCAGGTTTACTGTATCCCTAGGACCTTCTTAATGACGATGAGACTCAGAAATTGCATCCGAATTTAATACAAAAGGCACAATGCCGACTTAAGTAAAAGAGGACTGACACTCTAACTCTCTATGATTTGAACCTCTCATGAGAGTCCAGTTTTAGTTTCCGATGATTCACTTCAGGTTTACTGTATCTCTTGGACCTTCTTATTGACGTGAAACACAGAAATTGCATCCGAATTTAATACAAAAGGCACAATGCCGACTAAAGTAGAATAGGACTGACACTCTAACTTTCTATGTTTTGAACCTCTCCTGTGAGTCCAGTTTTAGATTCCGATGCTTCACTTCAGGTTTACTGTATACTTTGTACCTTCTTATTGACGATGAAACACAGAAATTGCATCCGAATTTATTACAAAAGGCACAATGTCGACTTAAGTACAAGAGGACTGACACTCTAACTTTCTATGATTTGAATATCTTGTGAGAGTCCAGTTTTAGATTCCGATTCTACTCTTCAGGTTTACTGTATCCCTTGGACCTTCTTATTGATGATGAAGCACAGAAATTGCGCCCGAATTTAATACAAAAGTCACAATGCCGAATTCAGTACAAGACGACTGACACTCTAACTTTCTATGATTTGAACCTCTTCTGTGAGGCCAGTTTTATATTCCTATGCTTCACTTCAGGGTTAATGTATACCTTGAACCTTCTTATTGACGATGAAACACAGAAATTGCATCCGAATTTAATACAAAATTCACAATGCCGACCTAAGTACAAGAGGACTGACACTCTAACTTTCTATGATTTGAACCTCTCTTGTGAGTCCTGTTTTAGATTCCAATGCTTCACTTCAGGTTACTGTATCCCTTGGACCTTCTTATTGACGATGAAACACAGAAATTGCATCCGAATTTAATACAAAATTCACAATGCCGACTTAAGTACAAGAGGACAGACACTCTAACATTCTATGATTTGAACCTTTCCTGTGAGTCCAGTTTTAGATTCCGATGCTTCGCTTCCTGTTTTCTGTATACCTTGGACCTTCTTATTGAAGATGAAACACAGAAATTGCATCCGAATTTAATACAAAAGGCACAATGCCGACTTAAGTACAAGAGGACTGACACTCAAACTTTCTACGATTTGAACCTCTCCTGTGAGTCCAGTTTTAGATACCGATGATTCATTTCACGTTTGCTGTATCCCTTGGACCTTCTTATTGACGATGAAGCACAGAAATTGCATCCGAATTTAATACAAGACGCACAATGCCGACTTAAGTACAAGAGGACTGACACTTTAACTTTCTATGATTTGAACCTCCCCTGTGATCCAGTTTTAGATTCTGATGCTTCACTTCAGGTTCAGTGCATCACTTGGACCTTCTTATTGACGATGAAACACAGAAATTGCATCCGAATTTAATACAAGACGCACAATGCCGACTTAAGTACAAGAGAACTGACACTCTAACTTTCTACGATTTCAACCTCTCCTGTGAGTCTAGTTTTAGATTCCGATGCTCCACTTCAGGTTTACTGTATACCTTGGACCTTCTTATTGACGATGAAACACAGAAATTGCATCCGAATTTAATACAAAAGGCACAATGCCGACTTAAGTACAAGAAGACTGACACTCTAACTTTCTACGATTTGAACCTCTCCTGTGGGTCCAGTTTTAGATTCCGATGCTTCACTTCAGGTTTACTTTATCCCTTGGACCCTCTTATTGACGATGAAACACAGAAATTGCATCCGAATTTAATACAAAAGGCACAATGCTGACTTATGTACAAGGGGACTGACCTCTAACTTTCTATGATTTGAACCTCTCCTGTGAGTCCAGTTTTAGATTACGATGCTTCTCTTCAGGTTTACTGTATCGCTTGGACCTTCTTATTGACGATGAAACACAGAAATTGCATCCGAATTTAATACAAAAGGCACAATGCCGACTTAAGTACAAGAGGACTGAAACTCTAGCTATCTATGATTTGAACCTCTAATGTGAGTCCAGTTTCAGATTCCGATGCGTCACTTCAGAGTTACTGTATCCCTTGGACCTTCTTATTGACGATGAAGCACAGATTTTGCATCCGCATTTAAAACAAAACTCACAATGCCGACATAAGTACAAGAAGACTGACACTCTAACTTTCTATGATTTGAACCGCTCCTGTGAGTCCAGTATTAGATTCCGATGCTTCACTTCAGGTTTACTGTATACCTTGGACCTTCTTATTGACGATGAAACACAGAAATTGCATCCGAATTTAATACAAAAGGCACAATGCGGACTTAAGTACAAGAGGACAGACACCCTAACTTTTTACGATTTGAACCTCTCCTGCGAGTCCAGTTTTAGATTTCGGTGCTTCACTTCCGGTTTACTGTATACCTTGGACCTTCTTATAGACGATGAAACAAAGTAATTGCATCCGAATTTAATACAAAAGGCACAATGCCGACTTAAGTACAAGAGGACTGCCACTCTAACTTTCTATGATTTGAACCTCGCCTGAGAGTCCAGTTTTAGATTCCGATGCTTCACTTCAGGTTTACTGTATCCCTTGGACCCTCTTATTGACGACGAAACACAGAAATTGCATCCGAATTTAATGAAAAAGGCACAATGCCGACTTAAGTACAAGAGGACTGACACTCTAACTATCTATGATTTGAACCTCTAATGTGAGTCCAGTTTTAGATTCCGATGCTTCACTTCAGGTTTACTGTATCCCTTGGACCCTCTTATTGACGACGAAACACAGAAATTGCATCCGAATTTAATGCAAAAGGCACAATGCCGACTTAAGTACAAGAGGACTGACACTCTGACTATCTATGATTTGAACCTCTAATGTGAGTCCAGTTTTAGATTCCGATGCTTCACTTCAGGTTTTCTGTATCCCTTGGACCTTCTTATTGACGAAGAAGCACAGATTTTGCATCCGAATTTGAAACAAAAGGCACAATGCCGACTTAAGTACAAGTGGTCTGACACTCTAACTTTCTATGATTTGTACCTCTCCTGTGAGTCCAGTTTTGGATTCCAATGCTTCACTTCAGGTTCACTGTATCCCTTGGACCTTCTTATTGACGTTGAAACACAGAAATTGCATCCGAATTTAATACAAAATTCACAATGCCGACTTAAGTACAAGAGGACAGACACTCTAACATTCTATGATTTGAACCTTTCCTGTGAGTCCAGTTTTAGACTCCGATGCTTCGCTTCCTGTTTTCTGTATACCTTGGACCTTCTTATTGAAGATGAAACACAGAAATTGCATCCGAATTTAATACAAAAGGCACAATGCCGACTTAAGTACAAGAGGACTGACACTCAAACTTTCTACGATTTGAACCTCTCCTGTGAGTCCAGTTTTAGATTCCGATGATTCATTTCAGGTTTGCTGTATCCCTTGGACCTTCTTATTGACGATGAAGCACAGAAATTGCATCCGAATTTAATACAAGACGCACAATGCCGACTTAAGCACAAGCGGACTGACACTTTAACTTTCTATGATTTGAACCTCCCCTGTGATCCAGTTTTAGATTCTGATGCTTCACTTCAGGTTCAGTGCATCACTTGGACCTTCTTATTGACGATGAAACACAGAAATTGCATCCAAATTTTATACAAAAGGCACAATGCCGACTTAAGTACAAGAGGACTGACACTCTAACTTTCTATGATTTGAACCTCGCCTGTGAGTCCAGTTTTACATTCCGATGCTTCACTTCAGGTTTACTGTATCCCTTGGACCCTCTTATTGACGACGAAACACAGAAATTGCATCCGAATTTAATGAAAAAGGCACAATGCCGACTTAAGTACAAGAGGACTGACACTCTAACTATCTATGATTTGAACCTCTAATGTGAGTCCAGTTTTAGATTCCGATGCTTCACTTCAGGTTTACTGTATACCTTGGACCTTCTTATTGACGATGAAACACAGAAATTGCATCCGAATTTAATACAAAAGGCACAATGCGGACTTAAGTACAAGAGGACAGACACCCTACCTTTTTACGATTTGAACCTCTCCTGCGAGTCCAGTTTTAGATTTCGGTGCCTCACTTCCGGTTTACTGTATACCTTGGACCTTCTTATAGACGATGAGACAAAGTAATTGCATCCGAATTTAATACAAAAGGCACAATGCCGACTTAAGTACAAGAGGACTGACACTCTAACTTTCTATGATTTGAACCTCGCCTGTGAGTCCA
This sequence comes from Schistocerca americana, assembly GCF_021461395.2. NCBI lineage: Eukaryota > Metazoa > Arthropoda > Insecta > Orthoptera > Acrididae > Schistocerca > Schistocerca americana. The sequence goes on along the minus strand of NC_060121.1, from coordinate 72,989,507 downwards.
GTTTTACATTCCGATGCTTCACTTCAGGTTTACTGTATCCCTTGGACCCTCTTATTGACGACGAAACACAGAAATTGCATCCGAATTTAATGAAAAAGGCACAATGCCGACTTAAGTACAAGAGGACTGACACTCTAACTATCTATGATTTGAATCTCTAATGTGAGTCCAGTTTTAGATTCCGATGCTTCACTTCAGGTTTACTGTATCCCTTGGACCCTCTTATTGACGACGAAACACAGAAATCGCATCCGAATTTAATGCAAAAGGCACAATGCCGACTTAAGTACAAGAGGACTGACACTCTAACTATCTATGATTTGAACCTCTAATGTGAGTCCAGTTTTAGATTCCGATGCTTCACTTCAGGTTTTCTGTATCCCTTGGACCTTCTTATTGACGAAGAAGCACAGATTTTGCATCCGAATTTGAAACAAAAGGCACAATTCCGACTTAAGTACAAGAGGTCTGACACTCTAACTTTCTATGATTTGTACCTCTCCTGTGAGTCCAGTTTTGGATTCCGATGCTTCACTTCATGTTTACTGTATAACTTGGACCTTCTTATTGACGATGAAGCCCAGATTTTGCATCCGAATTTAATACAAAAGGCACAATGGCAACTTATGTACAAGTAGACTGACGCTCTAAATCTCTACGATTTGAACCTCTCCTATGAGTCCAGTTTTAGATTCCGATGCTTCACTACAGGTTTACTGTATGCCTTGGACCATCTTGTTGACGATGAAACACCGAAATTGCATCCGAATTTAATACAAAACCACAATGCCGACTTAAGTATAAGAGGACTGACACTCTAACTTTCTACGGTTTGAACCTCTCCTGTGAGTCCAGTTTTGGATTCCGATGCTTCACTACAGGCTTACTATATCCCTTGGACCTTCTTATTGACGATGAAACACTGAAATTGCATCCGAATTTAATACAAAAGGCACAATGCCGACTTAAGTACAAGTGGACTGACACTATAACTTTCTATGACTCGAACCTCTCCTGTGAGTCCAGTTTTGGATTCCGATGCCTCACTTCATGTTTACTGTATAACTTGGACCTTCTTATTGACGCTGAAATACAGAAATTGCATCTGAATTTAATACAAAATGCACATTGCCGACTTAAGTACAAGAGGGCTGACACTCTAACTTTCTATGATTTGAACGTCTCCTGTGAGTCCAGTTTTAGATTCCGATCCTTCGCTTCAGGTTTACTGTAGACCTTGGACCTTCTTATTGACGATGAAACACAGAAATTGCATCCGAATTTAATACAAAAGGCACAATGCAGACTTAAGTACAAGAGGACGGACGCCCTCACTTTCTACGATTTGAACCTCTCTTGTGAGTCCAGTTTTAGATCCCGATGCTTCACTTCAGGTTTACTGTATACCTTGGACCTTCTTATTGACAATGAAGCAAAGAAATTGCTTCCGAATTTAATACAACAGGCACAATGCCGACTTGAGTACAAGAGGACTGACACTCTAACTTTCTATGATTTGAACCACTCCTGTGAGACCAGTTTTAGATACCGATGTTTCACTTCAGGTTTACTGTATCCCTTGGACCTTCATATTGACGCTGAAAAAAAGAAATTGCATCCGAATGTAATACAAAGGGCGCAATGCCGACTTAAGTACAAGAGGACTGACACTCTAACTTTCAACGATTTGAACCTCTCCTGTGAGTCCAGTTTTAGATTCCGATGCTTCACTTCAGGTTTACTGTATCCCTTTGACCTTCTTAGTGACGATTACATACAGTAATTGCATCCGAATTTAATACAAAAGGTACGATGCCGACTTAAGTACAACAGGACTGACACTCCAACTTTCTCTGTTTTGAACCTCTCCTGAGAATCCAGTTTTTGATTCTGATGCTTCACTTCAGGGGTAATGTATACCTTGAACCTTCTTATTGCCGATGAAACACAGAAATTGCATCCGAATTTAATACACAGGCACAATGCCGACTTAAGTACAAGACGACTGACACTTTAAATTTCTATGATTTGAGCCTCCCCTGTGATCCAGTTTTAGATTCTGATGCTTCACTTCCGGTTCAGTGCATCACTTGGACCTTCTTATTGACGATGAAACACAGAAATTGCATCCAAATTTAATACAAAAGGCACAATGCCGACTTAAGTACAAGAGGACAGCCACCATAACATTCTACGATTTGAACCTCTCCTGTGAGTCCAGTTTTAGATTCCGATGCATCACTTCAGGTTTACTTTATACCTTGGACCCTCTTATTAACGATAAAACACAGAAATTGCATCCGAATTTAATACAATAGGCACAATGCTGACTTATGTACAAGGGGACTGACCTCTAACTTTCTATGATTTGAACCTCTCCTGTGAGTCCAGTTTTAGATTACGATGCTTCTCTTCAGGTTTACTGGATCGCTCTGACCTTCTTATTGACGATGAAACACAGAAATTGCATCCGAATTTAATACAAAAGGCACAATGCCGACTTAAGTACAAGAGGACTGAAACTCTAACTATCTATGATTTGAACCTCTAATGTGAGTCCAGTTTGAGATTCCGATGCTTCACTTCAGAGTTACTGTATCCCTTGGACCTTCTTATTGACGATGAAGCACAGATTTTGCATCCGCATTTAAAACAAAAGGCACAATGCCGACATAAGTACAAGAGGACTGACACTCTAACTTTCTATGATTTGAACCGCTCCTGTGAGTCCAGTATTAGATTCCGATGCTTCACTTCAGGTTTACTGTATACCTTGGACCTTCTTATTGACGATGAAACACAGAAATTGCATCCGAATTTAATACAAAAGGCACAATGCGGACTTAAGTACAAGAGGACAGACACCCTAACCTTTTACGATTTGAACCTCTCCTGTGAGTCCAGTTTTAGATTTCGGTGCTTCACTTCAGGTTTACTGTATCCCTTGGACCCTCTTATTGACGACGAAACACAGAAATTGCATCCGAATTTAATGCAAAAGGCACAATGCCGACTTAAGTACAAGAGGACTGACACTCTAACTATCTATGATTTGAACCTCTAATGTGAGTCCAGTTTTAGATTCCGATGCTTCACTTCAGGTTTTCTGTATCCCTTGGACCTTCTTATTAACGAAGAAGCACAGATTTTGCAACCGAATTTGAAACAAAAGGCACAATTCCGACTTAAGTACAAGAGGTCTGACACTTTAACTTTCTATGATTTGTACCTCTCCTGTGAGTCCAGTTTTGGATTCCGATGCTTCACTTCATGTTTACTGTATAACTTGGACCTTCTTATTGACGATGAAGCCCAGATTTTGCATCCGAATTTAATACAAAACCACAATGCTGACTTAAGTATAAGAGGACTGACACTCTAACTTTCTACGGTTTGAACCTCTCCTGTGAGTCCAGTTTTGGATTCCGATGCTTCGCTACAGGCTTACTATATCCCTTGGACCTTCTTATTGACAATGAAACACTAAAATTGCATCCGAATTTGATACAAAAGGCACAATGCCGACTTAAGTACAAGTGGACTGACACTATAACTTTCTATGATTTGAACCTCTCCTGTGAGTCCAGTTTTGGATTCCGATGCTTCACTTCATGTTTACTGTATAACTTGGACCTTCCTATTGACGCTGAAATACAGAAATTGCATCTGAATTTAATACAAAATGCACAATGCCGACTTAAGTACAAGAGGGCTGACACTCTAACTTTCTATGATTTGAACCACTCCTGTGAGTCCAGTTTTAGATTCCGATGCTTCGCTTCAGGTTTACTGTAGACCTTGGACCTTCTTATTGACGATGAAACACAGAAATTGCATCCGAATTTAATACAAAAGGCACAATGCCGACTTAAGTACAAGAGGACGGACACCCTAACTTTCTACGATTTGAACCTATCTTGTGAGTCCAGTTTTAGATTCCGATGCTTCAATTCATGTTTACTGTATCCCTTTGACCTTCTTAGTGACGATTACACACAGTAATTGCATCCGTATTTAATACAAAAGGTACAATGCCGACTTAAGTACAACAGGACTGACACTCCAACTTTCTATGTTTTGAACCTCTCCTGAGAGTCCAGTTTTAGATTCCGATGCTTCACTTCAGGTCTAATGTATACCTTGAACCTTCTTATTGTCGATGAAACACAGAAATTGCATCCGAATTTAATACACAGGCACAATGCCGACTTAAGTACAAGAGGACTGACACTTTAACTTCCTATGATTTGAACCTCTCCTGTGAGTCCAGTTTTAGATTCCGATGCTTCACTTCGGGTTCCCTGTATCAGTTGACCTTCTTACTGACGATGAAACACAGAAATTGCATAAGAATTTAATACAAAAGGCACAATGCCGACGTAAGTACAAGAGGACGGACACCCTAACTTTCTACGATTTGAACCTCTCCTGTGAGTCCAGTTTTGGATTCCGATGCTTCACTTCAGGTTTACTGTATGCCTTCGACCTTCTTGTTGACGATGAAACAACGACATTGCATCCGAATTTAATTCAAAACCACAATGCCGACTTAAGTACAAGAGGACTGACACTCTAACTTTCAACGATTTGAAAATCTCCTGTGAGTCCAGTTTTAGATTCCGATGCTTCACTTCAGGTTTACTGTATCCCTTTGACCTTTTTAGTGACGATTACATACAGTAATTGCATCCGAATTTAATACAAAAGGTACGATGCCGACTTAAGTACAACAGGACTGACACTCCAACTTTCTATGTTTTGAACCTCTCCTGAGAATCCAGTTTTTGATTCTGATGCTTCACTTCAGGTCTAATGTATACCTTGAACCTTCTTATTGCCGATGAAACACAGAAATTGCATCCGAATTTAATACACAGGCACAATGCCGACTTAAGTACAAGACGACTGACACTTTAAATTTCTATGATTTGAGCCTCCCCTGTGATCCAGTTTTAGATTATGATGCTTCACTTCCGGTTCAGTGCATCACTTGGACCTTCTTATTGACGATGAAACACAGAAATTGCATCCAAATTTAATACAAAAGGCACAATGCCGACTTAAGTACAAGAGGACAGCCACCCTAACATTCTACGATTTGAACCTCTCCTGTGAGTCCAGTTTTAGATTCCGATGCATCACTTCAGGTTTACTTTATACCTTGGACCCTCTTATTGACGATAAAACACAGAAATTGCATCCGAATTTAATACAATAGGCACAATGCTGACTTATGTACAAGGGGACTGACCTCTAACTTTCTATGATTTGAACCTCTCCTGTGAGTCCAGTTTTAGATTACGATGCTTCTCTTCAGGTTTACTGGATCGCTCTGACCTTCTTATTGACGATGAAACACAGAAATTGCATCCGAATTTAATACAAAAGGCACAATGCCGACTTAAGTACAAGAGGACTGAAACTCTAACTATCTATGATTTGAACCTCTAATGTGAGTCCAGTTTTAGATTTCGGTGCTTCACTTCCGGTTTACTGTATACCTTGGACCTTCTTATAGACGATGAAACAAAGTAATTGCATCCGAATTTAATACGAAAGGCACAATGCCGACTTAAGTACAAGAGGACTGACACTCTAACTATCTATGTTTTAAACCTCTAATGTGAGTCCAGTTTTAGATTCCGATGCTTCACTTCAGGTTTTCTGTATCCCTTGCACCTTCTTATTAACGAAGAAGCACAGATTTTGCAACCGAATTTGAAACAAAAGGCACAATACCGACTTAAGTACAAGAGGTCTGACACTCTAACTTTCTATGATTTGTACCTCTCCTGTGAGTCCAGTTTTGGATTCCGATGCTTCACTTCCGGTTTACTGTATACCTTGGACCTTCTTACTGACGATGAAACACAGAAATTGCATAAGAATTTAATACAAAAGGCACAATGCCGACGTAAGTACAAGAGGACGGACACCCTAACTTTCTACGGTTTGAACCTCTCCTGTGAGTCCAGTTTTGGATTCCGATGCTTCGCTACAGGCTTACTATATCCCTTGGACCTTCTTATTGACAATGAAACACTAAAATTGCATCCGAATTTAATACAAAAGGCACAATGCCGACTTAAGTACAAGTGGACTGACACTATTACTTTCTATGATTTGAATCTCTCCTGTGAGTCCAGTTTTGGATTCCGATGCTTCACTTCATGTTTACTGTACAACTTGGACCTTCTTATTGACGCTGAAATACAGAAATTGCATCTGAATTTAATACAAAATGCACAATGCCGACTTAAGTACAAGAGGGCTGACACTCTAACTTCCTGTGATTTGAACCACTCCTGTGAGTCCAGTTTTAGATTCCGATGCTTCGCTTCAGGTTTACTGTAGACCTTGGACCTTCTTATTGACGATGAAACACAGAAATTGCATCCGAATTTAATACAAAAGGCACAATGCCGACTTAAGTACAAGAGGACGGACACCCTAACTTTCTACGATTTGAACCTATCTTGTGAGTCCAGTTTTAGATTCCGATGCTTCAATTCATGTTTACTGTATCCCTTTGACCTTCTTAGTGACGATTACACACAGTAATTGCATCCGTATTTAATACAAAAGGTACAATGCCGACTTAAGTACAACAGGACTGACACTCCAACTTTCTATGTTTTGAACCTCTCCTGAGAGTCCAGTTTTAGATTCCGATGCTTCACTTCAGGTCTAATGTATACCTTGAACCTTCTTATTGTCGATGAAACACAGCAATTGCATCCGAATTTAATACACAGGCACAATGCCGACTTAAGTACAAGAGGACTGACACTTTCACTTCCTATGATTTGAACCTCTCCTGTGAGTCCAGTTTTAGATTCCGATGCTTCACTTCGGGTTCACTGTATCCCTTGACCTTCTTACTGACGATGAAACACAGAAATTGCATAAGAATTTAATACAAAAGGCACAATGCCGACGTAAGTACAAGTGGACGGACACCCTAACTTTCTACGATTTGAACCTCTCCTGTGAGTCCAGTTTTGGATTCCGATGCTTCACTTCAGGTTTACTGTATGCCTTCGACCTTCTTGTTGACGATGAAACAACGAAATTGCATCCGAATTTAATTCAAAACCACAATGCCGACCTAAGTACAAGAGGACTGACACTCTAACTTTCTATGATTTGAACCTGTCCTGTGAGTCCAGTTTTAGATTCCGATGCTTCGCTGCAGGTATACTGTATACCTTGGACCTTCTTATTGACGATGAAACAAAGAAATTGCATCCGAATTTAATACAAAAGGCACAATGGCGACTTATGTACATGAGGACTGACACTCTAAATTTCTACGATTTGAACCTCTCCTGTGAGTCCAGTTGTAGATTGAGATGCTTCACTTCAGGTTTACTGAATGCCTTGGACCTTCTTGTTGACGATGAAACACCGAAATTGCATCCGAATTTAATGCAAAACCACAATGCCGACTTAAGTACAAGAGGACTGACATTCTAACTTTCTACGGTTTGAACCTCTCCTGTGAGTCCAGTTTTGGATTCCGATGCTTCACTACAGGTTTACTATATCCCTTGGACCTTCTTATTGACGATGAAACACTGAAATTGCATCCGAATTTAATACAAAAGGCAGAATGCCGACTTAAGTACAAGAGGACTGACACTCTAACCTTCAATGATTTGAACCTCTCCTGTGAGTCACGTTTTGGATTCCGATGCTTCACTTCATGTTTACTGTATAACTTGGACCTTCTTATTGACGCTGAAATACAGAAATTGCATCTGAATTAAATACAAAAGGCACAATGCCGACATAAGTACAATAGGGCTGACACTCTAACTTTCTATGATTTGAACGTCTCCTGTGAGTCCAGTTTTAGATTCCCATGCTTCGCTTCAGGTTTACTGTATACCTTGGACCTTCTGATTGACGATGAAACAAAGAAATTGCATCCGAATTTAATACAAAAGGCACAATGGCGACTTATGTACAAGAGGACTGACACTCTAAATTTCTACGATTTGAACCTCTCCTGTGAGTCCAGTTTTAGATTCCGATGCTTCACTTCAGGTTTACTGTATGCCTTGGACGTTCTAGTTGACGATGAAACACCGAAACTGCATCCGAATTTAATACAAAACCACAATGCCGACTTAAGTACAAGAGGACTGACACTCTAACTTTCTACGGTTTGAACCTCTCCTGTGAGTCCAGTTTTGGATTCCGATGCTTCACTACAGGTTTACTATATCCCTTGGACCTTCTTATTGACGATGAAACACTGAAATTGCATCCGAATTTAATACAAAAGGCACAATGCCGACTTAAGTACAAGAGGACTGACACTCTAACTTTCTATGATTTGAACCTCTCCTGTGAGTCTCCTTTTGGATTCCGATGCTTCACTTCATGTTTACTGTATAACTTGGACCTTCTTATTGACGCTGAAATACAGAAATTGCATCTGAATTAAATACAAAAGTCACAATGCCGACTTAAGTACAAGGGGGCTTACACTCTAACTTTCTATGATTTGAACGACTCCTGTGAGTCCAGTTTTAGATTCCGATGCTTCGCTTCAGGTATACTGTATACCTTGGACCTTCTTATTGACGATGAAACACAGAAAATGCATCCGAATTTAATACAAAAGGCACAATGCTGACTTAAGTACAAGAGGGCATACACCCTACCTTTCTACGATTTGAACCTCTCTTGTGAGCCCAGTTTTAGATTCCGATGCTTCACTTCAGGTTTACTGTATACCTTGGACCTTCTTATTGACGATGAAGCAAAGAAATTGCATCCGATTTTAATACAACAGGCACAATGCCGACTTAAGTACAAGAGGACTGACACTCTAACTTTCTATGATTTGAACCACTCCTGTGAGTCCAGTATTAGATTCCGATGCTTCACTTCAGGTTTACTGTATCCCTTGGACCTTCTTATTGACGATGAAACACAGAAATTGCATCCGAATTTAATACAAAAGGCACAATGCCGACATAAGTAAAAGAGGACTGACACTCTAGCTTTCTATGATTTGAACCTCTCATGTGAGTCCGGTTTTAGATTCCGATGCTTCACTTCAGGTTTAGTGTATCGCTTGGACCTTCTTATTGACGATGAAACAAAGAAATTGCATTCGAATTTAATACAAAAGGCACAAAGCCGACTTAAGAACAAGAGCACTGACACACAAAATTTCTATGATTTGAACCTTTCCTGTCAGTCCAGTTTTAGATTCCGATGCTTCACTTCAGGTTTACTGTATACCTTGGACCTTTTTATTGACGATGAAACACAGAAATTGCATCCGAATGTAATACAAAAGACACAATGGCGTCTTATGTACAAGAGGACTGACACTCTAAATTTCTACGATTTGAACCTCTCCTGTGAGTCCAGTTTTAGATTCCGATGCTTCACTTCAGGTTTACTGTATGCCTTGGACCTTCTTGTTGACGATGAAACACCGAAATTGCATCCGAATTTAATACAAAACCACAATGCCGACTTAAGTACAAGAGGACTGACACTCTAAATTTCTACGGTTTGAACCTCTCCTGTGAGTCCAGTTTGGATTCCGATGCTTCACTACAGGTTTACTATATCCCTTGGACCTTCTTATTGACGATGAAACACTGAAATTGCATCCGAATTTAATACAAAAGGCACAATGCCGACTTAAGTACAAGAGGACTGACACTATAATTTTCTATGATTTGAACCTCTCCTGTGAGTCTCGTTTTGGATTTCGATGCTTCACTTCATGTTTACTGTATAACTTGGACCTTCCTATTGACGCTGATATACAGAAATTGCATCTGAATTAAATACAAAAGGCACAATGCCGACTTAAGTACAAGAGGGCTGACACTCTAACTTTCTATGATTTGAACGTCTCCTGTGAGTCCAGTTTTAGATTCCGATGCTTCGCGTCAGGTTTACTGTATACCTTGGACCTTCTTATTGACGATGAAACACAGAAATTGCATCCGAATTTAATACAAAAGGCACAATGCCGACTTAAGTACAAGAGGACATACACCCTATCTTTCTACGATTTGAACCTCTCTTGTGAGTCCAGTTTTAGATTCCGATGCTTCACTTCAGGTTTACTGATTACCTTGGACCTTCTTATTGACGATGAAGCAAAGAAATTGCATCCGAAATTAATACAACAGGCACAATGCCGACATAAGTACAAGAGGACTGACACTCTAACTCTCTATGATTTGAACCACTCCTGTGAGTCCAGTATTAGACTCCGATGCTTCACTTCAGGTTTACTGTATCCCTTGGACCTTCTTATTGACGCTGGAAAAAAGAAATTGCATCCGATTTTAGTACAAAAGGCACAATGCCGACTTAAGTACAAGAGGACTGACACTCTAACTTTCAACGATTTGAACCTCTCCTGTGAGTCCAGTTTTAGATTCCGATGATTCACTTCAGGTTTACTGTATCCCTTAGACCTTCTTAGTGACGATTACACACAGTAATTGCATCCGAATTTAAAACAAAATGTACAATGCCGACTTAAGTACAACGGGACTGACACTCTAACTTTCTATGATTTGAACCTCTCCTGAGAGTCCAGTTTTAGATTCCGATGCTTCACTTCAGGTCTAATGTATACCTTGAACCTTCTTATTGACGATGAAACACAGAAATTGCATCCGAATTTAATACACAGGCACAATGCCGACTTATGTACAAGAGGACTGACACTCTAACTTCCTATGATTTGAACCTCTCCTGTGAGTCCAGTTTTGGATTCCGATGCTTCACTTCATGTTTACTGTATAACTTGGACCTTCTTATTGACGATGAAGCCCAGATTTTGCATCCGAATTTAATACAAAACCACAATGCTGACTTAAGTATAAGAGGACTGACACTCTAACTTTCTACGGTTTGAACCTCACCTGTGAGTCCAGTTTTGGATTCCGATGCTTCGCTACAGGCTTACTATATCCCTTGGACCTTCTTATTGACAATGAAACACTAAAATTGCATCCGAATTTGATACAAAAGGCACAATGCCGACTTAAGTACAAGTGGACTGACACTATAACTTTCTATGATTTGAACCTCTCCTGTGAGTCCAGTTTTGGATTCCGATGCTTCACTTCATGTTTACTGTATAACTTGGACCTTCTTATTGACGCTGAAATACAGAAATTGCATCTGAATTTAATACAAAATGCACAATGCCGACTTAAGTACAAGAGGGCTGACACTCTAACTTTCTATGATTTGAACCACTCCTGTGAGTCCAGTTTTAGATTCCGATGCTTCGCTTCAGGTTTACTGTAGACCTTGGACCTTCTTATTGACGATGAAACACAGAAATTGCATCCGAATTTAATACAAAAGGCACAATGCCGACTTAAGTACAAGAGGACGGACACCCTAACTTTCTACGATTTGAACCTATCTTGTGAGTCCAGTTTTAGATTCCGATGCTTCAATTCATGTTTACTGTATCCCTTTGACCTTCTTAGTGACGATTACACACAGTAATTGCATCCGTATTTAATACAAAAGGTACAATGCCGACTTAAGTACAACAGGACTGACACTCCAACTTTCTATGTTTTGAACCTCTCCTGAGAGTCCAGTTTTAGATTCCGATGCTTCACTTCAGGTCTAATGTATACCTTGAACCTTCTTATTGTCGATGAAACACAGAAATTGCATCCGAATTTAATACACAGGCACAATGCCGACTTAAGTACAAGAGGACTGACACTTTAACTTCCTATGATTTGAACCTCTCCTGTGAGTCCAGTTTTAGATTCCGATGCTTCACTTCGGGTTCCCTGTATCAGTTGACCTTCTTACTGACGATGAAACACAGAAATTGCATAAGAATTTAATACAAAAGGCACAATGCCGACGTAAGTACAAGAGGACGGACACCCTAACTTTCTACGATTTGAACCTCTCCTGTGAGTCCAGTTTTGGATTCCGATGCTTCACTTCAGGTTTACTGTATGCCTTCGACCTTCTTGTTGACGATGAAACAACGACATTGCATCCGAATTTAATTCAAAACCACAATGCCGACTTAAGTACAAGAGGACTGACACTCTAACTTTCAACGATTTGAAAATCTCCTGTGAGTCCAGTTTTAGATTCCGATGCTTCACTTCAGGTTTACTGTATCCCTTTGACCTTTTTAGTGACGATTACATACAGTAATTGCATCCGAATTTAATACAAAAGGTACGATGCCGACTTAAGTACAACAGGACTGACACTCCAACTTTCTATGTTTTGAACCTCTCCTGAGAATCCAGTTTTTGATTCTGATGCTTCACTTCAGGTCTAATGTATACCTTGAACCTTCTTATTGCCGATGAAACACAGAAATTGCATCCGAATTTAATACACAGGCACAATGCCGACTTAAGTACAAGACGACTGACACTTTAAATTTCTATGATTTGAGCCTCCCCTGTGATCCAGTTTTAGATTATGATGCTTCACTTCCGGTTCAGTGCATCACTTGGACCTTCTTATTGACGATGAAACACAGAAATTGCATCCAAATTTAATACAAAAGGCACAATGCCGACTTAAGTACAAGAGGACAGCCACCCTAACATTCTACGATTTGAACCTCTCCTGTGAGTCCAGTTTTAGATTCCGATGCATCACTTCAGGTTTACTTTATACCTTGGACCCTCTTATTGACGATAAAACACAGAAATTGCATCCGAATTTAATACAATAGGCACAATGCTGACTTATGTACAAGGGGACTGACCTCTAACTTTCTATGATTTGAACCTCTCCTGTGAGTCCAGTTTTAGATTACGATGCTTCTCTTCAGGTTTACTGGATCGCTCTGACCTTCTTATTGACGATGAAACACAGAAATTGCATCCGAATTTAATACAAAAGGCACAATGCCGACTTAAGTACAAGAGGACTGAAACTCTAACTATCTATGATTTGAACCTCTAATGTGAGTCCAGTTATAGATTTCGGTGCTTCACTTCCGGTTTACTGTATACCTTGGACCTTCTTATAGACGATGAAACAAAGTAATTGCATCCGAATTTAATACGAAAGGCACAATGCCGACTTAAGTACAAGAGGACTGACACTCTAACTATCTATGTTTTAAACCTCTAATATGAGTCCAGTTTTAGATTCCGATGCTTCACTTCAGGTTTTCTGTATCCCTTGCACCTTCTTATTAACGAAGAAGCACAGATTTTGCAACCGAATTTGAAACAAAAGGCACAATACCGACTTAAGTACAAGAGGTCTGACACTCTAACTTTCTATGATTTGTACCTCTCCTGTGAGTCCAGTTTTGGATTCCGATGCTTCACTTCCGGTTTACTGTATACCTTGGACCTTCTTACTGACGATGAAACACAGAAATTGCATAAGAATTTAATACAAAAGGCACAATGCCGACGTAAGTACAAGAGGACGGACACCCTAACTTTCTACGGTTTGAACCTCTCCTGTGAGTCCAGTTTTGGATTCCGATGCTTCGCTACAGGCTTACTATATCCCTTGGACCTTCTTATTGACAATGAAACACTAAAATTGCATCCGAATTTAATACAAAAGGCACAATGCCGACTTAAGTACAAGTGGACTGACACTATTACTTTCTATGATTTGAATCTCTCCTGTGAGTCCAGTTTTGGATTCCGATGCTTCACTTCATGTTTACTGTATAACTTGGACCTTCTTATTGACGCTGAAATACAGAAATTGCATCTGAATTTAATACAAAATGCACAATGCCGACTTAAGTACAAGAGGGCTGACACTCTAACTTCCTGTGATTTGAACCACTCCTGTGAGTCCAGTTTTAGATTCCGATGCTTCGCTTCAGGTTTACTGTAGACCTTGGACCTTCTTATTGACGATGAAACACAGAAATTGCATCCGAATTTAATACAAAAGGCACAATGCCGACTTAAGTACAAGAGGACGGACACCCTAACTTTCTACGATTTGAACCTATCTTGTGAGTCCAGTTTTAGATTCCGATGCTTCAATTCATGTTTACTGTATCCCTTTGACCTTCTTAGTGACGATTACACACAGTAATTGCATCCGTATTTAATACAAAAGGTACAATGCCGACTTAAGTACAACAGGACTGACACTCCAACTTTCTATGTTTTGAACCTCTCCTGAGAGTCCAGTTTTAGATTCCGATGCTTCACTTCAGGTCTAATGTATACCTTGAACCTTCTTATTGTCGATGAAACACAGCAATTGCATCCGAATTTAATACACAGGCACAATGCCGACTTAAGTACAAGAGGACTGACACTTTCACTTCCTATGATTTGAACCTCTCCTGTGAGTCCAGTTTTAGATTCCGATGCTTCACTTCGGGTTCACTGTATCCCTTGACCTTCTTACTGACGATGAAACACAGAAATTGCATAAGAATTTAATACAAAAGGCACAATGCCGACGTAAGTACAAGTGGACGGACACCCTAACTTTCTACGATTTGAACCTCTCCTGTGAGTCCAGTTTTGGATTCCGATGCTTCACTTCAGGTTTACTGTATGCCTTCGACCTTCTTGTTGACGATGAAACAACGAAATTGCATCCGAATTTAATTCAAAACCACAATGCCGACCTAAGTACAAGAGGACTGACACTCTAACTTTCTATGATTTGAACCTGTCCTGTGAGTCCAGTTTTAGATTCCGATGCTTCGCTGCAGGTATACTGTATACCTTGGACCTTCTTATTGACGATGAAACACAGAAATTGCATCCGAACTCAATACAAAAAGCACAATGCCGACTTAAGTACAAGAGGACTGACACTGTCACTAACTATGATTTGAACCTCTCCTGTGAGTCCAGTTTGAGATTCTGATGCTTCACTTCAGGTTTACTGTATCTCTTGGACCTTCTTATTGACGATGAAACACAGAAATTGCATTCGAATTTAATACAAAAGGCACAATGCCGACTTAAGAACAAGAGGACTGACACACAAAATTTCTATGATTTGAACCGCTCCTGTGAGTCTAGTTTTAGATTCCGATGCTTCACTTCAGGTTTACTGTATACCTTGGACCTTCTTATTGACGATGAAACAAAGAAATTGCATCCGAATTTAATACAAAAGGCACAATGGCGACTTATGTACATGAGGACTGACACTCTAAATTTCTACGATTTGAACCTCTCCTGTGAGTCCAGTTTTAGATTGCGATGCTTCACTTCAGGTTTACTGAATGCCTTGGACCTTCTTGTTGACGATGAAACACCGAAATTGCATCCGAATTTAATGCAAAACCACAATGCCGACTTAAGTACAAGAGGACTGACATTCTAACTTTCTACGGTTTGAACCTCTCCTGTGAGTCCAGTTTTGGATTCCGATGCTTCACTACAGGTTTACTATATCCCTTGGACCTTCTTATTGACGATGAAACACTGAAATTGCATCCGAATTTAATACAAAAGGCAGAATGCCGACTTAAGTACAAGAGGACTGACAATCTAACCTTCAATGATTTGAACCTCTCCTGTGAGTCACGTTTTGGATTCCGATGCTTCACTTCATGTTTACTGTATAACTTGGACCTTCTTATTGACGCTGAAATACAGAAATTGCATCTGAATTAAATACAAAAGGCACAATGCCGACATAAGTACAATAGGGCTGACACTCTAACTTTCTATGATTTGAACGTCTCCTGTGAGTCCAGTTTTAGATTCCCATGCTTCGCTTCAGGTTTACTGTATACCTTGGACCTTCTGATTGACGATGAAACAAAGAAATTGCATCCGAATTTAATACAAAAGGCACAATGGCGACTTATGTACAAGAGGACTGACACTCTAAATTTCTACGATTTGAACCTCTCCTGTGAGTCCAGTTTTAGATTCCGATGCTTCACTTCAGGTTTACTGTATGCCTTGGACGTTCTAGTTGACGATGAAACACCGAAACTGCATCCGAATTTAATACAAAACCACAATGCCGACTTAAGTACAAGAGGACTGACACTCTAACTTTCTACGGTTTGAACCTCTCCTGTGAGTCCAGTTTTGGATTCCGATGCTTCACTACAGGTTTACTATATCCCTTGGACCTTCTTATTGACGATGAAACACTGAAATTGCATCCGAATTTAATACAAAAGGCACAATGGCGACTTAAGTACAAGAGGACTGACACTCTAACTTTCTATGATTTGAACCTCTCCTGTGAGTCTCCTTTTGGATTCCGATGCTTCACTTCATGTTTACTGTATAACTTGGACCTTCTTATTGACGCTGAAATACAGAAATTGCATCTGAATTAAATACAAAAGTCACAATGCCGACTTAAGTACAAGGGGGCTTACACTCTAACTTTCTATGATTTGAACGACTCCTGTGAGTCCAGTTTTAGATTCCGATGCTTCGCTTCAGGTATACTGTATACCTTGGACCTTCTTATTGACGATGAAACACAGAAAATGCATCCGAATTTAATACAAAAGGCACAATGCTGACTTAAGTACAAGAGGGCATACACCCTACCTTTCTACGATTTGAACCTCTCTTGTGAGCCCAGTTTTAGATTCCGATGCTTCACTTCAGGTTTACTGTATACCTTGGACCTTCTTATTGACGATGAAGCAAAGAAATTGCATCCGATTTTAATACAACAGGCACAATGCCGACTTAAGTACAAGAGGACTGACACTCTAACTTTCTATGATTTGAACCACTCCTGTGAGTCCAGTATTAGATTCCGATGCTTCACTTCAGGTTTACTGTATCCCTTGGACCTTCTTATTGACGATGAAACACAGAAATTGCATCCGAATTTAATACAAAAGGCACAATGCCGACATAAGTAAAAGAGGACTGACACTCTAGCTTTCTATGATTTGAACCTCTCATGTGAGTCCGGTTTTAGATTCCGATGCTTCACTTCAGGTTTAGTGTATCGCTTGGACCTTCTTATTGACGATGAAACAAAGAAATTGCATTCGAATTTAATACAAAAGGCACAAAGCCGACTTAAGAACAAGAGCACTGACACACAAAATTTCTATGATTTGAACCTTTCCTGTCAGTCCAGTTTTAGATTCCGATGCTTCACTTCAGGTTTACTGTATACCTTGGACCTTTTTATTGACGATGAAACACAGAAATTGCATCCGAATGTAATACAAAAGACACAATGGCGTCTTATGTACAAGAGGACTGACACTCTAAATTTCTACGATTTGAACCTCTCCTGTGAGTCCAGTTTTAGATTCCGATGCTTCACTTCAGGTTTACTGTATGCCTTGGACCTTCTTGTTGACGATGAAACACCGAAATTGCATCCGAATTTAATACAAAACCACAATGCCGACTTAAGTACAAGAGGACTGACACTCTAAATTTCTACGGTTTGAACCTCTCCTGTGAGTCCAGTTTGGATTCCGATGCTTCACTACAGGTTTACTATATCCCTTGGACCATCTTATTGACGATGAAACACTGAAATTGCATCCGAATTTAATACAAAAGGCACAATGCCGACTTAAGTACAAGAGGACTGACACTATAATTTTCTATGATTTGAACCTCTCCTGTGAGTCTCGTTTTGGATTTCGATGCTTCACTTCATGTTTACTGTATAACTTGGACCTTCTTATTGACGCTGAAATACAGAAATTGCATCTGAATTAAATACAAAAGGCACAATGCCGACTTAAGTACAAGAGGGCTGACACTCTAACTTTCTATGATTTGAACGTCTCCTGTGAGTCCAGTTTTAGATTCCGATGCTTCGCGTCAGGTTTACTGTATACCTTGGACCTTCTTATTGACGATGAAACACAGAAATTGCATCCGAATTTAATACAAAAGGCACAATGCCGACTTAAGTACAAGAGGACATACACCCTATCTTTCTACGATTTGAACCTCTCTTGTGAGTCCAGTTTTAGATTCCGATGCTTCACTTCAGGTTTACTGATTACCTTGGACCTTCTTATTGACGATGAAGCAAAGAAATTGCATCCGAAATTAATACAACAGGCACAATGCCGACATAAGTACAAGAGGACTGACACTCTAACTCTCTATGATTTGAACCACTCCTGTGAGTCCAGTATTAGACTCCGATGCTTCACTTCAGGTTTACTGTATCCCTTGGACCTTCTTATTGACGCTGGAAAAAAGAAATTGCATCCGATTTTAGTACAAAAGGCACAATGCCGACTTAAGTACAAGAGGACTGACACTCTAACTTTCAACGATTTGAACCTCTCCTGTGAGTCCAGTTTTAGATTCCGATGATTCACTTCAGGTTTACTGTATCCCTTTGACCTTCTTAGTGACGATTACACACAGTAATTGCATCCGAATTTAAAACAAAAGGTACAATGCCGACTTAAGTACAACGGGACTGACACTCTAACTTTCTATGATTTGAACCTCTCCTGAGAGTCCAGTTTTAGATTCCGATGCTTCACTTCAGGTCTAATGTATACCTTGAACCTTCTTATTGACGATGAAACACAGAAATTGCATCCGAATTTAATACACAGGCACAATGCCGACTTATGTACAAGAGGACTGACACTCTAACTTCCTATGATTTGAACCTCTCCTGTGAGTCCAGTTTTAGATTCCGATGCTTCACTTCAGGTTCACTGTATCCCTTGACCTTCTTATTGACGATGAAACACAGAAATTACATCCGAATTTAATACAAAAGGCATAATGCAGACTTCAGTACAAGAGGACGGACACCCTAACTTTGTACGATTTGAACCTCTCCTGTGACTCCAGTTTTGGATTCCGATGCTCCACTTCAGGTTTACTGTATGCCTTCGACTTTCTTGTTGACGATGAAACACCGAAATTGCATCCGAATTTAATACAAAACCACAATGCCGACTTAAGTACAAGAGGACTGACACTCTAACTTTCTATGATTTGAACCTCTCCTGTGAGTCCAGTTTTAGATTCCGATGCTTCACTTCAGGTTTACTGTATCCCTTGGACCCTCTTATTGACGATGAAACGCAGAAATTGCATCCGAATTTAATACAAACGGCACAATGCTGACTTCAGTACAAGAGGACTGACACTCTAACTTTCTATGATCTGAACCCCTCCTGTGAAACCAGTTTTAGATTCCGATGCTTCACTTCAGGTTTAATGTATACCTTGAACCTTCTTATTGACGATGAAACACAGAAATTGCATAAGAATTTATTACAAAAGGCACAATGCCGACTTAAGAACAAGAGGACTGACACTCTAACTTTCTACGATTTGAACCTCACCTGTGAGTCCAGTTTTAGATTCCGATCCTTCACTTCAGGTTTACTGTATCCCTTGGACCCTCTTATTGACGATGAAACACAGAAATTTCATCCGAATTTAATACAAAAGGCACAATGCCGACTTAAGTACAAGAGGAATGACACTCTAACTTTCTATGATTTGAACCTGTCCTGTGAGCCCAGTTTCAGATTCCGATGCTTAACTTCAGGTTTACTGTATACATTCAATTTTCTTATTGACGATGAAACACAGAAATTGCATCCGAATTTAATACAAAAGGCACAATGCCGACTTACGTACAAGAGGACTGACTCTCTAACTTTCTACGATTTGAACCTCTCCTGTGACTCAAGTTTCAGATTCCGATGCTTCACTTCAGGTTTACTGTATACCTTGGACCTTCTTATTGACGACGAAACACAGATATTGCATCCGAATTTAATACAAAAGGCACAATGTCGACTACAGTTCAAGAGGACTGACACTCTAACTTTCTATGATTTGAACCACTCCTGTGTGTCTAGTTTTAGATTCCGATGCTTTACTTCAGTTTTACTGTATCCCTTGGACCTTCTTATTGACAATGAAGCACAGAAATTGCATCTGAAATTAATACAAAAAGCACAATGCGGACCTCAGTACAAGAGGACTGACACTCTAACTTTCTATGATTTGAGCCCCTCCTGTGAGTCCAGTTTTAGTTTCCGATGCTTCACTGCAGGTTTAATGTATACCATGAACCTTCTTATTGACGATGAAACACAGAAATTGCATCCGATTTCAATACAAAAGGCACAATGCCGATTTAAGTACAAGTGGACTGACACTCTATCTTTCTACGATTTGAACCTCTCCCGTGAGTCCAGTTTTAGATTCCGATGCTTCACTTTAGAGTTATTGTATACCTTGGACCTTCTTATTGACGATGAAACACAGAAATAGCATCCGAATTTAATACAAAAGGCACAATGCCGACTTAAGTACAAGAGGACTGACACTCTAACTTTCTATGATTTGATCCTCTCCTGTGAGTCCAGTTTTATATTCCGCTGCTTCACTTCAGGTTTACTGTATACCTTGCACCTTCTTATTGACAATGAAACACAGAAATTGCATCCGAATTTAATACAAAAGGCACAATGTCGAATTAAGTACAAGAGGACTGACACACTAACTTTCTATGATTTGAACCACTCCTGTGAGTCCAGTTTTAGATTCCGATGCTTCACGTCAGGTTTACTGTATACCTTGAACCTTCTTATTGACGATGAAACACAGAAATTGCATCCGAATTTAATACACAGGCACAATGCCGACTTAAGTACAAGAGGACTGACACTCTAACTTCCTATGATTTGAACCTCTCCTGTGAGTCCAGTTTTAGATTCCGATGCTTCACTTCAAGTATACTGTATACCTTGGACCTTCCCATTGACGATGAAACACAGAAATTGCATTAGAATTTAATACATAAGGCACAATGCCGACTTAAGTACAAGAGGACTGACACTCTAAATTTCTATGATTTGAACCTCTCCCGAGAGTCCAGTTTAAGATTCCGATGCTTCACTTCAGGTTTACTGTATACCTTGGACCTTATTATTGACGATGAAACACAGAAATTGCATCCGAATTTAATACAAAAGGCACAATGCCGACCTACGTACAAGAGGACTGACACTCTAACTTTCTATGATTTGATCCTCTCCAGTGAGTCCAGTTTTAGATTCCGATGTTTCACGTCAGGTTTACTGTATCCCTTGGACCTTCTTATTGACGTTGAAACACAGAAATTGCATCCGAATTTAATACAAAAGGCACAATGCCGACTTAAGTACAAGAGGACTGACACTCTAACTTTCTATGATTTGATCCTCTCCTGTGAGTCCAGTTTAAGATTCCGATGCTTCACTTCAGGTTTACTGTATACCTTGGACCTTATTATTGACGATGAAACACAGAAATTGCATCCGAATTTAATACAAAAGGCACAATGCCGACCTACGTACAAGAGGACTGACACTCTAACCTTCTATGATTTGAACGTCACCTGTGAGTCCAGTATTAGATTCCGATGCTTCACTTCAGGTTTACTGCATCCCTTGGAACTTCTTATTGGCGATGAAACACAGTAATTGCATCCGAATTTAATAGAAGAGGCACAATGCCGACTTAAGTACAAGAGGACTGACACTCTAACATTCTATGGTTTGAACCTCTCCTGTGAGTCCAGTTTTAGAATCCGATGCTTCACTTCAGGTTTACTGTATCCCTTGGACCTTCTTATTGACGTTGAAACACAGAAATTGCATCCGAATTTAATACAAAAGCCACAATGCCGACTTAAGTACAAGAGGACTGACACTCTAACTTTCTATGATTTGATCCTCTCCTGTGAGTCCAGTTTTATATTCCGATGCTACACTTCTGTTTTACTGTATACCTTGGACCTTCTTATTGACGATGAAACACAGAAAATGCATCCCAGTTTTAATACAAAAGGTTCAATGCCGACTTTAGTAAAAGGAGGACTGGCACTCTAACTTTCTAGGATATGAACCTCTCCTGTGAGTCCAGTTTTAGATTCTGATGCTTTACTTCAGGTTTACTGTATACCTTGATCCTTCGTATTGACGATGAAACACAGAAATTGCATCCGAATTTAATACAAAAGGCACAATGCCGACTTAAGTACAAGAGGAGTGACACTCTAACTTTCTATGATTTGAACCTCTCCTGTGAGTCCAGTTTTAGATTCCGATGCTTCTCTTCAGGTTTACTGTATCCCTTGGACCTTCTTATTGACGGTGAAACACAGAAAATGCATCCGAATTTAATACAAAAGGCACAATGCCGACTTAAGTACAAGAGGACTGACACTCTAACTCTCTATGATTTGAACCTCTCCTGTGAGTCCACTTTTAGATTCCGATGCTTCACTTCAGGTTTCCTGTATACCTTGGACCTTCTTATTGACGATGAAATACAGAAATTGCATCCGAATTTAATACAAAAGGCACAATGCCGACTTAAGTACAAGAGGACTGACACTCTAACTTTCTATGATTTGATCCTCTCCTGTGAGTCCAGTTTTATATTCCGATGCTTCACTTCAGGTTTACTGTATCCCTTGGACCTTCTTATTGACGATGAAACACAGTAATTGCATCCGAATTTAATAGATGAATCACAATGCCGACTAAAGTACTGGAGGACTGACACTCTAACTTTGTATGATTTGAACCTCTCCTATGAGTCCAGTTTTAGATTCCGATGCTTCACTTCAGTTTTACTGTATCCCTTGGGCCTTCTTATTGACGATTAAACGCAGAAATTGCATCCGAATTTAATACAAAAGGCACAATGCCGACTGAAGTACAACAGGACTGACACTGTAACTTTCTGTGAATTGAACCTCTCCTGTGAGTCCAGTTTTAGATTCCGATGCTTCACTACAGGTTTACTGTATCCCTTGGACCTTCTTATTGACGATGATACACAGAAATTGCATCCGAATTTAATACAAAAGGCGCAATGCCGACTTAAGTACAAGAGGACTGACTAACTTTCTATGATTTGAACCTCTCCTGTCAGTCCAGTTTTAGATTCCGATGCTTCATTTCAGGTTTACTGTTTCCCTTGGACCAGCTTATTGACGATGAAATACAGATATTGCATCCGAATTAAATTCAAAATTCACAATGCCGACTTAAGTACAAGAGGACTGACACTCTGACTTTCTATGATTTGAACCTCTCCTGTGAGTCCAGTTTTAGAATCCGATGCTTCACTTCAGGTTTACCGTATCAATTGGACCTTTGTATTGACGATGAAACACAGAAATTCCATCCGAATTTAATGAAAAAGGCAAAATGCCGACTTAAGTACAAGAGGACACACACTCTAACTTTCTATGATTAGAACCTCTCCTGTGAGTCCAGGTTTGGATTCCGATGCTTCACTTCAAGTTTACTGTATCCCTTATACCTTCTTATTGACGATGAAACACAGAAATTGCATCCGAATTTAATACAAAAGGCACAATGCCGACTTAAGTACAAGAGGACTAACACTCTAAGTTTCTATGATTTGAACTACTCCTGTGAGTCCAGTTTTAGATTCCGATGATTCACTTCAGGTTTACTGTATCAATTGGACCTTCTTTTTGACGATGAAACACAGAAATTCCATCCGAATCTAATACCAAAGGCACAATGCCGACTTAGGTACAAGAGGACTGACACTCTAACTTTCTATAATTTGAACCTCTCCTGTGTGTCCAGTTTTAGATTCCGATGCTTCACTTCAGGTTTACTGTATCCCTTGGAGCTTCTCATTGACGATTAAACGCAGAAATTGCATCCGAATTTAATACAAAAGGGACAATGGCGACTGAAGTACAACAGGACTGACACTGTAACTTTCTGTGAATTGAACCTCTCCTGTGAGTCCAGTTTTAGATTCCGACGCTTCACTTCAGGTTTACTGTATCCCTTGGACCTTCTTATTGACGATGATACACAGAAATTGCATCCGAATTTAATACAAACGGCACAATGCCGACTTAAGTACAAGAGGACAGACACTCTAACATTCTATGATTTGAACCTCTCCTGTGAGTCCAGTTTTAGATTCCGATGCTTCACTTCAGGTTAACTGTATTCCTTAGACCTTCTTATTGACGATGAAACACAAAAATTGCATCCGAATTTAATACAAAAGGCACAATGCCGACTTAAGTACAAGAGGACTGACGCTCTAACTTTCTATGATTTGAACCTCACCTGTGAGACCAGTTTTAGATTCGGACGCTTCACATCAGGTTTTTTGTATCCCTTAAACCCTCTTAATGACGATGAAACACAGAAATAGCATCCGAATTTCATACAAAAGTCACAGTGCCGACTTAAGTACTAGAGGACTGACACTCTAACTTTCTTTGATTTGAACCTCTCCTGTGATTCCAGTTTTAGATTCCGATGCTTCACTTCAGGTTTACTGTATCCCTTGGCCCTTGTTATTGACTTTGAAACACAGAAATTGCATCCGCATTTAATACAAAGGGCACAATGCCGAATTAAGTACAAGAGGACTGACACTCTAACTTTCTATGATTTGAACCTCTATTGTGAGTCCAGTTTTAGAACCCGATGCTTCACTTCAGGTGTACCGTATCAATTGGACCTTTGTATTGACGATGAAACAAAGAAATTCCATCCGAATTTAATGCAAAAGGCAAAATGCCGACTTAAGTAAAAGAGGACTCGCACTCTAACTTTCTATGTTTTGAACCTCTCCTGTGAGTCCAGGTTTGGATTCCGATGCTTCACTTCAAGTTTACTGTATCCCTTGGCCCTTGTTATTGACTATGAAACACAGAAATTGCATCCGCATTAAATTCAAAGGGCACAATGCCGACTTAAGTACAAGAGGACTGACTAACTTTCTATGATTTGAACCTCTCCTGTGAGTCCAGTTTTGTATTCCGATGCTTCACTTCAGGTTTAACGTATGCCTTGGAACTTCTTATTGACGATAAAACACAGAAATTGCATCCTAATTTAATACAAAAGGCACAATGCCGACTTAAGTACCAGAGGACTGACACTCTAACTTTCTATGATTGGAACCTCTCCTGTGAGTCCAGTTTTAGATTCCGATGCTTCACTTCAGGTTTACTGTTTCCCTTGGACCAGCTTATTGACGATGAAATACAGAAATTGCAACCGAATTAAATACAAAATTCACAATGCCGACTTAAGTACACGAGGACTGTCACTCCAACTTTCTATGATTTGAACCTCTCCTATGAGTCCAGTTTTAGAACCCAATGTTTCACTTCAGGTTTACCGTATCAATTGGACCTTTGTATTGACGATGAAACACAGAAATTGCATCGGAATTTAATACAAAGGGCACAATGCCGACTTAAGTACAAGAGGACTGACACTCTAAGTTTCTATGATTTGAACCACTCTTGTGAGTCCAGTTTTAGATTCCGATGCTTCACTTCAGGTTAACTGTATCCCTTAGAAATTCTTATTGACGATGAAACACAAAACTTGCATCCGAATTTAATACAAAATGCACAATGCCGACTTAAGTACAAGAGGACTGACGCTCTAACTTTCTATGATTTGAACCTCACCTGTGAGTCCAATTTTAGAACCCGATGCTTCACTTCAGGTTTACCGTATCAATTGGACCTTTGTATTGACGATGAAACACAGAAATTCCATCCGAATTTAATGCAAAAGGCAAAATGCCGACTTAAGTACAAGAGGACACACACTCTAACTTTCTATGATTTGAACCTCTCCTGTGGGTCCAGGTTTGGATTCCGATGCTTCACTTGAAGTTTACTGTATCCCTTGGCCCTTGTTATTGACTATGAAACACAGAAATTGCATCCGCATTAAATACAAAAGGCACAATGCCGACATAAGTACAAGAGGACTGACACTCTAATTTTCTATGATTTGGATCTCTCCTGTGAGTCCAGTTTTAGATTCCGATGCTTCACTTCAGGTTTACTGTATACCTTGGAGCTTCTTATTGACGATGAAACACAAAAATTGCATGCGAATTTAATACAAAAGGCAGAATGCCGACTTAAGTACAAGTGGACTGTACCTCTAACTTTCTATGATTTGAACCACTCCTGTGAGTCCCGTTTTGGATTCCCATGCTTCAATTCAGGTTTACTGTATACCTTGGACCTTCTTATTGACGATGAAACACAGAAATTACATCCGAATTTAGTACAAAAGGCACAATGCCGACTTGGGTACAAGAGGACCAACCCTCTGACTTTCTATGATTTGAACCTCTCCTGTGAGTCCAGTTTTGTATTCCGATGCTTCACTTCAGGTTTAACGTATGCCTTGGACCTTCTTATTGACGATAAAACATAGAAATTGCGTCCTAATTTAATACAAAAGGCACAATGCCGACTTAAGTACCAGAGGACTGACACTCTAACTTTCTATGATTGGAACCTCTCCTGTGAGTCCAGTTTTAGATTCCGATGCTTCACTTCAGGTTTACTGTTTCCTTTGGACCAGCTTATTGACGATGAAACACAGAAATTGCGTCCGAATTAAATACAAAATTCACAATGCCGACTTAAGTACAAGAGGACTGACACTCTAACTTTCTATGATTTGAACCACTCCTATGAGTCCAGTTTTAGAACCCGATGCTTCACTTCAGGTTTACCGTATCAATTGGACCTTTGTATTGACGATGAAACACAGAAATTCCATCCGAATTTAATGCAAAAGGCAAAATGCCGACTTAAGTACAAGAGGACACACACTCTAACTTTCTATGATTTGAACCTCTCCTGTGAGTCCAGGTTTGGATTCCGTTGCTTCACTTGAAGTTTACTGTATCCCTTAGACCTTCTTATTGACGATGAAACACAGAAATTGCATCCGAATTTAATACAAAAGGCACAATGCCGACTTAAGTACAAGAGGACTGACACTCTAAGTTTCTCTGATTTGAACCACTCCTGTGAGTCCAGTTTTAGATTCCGATGCTTCACTTCAGGTTTACTGTATACCTTGATCCTTCGTATTGACGATGAAACACAGAAATGGCATCCGAATTTAATACAAAAGGCACAATGCCGACTTAAGTACAAGAGGAGTGATACTCTAACTTTCTATGATTTGAACCTCTCCTGTGAGTCCAGTTTTAGATTCCGATGCTTCTCTTCAGGTTTACTGTATCCCTTGGACCTTCTTATTGACGGTGAAACACAGAAAATGCATCCGAATTTAATACAAAAGGCACAATGCCGACTTAAGTACAAGAGGACTGACACTCTAACTCTCTATGATTTGAACCTCTCCTGTGAGTCCACTTTTAGATTCCGATGCTTCACTTCAGGTTTCCTGTATACCTTGGACCTTCTTATTGACGATGAAATACAGAAATTGCATCCGAATTTAATACAAAAGGCACAATGCCGACTTAAGTACAAGAGGACTGACACTCTAACTTTCAATGATTTGAACCACTCCTGTGAGTCCAGTTTTAGATTCCGATGCTTCACTTCAGGTTTACTGTATCCCTTGGACCTTCTTATTGACGATGAAACACAGTAATTGCATCCGAATTTAATAGAAGAATCACAATGCCGACTAAAGTACTGGAGGACTGACACTCTAACTTTGTATGATTTGAACCTCTCCTATGAGTCCAGTTTTAGATTCCGATGCTTCACTTCAGTTTTACTGTATCCCTTGGGCCTTCTTATTGACGATGAAGAACAGATCTTGTATCCGAATTTAATACAAAAGGCACAATGCCGACTTAAGTACAAGAGGACTGACACTATAACTTTCTATGATTTGAACCTTTCCTGTGAGTCCAGTGTTAGATTCCGATGCTTCACTTCAGGTTTACCGTATACCTTGGACCTTCTTATTGACGATGAAACACAGAAATTGCATCCCAGTTTTAATACAAAAGGCACAATGCCGACTAAAGTACAAGAGGACTGACACTCTAACTGTCTATGATTTGAACCTCTCCTGTGAGTCCAGCTTTAGATTCCGATGCTTCACTTCAGGATTACTGTATACCTTGGGCCTTCTTATTGACGATGAAACACAGAAGTTGCATCCGAATTTAATACAAAAGGCAGAATGACGACTTAAGTACAAGAGGACTGACACTCTAACTATCTACGATTTGAACCTCTCCCGTGAGTCCACTTTTAGATACCGATGCTTCACTTCAGTTTTACTGTATCCCTTGGACCTTCTTATTGACGATGAAGCACAGATTTTGCATCCGAATTTAATACAAATGGCACAATGCCGACCTAAGTACAAAAAGACTGACACTCTAACTTTCTATGATTTGAACCTCTCCTGTGAGTCCAGTTTTCGATTCCGATGCATCACTTCATGTTTACTGTATATCTTGGACCTTCTTATTGACGATGAAACACAGAAATTGCATCCGAGTTTAATACGAAAGGCACAATGCCGACTTTAGTCCTAGAGGACTAACACTCTAACTTTCTATGATTTAACCTCTTCTGTGAGTCGAGTTTTAGATTCCGATGCTTCACTTCAGGATTACTCTATACCTTGGACCTTCGTTTTGACGATGAAACACAGAAATTGCATCCGAATGTAATACAAAAGGCACAATGCCGACTTAAGTACAAGAGGGCTGACACTCTAACTTTCTATGATTTGAACCTCTCCTGTGAGTCCAGTTTTAGATTCCGATGCTTCACTTCAGGTTTACTGTATACCTTGGAGCTTCTTATTGACGATGAAACACAGAAATTGCATCCGAATTTAATACAAATGGCACAATGCCGACTTAAGTACAAGAGGACTAACACTCTAACTTTATATGATTTGAACCTCTCCTGTGAGACCAGTTTTACATTCCGATGCTTCACTTCAGGTTTACTGTATACCTTAAACCTTCTTATTGACGATGAAACACAGAAATTGCATCTGAATTTAATACAAAAAGCACAATGCCGACTGAAGTACAAAAGGACAGACACTCTAAGTATCTATGATTTTAACCTCTCCTGTGAGGCTTGTTTTAGATTCCGATGCTTCACTTCAGGTTTACTGTATACCTTGACCCTTCTTATTGACGATGAAACACAAAAATTGCATCCGAATTTAATGCAAAAGGCACAATGCCGTCTTAAGTACAAGATTACTGACACTCTAACTTAATATGATTTGATCCTCTCCTGTGAGACCAGTTTTACATTCCGATGCTTCACTTCAGGTTTACTGTATACCTTGGACCTTCTTATTGACGATGAAACACAGAAATTGCATCCGAATTTAATACAAAAGGCACAATGCCGACTTAAGTACAAGAGGACTGACCCTCTAACATTCTACGATTTGAACCTCTCCGGTGAGTCCAGTTTTAGATTCCGATGCTTCACTTCAGGTTTACTGTATCCTTTGGACCTACTCATTGACGATGAAACACAGAAATTGCATCTCAATTCAATACAAAAGGCACAATGCCGACTAAAGTACAAGAGGACTGACGCTCTAACTTTCTATGATTTGAACTGCTCCTGAGAGTCCAGTTTTAGATTCCGATGCTTCACTTCAGTTTTACTGTATCATTTGGACCTTCTCATTGACGATGAAGCACAGATTTTGCATCCGAATTTAATACAAAAGGCACAATGCCGACAATAGTACAAGTGGACTGACACTCTAACTTTCTATGATTTGAACCGCTTCTGTGAGCCCAGATTTAGATTCCGATGCTTCACTTCAGTTTTACTGTATCATTTGGACCTTCTTATTGACGATGAAACACAGATTTTGCATCCGAATTTAATACAAAAGGCACAATGTCGACTTAAGTACAAGTGAACTGACACTCTAACTTTCTATGATTTGAACCACTCCTGTGAGTCCAGTTTTAGATTCCGATGCTTCACTTCAGGTTTCCTGTATCCCTTGGACCTTCATATTGACGATGATACACAGTAATTGCATCCGAATTTAATACAAGAATCACAATGCCGACTTAAGGACAAGAGGACTGACACTCTAACTTTCTATGGTTTGAACCTCTCCTGTGAGTCCAGTTTTAGATTCCGATGCTTCACTTCAGGTTTACTGTATACCTTGGACCTTCGTATTGACGATGAAACACAGAAATTGCATCCCAGTTTTAATACAAAAGGCACAATGCCGACTAAGGTACAAGAGGACTGACACTCAAACTTTCTTTGATTTGAACCTCTCCTGTGAGTCCAGCTTTAGATTCCGATGCTTCACTTCAGGATTACTGTATACCTTGGGCCTTCTTATTGACGATTAAACACAGAAATCGCATCCGAATTTAATACAAAGGCACAATGCCGACTTAAGTACAAGAGGACTGACCCTCTAACTTTCTACGATTTGAACCACTTCTGTGAGTCCAGTTTTGGATTCCAATGCTTCAGTTCAGGTTTACTGTATCCCTTGGATCTTCTTATTGACGTTGAAACACAGAAATTGCATCCGAATTTAATACAAAAGGCACAATGCCGACTTAAGTACAAGAGGGCTGACGCTCTAACTTTCTATGATTTGAACCTCTCCCGTGAATCCAGTTTTAGATTCCAGTGCTTCACTTCAGGTTTACTGCATCCCTTGGACCTTCTTATTGACGCTGAAACACAGAAATAGCTTCTGAATTTAATACAAAAGGCAAAATGCCGACTAAAGTACAAGAGGCCTGACACTCTAACATTCTGTGATTTGAACCTCTCCTGTGACTCCAGTTTTTGATTCCGATGCTTCACTTCAGTTTTACTGTATCCCTTGGACCTTCTTATTGACGATGAAACACAGAAATTGTATCCGAATTTATTGCAAAAGGCACAATGCCGTCTTAAGTACAATAGGACTGACACTCTAACTTTCTATGATTTGAACCTGTGCTGTGAGTCCAGTTTTAGATTCGATGCTTCACTTCAGGTCTAATGTATACCTTTTACCTTCTTATTGACGATGAAACACAGAAATTGCATCCGAATTTAATACACAGGCACAATGCCGACTTAAGTACAAGAGGACTGACACTCTAACTTCCTATGATTTGAACCTCTCCTGTGAGCCCAGTTTTAGATTCCGATGCTTCACTTCAAGTTTACTGTATTCCTTGGACCTTCCCATTGACGATGAAACACAGAAATTGCATTAGAATTTAATACATAAGGCACAATGCCGACTTAAGTACAAGAAGACTGACACTCTAACTTTCTATGATTTGAACATCTCCTGTGAGTCCAGTTTTAGATTCCGATGCTTTACTTAGGATTACTGTATACCTTGGGCCTTCTTATTGACGATGAAACACAGAAATTGCATCCGAATTTAATACAAAAGGCACAATGCCGACGTAAGTACAAGAGGACTGACACTTTTAACTTTCTACGATTTGAACCTCACCTGTGAGTCCAGTTTTAGATTCCGATTGTTCACTTCAGGTTTACTGTATACGTTGGACCTTCTTATTGACGAAGAAACACAGAAATTGCATCCGAATTTAAAACAAAATGCACAATGCCGACTTAAGTACAAGAGGACTGACACACTAACATCCTATGGTTTGAACCTCTCCTGTGAGTCCAGTTTTAGATTCCGATGCTTCACTTCAGGTTTACTGTATACCTTGGACCTTCCTATTGACGATGAAACACAGAAATTGCATCCGAATTTAATACATAAGGCACAATGCCGACTTAAGTACAAGAGGACTGACACTCTAAATTTCTATGATTTGAACCTCTCCTGTGAGTCCTGTTTTAAATTCCGATGCTTCACTTCAGGTTTACTGTATACCTTGGACCTTCTTATTGACGATGAAACACAGAAAATGCATCCAGTTTAAATACAAAAGGTTCAATGCCGATTTAAGTAAAAGGAGGACTGGCACTCTAACTTTCTACGATATGAACCTCACCTGTGAGTCCAGTTTTAGATTCCGATGCTTCACTTCAGGTTTACTGTATACCTTGATCCTTCGCATTCACGATGAATCACAGAAATTGCATCCGAATTTAATACAAAAGGCACAATGCCGACTTAAGTACAATCGGAGTGACACTCTAACTTTCTATGATTTGAACCACTCCTGTGAGTCCAGTTTTAGATTCCGATGCTTCACTTCAGGTTTACTGTATCCCTTGGACCTTCTTATTGACGATGAAACACAGTAATTTCATCCGCATTTAATACAAGAATCACAATGCCGACTTAAGTACAAGAGGATTGACACTCTAACTTTCTATGGTTTGAACCTCTCCTGTGAGTCCAGTTTTAGATTACGATGCTTCACTTCAGGTTTACTGTATCCCTTAAGCCTTCTTATTGACGCTGAAACACAGAAATTGCATCTGAATTTAATACAAAAGGCACAATGCCGACTAAAGTACGGGAGGGCTGACACACTAACTTTCTATGATTTGAACCTCTCCTGTGAGTCCAGTTTTAGATTCCGATGCTTCACTTCAGTTTTACTGTATTCCTTGGGCCTTCTTATTGACGATGAAGAACACATTTTGCATCCGAATTTAATACAAAAGGCACAATGCCGTCTTAAGTACAAGAGGACTGACACTCTAACTTTCAATGATTTGAACCTCTCCTGTGAGTCCAGTTTTAGATTCCGATGCTTCACTTCAGGTTTACTGTATACCTTGGACCTTCTTATTGACGATGAAACACAGAAGTTGCATCCCAGTTTTAATACAAAAGGCACAATGCCGACTAAAGTACAAGAGGCCTGACACTCAAACTTTCTATGATTTGAACCTCTCCTGTGAGTCCAGCTTTAGATTCCGATGCTTCACTTCAGGATTACTGTATACCTTGGGCCTTCTTATTGACGATTAAACACAGAAATCGCATCCGAATTTAATACAAAAGGCACAATGCCGACTTAAGTACAAGAGGAGTGACACTCTAACTTTCTATGATTTGAACCTCTCCTGTGAGTCCAGTTTTAGATTCCGATGCATCACTTCATGTTTACTGTATACCTTGGACCTTCTTATTGACGATGAATCACAGAAATTGCATCCGAGTTTAATACGAAAGGCACAATGCCGACTTAAGTACAAGAGGACTGACACTCTAACTTTCTACGATTTGAACCTCTTCTGTGAGTCCAGTTTTCTATTCCAATGCTTCAGTTCAGGTTTACTGTATCCCTTGGATCTTCTTATTGACGTTGAAACACAGAAATTGCATCCGAATTTAATACAAAAGGCACAATGCCGACTTAAGTACAAGAGGGCTGACACTCTAACTTTCTATGATTTGAACCTCTCCCGTGAATCCAGTTTTAGATTCCAGTGCTTCACTTCAGGTTTACTGTATCCCTTGGACCTTCTTATTGACGCTGAAACACAGAAATAGCTTCTGAATTTAATACAAAAGGCACAATGCATACTAAAGTACAAGAGGCCTGACACTCTAACTTTCTGTGATTTGAACCTCTCCTGTGACTCCAGTTGTTGATTCCGATGCTTCACTTCAGTTTTACTGTATCCCTTGGACCTTCTTATTGACGATGAAACACAGAAATTGTATCCGAATTTATTGCAAAAGGCACAATGCCGTCTTAAGTACAATAGGACTGACACTCTAACTTTCTATGATTTGAACCTGTGCTGTGAGTCCAGTTTTAGATTCGATGCTTCACTTCAGGTTTACTGTATCCCTTTGACCTTCTTAGTGACGATTACTCACAGTTATTGCAACCGAATTTAATTGAAAAGGTACAATGCCGACTTAAGTACAACAGGTCTGACACTCTAACTTTCTATGATTTGAACCTCTCCTGAGAGTCCAGTTTTAGATTCTGATGCTTCACTTCAGGTCTAATGTATACCTTGGACCTTCTTATTGACGATGAAACACAGAAATTGCATCCGAATTTAATACACAGGCACAATGCCGACTTAAGTACAAGAGGACTGACACTCTAACTTCCTATGATTTGAACCTCTCCTGTGAGTCCAGTTTTAGATTCCGATGCTTTACTTAGGATTACTGTATACCTTGGGCCTTCTTGTTGACGATGAAACACAGAAATTGCATCCGAATTTAATACAAAAGGCACAATGCCGACGTAAGTACAAGAGGACTGACACTTTAACTTTCTACGATTTGAACCTCACCTGTGAGTCCAGTTTTAGATTCCGATTGTTCACTTCAGGTTTACTGTATACGTTGGACCTTCTTATTGACGAAGAAACACAGAAATTGCATCCGAATTTAAAACAAAATGCACAATGCCGACTTAAGTACAAGAGGACTGACACACTAACATCCTATGGTTTGAACCTCTCCTGTGAGTCCAGTTTTAGATTCCGATGCTTCACTTCAGGTTTACTGTATACCTAGAACCTTCCTATTGACGATGAAACACAGAAATTGCATCCGAATTTAATACATAAGGCACAATGCCGACTTACGTACAAGAGGACTGACACTCTAAATTTCTATGATTTGAACCTCTCCTGTGAGTCCTGTTTTAGATTCCGATGCTTCACTTCAGGTTTACTTTATACCTTGGACCTTCTTATTGACGATGAAACACAGAAAATGCATCCAGTTTTAATACAAAAGGTTCAATGCCGATTTAAGTAAAAGGAGGACTGGCACTCTAACTTTCTACGATATGAACCTCTCCTGTGAGTCCAGTTTTAGATTCCGATGCTTCACTTCAGGTTTACTGTATACCTTGATCCTTCGTATTCACGATGAAACACAGAAATTGCATCCGAATTTAATACAAAAGGCACAATGCCGACTTAAGTACAATCGGAGTGACACTCTAACTTTCTATGATTTGAACCACTCCTGTGAGTCCATTTTTAGATTCCGATGCTTCACTTCAGGTTTACTGTATCCCTTGGACCTTCTTATTGACGATGAAACACAGTAATTGCATCCGAATTTAATACAAGAATCACAATGCCGACATAAGTACAAGAGGACTGACACTCTAACTTTCTATGGTTTGAACCTCTCCTGTGAGTCCAGTTTTAGATTCCGATGCTTCACTTCAGGTTTACTGTATCCCTTAAGCCTTCTTATTGACGCTGAAACACAGAAATTGCATGTGAATTTAATACAAAAGGCACAATGCCGACTAAAGTACAGGAGGACTGACACACTAACTTTCTATGATTTGAACCTCTCCTGTGAGTCCAGTTTTAGATTCCGATGCTTCACTTCAGTTTTACTGTATCCCTTGGGCCTTCTTATTGACGATGAAGAACAGATTTTGCATCCGAATTTAATACAAAAGGCACAATGCCGTCTTAAGTACAAGAGGACTGACACTCTAACTTTCAATGATTTGAACCTCTCCTGTGAGTCCAGTTTTAGATTCCGATGCTTCACATCAGGTTTACTGTATACCTTGGACCTTCTTATTGACGATGAAACACAGAAATTGCATCCCAGTTTTAATACAAAAGGCACAATGCCGACTAAAGTACAAGAGGACTGACACTCAAACTTTCTATGATTAGAACCTCTCCTGTGAGTCCAGCTTTAGATTCCGATGCTTCACTTCAGGATTACTGTATACCTTGGGCCTTCTTATTGACGATTAAACACAGAAATCGCATCCGAATTTAATACAAAAGGCACAATGCCGACTTAAGTACAAGAGGAGTGACACTCTAACTTTCTATGATTTGAACCTCTCCTGTGAGTCCAGTTTTAGATTCCGATGCATCACTTCATGTTTACTGTATACGTTGGACCTTCTTATTGACGATGAATCACAGAAATTGCATCCGAGTTTAATACGAAAGGCACAATGCCGACTTAAGTACAAGAGGACTGACACTCTAACTTTCAATGATTTGAACCTCTCCTGTGAGTCCAGTTTTAGATTCCGATGCTTCACTTCAGGTTTACTGTATACCTTGGACCTTCTTATTGACGATGAAACACAGAAATTGCATCCCAGTTTTAATACAAAAGGCACAATGCCGACTAAAGTACAAGAGGACTGACACTCAAACTTTCTATGATTTGAACCTCTCCTGTGAGTCCAGCTTTAGATTCCGATGCTTCACTTCAGGATTACTGTATACGTTGGGCGTTCTTATTGACGATTAAACACAGAAATGGCATCCGAATTTAATACAAAAGGCACAATGCCGACTTAAGTACAAGAGGACTGACACTCTAACTTTCTATGATTTGAACCTCTCCTGTGAGTCCAGTTTTAGATTCCGATGCATCACTTCATGTTTACTGTATACCTTGGACCTTCTTATTGACGATGAATCACAGAAATTACATCCGAGTTTAATACGAAAGGCACAATGCCGACTTAAGTACAAGAGAACTGACACTCTAACTTTCTACGATTTGAATCTCTCCTGTGAGTCCAGTTTTGGATTCCGATGCTTCAGTTCAGGTTTACTGTATCCCTTGGATCTTCTTATTGACGATGAAACACAGAAATTGCATCCGAATTTAATACAAATGGCACAATGCCGACTAAAGTACAGGAGGACTGACACACTAACTTTCTATGATTTGAACCTCTCCTGTGAGTCCAGTTTTAGATTCCGATGCTTGACTTCAGTTTTACTGTATTCCTTGGGCCTTCTTGTTGACGATGAAGAACAGATTTTGCATCCGAATTTAATACAAAAGGCACAATGCCGACTTAAGTACAAGAGGACTGACACTCTAACTTTCAATGATTTGAACCTCTCCTGTGAGTCCAGTTTTAGATTCCGATGCTTCACTTCAGGTTTACTGTATCCCTTGGACCTTCTTATTGACGATGAAACACAGTAATTGCATCCGAATTTAATACAAGAATCACAATGCCGGCTTAAGTACTAGAGGACTGACACTCTAACTTTCTATGGTTTGAACCTCTCCTGTTAGTCCAGTTTTAGATTCCGATGCTTCACTTCAGGTTTACTGTATCCCTTAAGCCTTCTTATTGACGCTGAAACACAGAAATTGCATCTGAATTTAATACAAAAGGCACAATGCCGACTAAAGTACAGGAGGACTGACACACTAACTTTCTATGATTTGAACCTCTCCTGTGAGTCCAGTTTTAGATTCCGATGCTTCACTTCAGTTTTACTGTATCCCTTGGGCCTTCTTATTGACGATGAAGAACAGATTTTGCATCCGAACTTAATACAAAAGGCACAATGCCGACTTAAGTACAAGAGGACTGACACTCTAACTTTCAATGATTTGAACCTCTCCTGTGAGTCCAGTTTTAGATTCCGATGCTTCACTTCAGGTTTACTGTATACCTTGGACCTTCTTATTGACGATGAAACACAGAAATTGCATCCCAGTTTTAATACAAAAGGCACAATGCTGACTAAAGTACAAGAGGACTGACACTCAAACTTTCTATGATTTGAACCTCTCCTGTGAGTCCAGCTTTAGATTCCGATGCTTCACTTCAGGATTACTGTATACCTTGGCCTTCTTATTGACGATTAAACACAGAAATCGCATCCAAATTTAATACAAAAGGCACAATGCCGACTTAAGTACAAGAGGACTGGCACACTAACTTTCTATGATTTAAACCTCTCCTGTGAGTCCAGTTTTAGATTCCGATGCATCACTTCATGTTTACTGTATACCTTGGACCTTCTTATTGACGATGAATCACAGAAATTGCATCCGAGTTTAATACGAAAGGCACAATGCCGACTTAAGTACAAGAGGACTGACACTCTAACTTTCTACGATTTGAACCTCTCCTGTGAGTCCAGTTTTGGATTCCGATGCTTCAGTTCAGGTTTACTGTATCCCTTGGATCTTCTTATTGACGTTGAAACACAGAAATTGCATCCGAATTTAATACAAAAGGCACAATGCCGACTTAAGTACAAGAGGGCTGACACTCTAACTTTCTATTATTTGAACCTCTCCCGTGAATCCAGTTTTAGATTCCAGTCCTTCACTTCAGGTTTACTGTATCCCTTGGACCTTCTTATTGACGCTGAAACACAGAAATAGCTTCTGAATTTAATACAAAAGGCACAATGCTGACTAAAGTACAAGAGGCCTGACACTCTAACTTTCTGTGATTTGAACCTCTCCTGTGAGTCCAGTTTTTGATTTCGATGCTTCACTTCAGTTTTACTGTATCCCTTGGACCTTCTTATTGACGATGAAACACAGAAATTCTATCCGAATTTATTGCAAAAGGCACAATGCCGTCTTAAGTACAAAAGGACTGACACTCTAACTTTCTATGATTTGAACCTGTGCTGTGAGTCCAGTTTTAGATTCGATGCTTCACTTCAGGTTTACTGTATCCCTTTGACCTTCTTAGTGACGATTACTCACAGTTATTGTAACCGAAGTTAATTCAAAAGGTACAATGCCGACTTAAGTACAACAGGACTGACACTCTAACTTTCTATGATTTGAACCTCTCCTGAGAGTCCAGTTTTAGATTCTGATGCTTCACTTCAGGTCTAATGTATACCTTGAACCTTCTTATTGACGATGAAACACAGAAATTGCATCCGAATTTAATACACAGGCACAATGCCGACTTTAGTACAAGAGGACTGACACTCTAACTTCCTATGATTTGAACCTCTCCTGTGAGTCCAGTTTTAGATTCCGATGCTTCACTTCAAGTTTACTGTATACCTTGGACCTTCCCATTGACGACGAAACACAGAAATTGCATTAGAATTTAATACATAAGGCACAATGCCGACTTAAGTACAAGAAGACTGACACTCTAACTTTCTATGATTTGAACCTATCCTGAGAGTCCAGTTTTAGATTCCGATGCTTCACTTCAGGTTTACTGTATACCTTGATCCTTCGTATTGACGATGAAACACAGAAATTACATCCGAATTTAATACAAAAGGCACAATGCCGACTTAAGTACAATCGGAGTGACACTCTAGCTTTCTATGATTTGAACCTCTCCTGTGAGTCCAGTTTAAATTCCGATGCATCTCTTCAGGTTTACTGTATCCCTTGGACCTTCTTATTGACGGTGAAACACGGAAAATGCATCCGAATTTAATACAAAAGGCACAATGCCGACTTAAGTACAAGAGGACTGACCCTCTAACATTCTACGATTTGAACCTCTCCGGTGAGTCCAGTTTTAGATTCCGATGCTTCACTTCAGGTTTACTGTATCCTTTGAACCTTCTCATTGACGATGAAACACAGAAATTGCATCTCAATTCAATACAAAAGGCACAATGCCGACTAAAGTACAAGAGGACTGACGCTCTAACTTTCTATGATTTGAACTGCTCCTGAGAGCCCAGTTTTAGATTCCGATGCTTCACTTCATTTTTACTGTATCATTAGGACCTTCTTATTGACGATGAAGCACAGATTTTGCATCCGAATTTAATACAAAAGGCACAATGCCGACAATAGTACAAGTGGACTAACACTCTAACTTTCTATGATTTGAACCGCTTCTGTGAGCCCAGATTTAGATTCCGATGCTTCACTTCAGGTTTACTGTATCCTTTGGACCTTCTCATTGACGATGAAACACAGAAATTGCAACTCAATTCAATACAAAAGGCACAGTGCCGACTAATGTACAAGAGGACTGACACTCTAAAATTCTATGATTCGAACTGCTCCTGAGAGTCCAGTTTTAGATTCCGATGCTTCACTTCAGTTTTACTGTATCA
Organism: Schistocerca americana; assembly: GCF_021461395.2. Taxonomy (NCBI): domain Eukaryota; kingdom Metazoa; phylum Arthropoda; class Insecta; order Orthoptera; family Acrididae; genus Schistocerca; species Schistocerca americana. The sequence continues at coordinate 72,950,012 of NC_060121.1, read as the reverse complement.
TTTGGACCTTCTTATTGACGATGAAGCACAGATTTTGCATCCGAATTTAATACAAAAGGCACAATGTCGACTTAAGTACAAGTGAACTGACAATCTAACTTTCTATGATTTGAACCTCTCCTGTGAGCCCAGTTTTAGATTCCGATGCATCACTTCAGGTTTACTGTATACCTTGGACCTTCTTATTGACGATGAAACACAGAAATTGCATCCGAATTTAATACAAAGGCACAATGCCGACTTAAGTACAAGAGGAGTGACACTTTAACTTTCTATGACTTGAACCTCTCCTGTGAGTCCAGTTTTAAATTCCGATGCTTCTCTTCAGGTTTACTGTATCCCTTGGACCTTCTTATTGACGTAGAAACGCAAAATTGCATCCGAATTTAATACAAAAGGCACAATGCCGACTTAAGTACAAGAGGACTGACACTCTAACTCTCCATGATTTGAACCTCTCCTGTGAGTCCACTTTTAGTTTGCGATGCTTCACTTCAGGTTTACTGTATACCTTGGACCTTCTTATTGACGATGAAATACAGATATTGCATCCGAATTTAATACAAAAGGCACAATGCCGACTTAAGTACAAGAGGACTGACACTCTAACTTTCTATGATTTGAACCACTCCTGTGAGTCCAGTTTTAGATTCCGATGCTTCACTTCAGGTTTACTGTATCCCTTGGACCTTCTCATTGACGATGAAACACAGTAATTGCATCCGAATTTAATACAAGAATCACAATGCCGACTTAAGTACAAGAGGGCTGACACTCTAACTTTCTATGGTTTGAACCTCTCTTGTGACTCCAGTTTTAGAATCCGATGCTTCACTTCAGGTTTACTGTATCCCTTAAACCTTCTTATTTACGCTGAAACACAGAAATTGCATCTGAATTTAATACAAAAGGCACAATGCCGACTAAAGTACCGGAGGACTGACACACTAACTTTCTATGATTTGAACCTCTCCTGTGAGTCCAGTTTTAGATTCCGATGCTTCATTTCAGTTTTACTGTATCCCTTGGGCCTTCTTATTGACGATGAAGAACAGATTTTGCATCCGAATATAATACAAAAGGCACAATGCCGACTTAAGTACAAGAGGACTGACACTCTAACTTTCAATGATTTGAACCTCTCCTGTGAGTCCAGTTTTGGATTCCGATGCATCACTTCATGTTTACTGTATACCTTGGACCTTCTTAATGACGATGAATCACAGAAATTGCATCCGAGTTTAATACGAAAGGCACAATGCCGACTTAAGTACAAGAGGACTGACACTCTAACTTTCTACGATTTGAACCTCTCCTGTGAGTCCAGTTTTGGATTCCGATGCTTCAGTTCAGGTTTACTGTATCCCTTGGATCTTCTCATTGACGTTGAAACACAGAAATTGCATCCGAATTTAATACAAAAGGCACAATGCCGACTTAAGTACAAGAGGGCTGACACTCTAACTTTCTATGATTTGAACCTCTCCCATGAATCCAGTTTTAGATTACAGTGCTTCACTTATGGTTTACTGTTTCCCTTGGACCTTCTTATTGACGCTGAAACACAGAAATAGCTTCTGAATTTAATACAAAAGGCACAATGCCGACTAAAGGACAAGAGGACTGACACTCTAACTTTCTGTGATTTGAACCTCTCCTGTGAGTCCAGTTTTTGATTCCGATGCTTCACTTCAGTTTTACTGTATCCCTTGGACCTTCTTATTGACGATGAAACACAGAAATTGTATCCGAATTTATTGCAAAAGGCTAATGCTGTCTTAAGTACAAAAGTACTGGCACTCTAACTTTCTATGATTTGAACCTGTGCTGTGAGACCAGTTTTACATTCCGTAGCTTCACCTCAGGTTTACTGTATACCTTGGACCTTCTTATTGACGATGAAACACAGAAATTGCATCCGAATTTAATACAAAAGGCACAATGCCGGCTTAAGTACAAGAGGACTGACCCTCTAACATTCTACGATTTGAACCTCTCCGGTGAGTCCAGTTATAGATTTCGATGCTTCACTTCAGGTTTACTGTATCCCTTGGACCTTCTTATTGACGATGAAACACAGAAATTGCATCAGAATTTAATACAAAAGGCACAATGCCGACTAAAGTACAAGAGGACTGACACTCTAACTTTCTATGATTTGAACCTCTCCTGAGAGTCCAGTTTTAGATTCCGATGCTTCACTTCAGTTTTACTGTATCCCTTGGACCTTCTTTATGACGATGAAGCACAGATTTTGCATCCGAATTTAATACAAAAGGCACAATGCCGACAATAGTACAAGTGGACTGGCACTCTAACTTTCTATGATTTGAACCGCTTCTGTGAGCCTAGATTTAGATTCCGATGCTTCACTTCAGGTTTACTGTATCCTTTGGACCTTCTCATTGACGATGAAACACAGAAATTGCATCTCAATTCAATTCAAAAGGCACAATGCCGACTAAAGTACAAGAGGACTGACACTCTAACATTCTATGATTTGAACTGCTCCTGAGAGTCCAGTTTTAGATTCCGATGCTTCACTTCAGTTTGACTGTATCATTTGGACCTTCTTGTTGACGATGAAGCACAGATATTGCATCCGAATTTAATACAAAAGGCACAATGTCGACTTAAGTACAAGTGAACTGACACTCTAACTTTCTATGATTTGAACCTCTCCTGTGAGCCCAGTTTTAGATTCCGATGCTTCACTTCAGGTTTACTGTATACCTTGGACCTTCCTATTGACGATGAAACACAGAAATTGCATCCGAATTTAATACAGAGGCACAATGCCGACTTAAGTACAAGAGGAGTGACACTTTAACATTCTATGATTTGAACCTCTCCTGTGAGTCCAGTTTTAGATTCCGATGCTTCTCTTCAGGTTTACTGTATCCCTTGGACCTTCTTACTGACGTAGAAACGCAGAAATTGCATCCGAATTTAATACAAAAGGCACAATGCCGACTTAAGTACAAGAGGACTGACACTCTAACTCTCCATGATTTGAACCTCTCCTGTGAGTCCACTTTTAGATTGCGATGCTTCACTTCAGGTTTACTGTATACCTTGGACCTTCTTATTGACGATGAAATACAGATATTGCATCCGAATTTAATACAAAAGGAACAATGCCGACTTAAGTACAAGAGGACTGACACTCTAACTTTCTATGATTTGAACCTCTCCTGTGAGTCCAGTTGTAGATTCCGATGCTTCACTTCAGGTTTACTGTATCCCTTGGAAGTTCTTATTGACGATGAAACACAGTAATTGCATCCGAATTTATCACAAGAATCACAATGCCGACTTAAGTACAAGAGGACTGACACTCTAACTTTCTATGGTTTGAACCTCTCCTGTGAGTCCAGTTTCAGATTCCGATGCTTCACTTCATGTTTACTGTATCCCTTAAACCTTCTTATTGACGCTGAAACACAGAAATTGCATCTGAATTTAATACAAAAGGCACAATGCCAACTAAAGTACAGGAGGACTGACAGACTAACTTTCTTTGATTTGAACCTCTCCTGTGAGTCCAGTTTTAGATTGAGATGCTTCACTTCAGTTTTACTGTATCCCTTGGGCCTTCTTATTGACGATGAAGAACAGATAATGCATCCGAATTTAATACAAAAGGCACATTGCCGACTTAAGTACAAGTGGACTGACACTCTAACTTTCAATGATTTGAACCTCTCCTGTGAGTCCAGTTTTAGATTCCGATGCTTCACTTCAGGTTTACTGTATACCTTGGACCTTCTTATTGACGATGAAACACAGAAATTGCATCCCAGTTTTAATACAAAAGGCACAATGCCGACTAAAGTACAAGAGGACTGACACTCAAACTTTCTATGATTTGAACCTCTCCTGTGAGTCCAGCTTTAGATTCCGATGCTTCACTTCAGGATTACTGTATACTTTGGGCCTTCTTATTGACGATGAAACACAGAAATCGCATCCGAATTTAATACAAAAGGCACAATGCCGACTTAAGTACAAGAGGGCTGACACTCTAACTTTCTATGATTTGAACCTCTCCTGTGAGTCAAGTTTTAGATTCCGAGGCATCACTTCATGTTTACTGTATACCTTGGACCTTCTTATTGACGATGAATCACAGAAATTGGATCCGAGGTTAATACGAAAGGCACAATGCCGACTTAAGTACAAGAGGACTGACACGCTAACTTTCTACGATTTGAACCTCTCCTGTGAGTCCAGTTTTGGATTCCGATGCTTCAGTTCAGGTTTACTGTATCCCTTGGATCCTCTTATTGACGTTGAAACACAGAAATTGCATCCGAATTTAATACAAAAGCACAATGCCGACTTAAGTGCAAGAGGGCTGACACTCTAACTTTCTATGATTTGACATCTCCCGTGAATCCAGTTTTTGATTCCAGTGCTTCACTTCAGGTTTACTGTATAACTTGGACCTTCTTATTGACGCTGAAACACAGAAATAGCTTCTGAATTTAATACAAAAGGCACAATGCCGACTAAAGTACAAGAGGACTGACACTCTAACTTTCTGTGATTTGAACATCTCCTGTGAGTCCAGTTTTTGATTCCGATGCTTCACTTCAGGTTTACTGTATACCTTGGACCTTCTTATTGTCGATGAAACACAGAAATTGCATCCGAATTTAAAACAAAAATCACAATGCCGACTTAAGTACAAGTGAACTAACACTCTAACTTTCTATGATTTGAACCTCTCCTGTGAGTCCAGTTTTAGATTCCGATGCTTCACTTCTGGATTACTGGATACCTTGGGACTTCTTATTGACGATGAAACCCAGAAATTGCATCCGAATTTAATACAAAAGGCACAATGCCGACTAAAGTACCGGAGGACTGACACACTAACTTTCTATGATTTGAACCTCTCCTGTGAGTCCAGTTTTAGATTCCGATGCTTCATTTCAGTTTTACTGTATCCCTTGGGCCTTCTTATTGACGATGAAGAACAGATTTTGCATCCGAATTTAATACAAAAGGCACAATGCCGACTTAAGTACAAGAGGACTGACACTCTAACTTTCAATGATTTGAACCTCTCCTGTGAGTCCAGTTTTGGATTCCGATGCATCACTTCATGTTTACTGTATACCTTGGACCTTCTTATTGACGATGAATCACAGAAATTGCATCCGAGTTTAATACGAAAGGCACAATGCCGACTTAAGTACAAGAGGACTGACACTCTAACTTTCTACGATTTGAACCTCTCCTGTGAGTCCAGTTTTGGATTCCGATGCTTCAGTTCAGGTTTACTGTATCCCTTGGATCTTCTTATTGACGTTGAAACACAGAAATTGCATCCGAATTTAATACAAAAGGCACAATGCCGACTTAAGTACAAGAGGGCTGACACTCTAATTTTCTATGATTTGAACGTCTCCCATGAATCCAGTTTTAGATTACAGTGCTTCACTTCAGGTTTACTGTTTCCCTTGGACCTTCTTATTGACGCTGAAACACAGAAATAGCTTCTGAATTTAATACAAAAGGCACAATGCCGACTAAAGTACAAGAGGACTGACTCTCTAACTTTCTGTGATTTGAACCTCTCCTGTGAGTCCAGTTTTTGATTCCGATGCTTCACTTCAGTTTTACTGTATCCCTTGGACCTTCTTATTGACGATGAAACACAGAAATTGTATCCGAATTTATTGCAAAAGGCTAATGCCGTCTTAAGTACAAAAGTACTGGCACTCTAACTTTCTATGATTTGAACCTGTGCTGTGAGACCAGTTTTACATTCCGTAGCTTCACTTCAGGTTTACTGTATACCTTGGACCTTCTTATTGACGATGAAACACAGAGATTGCATCCGAATTTAATACAAAAGGCACAATGCCGGCTTAAGTACAAGAGGACTGACCCTCTAACATTCTACGATATGAACCTCTCCGGTGAGTCCAGTTATAGATTTCGATGCTTCACTTCAGGTTTACTGTATCCCTTGGACCTTCTTATTGACGATGAAACACAGAAATTGCATCAGAATTTAATACAAAAGGCACAATGCCGACTAAAGTACAAGAGGACTGACACTCTAACTTTCTATGATTTGAACCTCTCCTGAGAGTCCAGTTTTAGATTCCGATGCTTCACTTCTGTTTTACTGTATCCCTTGGACCTTCTTTATGACGATGAAGCACAGATTTTGCATCCGAATTTAATACAAAAGGCACAATGCCGACAATAGTACAAGTGGACTGGCACTCTAACTTTCTATGATTTGAACCGCTTCTGTGAGCCTAGATTTAGATTCCGATGCTTCACTTCAGGTTTACTGTATCCTTTGGACCTTCTCATTGACGATGAAACACTGAAATTGCATCTCAATTCAATTCAAAAGGCACAATGCCGGCTAAAGTACAAGAGGTCTGACACTCTAACATTCTATGATTTGAACTGCTCCTGAGAGTCCAGTTTTAGATTCCGATGCTTCACTTCAGTTTGACTGTATCATTTGGACCTTCTTGTTGACGATGAAGCACAGATATTGCATCCGAATTTAATACAAAAGGCACAATGTCGACTTAAGTACAAGTGAACTGACACTCTAACTTTCTATGATTTGAACCTCTCCTGTGAGCCCAGTTTTAGATTCCGATGCTTCACTTCAGGTTTACTGTATACCTTGGACCTTCCTATTGACGATGAAACACAGAAATTGCATCCGAATTTAATACAGAGGCACAATGCCGACTTAAGTACAAGAGGAGTGACACTTTAACTTTCTATGATTTGAACCTCTCCTGTGAGTCCAGTTTTAGATTCCGATGCTTCTCTTCAGGTTTACTGTATCCCTTGGACCTTCTTACTGACGTAGAAACGCAGAAATTGCATCCGAATTTAATACAAAAGGCACAATGCCGACTTAAGTACAAGAGGACTGTGACTCTAACTCTCCATGATTTGAACCTCTCCTGTGAGTCCACTTTTAGATTGCGATGCTTCACTTCAGGTTTACTGTATACCTTGGACCTTCTTATTGACGATGAAATACAGATATTGCATCCGAATTTAATACAAAAGGCACAATGCCGACTTAAGTACAAGAGGACTGACACTCTAACTTTCTATGATTTGAACCTCTCCTGTGAGTCCAGTTGTAGATTCCGATGCTTCACTTCAGGTTTACTGTATCCCTTGGAAGTTCTTATTGACGATGAAACACAGTAATTGCATCCGAATTTATCACGAGAATCACAATGCCGACTTAAGTACAAGAGGACTGACACTCTAACTTTCTATGGTTTGAACCTCTCCTGTGAGTCCAGTTTCAGATTCCGATGCTTCACTTCAGGTTTACTGTATCCCTTAAACCTTCTTATTGACGCTGAAACACAGAAATTGCATCTGAATTTAATACAAAAGGCACAATGCCAACTAAAGTACAGGAGGACTGACAGACTAACTTTCTATGATTTGAACCTCTCCTGTGAGACCAGTTTTAGATTGAGATGCTTCACTTCAGTTTTACTGTATCCCTGGGGCCTTCTTATTGACGATGAAGAACAGATAATGCATCCGAATTTAATACAAAAGGCAAGTTGGAGGCTTAAGTACAAGAGGACTGACACTCTAACTTTCAATGATTTGAACCTCTCCTGTGAGTCCAGTTTTAGATTCCGATGCTTCACTTCAGGTTTACTGTATACCTTGGACCTTCTTATTGACGATGAAACACAGAAATTGCATCCCAGTTTTAATACAAAAGGCACAATGCCGACTAAATTACAAGAGGACTGACACTCAAACTTTCTATGATTTGAACCTCTCCTGTGAGTCCAGCTTTAGATTCCGATGCTTCACTTCAGGATTACTGTATACTTTGGGCCTTCTTATTGACGATGAAACACAGAAATCGCATCCGAATTTAATACAAAAGGCACAATGCCGACTAAAGTACAAGAGGTCTGACACTCTAACTTTCTATGATTTGAACCTCTCCTGTGAGTCAAGTTTTAGATTCCGAGGCATCACTTCATGTTTACTGTATACCTTGGACCTTCTTATTGACGATGAATCACAGAAATTGGATCCGAGGTTAATACGAAAGGCACAATGCCGACTTAAGTACAAGAGGACTGACACGCTAACTTTCTACGATTTGAACCTCTCCTGTGAGACCAGTTTTGGATTCCGATGCTTCAGTTCAGGTTTTCTGTATCCCTTGGATCCTCTTATTGACGTTGAAACACAGAAATTGCATCCGAATTTAATACAAAAGCACAATGCCGACTTAAGTACAAGAGGGCTGACACTCTAACTTTCTATGATTTGACATCTCCCGTGAATCCAGTTTTTGATTCCAGTGCTTCACTTCAGGTTTACTGTATAACTTGGACCTTCTTATTGACGCTGAAACACAGAAATAGCTTCTGAATTTAATACAAAAGGCACAATGCCGACTAAAGTACAAGAGGACTGACACTCTAACTTTCTGTGATTTGAACATCTCCTGTGAGTCCAGTTTTTGATTCCGATGCTTCACTTCAGTTTTACTGTATCCCTTGGACCTTGTTATTTACGATGTAGCACAAATTTTGCATCCGAATTTAATACAAAAGGGACAATGCCGACTTAAGTGCAAGAGGACTGACACTCTAACTTTCTATGATTTGAACCTCTCCTGTAAGTCCAGTTTTAGATTCCGATGCTTCACTTCAGGTTTACTGTATACCTTGGACCTTCTTATTGTCGATGAAACACAGAAATTGCATCCGAATTTAAAACAAAAATCACAATGCCGACTTAAGTACAAGTGAACTAACACTCTAACTTTCTATGATTTGAACCTCTCCTGTGAGTCCAGTTTTAGATTCCGATGCTTCACTTCTGGATTACTGGATACCTTGGGACTTCTTATTGACGATGAAACCCAGAAATTGCATCCGAATTTAATACAAAAGGCACAATGCCGACATAAGTACAAGAGGACTGACACTTTAACTTTCTACGAGTTGAACCTCTCCTGTGAGTCCAGTTTTAAATTCCGATGCTTCACTTCAGGTTTACTGTATACCTTGGCCCTTCTTATTGACGATGAAACACAGAAATTGCATCCGAATTTAATACAAAAGGCACAATGCCGACTTAAGTACAAGAGGTCTGACCCTCTAACATTCTACGATGTGAACATCTCCGGTGAGTCCAGTTTTAGATTCCGATGCTTCACTTCAGGTTTACTGTATCCCTTGAACCTTCTTATTGACGATGAAACACAGAAATTGCATCTGAATTTAATACAAAAAGCACAATGCCGACTAAAGTATAAGAGGACTGACACTCTAACTTTCTATGATTTGAACCTCTCGTGAAAGTCCAGTTTTAGATTCCGATGCTTCACTTCAGTTTTACTGTATCCCTTGGACCTTCTTATTGACGATGAAGCACAGATTTTGCATCCGAATTTAATACAAAAGGCACAATGCCGACAATAGTACAAGTGGACTGACACTCTAACTTTCTATGATTTGAACCGCTCCTGTGAGCCCAGTTTTAGATTCCGATGCTTCACTTCAGGTTTACTGTATCCTTTGGACATTATCATTGACGATGAAACACAGAAATTGCATCTGAATTTAATACAAGAGGCACAATGCCGACTAAAGTGCAAGAGGACTGACACTCTAACTTTCTATGATTTGAACCTCTCCTGAGAGTCCAGTTTTAGATTCCGATGCTTCACTTCAGTTTTACTGTATCATTTGGACCTTCTTATTGACGATGAAGCACAGATTTTGCATCCGAATTTAATACAAAAGGCACAATGCCGACTAAAGTACAAGAGGACTGACACTCTAACTTTCCATGATTTGAACCTCTCCTGAAAGTCCAGTTTTAGATTCCGATGCTTCACTTTAGTTTTACTGTATCCCTTGAACCTTCTTATTGACGATGAAGCACAGATTTTGCATCCGAATTTAATACAAAAGGCACAATGCCGACAATAGTAGAAGTGGACTGACACTCTAACTTTCTATGATTTGAACCGCTCCTGTGAGCCCAGTTTTAGATTCCGATGCTTCACTTCAGGTTTACTGTATCCTTTGGACATTATCATTGACGATGAAACACAGAAATTGCATCTGAATTTAATACAAGAGGCACAATGCCGACTGAAGTACAAGAGGACTGACACTCTAACTTTCTATGATTTGACCCTCTCCTGAGAGTCCAGTTTTAGATTCCGATGCTTCACTTCAGTTTTAGTGTATCATTTGGACCTTCTTATTGACGATGAAGCACAGATTTTGCATCCGAATTTAATACAAAAGGCACAATGCCGACTTAAGTACAAGAGGACTGACACTCTAACTTTCTATGATTTGAACCTCTCCTGTGAGTCAAGTTTTAGATTCCGAGGCATCACTTCATGTTTACTGAATACCTTGGACCTTCTTATTGACGATGAATCACAGAAATTGCATCCGAGTTTAATACGAAAGGCACAATGCCGACTTAAGTACAAGAGGACTGACACTCTAACTTTCTACGATTTGAACCTCTCCTGTGAGTCCAGTTTTGGATTTCGATGCTTCAGTTCAGGTTTACTGTATCCCTTGGATCTTCTTATTGACGTTGAAACACAGAAATTGCATCCGAATTTAATACAAAAGCACAATGCTGACTTAAGTACAAGAGGGCTGACACTCTAACTTTCTATGATTTGAACCTCTCCCGTAAATCCAGTTTTAGATTCCAGTGCTTCACTTCAGGTTTACTGTATCCCTTGGACCTTCTTATTGACGCTGAAACACAGAAATAGCTTCTGAATTTAATACAAAAGGCACAATGCCGACTAAAGTACAAGAGGACTGACACTCTAACTTTCTGTGATTTGAACCTCTCCTGTGAGTCCAGTTTTTGATTCCGATGCTTCACTTCAGTTTTACTGTATCCCTTGGACCTTGTTATTGACGATGAAGCACAAATTTTGCATCCGAATTTAATACAAAAGGGACAATGCCGACTTCAGTACAAGAGGACTGACACTCTAAATTTCTATGATTTGAACCTCTACTGTAAGTCCAGTTTTAGATTCCGATGCTTCACTTCAGGTTTACTGTATACCTTGGCCCTTCTTATTGACGATGAAACACAGAAATTGCATCCGAATTTAATACAAAAGGCACAATGCCGACTTAAGTACAAGAGGTCTGACCCTCTAACATTATACGATGTGAACATCTCCGGTGAGTCCAGTTTTAGATTCCGATGCTTCACTTCAGGTTTACTGTATCCCTTGGACCTTCTTATTGACGATGAAACACAGAAATTGCATCTGAATTTAATACAAAAAGCACAATGCCGACTAAAGTATAAGAGGACTGACACTCTAACTTTCTATGATTTGAACCTCTCGTGAAAGTCCAGTTTTAGATTCCGATGCTTCACTTCAGTTTTACTGTATCCCTTGGACCTTCTTATTGACGATGAAGCACAGATTTTGCATCCGAGTTTAATACGAAAGGCACAATGCCGACTTAAGTACAAGAGGACTGACACTCTAACTTTCTACGATTTGAACCTCTCCTGTGAGTCCAGTTTTGGATTTCGATGCTTCAGTTCAGGTTTACTGTATCCCTTGGATCTTCTTATTGACGTTGAAACACAGAAATTGCATCCGAATTTAATACAAAAGCACAATGCCGACTTAAGTACAAGAGGGCTGACACTCTAACTTTCTATGATTTGAACCTCTCCCGTAAATCCAGTTTTAGATTCCAGTGCTTCACTTCAGGTTTACTGTATCCCTTGGACCTTCTTATTGACGCTGAAACACAGAAATAGCTTCTGAATTTAATACAAAAGGCACAATGCCGACTAAAGTACAAGAGGACTGACACTCTAACTTTCTGTGATTTGAACCTCTCCTGTGAGTCCAGTTTTTGATTCCGATGCTTCACTTCAGTTTTACTGTATCCCTTGGACCTTCTTATTGACGATGAAGCACAGATTTTGCATCCGAATTTAATACAAAAGGCACAATGCCGACAATAGTACAAGTGGACTGACACTCTAACTTTCTATGATTTGAACCGCTCCTGTGAGCCCAGTTTTAGATTCCGATGCTTCACTTCAGGTTTACTGTATCCTTTGGACATTATCATTGACGATGAAACACAGAAATTGCATCTGAATTTAATACAAGAGGCACAATGCCGACTAAAGTACAAGAGGACTGACACTCTAACTTTCTATGATTTGAACCTCTCCTGAGAGTCCAGTTTTAGATTCCGATGCTTCACTTCAGTTTTACTGTATCATTTGGACCTTCTTATTGACGATGAAGCACAGATTTTGCATCCGAATTTAATACAAAAGGCACAATGCCGACTAAAGTACAAGAGGACTGACACTCTAACTTTCCATGATTTGAACCTCTCCTGAAAGTCCAGTTTTAGATTCCGATGCTTCACTTTAGTTTTACTGTATCCCTTGAACCTTCTTATTGACGATGAAGCACAGATTTTGCATCCGAATTTAATACAAAAGGCACAATGCCGACAATAGTACAAGTGGACTGACACTCTAACTTTCTGTGATTTGAACCTCTCCTGTGAGTCCAGTTTTTGATTCCGATGCTTCACTTCAGTTTTACTGTATCCCTTGGACCTTGTTATTGACGATGAAGCACAAATTTTGCATCCGTATTTAATACAAAAGGGACAATGCCGACTTCAGTACAAGAGGACTGACACTCTAACTTTCTATGATTTGAACCTCTCCTGTAAGTCCAGTTTTAGATTCCGATGCTTCACTTCAGGTTTACTGTATACCTTGGCCCTTCTTATTGACGATGAAACTTAGAAATTGCATCCGAATTTAATACAAAAGGCACAATGCCAACTTAAGTACAAGAGGTCTGACCCTCTAACATTCTACGATGTGAACATCTCCGGTGAGTCCAGTTTTAGATTCCGATGCTTCACTTCAGGTTTACTGTATCCCTTGGACCTTCTTATTGACGATGAAACACAGAAATTGCATCTGAATTTAATACAAAAAGCACAATGCCGACTAAAGTATAAGAGGACTGACACTCTAACTTTCTATGATTTGAACCTCTCGTGAAAGTCCAGTTTTAGATTCCGATGCTTCACTTCAGTTTTACTGTATCCCTTGGACCTTCTTATTGACGATGAAGCACAGATTTTGCATCCGAGTTTAATACGAAAGGCACAATGCCGACTTAAGTACAAGAGGACTGACACTCTAACTTTCTACGATTTGAACCTCTCCTGTGAGTCCAGTTTTGGATTTCGATGCTTCAGTTCAGGTTTACTGTATCCCTTGGATCTTCTTATTGACGTTGAAACACAGAAATTGCATCCGAATTTAATACAAAAGCACAATGCCGACTTAAGTACAAGAGGGCTGACACTCTAACTTTCTATGATTTGAACCTCTCCCGTAAATCCAGTTTTAGATTCCAGTGCTTCACTTCAGGTTTACTGTATCCCTTGGACCTTCTTATTGACGCTGAAACACAGAAATAGCTTCTGAATTTAATACAAAAGGCACAATGCCGACTAAAGTACAAGAGGACTGACACTCTAACTTTCTGTGATTTGAACCTCTCCTGTGAGTCCAGTTTTTGATTCCGATGCTTCACTTCAGTTTTACTGTATCCCTTGGACCTTCTTATTGACGATGAAGCACAGATTTTGCATCCGAATTTAATACAAAAGGCACAATGCCGACAATAGTACAAGTGGACTGACACTCTAACTTTCTATGATTTGAACCGCTCCTGTGAGCCCAGTTTTAGATTCCGATGCTTCACTTCAGGTTTACTGTATCCTTTGGACATTATCATTGACGATGAAACACAGAAATTGCATCTGAATTTAATACAAGAGGCACAATGCCGACTAAAGTACAAGAGGACTGACACTCTAACTTTCTATGATTTGAACCTCTCCTGAGAGTCCAGTTTTAGATTCCGATGCTTCACTTCAGTTTTACTGTATCATTTGGACCTTCTTATTGACGATGAAGCACAGATTTTGCATCCGAATTAAATACAAAAGGCACAATGCCGACTAAAGTACAAGAGGACTGACACTCTAACTTTCCATGATTTGAACCTCTCCTGAAAGTCCAGTTTTAGATTCCGATGCTTCACTTTAGTTTTACTGTATCCCTTGAACCTTCTTATTGACGATGAAGCACAGATTTTGCATCCGAATTTAATACAAAAGGCACAATGCCGACAATAGTACAAGTGGACTGACACTCTAACTTTCTATGATTTGAACCGCTCCTGTGAGCCCAGTTTTAATTCCGATGCTTCACTTCAGGTTTACTGTATCCTCTGGACATTATCATTGACGATGAAACACAGAAATTGCATCTGAATTTAATACAAGAAGCACAATGCCGACTAAAGTACAAGAGGACTGACACTCTAACTTTCTATGATTTGAACCTCTCCTGAGAGTCCAGTTTTAGATTCCGATGCTTCACTTCAGTTTTACTGTATCATTTGGACCTTCTCATTGACGATGAAGCACAGATTTTGCATCCGAATTTAATACAAAAGGCACAATGCCGACTAAAGTACAAGAGGACTGACACTCTAACTTTCCATGATTTGAACCTCTCCTGAAAGTCCAGTTTTAGATTCCGATGCTTCACTTTAGTTTTACTGTATCCCTTGAACCTTCTTATTGACGATGAAGCACAGATTTTGCATCCGAATTTAATACAAAAGGCACAATGCCGACAATAGTACAAGTGGACTGACACTCTAACTTTCTGTGATTTGAACCTCTCCTGTGAGTCCAGTTTTTGATTCCGATGCTTCACTTCAGTTTTACTGTATCCCTTGGACCTTGTTATTGACGATGAAGCACAAATTTTGCATCCGTATTTAATACAAAAGGGACAATGCCGACTTCAGTACAAGAGGACTGACACTCTAACTTTCTATGATTTGAACCTCTCCTGTAAGTCCAGTTTTAGATTCCGATGCTTCACTTCAGGTTTACTGTATACCTTGGCCCTTCTTATTGACGATGAAACTTAGAAATTGCATCCGAATTTAATACAAAAGGCACAATGCCGACTTAAGTACAAGAGGTCTGACCCTCTAACATTCTACGATGTGAACATCTCCGGTGAGTCCAGTTTTAGATTCCGATGCTTCACTTCAGGTTTACTGTATCCCTTGGACCTTCTTATTGACGATGAAACACAGAAATTGCATCTGAATTTAATACAAAAAGCACAATGCCGACTAAAGTATAAGAGGACTGACACTCTAACTTTCTATGATTTGAACCTCTCGTGAAAGTCCAGTTTTAGATTCCGATGCTTCACTTCAGTTTTACTGTATCCCTTGGACCTTCTTATTGACGATGAAGCACAGATTTTGCATCCGAGTTTAATACGAAAGGCACAATGCCGACTTAAGTACAAGAGGACTGACACTCTAACTTTCTACGATTTGAACCTCTCCTGTGAGTCCAGTTTTGGATTTCGATGCTTCAGTTCAGGTTTACTGTATCCCTTGGATCTTCTTATTGACGTTGAAACACAGAAATTGCATCCGAATTTAATACAAAAGCACAATGCCGACTTAAGTACAAGAGGGCTGACACTCTAACTTTCTATGATTTGAACCTCTCCCGTAAATCCAGTTTTAGATTCCAGTGCTTCACTTCAGGTTTACTGTATCCCTTGGACCTTCTTATTGACGCTGAAACACAGAAATAGCTTCTGAATTTAATACAAAAGGCACAATGCCGACTAAAGTACAAGAGGACTGACACTCTAACTTTCTGTGATTTGAACCTCTCCTGTGAGTCCAGTTTTTGATTCCGATGCTTCACTTCAGTTTTACTGTATCCCTTGGACCTTCTTATTGACGATGAAGCACAGATTTTGCATCCGAATTTAATACAAAAGGCACAATGCCGACAATAGTACAAGTGGACTGACACTCTAACTTTCTATGATTTGAACCGCTCCTGTGAGCCCAGTTTTAGATTCCGATGCTTCACTTCAGGTTTACTGTATCCTTTGGACATTATCATTGACGATGAAACACAGAAATTGCATCTGAATTTAATACAAGAGGCACAATGCCGACTAAAGTACAAGAGGACTGACACTCTAACTTTCTATGATTTGAACCTCTCCTGAGAGTCCAGTTTTAGATTCCGATGCTTCACTTCAGTTTTACTGTATCATTTGGACCTTCTTATTGACGATGAAGCACAGATTTTGCATCCGAATTTAATACAAAAGGCACAATGCCGACTAAAGTACAAGAGGACTGACACTCTAACTTTCCATGATTTGAACCTCTCCTGAAAGTCCAGTTTTAGATTCCGATGCTTCACTTTAGTTTTACTGTATCCCTTGAACCTTCTTATTGACGATGAAGCACAGATTTTGCATCCGAATTTAATACAAAAGGCACAATGCCGACAATAGTACAAGTGGACTGACACTCTAACTTTCTATGATTTGAACCGCTCCTGTGAGCCCAGTTTTAATTCCGATGCTTCACTTCAGGTTTACTGTATCCTCTGGACAT
Organism: Schistocerca americana; assembly: GCF_021461395.2. Lineage (NCBI taxonomy): Eukaryota > Metazoa > Arthropoda > Insecta > Orthoptera > Acrididae > Schistocerca > Schistocerca americana. The sequence continues at coordinate 72,933,430 of NC_060121.1, read as the reverse complement.
TATCATTGACGATGAAACACAGAAATTGCATCTGAATTTAATACAAGAGGCACAATGCCGACTAAAGTACAAGAGGACTGACACTCTAACTTTCTATGATTTGACCCTCTCCTGAGAGTCCAGTTTTAGATTCCGATGCTTCACTTCAGTTTTAGTGTATCATTTGGACCTTCTTATTGACGATGAAGCACAGATTTTGCATCCGAATTTAATACAAAAGGCACAATGCCGACTTAAGTACAAGAGGACTGACACTCTAACTTTCTATGATTTGAACCTCTCCTGTGAGTCAAGTTTTAGATTCCGAGGCATCACTTCATGTTTACTGTATACCTTGGACCTTCTTATTGACGATGAATCACAGAAATTGCATCCGAGTTTAATACGAAAGGCACAATGCCGACTTAAGTACAAGAGGACTGACACTCTAACTTTCTACGATTTGAACCTCTCCTGTGAGTCCAGTTTTGGATTTCGATGCTTCAGTTCAGGTTTACTGTATCCCTTGGATCTTCTTATTGACGTTGAAACACAGAAATTGCATCCGAATTTAATACAAAAGCACAATGCCGACTTAAGTACAAGAGGGCTGACACTCTAACTTTCTATGATTTGAACCTCTCCCGTAAATGCAGTTTTAGATTCCAGTGCTTCACTTCAGGTTTACTGTATCCCTTGGACCTTCTTATTGACGCTGAAACACAGAAATAGCTTCTGAATTTAATACAAAAGGCACAATGCCGACTAAAGTACAAGAGGACTGACACTCTAACTTTCTGTGATTTGAACCTCTCCTGTGAGTCCAGTTTTTGATTCCAATGCTTCACTTCAGTTTTACTGTATCCCTTGCACCTTGTTATTGACGATGAAGCACAAATTTTGCATCCGAATTTAATACAAAAGGGACAATGCCGACTTAAGTACAAGAGGACTGACACTCTAACTTTCTATGATTTGAACCTCTCCTGTAAGTCCAGTTTTAGATTCCGATGCTTCACTTCAGGTTTACTGTATACCTTGGACCTTCTTATTGACGATGAAACACAGAAATTGCATCCGAATTTAAAACAAAAATCACAATGCCGACTTAAGTACAAGTGAACTAACACTCTAACTTTCTATGATTTGAACCTCTCCTGTGAGTCCAGTTTTAGATTCCGATGCTTCACTTCTTGATTACTGGATACCTTGGGACGTCTTATTGACGATGAAACCCAGAAATTGCATCAGAATTTAATACAAAAGGCACAATGCCGACATAAGTACAAGAGGACTGACACTTTAACATTCTACGAGTTGAACCTCTCCTGTGAGTCCAGTTTTAAATTCCGATGCTTCACTTCAGGTTTACTGTATACCTTGGCCCTTCTTATTGACGATGAAACACAGATATTGCATCCGAATTTAATACGAAAGGCTCAATGCCGTCTTAAGTACAAGAGACCTGACACTCTAACTTTCTATGATTTGAACCTCTCCTGTGAGACCAGTTTTACATTTCGATGCTTCACTTCAGGTTTACCGTATACCTTGGACCTTCTTATTGACGATGAAACACAGAAATTGCATCCGAATTCAATACAAAAGGCACAATGCCGACTTAAGTACAAGAGGTCTGACCCTCTAACATTCTACGATGTGAACATCTCCGGTGAGTCCAGTTTTAGATTCCGATGCTTCACTTCAGGTTTACTGTATCCCTTGGACCTTCTTATTGACGATGAAACACAGAAATTGCATCTGAATTTAATACAAAAAGCACAATGCCGACTAAAGTACAAGAGGACTGACACTCTAACTTTCTATGATTTGAACCTCTCCTGAAAGTCCAGTTTTAGATTCCGATGCTTCACTTCAGTTTTACTGTAACCCTTGGACCTTCTTATTGACGATGAAGCACAGATTTTGCATCCGAATTTAGTACAAAAGGCACAATGCCGACAATAGTACAAGTGGACTGACACTCTAACTTTCTATGATTTGAACCGCTCCTGTGAGCCCAGTTTTAGATTCCGATGCTTCACTTCAGGTTTACTGTATCCTTTGGACATTATCATTGACGATGAAACACAGAAATTGCATCTGAATTTAATACAAGAGGCACAATGCCGACTAAAGTACAAGAGGGCTGACACACTAACTTTCTATGATTTGAACCTCTCCTGAGAGTCCAGTTTTAGATTCCGATGCTTCACTTCAGTTTTACTGTATCATTTGGACCTTCTTATTGACGATGAAGCACAGATTTTGCATCCGAATTTAATACAAAAGGCACAATGCCGACTTTAGTACAAGAGGACTGACACTCTAAGTATCTATGATTTGAACCTCTCCTGTGAGTCCAGTTTTAGATTCCGATGCTTCATTTCAGGTTTACTGTATCCATTGGTCCTTCTTATTGACGTTGAAACACAGAAATTGGATCCGAAATTAATACAAAAGGCACAATGCCGACTTAAGTACAAGTGAACTAACACTCTAACTTTCTATGATTTGAACCTCTCCTGTGAGTCCAGTTTTAGATTCCGATGCTTCACTTCTGGATTACTGGATACCTTGGGACTTCTTATTGACGATGAAACCCAGAAATTGCATCCGAATTTAATACAAAAGGCACAATGCCGACATAAGTACAAGAGGACTGACACTTTAACTTTCTACGAGTTGAACCTCTCCTGTGAGTCCAGTTTTAAATTCCGATGCTTCACTTCAGGTTTACTGTATACCTTGGCCCTTCTTATTGACGATGAAACACAGAAATTGCATCCGAATTTAATACAAAAGGCACAATGCCGACTTAAGTACAAGAGGTCTGACCCTCTAACATTCTACGATGTGAACATCTCCGGTGAGTCCAGTTTTAGATTCCGATGCTTCACTTCAGGTTTACTGTATACCTTGGACCATCTTATTGACGATGATGCACAGAAATTGCATCCGAATTTAATACAAAAGGCACAATGCCGACTTAAGTACAAGAGGACTGACACTCTAACTTTCTATGATTTGAACCTCTCCTGTGAGTCCAGTTTTAGATTCCGATGCTTCATTTCAGGTATACTGTATCCCTTGGACCTTCTTATTGACGTTGAAACACAGAAATTGGTTCCGAATCTAATACAAAACGCACAATGCCGACTTAAGTACAAGAGAGCTGGCACTCTAACTATCTATGATTTGAACCTCTCCTGTGGGCCCAGTTTTAGATTCCGATGCTTCACTTCAGGTTTACTGTATCCCTTAAACCTTGTTATTGACGCAGAAACACAGAAATTGCATCTGAATTTAATACAAAAGGCACAATGCCGACTAAAGTACAGGAGGACTAACACACTAACTTTCTATGATTTGAACCTCTCCTGTGAGTCCTGTTTTAGATTGCGATGCTTCACTTCAGTTTTACTGTATCCCTTGGGGTTTCTTATTGACGATGAAGAACAGATAATGCATCCGAATTTAATACAAAAGGCACAATGCCGACTTAAGTACAAGAGGACTGACACCCTAACTTTCAATGATTTGAACCTCTCCTGTGAGTCCAGTTTTAGATTCCGATGCTTCACTTCAGGTTTACTGTATACCTTGGACCTTCTTATTGACGATGAAACACAGAAATTGCATCAAAGTTTTAATACAAAACGCACAATGCCGACTTAAGTACAAGAGAGCTGGCACTCTAACTATCTATGATTTGAACCTCTCCTGTGGGCCCAGTTTTAGATTCCGATGCTTCACTTCAGGTTTACTGTATCCCTTAAACCTTGTTATTGACGCAGAAACACAGAAATTGCATCTGAATTTAATACAAAAGGCACAATGCCGACTAAAGTACAAGAGGACTGACACTCTAACTTTCTGTGATTTGAACCTCTCCTGTGAGTCCAGTTTTTGATTCCGATGCTTCACTTCAGTTTTACTGTATCCCTTGGACATTGATATTGACGATGAAGCACAAATTTTGCATCCGAATTTAATACAAAAGGGACAATTCCGACTTAAGTACAAGAGGACTGACACTCTAACTTTCTATGATTTGAACCTCTCCTGTAAGTCCAGATTTAGATTCCGATGCTTCACTTCAGGTTTACTGTATACCTTGGACCTTCTTATTGACGATGAAACACAGAAATTGCATCCGAATTTAAAACAAAAATCACAATGCCGACTTAAGTACAAGTGAACTAACACTCTAACTTTCTATGATTTGAACCTCTCCTGTGAGTCCAGTTTTAGATTCCGATGCTTCACTTCTGGATTACTGGATACCTTGGGACTTCTTATTGACGATGAAACCCAGAAATTGCATCCGAATTTAATACAAATGGCACAATGCCGACATAAGTACAGGAGGACTGACACTTTAACTTTCTACGAGTTGAACCTCTCCTGTGAGTCCAGTTTTAAATTCCGATGCTTCACTTCAGGTTTACTGTATACCTTGGCCCTTCTTATTGACGATGAAACACAGATATTGCATCCGAATTTAATACGAAAGGCTCAATGCCGTCTTAAGTACAAGAGACCTGACACTCTAACTTTCTATGATTTGAACCTCTCCTGTGAGACCAGTTTTACATTCCGATGCTTCACTTCAGGTTTACCGTATACCTTGGACCTTCTTATTGACGATGAAACACAGAAATTGCATCCGAATTTAATACAAAAGGCACAATGCCGACTTAAGTACAAAAGGTCTGACCCTCTAACATTCTACGATGTAAACATCTCCGGTGAGTCCAGTTTTAGATACCGATGCTTCACTTCAGGTTTACTGTATCCCTTGGACCTTCTTATTGACGATAAAACACAGAAATTGCATCTGAATTTAATACAAAAAGCACAATGCCGACTAAAGTACAAGAGGACTGACACTCTAACTTTCTATGATTTGAACATCTCCTGAAAGTCCAGTTTATATTCCGATGCTTCACTTCAGTTTTACTGTATCCCTTGGACCTTCTTATTGACGATGAAGCACAGATTTTGCATCCGAATTTAATACAAAAGGCACAATGCCGACAATAGTACAAGTGGACTGACACTCTAACTTTCTATTATTTGAACCTCTCCTGTGAGCCCAGTTTTAGATTCCGATGCTTCACTTCAGGTTTACTGTATACCTTGGACCTTCCTATTGACGATGAAACACAGAAATTGCATCCAAATTTATTACAAAAGTACAATGCCGACTTAAGTACAAGAGGACTGACACTCTAACATTCTACGATTTGAACCTCTCCTGTGAGTCCAGTTTTATATTCCGATGCTTCACTTCAGGTTAACTGTATCCCTTGGACCTTCTTAGTGACGATGAAACACAGAAATTGGGTCCGAATTTAATACAAAAAGCACAATGCCGACTAAAGTACAAGAGGACTGACACTCTAACTTTCTATGATTTGAACATCTCCTGAAAGTCCAGTTTATATTCCGATGCTTCACTTCAGTTTTACTGTATCCCTTGGACCTTCTTATTGACGATGAAGCACAGATTTTGCATCCGAATTTAATACAAAAGGCACAATGCCGACTTAAGTACAAGAGGACTGACATTCTAACTTTCTATGATTTGAACCTCTCCTGTGAGTCCAGTTTTAGATTCCGATGCTTCACTTCAGGTTTACTGTATATCTTGGACCTTCTTAATGACGATGAAACACAGAAATTGCATCCGAATTTAATACAAAAGGCACAATGCCGACTTAAGTACAAGAGGACTGACACTCTAACATTCTACGATTTGAACCTCTCCTGTGAGTCCAGTTTTATATTCCGATGCTTCACTTCAGGTTAACTGTATCCCTTGGACCTTCTTAGTGACGATGAAACACAGAAATTGGGTCCGAATTTAATACAAAAGGCACAATTCCGACTTAAGTACAAGAGGACAGATACTCTAACTTTCTATGATTTGAACCTCTCCTGTGAGCCCAGTTTTAGATTCCGATGGTTCACTTCAGGTTTACTGTATACCTTGGACCTTCTTATTGACGATGAAACACAGAAATTGCATCCAAATTTAATACAAAAGGCACAATGCCGACTTACGTACAAGAGGACTGACACTCTAACTTTCTACGATTTGAACCTCTCCTGTGTGTCAAGTTTCAGATTCCGATGCTTCACTTCAGGTTTACTGTATACCTTGGACCTTCTTATTGACGATGAAACACAAAAATTGCATCCAAATTTAATACAAAAGGCACAATGCCGACTTAAGTACAAGAGGACTTACACTCTAAGTATCTATGATTTGAACCTCTCCTGTGAGTCCAGTTTTAGATTCCGATGCTTCATTTCAGGTTTACTGTATCCCTTGGACCTTCTTATTGACGTTGAAACACAGAAATTGCATCCAAATTTAATACAAAAGGCACAATGCCGACTTAAGTACAAGAGGACTGACACTCTAAGTATCTATGATTTGAACCTCTCCTGTGAGTCCAGTTTTAGATTCCGATGCTTCACTTCAGGTTTACTGTATACCTTGGACCATCTTATTGACGATGATGCACAAAAATTGCATCCGAATTTAATACAAAAGGCACAATGGCGACTTAAGTACAAGAGGACTGACACTCTAACTTTCTATGATTTGAACCTCTCCTGTGAGTCAAGTTTTATATTCCGATGCTTCACTTCAGGTTTACTGTATACCTTGGACCTTCTTATTACCGATGAAACACAGAAATTGCATCCGAATTTAACACAAAAGGCACAATGTCGACTTAAGTACAAGAGGACTGACCCTCTAAGTATCTATGATTTGAACCTTTCCTGTGAGTCCAGTTTTAGATTCTGATGCTTCACTTCAAGTTTACTGTATCCCTTGGACCTTCTTATAGACGTTGAAACACCGAAATTGGATCCGAATTTAATACAAAAGGCACAATGCCGACTTAAGTACAAGAGGACTGTCACTCTAACTTTCTATGATTTGAACCTCTCCTGTGAGTCAAGTTTTAGATTCCGATGCATCACTTCATGTTTACTGTATACCTTGGACCTTCTTATTGACGATTAATCACAGAAATTGCATCCGAGTTTAATACGAAAGGCACAATGCCGACTTAAGTACAAGAGGACTGACACTCTAACTTTCTACGATTTGAACCTCTCCTGTGAGTCCAGTTTTAGATTCCGATGCTTCATTTCAGGTATACTGTATCCCTTGGACCTTCTTATTGACGTTGAAACACAGAAATTGGTTCCGAATTTAATACAAAACGCACAATGCCGACTTAAGTACAAGAGAGCTGGCACTCTAACTATCTATGATTTGAACTTCTCCTGTGGGCCCAGTTTTAGATTCCGATGCTTCACTCCAGGTTTACTGTATCCCTTAAACCTTGTTATTGACGCAGAAACACAGAAATTGCATCTGTATTTAATACAAAAGGCACAATGCCGACTAAAGTACAGGAGGACTAACACACTAACTTTCTATGATTTGAACCTCTCCTGTGAGTCCTGTTTTAGATTGCGATGCTTCACTTCAGTTTTACTGTATCCCTTGGGGTTTCTTATTGACGATGAAGAACAGATAATGCATCCGAATTTAATACAAAAGGCACAATGCCGACTTAAGTACAAGAGGACTGACACTCTAACTTTCAATGATTTGAACCTCTCCTGTGAGTCCAGTTTTAGATTCCGATGCTTCACTTCAGGTTTACTGTATACCTTGGACCTACTTATTGACGATGAAACACAGAAATTGCATCAAAGTTTTAATACAAAACGCACAATGCCGACTTAAGGACAAGAGAGCTGGCACTCTAACTATCTATGATTTGAACCTCTCCTGTGGGCCCAGTTTTAGATTCCGATGCTTCACTTCAGGTTTACTGTATCCCTTAAACCTTGTTATTGACGCAGAAACACAGAAATTGCATCTGAATTTAATACAAAAGGCACAATGCCGACTAAAGTACAAGAGGACTGACACTCTAACTTTCTGTGATTTGAACCTCTCCTGTGAGTCCAGTTTTTGATTCCGATGCTTCACTTCAGTTTTACTGTATCCCTTGGACATTGATATTGACGATGAAGCACAAATTTTGCATCCGAATTTAATACAAAAGGGACAATTCCGACTTAAGTACAAGAGGACTGACACTCTAACTTTCTATGATTTGAACCTCTCCTGTAAGTCCAGATTTAGATTCCGATGCTTCACTTCAGGTTTACTGTATACCTTGGACCTTCTTATTGACGATGAAACACAGAAATTGCATCCGAATTTAAAACAAAAATCACAATGCCGACTTAAGTACAAGTGAACTAACACTCTAACTTTCTATGATTTGAACCTCTCCTGTGAGTCCAGTTTTAGATTCCGATGCTTCACTTCTGGATTACTGGATACCTTGGGACTTCTTATTGACGATGAAACCCAGAAATTGCATCCGAATTTAATACAAATGGCACAATGCCGACATAAGTACAGGAGGACTGACACTTTAACTTTCTACGAGATGAACCTCTCCTGTGAGTCCAGTTTTAAATTCCGATGCTTCACTTCAGGTTTACTGTATACCTTGGCCCTTCTTATTGACGATGAAACACAGATATTGCATCCGAATTTAATACGAAAGGCTCAATGCCGTCTTAAGTACAAGAGACCTGACACTCTAACTTTCTATGATTTGAACCTCTCCTGTGAGACCAGTTTTACATTCCAATGCTTCACTTCAGGTTTACCGTATACCTTGGACCTTCTTATTGACGATGAAACACAGAAATTGCATCCGAATTTAATACAAAAGGCACAATGCCGACTTAAGTACAAAAGATCTGACCCTCTAACATTCTACGATGTAAACATCTCCGGTGAGTCCAGTATTAGATACCGATGCTTCACTTCAGGTTTACTGTATCCCTTGGACCTTCTTATTGACGATAAAACACAGAAATTGCATCTGAATTTAATACAAAAAGCACAATGCCGACTAAAGTACAAGAGGACTGACACTCTAACTTTCTATGATTTGAACATCTCCTGAAAGTCCAGTTTATATTCCGATGCTTCACTTCAGTTTTACTGTATCCCTTGGACCTTCTTATTGACGATGAAGCACAGATTTTGCATCCGAATTTAATACAAAAGGCACAATGCCGACAATAGTACAAGTGGACTGACACTCTAACTTTCTATTATTTGAACCTCTCCTGTGAGCCCAGTTCTAGATTCCGATGCTTCACTTCAGGTTTACCGTATACCTTGGACCTTCCTATTGACGATGAAACACAGAAATTGCATCCAAATTTATTACAAAAGTACAATGCCGACTTAAGTACAAGAGGACTGACACTCTAACATTCTACGATTTGAACCTCTCCTGTGAGTCCAGTTTTATATTCCGATGCTTCACTTCAGGTTAACTGTATCCCTTGGACCTTCTTAGTGACGATGAAACACAGAAATTGGGTCCGAATTTAATACAAAAAGCACAATGCCGACTAAAGTACAAGAGGACTGACACTCTAACTTTCTATGATTTGAACATCTCCTGAAAGTCCAGTTTATATTCCGATGCTTCACTTCAGTTTTACTGTATCCCTTGGACCTTCTTATTGACGATGAAGCACAGATTTTGCATCCGAATTTAATACAAAAGGCACAATGCCGACTTAAGTACAAGAGGACTGACATTCTAACTTTCTATGATTTGAACCTCTCCTGTGAGTCCAGTTTTAGATTCCGATGCTTCACTTCAGGTTTACTGTATATCTTGGACCTTCTTAATGACGATGAAACACAGAAATTGCATCCGAATTTAATACAAAAGGCACAATGCCGACTTAAGTACAAGAGGACTGACACTCTAACATTCTACGATTTGAACCTCTCCTGTGAGACCAGTTTTATATTCCGATGCTTCACTTCAGGTTAACTGTATCCCTTGGACCTTCTTAGTGACGATGAAACACAGAAATTGGGTCCGAATTTAATACAAAAGGCACAATTCCGACTTAAGTACAAGAGGACTGACACTCTAACTTTCTACGATTTGAACCTCTCCTGTGTGTCAAGTTTCAGATTCCGATGCTTCACTTCAGGTTTACTGTATACCTTGGACCTTCTTATTGACGATGAAACACAAAAATTGCATCCAAATTTAATACAAAAGGCACAATGCCGACTTACGTACAAGAGGACTGACACTCTAACTTTCTACGATTTGAACCTCTCCTGTGTGTCAAGTTTCAGATTCCGATGCTTCACTTCAGGTTTACTGTATACCTTGGACCTTCTTATTGACGATGAAACACAAAAATTGCATCCAAATTTAATACAAAAGGCACAATGCCGACTTAAGTACAAGAGGACTTACACTCTAAGTATCTATGATTTGAACCTCTCCTGTGAGTCCAGTTTTAGATTCCGATGCTTCATTTCAGGTTTACTGTATCCCTTGGACCTTCTTATTGACGTTGAAACACAGAAATTGCATCCGAATTTAATACAAAAGGCACAATGCCGACTTAAGTACAAGAGGACTGACACTCTAAGTATCTATGATTTGAACCTCTCCTGTGAGTCCAGTTTTAGATTCCGATGCTTCACTTCAGGTTTACTGTATACCTTGGACCATCTTATTGACGATGATGCACAAAAATTGCATCCGAATTTAATACAAAAGGCACAATGGCGACTTAAGTACAAGAGGACTGACACTCTAACTTTCTATGATTTGAACCTCTCCTGTGAGTCAAGTTTTATATTCCGATGCTTCACTTCAGGTTTACTGTATACCTTGGACCTTCTTATTACCGATGAAACACAGAAATTGCATCCGAATTTAACACAAAAGGCACAATGTCGACTTAAGTACAAGAGGACTGACCCTCTAAGTATCTATGACTTGAACCTTTCCTGTGAGTCCAGTTTTAGATTCTGATGCTTCACTTCAAGTTTACTGTATCCCTTGGACCTTCTTATAGACGTTGAAACACCGAAATTGGATCCGAATTTAATACAAAAGGCACAATGCCGACTTAAGTACAAGACGACTGTCACTCTAACTTTCTATGATTTGAACCTCTCCTGTGAGTCAAGTTTTAGATTCCGATGCATCACTTCATGTTTACTGTATGCCTTGGACCTTCTTATTGACGATGAATCACAGAAATTTCATCCGAGTTTAATACGAAAGGCACAATGCCGACTTAAGTACAAGAGGACTGACACTCTAACTTTCTACGATTTGAACCTCTCCTGTGAGTCCAGTTTTGGATTCCGATGCTTCAGTTCAGGTTTACTGTATCCCTTGGATCTTCTTATTGACGTTGAAACACAGAAATTGCATCCGAATTTAATACAAAAGCACAATGCCGACTTAAGTACAAGAGGGCTGACACTCTAACTTTCTATGATTTGAACCTCTCCCGTGAATCCAGTTTTAGATTCCAGTGCTTCACTTCAGGTTTACTGTATCCCTTGGACCTTCTTATTGACGCTGAAACACAGAAATAGCTTCTGAATTTAATACAAAAGGCACAATGCCGACTAAAGTACAAGAGGACTGACACTCTAACTTTCTGTGATTTGAACCTCTCCTGTGAGTCCAGTTTTTGATTCGGATACTTCACTTCAGTTTTACTGTATCCCTTGGACCTTGTTATTGACGATGAAGCACAAATTTTGCATCCGAATTTAATACAAAAGGTACAATTCTGACTTAAGTACAAGAGGACTGACACTCTAACTTTCTATGATTTGAACCTCTCCTGTAAGTCCAGTTTTAGATTCCGATGCTTCACTTCAGGTTTACTGTATACCTTGGACCTTCTTATTGACGATGAAACACAGAAATTGCATCCGAATTTAAAACAAAAATCACAATGCCGGCTTAAGTACAAGTGAACTAACACTCTAACTTTCTTTGATTTGAACCTCTTCTGTGAGTCCAGTTTTAGATTCCGATGCTTCACTTCTGGATTACTGGATACCTTGGGACTTCTTATTGACGATGAAACCCAGAAATTGCATCCGAATTTAATACAAATGGCACAATGCCGACATAAGTACAGGAGGACTGACACTTTAACTTTCTACGAGTTGAACCTCTCCAGTGAGTCCAGTTTTAAATTCCGATGCTTCACTTCAGGTTTACTGTATACCTTGGCCCTTCTTATTGACGATGAAACACAGATATTGCATCCGAATTTAATACGAAAGGCTCAATGCCGTCATAAGTACAAGAGACCTGACACTCTAACTTTCTATGATTTGAACCTCTCCTGTGAGACCAGTTTTACATTCCGATGCTTCACTTCAGGTTTACCGTATACCTTGGACCTTCTTATTGACGATGAAACACAGAAATTGCATCCGAATTTAATACAAAAGGCACAATGCCGACTTAAGTACAAAAGGTCTGACCCTCTAACATTCTACGATGTAAACATCTCCGGTGAGTCCAGTTTTAGATACCGATGTTTCACTTCAGGTTTACTGTATCCCTTGGACCTTCTTATTGACGATGAAACACAGAAATTGCATCTGAATTTAATACAAAAAGCACAATGCCGACTAAAGTACAAGAGGACTGACACTCTAACTTTCTATGATTTGAACATCTCCTGAAAGTCCAGTTTTAGATTCCGATGCTTCACTTCAGTTTTACTGTATCCCTTGGACCTTCTTATTGACGATGAAGCACAGATTTTGCATCCGAATTTAATACAAAAGGCACAATGCCGACAATAGTACAATTTGACTGACACTCTAACTTTCTATGATTTGAACCTCTCCTGTGAGCCCAGTTTTAGATTCCGATGCTTCACTTCAGGTTTACTGTATATCTTGGACCTTCTTAATGACGATGAAACACAGAAATTGCATCCGAATTTAATACAAAAGGCACAATGCCGACTTAAGTACAAGACGACTGACACTCTAACATTCTACGATTTGAACCTCTCCTGTGAGTCCAGTTTTATATTCCGATGCTTCACTTCAGGTTAACTGTATCCCTTGGACCTTCTTAGTGACGATGACACACAGAAATTGGGTCCGAATTTAATACAAAAGGAACAATTCCGACTTAAGTACAAGAGGACAGATACTCTAACTTTCTATGATTTGAACCTCTCCTGTGAGCCCAGTTTTAGATTCCGATGGTTCACTTCAGGTTTACTGTATACCTTGGACCTTCTTATTGACGATGAAACACAGAAATTGCATCCAAATTTAATACAAAAGGCACAATGCCGGCTTACGTACAAGAGGACTGACACTCTAACTTTCTACGATTTGAACCTCTCCTGTGAGTCAAGTTTCAGATTCCGATGCTTCACTTCAGGTTTACTGTATACCTTGGACCTTCTTATTGACGATGAAACACAAAAATTGCATCCAAATTTAATACAAAAGGCACAATGCCGACTTAAGTAGAAGAGGACTGACACTCTAAGTATCTATGATTTGAACCTCTCCTGTGAGTCCAGTTTTAGATTCCGATGCTTCATTTCAGGTTTACTGTATCCCTTGGACCTTCTTAATGACGAAGAAACACAGAAATTGCATCCGAATTTAATACAAAAGGCACAATGCCGACTTAAGTACAAGAGGACTGACACTCTAACATTCTACGATTTGAACCTCTCCTGTGAGTCCAGTTTTAGATTCCGATGCTTCATTTCAGGTTTACTGTATCCCTTGGACCTTCTTATTGACGTTGAAACACAGAAATTGGGTCCGAATTTAATACAAAAGGCACAATGCCGACTTAAGTACAAGAGGACTGACACTCTAAGTATCTATGATTTGAACCTTTCCTGTGAGTCCAGTTTTAGATTCCGATGCTTCACTTCAGGTTTACTGTATACCTTGGACCATCTTATTGACGATGATGCACAAAAATTGCATCCGAATTTAATACAAAAGGCACAATGGCCACTTAAGTACAAGAGGACTGACACTCTAACTTTCTATGATTTGAACCTCTCCTGTGAGTCCAGTTTTGTATTCCGATGCTTCACTTCAGGTTTACTGTATACCTTGGACCTTCTTATTACCGATGAAACACAGAAATTGCATCCGAATTTAACACAAAAGGCACAATGTCGACTTAAGTACAAGAGGACTGACCCTCTAAGTATCTATGATTTGAACCTCTCCTGTGAGTCCAGTTTTAGATTCCGATGCTTCACTTCAAGTTTACTGTATCCCTTGGACCTTCTTATAGACGTTGAAACACCGAAATTGGATCCGAATTTAATACAAAAGGCACAATGCCGACCTAAGTACAAGAGGACTGACACTCTAAGCTTCTATGATTTGAACCACTCCTGTGAGTCCAGTTTTACATTCCGATGCTTCACTTCATGTTTACTGTATACCTTGGACCATTCTATTGTCGATGAACTACAGAAAATGCATCCGAATTTAATACAAAAGGCACAATGCCGACTTAAGTACAAGAGGACTGACACTCTAGCTCTCTACGATTTGAACCTCTCCTGTGAGTCCAGTTTTAGATTCCGATGCTTCACTTCAGGTTTACTGTATACATTGGACCTCCTATTTGACGATGAAACACAGAAATTGCATCCGAATTTAATAAAAAAGGCACAATGCCGACTTAAGTACAAGAGGACTGACACTCTAACTTTCTATGATTTGAACCACTCCTGTGAGTCTAGTTTTAGATTCCGATGCTTCACTTCAGGTTTACTGTATCCCTTGGACCTTCTTATTGACGATGAAACACAGTATTTGCATCCGAATTTACAGAAGAGGCACAATGCCGACTTAAGTACAAGAGGACTGACAGTCTAACTTTCTATGGTTTGAACCTCGCCCATGAGTCCAGTTTTAGATTCCGATGCTTCACTTCAGGTCTACAGTATCCCTTGGACCTTCTTATTGACGCTGAAACACAGAAATAGCTTCTGTATTTAATACAAAAGGCACAATGCCGACTAAAGTACAAGAGGACTGACACTCTACCTTTCTATGATTTGAACCTCTCCTGTGAGTCCAGTTTTAGATTCCGATGCTTCATTTCACTTTTACTGTATCCCTTGGACCTTCTTCTTGGCGATGAAGCACAAATTTTGCATCCGAATTTAATAAAAAAGGCACAATGCCGACTTAAGTACAAGAGGACTGACACACTAACTTTCTATGATTTGAACCACTCCTGTGAGTCTAGTTTTAGATTCCGATGCTTCACTTCAGGTTTACTGTATCCCTTGGACCTTCTTATTGACGATGAAACACAGTATTTGCATCCGAATTTAACAGAAGACGCACAATGCCGACTTAAGTACAAGAGGACTGACAGTCTAACTTTCTATGGTTTGAACCTCGCCCATGAGTCCAGTTTTAGATTCCGATGCTTCACTTCAGGTTTACAGTATCCCTTGGACCTTCTTATTGACGATGAAACACAGAAATTGCATCCGAATTTAAAACAGAAGGCACAATGCCGACTTAAGTACAAGAGGACTGCCACTCTAGCTTTCCATGATTTGAACCTCTCCTGTGAGTCCAGTTTTGGATTCCGATGCTTCACTTCAGGATTACTGGATGCCTTGTACCTTCTTATTGACGATGAAACACAGAAATTGCATCTGAATTTAATACAAGAGCACAATGCCGACATAAGTACAAGAGGACTGACCCTATAATATTGTACGATTTAAACCTCACCTGTGAGTCCAGTTTTAGATTCCGATGCTTCACTTCAGGTTTACTGTATCCCTTGTACCTTCTTATTGACGATGAAACACAGAAATTGCATCTGAAATTAATACAAAAGGCACAGTGCCGACTAAGGTACAAGAGGACTGACACCCTAACTTTCTATGATTTGAACCTCTCCTGAGAGTCCAGTTTTAGATTCCGATGCTTCACTTCAGTTTTACTGTATCCCTTGGACCTTCTTATTGACGATGTAGCACAGATTTTGCATCCGAATTTTATACAAAAGGCACAATGCCGACTTAAGTACAAGAGGACTGACGCTCTAATTTTCTATGATTTGAACCTCTCCTGTGAGTCCAGTTTTAGATTCCGATGCTTCACTTCAGGTTTACTGTATGCTTTGGGCCTTCTTATTGACGATGAAACAAAGAAATTGCATCCGAATTTAATGCAAAAGGCACAATGCCGACTTAAGTACAAGAGGACTGGCACTCTAACTTTGTACGATTTGTACCTCTCCTGTGAGTCAAGTTTCAGATTCCGATGCTTCACTTCAGGTTTACTGTATACCCTGGACCTACTTAATGACGATGAAACACAGAAATTGCATCAGAATTTAATACAAAAGGCACAATGCCGTCTTAAGTACAAGAGGACTAACACTCTAACTTTCTATGATTTGAACCTCTCCTGTGAGTCCAGTTTTAGATTCCGATCCTTCACTTCAGGTTTACTGTATCCCTCTCACCTTCTTATTGACGTTGAAACACAGATATTGCATCCGAAATTAATACAAAAGGCACAATGCCGACTTAAGTACAAGAGGACTGACACTCCAACATACTATGATTTGAACCTCTTCTGTGAGTCCAGTTTTAAATTGCGATGCTTCACTTCAGGTTTACGGTATACTTTGCACTTTCTTAATGACGATGAAACACAGAAATTGCATCCGAGTTTAATACAAAAGGAACAATGCTGACTTAAGTACAAGAGGACAGACACTATAACTATCTATGATTTGAATCTCTCCGGTGAGTCCAGTTTTAGATTCCGATGCTTCACTTCAGGATTACACTATCCCTTGGACCTTCTTATTGACGATGAAACACAGAAATTGCATCCCAGTTTTAATACAAAAGGCACAATGCCGACTTAAGTACAAGAGGGCTGACACTCTAACATTCAATGATTTGAACCTCTTCTGTAAGTCCAGTTTTAGATTCCGATGCTTCACTTCAGGTTTACTGTATACTTTGCACATTCTTATTGACGATGAAACACAGAAATTGCATCCGAACGTAATACAAAAGGCACAATGCTGACTTAAGTACAAGAGGACTGACACTCTAACTTTCAATGATTTGAACCTGTCCTGTGAGTCCAGTTTTAGATTCCGATGCTTCACTTCAGGTTTACTGTATCCTTTGGACCTTCTTATTGACGATAAAACACAGAAATTGCATCCGAATTTAATACAAAATGCACAATGCTAACTTAAGTACAAGAGGACTGACACTCTAACTTTCTACGATTTGAACCTCTAATGTGAGTCCAGTTTTAGAATCAGATGCTTCACATCAGTTTTACTGTATCCCTTGGACCTTCGTATTGACGATGAAGCACAGACTTTGCATCCGAATGTAATACAAATGTCACAATGCCGACGTAAGTAAAAGAGGACTGACACTCTAACTTTCTATGATTTGAACCCCTCCTGAGAGTCCTGTCTTAGATTCCGATGCTTCACTTCAGGATTACTGTACACCTTGGACCATCTTATTGACGATGAAACACAGAAATTGAATCCGAATTTAATACAAAAGCACAATGCCGACTACAGTAAAAGAGGACTGACACTTTATTTTTCTATGATTTGAACCTCTCCTGTGAGTCCAGTTTTAGATTTCGAAGCTTCACTTCAGGTTTACTGTATCCCGTGGACCTTCTTATTGACGTTGAAACACAGAAATAGCATCCGAATTTAATACAAAAAGCACAATGACGACTTAAGTACAAGAGGACTGACACTCTAACTCTCTATGATTTGAACCTCTCCTGTGAGTCCAGTTTTAGATTCCGTTGCTTCACTTCAGGTTTAATGTATACCTTGGACCTTATTATTGACGATGAAACACAGAAATTGCATCCGAATTTAATACAAAAGGCACAATGCCGACTTAAGTAAAAAAGGACTGACACTCTAACTTTCTATGATTTGAACATCTCCTGTGAGTCCAGTTTTAGATTCCGATGCTTCACTTCAGGTTTTCACTATCCCTTGGACCTTCTTATTGACGATGAAACACAGAAATTGCATCCCAGTTTTAATACAAATGGCACAATGCCGACTTAAGTACAAGAGGACTGACACTCTAACTTTCTATGATTAGAACCTCTCCTGTGAGTCCAGTTTTTGATTCCGATGCCTCACTTCAGGGTTACTGTATACCTTGGACCTTCTTATTGACGAAGAAACACAGAAATTGCATCCGAATTTAATACAAAAGGCACAATGCCGACTTAAGTACAAGACGACTGACACTCTAACTTTCTACGACTTGTACCTCTCCTGTGAGTCACGTTTTAGTTTCCGATGCTTCACTTCAGGTTTAATGTATACCCTGGACCTTCTTAGTGACGATGAAACACAGAAATTGCATCCGAATTTAATACAAAAGGCACAATGCCGACTTAAGTATAAGAGGACTGACACTCTAACTTTCTATGATTTGAACCACTCCTGTGAGTCCAGTTTTAGATTCCGATCCTTCACTTCAGGTTTACTGTATCCCTCGGACTTTCTTATTGTCGTTGAAACACAGATATTGGATCCGAATTTAATACAAAAGGCACAATGCCGACTTAAGTACAAGAGGACTGACACTCTAACTTTCTTCGATTTGAACCTCTCCTGTGAGTCGAGTTTTAGATTCCAATGCTTCACTTCAGGTTTACTGTATACCTTGGACCTTCTTACTGATGATGAAAAACAAAAATTGCATCCGAATTTAATACCAAAGGCACAATGCCGACTTAGGTACAAGAGCACTGACACTCTAACTTTCTATTATTTGAACCTCTCCTGTGAGTCCAGTTTTAGAATCCAATGCTTCACTTCAGGTATTCTGTATACTTTGGTCAATCTTATTGACGATGAATCACAGACATTGCATCCGAATTTAATACAAAAGGCACAATGTCGACTTAAGTACAAGAGTACTGACACTCTAAGATTCTATGATTTGAACCTCAACTGTAAGTCCAGTTTTAAATTCCGATGCTTCACTCCAGGTTTACTGTATACCTTGCACTTTCTTATTGACGATGAAACACAGAAATTGCATCCGAATTTAACACAAAGGGCACAATGCCGACATAAGTACAAGAGGACTGACGATCTAACTTTCTACGATTTGAACCTCTCCTGTGAGTTCAGTTTGTGATTTCGATGCTTCACTTCAGGTTTACTGTATCCCGTGGACTTTCTTATTGACGTTGAAACACAGAACTAGCATCCGAATTTAATACAAAAGGCACAATGGTGGTGGTGGTGGTTAGTGTTTAACGTCCCGTCGACAACGAGGTCATTAGAGACGGAGCGCAAGCTCGGGTAAGGGAAGGATTGGGAAGGAAATCGGCCGTGCCCTTTCAAAGGAACCATCCCGGCATTTGCCTGAAATGGTTTAGGGAAATCACGGAAAACCTAGATCAGGATGGCCGGAGACGGGATTGAACCGTCGTCCTCCCGAATGCGAGTCCAGTGTGCTAACCACTGCGCTACCTCGCTCGGTAAAAAGGCACAATGACGTCTTAAGTACAAGAGAACTGACACTCTAACTTTCTATGATTTGAACCTCTCCTCTGAGTACAGTTTTAGATTCCGATGCTTCACTTCAGGTTTACTGTATACCTTGGACCTTCTTATTGACGATGAAACACAGAAATTGCATCCGAATGTAACACAAAAGGCACAATACCGACTTAAGTAAAAGAGGACTGACACTCTAACTTTCTATGATATGAACCTCTCCCGTGAATCCAGTTTTAGATTCCAGTGCTTCACTTCAGGTTTACTGTATCCCTTGGACCTTCTTATTGACGCTGAAACACAGAAATAGCTTCTGAATTTAATACAAAAGGCACAATGCCGACTAAAGTACAAGAGGACTGACACTCTAACTTTCTGTGATTTGAACCTCTCCTGTGAGTCCAGTTTTTGATTCCGATACTTCACTTCAGTTTTACTGTATCCCTTGGACCTTGTTATTGACGATGAAGCACAAATTTTGCATCCGAATTTAATACAAAAGGTACAATTCTGACTTAAGTACAAGAGGACTGACACTCTAACTTTCTATGATTTGAACCTCTCCTGTAAGTCCAGTTTTAGATTCCGATGCTTCACTTCAGGTTTACTGTATACCTTGGACCTTCTTATTGACGATGAAACAAGAAATTGCATCCGAATTTAAAACAAAAATCACAATGCCGGCTTAAGTACAAGTGAACTAACACTCTAACTTTCTATGATTTGAACCTCTTCTGTGAGTCCAGTTTTAGATTCCGATGCTTCACTTCTGGATTACTGGATACCTTGGGACTTCTTATTGACGATGAAACCCAGAAATTGCATCCGAATTTAATACAAATGGCACAATGCCGACATAAGTACAGGAGGACTGACACTTTAACTTTCTACGAGTTGAACCTCTCCTGTGAGTCCAGTTTTAAATTCCGATGCTTCACTTCAGGTTTACTGTATACCTTGGCCCTTCTTATTGACGATGAAACACAGATATTGCATCCGAATTTAATACGAAATGCTCAATGCCGTCATAAGTACAAGAGACCTGACACTCTAACTTTCTATGATTTGAACCTCTCCTGTGAGACCAGTTTTACATTCCGATGCTTCACTTCAGGTTTACCGTATACCTTGGACCTTCTTATTGACGATGAAACACAGAAATTGCATCCGAATTTAATACAAAAGGCACAATGCCGACTTAAGTACAAAAGGTCTGACCCTCTAACATTCTACGATGTAAACATCTCCGGTGAGTCCAGTTTTAGATACCGATGCTTCACTTCAGGTTTACTGTATCCCTTGGACCTTCTTATTGACGATGAAACACAGAAATTGCATCTGAATTTAATACAAAAAGCACAATGCCGACTAAAGTACAAGAGGACTGACACTCTAACTTTCTATGATTTGAACATCTCCTGAAAGTCCAGTTTTAGATTCCGATGCTTCACTTCAGTTTTACTGTATCCCTTGGACCTTCTTATTGACGATGAAGCACAGATTTTGCATCCGAATTTAATACAAAAGGCACAATGCCGACAATAGTACAATTTGACTGACACTCTAACTTTCTATGATTTGAACCTCTCCTGTGAGCCCAGTTTTAGATTCCGATGCTTCACTTCAGGTTTACTGTATATCTTGGACCTTCTTAATGACGATGAAACACAGAAATTGCATCCGAATTTAATACAAAAGGCACAATGCCGACTTAAGTACAAGAGGACTGACACTCTAACATTCTACGATTTGAACCTCTCCTGTGAGTCCAGTTTTATATTCCGATGCTTCACTTCAGGTTAACTGTATCCCTTGGACCTTCTTAGTGACGATGACACACAGAAATTGGGTCCGAATTTAATACAAAAGGAACAATTCCGACTTAAGTACAAGAGGACAGATACTCTAACTTTCTATGATTTGAACCTCTCCTGTGAGCCCAGTTTTAGATTCCGATGGTTCACTTCAGGTTTACTGTATACCTTGGACCTTCTTATTGACGATGAAACACAGAAATTGCATCCAAATTTAATACAAAAGGCACAATGCCGGCTTACGTACAAGAGGACTGACACTCTAACTTTCTACGATTTGAACCTCTCCTGTGAGTCAAGTTTCAGATTCCGATGCTTCACTTCAGGTATACTGTATACCTTGGACCTTCTTATTGACGATGAAACACAAAAATTGCATCCAAATTTAATACAAAAGGCACAATGCCGACTTAAGTACAAGAGGACTGACACTCTAAGTATCTATGATTTGAACCTCTCCTGTGAGTCCAGTTTTAGATTCCGATGCTTCATTTCAGGTTTACTGTATCCCTTGGACCTTCTTAATGACGAAGAAACACAGAAATTGCATCCGAATTTAATACAAAAGGCACAATGCCGACTTAAGTACAAGAGGACTGACACTCTAACATTCTACGATTTGAACCTCTCCTGTGAGTCCAGTTTTAGATTCCGATGCTTCATTTCAGGTTTACTGTATCCCTTGGACCTTCTTATTGACGTTGAAACACAGAAATTGGGTCCGAATTTAATACAAAAGGCACAATGCCGACTTAAGTACAAGAGGACTGACACTCTAAGTATCTATGATTTGAACCTCTCCTGTGAGTCCAGTTTTAGATTCCGATGCTTCACTTCAGGTTTACTGTATACCTTGGACCATCTTATTGACGATGATGCACAAAAATTGCATCCGAATTTAATACAAAAGGCACAATGGCCACTTAAGTACAAGAGGACTGACACTCTAACTTTCTATGATTTGAACCTCTCCTGTGAGTCCAGTTTTGTATTCCGATGCTTCACTTCAGGTTTACTGTATACCTTGGACCTTCTTATTACCGATGAAACACAGAAATTGCATCCGAATTTAACACAAAAGGCACAATGTCGACTTAAGTACAAGAGGACTGACCCTCTAAGTATCTATGATTTGAACCTCTCCTGTGAGTCCAGTTTTAGATTCCGATGCTTCACTTCAAGTTTACTGTATCCCTTGGACCTTCTTATAGACGTTGAAACACCGAAATTGGATCCGAATTTAATACAAAAGGCACAATGCCGACCTAAGTACAAGAGGACTGACACTCTAAGCTTCTATGATTTGAACCACTCCTGTGAGTCCAGTTTTACATTCCGATGCTTCACTTCATGTTTACTGTATACCTTGGACCATTCTATTGTCGATGAACTACAGAAAATGCATCCGAATTTAATACAAAAGGCACAATGCCGACTTAAGTACAAGAGGACTGACACTCTAGCTCTCTACGATTTGAACCTCTCCTGTGAGTCCAGTTTTAGATTCCGATGCTTCACTTCAGGTTTACTGTATACATTGGACCTCCTATTTGACGATGAAACACAGAAATTGCATCCGAATTTAATAAAAAAGGCACAATGCCGACTTAAGTACAAGAGGACTGACACTCTAACTTTCTATGATTTGAACCACTCCTGTGAGTCTAGTTTTAGATTCCGATGCTTCACTTCAGGTTTACTGTATCCCTTGGACCTTCTTATTGACGATGAAACACAGTATTTGCATCCGAATTTACAGAAGAGGCACAATGCCGACTTAAGTACAAGAGGACTGACAGTCTAACTTTCTATGGTTTGAACCTCGCCCATGAGTCCAGTTTTAGATTCCGATGCTTCACTTCAGGTCTACAGTATCCCTTGGACCTTCTTATTGACGCTGAAACACAGAAATAGCTTCTGTATTTAATACAAAAGGCACAATGCCGACTAAAGTACAAGAGGACTGACACTCTTCCTTTCTATGATTTGAACGTCTCCTGTGAGTCCAGTTTTAGATTCCGATGCTTCATTTCACTTTTACTGTATCCCTTGGACCTTCTTCTTGGCGATGAAGCACAAATTTTGCATCCGAATTTAATAAAAAAGGCACAATGCCGACTTAAGTACAAGAGGACTGACACACTAACTTTCTATGATTTGAACCACTCCTGTGAGTCTAGTTTTAGATTCCGATGCTTCACTTCAGGTTTACTGTATCCCTTGGACCTTCTTATTGACGATGAAACACAGTATTTGCATCCGAATTTAACAGAAGACGCACAATGCCGACTTAAGTACAAGAGGACTGACAGTCTAACTTTCTATGGTTTGAACCTCGCCCATGAGTCCAGTTTTAGATTCCGATGCTTCACTTCAGGTTTACAGTATCCCTTGGACCTTCTTATTGACGATGAAACACAGAAATTGCATCCGAATTTAAAACAGAAGGCACAATGCCGACTTAAGTACAAGAGGACTGACACTCTAGCTTTCCATGATTTGAACCTCTCCTGTGAGTCCAGTTTTGGATTCCGATGCTTCACTTCAGGATTACTGGATGCCTTGTACCTTCTTATTGACGATGAAACACAGAAATTGCATCTGAATTTAATACAAAAGCACAATGCCGACATAAGTACAAGAGGACTGACCCTATAATATTGTACGATTTAAACCTCACCTGTGAGTCCAGTTTTAGATTCCGATGCTTCACTTCAGGTTTACTGTATCCCTTGTACCTTCTTATTGACGATGAAACACAGAAATTGCATCTGAAATTAATACAAAAGGCACAGTGCCGACTAAGGTACAAGAGGACTGACACCCTAACTTTCTATGATTTGAACCTCTCCTGAGAGTCCAGTTTTAGATTCCGATGCTTCACTTCAGTTTTACTGTATCCCTTGGACCTTCTTATTGACGATGTAGCACAGATTTTGCATCCGAATTTTATACAAAAGGCACAATGCCGACTTAAGTACAAGAGGACTGACGCTCTAATTTTCTATGATTTGAACCTCTCCTGTGAGTCCAGTTTTAGATTCCGATGCTTCACTTCAGGTTTACTGTATGCTTTAAGCCTCCTTATTGACGATGAAACAAAGAAATTGCATCCGAATTTAATGCAAAAGGCACAATGCCGACTTAAGTACAAGAGGACTGGCACTCTAACTTTGTACGATTTGTACCTCTCCTGTGAGTCAAGTTTTAGATTCCGATGCTTCACTTCAGGTTTACTGTATACCCTGGACCTACTTAATGACGATGAAACACAGAAATTGCATCAGAATTTAATACAAAAGGCACAATGCCGTCTTAAGTACAAGAGGACTAACACTCTAACTTTCTATGATTTGAACCTCTCCTGTGAGTCCAGTTTTAGATTCCGATCCTTCACTTCAGGTTTACTGTATCCCTCTCACCTTCTAATTGACGTTGAAACACAGATATTGCATCCGAAATTAATACAAAAGGCACAATGCCGACTTAAGTACAAGAGGACTGACACTCCAACATACTATGATTTGAACCTCCTCTGTGAGTCCAGTTTTAAATTCCGATGCTTCACTTCAGGTTTACGGTATACTTTGCACTTTCTTAATGACGATGAAACACAGAAATTGCATCCGAGTTTAATACAAAAGGAACAATGCTGACTTAAGTACAAGAGGACAGACACTATAACTATCTATGATTTGAATCTCTCCGGTGAGTCCAGTTTTAGATTCCGATGCTTCACTTCAGGATTACACTATCCCTTGGACCTTCTTATTGACGATGAAACACAGAAATTGCATCCCAGTTTTAATACAAAAGGCACAATGCCGACTTAAGTACAAGAGGGCTGACACTCTAACATTCAATGATTTGAACCTCTTCTGTAAGTCCAGTTTTAGATTCCGATGCTTCACTTCATGTTTACTGTATACTTTGCACATTCTTATTGACGATGAAACACAGAAATTGCATCCGAACGTAATACAAAAGGCACAATGCTGACTTAAGTACAAGAGGACTGACACTCTAACTTTCAATGATTTGAACCTGTCCTGTGAGTCCAGTTTTAGATTCCGATGCTTCACTTCAGGTTTACTGTATCCTTTGGACCTTCTTATTGACGATAAAACACAGAAATTGCATCCGAATTTAATACAAAATGCACAATGCTAACTTAAGTACAAGAGGACTGACACTCTAACTTTCTACGATTTGAACCTCTAATGTGAGTCCAGTTTTAGAATCAGATGCTTCACATCAGTTTTACTGTATCCCTTGGACCTTCGTATTGACGATGAAGCACAGACTTTGCATCCGAATGTAATACAAATGTCACAATGCCGACGTAAGTAAAAGAGGACTGACACTCTAACTTTCTATGATTTGAACCCCTCCTGAGAGTCCTGTCTTAGATTCCGATGCTTCACTTCAGGATTACTGTACACCTTGGACCATCTTATTGACGATGAAACACAGAAATTGAATCCGAATTTAATACAAAAGCACAATGCCGACTACAGTAAAAGAGGACTGACACTTTATTTTTCTATGATTTGAACCTCTCCTGTGAGTCCAGTTTTAGATTTCGAAGCTTCACTTCAGGTTTACTGTATCCCGTGGACCTTCTTATTGACGTTGAAACACAGAAATAGCATCCGAATTTAATACAAAAAGCACAATGACGACTTAAGTACAAGAGGACTGACACTCTAACTCTCTATGATTTGAACCTCTCCTGTGAGTCCAGTCGTAGATTCCGATGTTTTACAACTGGTTTACTGTATACCTTGGACCTTCTTGTTGACGATGAAACACAGAAATTGCATCCGAATTTAACACAAAAGGCACAATTCCGACTTAAGTAGAAGAGGAGTGACACTCTAAATTTCTATGATTTGAACCTCTCCTGTGAGTCCAGTTTTAGATTCCGTTGCTTCACTTCAGGTTTAATGTATACCTTGGACCTTATTATTGACGATGAAACACAGAAATTGCATCCGAATTTAATACAAAAGGCACAATGCCGACTTAAGTAAAAAAGGACTGACACTCTAACTTTCTATGATTTGAACATCTCCTGTGAGTCCAGTTTTAGATTCCGATGCTTCACTTCAGGTTTTCACTATCCCTTGGACCTTCTTATTGACGATGAAACACAGAAATTGCATCCCAGTTTTAATACAAACGGCACAATGCCGACTTAAGTACAAGACGACTGACACTCTAACTTTCTACGACTTGTACCTCTCCTGTGAGTCACGTTTTAGTTTCCGATGCTTCACTTCAGGTTTAATGTACACCCTGGACCTTCTTAGTGACGATGAAACACAGAAATTGCATCCGAATTTAATACAAAAGGCACAATGCCGACTTAAGTATAAGAGGACTGACACTCTAACTTTCTATGATTTGAACCACTCTTGTGAGTCCAGTTTTAGATTCCGATCCTTCACTTCAGGTTTACTGTATCCCTCGGACTTTCTTATTGGCGTTGAAACACAGATATTGGATCCGAATTTAATACAAAAGGCACAATGCCGACTTAAGTACAAGAGGACTGACACTCTAACTTTCTTCGATTTGAACCTCTCCTGTGAGTCGAGTTTTAGATTCCAATGCTTCACTTCAGGTTTACTGTATACCTTGGACCTTCTTACTGATGATGAAAAACAAAAATTGCATCCGAATTTAATACCAAAGGCACAATGCCGACTTAGGTACAAGAGCACTGACACTCTAACTTTCTATTATTTGAACCTCTCCTGTGAGTCCAGTTTTAGAATCCAATGCTTCACTTCAGGTATTCTGTATACTTTGGTCAATCTTATTGACGATGAATCACAGACATTGCATCCGAATTTAATACAAAAGGCACAATGTCGACTTAAGTACAAGAGTACTGACACTCTAAGATTCTATGATTTGAACCTCAACTGTAAGTCCAGTTTTAAATTCCGATGCTTCACTCCAGGTTTACTGTATACCTTGCACTTTCTTATTGACGATGAAACACAGAAATTGCATCCGAATTTAACACAAAGGGCACAATGCCGACATAAGTACAAGAGGACTGACGATCTAACTTTCTACGATTTGAACCTCTCCTGTGAGTTCAGTTTGTGATTTCGATGCTTCACTTCAGGTTTACTGTATCCCGTGGACTTTCTTATTGACGTTGAAACACAGAACTAGAATCCGAATTTAATACAAAAGGCACAATGGTGGTGGTGGTGGTTAGTGTTTAACGTCCCGTCGACAACGAGGTCATTAGAGACGGAGCGCAAGCTCGGGTAAGGGAAGGATTGGGAAGGAAATCGGCCGTGCCCTTTCAAAGGAACCATCCCGGCATTTGCCTGAAACGGTTTAGGGAAATCACGGAAAACCTAAATCAGGATGGCCGGAGACGGGATTGAACCGTCGTCCTCCCGAATGCGAGTCCAGTGTGCTAACCACTGCGCTACCTCGCTCGGTAAAAAGGCACAATGACGTCTTAAGTACAAGAGAACTGACACTCTAACTTTCTATGATTTGAACCTCTCCTCTGAGTACAGTTTTAGATTCCGATGCTTCACTTCAGGTTTACTGTATACCTTGGACCTTCTTATTGACGATGAAACACAGAAATTGCATCCGAATGTAACACAAAAGGCACAATACCGACTTAAGTAAAAGAGGACTGACACTCTAACTTTCTATGATATGAACCTCTCCTGTGAGTCCAGTTTTAGATTCCGATGCTGCACTTCAGGTTTACTGTATCCCTTGGACCTTCTTATTGACGATAAAATACATAAATTGCATCCGAATTGAATACAAAAGGCACAATGCCGACTTAAATACGAGAGGACTGACACTCTTACTTTCTACGATTTGAACCCCTCCTGTGAGTCCAGTTTTAGATTCCGACGCTTCACTTCAGGTTTACTGTATACCTTGGACCATCTTATTGACGGTGAAACACAGAAATTGCATCCGAATTTAATACAAAATGCACAATGCCGACTTATGTACAAGAGGACTGACACACTAACTTTCTATGATTTGAACCTCTCCTGTGAGTTCAGTTTGTGATTTCGATGCTTCACTTCGGGTTTACTGTATCTCGTGGACTTTCTTATTGACGTTGAAACACAGAAATAGCATCCGAATTTAATACAAAAGGCACAATGACGACTTAAGTACAAGAGGACTGACACTCTAACTTTCTATGATTTGAACCTCTCCTGTGAGTACAGTTTTAGATTACGATGATTCACTTCAGGTTTACTGTATACCTTGGACCTTCTTATTGACGATGAACCACAGAAATTGCATCCATATTTAACACAAAAGGCACAATACCGACTTAAGTACGAGAGGACTGACACTCTAACTTTCTACGATTTGAACCTCTCCTGTGAGTCCAGTTTTAGATTCCGATGCTTGACTTCAGATTTACTATATACCTTGGACCGTCTTATTGACGATGAAAATCAGAAATTACATCCGAATTTAAAACAAAAGGCACAATGCCGACTTAAGTACAAGGGGACTGACACTCCAACTTGCTGTGATTTGAACCTCTAATGTGAGTCCAGTTTTAGATTCCGTTGCTTCACTTCAGGTTTAGTGTATCCCTTGGACCTTCTTATTGACGGTGAAACACAGCAATTGCATCCGAATTTAGTGCAAAAGGTACAATGCGGACTTATGTACAAGAGGACTGACACTCTAACTTTCTACGATTTGAACCTCTCCTGTGAGTCCAATTTTAGATTCCGATGCTTCACTTCAGGTTTACTGTATCCCTTGTACCTTTTCATTGACGATGAAACACAGAATATGCATCCGAATTTAATACAAAAGGAACAATGCCGACTTAAGTAAAAGAGGACTGACACTCTAAATTTCTATGATTTGAACCCCTCCTGTTAGTCCAGTTTTAGATTCCGATGCTTCACCTCAGGTTTACACTATCCCTTGGACCTTCTTATTGACGACGAAACACAGAAATTGCATCCCAGTTTTAATACGAAAGGCACAATGCCGACTTAAGTAGAAGAGGACTGACACTCTAACTTTCTATGATTTGAACCTCTCCTGTGAGTCCAGTTTTAGATTCCGATGCTTCACTTCAGGTTTACTGTATACCTTGGACCTTCTTGTTGACGGTGAAACACAGAAATTGCATCCGAATTTAATACAAAAGGCACAATGCCGACTTAAGTACAAGAGGACTGACACTCTAACTTTCTACGATTTGAACCTGTCCTGTGAGTCCAGTTTTTGATTCCGATGCTTCACTTCAGGTTTACTGTATACCTTGCACCTTCATATTGACGCTGAAAGACAGAAATTGCATCCGAATTTAAAACAAAATGCCAAATGCCGACTTAAGTACAAGTGGACTGACACTCTAACTTTCTATGATTTGAACCTCTCCTGTGAGTACAGTTTTAGATTCCGATGCATCACTTCAGGTTAACTGTATCCCTTGGACCGTCTTATTGACGATGAAACACAGAAATTGCATCCCAATTTAATACAAAAGGCACAATGCCGACTTAAGTACAATAGGACTGACACTCTAACTTTCTATGATTTGAACCTCTCCTGTGAGTCCAGTTTTAGATTCCGATGCTTCATTTCAGGTTTACTGTATCCCTTGGACTTTCTCATTGACGATGAAACACAGAAATTGCATCCGAATTTAATACAAAAGGCACAATGCCGACATAAGTACAAGAGGACTGACACTCTAACTTTCTACGATTTGAGCCTCTAATGTGACTCATGTTTTAGATTCAGATGCTTCACTTCAGATTTGCTGTATCCCCTGGACCTTCTTATTGACGATGAAGCACAGATTCTGCATCCGAATTTAATACAAAATGCACAATGCCGCCGTACGTACAAGAGGATTGACACTCTAACTATCTATGATTTGAACCTCTCCTGTGAGTCCAGTTTTAGATTCCGATGCTTCACTTCTGGTTTACTGTATACCTTGGACCTTCCTATTGACGATGAAACACAGAAATTGCACCCGAATTTAATACAAAAGGCACAATGCCGGCTTATGTAAAAGAGGACTGACACTCTAACTTTCTATTGTTTGAACCTCTCCTGAGATTCCAGTTTTAGAATCCGATGCTTCACTTCAGGCATACTGTATACTTTGGACGTTTTTATTGACGATGAAACACAGAAATTGCATCCGAATTTAATACAAAAGGCACAATGCCGACTTAAGTACAAGAGGACTGACACTCTAAGATTCTATGATTTGTACCTCTCCTGTGAGACTAGTTTTAAATTCCGATGCTTCACTCCAGGTTTACAGTATACGTTGGACCTTCTTATTGACGATGAAACACAGAAATTGCATCCGAATTTAATACAAAGGGCACAATGCCGACTTAAGTACAAGAGGACTGACACTCTAACTTTCTACGATTTGAACCTCTCCTGTGAGTCCAGTTTTAGATTTCGATGCTTCACTTCAGGTTTACTGAATCCCGTGGACTTTCTCATTGACGATGAAACACAGTAATTGCATCCGAATTTAATATAAAAGGCACAATGCCGACTTATGTAAAAGAGGACTGACACTCTAACTTCCTATTGTTTGAACCTCTCCTGAGAGTCCAGTTTTAGAATCCGATGCTTCACTTCAGGCATACAGTATACTTTGGACGTTCTTATTGACGATGAAACACAGAAATTGCATCCGAATTTAATACAAAGGGCACAATGCCGACTTAAGTACAAGAGGACTGACACTCTAAGATTCTACGATTTGAACCTCTCCTGTGAGTCCAGTTTTTGATTCCGATGCTTCACTTCAGGTTTACTGTGTACCTTGGACCTTCATATTGACGATGAAACACAGAAATTGCATCCGAATTTAAAACAAAATGCACAATGCCGACTTAAGTACAAGAGGACTGACACGCTAACTTTCTATGATTTGAACCTCTCCTGTGAGTCCAGTTTTAGATTCCGATGCATCACTTCACGTTAACTGTATCCCTTGCACCGTCTTATTGATGCTGAATCACGGAAATTGCATCCCAATTTAATACAAAAGGCACAATGCCGACTTAAGTACAAGAGGACCGACACTCTAACTTTCTATGATATGAACCCCTCCTGTGAGTCCAGTTTTAGATTCCGATGCTGCACTTCAGATTTACTGTATCCCTTGGACCTTCTTATTGACGATAAAACACAGAAATTGCATCCGAAATTAATTCAAAAGGCACAATGCCGACTTAAGTACAAGAGGACCGACACACTAAATTTCTACGAGTTGAACCCCTCCTGTGAGTCCAGTTTTAGATTCCGATGCTTCACTTCAGGTTTACTGTATACCTTGGACCATCTTATTGACGATGAAACACAGAAATTGCATCCGAATTTAACGCAAAAGGCACAATAAATACTTAAGTACAAGAGGACTGACACTCTAACATTCTACGATTTGAACCTCTCCTGTGAGTCCAGTTTTAGATTCCGATGCTTCACTTCAGGTTTACTGCATACCTTGGACCTTCTCGTTGACGATGAAACACATAAATTGCATCCGAATTTAATACAAAAAAGCACAATGCAAATTAAGTACAAGAGGACTAACACTCTAACTTTCTACAATTTGAACCTCTCCTGTGAGTGCAGTTTTTGATTCCGATGCTTCACTTCAGGTTTACTGTATACCTTGGACCTTCATATTGACGATGAAAAACAGAAATTGCATCCGAATTTAAAACAAAATGCACAATGCCGACTTAAGTACAAGAGGACTGACACTCTAACTTTCTATGATTTGAACCGCTCCTGTGAGTCCAGTTATAGATTCCGATTCTTCACTTCAGGTTTACTGTATCCCTTGGACATTTTATTGACGAAGAAACACAGAAATTGCATCTGAATTTAATACAAAAGGCACAATGACGACTTAAGTACAAGAGGACTGACACTCTAACTTTCTATGATTTGAACCTCTCCTGTGAGTCCAGTTTTAGTTTCCGATGCTTCACTTCAGGTTTACTGTATACTTTGGACCTTCTTATTGACGAAGAAACATAGAAATTACATCCGAATTTAAAACAAAAGGCACAATGCCGACTTAAGTACAAGAGGACTGACATTCAAAATCTCTATGATTTGAACCTCTCCTGTGAGTCCAGTTTTAGATTCCGATGCTTCACTTTAGGTTTACAATATCCATTGGACCTTCTTATTGACGATGAAACACAGAAATTGCATCCGAAATTATCACAAAAGGCACAATACCTACTTAAGTACAAGAGGACTGACACTCTAACTTTCTACGATTTGAACCTATCCTGCGAGTCCAGTTTTAGATTCCGATGCTTGACATCAGGTTTACTATATACCTTGGACCTTCTTATTGACGTTGAAACAAAGAAATCACATCCGAATTTAAAACAATGGGCTCAATGCCGACTTAAGTACAAGAGGACTGACACTCTAAAATTCTGTGATTTGAACCTCTCCTGTGAGTCCAGTTTTAGATTCCGATGCCTCACTTCAGGTTTAATGTATACCTTGGACCATCTTATTGACGATGACACACAGAAATTTCATCCGAATTTAATACAAAAGGCACAATGGTGACTTGAGTACAAGAGGACTGACACTCTAACTTTCTGTGATTTGAACCTCTAATGTGAGTCCAGTTTTAGATTCCGATGCTTCACTGCTGGTTTACTGTATCCCTTGGACCTTCTTATTGACGATGAAACAAGGAAATTGCATCCCAGTTTTAATACAAAAGGCACAATGCCGACTTAAGTACAAGAGGACCGACACTCTAACTTTCTATGATTTGAACCTCTCCTGTGAGTCCAGTTTTAGATTCCGATGCTTCACTTCAGGTTTACTGTATACCTTGGACCTTCTCGTTGACGATGAAACACATAAATTTCATCCGATTTTAATACAAAAGGCACAATGCCGACTTAAGTACATGAGGACTGACACTCTAACTTTCTACGATTTGAACCTCTCCGGTGAGTCCAGTTTTTGATTCCGATGCTTCACTTCAGGTTTACTGTATACCTTGGACCTTCATATTGACGATGAAAAACAGAAATTGCATCCGAATTTAAAACAAAATGCACAATGCCGACTTAAGTACAAGAGGACTGACGCTCTAACTCTCTATGATTTGAACCTCTCCTGTGAATCCAGTTTTAGATTCCGATGCATCACTTCAGGTTAACTGTATCCCTTGGACCGTCTTATTGACGTTGAAACACAGAAATTGCATCCCAATTTAATACAAAAGGCACAATGCCGACTTAAGTACAAGAGGACTGACACTATAACTTTCTATGATTTGAACCTCTCCTGTGAGTCCAGTTTCAGTTTCCGAAGCTTCACTTCAGGTTTACTGTATCCCTTGGACTTTCTCATTGACGATGAAACACAGAAATTGCATCCGAATTTAATACAAAAGGCACAATGCCGACTTAAGCAAAAGAGGCCTGACACTCTAACTTTCTACGATTTGAACCTCTAATGTGGGTCCAGTTTTAGATTCAGATGCTTCACTTCAGTTTTACTGTATCCCTTGGACCATCTTATTGACGAAGAAACACAGATTTTGCATCCGAATTTAATACAAAAGCCACGATGCCGACTTAAGTAAAAGAGGACTGACACTCTAACTTTCTATGATTTGAACCTCTCCTGTGTGTCCAGTTTTAGATTCCGATGCTTCACTTCAGGTTTACTGTATCCCTTGGGACTACTTATTGACGATGAAACATAGAAATTGCGTCCGAATTTAATACAAAAGGCAGAATGCCAACTTAAGTAAAAGAGGACTGACACTCTAACTTTCTATGATTTGAACCGCTCCTGTGAGACCAGTTATAGATTCCGATGCTTCACTTCAGGTTTACTGTATACCTTGGACCATCTTATTGACCATGAAACACAGAAATTGCATCCGAATTTAATACAAAATGCACAATGCCGACTTAAGTACAAGAGGACTGACACTCTAACTTTCTATGATTTGAACCTCTCCTGTGAGTCCAGTTTTAGATTTCGATGCTTCACTTCAGGTTTACTGTATCCCGTGGACCTTCGTATTGACGTTGAAACACAGAAATAGCATCCGAATTTAATACAAAAGGCACAATGACGACTTAAGTACAAGAGGACTGACACTCTAAATTTCTATGATTTGAACCTCTCCTGTGAGTCCAGTTTTAGATTCCGATGGTTCACTACAGGTTTACTGTATACCTTGGACCTTCTTATTGACGAAGAAACACAGAAATTGCATTCGAATTTAACACAAAAGGCACAATACCGACTTAAGTACAAGAGGACTGACACTCTAACTTTCTACGATTTGAACCTCTCCTGTGAGTCCAGTTTTAGATTCCAATGCTTGACATCAGGTTTACTATATACCTTGGACCTTCTTATTGACGATGAGAGACAGAAATTACATCCGAATTTAAAATAATAGGCACAATGCCGACTTAGGTACAAGAGGACTGACACTCTAAATTTCTGTGATTTGAACCTCTCCTGTGAATCCAGTTTTAGATTCCGATGCTTCACTTCACGTTTAATGTATACCTTGGACCTTCTTATTGACGATGACACACACAAATTTCATCCGAATTTAATACATAAGGCACAATGCCGACTTAAGTACAAGAGGACTGACACTCTAACTTTCTACGATTTGAACCTCTCCTGTGAGTCCAGTTTTTGATTCCGATGCTTCACTTCAGGTTTACTGTATCCCTTGGACTTTCTCATTGACGATGAAACACAGAAATTGCATCCGAATTTAATACAAAAGGCACAATGCCGACATAAGTAAAAGAGGCCTGACACTCTAACTTTCTACGATTTGGACCTCTAATGTGAGTCCAGTTTTAGATTCAGATGCTTCTCTTCAGTTTTACTGTATCCCTTGGACCTTCTTATTGACGATGAAACACAGATTATGCATCCCAATTTAATACAAAAGGCACAATGTCGACTTAAGTAAAAGAGGACTGACGCTCTAACTTTCTATGATTTGAACCGCTCCTGTGAGTCCAGTGATAGATTCCGATGCTTCACTTCAGGTTTACTGTATCCCTTGGGCCTTTTTGTTGACGATGAAACACAGAGAATGCATCCGAATTTAATACAAAAGGCACAATGTCGACCTAAGTACAAGAGGACTGACACTCAAACTTTCTATGATGTGAACCTCTCCTGTGAGTCCAGTTTTAGATTCCGATGCTTCACTTCAGGTTTACTGTATCCCTTGGAACTACTTATTGACGATGAAACATAGAAATTGCATCCGTATTTGTTACAAAAGGCACAATGCCAATTTAAGTAAAAGAGGACTGACACTCTAACTTTCTATGATTTGAACCGCTCCTGTGACACCAGTTATAGATTCCGATGCTTCACTTCAGGTTTACTGTATACCTTGGACCATCTTATTGACGATGAAACACAGAAATTGCATCCGAATTTAATACAAAATGCACAATGCCGACTTACGTACAAGAGGACTGACACTCTAACTTTCTATGATTTGAAACTCTCCTGTGAGTCCAGTTTTAGATTTCGATGCTTCACTTCAGGTTTACTGTATCCCGTGGACCTTCGTATTGAAGTTGAAACACAGAAATAGCATCCATATTTAATACAAAAGCCACAATGACGACTTAAGTACAAGAGGACTGACACTCTAAATTTCTGTTATTTGAACCTCTCCTGTGAGTCCAGTTTTAGATTCGAATGCTTCACTTCAGGTTTAATGTATACCTTGGACCTTCTTATTGACGATGACACACAGAAATTTCATCCGAATTTAATAAATAAAGCACAATGCCGACTTAAGTACAAGAGGTCTGACGCTCTAACTTTCTATGATTTGAACCTCCCCTGTGAGTCCAGTTTTAGATTCCGATGCTTCACTTCAGGTTTACTGTATACCTTGGAGCGTCTTATTGACGCTGAAACACAGAAATTGCATCCCAATTTAATACAAAAGGCACAATGCCGACTTAAGTACATGAGGACTGACGCTCTAACTTTCTATGATTTGAACCTCTCCTGTGAGTCCAGTTTTAGATTGCGATGCATTACTTCAGGTTAACTGTATCCCTTGGACCGTCTTATTGACGTTGAAACACAGAAATTGCATCCCAATTTAATACAAAAGGCAAAATGCCGACTTAAGTACAAGAGGACTGACACTCTTACTTTCTATGATTTGAACCTCTCCTGTTAGTCCAGTTTTAGATTCCGATGCTTCACTTCAGGTTTACTGTATCCCTTGGACTTTCTCATTTACGATGAAACACAGAAATTGCATCCGAATTTAATACAAAAGGCACAATGCCGACTTAAGTAAAAGAGGCCTGACACTCTAACTTTCTACGATTTGAACCTCTAATGTGAGTCCAATTTTAGATTCAGAGCTTCACTTCAGTTTTACTGTATCCCTTGGAATTTTTATTGACGATGAAACACAGATTTTGCATCCGAATTTAATACAAAAGGCACAATACCGACTTAAGTAAAAGAGGACTGACACTCTAACTTTCTATGATTTGAACCGCTCCTGTGAGACCAGTTATAGATTCCGATGCTTCACGTCAGGTTTACTGTATACCTTGGACCATCTTATTGACCATGAAACACAGAAATTGCATCCGAATTTAATACAAAATGCACAATGCCGACTTAAGTACAAGAGGACTGACACTCTAACTTTCTATGATTTGAACCTCTCCTGTGAGTCCAGTTTTAGATTTCAATGCTTCACTTCAGGTTTACTGTATCCCGTGGACCTTCGTATTGACGTTGAAACACAGAAATAGCATCCGAATTTAATACAAAAGGCACAATGACGACTTAAATACAAGAAGACTGACACTCTAACTTTCTATGATTTCAACCTCTCCTGTGAGTCCAGTTTTAGATTCCGATGGTTCACTACAGGTTTACTGTATACCTTGGACCTTCTTATTGACGAAGAAACACAGAAATTGCATTCGAATTTAACACAAAAGGCACAATACCGACTTAAGTACAAGAGGACTGACACTCTAACTTTCTACGATGTGAACCTCTCCTGTGAGTCCAGTTTTAGATTCCGATGCTTGACAACAGGTTTACTATATACCTTGGACCTTCTTATTGACGATGAAAGACAGAAATTACATCCGAATTTAAAACACTAGGCACAATGCCGGCTTAGGTACAAGAGGACTGACACTCTAAATTTCTGTGATTTGAACCTCTCCTGTGAATCCAGTTTTAGATTCCGATGCTTCACTTCACGTGTGATGTATACCTTGGACCTTCTTATTGACGATGACACACACAAATTTCAACCGAATTTAATAGATAAGGCACAACGCCGACTTAAGTACAAGAGGACTGACACTCTAAATTTCTACGATTTGAACCTCTCCTGTGAGTCCAGTTTTTGATTCCGATGCTTCACTTCAGGTTTACTGTATCCCTTGGACTTTCTCATTGACGATGAAACACAGAATTTGCATCCGAATTTAATACAAAAGGCACAATGCCGACTTAAGTAAAAGAGGCCTGACACTCTAACTTTCTACGATTTGGACCTCTAATGTGAGTCCAGTTTTAGATTCAGATGCTTCACTTCAGTTTTACTGTATCCCTTGGACCTTCTTATTGACGATGAAACACAGATTTTGCATCCGAATTTAATACAAAAGGCACAATGTCGGCTTAAGTAAAAGAGGACTGACGCTCTAACTTTCTATGATTTGAACCGCTCCTGTGAGTCCAGTGATAGATTCCGATGCTTCACTTCAGGTTTACTGTATCCCTTGGAACTACTTATTGACGATGAAACATAGAAATTGCATCCGAATTTAATACAAAAGGCACAATGCCAACTTAAGTAAAAGAGGACTGACACTCTAACTTTCTATGATTTGAACCGCTCCTGTGAGACCAGTTATAGATTCCGATGCTTCACTTCAGGTTTACTGTACACCTTGGACCATCTTATTGACGATGAAACACAGAAATTGCATCCGAATTTAATACAAAATGCACAATGCCGACTTAAGTACAAGAGGACTGACACTCTAACTTTCTATGATTTGAACCTCTCCTGTGAGTCCAGTGTTAGATTTCGATGCTTCACTTCAGGTTTACTGTATCCCGTGGACGTTCGTATTGAAGTTGAAACACAGAAATAGCATCCGAATTTAATACAAAAGCAACAATGACGACTTAAGTACAAGAGGACTGACACTCTAAATTTCTGTTATTTGAACCTCTCCTGTGAGTCCAGTTTTAGATTCCGATGCTTCACTTCAGGTTTAACGTATACCTCGGACCTTCTTATTGACGATGACACACAGAAATTTCATCCGAATTTAATACATAAAGCACAATGCCGACTTAAGTACAAGGGGTCTGACGCTCTAACTTTCTATGATTTGAACCTCTCCTGTGAGTCCAGTTTTAGATTCCGATGCTTCACTTCAGGTTTACTGTATACCTTGGAGCGTCTTATTGACGTTGAAACACAGAAATTGCATCCCAATTTAATACAAAAGGCACAATGCCGACTTAAGTACATGAGGACTGACGCTCTAACTTTCTATGATTTGAAGCTCTCCTGTGAGTCCAGTTTTAGATTTCGATGCATTACTTCAGGTTAACTGTATCCCTTGGACCGTCTTATTGACGTTGAAACACAGAAATTGCATCCCAATTTAATACAAAAGGCAAAATGCCGACTTAAGTACAAGAGGACTGACACTCTTACTTTCTATGATTTGAACCTCTCCTGTTAGTCCAGTTTTAGATTCCGATGCTTCACTTCAGGTTTACTGTATCCCTTGGACTTTCTCATTTACGATGAAACACAGAAATTGCATCCGAATTTAATACAAAAGGCACAATGCCGACTTAAGTAAAAGAGGCCTGACACTCTAACTTTCTACGATTTGAACCTCTAATGTGAGTCCAATTTTAGATTCAGAGCTTCACTTCAGTTTTACTGTATCCCTTGGAATTTTTATTGACGATGAAACACAGATTTTGCATCCGAATTTAATACAAAAGGCACAATGCCGACTTAAGTAAAAGAGGACTGACACTCTAACTTTCTATGATTTGAACCGTTCCTGTGAGACCAGTGATAGATTCCGATGCTTCACTTTAGGTTTACTGTATCCCTTGGGCCTTCTTATTGACGATGAAACACAGAAATTGCATCCGAATTTAACACAAAAGGCACAATACCGACTTAAGTAAAAGAGGACTGACACTCTAACTTTCTATGATTTGAACCGCTCCTGTGAGACCAGTTATAGATTCCGATGCTTCACTTCAGGTTTACTGTATACCTTGGACCATCTTATTGACCATGAAACACAGAAATTGCATCCGAATTTAATACAAAATGCACAATGCCGACTTAAGTACAAGAGGACTGACACTCTAACTTTCTATGATTTGAACCTCTCCTGTGAGTCCAGTTTTAGATTTCAATGCTTCACTTCAGGTTTACTGTATCCCGTGGACCTTCGTATTGACGTTGAAACACAGAAATAGCATCCGAATTTAATACAAAAGGCACAATGACGACTTAAATACAAGAAGACTGACACTCTAACTTTCTATGATTTGAACCTCTCCTGTGAGTCCAGTTTTAGATTCCGATGGTTCACTACAGGTTTACTGTATACCTTGGACCTTCTTATTGACGAAGAAACACTGAAATTGCATTCGAATTTAACACAAAAGGCACAATACCGACTTAAGTACAAGAGGACTGACACTCTAACTTTCTACGATGTGAACCTCTCCTGTGAGTCCAGTTTTAGATTCCGATGCTTGACATCAGGTTTACTATATACCTTGGACCTTCTTATTGACGATGAAAGACAGAAATTACATCCGAATTTAAAACAATAGGCACAATGCCGGCTTAGGTACAAGAGGACTGACACTCTAAATTTCTGTGATTTGAACCTCTCCTGTGAATCCAGTTTTAGATTCCGATGCTTCACTTCACGTTTAATGTATACCTTGGACCTTCTTATTGGCGATGACACACACAAATTTCATCCGAATTTAATACATAAGGCACAATGCCGACTTAAGTACGAGAGGACTGACACTCTAACTTTCTACGATTTGAACCACTCCTGTGAGTCCAGTTTTTGATTCCGATGCTTCACTTCAGGTTTACTGTATCCCTTGGACTTTCTC
Source organism: Schistocerca americana (assembly GCF_021461395.2). NCBI lineage: Eukaryota > Metazoa > Arthropoda > Insecta > Orthoptera > Acrididae > Schistocerca > Schistocerca americana. The sequence continues at coordinate 72,892,896 of NC_060121.1, read as the reverse complement.
ATTGACGATGAAACACAGAATTTGCATCCGAATTTAATACAGAAGGCACAATGCCGACTTAAGTAAAAGAGGCCTGACACTCTAACTTTCTACGATTTGGACCTCTAATGTGAGTCCAGTTTTAGATTCAGATGCTTCACTTCAGTTTTACTGTATCCCTTGGACCTTCTTATTGACGATGAAACACAGATTTTGCATCCGAATTTAATACAAAAGGCACAATGTCGGCTTAAGTAAAAGAGGACTGACGCTCTAACTTTCTATGATTTGAACCGCTCCTGTGAGTCCAGTGATAGATTCCGATGCTTCACTTCAGGTTTACTGTATCCCTTGGAACTACTTATTGACGATGAAACATAGAAATTGCATCCGAATTTAATACAAAAGGCACAATGCCAACTTAAGTAAAAGAGGACTGACACTCTAACTTTCTATGATTTGAACCGCTCCTGTGAGACCAGTTATAGATTCCGATGCTTCACTTCAGGCTTACTGTACACCTTGGACCATCTTATTGACGATGAAACACAGAAATTGCATCCGAATTTAATACAAAATGCACAATGCCGACTTAAGTACAAGAGGACTGACACTCTAACTTTCTATGATTTGAACCTCTCCTGTGAGTCCAGTGTTAGATTTCGATGCTTCACTTCAGGTTTACTGTATCCCGTGGACGTTCGTATTGAAGTTGAAACACAGAAATAGCATCCGAATTTAATACAAAAGCAACAATGACGACTTAAGTACAAGAGGACTGACACTCTAAATTTCTGTGATTTGAACCTCTCCTGTGAGTCCAGTTTTAGATTCCGATGCTTCACTTCAGGTTTACTGTATACCTTGGAGCGTCTTATTGACGTTGAAACACAGAAATTGCATCCCAATTTAATACAGAAGGCACAATGCCGACTTAAGTACATGAGGACTGACGCTCTAACTTTCTATGATTTGAACCTCTCCTGTGAGTCCAGTTTTAGATTTCGATGCATCACTTCAGGTTAACTGTATCCCTTGGACCGTCTTATTGACGTTGAAACACAGAAATTGCATCCCAATTTAATACAAAAGGCAAAATGCCGACTTAAGTAGAAGAGGACTGACACCCTTACTTTCTATGATTTGAACCTCTCCTGTTAGTCCAGTTTTAGATTCCGATGCTTCACTTCAGGTTTACTGTATCCCTTGGACCTTCTCATTTACGATGAAACACAGAAATTGCATCCGAATTTAATACAAAAGGCACAATGCCGACTTAAGTAAAAGAGGCCTGACACTCTAACTTTCTACGATTTGAACCTCTAATGTGAGTCCAATTTTAGATTCAGAGCTTCACTTCAGTTTTACTGTATCCCTTGGACATTTTTATTGACGATGAAACACAGTCTTTGCATCCGAATTTAATACAAAAGGCACAATGCCGACTTAAGTAAAAGAGGACTGACACTCTAACTTTCTATGATTCGAACCGTTCCTGTGAGACCAGTGATAGATTCCGATGCTTCACTTCAGGTTTACTGTATCCCTTGGGCCTTCTTATTGACGATGAAACACAGAAATTGCATCCGAATTTAATACAAAAGACACAATGACGACATAAGTACAAGAGGACTGACACTCTAACTTTCTACGATTTGTACCTCTCCTGTGAGTCCAGTTTTAGATTCCGATGCTTGACATCAGGTTTACTATATACCTTGGACCTTCTTATTGACGATGAAAGACAGAAATTACATCCGAATTTAAAACAATAGGCACAATGCCGACTTAGGTACAAGAGGACTGACACTCTAAATTTCTGTGATTTGAACCTCTCCTGTGAATCCAGTTTTAGATTCCGATGCTTCACTTCACGTTTAATGTATACCTTGGACCTTCTTATTGACGATGACACACACAAATTTCATCCGAATTTAATACATAAGGCACAATGCCGACTTAAGTACAAGAGGACTGACACTCTAACTTTCTACGATTTGAACCTCTCCTGTGAGTCCAGTTTTTGATTCCGATGCTTCACTTCAGGTTTACTGTATCCCTTGGACTTTCTCATTGACGATGAAACACAGAAATTGCATCCGAATTTAATACAAAAGGCACAATGCCGACTTAAGTAAAAGAGGCCTGACACTCTAACTTTCTACGATATGGACCTCTAATGTGAGTCCAGTTTTAGATTCAGATGCTTCACTTCAGTTTTACTGTATCCCTTGGACCTTCTTATTGACGATGAAACACAGATTTTGCATCCAAATTTAATACAAAAGGCACAATGTCGACTTAAGTAAAAGAGGACTGACGCTCTAACTTTCTATGATTTGAACCGCTCCTGTGAGTCCAGTGATAGATTCCGATGCTTCACTTCAGGTTTACTGTATCCCTTGGGCCTTTTTGTTGACGATGAAACACAGAAAATGCTTCCGAATTTAATACAAAAGGCACAATGTCGACATAAGTACAAGAGGACTGACACTCTAACTTTCTATGATGTGAACCTCTCCTGTGAGTCCAGTTTTAGATTCCGATGCTTCACTTCAGGTTTACTGTATCCCTTGGAACTACTTATTGACGATGAAACATAGAAATTGCATTCGTATTTAATACAAAAGGCACAATGCCAACTTAAGTAAAAGAGGACTGACACTGCAACTTTCTATGATTTGAACCGCTCCTGTGACACCAGTTATAGATTCCGATGCTTCACTTCAGGTTTACTGTATACCTTGGACCATCTTATTGACGATGAAACACAGAAATTGCATCCGAATTTAATACAAAATGCACAATGCCGACTTAAGTACAAGAGGACTGACACTCTAACTTTCTATGATTTGAAACACTCCTGTGAGACCAGTGTTAGATTTCGATGCTTCACTTCAGGTTTACTGTATCCCGTGGACCATCGTATTGAAGTTGAAACACAGAAATAGCATCCGAATTTAATACAAAAGCCACAATGACGACTTAAGTACAAGAGGACTGACACTCTAAATTTCTGTTATTTGAACCTCTCCTGTGAGTCCAGTTTTAGATTCCGATGCTTCACTTCAGGTTTAATGTATACCTTGGACCTTCTTATTGACGATGACACACAGAAATTTCATCCGAATTTAATACATAAAGCACAATGCCGACTTAAGTACAAGAGGTCTGACGCTCTAACTTTCTATGATTTGAACCTCCCCTGTGAGTCCAGTTTTAGATTCCGATGCATTACTTCAGGTTAACTGTATCCCTTGGACCGTCTTATTGACGTTGAAACACAGAAATTGCATCCCAATTTAATACAAAAGGCAAAATGCCGACTTAAGTACAAGAGGACTGACACTCTTACTTTCTATGATTTGAACCTCTCCTGTTAGTCCAGTTTTAGATTCCGATGCTTCACTTCAGGTTTACTGTATCCCTTGGACTTTCTCATTTACGATGAAACACAGAAATTGCATCCGAATTTAATACAAAAGGCACAATGCCGACTTAAGTAAAAGAGGCCTGACACTCTAACTTTCTACGATTTGAACCTCTAATGTGAGTCCAATTTTAGATTCAGAGCTTCACTTCAGTTTTACTGTATCCCTTGGACATTTTTATTGACGATGAAACACAGATTTTGCATCCGAATTTAATACAAAAGGCACAATGCCGACTTAAGTAAAAGAGGACTGACACTCTAACTTTCTATGATTTGAACCGTTCCTGTGAGACCAGTGATAGATTCCGATGCTTCACTTCAGGTTTACTGTATCCCTTGGGCCTTCTTATTGACGATGAAACACAGAAATTGCATCCGAATTTAACACAAAAGGCACAATACCGACTTAAGTAAAAGAGGACTGACACTCTAACTTTCTATGATTTGAACCGCTCCTGTGAGACCAGTTATAGATTCCGATGCTTCACTTCAGGTTTACTGTATACCTTGGACCATCTTATTGACCATGAAACACAGAAATTGCATCCGAATTAGATACAAAATGCACAATGCCGACTTAAGTACAAGAGGACTGACACTCTAACTTTCTATGATTTGAACCTCTCCTGTGAGTCCAGTTTTAGATTTCGATGCTTCACTTCAGGTTTACTGTATCCCGTGGACCTTCGTATGGACGTTGAAACACAGAAATAGCATCCGAATTTAATACAAAAGGCACAATGACGACTTAAATACAAGAGGACTGACACTCTAACTTTCTACGATGTGAACCTCTCCTGTGAGTCCAGTTTTAGATTCCGATGCTTGACATCAGGTTTACTATATACCTTGGACCTTCTTATTGACGATGAAAGACAGAAATTACATCCGAATTTAAAACAATAGGCACAATGCCGGCGTAGGTACAAGAGGACTGACACTCTAAATTTCTGTGATTTGAACCTCTCCTGTGAATCCAGTTTTAGATTCCGATGCTTCACTTCACGTCTAATGTATACCTTGGACCTTCTTATTGACGATGACACACACAAATTTCATCCGAATTTAATACATAAGGCACAATGCCGACTTAAGTACAAGAGGACTGACACTCTAACTTTCTACGATTTGAACCTCTCCTGTGAGTCCAGTTTTTGATTCCGATGCTTCACTTCAGGTTTACTGTATCCCTTAGACTTTCTCATTGACGATGAAACACAGAAATTGCATCCGAATTTAATACAAAAGGCACAATGCCGACTTAAGTAAAACAGGCCAGACACTCTAACTTTCTACGATTTGGACCTCTAATGTGAGTCCAGTTTTAGATTCAGATGCTTCACCTCAGTTTTACTGTATCCCTTGGACCTTCTTATTGACGATGAAACACAGATTTTGCATCCGAATTTAATACAAAAGGCACAATGTCGGCTTAAGTAAAAGAGGACTGACGCTCTAACTTTCTATGATTTGAACCGCTCCTGTGAGTCCAGTGATAGATTACGATGCTTCACTTCAGGTTTACTGTATCCCTTGGGAATTTTTATTGACGATGAAACATAGAAATTGCATCCGAATTTAATACAAAAGGCACAATGCCGACTTAAGTACAAGAGGACTGACACTCTAACTTTCTATGATTTGAACCTCTCCTGTGAGTCCAGTGTTAGATTTCGATGCTTCACTTCAGGTTTACTGTATCCCGTGGACCTTCGTATTGAAGTTGAAACACAGAAATAGCATCCGAATTTAATACAAAAGCAACAATGACGACTTAAGTACAAGAGGACTGACACTCTAAATTTCTGTTATTTGAACCTCTCCTGTGAGTCCAGTTTTAGATTCCGATGCTTCACTTCAGGTTTAATGTATACCTTGGACCTTCTTATTGACGATGACACACAGAAATTTCATCCGAATTTAATACATAAAGCACAATGCCGACTTAAGTACAAGAGGTCTGACGCTCTAACTTTCTATGATTTGAACCTCTCCTGTGAGTCCAGTTTTAGATTCCGATGCTTCACTTCAGGTTTACTGTATACCCTGGAGCGTCTTATTGACGTTGAAACACAGAAATTGCATCCCAATTTAATACAAAAGGCACAATGCCGACTTAAGTACATGAGGACTGACGCTCTAACTTTCTATGATTTGAACCTCTCCTGTGAGTCCAGTTTTAGATTCCGATGCATCACTTCAGGTTAACTGTATCCCTTGGACCGTCTTATTGACGTTGAAACACAGAAATTGCATCCCAATTTAATACAAAAGGCAAAATGCCGACTTAAGTACAAGAGGACTGACACCCTTACTTTCTATGATTTGAACCTCTCCTGTTAGTCCAGTTTTAGATTCCGATGCTTCACTTCAGGTTTACTGTATCCCTTGGACTTTCTCATTTACGATGAAACACAGAAATTGCATCCGAATTTAATACAAAAGGCACAATGCCGACTTAAGTAAAAGAGGCCTGACACTCTAACATTCTACGATTTGAACCTCTAATGTGAGTCCAATTTTAGATTCAGAGCTTCACTTCAGTTTTAGTGTATCCCTTGGACATTTTTATTGACGATGAAACCCAGATTTTGCATCCGAATTTAATACAAAAGGCACAATGCCGACTTAAGTAAAAGAGGACTGACACTCTAACTTTCTATGATTCGAACCGTTCCTGTGAGACCAGTGATAGATTCCGATGCTTCACTTCAGGTTTACTGTATCCCTTGGGCCTTCTTATTGACGATGAAACACAGAATTTGCATCCGAATTTAATACAAAAGACACAATGACGACTTAAGTACAAGAGGACTGACACTCTAACTATCTATGATTTGAACCTCTCCTGTGAGTCCAGTTTTAGATTCCGATGCTTCACTTTAGGTTTACTGTATACCTTGGACCTTCTTATTGACGATGACACACAGAAATTTCATCCGAATTTAATACATAAAGCACAATGCCGACTTAAGTACAAGAGGTCTGACGCTCTAACTTTCTATGATTTGCACTTCTCCTGTGAGTCCAGTTTTAGATTCCGATGCTTCACTTCAGGTTTACTGTATACCTTGGAGCGTCTTATTGACGTTGAAACACAAAAATTGCATCCGAATTTAATACAAAATGCACAATGCCGACTTAAGTACAAGAGGACTGACACTCTAACTTTCTATGATTTGAACCTCACTTGTGAGTCCAGTTTTAGATTTCGGTGCTTCACTTCAGGTTTACTGTATCCCGTGGACCTTCGTATTGACGTTCAAACACAGAAATAGCATCCGAATTTAATACAAAAGCAACAATGACGACTTAAGTACAAGAGGACTGACACTCTAACTTTCTATGATTTGAACCGCTCCTGTGAGACCAGTTATAGATTCCGATGCTTCACTTCAGGTTTACTGTATAACTTGGACCATCTTATTGACGATGAAACACAGAAATTGCATCCGAATTTAATACAAAATGCACAATGCCGACTTAAGTACAAGAGGACTGACACTCTAACTTTCTATGATTTGAACCTCTAATGTGAGTCCAGTTTTAGATTCCGATGCTTCACTTCAGGTTTAATGTATACGTTGGACCTTCTTATTGACGATGAAACACAGAAATTGCATCCGAATTTAATACATAAGGCACAATGCCGACTTAAGTAAAAGAGGCCTGACACTCTAACTTTCTACGATTTGAACCTCTAATGTGAGTCCAAATTTAGATTCAGATGCTTCACTTCAGTTTTACTGTTTCCCTTGGACATTTTCATTGACGATGAAACACAGATTTTGCATCCGGATTTAATACAATAGGCACAATGCCGACTTAAGTAAAAGAGGACTGACACTCTAACTTTCTATGATTTGAACCGCTCCTGTGAGACCAGTGATAGTTTCCGATGCTTCACTTCAGGTTTACTGTATCCCGTGGACCTTCGTATTGACGTTGAAACACAGAAATAGCATCCGAATTTAATACAAAAGGCACAATGACGACTAAAGTACATGAGGACTGACACGCTAACTTTCTATGATTTGAACCTCTCCTGTGAGTCCAGTTTTAAACTTCCGATGCTTCACTTCAGATTTGCTGTATCCCCTGGACCTTCTTATTGACGATGAAGCACAGATTCTGCATCCGAATTTAATACAAAAGGCACAATGCCGCCGTACGTACAAGAGGACTGACACTCTAACTATCTATGATTTGAACCTCTCCTGTGAGTCCAGTTTTAGAATCCGATGCTTCACTTCAGGTTTACTATATACCTTGGACCTTCTTATTTACGACGAAACACAGAGACTGCATCTGAATTTAATACAAAAGGCACAATGCCGACTAAAGTACATGAGGACTGACACGCGACCTTTCTATGATTTGAACCTCTCCTGTGAGTCCAGTTTTAAACTTCCGATGCTTCACTTCAGATTTGCTGTATCCCTTGGACCTTCTTATTGACGATGAAGCACAGATTCTGCATCCGAATTTAATACAAAAGGCACAATGCCGCCGTACGTACAAGAGGCCTGACACTCTAACTATCTATGATTGGAACCTCTCCTGTGAGTCCAGTTTTAGATTTCGATGCTTCACTTCAGGTTTACTGTATCCCGTGGACCTTCGTATTGACGTTGAAACACAGAAATAGCATCCGAATTTAATACAAAAGGCACAATGACGACTTAAATACAAGAGGACTGACACTCTAACTTTCTACAATGTGAACCTCTCCTGTGAGTCCAGTTTAAGATTCCGATGCTTGACATCACCTTTACTATATACCTTGGACTTTCTTATTGACGATGAAAGACAGAAATTACATCCGAATTTAAAACAATAGGCACAATGACGGCGTAGGTACAAGAGGACTGACACTCTAAATTTCTGTGATTTGAACCTCTCCTGTGAATCCAGTTTTAGATTCCGATGCTTCACTTCACGTTTAATGTATACCTTGGACCTTCTTATTGACGATGACACACACAAATTTCATCCGAATTTAATACGTAAGGCACAATGCCGACTTAAGTACAAGAGGACTGACACTCTAACTTTCTACGATTTGAACCTCTCCTGTGAGTCCAGTTTTTGATTCCGATGCTTCACTTCAGGTTTACTGTATCCCTTAGACTTTCTCATTGACGATGAAACACAGAAATTGCATCCGAATTTAATACAAAAGGCACAATGCCGACTTAGGTACAAGAGGACTAACACTGACACACTCTATGATTTGTCACTCTCCTTCGAGGCCAGTTTTAGATTCCGATGCTTCACTTCAGGTTTACAGTGTACCTTCGACCTTTTTATTGACGATGAGGCACAGAAATTGCATCCGAATTTAAAACAATAGGCACAATGCCGGCGTAGGTACAAGAGGACTGACACTCTAAATTTCTGTGATTTGAACCTCTCCTGTGAATCCAGTTTTAGATTCCGATGCTTCACTTCACGTTTAATGTATACCTTGGACCTTCTTATTGACGATGACACACACAAATTTCATCCGAATTTAATACATAAGGCACAATGCCGACTTAAGTACAAGAGGACTGACACTCTAACTTTCTACGATTTGAACCTCTCCTGTGAGTCCAGTTTTTGATTCCGATGCTTCACTTCAGGTTTACTGTATCCCTTAGACTTTCTCATTGACGATGAAACACAGAAATTGCATCCGAATTTAATACAAAAGGCACAATGCCGACTTAAGTAAAACAGGCCTGACACTCTAACTTTCTACGATTTGGACCTCTAATGTGAGTCCAGTTTTAGATTCAGATGCTTCACCTCAGCTTTACTGTATCCCTTGGACCTTCTTATTGACGATGAAACACAGATTTTGCATCCGAATTTAATACAAAAGGCACAATGTCGGCTTAAGTAAAAGAGGACTGACGCTCTAACTTTCTATGATTTGAACCGCTCCTGTGAGTCCAGTGATAGATTACGATGCTTCACTTCAGGTTTACTGTATCCCTTGGGAATTTTTATTGACGATGAAACATAGAAATTGCATCCGAATTTAATACAAAAGGCACAATGCCGACTTAAGTACAAGAGGACTGACACTCTAACTTTCTATGATTTGAACCTCTCCTGTGAGTCCAGTGTTAGATTTCGATGCTTCACTTCAGGTTTACTGTATCCCGTGGACCTTCGTATTGAAGTTGAAACACAGAAATTTCATCCGAATTTAATACATAAAGCACAATGCCGACTTAAGTACAAGAGGTCTGACGCTCTAACTTTCTATGATTTGAACCTCTCCTGTGAGTCCAGTTTTAGATTCCGATGCTTCACTTCAGGTTTACTGTATACCCTGGAGCGTCTTATTGACGTTGAAACACAGAAATTGCATCCCAATTTAATACAAAAGGCACAATGCCGACTTAAGTACATGAGGACTGACGCTCTAACTTTCTATGATTTGAACCTCTCTTGTGAGTCCAGTTTTAGATTCCGATGCATCACTTCAGGTTAACTGTATCCCTTGGACCGTCTTATTGACGTTGAAACACAGAAATTGCATCCCAATTTAATACAAAAGGCAAAATGCCGACTTAAGTACAAGAGGACTGACACCCTTACTTTCTATGATTTGAACCTCTCCTGTTAGTCCAGTTTTAGATTCCGATGCTTCACTTCAGGTTTACTGTATCCCTTGGACTTTCTCATTTACGATGAAACACAGAAATTGCATCCGAATTTAATACAAAAGGCACAATGCCGACTTAAGTAAAAGAGGCCTGACACTCTAACTTTCTACGATTTGAACCTCTAATGTGAGTCCAATTTTAGATTCAGAGCTTCACTTCAGTTTTACTGTATCCCTTGGACATTTTTATTGACGATGAAACACAGATTTTGCATCCGAATTTAATACAAAAGGCACAATTCCGACTTAAGTAAAAGAGGACTGACACTCTAACTTTCTATGATTCGAACCGTTCCTGTGAGACCAGTGATAGATTCCGATGCTTCACTTCAGGTTTACTGTATCCCTTGGGCCTTCTTATTGACGATGAAACACAGAATTTGCATCCGAATTTAATACAAAAGACACAATGACGACTTAAGTACAAGAGGACTGACACTCTAACTATCTATGATTTGAACCTCACCTGTGAGTCCAGTTTTAGATTCCGATGCTTCACTTTAGGTTTACTGTATACCTTGGACCTTCTTATTGACGATGACACACAGAAATTTCATCCGAATTTAATACATAAAGCACAATGCCGACTTAAGTACAAGAGGTCTGACGCTCTAACTTTCTATGATTTGCACCTCTCCTGTGAGTCCAGTTTTAGATTCCGATGCTTCACTTCAGGTTTACTGTATACCTTGGAGCGTCTTATTGACGTTGAAACACAAAAATTGCATCCGAATTTAATACAAAATGCACAATGCCGACTTAAGTACAAGAGGACTGACACTCTAACTTTCTATGATTTGAACCTCACCTGTGAGTCCAGTTTTAGATTTCGGTGCTTCACTTCAGGTTTACTGTATCCCGTGGACCTTCGTATTGACGTTCAAACACAGAAATAGCATCCGAATTTAATACAAAAGCAACAATGACGACTTAAGTACAAGAGGACTGACACTCTAACTTTCTATGATTTGAACCGCTCCTGTGAGACCAGTTATAGATTCCGATGCTTCACTTCAGGTTTACTGTATAACTTGGACCATCTTATTGACGATGAAACACAGAAATTGCATCCGAATTTAATACAAAATGCACAATGCCGACTTAAGTACAAGAGGACTGACACTCTAACTTTCTATGATTTGAACCTCTAATGTGAGTCCAGTTTTAGATTCCGATGCTTCACTTCAGGTTTAATGTATACGTTGGACCTTCTTATTGACGATGAAACACAGAAATTGCATCCGAATTTAATACATAAGGCACAATGCCGACTTAAGTAAAAGAGGCCTGACACTCTAACTTTCTACGATTTGAAAGTCTAATGTGAGTCCAAATTTAGATTCAGATGCTTCACTTCAGTTTTACTGTTTCCCTTGGACATTTTCATTGACGATGAAACACAGATTTTGCATCCGAATTTAATACAATAGGCACAATGCCGACTTAAGTAAAAGAGGACTGACACTCTAACTTTCTATGATTTGAACCGCTCCAGTGAGACCAGTGATAGTTTCCGATGCTTCACTTCAGGTTTACTGTATCCCTTGGGCCTTCTTATTGACGATGAAACACAGATATTGCATCCGAATTAAATACAAAAGGCACAATGTCGACTTAAGTACAAGAGGACTGACAATCTAACTTTCTATAATTTGAACCTCACCTGTGAGTCCAGTTTTAGATTGCGATGCTTCACTTCAGGTTTACTGTATACCTTGGACCATCTTATTGACGATGAAACACAGAAATTGCATCCGAATTTAACACAAAATGCACAATGCCGACTTAAGTACAAGAGGACTGACACTCTAACTTTCTATGATTTGAACCTCTCCTGTGAGTCCAGTTTTAGATTTCGATTCTTCACTTCAGGTTTACTTTATCCCGTGGACCTTCTTATTGACGTTGAAACAAAGAAATTGCATCCGAATTTAATACAAAAGGCACAATAACGACTAAAGTACATGAGGACTGACACGCTAACTTTCTATGATTTGAACCTCTCCTGTGAGTCCAGTTTTAAACTTCCGATGCTTCACTTCAGATTTGCTGTATCCCCTGGACCTTCTTATTGACGATGAAGCACAGATTCTGCATCCGAATTTAATACAAAAGGCACAATGCCGCCGTACGTACAAGAGGACTGACACTCTAACTATCTATGATTTGAACCTCTCCTGTGAGTCCAGTTTTAGATTCCGATGCTTCACTTCAGGTTTACTATATACCTTGGACCTTCTTATTTACGACGAAACACAGAGACTGCATCTGAATTTAATACAAAAGGCACAATGCCGACTAAAGTACATGAGGACTGACACGCGTCCTTTCTATGATTTGAACCTCTCCTGTGAGTCCAGTTTTAAACTTCCGATGCTTCACTTCAGATTTGCTGTATCCCTTGGACCTTCTTATTGACGATGAAGCACAGATTCTGCATCCGAATTTAATACAAAAGGCACAATGCCGCCGTACGTACAAGAGGCCTGACACTCTAACTATCTATGATTGGAACCTCTCCTGTGAGTCCAGTTTTAGATTCCGATGCTTCACTTCAGGTTTACTGTATACCTTGGACCTTCTTACTGACGATGAAACACAGAAATTGCATCCGAATTTAGTACAAAAGGCACAATGCGGAGTTAAGTACAAGAGGACTGACACTCTAACTTTCTACGATTTGAACCTCTCCTGTGAGTCCAATTTTAGATTCCGATGCTTCACTTCAGGTTTACTGTATACCTTGGACCATCTTATTGACGGTGAAACACAGAAATTGCATCCGAATTCAATACAAAAGGCACAATGCCGACTTAAGCACAACAGGACTGACACTCTAGCTTTCTATGATTTGAACCTCTCCTGTGAGTCCAGTTTTAGATTCCGATGCTTCACTTCAGGTTTACTGATTACCTTGCATCATCTTATTGACGATGAAACGCAGAAATTGCATCCGAATTTAAAACAAAAGGCAGAATGCCGACTTAAGTACAAGAGGACTGACACTCTAACTATCTATGATTTGAACCTCTCGTGTGAGTCCAGTTTTAGATTCCAATGCTTCGATTCAGGTTTACTGTATACCTTGGACCTTCTTATTGACGATGAAACACAGAAATTGCATCCGAATTTAAAACAAAAGGCACAATGCCGACTTAAGTACAAGAGAACAGACACTCTAAATTTCTATGATTTGAACCTCTCCTGTGAGTCCAGTTTTAGATTCCGATGCTTCACTTCAGGTTTACTGGAGACCTTGGACCTTCTTATGGACGATGAAACACAGAAATTGCATCCGAATGTAATACAAAAGGAACAACGCCAACTACGTACAAGAAGACTGACACTCTAACATTCTATGATTTGAACCTTCCCTGCGAGTCCTGTTTTAGATTCCGATGCTTCACTTCAGGTTTACTGTATACCTTGCACCTTCTTATTGACGATGAAATACAGGAATTGCATCCGAATTTAATACAAAAGGCACAATGCCGACCTAAGTACAAGAGGACTGTCACTCTAACTTCCATGATTTGAACCTGTCCTGTGAGTCCAGTTTTAGATTTCGATGCTTCACTTCAGGTTTACTGTACACCTTGGACCATCCTATTGACGATGAAACACAGAAATTGCATCCGAATTTAATACAAAAGGCACAACACCGACTTAAGTACAAGAGGACTGACAAACTAAATTTCTACGATTTGAACCTCTCCTGTGAGTCCAGTTTTAGATTCCGATGCTTCACTTCAGGTTTACTGTATACCTTGGACCTTCTTATTGACGATGAAACACAGAAATTGCATCCGAATTTAATACAAAAGGCACAATGCCGACTTAAGTACAAGAGGACTGACACTCTAACTTTCTATGATTTGAACCTCTCCTGTGAGTCCAGTTTTAGATTCCGATGCTTCACTTCAGGTTTACTGATTACCTTGCACCTTCTTATTGACGATGAAACACAGAGATTGCATCCGAAATTAGTACAAAAGGCACAATGCCGACTTTAGTACAATAGGACTGACACTCTCACTTTCTATAATTTGAACCTCTCCTGTGAGTCCAGTTACAGATTCCGATGCTTCACTTCAGGTCTACTGTATACCTTGGACCTTCTTATTGACGATGAAACACAGAAATTGCATCCGAATTTAATACAAAAGGCACAATGCCGACTTAAGTAAAAGAGGACTGACACACTAACTTTCTATGATTTGAACATATCCTGTGAGTCCAGTTTTAGATTCCGATGCTTCACTTCAGGTTTACTGTACTCCTTGGACCTTCTAATTGACGATGAAACAGAGAAATTGCATCCGAATTTAATACAAAAGGCACAACGCCGACTAAAACGAGAGGACTGACACACTAAATTTCTACGATTTGAACCTCTCCTGTGAGTCCAGTTTTAGATTCCGATGCTTCACTTAAGGTTTACTGTATACCTTGGGCCTTCTTATTGACGATGATACACAGAAATTGCATCCGAATTTAATACAAAAGGCACAATGCCGCCGTACGTACAAGAGGACTGACACTCTAACTATCTATGATTTGAACCTCTCCTGTGAGTCCAGTTTTAGATTCCGATGCTTCACTTAAGGTTTACTGTATACCTTGGGCCTTCTTATTGACGATGAAACACAGAATTTGCATCCGAATTTAATACAAAAGGCACAATGCCGACTTAAGTACAAGAATACTGACACTCTAACTTTCTACGATTTGAAACTCTCCTGTGAGTCCAGTTTTGGATTCCGATGCTTCACTTCAGGTTTACTGTATACCTTGGACCTTCTTATTGACGATGAAACACAGAAATTACATCCGAATTTAAAACAAAAGGCACAATGCCGACTTAAGTACAAGAGGACTGACACTCTAAATATCTATGATTTGAACCTCTCCTGTGAGTCCAGTTTTAGATTCCGATGCTTCACTTCAGGTTTAATGTATACCTTGGACCTTCTTATTGACGATGAAACACAGAAAATTTATCTGGAATTAATACAAAAAGCACAATGCCGACTTAAGTACAAGAGGACTATCACTCTAACTTTCTGTGATTTGAACCTCTCCTGTGAGTCCAGTTTTAGATTCCGATGCTTCACTTCAGGTTTACACTATCCCTTGGACCTTCTTATTGACGATGAAACACGGAAATTGCATCCGAATTTAGTACAAAAGGCACAATGCGGACTTAAGTACAAGAGGACTGACACTCTAACTTTTTACGATTTGAACCCCTCCCCTGAGACCAATTTTAGATTCCGATGCTTCACTTCAGGTTTACTGCATACCTTGGACCATCTTATTGACGGTGAAACACAGAAATTGCATCCGAATTTAATACAAGAAGGCACAATGCTGACTTAATTACAAGAGGACTGACACTCTAATTTTCTATGATATGAACCTCTCCTTTGTGTCCAGTTTTAGATTCCGATGCCTCACTTCAGGTTTACTGTATACCTTGCACCTTCTTATTGACGATGAAACACAGAAATTGCATCCGAATTTAATCCAAAGGCACAATGCCGACTTAAGTACAAGAGGACTGACACTCTAACTTTCTATGATTTGAACCTCTCCTGTGAGTCCAGTTTTAGATTCCGATGCTTCACTTCAGGTTTTCTGGAGACCTTGGACCTTCTTATTGACGATGAAACACAGAAATTGCATCCGAATTTAATGCAAAAGGCACAACGCCGACTAAGTACAAGAAGACTCTCACTCTAACTTTCTATGATTTGAACCTCCCCTGCGAGTCCTCTTTTAGATTCTGATGCTTCACTTCAGGTTTAATGTATCCCGTGGACCTTCTTATTGACGGTGAAACACAGATATTACATCCGAATTTAAAACAAAAGGCACAATGCCGACTTAAGTAAAAGAGGACTGACACTCTAACTTTCTATGATTTGAACCTCTCCTGTGAGTCCAGTTTTAGATTCCGATGCTTCACTTCAGGTTTACTGGAGACCTTGGACCTTCTTATGGACGATGAAACACAGAAATTGCATCCGAATTTAATACAAAAGGAACAACGCCAACTAAGTACAAGAAGACTGACACTCTAACATTCTATGATTTGAACCTCCCCTGCGAGTCCTGTTTTAGATTCTGATGCTTCACTTCAGGTTTACTGTATCCCTTGGACCTTCTTATTGACGATCAAACACAGAAATTACATCCGAATTTAAAACAAAAGGCACAATGCCGACTTAAGTAAAAGAGGACTGACACTCTAACTTCCTATGATTTGAACCTCTCCTGTGAGTCCAGTTTTAGATTCCGATGCTTCACTTCAGGTTTACTGTATCCCTTGGACCTTCTTATTGACGATGAAATACAGAAATTGCATCCGAATTTAATACAAAACGCACAATGGCAACTTAACTGCAAGAGGACTGACACTCTACCTTTCTAAGATTTGAACCTCTCCTGTGAGTCCAGTTTTAGATTCCGATGCTTCACTTCAGGTTTACTGTATACCTTGGACCTTCTTATTGACGATGAAACACAGAAATTGCATCCGAATTTAATACAAAAGGCACAATGCCGACTTAAGTACAAGAGGACTGACACTCTAACTTTCTATGGTTTGAACCTCTCCTGTGAGTCAAGTTTTAGATTCCGATGCTTCACTTCAGGTTTACTGTACACCTTGGACCATCCTATTGACGATGAAACACAGAAATTGCATCCGAATTTAATACAAAAGGCACAACGCCGACTGAAGTACAAGAGGACTGACAAACTAAATTTCTACGATTTGAACCTCTCCTGTGAGTCCAGTTTTACATTCCGATGCTTCACTTCAGGTTTACTGTATACCTTGGACCTTCTTATTGACGATGAAACACAGAAATTGCATCCGAATTTAATACAAAAGGCACAATGCCGACTTAAGTAAAAGAGGACAGACACTCTAACTTTCTATGATTTGAACCTCTCCTGGGGGTCCACTTTAGATTCCGGAGCTTCACTTCATGTTTACTGTATCCCTTGGACCTTCGTATTGACGATGAAACACAGAAATTGCATCTGAACTCAATACAAAAGGCACAATGCCGACTTAAGTACAACAGGACTGACACTCTAACTTTCTATGATTTGAACCTCTCCTGTGAGTCCAGTTTTAGATTCCGATGCTTCACTTCAGGTTTACTGATTACCTTGCACCTTCTTATTGACGACGAAACACAGAGATTGCATCCGAAATTAATACAAAAGGCACAATGCCGACTTTAGTACAATAGGACTGACACTCTCACTTTCTATAATTTGAACCTCTCCTGTGAGTCCAGTTACAGATTCCGATGCTTCACTTCAGGTCTACTGTATACCTTGGACCTTCTTATTGACGATGAAACACAGAAATTGCATCCGAATTTAATACAAAAGGCACAATGCCGACTTAAGTAAAAGAGGACTGACACACTAACTTTCTATGATTTGAACCTATCCTGTGAATCCAGTTTTAGATTCCGATGCTTCACTTCAGGTTTACTGTACTCCTTGGACCTTCTAATTGACGATGAAACAGAGAAATTGCATCCGAATTTAATACAAAAGGCACAACGCCGACCAAAACAAGAGGACTGACACACTAAATTTCTACGATTTGAACCTCTCCTGTGAGTCCAGTTGTAGATTCCGATGCTTCACTTAAGGTTTACTGTATACCTTGGGCCTTCTTATTGACGATGATACACAGAAATTGCATCCGAATTTAATACAAAAGGCACATTGCCGCCGTACGTACAAGAGGACTGACACTCTAACTATCTATGATTTGAACCTCTCCTGTGAGTCCAGTTTTAGATTCCGATGCATCACTTAAGGTTTACTGTATACCTTGGGCCTTCTTATTGACGATGAAACACAGAATTTGCATCCGAATTTGATACAAAAGGCACAATGCCGACTTAAGTACAAGAATACTGACACTCTAACTTTCTACGATTTGAAACTCTCCTGTGAGTCCAGTTTTAGATTCCGATGCCTCACTTCAGGTTTACTGTATACCTTGCACCTTCTTATTGACGATGAAACACAGAAATTGCATCCGAATTTAATACAAAAGGCACAATGCAGACTTAAGTACAAGAGGACTGACACTCTAACTTTCTATGATTTGAACCTCTCCTGTGAGTCCAGTTTTAGATTCCGATGCTTCACTTCAGGTTTTCTGGAGACCTTGGACCTTCTTATTGACGATGAAACACAGAAATTGCATCCGAATTTAATACAAAAGGCACAACGCCGACTAAGTACAAGAAGACTCTCACTCTAACTTTGTATGATTTGAACCTCCCCTGCGAGTCCTGTTTTAGATTCTGATGCTTCACTTCAGGTTTACTGTATCCCGTGGACCTTCTTATTGACGGTGAAACACAGAAATTACATCCGAATTTAAAACAAAAGGCACAATGCCGACTTAAGTAAAAGAGGACTGACACTCTAACTTTCTATGATTTGAACCTCTCCTGTGAGTCCAGTTTTAGATTCCGATGCTTCACTTCAAGTTTACTGGAGACCTTGGACCTTCTTATGGACGATGAAACACAGAAATTGCATCCGAATTTAATACAAAAGGAACAACGCCAACTAAGTACAAGAAGACTGACACTCTAACATTCTATGATTTGAACCTCCCCTGCGAGTCCTGTTTTAGATTCCGATGCTTCACTTCAGGTTTACTGTGTCCCTTGGACCTTCTTATTGACGATGAAATACAGAAATTGCATCCGAATTTAATACAAAACGCACAATGGCAACTTAACTGCAACAGGACTGACACTCTACCTTTCTAAGATTTGAACCTCTCCTGTGAGTCCAGTTTTAGATTCCGATGCTTCACTTCAGGTTTACTGTATACCTTGGACCTTCTTATTGACGATGAAACACAGAAATTGCATCCGAATTTAATACAAAAGGCACAATGCCGACTTAAGTACAAGAGGACTGACACTCTAACTTTCTATGGTTTGAACCTCTCCTGTGAGTCAAGTTTTAGATTCCGATGCTTCACTTCAGGTTTACTGTATACCTTGCACCTTCTTATTGACGATGAAATACAGAAATTGCATCCGAATTTAATACAAAAGGCACAATGCCGACTTAAGTACAAGAGGACTGTCACTCTAACTTCCAATGATTTGAACCTGTCCTGTGAGTCCAGTTTTAGATTTCGATGCTTCACTTCAGGTTTACTGTACACCTTGGACCATCCTATTGACGATGAAACACAGAAATTGCATCCGAATTTAATACAAAAGGCACAACGCCGACTGAAGTACAAGAGGACTGACAAACTAAATTTCTACGATTTGAACCTCTCCTGTGAGTCCAGTTTTACATTCCGATGCTTCACTTCAGGTTTACTGTATACCTTGGACCTTCTTATTGACGATGAAACACAGAAATTGCATCCGAATTTAATACAAAAGGCACAATGCCGACTTAAGTAAAAGAGGACAGACACTCTAACTTTCTATGATTTGAACCTCTCCTGGGGGTCCACTTTAGATTCCAGAGCTTCACTTCATGTTTACTGTATCCCTTGGACCTTCGTATTGGCGATGAAACACAGAAATTGCATCTGAACTCAATACAAAAGGCACAATGCCGACTTAAGTACAAGAGGACTGACACTCTATCTTTCTATGATTTGAACCTCTCCTGTGAGTCCAGTTTTAGATTCCGATGCTTCACTTCAGGTTTACTGATTACCTTGCACCTTCTTATTGACGATGAAACACAGAGATTGCATCCGAAATTAATACAAAAGGCACAATGCCGACTTTAGTACAATAGGACTGACACTCTAACTTTCTATAATTTGAACCTCTCCTGTGAGTCCAGTTACAGATTCCGATGCTTCACTTCAGGTCTACTGTATACCTTGGACCTTCTTATTGACGATGAAACACAGAAATTGCATCCGAATTTAATACAGAAGGCACAATGCCGACTTAAGTAAAAGAGGACTGACACACTAACTTTCTATTATTTGAACCTATCCTGTGAATCCAGTTTTAGATTCCGATGCTTCACTTCAGGTTTACTGTACTCCTTGGACCTTCTAATTGACGATGAAACATAGAAATTGCATCCGAATTTAATACAAAAGGCACAACGCCGACTAAAACAAGAGGACTGACACACTAAATTTCTACGATTTGAACCTCTCCTGTGAGTCCAGTTGTAGATTCCGATGCTTCACTTAAGGTTTACTGTATACCTTGGGCCTTCTTATTGACGATGATACACAGAAATTGCATCCGAATTTAATACAAAAGGCACATTGCCGCCGTACGTACAAGAGGACTGACACTCTAACTATCTATGATTTGAACCTCTCCTGTGAGTCCAGTTACAGATTCCGATGCATCACTTAAGGTTTACTGTATACCTTGGGCCTTCTTATTGACGATGAAACACAGAATTTGCATCCGAATTTGATACAAAAGGCACAATGCCGACTTAAGTACAAGAATACTGACACTCTAACTTTCTACGATTTGAAACTCTCCTGTGAGTCCAGTTTTAGATTCCGATGCCTCACTTCAGGTTTACTGTATACCTTGCACCTTCTTATTGACGATGAAACACAGAAATTGCATCCGAATTTAATACAAAAGGCACAATGCAGACTTAAGTACAAGAGGACTGACACTCTAACTTTCTATGATTTGAACCTCTCCTGTGAGTCCAGTATTAGATTCCGATGCTTCACTTCAGGTTTTCTGGAGACCTTGGACCTTCTTATTGACGATGAAACACAGAAATTGCATCCGAATTTAATACAAAAGGCACAACGCCGACTAAGTACAAGAAGACTCTCACTCTAACTTTCTATGATTTGAACCTCCCCTGCGAGTCCTGTTTTATATTCTGATGCTTCACTTCAGGTTTACTGTATCCCGTGGACCTTCTTATTGACGGTGAAACACAGAAATTACATCCGAATTTAAAACAAAAGGCACAATGCCGACTTAAGTAAAAGAGGACTGACACTCTAACTTTCTATGATTTGAACCTCTCCTGTGAGTCCAGTTTTAGATTCCGATGCTTCACTTAAGGTTTACTGGAGACCTTGGACCTTCTTATGGACGATGAAACACAGAAATTGCATCCG
This sequence comes from Schistocerca americana, assembly GCF_021461395.2. Lineage (NCBI taxonomy): Eukaryota > Metazoa > Arthropoda > Insecta > Orthoptera > Acrididae > Schistocerca > Schistocerca americana. The sequence goes on along the minus strand of NC_060121.1, from coordinate 72,871,677 downwards.
AATTTAATACAAAAGGAACAACGCCAACTAAGTACAAGAAGACTGACACTCTAACATTCTATGATTTGAACCTCCCCTGCGAGTCCTGTTTTAGATTCTGATGCTTCACTTCAGGTTTACTGTATCCCTTGGACCTTCTTATTGACGATGAAACACAGAGATTACATCCGAATTTAAAACAAAAGGCACAATGCCGACTTAAGTAAAAGAGGACTGACACTCTAACTTTCTATGATTTGAACCTCTCCTGTGAGTCCAGTTTTAGATTCCGATGCTTCACTTCAGGTTTACTGTGTCCCTTGGACCTTCTTATTGACGATGAAATACAGAAATTGCATCCGAATTTAATACAAAACGCACAATGGCAACTTAACTGCAAGAGGACTGACACTCTACCTTTCTAAGATTTGAACCCCTCCTGTGAGTCCAGTTTTAGATTCCGATGCTTCACTTCAGGTTTACTGTATACCTTGGACCTTCTTATTGACGATGAAACACAGAAATTGCATCCGAATTTAATACAAAAGGCACAATGCCGACTTAAGTACAAGAGGACTGACACTCTAACTTTCTATGATTTGAACCTCTCCTGTGAGTCAAGTTTTAGATTCCGATGCTTCACTTCAGGTTTACTGTATACCTTGCACCTTCTCATTGATGATGAAATACAGAAATTGCATCCGAATTTCATACAAAAGGCACAATGCCGACTTAAGTACAAGAGGACTGTCACTCTAACTTCCAATGATTTGAACCTGTCCTGTGAGTCCAGTTTTAGATTTCGATGCTTCACTTCAGGTTTACTGTACACCCTGGACCATCCTATTGACGATGAAACACAGAAATTGCATCCGAATTTAATACAAAAGGCACAACGCCGACTTAAGTACAAGAGGACTGACAAACTAAATTTCTACGATTTGAACCTCTCCTGTGAGTCCAGTTTTACATTCCGGAGCTTCACTTCATGTTTACTGTATCCCTTGGACCTTCGTATTGACGATGAAACACAGAAATTGCATCTGAACTCAATACAAAAGGCACAATGCCGACTTAAGTACAAGAGGACTGACACTCAAACTTTCTATGATTTGAACCTCTCCTGTGAGTCCAGTTTTAGATTCCGATGCTTCACTTCAGGTTTACTGATTACCTTGCACCTTCTTATTGACGATGAAACACAGATATTGCATCCGAAATTAATACAAAAGGCACAATGCCGACTTTAGTACAATAGGACTGACACTCTCACTGTCTATAATTTGAACCTCTCCTGTGAGTCCAGTTACGGATTCCGATGCTTCACTTCAGGCTTACTGTATACCTTGGACCTTCTTATTGACGATGAAACACAGAAATTGCATCCGAATTTAAAACAAAAGGCACAATGCCGACTTAAGTAAAAGATGACTGACACACTAACTTTCTATGATTTGAACCTATCCTGTGAGTCCAGTTTTAGATTCCGATGCTTCACTTCAGGTTTACTATACTCCTTGGACCTTCTAATTGACGATGAAACAGAGAAATTGCATCCGAATTTAATACAAAAGGCACAACGCCGACTAAAACAAGAGGACTGACACACTAACTTTCTACGATTTGAACCTCTCCTGTGAGTCCAGTTTTAGATTCCGATGCTTCACTTAAGGTTTACTGTATACCTTGGGCCTTCTTATTGACGATGATACACAGAAATTGCATCCGAAATTAATACAAAAGGCACAATGCCGCCGTACGTACAAGAGGACTGACACTCTAACTATCTATGATTTGAACCTCTCCTGTGAGTCCAGTTTTAGATTCCGGTGCTTCACTTAAGGTTTACTGTATACCTTGGGCCTTCTTATTGACGATGAAACACAGAATTTGCATCCGAATTTAATACAAAAGGCACAATGCCGACTTAAGTACAAGAATACTGACACTCTAACTTTCTACGATTTGAAACTCTCCTGTGAGTCCAGTTTTGGATTCCGATGCTCCACTTCAGGTTTACTGTATACCTTGGACCTTCTTATTGACGATGAAACACAGAAATTACATCCGAATTTAAAACAAAATGCACAATGCCGACTTAAGTACAAGAGGACTGACACTCTAAATATCTATGATTTGAACCTCTCCTGTGAGTCCAGTTTTAGATTCCGATGCTTCACTTCAGGTTTACACTATCCCTTGGACCTTCTTATTGACGATGAAACACAGAAATTGCATCTGAATTTAGTACAAAAGGTACAATGCGGACTTAAGTACAAGAGGACTGACACTCTAACTTTCTACGATTTGAACCCCTCCCCTGAGACCAATTTTAGATTCCGATGCTTCACTTCAGGTTTACTGTATACCTTGGACCATCTTATTGACGGTGAAACACAGAAATTGCATCCGAATTCAATACAAAAGGCACAATGCCGACTTAAGCACAAGAGGACTGACACTCTAACTTTCTATGATTTGAACCTCTCCTGTGAGTCCAGTTTTAGATTCCGATGCTTCACTTCAGGTTTACTGATTACCTTGCATTTTCTTATTGGCGATGAAACACAGAAATTGCATCCGAATTTAAAACAAAAGGCACAATGCCGACTTAAGTACAAGAGGACTGACACTCTAACTATCTATGATTTGAACCTCTCCTGTGAGTCCAGTTTTAGGTTCCGATGCTTCGATTCAGGTTTACTGTATACCTTGGACCTTCCTATTGACGATGAAACACAGAAATTGCATCCGAATTTAATACAAGAAGGCACAATGCTGACTTAATTACAAGAGGACTGACACTCTAATTTTCTATGATATGAACCTTTCCTTTGTGTCCAGTTTTAGATTCCGATGCCTCATTTCTGGTTTACTGTATACCTTGCACCTTCTTATGGACGATGAAACACAGAAATTGCATCCGAATTTAATACAAAAGGCACAATGCCGACTTAAGTACAAGAGGACTGACACTCTAACTTTCTATGATTTGAACCTCTCCTGTGAGTCCAGTTTTTGATTCCGATGCTTCACTTCAGGTTTTCTGGAGACCTTGGACCTTCTTATTGACGATGAAACACAGAAATTGCAACCGAATTTAATACAAAAGGCACAACGCCGACTAAGTACAAGAAGACTTTCACTCTAACTTTCTATGATTTGAACCTCCCCTGCGAGTCCTGTTTTAGATTCTGATGCTTCACTTCAGGTTTACTGTATCCCGTGGACCTTCTTATTGACGGTGAAACACAGAAATTACATCCGAATTTAAAACAAAAGGCACAATGCCGACTTAAGTAAAAGAGGACTGACACTCTAACTTTCTATGATTTGAACCTCTCCTGTGAGTCCAGTTTTAGATTCCGATGCTTCACTTCATGTTTACAGTATCCCTTGGACCTTCTTATTGACGATGAAACGCAGAAATTGCATCCGAATTCAATACAAAAGGCACTATGCCGACATAAGTACAAGAGGACTGACACTCTAACTTTCTAAGCTTTGAACCTCTCCTGTGAGTCCAGTTTTAGATTCCGATGCTTCACTTCAGGTTTACTGATTACCTTGCATCTTCTCATTGACGATGAAACACAGAAATTGCATCCGAATTTAATACAAAAAGCACAATGCCGACTTAAGTACAAGAGGACTAACACTCTAACTTTCAATGATTTGAACCTCTCCTATGAGTCAAGTTTTAGACTCCGATGCTTCAGTCCAGGTTTACTGTATCCCTTGGACCTTCTTATTGACGATGAAACACAGAAATTGCATCCGAATTTAATACAAAACGCACAATGCCGATTTAACTACAAGAGGACTGACACTCTAACTTTCTATGATTTGAACCTTTCCTGTGAGTCCAGTTTTAGATTCCGATGCTTCACTTCAGGTTTACTGTATACCTTGCACCTTCTAATTGACGATGAAACACAGAAATTGCATCCGAATTTAATACAAAAGGCACAATGCCGACTTAAGTACAAGAGGACTGACACTCTAAATTTCTATGATTTGAACCTCTACTGTGAGTCGAGTTTTAGATTCAGATGCTTCACTTCAGGTTTACTGCATACCTTGGACCTTCTTATTGACAATGAAACACAGAAATTGCATCCGAATTTAATACAAAAGGCACAATGCCGACTTAAGTACAAGAGGACTGACACTCTAACTTTCTATGATTTGGACCTCTCCTGCGAGTCCAGTTTTAGATTCCAATGCTTCACTTCATGTTTAGTGTATACCTTGGTCGTTTTTATTGACGATGAAACACAGAAATTGCATCCGAATTTCATACAAAAGGCACAATGCCGACTTAAGTACAAGAGGACTGACACTCTAACTGTCAATGTTTTGAACCTCTCCTGTGAGTCCAGTTTTAGATTACGATGCTTCACTTCAGGTGTACTGTATCCCATGGACCATCTTATTGACGATGAAACACAGAAATTGCATCCGAATCTCATACAGAGTCGATCGCGGTCCTCTGGTTTGGAGCCGTGTGGGGGGTCTAAACCAGAGGCTCAGACGACTCTGCGACTATAATGGTTGCAAATTCATTGACCTCCGTTATTGGGTGGAGAACTGTAGGGCCCCCCTAGACAGGTCAGGCGTGCACTACACACCGGAAGCAGCTACTAGGGCAGCAGAGTACGTGTGGCGTGCACACGGGGTTTTTTAGGTTAGAGGGACCCCCCCTTGGGCGAAACGATAAAATACCTGACGGCTTACCAGAGAGGACATTATCATCGTTGATAAAGAATGTCCGTCCTCAGAGACCAAAAACAGGAAAAGTTAACGTAATATTTGTAAACTGCAGGAGTATCCAGGGCAAGGTTCCTGAATTAGTATCTCTTATTGAAGGAAATAGTGCGCATATAGTATTAGGAACGGAAAGTTGGTTAAAACCGGAAGTGAACAGTAACGAAATCCTAGACACAGAATGGAATATATACCGCAAGGATAGGATAAACGCCAATGGTGGAGGAGTATTTATAGCAGTAAAGAATTCAATAATATCCAGTGAAGTTATTAGCGAATGCGAATGTGAAATAATCTGGGTTAAGTTAAGTATCAAAGGTGGGTCAGATATGATAGTCGGATGCTTCTATAGACCACCTGCATCAGCAACCGTAGTAGTTGAGCGCCTCAGAGAGAACCTGCAGAACGTCGTGAAGAAGTTTCGTGATCATACTATTGTAATAGGGGGAGACTTCAATCTACCAGGTATAGAATGGGATAGTCACACAATCAGAACTGGAGCCAGGGACAGAGACTCTTGTGACATTATCCTGACTGCCTTGTCCGAGAATTACTTCGAGCAGATAGTTAGAGAACCAACTCGTGAAGCTAACGTTTTAGACCTCATAGCAACAAATAGACCGGAACTTTTCGACTCCGTGAATGTAGAAGAGGGTATCAGTGATCATAAGTCAGTGGTTGCATCAATGACTACAAGTGTAATAAGAAATCCCAAGAAAGGAAGGAAAATATATTTGCTTAACAAGAGTGATAGGGCACAAATCGCAGAATATCTGAGTGACCACCATCAAACGTTCATTTCTGAGGAAGAGGATGTGGAACAAAAATGGAAAAAATTCAGAAACATCGTCCAGTACGCCTTAGATAAGTTCGTACCGACTAAGGTCCAAAGCGAGGGGAAAGATCCACCGTGGTATAACAATCATGTACGAAAGGTACTACGGAAACAAAGAAAGCTTCATCATAGGTTTAAGAGTAGTCGAATCATAGCTGATAAGGAAAAGCTGAACGAAGCGAAAAAGAGCGTAAAGAGAGCAATGAGAGAAGCATTCAACGAATTCGAACATAAAACATTGGCAAACAATCTAAACAAGAACCCTAAAAAGTTTTGGTCATATGTAAAATCGGTAAGCGGATCTAAATCCCCTATTCAGTCACTCGTTGACCACGATGGAACCGAAACAGAGGACGACCGAAGAAAGGCAGAAATACTGAATTCAGTGTTCCGAAACTGTTTCACTGCGGAAAATCGTAACACGGTCCCTGACTTCAGCCGTCGCACGGACGCCAAAATGGAAAATATTGAAATAAACGATATCGGAATTGAAAAACAACTGCTATCACTTAGTTGCGGAAAAGCATCCGGACCAGACGAGATACCCTTAAGATTCTACAGTGATTATGCTAAGAACTTGCCCCCTTTCTATCAGCAATTTATCGTAGATCGCTGGAAGAACGTAAAGTACCTAGCGACTGGAAGAAAGCGCAGGTCGTTCCCATTTTCAAGAAGGGTCATAAATCAGATGCGAATAATTATAGGCCTATTTCGCTTACGTCAATCTGTTGTAGAATAATGGAACATGTTTTGTGTTCTCGTATTATGACGTTCTTAGATAATACAAATCTCCTTCATCATAACCAACATGGATTCCGCAAACAGAGATCATGTGAAACTCAGCTCGCCCTATTTGCCCAAGAAATTCACAGTGCCGTAGACACTGGCGAGCAGATTGATGCCGTATTCCTGGACTTCAGGAAGGCATTTGATACGGTTCCGCACTTACGTTTAGTGAAAAAAATACGAGCCTACGGAATATCCGACCAGGTTTGTGATTGGATTCAGGATTTCCTAGAAGAAAGAACACAACATGTCATTCTTAACGGTTCAAAATCTGCAGATGTAGAGGTAATTTCGGGAGTACCGCAGGGAAGCGTGATAGGACCTTTATTGTTTACAATATACATAAATGACTTAGTTGACAACATCGGTAGCTCCGTGAGGCTATTTGCAGATGACACGGTTGTCTACAAGAAAGTAGCAACATCAGAAGACTCGTACGTACTCCAGGAGGACCTGCAGAGGATTAATGCATGGTGCGACAGCTGGCAGCTTTCCCTAAACGTAGATAAATGTAATATAATGCGCATACATAGGGGCAGAAATCCATTCCAGTACGATTATGCCATAGGTGGTAAATCATTGGAAGCGGTAACGACCGTAAAATACTTAGGAGTTACTATCCGGAGCGATCTGAAGTGGAATGATCACATAAAACAAATAGTGGGAAAAGCAGGCGCCAGGTTGAGATTCATAGGAAGAATTCTAAGAAAATGTGACTCATCGACGAAAGAAGTAGCTTACAAAACGCTTGTTCGTCCGATTCTTGAGTATTGCTCATCAGTATGGGACCCTTACCAGGTTGGATTAATAGAAGAGATAGACATGATCCAGCGAAAAGCAGCGCGATTCGTCATGGGGACATTTAGTCAGCGCGAGAGCGTTACGGAGATGCTGAACAAGCTCCAGTGGCGGACACTTCAAGAAAGGCGTTACGCAATACGGAGAGGTTTATTATCGAAATTACGAGAGAGCACATTCCGGGAAGAGATGGGCAACATATTACTACCGCCCACATATATCTCGCGTAATGATCACAACGAAAAGATCCGAGAAATTAGAGCAAATACGGAGACTTACAAGCAGTCGTTCTTTCCACGCACAATTCGTGAATGGAACAGGGAAGGGGGGATCAGATAGTGGTACAATAAGTACCCTCCGCCACACACCGTAAGGTGGCTCGCGGAGTATAGATGTAGATGTAGATAGAAATGGCACAATGCCGACTTAAGTACAAGAGGACTGACACTCTAAATTTCTATGATTTGAACATCTGCTGTGAGTCCAGTTTTAGATTCCGATGCTTCACTTCAGGTTTACTGTATCCCTTTTACCTTCTTATTGACGATGAAACACAGAAATTGCATCCGAATTTAATACAAGAGGCACAATGCCGACTTAAGTACAAGAGGTCTGACACTCTAACTTTCTATGATATGAACCTCTCCTGTGAGTCCACTTTTGGATTCCGATGCTTCAATTCTGGTATACTGTATACCTTGGACCTACTTATTGACGATGAAACACAGAAATTGCATCCGAATGTAATACAAAAGGCACAATGCCGACTTAAGTACAAGAGGACTGACACCCTAATTTTCTATGATTTGAACCTCTCCTGTGTGTCCAGTTTTAGATTGCAATGCTACACTTCAGATTTACTGTATACCTTGGACCTTCTTATTGACAATGAAACACAGAGATTGCATCCGAATTTAATACTAAAGGCACAATGCCGATTTAAGTACAAGAGGACTGAAACTCTAACTTTCTATGATTTGAACCTCTCCTGTGTGTCCAGTTTTAGATTCCGATGCTTCACTGCAGGTTTACTGTATACCTTGAACCGTCTTATTGACGATAAAACACAGAAATTGCATCCGAATTTAATACAAAAGGCACAATGCCGACTTAAGTACAAGAGGGTGACACTCTAACTTTCCATGATTTGAACCTCTCCTGTGAGTCCAGCTTTAGTTTCCGATGCTTCATTTCAGGTTTACAATGTACCTTGGACCTTCTTATTGACAATGAAACACAGAAATTGCATCCGAATTTAATACAAAAGGCACAATGCTGATTTAAATACAAGAGGACTGACACTCTAACTTTCTATGATTTGGACCTCTCCTGCGAGTCTAGTTTTAGATTCTGATGCTTCACTTCAGGTTTACTGTATCCCTTGGACTTCTTATTGACGATGAAACACAGAAATTGCATCCGAATTTAATACAAAAGGCACAATGCAGACTTAAGTGCAAGAGGACTGACACTCTAACTTTCTATGATTTGAACCTCTCCTGTGAGTCCAGCTTTAGATTCCGATGTTTCACGTCAGGTTTACTGTATCCCCTGGACCTTCTTATTGACGATGAAACACAGAAATTGCATCCGAATTTAATACAAAGGGCACAATGCCGACTTATGTACAACAGGACTGACACTCTAACTTTCAATGATTTGAACCTCTACAGTGAGTCCAGTTTTAGAATCCGATGCTTCACTTCAGGTGTACTGTATCCCATGGACCATCTTATTGACGAGGAAACACAGAAATTGCATCCGATTTTCATACAAAAGGCACAATGCCGACTTAAGTACAAGAGGACTGACACTCTAACTTTCTATGATTTGAACCTCTCTTGTGAGTCCAGTTTTAGATTCCGATGCTTCACTTCAGGTTTACTGTATCCCTTGGACCTTCGTATTGACGATGAAACACAGAAATTGAATCCGAATGTAATACAAATGGCACAATGCCGACTTAAGTACAGGAGGACTGACACTCTAACTATCAATGATTTGAACCTCTCCAGTGAGTCCAGTTTTAGATTCCGATGCTTCACTTCAGGTGTACTGTATCCCATGGAAAATCTTATCGACGATGAAACACAGAAATTGCATCCGAATCTCATACAAATGGCACAATGCCGACTTAAGTACAAGAGGACTGACACTCTAACTTTCTATGATTTGAACCTCTCCTGTGAGTCCAGTTTTAGATTCTGATGCTTCACTTCAGGTTTACTGTATCCCTTTTACCTTCTTATTGACGATGAAACACAGAAATTGCATCCCAGTTTTAATACAAAAGGCACAATGCCAAATTAAGTACAAGAGGTATGACACTCTAACTTACAATGATTTGAACCTCTCCTGTGAGTCCAGTTTTAGATGCCGATGCTTCAGTTCAGGTTTACTGTATACCTTGGACCCTCTTATTGACGATGAAACACAGAAATTGCATCCGAATTAAATAAAAAAGTCACAATGCCGACTTAAGTACAAGAGGACTGACACTCTAACTTTCTATGATCTGCACCTCTCCTGCGAGTCCAGATTTAGATTCCGATGCTTAACGTCAGGTTTACTGTATCCCATGGACCTTCTTATTGACGATGAAACACAGAAATTGCATCTGAATTTAATACAAAAGGTACAATGCCGACTTAAGTGCAAGAGGACTGACACTCTAACTTTCTATGATTTGGACCACTCCTGTGAGTCCAGCTTTGGATTCCGATGTTTCACGTCAGGTTTACTGTATCCCTTGGACCTTCTTATTGACGATGAAACACAGAAACTGCATCCGAATTTAATACAAAAGGCACAATGCCGACTTATGTACAACAGGACTGACACTCTAACTTTCAATGATTTGAACCTCTCCTGTGAGTCCAGTTTTAGAATCCGATGCTTCACTTAAGGTGTACTGTATCCCTTGGACCTTCTTATTGACAATGAAACACTGAAATTGCATCCGAATTTAATACAAAAGACACAATGCTGATTTAAGTACAAGAGGACTGACACTCTAACTTTCTATGATTTGGACCTCTCCTGCGAGTCCAGTTTTAGATTCCAATGCTTCACTTCATGTTTAGTGTATACCTTGGTCGTTTTTATTGACGATGAAACACAGAAATTGCATCCGAATCTCATACAAATGGCACAATGCCGACTTAAGTACAAGAGGACTGACACTCTAACTTTCTATGATTTGAACCTCTCCTGTTAGTCCAGTTTTAGATTCCGATGCTTCACTTCAGGTTTACTGTATAACTTGGACCCTCTTATTGACAATGAAACACAGAAATTCATCCCAGTTTTAATACAAATGGCACAATGCCTAATTAAGTACAAGAGGACTGACACTCTAACTTTCTATGATTTGAAAATCTCCTGTGAGTCCAGTTTTAGATTCCGATGCTTCACTTCAGGTGTACTGTATACCTTGGACATTCTTATTGACGATGAAACACAGAAATTGGATCCGAATTTCATACAAAAGGCACAATGCCGACTTAAGTACAAGAGGACTGACACTCTAACTATCAATGATTTGAACCTCTCCTGTGAGTCCAGTTTTAGATTCCGATGCTTCACTTTAGGTGTACTGTATCCCATGGACCATCTTATCGACGATGAAACACAGAAATTGCATCCGAATCTCATACAAATGGCACAATGCCGACTTAAGTACAAGATGACTGACACTCTAACTTTCTATGATTTGAACCTCTCCTGTGAGTCCAGTTTTAGATTCCGATGCTTCACTTCAGGTTTACTGTATCCCTTTTACCTTCTTATTGACGATGAGACACAGAAATTTCATCCGAATTTAATACAAGAGGCACAATGCCGACTTAAGTACAAGAGGTCTGACACTCTAACTTTCTATGATGTGAACCTCTCCCTTGAGTCAACTTTTGGATTCCGATGCGTCAATTCTGGTTTACTGTATACCTTGGACCTACGTATTGACGATGAAACACAGAAATTGCATCCGAATGTAATACAAAAGGCACAATGCCGACTTAAGTACGAGAGGATTGACACTCTAATTTTCTATGATTTGAACCTCTCCTGTGTGTCCAGTTTTAGATTCCAATGCTACACTTCAGATTTACTGTATACCTTGGACCTTCTTATTGACAATGAAACACAGAAATTGCATCCGAATTTAATACAAAAGGCACAATGCCGACTTAAGTACAGGAGGAATGACACTCTAACTCTCTATGATTTGAGCCTCTCCTGTGAGTCCAGTCTTAAATTCCGATGATTCACTTCAGGTTTACTGTACCCCTTGGACCTTCTTATCGACAATGAAACACAGAAATTGCGTCCGAATTTCATACAAAAGGCCCAATGCTGATTTAAGTACAGAAGGGCTGACATTCTAACTTTCGATGCTTTGGACCTCTCCTGAGAGTCCAGTTTTAGATTCCGATGCTTCACTTCAGGTGTACTGTGTCCCTTGGACTTCTTAATGACGATGAAACACAGAAATTGCATCCGAATTTAATGCAAAAGGCACAATGCCGACTTAAGTACAAGAGGACTGACACTCTAACTTTCTATGATTTGAACCTCTCCTGTTAGTCCAGTTTTAGATTCTGATGTTTCACTTCAGGTTTACTGTATACCTTGGACCTTCTTGTTGACGATGAAACACAGAAATTGCATCCCAGTATTAATACAGATGGTACAATGCCAAAATAAGTACAAGAGGACTGACACTCTAACTTTCTATCATTTGAAAATCTCCTGTGAGTCCAGTTTTAGATTCCGATGCTTCACTTCAATTTTACTGTATACCTTGGACATTATTATTGACGATGAAACACAGAAATTGCATCCGAATTTAATACAAAAGGCACAATGCCGACTTAAGTACAAGAGGGATGACACTCTAACTTTCAATGATTTGAACCTCTCCTGTGAGTCCAGTTTTAGATTCCGATGCTTCACTTCAGGTGTACTGTTCCCATGGACCTTCTTATTGACGATGAGGCACAGAAATTGCATCCGAATTTAATACAAAAGGCACAATGCCGACTTATGCACAACAGGACTCACACTCTAACTTTCAATGATTTGAACCTCTCCTGTGAGTCCAGTTTTAGAATCCGATGCTTCACTTAAGGTGTACTGTATCCCATGGACCTTCTAATTGACGATGAAACACAGAAATTGCATCCGAATTTCATGCAAAAGGCACAATGCCGACCTAAGTACAAGAGGACTGACACTCTAACTTTCTATGATTTAAACCTCTCCTGTGAGTCCAGTTTTAGATTCCGATGCTTCACTTCAGATTTACTGTATCACTTGGACCTTCTTATTGACGATGAAACACAGAAATTGAATCCGAATTTAATACAAATGGTACAATTCCGACTTAAGAACAAGAGGACTGACACTCTAACTTTCTATGATCTGAACCTCTCCTGTGAGTCCAGTTTTAGATTCCGATGCTTCACTTCAGGTTTACTGTATCCCTTGGACCTTCTTATTGACAATGAAACACAGATATTGCATCCGAATTTAATACAAAAGCCGCAATGCTGATTTAAGTACAAGAGGACTGACACTCTAACTTTCTATGATTTGGACCTCTCCTGCGAGTCCAGTTTTAGATTCCGATGATTCACTTCAGGTTTACTGTATCCCTTGGACCTTCTTATCGACAATGAAACACAGAAATTGCATCCGAATTTCATACAAAAGGCCCAATGCTGATTTAAGTACAAGAGGACTGACACTCTAACTTTCTATGATTTGGACCTCTCCTGCGAGTCCAGTTTTAGATTCCGATGCTTCACTTCAGGTGTACTGTGTCCCATGGACTTCTTAATGATGATGAAACACAGAAATTGCATCCGAATTCAATACAAAAGGCACAATGCCGACTTAAGTACAAGAGGACTGACACTCTAACTTTCTATGATTTGAACCTCTCCTGTTAGTCCAGTTTTAGATTCCGATGTTTCACTTCAGGTTTACTGTATACTTTGGACATTCTTATTGACGACGAAACACAGAAATTGCAACCCAGTATTAATACAGATGGCACAATGCCAAATTAAGTACAAGATGACTGACACTCTAACTTTCTATCATTTGAAAATCTCCTGTGAGTCCAGTTTTAGATTCCGATGCTTCACTTCAGGTTTACTGTATACCTTGGACATTATTATTGACGATGAAACACAGAAATTGCATCCGAATGTAATACAAAAGGCACAATGCCGACTTAAGTACAAGTGGGATGACACTCTAACTTTCAATGATTTGAACCTCTCCTGTGAGTCCTGTTTTAGATTCCGATGCTTCACTTCAGGTGTACTGTATCCCATGGACCTCCTTATTGACGATGAAACACAGAAATTGCATCCGAATCTCATACAAATGGCACAATTCCGATTTAAGTAAAAGAGGACTGACACTCTAACTTTCTATGATTTGAACCTCTCCTGTGAGTCCAGTTTTAGATTCCGATGCTTCACTTCAGGTTTACTGTATCCCTTGGACCTTCTTATTGACGATGAGGCACAGAAATTGCATCCGAATTTAATACAAAAGGCACAATGCCGACTTATGTACTACAGGTCTGACACTCTAACTTTCAATGATTTGAACCTCTCCTGTGAGTCCAGTTTTAGAATCCGATGCTTCACTTAGGGTGTACTGTATCCCATGGACCTTCTAGTTGACGATGAAACACAGAAATTGCATCCGAATTTCATTCAAAAGGCACAATGCCGACCTAAGTACAAGAGGACTGACACTCTAAATTTCTATGATTTAAACCTCTCCTGTGAGTCCAGTTTTAGATTCCGATGCTTCACTTCAGATTTACTGTATCCCTTGGACCTTCTTATTGACGATGAAACACAGAAATTGAATCCGAATTTAATACAAATGGCACAATTCCGATTTAAGTAAAAGAGGACTGACACTCTAACTTTCTATGTGTTGAACCTCTCCTGCGAGTCCAGATTTAGATTCAGATGCTTACCTTCAGGTTTACTGTATCCCTTGGACCTTCTTATTGACGATGAAACACAGAAATTGCATCCTAATTAAATACAAAATTCACAATGCCGACTTAAGTACAAGAGCTCTGACACTCTAACTGTCTATTATTTGAAACTCTCCTGTGAGTCCAGTTTTGGTTTCCGATGCTTCACTTCTAGTTTACTGTATACCTTGGACCTACTTATTGACGATGAAACACAGAAATTGCATCCGATTTTAATACAAAAGGCACAATGCCGACTTAAGTACAGGAGGAATGACACTCTAACTTTCTATGATTTGGGCCTCTCCTGTGAGTCCAGTTTTAGATTCCGATGATTCACTTCAGGTTTACTGTATCCCTTGGACCTTCTTATCGACAATGAAACACAGAAATTGCATCCGAATTTCATACAAAAGGCCCAATGCTGATTTAAGTACAAGAGGACTGACACTCTAACTTTCTATGATTTGGACCTCTCCTGTGAGTCCAGTTTTAGATTCCGATGCTTCACTTCAGGTGTACTGTGTCCCATGGACTTCTTAATGATGATGAAACACACAAATTGCATCCGAATTCAATACAAAAGGCACAATGCCGACTTAAGTACAAGAGGACTGACACTCTAACTTTCTATGATTTGAACCTCTCCTGTTAGTCCAGTTTTAGATTCCGATGTTTCACTTCAGGTTTACTGTATACTTTGGACATTCTTATTGACGATGAAACACAGAAATTGCAACCCAGTATTAATACAGATGGCACAATGCCAAATTAAGTACAAGATGACTGACACTCTAACTTTCTATCATTTGAAAATCTCCTGTGAGTCCAGTTTTAGATTCCGATGCTTCACTTCAGGTTTACTGTATACCTTGGACACTATTATTGACGATGAAACACAGAAATTGCATCCGAATGTAATACAAAAGGCACAATGCCGACTTAAGTACAAGTGGGATGACACTCTAACTTTCAATGATTTGAACCTCTCCTGTGAGTCCTGTTTTAGATTCCGATGCTTCACTTCAGGTGTACTGTATCCCATGGACCTTCTTATTGACGATGAAACACAGAAATTGCATCCGAATCTCATACAAAAGGCACAATGCCGACTTACGTACAAGAGGACTGACACTCTAACTTTCTATGATTTGAACCTCTCCTGTGAGTCCAGTTTTAGATTCCGATGCTTCACTTCAGGTTTACTGTATCCCTTGGACCTTCTTATTGACGATGAGGCACAGAAATTGCATCCGAATTTAATACAAAAGGCACAATGCCGACTTATGTACAACAGGTCTGACACTCTAACTTTCAATGATTTGAACCTCTCCTGTGAGTCCAGTTTTAGAATCCGATGCTTCACTTAAGGTGTACTGTATCCCATGGACCTTCTAAATGACGATGAAACACAGAAATTGCATCCGAATTTCATGCAAAAGGCACAATGCCGACCTAAGTACAAGAGGACTGACACTCTAACTTTCTATGATTTAAACCTCTCCTGTGAGTCCAGTTTTAGATTCCGATGCTTCACTTCAGATTTACTGTATCCCTTGGACCTTCTTATTGACGATGAAACACAGAAATTGAATCCGAATTTAATACAAATGGCACAATTCCGATTTAAGTAACAGAGGACTGACACTCTAACTTTCTATGATTTGATTCTCTCCTGCGAGTCCAGATTTAGATTCAGATGCTTAACTTCAGGTTTACTGTATCCCTTGGACCTTCTTATTGACGATGAAACACAGAAATTGCATCCTAATTAAATACAAAATTAACAATGCCGACTTAAGTACAAGAGGTCTGACACTCTAACTGTCTATGATTTGAAACTCTCCTGTGAGTCCAGTTTTGGTTTCCGATGCTTCACTTCTAGTTTACTGTATACCTTGGACCTACTTATTGACGATGAAACACAGAAATTGCATCCGATTTTAATACAAAAGGCTCAATGCCGACTTAAGTACAGGAGGAATGACACTCTGACTTTCTATGATTTGGGCCTCTCCTGTGAGTCCAGTTTTAGATTCCGATGATTCACTTCAGGTTTACTGTATCCCTTGGACCTTCTTATCGACAATGAAACACAGAAATTGCATCCGAATTTCATACAAAAGGCCCAATGCTGATTTAAGTACAAGAGGACTGACACTCTAACTTTCTATAATTTAAAATCTCCTGTGAGTCCAGTTTTAGATTCCGATGCTTCACTTCGGGTTTACTGTATACCTTTGAGATTCTTATTGACAATGAAACACAGAAATTGCATCCGAATTTCATACAAAAGGCACAATGCCGACTTAAGTACAAGAGGACTGACACTCTAACTATCAATGATTTGAACCTCTCCTGTGAGTCCAGTTTTAGATTACGATGCTTCACTTAAGGTGTACTGTATCCCATGGACCAACTTATTGACGATGAAACACAGTAATTGCATCCGAATCTCATACAAATGCACAATGCCGACTTAAGTACAAGAGGACTAACACTCTAACTTTCTATGATTTGAACCTCTCCTGTGAGTCCAGCTTTAGATTCCGATGCTTCACTTCAGGTTTACTGTATCCCTTTTACCTTCTTATTGACGATGAAACACAGAAATTGCATCCGAATTTAATACAAAAGGCACAATTCCGATTTAAGTAAAAGAGGACTGACACTCTAACTTTCTATGATTTGAACCTCTCCTGCGAGTCCAGATTTAGATTCAGACGCTTAACTTCAGGTTTACTGTATCCCTTGGACCTTCCTATTGACGATGAAACACAGAAATTGCATCCTAATTAAATACAAAATTCACAATGCCGCCTTAAGTACAAGAGGTCTGACACTCTAACTGTCTATGATTTGAAACTCTCCTGTGAGTCCAGTTTTGGTTTCCGATGCTTCACTTCTAGTTTACTGTATACCTTGGAACTACTTATTGACGATGAAACACAGAAATTGCATCCGATTTTAATACAAAAGGCACAATGCCGACTTAAGTACAGGAGGAATGACACTCTAACTTTCTGTGATTTGGGCCTCTCCTGTGAGTCCAGTTTTAGATTCCGATGATTCACTTCAGGTTTACTGTATACTTTGGACATTCTTATTGACGATGAAACACAGAAATTGCAACCCAGTATTAATACAGATGGCACAATGCCAAATTAAGTACAAGATGACTGACACTCTAACTTTCTATCATTTGAAAATCTCCTGTGAGTCCAGTTTTAGATTCCGATGCTTCACTTCAGGTTTACTGTATACCTTGGACATTATTATTGACGATGAAACACAGAAATTGCATCCGAATGTAATACAAAAGGCACAATGCCGACTTAAGTACAAGTGGGATGACACTCTAACTTTCAATGATTTGAACCTCTCCTGTGAGTCCTGTTTTAGATTCCGATGCTTCACTTCAGGTGTACTGTATCCCATGGACCTTCTTATTGACGATGAAACACAGAAATTGCATCCGAATCTCATACAAAAGGCACAATGCCGACTTAAGTACAAGAGGACTGACACTCTAACTTTCTATGATTTGAACCTCTCCTGTGAGTCCAGTTTTAGATTCCGATGCTTCACTTCAGGTTTACTGTATCCCTTGGACCTTCTTATTGACGATGAGGCACAGAAATTGCATCCGAATTTAATACAAAAGGCACAATGCCGACTTATGTACAACAGGTCTGACACTCTAACTTTCAATGATTTGAACCTCTCCTGTGAGTCCAGTTTTAGAATCCGATGCTTCACTTAAGGTGTACTGTAGCCCATGGACCTTCTAATTGACGATGAAACACAGAAATTGCATCCGAATTTCATGCAAAAGGCACAATGCCGACCTAAGTACAACAGGACTGACACTCTAACTTTCTATGATTTAAACCTCTCCTGTGAGTCCAGTTTTAGATTCCGATGCTTCACTTCAGATTTACTGTATCCCTTGGACCTTCTTATTGACGATGAAACACAGAAATTGAATCCGAATTTAATACAAATGGCACAATTCCGATTTAAGTAAAAGAGGACTGACACTCTAACTTTCTATGATTTGAACCTCTCCTTCGAGTCCAGATTTAGATTCAGATGCTTAACTTCAGGTTTACTGTATCCCTTGGACCTTCTTATCGACGATGAAACACAGAAATTGCATCCTAATTAAATACAAAATTCACAATGCCGACTTGAGTACAAGAGGTCTGACACTCTAACTGTCTATGATTTGAAACTCTCCTGTGAGTCCAGTTTTGGTGTCCGAAGCTTCACTTCTAGTTTACTGTATACCTTTTACCTACTTATTGACGATGAAACACAGAAATTGCATCCGATTTTAATACAAAAGGCACATTGCCGACTTAATTACAGAAGGAATGACACTCTAACTTTCTATGATTTGGGCCTCTCCTGTGAGTCCAGTTTTAGATTCCGATGATTCACTTCAGGTTTACTGTATCCCTTGGACCTTCTTATCGACAATGAAACACAGAAATTGCATCCGAATTTCATACAAAAGGCCCAATGCTGATTTAAGTACAAGAGGACTGACACTCTAACTTTCTATGATTTGGACCTCTCCTGTGAGTCCAGTTTTAGATTCCGATGCTTCACTTCAGGTGTACTGTGTCCCATGGACTTCTTAATGATGATGAAACACAGAAATTGCATCCGAATTCAATACAAAAGGCACAATGCCGACTTAAGTACAAGAGGACTGACACTCTAACTTTCTATGATTTGAACCTCTCCTGTTAGTCCAGTTTTAGATTCCGATGTTTCACTTCAGGTTTACTGTATACTTTGGACATTCTTATTGACGATGAAACACAGAAATTGCAACCCAGTATTAATACAGATGGCACAATGCCAAATTAAGTACAAGATGACTGACACTCTAACTTTCTATCATTTGAAAATCTCCTGTGAGTCCAGTTTTAGATTCCGATGCTTCACTTCATGTTTACTGTATACCTTGGACATTATTATTGACGATGAAACACAGAAATTGCATCCGAATGTAATACAAAAGGCACAATGCCGACTTAAGTACAAGTGGGATGACACTCTAACTTTCAATGATTTGAACCTCTCCTGTGAGTCCTGTTTTAGATTCCGATGCTTCACTTCAGGTGTACTGTATCCCATGGACCTTCTTATTGACGATGAAACACAGAAATTGCATCCGAATCTCATACAAAAGGCACAATGCCGACATATGTACAACAGGTCTGACACTCTAACTTTCAATGATTTGAACCTCTCCTGTGAGTCCAGTTTTAGAATCCGATGCTTCACTTAAGGTGTACTGTATCCCATGGACCTTCTAATTGACGATGAAACACAGAAATTGCATCCGAATTTCATGCAAAAGGCACAATGCCGACCTAAGTACAAGAGGACTGACACTCTAACTTTCTATGATTTAAACCTCTCCTGTGAGTCCAGTTTTAGATTCCGATGCTTCACTTCAGATTTACTGTATCCCTTGGACCTTCTTATTGACGATGAAACACAGAAATTGAATCTGAATTTAATACAAATGGCACAATTCCGATTTAAGTAAAAGAGGACTGACACTCTAACTTTCTATGATTTGAACCTCTCCTGCGAGTCCAGATTTAGATTCAGATGCTTAACTTCAGGTTTACTGTATCCCTTGGACCTTCTTATTGACGATGAAACACAGAAATTGCATCCTAATTAAATACAAAATTCACAATGCCGACTTAAGTACAAGAGGTCTGACACTCTAACTGTCTATGATTTGAAACTCTCCTGTGAGTCCAGTTTTGGTTTCCGATGCTTCACTTCTAGTTTACTGTATACCTTGGACCTACTTATTGACGATGAAACACAGAAATTGCATCCGATTTTAATACAAAAGGCACAATGCCGACTTAAGTACAGGAGGAATGACACTCTAACTTTCTATGATTAGGGCCTCTTCTGTGAGTCCAGTTTTAGATTCCGATGATTCTCTTCAGGTTTACTGTATCCCTTGGACCTTCTTATCTACAATGAAACACAGAAATTGCATCCGAAATTCATACAAAAGGCCCAATGCTGATTTAAGTACAAGAGGACTGACACTCTAACTTTCTATGATTTGAACCTCTCCTGTGTGTCCAGTTTTAGATTCCAATGCTACACTTCAGATTTACTGTATACCTTGGACCTTCTAATTGACAATGAAACACAGAAATTGCATCCGAATTTAATACAAAAGGCACAATTCCGATTTAAGTAAAAGAGGACTGACACTCTAACTTTCTATGATTTGAACCTCCCCTGCGAGTCCAGATTTAGATTCCGATGCTTAACTTCAGGTTTACTGTATCCCTTGGACCTTCTTATTGACGATGAAACACAAAAATTGCATCCTAATTAAATACAAAATTCACAATGCCGACTTAAGTACAAGAGGTCTGACACTCTAACTGTCTATGATTTGAAACTCTCCTGTGAGTCCAGTTTTGGTTTCCGATGCTTCACTTCTAGTTTACTGTATACCTTGGACCTACTTATTGACGATGAAACACAGAAATTGCATCCGATTTTAATACAAAAGACACAATGCCGACTTAAGTACAGGAGGAATGACACTCTAACTTTCTATGATTTGGGCCTCTCCTGTGAGTCCAGTTTTAGATTCCGATGATTCACTTCAGGTTTACTGTATCCCTTGGACCTTCTTATCGACAATGAAACACAGAAATTGCATCCGAATTTCATACAAAAGGCCCAATGCTGATTTAAGTACAAGAGGACTGACACTCTAACTTTCTATGATTTGGACCTCTCCTGCGAGTCCAGTTTTAGATTCCGATGCTTCACTTCAGGTGTACTGTGTCCCATGGACTTCTTAATGATGATGAAACACAGAAATTGCATCCGAATTTAATACAAAAGGCACAATGCCGACTTAAGTGCAGGAGGATTGACACTCTAACTTTCTATGATTTGAACCTCTCCTGTTAGTCCAGTTTTAGATTCCGATGTTTCACTTCAGGTTTACTGTATACCTTGGACCTTCCTACTGACGATGAAACACAGAAATTGCAACCCAGTATTAATACAGATGGCACAATGCCAAATTGGGTACAAGAGGACTGACACTCTAACTTTCTATCATTTGAAAATCTCCTGTGAGTCCAGTTTTAGATTCCGATGCTTCACTTCAGGTTTACTGTATACCTTGGACATTATTATTGACGATGAAACACAGAAATTGCACCCGAATTTAATACAAAAGGCACAATGCCGACTTACGTACAAGTGGGATGACACTCTAACTTTCTATGATTTGGACCTCTCCTGCGAGTCCAGTTTTAGATTCCGATGCTTCACTTCAGGTGTACTGTGTCCGATGGACTTCTTAATGATGATGAAACACAGAAATTGCATCCGAATTTAATACAAAAGGCACAATGCCGACTTAAGTACGAGAGGACTGACACTCTAACTTTCTATGATTTGAACCTCTCCTGTGAGTCCAGTTTTAGAATCCGATGCTTCACTTCAGGTTTACTGTATCCCTTGGACCTTCTTATTGACGATGAAACACAGAAATTGCATCCGAATTTAATACAAAAGGCACAATGCCGACTTAAGTACAAGAGGACTGACACTCTAACTTTCTATGATTTGAACCTCTCCTGCGAGTCCAGATTTAGATTCCGATGCTTAACTTCAGGTTTACTGTATACTTTGGACATTCTTATTGACGATGAAACACAGAAATTGCAACCCAGTATTAATACAGATGGCACAATGCCAAATTAAGTACAAGATGACTGACACTCTAACTTTCTATCATTTGAAAATCTCCTGTGAGTCCAGTTTTAGATTCCGATGCTTCACTTCATGTTTACTGTATACCTTGGACATTATTATTGACGATGAAACACAGAAATTGCATCCGAATGTAATACAAAAGGCACAATGCCGACTTAAGTACAAGTGGGATGACACTCTAACTTTCAATGATTTGAACCTCTCCTGTGAGTCCTGTTTTAGATTCCGATGCTTCACTTCAGGTGTACTGTATCCCATGGACCTTCTTATTGACGATGAAACACAGAAATTGCATCCGAATCTCATACAAAAGGCACAATGCCGACATATGTACAACAGGTCTGACACTCTAACTTTCAATGATTTGAACCTCTCCTGTGAGTCCAGTTTTAGAATCCGATGCTTCACTTAAGGTGTACTGTATCCCATGGACCTTCTAATTGACGATGAAACACAGAAATTGCATCCGAATTTCATGCAAAAGGCACAATGCCGACCTAAGTACAAGAGGACTGACACTCTAACTTTCTATGATTTAAACCTCTCCTGTGAGTCCAGTTTTAGATTCCGATGCTTCACTTCAGATTTACTGTATCCCTTGGACCTTCTTATTGACGATGAAACACAGAAATTGAATCTGAATTTAATACAAATGGCACAATTCCGATTTAAGTAAAAGAGGACTGACACTCTAACTTTCTATGATTTGAACCTCTCCTGCGAGTCCAGATTTAGATTCAGATGCTTAACTTCAGGTTTACTGTATCCCTTGGACCTTCTTATTGACGATGAAACACAGAAATTGCATCCTAATTAAATACAAAATTCACAATGCCGACTTAAGTACAAGAGGTCTGACACTCTAACTGTCTATGATTTGAAACTCTCCTGTGAGTCCAGTTTTGGTTTCCGATGCTTCACTTCTAGTTTACTGTATACCTTGGACCTACTTATTGACGATGAAACACAGAAATTGCATCCGATTTTAATACAAAAGGCACAATGCCGACTTAAGTACAGGAGGAATGACACTCTAACTTTCTATGATTAGGGCCTCTTCTGTGAGTCCAGTTTTAGATTCCGATGATTCACTTCAGGTTTACTGTATCCCTTGGACCTTCTTATCTACAATGAAACACAGAAATTGCATCCGAAATTCATACAAAAGGCCCAATGCTGATTTAAGTACAAGAGGACTGACACTCTAACTTTCTATGATTTGAACCTCTCCTGTGTGTCCAGTTTTAGATTCCAATGCTACACTTCAGATTTACTGTATACCTTGGACCTTCTAATTGACAATGAAACACAGAAATTGCATCCGAATTTAATACAAAAGGCACAATTCCGATTTAAGTAAAAGAGGACTGACACTCTAACTTTCTATGATTTGAACCTCCCCTGCGAGTCCAGATTTAGATTCCGATGCTTAACTTCAGGTTTACTGTATCCCTTGGACCTTCTTATTGACGATGAAACACAAAAATTGCATCCTAATTAAATACAAAATTCACAATGCCGACTTAAGTACAAGAGGTCTGACACTCTAACTGTCTATGATTTGAAACTCTCCTGTGAGTCCAGTTTTGGTTTCCGATGCTTCACTTCTAGTTTACTGTATACCTTGGACCTACTTATTGACGATGAAACACAGAAATTGCATCCGATTTTAATACAAAAGGCACAATGCCGACTTAAGTACAGGAGGAATGACACTCTAACTTTCTATGATTTGGGCCTCTCCTGTGAGTCCAGTTTTAGATTCCGATGATTCACTTCAGGTTTACTGTATCCCTTGGACCTTCTTATCGACAATGAAACACAGAAATTGCATCCGAATTTCATACAAAAGGCCCAATGCTGATTTAAGTACAAGAGGACTGACACTCTAACTTTCTATGATTTGGACCACTCCTGCGAGTCCAGTTTTAGATTCCGATGCTTCACTTCAGGTGTACTGTGTCCCATGGACTTCTTAATGATGATGAAACACAGAAATTGCATCCGAATTTAATACAAAAGGCACAATGCCGACTTAAGTGCAGGAGGATTGACACTCTAACTTTCTATGATTTGAACCTCTCCTGTTAGTCCAGTTTTAGATTCCGATGTTTCACTTCAGGTTTACTGTATACCTTGGACCTTCTTACTGACGATGAAACACAGAAATTGCAACCCAGTATTAATACAGATGGCACAATGCCAAATTAGGTACAAGAGGACTGACACTCTAACTTTCTATCATTTGAAAATCTCCTGTGAGTCCAGTTTTAGATTCCGATGCTTCACTTCAGGTTTACTGTATACCTTGGACATTATTATTGACGATGAAACACAGAAATTGCACCCGAATTTAATACAAAAGGCACAATGCCGACTTACGTACAAGTGGGATGACACTCTAACTTTCTATGATTTGGACCTCTCCTGCGAGTCCAGTTTTAGATTCCGATGCTTCACTTCAGGTGTACTGTGTCCGATGGACTTCTTAATGATGATGAAACACAGAAATTGCATCCGAATTTAATACAAAAGGCACAATGCCGACTTAAGTACGAGAGGACTGACACTCTAACTTTCTATGATTTGAACCTCTCCTGTGAGTCCAGTTTTAGAATCCGATGCTTCACTTCAGGTTTACTGTATCCCTTGGACCTTCTTATTGACGATGAAACACAGAAATTGCATCCGAATTTAATACAAAAGGCACAATGCCGACTTAAGTACAAGAGGACTGACACTCTAACTTTCTATGATTTGAACCTCTCCTGCGAGTCCAGATTTAGATTCCGATGCTTAACTTCAGGTTTACTGTATCCCTTGGACCTTCTTATTGACGATGAAACACAGAAATTGCATCCGAATTTAATACAAAAGGCACAATGCCGACTTAAGTACAAGAGGACTGACACTCTAACTTTCTATGATTTGAACCTCTCCTGTTAGTCCAGTTTTAGATTCCGATGTTTCACTTCAGGTTTACTGTATACCTTGGACCTTCTTATTGACGATGAAACACAGAAATTGCATCCCAGTTTTAATACAAATGGCACAATGCCAAATTAAGTAAAAGAGGACTGACACTCTTACTTTCTATGATTTGAAAATCTCCTGTGAGTCCAGTTTTAGATTCCGATGCTTCACTTCAGGATTACTGTATACCTTGGACATTCTTATTGTCGATGAAACACAGAAATTGCATCCGAATTTAATACAAAAGGCACAATGCCGACTTAAGTACAAGAGGACTGACACTCTAAATTTCAATGATTTGAACCTCTCCTGTGAGTCCAGTTTTAGATTCCGATGCTTTACTTCAGGTGTACTATGACGATGAAACACAGAAATTGCATCCGAATCTCATACAAAAGGTACAATGCCGACTTATGTACAAGAGGTCTGACACTCTAACTTGCTATGATTTGAACCTCTCCAGTGAGTTCAGTTTTAGATTCCGATGCTTCACTTCAGGTTTACTGTATCCCTTGGACTTCTTATTGACGATCAAACACAGAAATTGCATCCGAATTTAATACAAAAGGCACAATGCCGACTTAAGTACAAGTGGACTGACACTCTAACTTACTAAGATTTGAACCTCTCCTGTTAGTCCAGTTTTAGATTCCGATGCTTCACTTCAGGTTTACTGTATACCTTGGACCTTCTTATTGACGATGAAACACAGATATTGCATCCCAGTTTTAATATAAATGGCACAATGCCAAATTAAGTACATGAGTCCTGACACTCTAACTTTCAACGATTTGAACCTCTCCTGTGAGTCCAGTTTTAGATTCCGATGCTTCCCTTCAGGTTTACTGTATACCTTGGACATTCTTATTGACGATGAAACACAGAAATTGCATCCGAATTTAATACAAAAGGCACAATGCCGACTTAAGTACAAGAGGACCGACACTCTAACTTTCAATGATTTGAACCTCTCCTGTGAGTCCAGTTTTAGATTCCGATGCTTCACTTCAGGTGTACTGTATCCCATGGACCTTCTTATTGACGATGAAACACAGAAATAGCATCCGAATCTCATACAAAAGGCACAATGCCGACTTAAGTACAAGAGGACTGACACTCTAACTTTCTATGATTTGAACCTCTCCTGTGAGTCCAGTTTCAGATTCCGATGTTCACTTCAGGTGTACTGTATCCCTTGGACCTTCTTAATGACGATGAAACACAGAAATTGCATCCGAATTTAATACAAAAGGCACAATGCCGATTTAAGTACCAGAGGACTGACACTCTAACTTTCCATCATTTGAACCTCTCCTGTGAGTCCAGTTTTAGATTCCGATGCTTCACTTCAGGTTTAGTGTATACCTTGGACCTTCTCGTTGACGATGAAACACAGAAATTGAATCCGAATTTAATACAAAAGACACAATGCCGGCTTAAGTACAAGAAGACTGACAAATTAATTTTCTATGATTTGAACCTCTCCTGTGAGTCCAGTTATAGATTCCGATGCTTCACTTCAAGCTTACTGTATCCCTTGGACGTTCTTATTGATGATGAAACACAGAAATTGCATCCGAATTTAATACAAAGGGCACAATGCCGACTTTAGTACAAGAGGAGTGACACCCTAACTTTCTATGATTTGAACATCTCCTGTGAGTCCAGTTTTAGATTCCGATGTTTCACTTCAGGTTTACTGTATACCTTGGACCTTCTTATAGACGATGAAACACAGAAATTTTATCCCAGTTTTAATGCAAATGGCACAATGCCAAATTAAGTACAAGAGGACTGACACTCTAACTTTCTATGATTTGAACCTCTCCTGTGAGTCCAGTTTTAGAGTCCGATGCTTCCCTTCAGGTTTACTGTATACCTTGGACATTCTTATTGACGATGAAACACAGAAATTGCATCCGAATTTAATACAAAAGGCACAATGCCGACTTAAGTACAAGAGGACTGACACTCTAACTTTCAATGATTTGACCTCTCCTGTGAGTCCAGTTTTAGATTCCGATGCTTCACTTCAGGTGTACTGTAACCCATGGACCATCTTATTGACGATGAAACACAGAAATTGCATCCGAATCTCATACCAAAGGCACAGTGCCGACTTAACTACAAGAGGACTGACACTATAACTTTCTATGATTTGAACCTCTCCTGTGAGTCGAGTTTTAGATTCCGATGCTTCACTTCAGGTTTTCTGTATCCTTTGGACCTTCTTATTGACGATGAAACACATAAATTGCATCCGAAAGAAATACAAAAGGCACAATGCCGACTTAACTACAAGAAGGCTGACACGTTAATTTTCTATGATTTGAACCTCTCCTGTGACTCCAGTTATAGATTCCGATGCTTCAATTCAGGTTTACTGTATCCCTTGGATCTTCTTATTGACGATGAAACACAGAAATTGCATCCGAATTTAATATAAAATGCTCAATGCCGACTTAAGTACAAGAGGACAGACACTCTATCTGTCTATGATTTGAACCTCTCCTGTGAGTCCAGTTTTAGATTCCGATGCTTCACTTCTGGTTTAGTGTATACCTTTGACCTTCTTATTGACGATGAAACACAGAAATTGCATCCGGATTTAATACAAAAGACACAATGAAAACGTAAGTACAAGAAGGCTGACACTTTAATTTGCTATGATTTGAACCTCTCCTGTGACTCCAGTTATAGATACCGATGCTTCTCTTCTGGTTTACTGTCTCCCTTGGACCTTCTTATAGACGATGAAACACAGAAATTGCATCCGAATTTAATACAAAAGGCACAATGCCGACTTAAGTACAAGAGGACTGACACTCTAACTTTCTATGATTTGGACCTCTCCTGCGAGTCCAGTTTTAGATTCCGATGCTTCCCTTCAGGTTTACTGTATACCTTGGACATTCTTATTGATGATGAAACACAGAAATTGCATCAGAATTTAATACAAATGACACAATGCCGACTTAACTACAAGAAGGCTGACACATTAATTTTCTATGATTTGAACCTCTCCTGTGACTCCAGTTATAGATTCCGATGCTTCAATTCAGGTTTACTGTATCCCTTGGACCTTCTTATTGACGATGAAACACAGAAATTGCATCCGAATTTAATACAAAACGCACAATGCCGACTTAAGTACAAGAGGACTGACACTCTAACTTTCTATGATTTGAACCTCTCCTGTGAGTCCAGTTTAAGATTCCGATGCCACACTTCAGATTTACTGTATCCCTTGGACCTTCTCATTGACAATGAAACACAGAAATTGCATCCGAATTCAATACAAAATGCAGAATTCTGATTTAAGTACAAGAAGACTGACACTCTAATTTTCTATGATTTGGACCTCTCCTGCGAGTCCAGTTTTAGATTCCGATGCTTCACTTCAGGTGTACTGTATCCCTTAGACTTCTTATTGACGATCAAACACAGAAATTGCATCCGAATTTAATACAAAAGGCACAATGCCGAGTTAAGTACAAGAGGACTGACACTCTAACTTTCTATGATTTGAACCTCTCCTGTGAGTCCAGTTTTAGATTCCGATGCTTCACTTCAGGTTTAGTGTATACCTTGGTCCTTCTTATTGACGATGAAACACAGAAATTGCATCAGAATTTAATACAAAAGTCACAATGCCGACTTAAGTACAAGAGGACTGACACTCTAACTTTCAATGATTTGAACCTCTCCTGTTAGTTCAGTTTTAGATTCCGATGCTTCACTTCAGGTTTACTGTATACCTTGGACCTTCTTATTAACGATGAAACACAGAAATTGCATCCCAGTTTTAATACAAGTGGCACAATGCCAAATTAAGTACAAGAGGACTGACACTCTAACTTTCTATGATTTGAAAATCTCCTGTGAGTCCAGTTTTAGATTCCGATGCTTCACTTAAGGTGTACTGTATCCCATGGACCTTCTTATTGACGATGAAACACAGAAATTGCATCCGAATCAAATACAAAACGCACAATACCGACTTAAGTACAAGAGGACTGACACTCTAACTTTCAATGATTTGAACCTTTCCTGTGAGTCCAGTTTTAGATTCCGATGATTCACTTCAGGTTTACTGTATCCCTTGGGCCTTCTTATTGACGATGAAACACAGAAATTGCATCCGAATTTAATACAAAAGGCACAATGCCGACTTAAGTACAAGAAGACTGACACTTTAATTTTCTATGATTTGAACCTCTCCTGTGAGTCCTGTTGTAGATTCCGATGCTTCACTGCAGGTTTACTGTATCCCTTGGACCTTCTTATTGACGATGAAACACAGAAATTGCATCCGAATTTAATATAAAATGCTCAATGCCGACTTAAGTACAAGAGGACAGACACTCTACCTGTCTATGATTTGAACCTCTCCTGTGAGTCCAGTTTTAGATTCCGATGCTTCACATCTGGTTTAGTGTATACCTTTGACCTTCTTATTGACGATGAAACACAGAAATTGCATCCGAATTTAATACAAAAGACACAATGCCGACGTAAGTACAAGAAGGCTGACACTTTAATTTGCTATGATTTGAACCTCTCCTGTGACTCCAGTTATAGATACCGATGCTTCTCTTCTGGTTTACTGTCTCCCTTGGACCTTCTTATTGACGATGAAACACAGAAATTGCATCCGAATTTAATACAAAGGGCACAATGCCGACTTAAGTACAAGAGGACTGACACTCTAACTTTCTATGATTTGGACCTCTCCTGCGAGTCCAGTTTTAGATTCCGATGCTTCCCTTCAGGTTTACTGTATACCTTGGACATTCTTATTGATGATGAAACACAGAAATTGCATCAGAATTTAATACAAATGACACAATGCCGACTTAACTACAAGAAGGCTGACACATTAATTTTCTATGATTTGAACCTCTCCTGTGACTCCAGTTATAGATTCCGATGCTTCAATTCAGGTTTACTGTATCCCTTGGACCTTCTTATTGACGATGAAACACAGAAATTGCATCCGAATTTAATACAAAACGCACAATGCCGACTTAAGTACAAGAGGACTGACACTCTAACTTTCTATGATTTGAACCTCTCCTGTGAGTCCAGTTTAAGATTCCGATGCTACACTTCAGATTTACTGTATCCCTTGGACCTTCTCATTGACAATGAAACACAGAAATTGCATCCGAATTCAATACAAAATGCAGAATTCTGATTTAAGTACAAGAGGACTGACACTCTAATTTTCTATGATTTGGACCTCTCCTGCGAGTCCAGTTTTAGATTCCGATGCTTCACTTCAGGTGTACTGTATCCCTTGGACTTCTTATTGACGATCAAACACAGAAATTGCATCCGAATTTAATACAAAAGGCACAATGCCGAGTTAAGTACAAGAGGACTGACACTCTAACTTTCTATGATTTGTACCTCTCCTGTGAGTCCAGTTTTAGATTCCGATGCTTCACTTCAGGTTTAGTGTATACCTTGGTCCTTCTTATTGACGATGAAACACAGAAATTGCATCAGAATTTAATACAAAAGTCACAATGCCGACTTAAGTACAAGAGGACTGACACTCTAACTTTCAATGATTTGAACCTCTCCTGTTAGTTCAGTTTTAGATTCCGATGCTTCACTTCAGGTTTACTGTATACCTTGGACCTTCTTATTAACGATGAAACACAGAAATTGCATCCCAGTTTTAATACAAGTGGCACAATGCCAAATTAAGTACAAGAGGACTGACACTCTAACTTTCTATGATTTGAAAATCTCCTGTGAGTCCAGTTTTAGATTCCGATGCTTCACTTAAGGTGTACTGTATCAAATGGACCTTCTTATTGGCGATGAAACACAGAAATTGCATCCGAATCAAATACAAAACGCACAATACCGACTTAAGTACAAGAGGACTGACACTCTAACTTTCAATGATTTGAACCTTTCCTGTGAGTCCAGTTTTAGATTCCGATGATTCACTTCAGGTTTACTGTATCCCTTGGGCCTTCTTATTGACGATGAAACACAGAAATTGCATCCGAATTTAATACAAAAGGCACAATGCCGACTTAAGTACAAGAAGACTGACACTTTAATTTTCTATGATTTGAACTTCTCCTGTGAGTCCTGTTGTAGATTCCGATGCTTCACTGCAGGTTTACTGTATCCCTTGGGCCTTCTTATTGACCATGAAACACAGAAATTGCATCCGAAAGAAATACAAAAGGCACAATGCCGACTTAAGTTCAAGACGAATGGCACTCTAACTCTCTATGATTTGAACCTCTCCTGCGAGTCCAGATTTAGTTTCCGATGCTTAACTTCAGGTTTACTATATCCCTTGGACCTTCTTATTGACGATGAAAAACAGAAATGGCATCCGAATTTAACACAAAAGTCACAATGCCGACTTAAGTACAAGAAGACTGACACTTTAATTTTCTATGATTTAAACCTCTCCTGTGAGTCCTGTTGTAGATTCCGGTGCTTCACTTCAGGTTTACTGTATCCCTTGGACCTTCTAATTGACGATGAATTACAGAAATTGCATCCGAATGTAATACAAACGGCACAATGCTGACTTAAGTTCAAGACGACTGACACTCTAACTTTCTATGATTTGAACCTCTCCTGTGAGTCCAGTTTTATATTCCGATGCTTCACTTCAGGTTTACTGTATCCCTTGGACCTTCTTATTGACAATGAAACACAGAAATTGCATCCGAATTTAATACAAAAGGCACAATGCTGATTTAAGTACAAGAGGACTGACACTCTAACTTTCTATGATTCGGACCTCTCCTGCGAGTCCAGTTTTAGATTCCGATGCTTCACTTCAGGTGTACTGTATCCCTTGGACTTCTTATT
Organism: Schistocerca americana; assembly: GCF_021461395.2. Lineage (NCBI taxonomy): Eukaryota > Metazoa > Arthropoda > Insecta > Orthoptera > Acrididae > Schistocerca > Schistocerca americana. The sequence continues at coordinate 72,839,884 of NC_060121.1, read as the reverse complement.
GACGATCAAACACAGAAATTGCATCCGAATTTAATACAAAAGGCACAATGCCGACTTAAGTACAAGAGGAATGACACTCTAACTTTCTATGATTTGAACCTCTTCTGTGAGTCCAGTTTTAGATTCCGATGCTTCACTTCAGGTTTAGTGTATACCTTGGTCCTTCTTATTTACGATGAAACACAGACATTGCATTAGAATTTAATACGAAAGGCACAATGCCGACTTAAGTACAAAAGGACTGACACTCTAACCTTCTAAGATTTGAAACTCTCCTGTTAGTCCAGTTTTAGATTCCGATGCTTCACTTCAGGTTTAGTGTATACCTTGGACCTTCTTATTGACAATGAAACCCAAAAATTGCACCCGAATTTAATACAAAAGGCACAATGCCGATTTAAGTACAAGAGGACTGACACTCTAACTTTCTATGGTTTGGACCTCTCCTGCGAGTCCAGATCTAGATTCCGATGCTTAACTTCAGGTTTTTTATATCCCTTAGACCTTCTTATTGACGATGAAACACAGAAATGGCATCCGAATTTAATAAAAAAGGCACAATGCCGACTTAAGTACAAGAGGACTGACACTCTAACTTTCAATGATTTGAACCTCTCCTGTGAGTCCAGTTTTATATTCCGATGCTTCACTTCAGGTTTACTGTATCCCTTGGACCTTCTTATTGACAATGAAACACAGAAATTGCATCCGAATTTAATACAAAAGGCACAATGCAGATTTAAGTACAAGAGGACTGACACTCTAACTTTCTATGATTCGGACCTCTCCTGCGAGTCCAGTTTTAGATTCCGATGCTTCACTTCAGGTGTACTGTATCCCTTGGACTTCTTATTGACGATCAGACACAGTAATTGCATCCGAATTTAATACAAAAGGCACAATTTCGACTTAAGTACAAGAGGAATGACACTCTAACTTTCTATGATTTTAACCTCTTCTGTGAGTCCAGTTTTAGATTCAGATGCTTCACTTCAGGTTTAGTGTATACCTTGGTCCTTCTTATTTACGATGAAACACAGACATTGCATTAGAATTTAATACGAAAGGCACAATGCCGACTTAAGTACAAAAGGACTGACACTCTAACCTTCTAAGATTTGAAACTCTCCTGTTAGTCCAGTTTTAGATTCCGATGCTTCACTTCAGGTTTACTGTATACCTTGGACCTTCTTATTGACGATGAAACACAGAAATTGCATCCCAGTTTTAATACAAATGGCACAATGCCAAATTAAGTACAAGAGGACTGACACTCTAACTTTCTATGAGTTGAAAATTTCCTGTGTGTCCATTTTTAGATTCCGATGCTGCACTTCAGGTTTACTGTATACCTTGGACATTCTTATTGACGATGAAAAACAGAAATTGCAGCCGAATTTAATAGAAAGGCACAGTGCCGACTTAAGTACAAGAGGACTGACACTCTAACTTTCAATAATTTGAACCTCTCCTGTGAGTCCAGTTTCAGATTCCGATGCTTCACTTAAGGTGTACTGCATCACATAGACCTTCTTATTGACGATGAAACACAGAAATTGCATCCGAATCTCATACAAAAGGCACAATGCCGACTTAGGTACAAGAGGACTGACACTCTAACTTTCAATGATTTGAACCTCTCCTGTGAGTCCAGTTTTAGATACCGATGCTTCACTTCAGGTTTACCGTATACCGTGCACTTTCTCATTGACGATGAAACAGAGAAATTGCATCCGAATTTAATACAAAAGGCACAATGCCAACTTAAGTACAAGAGGACTGACACTCTAAGTTTCTATGATTTGAACCTCTCCTGCGAGTCCAGTTTTAGATTCCGATGCTTCATTTCAGGTTTACTGTATCCCTTGGACCTTCTTATTGACAATGAAACACAGAAATTGCATCCGAATTTAATACAAAAGCCACAATGCTGATTTAAGTACAAGCGGACTGACACTCTAACTTTCTATGATTTGGAACTCTCCTGCGAGTCCAGTTTTAGATTCCGATGATTCACTTCAGGTGTACTGTATCCCTTGGACTTCTTATTGACGATCATACACAGAAAACGCATCTGAATTTAATACAAAAGGCACAATGCCGACATAAGTACAAGAGGACTGACACTCTATCTTACTATGATTTGAACCTCTCCTGTGAGCCCAGTTTTAGATTCCGATGCTTCACTTCAGGTTTAGTGTATACCTTGGTCGTTCTTATTGACGATGAAACACAGAAATTGCATCCGAATTAATTACAAAAGGCACAATGCCGACTTAAGTACAAGAGGACTGACACTCTAAGTTTCTATGATCTGAACCTCTCCTGTGAGTCCAGTTTTAGATTCCGATGCTTCACTTCCGGTTTACTGTATTCCTTGGACCTTCTTATTGACGATGAAACACAGAAATTGCATCCGAATTTGATACAAAAGGCACAATGCCGACTTAAGTACAAGAGGACTGACACTCTAGCTTTCTATGATTTGAACCTCTCCTGTGAGTACAGTTTTAGATTCCGATGCATGAGTTCAGGTTTAGTGTATACCTTGGACATTCTCATTGACGATGAAACACAGAAAAGGCATACGAATGTAATACAAAAGGCACAATGCCGCCTTAAGTACAAAAGGACTGACACTCTAACTTTCTATGATTTGAACCTCTCCTGTGAGTCCAGTTTTAGATTCCGATGCTTCACTTCAGATTTACTGTATACCTTGGACCTTCTTACTGACGATGAAACACAGAAATTGCATCCGAAATTAAAAAAAAAGGCACAATGCCGACATAAGTACAAGAGGACTGACACTCTAACTTTCTATGATATGAACCTCTCCTGTGAGTCCAGTTTTAGATTCCGATGCTTCACTTCAGGTTTACTGTATACCGTGCACTTTCTTATTGACGATGAAACACAGAAATTGCATCTGAATGTAATACAATTGGCACAATGCCTACTTAAGTACAAGAGGACTGACACTCTAACTTTCAATGATTTGAACCTCTCCTGTGAGTCCAGTTTTAGATTCCGATGCGTCATTTCAGGTTAACTATATACCGAGCATCTTCTTACTGACGATGAAACAGAGAAATTGAATCCGAATTTGATACAAAAGGCACAATGCCGACTAAAGTACAAGAGGACTGACACTCTAACTTTCTATGATTTGAACCTCTTCTGTGAGTCCAGTTTTAGATTCCGATGCTTCACTTCAGGTTTACAGTATACCTTGAACCGTCGTATTGACGATGAAACACAGAAATTGCATCCGAATTTAATACGAAAGGCACAATGCCGACTTAAGTGCAAGAGGACTGACACACAAACTTTCTACGATTTCATCCTCTCCTGTGAGTCCAGTTTTAGATTCCGATGCTACACTTCAGATTTACTGTATACCTTGGACCTTCTTATTGACAATGAAACCCAGAAATTGCATCCGAATTTAATACAAAAGGCACAATGCCGATTTAAGTACAAGAGGACTGACACTCTAACTTTCTATGATTCGGACCTCTCCTGCGAGTCCAGTTTTAGATTCCGATGCTTCACTTCAGGTGTACTGTATCCCTTGGACTTCTTATTGACGATCAGACACAGAAATTGCATCCGAATTTAATACAAAAGGCACAATTTCGACTTAAGTACAAGAGGAATGACACTCTAACTTTCTATGATTTTAACCTCTTCTGTGAGTCCAGTTTTAGATTCAGATGCTTCACTTCAGGTTTAGTGTATACCTTGGTCCTTCTTATTTACGATGAAACACAGACATTGCATTAGAATTTAATACGAAAGGCACAATGCCGACTTAAGTACAAAAGGACTGACACTCTAACCTTCTAAGATTTGAAACTCTCCTGTTAGTCCAGTTTTAGATTCCGATGCTTCACTTCAGGTTTACTGTATACCTTGGACCTTCTTATTGACGATGAAACACAGAAATTGCATCCCAGTTTTAATACAAATGGCACAATGCCAAATTAAGTACAAGAGGACTGACACTCTAACTTTCTATGAGTTGAAAATTTCCTGTGTGTCCATTTTTAGATTCCGATGCTGCACTTCAGGTTTACTGTATACCTTGGACATTCTTATTGACGATGAAAAACAGAAATTGCAGCCGAATTTAATAGAAAGGCACAGTGCCGACTTAAGTACAAGAGGACTGACACTCTAACTTTCAATAATTTGAACCTCTCCTGTGAGTCCAGTTTCAGATTCCGATGCTTCACTTAAGGTGTACTGCATCCCATAGACCTTCTTATTGACGATGAAACACAGAAATTGCATCCGAATCTCATAAAAAAGGCACAATGCCGACTTAGGTACAAGAGGACTGACACTCAAACTTTCAATGATTTGAACCTCTCCTGTGAGTCCAGTTTTAGATTCCGATGCTTCACTTCAGGTTTACCGTATACCGTGCACTTTCTTATTGACGATGAAACAGAGAAATTGCATCCGAATTTAATACAAAAGGCACAATGCCAACTTAAGTACAAGAGGACTGACACTCTAAGTTTCTATGATTTGAACCTCTCCTGCGAGTCCAGTTTTAGATTCCGATGCTTCATTTCAGGTTTACTGTATCCCTTGGACCTTCTTATTGACAATGAAACACAGAAATTGCATCCGAATTTAATACAAAAGCCACAATGCTGATTTAAGTACAAGCGGACTGACACTCTAACTTTCTATGATTTGGAACTCTCCTGCGAGTCCAGTTTTAGATTCCGATGATTCACTTCAGGTGTACTGTATCCCTTGGACTTCTTATTGACGATCATACACAGAAAACGCATCTGAATTTAATACAAAAGGCACAATGCCGACATAAGTGCAAGAGGACTGACACTCTATCTTACTATGATTTGAACCTCTCCTGTGAGCCCAGTTTTAGATTCCGATGCTTCACTTCAGGTTTAGTGTATACCTTGGTCGTTCTTATTGACGATGAAACACAGAAATTGCATCCGAATTAATTACAAAATTCACAATGCCGACTTAAGTACAAGAGGACTGACACTCTAAGTTTCTATGATCTGAACCTCTCCTGTGAGTCCAGTTTTAGATTCCGATGCTTCACTTCCGGTTTACTGTATTCCTTGGACCTTCTTATTGACGATGAAACACAGAAATTGCATCCGAATTTGATACAAAAGGCACAATGCCGACTTAAGTACAAGAGGACTGACACTCTAGCTTTCTATGATTTGAACCTCTCCTGTGAGTACAGTTTTAGATTCCGATGCATGAGTTCAGGTTTAGTGTATACCTTGGACATTCTCATTGACGATGAAACACAGAAAAGGCATACGAATGTAATACTAAAGGCACAATGCCGCCTTAAGTACAAAAGGACTGACACTCTAACTTTCTATGATTTGAACCTCTCCTGTGAGTCCAGTTTTAGATTCCGATGCTTCACTTCAGATTTACTGTATACCTTGGACCTTCTTACTGACGATGAAACACAGAAATTGCATCCGAAATTAAAAAAAAGGCACAATGCCGACATAAGTACAAGAGGACTGACACTCTAACTTTCTATGATATGAACCTCTCCTGTGAGTCCAGTTTTAGATTCCGATGCTTCACTTCAGGTTTACTGTATACCGTGCACTTTCTTATTGACGATGAAACACAGAAATTGCATCTGAATGTAATACAATTGGCACAATGCCTACTTAAGTACAAGAGGACTGACACTCTAACTTTCAATGATTTGAACCTCTCCTGTGAGTCCAGTTTTAGATTCCGATGCGTCATTTCAGGTTAACTATATACCGAGCATCTTCTTACTGACGATGAAACAGAGAAATTGAATCCGAATTTAATACAAAAGGCACAATGCCGACTAAAGTACAAGAGGACTGACACTCTAACTTTCTATGATTTGAACCTCTTCTGTGAGTCCAGTTTTAGATTCCGATGCTTCACTTCAGGTTTACAGTATACCTTGAACCGTCGTATTGACGATGAAACACAGAAATTGCATCCGAATTTAATACGAAAGGCACAATGCCGACTTAAGTGCAAGAGGACTGACACACAAACTTTCTACGATTTCATCCTCTCCTGTGAGTCCAGTTTTAGATTCCGATGCTACACTTCAGATTTACTGTATACCTTGGACCTTCTTATTGACAATGAAACCCAGAAATTGCATCCGAATTTAATACAAAAGGCACAATGCCGATTTAAGTACAAGAGGACTGACACTCTAACTTTCTATGGTTTGGACCTCTCCTGCGAGTCCAGATCTAGATTCCGATGCTTAACTTCAGGTTTACTATATCCCTTGGACCTTCTTATTGACGATGAAACACAGAAATGGCATCCGAATTTAATACAAAAGGCACAATGCCGACTTAAGTACAAGAGGACTGACACTCTAACTTTCAATGATTTGAACCTCTCCTGTGAGTCCAGTTTTATATTCCGATGCTTCACTTCAGGTTTACTGTATCCCTTGGACCTTCTTATCGACAATGAAACACAGAAATTGCATCCGAATTTAATACAAAAGGCACAATGCTGATTTAAGTACAAGAGGACTGACACTCTAACTTTCTATGATTTGAACCTCTTCTGTGAGTCCAGTTTTAGATTCCGATGCTTCACTTCAGGTTTAGTGTATACCTTGGTCCTTCTTATTTACGATGAAACACAGACATTGCATTAGAATTTAATACGAAAGGCACAATGCCGACTTAAGTACAAAAGGACTGACACTCTAACCTTCTAAGATTTGAAACTCTCCTGTTAGTCCATTTTTAGATTCCGATGCTTCACTTCAAGTTTACTGTATACCTTGGACCTTCTTATTGACGATGAAACACAGAAATTGCATCCCAGTTTTAATACAAATGGCACAATGCCAAATTAAGTACAAGAGGACTGACACTCTAACTTTCTATGAGTTGAAAATTTCCTGTGTGTCCATTTTTAGATTCCGATGCTTCACTTCAGTTTTACTGTATACCTTGGACATTCTTATTGACGATGGAAAACAGAAATTGCAGCCGAATGTAATAGAAAAGGCACAATGCCGACTTAAGTACAAGAGGACTGACACTCTAACTTACTATGATTTGAACCTCTCCTGTGAGCCCAGTTTTAGATTCCGATGCTTCACTTCAGGTTTAGTGTATACCTTGGTCATTCTTATTGACGATGAAACACAGAAATTGCATCCGAATTAATTACAAAAGGCACAATACCGACTTAAGTACAAGAGGACTGACTCTCTAAGTTTCTATGATTTGAACCCTCCTGTGAGTCCAGTTTTAGATTCCGATGCTTCACTTCAGGTTTACTGTATCCCTTGGACCTTCTTATTGACGATGTAACTCAGAAATTGCATCCCAGTTTTAATACAAATGGCACTATGCCAAATTAAGTAGAAGAGGACTGACACTCTAACTTTCTATGATTTAAACCTCTCCTGTGAGTCCAGTTTTAGATTCCGATGCTTCACTTCAGGTTTACTGTATCCCTTGGACCTTCTTATTGACGATGAAACACAGAAATTGCATCCGAATTTGATACAAAAGGCACAATGCAGACTTAAGTACAAGAGGACTGACACTCTAACTTTCTATGATTTGAACCTCTCCTGTGAGTACAGTTTTAGATTCCGATGCATGAGTTCAGGTTTAGTGTATACCTTGGACATTCTCATTGACGATTAAACACAGAAAAGGCATCCGAATGTAATACAAAAGGCACAATGCCGCCTTAAGTACAAAAGGACTGACACTCTAACTTTCTATGATTTGAACCTCTCCTGTGAGTCCAGTTTTAGATTCCGATGCTTCACTTCAGATTTACTGTATACCTTGGACCTTCTTACTGACGATGAAACACAGAAATTGCATCCGAAATTAATAAAAAAGGCACAATGCCGACATAAGTACAAGACGACTGACACTCTAACTTTCTATGATATGAACCTCTCCTGTGAGTCCAGTTTTAGATTCCGATGCTTCACTTCAGGTTTACTGTATACCGTGCACCTTCTTATTGACGATGAAACACAGAAATTGCATCTGAATTTAATACAATTGGCACAATGCCGACTTAAGTACAAGAGGACTGACACACAAGCTTTCTATGATTTGAACCTCTCCTGTGAGTCCAGTTTTAGATTCCGATGCTTCACTTCAGGTTTACTGTATACCGTGCACCATCTTATTGACGATGAAACAGAGAAATTGCATCCGAATTTAATACAAAAAGCACAATGCCGACTTAAGTACAAGAGGGCTGACCTTCTAACTTTCTATGATTTGAACCTCTCCTGTGAGTCCTGTTGTAGATTCCGATGCTTCACTGCAGGTTTACTGTATCACATGGACCTTCTTATTGACGATGAAACACAGAAATTGCATCCGAATGTAATACAAAAGGCACAATGCCGACTTAAGTTCAAGACGAATGGCACTCTAACTTTCTATGATTTGAACCCCTCCTGCGAGTCCAGATTTAGATTCCGATGCTTAACTTCATGTTTACTGTATCCCTTGGACCTTCTTATTGACGATGAAAAACAGAAATGGCATCCGAATTTAACACAAATGTCACAATGCCGACTTAAGTACAAGAAGACTGACACTTTAATTTTCTATGTTTTGAACCCCTCCTGTGAGTCCTGTTGTAGATTCCGATGCTTCACTTCAGGTTTACTGTATCCCTTGGACCTTCTTATTGACGATGAAACACAGAAATTGCATCCGAATGTAATACAAAAGGCACAATGCTGACTTAAGTTCAAGACGACTGACACTCTAACTTTCTATGATTTGAACCTCTCCTGTGAGTCCAGTTTTATATTCCGATGCTTCACTTCAGGTTTACTGTATCCCTTGGACCTTCTTATTGACTATGAAACACAGAAATTGCATCCGAATTTAATACAAAAGGCACAATGCTGATTTAAGTACAAGAGGACTGACACTCTAACTTTCTATGATTTGGACCTCTCCTGCGAGTCCAGTTTTAGATTCCGATGCTTCACTTCAGGTGTACTGTATCCCTTGGACTCCTTAATGACGATCAAACACAGCAATTGCATCCGAATTTAATACAAAAGGCACAATGCCGACTCAGGTACAAGAGGACTGACACTCTAACTTTCTATGATTTGAACCTCTTCTGTGAGTCCAGTTTTAGGTTCCGATGCTTCACTTCAGGTTTAGTGTATACCTTGGTCCTTCTTATTTACGATGAAACACAGACATTGCATTAGAATTTAATACGAAAGGCACAATGCCGACTTAAGTACAAAAGGACTGACACTGTAACTTTCTAAGATTTGAACCCCTCCTGTTAGTCCAGTTTTAGATTCCGATGCTTCACTTCAGGTTTACTGTATACCTTGGACCTTCTTATTGACGATGAAACACAGAAATTGCATCCCAGTTTTAATACAAATGGCACAATGCCAAATTAAGTACAAGAGGACTGATACTCTAACTTTCTATGAGTTGAAAATCTCCTGTGTGTCCATTTTTAGATTCCGATGCTTCACTTAAGGTGTACTGTATCCCATGGACCTTCTTATTGACGATGAAACACAGAAATTGCATCCGAATCTCATACAAAAGGCACAATGCCGACTTAGGTACAAGAGGACTGACACTCTAACTTTCTATGATTTGAACCTCTCCTGTGAGTCCAGTTTTAGATTCCGATGCTTCACTTCAGGTTTACCGTATACCGTGCACTTTCTTATTGACGATGAAACAGAGAAATTGCATCCGAATTTAATACAAAAGGCACAATGCCGACTTAAGTACAAGAGGACTGACACTCTAACTTTCTATGATTTAAACCTCTCCTGTGAGTCCAGTTTTAGATTCCGATGCTTAACTTCAGGTTTACTGTATCCCTTGTACCTTCTTATTGACAATGAAACACAGAAATTGCATCCGATTTTAATACAAAAATCACAATGCCGCTTTAAGTACAAGAGGTCTGACTCTCTAACTTTCTATGATTTGAACCTCTCCTGTGAGCCCAGTATTAGATTCCGATGCTTCACTTCAGGTTTACTGTATACCTTGGACCTACTTATTGACGATGAAACACAGAAATTGCATCCGAAATTATTACAAAAGGCACAATGCTAACTTAAGTACAAGAGGACTGACACTCTAAGTTTCTATGATTTGGACCTCTCCTGCGAGTCCAGTTTTAGATTCCGATGCTTCACTTCAGGTGTACTGTATAACTTGGACTTCTTAATGACGGTCAAACACAGAAATTGCATCCGAATTTAATACAAAAGGCACAATGCCGACTTAGGTACAAGAGGACTGACACTCTAACTTTCTTTGATTTGAACCTCTTCTGTGAGTCCAGTTTTAGGTTCCGATGCTTCACTTCAGGTTTAGTGTATACCTTGGTCCTTCTTATTTACGATGAAACACAGACATTGCATTAGAATTTAATACGAAAGGCACAATGCCGACTTAAGTACAAAAGGACTGACACTGTAACTTTCTAAGATTTGAACCTCTCCTGTTAGTCCAGTTTTAGATTCCGATGCTTCACTTCAGGTTTACTGTATACCTTGGACCTTCTTATCGACGATGAAACACAGAAATTGCATCCCAGTTTTAATACAAATGGCACAATGCCAAACTAAGTACAAGAGGACTGACACTCCAACTTTCTATGAGTTGAAAATCTCCTGTGTGTCAATGTTTAGATTCCGATGCTTCACTTCAGGTTTACTGCATACCTTGGACATTCTTATTGACGATGAAACACAGAAATTGCAGCCGAATTTAATAGAAAAGGCACAATGAAGACTTAAGTACAAGAGGACTGACACACTAACTTTCAATAATTTGAACCTCTCCTGTGAGTCCAGTTTCAGATTCCGATGCTTCACTTAAGGTGTACTGTATCCCATGGACCTTCTTATTGACGATGAAACACAGAAATTGCATCCGAATCTCATACAAAAGGCACAATGCCGACTTAGGTACAAGAGGACTGACACTCTAACTTTCTATGATTTGAACCTCTCCTGTGGGTCCAGTTTTAGAATCCGATGCTTCACTTCAGGTTTACCGTATACCGTGCACTTTCTTATTGACGATGAAACAGAAAAATTGCATCCGAATTTAATACAAAAAAATTCACAATGCCGACTTAAGTACAAGAGGACTGACACTCTAACTTTCTATGATTTAAACCTCTCCTGTGAGTCCAGTTTTAGATTCTGATGCTTAACTTCAGGTTTACTGTATACCTTGGACATTCTTATTGACGATGAAACACAGAAATTGCATCTGAATTTAATACAAAAGGCACAATGCCGACATAAATACAAGAGGACTGACACTCTAACTTACTATGATTTGAACCTCTCCTGTGAGCCCAGTTTTAGATTCCGATGCTTCACTTCAGGTTTAGTGTATACCTTGGTCGTTCTTATTGACGATGAAACACAGAAATTGCATCCAAAATTAATACAAAAGGCACAATGCCGACTTAAGTACAAGAGGACTGACACTCAAACCTTCTATGATTTGAACCTCTCCTGTGAGTCCAGTTTTAGATTCCGATGCTTCACTTCATGTGTACTGTATCCCATGGCCCTTCTTGTTGACGACGAAACACAGAAATTGCATCCGAATCTCATACAAATAGCACAATGCCGACTTAAGTACAAGAGGACTGACACTCTAACTTTCTATGATTTGAACCTCTCCTGTGAGTACAGTTTTAGATTTTGATGCACCACTTCAGGTTTAGTGTATACCTTGGACATTCTCATTGACGATGAAACACAGAAAAGGCATCCGAATGTAATACAAAAGGCACAATGCCGCCTTAAGTACAAAAGGACTGACACTCTAACGTTCTATGATTTAAACCTCTCCTGTGAGTCCAGTTTTAAATTCCGATGCTTCACTTCAGATTTACTGTATACCTTGGACCTTCTTACTGACGATGAAACACAGAAATTGCATCCGAAATTAATAAAAAAGGCACAATGCCGACATAAGTACAAGAGGACTGACACTCTAATTTTCTATGATATGAACCTCTCCTGTGAGTCCAGTTTTAGATTCCGATGCTTCACTTCAGGTTTACTCTATACCGTGCACCTTCTTATTGACGATGAAACAGAGAAATTGCATCCGAATTTAATACAAAAGGCACAATGCCGACTTAAGTACAAGAGGACTGACACTCTAAATTTCTATGATTTGAACCTCTCCTGTGTGTCCAGTTTTAGATTCCGATGCTTCACTTCAGGTTTACTGTATACCTTGGACATTCTTATTGACGATGAAGTACAGAAATTGCATCCGAATTTAATACAAACGGCACAATGCCAACTTAAGTACAAGTGGACTGACACTCTAACTATCTATGATGTGAACCTCCCCTGGGAGTCCAGTTTTATATTCCGATGCTTCACTTTAGGTTTACTATATCCCTTGGACCTTCTTATTGACGATGAAACACAGAAATTGCATCCCAATTTAATGCAAAAGGCACAATGCCGGCTTGAGTTCAGGAGGACTGACAATCTAACTTTCTATGATTTGTACCTCTCCTGTGAGTCCAGTATTAGATTCCGATGCTTCACTTCAGGTTTTCTGTATCCCTTGGACCTTCTTATTGACGATGAAACACAGAAATTGCATCCGAATAAAATACAAAAGACACAATGCCGACTTAAGTACAAGAGGATTGACACTTTAATTTTCTATGATTTGAACCTCTCCTGTGAGTCCAGTTTTAGATTCCGATGCTTCACTTCAGGTTTACTGTATCCCTAGGACCTTCTTATTGACGATGAAACACAGATATAGCATCTAAAATTAATACAAAAGGCACAATGCCCACTTAAGTACAAAAGGACTGACACGCTAACTTTCTATGATTTGAACCTCTCCTGTGAGTCCAGTTTTAAATTCCGATGCTTCACTTCAGGTTTAGTGTATACCTTCGTCCTTCTTGTTGACGGTGAAACACAGAAATTGCATCCCAATTCTATACAAAAGGCCCAATGCCGGCTTAAGTACAAGAGGACTGACACTCTAACTTTCTATGATTTGAACCTCTCCTGTGAGTCCAGTTTTAGATTCCGATGCTTCATTTCAGGTTAACTATATACCGAGCACCTTCTTATTGACGATGAAACAGAGAAATTGCATCCGAATTTAATACAAAAGGCACAATGCCGACTTAAGTACAAGAGGACTGACACTCTAACTTTCTATGATTTGAACCTCTTCTGTGAGTCCAGTTTTAGATTCCGATGCTTCACTTCAGGTTTACAGTATACCTTGAACCGTCGTATTGAAGATGAAACACAGAAATTGCATCCGAATGTAATATAAAAGGCACAATGCCGACTTAAGTGCAAGAGGACTGACACACAAACTTTCTACGATTTGATCCTCTCCTGTGAGTCCAGTTTTGGATTCCGATGCTTCTCTTCAGGTTTACCGTATACCTTGGACCTTCTTATTGACGATGAACCCCAGAAATCGCATTGAATGTAATACAAAATGCACAATGCCGACTTAAGTACAAGAGGTCTGACACTGTAACTTTCTATATTTTTAACCTCCCTGCGAGACCAGTTTTAGATTCCGATGCTTCACTTCAGGTATACTGTATCCCTTGGACCTTCTTATTGACGATGAAACACAGAAATTGCATCCCAATTTAATACAAAAGGCACGATGCCCAATTAAGTTCAAGAGAACTGACCTCTAACTTTCTATGATTTGAACCTCTCCTGTGAGTCCAGTTTTAGATTCCGATGCATCACTTCAGGTTTACTGTATACCTTGCAGTTTCTTATTGACGATGAAACACAGAAAATGCATCCGAATTTAATACAAAAGGCACAATGCCGGCTTAAGTACATAAGGACTGTCACTCTAATTTTCTATGATTTGAACCTCTCCTGTGAGTCCAGTTTTGGAAGCCGATGCTTCACTTCAGGTTTACTGTACACCTTGGACCTTCTTATTGACGATGAAACACAGAAATTTCATCCGAATTTAATAAATAATTCACAATGCCGACTTAAGTACAAGAGGACTGACACTCTAACTTTCTATGATATGAACCACTTCTGTGAGTCCAGTTTTAGATTCCGATGCTTCATTCCAGGTTTACTGTATACCGTGCACCATCTTATTGACGATGAAACAGAGAAATTGCATCCGAATTTAATACAAAAGGCACAATGCGGATTTAAATACAAGAGGGCTGACCTTCTAACTTTCTATGATTTGAACCTCTCCTGTGAGTCCAGTTTTAGATTCCGATGATACACTTCAGATTTACTATATACCTTGGACCTTCTTATTGACAATGAAACACAGAATTTGCATCCGAATTTAATACAAAAGGCACAATGCAGATATAAGTACAAGAGGACTGACACTCTAACTTTCTATAATTTGGACGTCTCCTGCGAGTTCAGATTTAGATTCCGATGCTTCACATCAGGATTACTGTATACCCTGGACCTTCTTATTGACGATGAAACACAGATATTGCATCCGAATTTAATAAAAAAGCACAATGCCGACTTAAGTACAATGGGACTGACACACTAAGTTTCTACGATTTGAACCTCTCCTGTGAGTCCAGTATTAGATTCCGATGCTTCACTTCAGGTTTACTGTATCCCTTGGACCTTCTTATTGACGATGAAACACAGAAATTGCATCCGAATTTAATACCATAGACACAATGCCGACTTAAGTACAAGAGGACTGACACATTAATTTTCTATGATTTGAACCTCTCCTGTGGGTCCAGTTTCAGATTCCGATGCTTCACTTCAGGTTTACTGTATCCCTTGGACCTTCTTATTGACGATGAAACACCGAAATTGCATCTGAAAGTAATACAAAAGGCACAATGCCGACTTAAGTACAAAAGGACTGACACTCTAACTTTCTACGATTTGAACCTCTCCTGTGAGTCCAGTTTTAGATTCCGATGCTACACTTCAGATTTACTATATACCTTGGACCTTATTGTTGACAATGAAACACAGAAATTGCATCTGAATTTAATACAAAAGGCACAATGCCGATATAAGTACAAGAGGACTGACACTCTAACTTTCTATGATTTGGACCTCTCCTGCGAGTTCAGTTTTAGATTCCGATGCCTCACTTCAGGTTTACTGTATCCCTTGGACCATCTTATTGACGATCAAACACAGAAATTGCATCCGAATTTAATACAAAGTCACAATGCCGACTTAAGTACAAGAAGATTGACACTTTAACTTTCTATGATTGGAACCTCTCCTGTGAGTCCAGTTTTAGATTCCGATGCTTCACTTCAGGTTTAGTGTATACCTTGGTCCTTCTTATTGACGATGATTCACAGAAATTGCATGCGAATTTAATACAAAATGCACAATGCCGACTTATGTACAAGAGGACTGACACTCTAACTTTGTATGATTTGAACCTCTCCTGTGAGTCCAGTTTT
The DNA here is from genome assembly GCF_021461395.2 of Schistocerca americana. Lineage (NCBI taxonomy): Eukaryota > Metazoa > Arthropoda > Insecta > Orthoptera > Acrididae > Schistocerca > Schistocerca americana. The sequence continues at coordinate 72,824,380 of NC_060121.1, read as the reverse complement.
AGATACCGATGCTTCATTTCAGGTTTACTGTATACCTGGGACCTTCTTATTGACGATGAAACACAGAAATTGCATCCGAATTTAATACAAAAGGCACAATGCCGACTTAAGTACAAGGGGACTGACACACTAACTTTCTACGATATGATCCTCTCCTGTGATTCCAGTTTTGGATTCCGATGCTTTACTTCAGGTTTACTGTATACCTTGGACCTTCTTGTTGACGATGAAACACAGAAATTGCATCCGACGTTAATACAAAAGGCACAATGCCGACTTAAGTACAAGAGGACTAACACTCTAACTTTCTATGATTTAAACAACCCCTGCGAGTCCAGTTTTAGATTCCGATGCTTCACTTCAGGTTTACTGTACCCCTTGGACCTTCTTATTCACGATGAAACACAGAAATTGCAACCCAATATAATACGAAAGGCACAATGCCGACTTAAGTTCAAGAGGACTGACACTCTAACTTTCTATGATTTGAAACCCTCCTGTGAGTCCAGTATTAGATTCCGATGCTTCACTTCAGGTTTACTGTATCCCTTGGACCTTCTTATTGACGATGAAACACAGAAACTGCATCCGAATTTAATACAAATGACAAAATGCCGACTTAAGTACAAGAGGACCGACACTCTAACTTTCTATGATTTGGAACTCTCCTGCGAGTCCAGTTTCAGATTCCGATGCTTCCCTTCAGGTTTACTGTATCCCTTGGACATTCTTATTGACGATGAAACACAGAAATCGCATCCGAATGTAATACAAAAGGCATAATGCCGACTTAAGTACAAGAGGTCTGACACTCTAACTTTCTATGTTTTGAACCTCTCCTGTGATTCCAGTTTTAGATTCCGGTGCTTCACCTCAGGTTTACTGTATACCTTGGACCTACTTATTGACGATGAAACACAGATATTGCATCCGAATTTAATATAAAAGTCACATTGCCGACTTAAGTACAAGAGGACTGACACTCTAACTTTCCTTGATTTGAAACCCTCCTGTGAGTCCAGTCATAGATTCTCATGCATCACTTCAGGTTTACTGTATACCTTGGACCTTCTTATTGACGATGAAACACAGAAACTGCATCCGAATTTAATACAAAAGGCACAGTGCCGACTTCAGTACAAGAGGACTGACTCACTAACTTTCTACGATTTGAACCTCTCCTGTGAGTCCAGTTTTAGATACCGATGCTTCACTTCAGGTTTACTGTATACCTTGGACCTTCTTATTGACGATGAAACACAGAAATTGCATCCGAATTTAATACAAAAGGCTCAATGCCGACTTAGGTACAAGAGGACTGACACTCTAACTTTCTATGATTTGAACCTCTCCCGCGAGTCCAGATTTAGATTCTGATGCTTCACTTCAGGTTTACTGTATTCCTTCGACCTTCTTATTGACGATGAAACACAGAAATTACATCGCAATATAGTACAAAAGACACAATGCCAAATTAAGTACAAGAGGATTGACTCTGTAACTTTCTATGATTTGAACCTCTTCTGTGAGTCCAGTTTTAGATTCCGATGCTTCACTTCAGGTTTACTGAATCCCTTGGACCTTCTTTTTGAAGATGATTCACAGAAATTGCATCCAAATTTAATACAAAATGCACAATGAAGGCTTATGTACAAGAGGACTGACCTTCAAATTATCTATGATTTGAACCTCTCCTGGGAGACCAGTTCTAGATTCCGATGCTTCACTTCAGATTTACTGTATACCTTGGACCTTCTTATTGACGATGAAGCACAGATATTGCATCCGAATTTAATACAAAAGGCATAATGCCAACATAAGTACAAGTGGACTGACACTCTAACTTTCTATGATTTGGTCCTCTCCTGCGAGCCCAGTTTTAGATTCCGATGCTTCACTTCAGGTTTACTGTATACCTTGAACCATCTTATTGACGATGAAACACAGATATGGCATCCAACTTTAATAAAAAAGGCACAATGGCGACCTAAGTACAAGAGGACTGACACTCTAACTTTCTATGATAAGAATCCCTCCTGTGAGTCCAGTTTTAGATTTCGATGCTTCACTTCAGGTTTACTGTATACTGTGCACCTTCTTATAGCCGATGAAACAGAGGAATTGCATCCGAATTTAATACAAAAGCCACATCGCCGACTTAAGTACAAGAGGACTGACACTGTATCTTTCTATGATTTGAACCACTCCGGTGAGTCCAGTTTTAGATTCCGATTCTGCACTTCAGGTTTAGTGTATACCTTGGACCGTCTTAATGACGATGAAACACAGAAATTGCATCCGAATTTAATACAAAAGGCACAATGCCCACTTAAGGACAAGAGGACTGACACACTAACTTTCTACGATTTGATCCTCTCCTGTGAGTCTAGTTTTGGATTCCGATGCTTCACTTCAGGTTTACTGTACTCGTTGCACCTTCTTATTGACGATGAAACACAGAAATTGCATCCCAATTTAATACAAAAGGCTCAATGCCGACTTCAGTTCAAGAGGACTGACACTCTAACCTTCTATGATTTGAACGTCACCTGTGAGTCCAGTATTAGATTCCGATGCTTCACTTCAGGTTTACTGTATCCCTTGGACCTTCTTATTGACGATGAAACACAGATATTGCATCCGAATTTAATACGGAAGGCATAATGCCGACTTAAGTACAAGAGGTCTGACGCTCTAACTTTCTATGATTTGAACCTCTCCTGTGAGTCCAGTTTTAGATTCTGATGCTACACTTCAGGTATACTGTATACCTTGGACCTTCTTATTGACGATGAAACACAGAAATTGCATCCGAATTTAAACAAAAGGCACAATGCCGACTTAAGTACAAGAGGACTGACACTCTAACATTCTTTGATTTGAACCTCTCCTGAGAGTCCAGTTTTCTATTCCAATGCTTCACTTCAGGTTTACTGTATACCTTGGACCTTCATATTGACGTTGGAACACAGAAATTGGATCCGAATTTAATACAAAAGGCACAATGCCGACTAAAATAGAAGTGGACAGACACTCTAACTTTCTATGATTTAATCCTCTTCTGTGAGTCCAGTTTTAGATTCCGATGCTTCACTTCAGGTTTACTGTATACCTTTTACCTTCTTATTGACGTTGTAACACAGAAATTGCATCCCAATATAATACAAAAGGCACAATGCCGACTTAAGTACAAGAGGACTGGCACACAACTTTCTACGATTTGAACCTCTCCTGTGAGTCCAGTTTTAGATACCGATGCTTCACTTCAGGTTTACTGTATACCTTGGACCTTCTTATTGACGATGAAACACAGAAATTGCATTTGAATTTAACACAAAAGGCTCAATGCCGACTTAGGTACAAGAGGACTGACACTCTAACTTTCTATGATTTGAACCTCTCCTGTGAGTCCAATTTTAGATTCCGATGCTTCACTTCAGGTTTACTGTATCCCTTGGACCTTCATATTGACGATGATTCACAGAAATTGCATCCGAATTTAATACAAAATGCACAATGCCGACTTATGTACAAGAGGACTGACACTTTAACTTTCTATGATTTGAACCTCTCCTGTGAGTCCAGGTTTAGTTTCCGGTCCTTCACTTCAAGATTACTGTATACCTTGGACCTTCTTATGGTCGATATAACAGAGAAATTGCATCCGAATTTAATACGAAAAGCACAATGCCGACATAAGTACATGGGGACTGACACTCTAATTTTCTATGATTTGAACCTCTCCTGTGAGTCCAGATTTAGATTCTGATGCTTCACTTCAGGTTTACTGTACACCTTGGACCTTCTTATTGACGATGAAACACAGAAATAGCATCCGAATTTAATACAAAAGGCACAATGCCGACTTAATTACAAGAGGACTGACACACTAACTTTCTACGATTTGAACCTCTCCTGTGAGTCCAGTTTTAGATACCGATGCTTCACTTCAGGTTTACTGTATCCATTGGACCTTCTTATTGACGATGAAACACAGAAATTGCATCCGAATTCAATACAAAAGCACAATGCCAACTTAAGTACAAGAGGACTGACACTCTAACTTTCTACGATTTGAACCTCTCCTGTGAGTCCAGTTTTAGATTCCGAAGCTTCACATCAGGTTTACTGTATCCCTTGGACCTTCTTATTGACGATAAAACACAGAAATTGCATCCGAATTTAATTCGAAAGGCACAATGCCGACTTAAGTACAAGATGACTGACACTCTAACTTTCTATGATTTGAAACTCTCCTGTGAGTCCAGTTATAGATTCTGATGCTTCACTTCAGGTTTACTGTACACCTTGGACCTTCTTATTGTCGATGAAACACAGAAATTGCATCCGAATTTAATACAAAAGTCACAAGGCCGACTTAAGTACAAGAGGACTGACACACTAACTTTCTACGATTTGAACCTCTCCTGTGAGTCCAGTTTTAGATTCCGATGCTTCACTTCAGGATTACTGTATACCTTGGACCTTCTTATTGACGATGAAACACAGATATTGCATCCGACTTTAATAAAAAAGCACAATGCCGACTTAAGTACAAGTGGGCTGACACTCTAACTTTCTATGATTTGAACCTCTCCTGGGAGTCCAGTTTTAGATTCCGATGCTTCACTTCAGGTTTACTGTATACCTTGGACCTTCTTATTGACGATGAAACACAGATATTGCATCCGATTTTAATACAAAAGGCACAATGCAGACTTAAGTACAAGAGGACTGACACTCTAACGTTCTATGATTTAAACCTCTCCTGTGAGTCCAGTTTTACATTCCGATGCTTCACTTCAGGTTTACTGTATCCCTTGGACCTTCTTATTGACGTTGAAACACAGATATTGGATCCGAAGTTAATACAAATGGCACAATGCCGACTTCAGTAGAAGTAAACAGACACTCTAACTTTCTATGATTTGAACTTCTCCTGTCAGTCCAGTTTTAGATTCCGATGCTTCACTTCAGGTTTACTGTACACCTTGGACCTTCTTATTGACGATGAAACAGAGAAATAGCATCCGAATTTAATACAGAAGGCACAATGCCGACTTAAGTACAAGAGGACTGACACACTACTTTCATACGATTTGAACCTCTCCTGTGAGTCCAGTTTTAGATACCGTTGCTTCTCTTCAGGTTTACTGTTTCCCTTGGACCCTTTTATTGACGAAGGAACACAGAAATTGCATCCAAAGTTAATACAAAAGCCACAATGCCGACTTAAGTACAAGAGGACTGACACTCTAACTTTCTATGACTTGAAGCTCTCCTGTGAGTCCAGTTTTAGATTTCGATGCTTCACTTCAGGTTTACTGTATACCTTGGACCTTCTTATTGTCGATGAAACACAGAAATAGCATCCGAATTTAATTCAAAAGGCACAAGGCCGACTTAAGTACAAGTGGTCTGATACTCTAACTTTCTATGATTTGAACCTCTCCTGTGAGTCCAGGTTTAGATTCCGATGCTTCACTTCAGGTTTACTGTATACCTTGGACCTTCTTATTGACGATGAAACACAGAAATTGCATCCGAATTTAATACAAAAGGCACATTGCCGACATAAGTACTAGAGGACTGACACTCTAACTTTCTATGATTTAAACCTCTCCTGTGAGTTCAGTTTTAGTTTCCGATGCTTCACTTCAGGTTTACTGTATGCCTTTTACACTCTTATTGACGTTGTAACACAGAAATTGCATCCCAATTTAATACAAAAGGCACAATGCGCTCTAAAGTACAAGAGGACTGACACACTAACTTTCTACGATTTGAACCTCTCCTGTGAGTCCAGTTCTACGTGTCGATGTTTCACTTCAGGTTTACTGTATCCCTTGGACCTTCTTATTGACGATGCTTCACAGAAATTGCATCCGAATTTGATACAAAATGCACAATGCCGACTTATGTACAAGAGGTCTGACACTTTAACTCTCTATGATTTGAACCTCTCCTGTGAGTCCAGGTTCAGATTCCGATCCCTCACTTCAGGTTTTCTGTATACCTTGGACCTTCTTATTGACGATGAAACACAGAAATAGCATCCGAATGTAATACAAAAAGCACAATGCCGACTTAAGTACAACAGGACTGAAACACGAACTTTCTACGATTTGAACCTATCCAGTGAGTCCAGTTTTAGATACCGATGCTTCACTTCAGGTTTACTGTATCCCTTGGACCTTCTTCTTGACGATGAAACACAGAAATTGCATCCGAATTTAATACAAAAGTCACAATGCCGACTTAAGTACAAGAGGACTGACACTCTAACTTTCTATGATTTGAACCTCTCCTGTGAGTCCAGTTTTAGATTCCGATGCTTCGCTCCTGGTTTACTGTATACGTTGAACCTTCTTATTGACGATGAAACACAGAAACTGCATCCGAATTTAATACAAAAATGCACAATGCCGACTTAAGTACAAGAGGACTGACACTCTAACTTTCTATGATTTCAAACTCTCCTATGAGTCCAGTTATACATTCTGATGCTTCACTTCAGGTTTACTGTATACCTTGGACCTTCTTATTGACGATGAAACACAGAAATTGCATCCGAATTTAATACAAAAGGCACAATGCCGACTTAAACACAAGAGGACTGACACACTAACTTTCTACGATTTGAACCTCTCCTCTGAGTCCAGTTTTAGATACCGATGCTTCACTTCGGTTTACTGCATACCTTGGAGCTTCGTATTGACGATGAAACACAGAAATTGCATCCGAATTTAATACAAAAGGCTCAATGCCGACTTAGGTACAAGAGGACTGACACTCTAACTTTCTATGATTTGAACCTCTCCTGCGAGTCCAGTTTCAGATTCTGATGCTTCACTTCAGGTTTACTGTATCCCTTGGACCTTCTTATTGACGATGAAACACAGAAATTGCATCCCAATTTAATACAAAAGGCTCAATGCCGACTTAGGTACAAGAGGACTGACACTCTAACTTTCTATGATTTGAACCTCTCCTGCGAGTCCAGTTTCAGATTCTGATGCTTCACTTCAGGTTTACTGTATCCCTTGGACCTTCTTATTGACGATGATTCACAGAAATTGCATCAGAATTTAATACAAAATGCACAATGCTGACTTATGTACAAGAAGACTGACACTTTAACTTTCTATGATTTGAACCTCTCCTGTGTGTCCAGTTTTAGATTTCGATTTTCATTTCAGGTTTACTGTACACCGTGCACTTTCTTATTGCCGATGGAACAGAGGAATTGCATCCGAATTTAATACAAAAGCCAGATTGCCGACTTAAGTACAAGATGACTGACGCTCTAACTTTCTATGATTTGAACCTCTCCGGTGAGTCCAGTTTTAGATTCCGATTCTGCACTTCAGGTTTACTGTATACCTTGGACCGTCTTATTGACGATGAAACACAGAAATTGCATCCGAATTTAATACAAAAGGCACAATGCCGACTTCAGTACAAGAGGACTGACACACTAACTTTCTACGATTTGATCCCCTCCTGTGAGTCCAGTTTTGGATTCCGATGCTTTACTTCAGGTTTACTGTATACCTTGGACCTTCTTATTTACGATGAAACACAGAAATTGCATCCCAATTGAATATAAAAGGCACAATGCCGAATTAAGTACAAGAGGACTGACACTCTAACTGTCTATGATTTGAACCCCTCCTGTGAGTCCAGTTTCAGATTTCGATGTTTCATTTCAGGTTTACTGTATACCGTGCACCTTCTTATTGCCGATGGAACAGAGGTATTGCATCCGAATTTAATACAAAAGGCACAATGCCGACTTAAGTACAAGAGGACTGACACACTATCTTTCTACGATTTGATCCTCTCCTGTGAGTCCAGTTTTTAATTCCGATGCTTCACTGCAGGTTTACTGTATACCTTGGACCTTCTTATTGACGATGAAACACAGAAATTGTATCCGACTTTAATACAAAAGGCACAATACCGACTTAAGTACAGGAGGACTAACACTCTAACTTACTATGATTTGAACCTCCCCTGCGAGTTCAGTTTTAGATTCCAATGCTTCACTTCAGGTTTACTGTACCCCTTGGACCTTCTTATTGACGATGAAACACAGAAATTGCATCCCAATTTAATACAAAAGGCACAATGCCGACATAAGTTCAAGAGGACTTAAACTCTAACTTTCTATGATTTGGACCCCTCCTGCGAGTCCAGTTTTAGATTCCGATGCTGCACTTCATGTTTACTGTATCCCTTGGACATTCTTATTGACGATGTAACACAGAAATTACATCCGAATTTAATACAAATGCATAATACCGACTAGGTACAAGAGGTCTGACACTCTAACTTACAATGATTTGAACCTCTCCTGTGAGTCCAGTTTTCGATTCCGGTGCTTCACTTCAGGTTTACTGTATACCTTGGACCTACTTATTGACGATGAAACACAGATATTGCATCCGAATTTAATACAAAAGTCACATTGCCGACTTAAGTACAAGAGGACTGACACTCTAACTTTCTTTGATTTGGACCACTCCTGCGAGTCCTATTTTTGATTCCCATGCTTCACTTCAGGTTTACTGTATCCCTTGGACCTTCTTATTGACGATGAAACACAGAAATTGCATCCGAATTTAATACTAAAGGCACAATGCCGACTTAAGTACAAGAGGACTGACACTCTAACTTTCTATGATTTGAACCTCTCCTGTGAGCCCAGACTTAGATTCCGATCCTTCACTTCAAGTTTACTGTATCCCTTGGACCTTCTTATTCACGATGAATATCAGAAATTGCATCCGAATTTAATACTAAAGGCACAATGCAGACTTAAGTACAAGAGGACTGACACTCTAACTTTCTATGGTTTGAACCTCTCCTGTGGGTCCAGTTTCAGATACCGATGCTTCACTTCAGGTTTACTGTATCCCTTGGACCTTCTTATTGACGATGAAACACAGAAATTGCATTCGAATTTAATACGAAAGGCACAATGCCGACTTAAGTACAAGAGGACTGACACTCTAACTTTCTATGATTTGAAACTCTCCTGTGAGTCCAGTTATAGATTCTGATGCTTCACTTCAGGTTTACTGTACATCTTGGCCCCTCTTATTGACGATGAAACACAGAAATTGCATCCGAATTTAATACAAAAGGCACAATGCTGACTTAAGTACAAGAGGACTGTCACACGAACTTTCTACGATTTTTACCTATCCAGTGAGTCCAGTTTTAGATACCGATGCTTCACTTCAGGTTTACTGTACCCCTTGGACCTTCTTCTTGACGATGAAACACAGAAATTGGATTCGACTTCAATACAAAAGGCACAATGCCGACTTGAGTAGAAGTGGACTGACATTCTAACTTTCTATGATTTGAACTTCTCCTGTGAGTCCAGTTTTCGATTCCGATGCTTCTCTTCAGGTGTACTGTATCCCTTGGACCCTTTTATTGACGAAGGAACACAGAAATTGCATCCAAAGTTAATAGAAAAGCCACAATGCCGACTTAAGTACAAGAGGACTGACACTCTAACTTTCTATGACTTGAACCTCTCCTGTGAGTCCAGTTTTAGATTTCGATGCTTCACTTCAGGTTTACTGTATACCTTGGACCTTCTTATTGACGATGAAACACAGAAATAGCATCCGAATTTAATTCAAAAGGCACAATGCCGACTTAAGTACAAGTGGACTGATACTCTAACTTTCTATGATTTGAATCTCTCCTGTGAGTCCAGGTTTAGATTCCGATGCTTCACTTCAGGTTTACTGTATACCTTGACCTTCTTATTGACGATGAAACACAGAAATTGCATCCGAATTTAATACAAAAGGCACATTGCCGACATAAGTACTAGAGGACTGACACTCTAACTTTCTATGATTTAAACCTCTCCTGTGAGTTCAGTTTTATTTTCCGATGCTTCACTTCAGGTTTACTGTATACCTTTTACATTCTTATTGACGTTGTAACACAGAAATTGCATCCCAATTTAATACAAAAGGCACAATGCGCTCTAAAGTACAAGAGGACTGACACACTAACTTTCTACGATTTAAACCTCTCCTGTGAGTCCAGTTTTAAGTGTCGATGTTTCACTTCAGGTTTACTGTATCCCTTGGACTTTCTTATTGACGATGCTTCACAGAAATTGCATCCGAACTTGATACAAAATGCACAATGCCGACTTATGTACAAGAGGACTGACACTTTAACTCTCTATGATTTGAACCTCTCCTGTGAGTCCAGGTTTAGATTCCGATCCCTCACTTCAGGTTTTCTGTATACCTTGGACCTTCTTATTGACGATGAAACACAGAAATAGCATCAGAATTTAATACAAAAAGCACAATGCCAACTTAAGTACAAGAGGACTGACACACGAACTTTCTACGATTCGAACCTATCCAGTGAGTCCAGTTTTAGATACCGATGCTTCACTTCAGGTTTACTGTATCCCTTGGACCTTCTTCTTGACGATGAAACACAGAAATTGCATCCGAATTTAATACAAAAGTCACAATGCCGACTTAAGTACAAGAGGACTGACACTCTAACTTTCTATGATTTGAACCTCTCCTGTGAGTCCAGTTTTAGATTCCGATGCTTCACTCCTGGTTTACTGTATACGTTGAACCTACTTATTGACGATGAAACACAGAAACTGCATCCGAATTTAATACAAAAGGCACAATGCCGACTTAAGTACAAGAGGACTGACACTCTAACTTTCTATGATTTCAAACTCTCCTATGAGTCCAGTTATATATTCTGATGCTTCACTTCAGGTTTACTGTATACCTTCGACCTTCTTATTGACGATGAAACACAGAAATTGCATCCGAATTTAATACAAAAGGCACAATGCCGACTTAAACACAAGAGGACTGACACACTAACTTTCTACGATTTGAACCTCTCCTGTGAGTCCAGTTTTAGATACCGATGCTTCACTTCGGTTTACTGCATACCTTGGAGCTTCTTATTGACGATGAAACACAGAAATTGCATCCGAATTTAATACAAAAGGCTCAATGCTGACTTAGGTACAAGAGGACTGACACTCTAACTTTCTATGATTTGAACCTCTCCTGCGAGTCCAGTTTCAGATTCTGATGCTTCACTTCAGGTTTACTGTATCCCTTGGACCTTCTTACTGACGATGAAACACAGATATTGCATCCCAATTTAATACAAAATGCTCAATGCCGACTTAGGTACAAGAGGACTGACACTCTAACTTTCTATGATTTGAACCTCTCCTGCGAGTCCAGTTTCAGATTCTGATGCTTCACTTCAGGTTTACTGTATCCCTTGGACCTTCTTATTGACGATGATTCACAGAAATTGCATCAGAATTTAATACAAAATGCACAATGCTGACTTATGTACAAGAAGACTGACACTTTAACTTTCTATGATTTGAACCTCTCCTGTGAGTCCAGTTTTAGATTTCGATTTTCATTTCAGGTTTACTGTACTCCGTGCACCTTCTTGTTGCCGATGGAACAGAGGAATTGCATCCGAATTTAATACAAAAGCCAGATTGCCGACGTATGTACAAGATGACTGACGCTCTAACTTTCTATGATATGAACCTCTCCGGTGAGTCCAGTTTTAGATTCCGATTCTGCACTTCAGGTTTACTGTATACCTTGGACCGTCTTATTGACGATGAAACACAGAAATTGCATCCGAATTTAATACAAAAGGCACAATGCCGACTTAAGTACAAGAGGACTGACACACTAACTTTCTACGATTTAATCCCCTCCTGTGAGTCCAGTTTTGGATTCCGATGCTTCACTTCAGGTTTACTGTATACCTTGGACCTTCTTATTTACGATGAAACACAGAAATTGCATCCCAATTTAATACAAAAGGCACAATGCCGAATTAAGTACAAGAGGACTGACACTCTAACTGTCTATGATTTGAACCTCTCCTGTGTGTCCAGTTTTAGATTCCGATGCTTCACTTCAGGTTTGCTGTATCCCTTGGACCTTCTTATTGACGATGATTCACAGAAATTGCATCCGAATTTAATACAAAATGCCCAATGCCGACTTATGTACAAGATGACTGACACTCTAACTTTCTATGATTTGAACCTCTCCGGTGAGTCCAGTTTTAGATTCCGATTCTGCACTTCAGGTTTACTGTATACCTTGGACCGTCTTATTGACGGTGAAACACAGAGATTTCATCCGAATTTAATACAAAAGGCACAATGCCGACTTAAGTACAAGAGGACTGACACACTATCTTTCTACGATTTGATCCTCTCCTGTGAGTCCAGTTTTGGATTCCGATGCTTCACTGCAGGTTTACTGTATACCTTGGACCTTCTTATTGACGATGAAACACTGAAATTGCATCCGAATTTAATACTAAAGGCACAATGCCGACTTAAGTACAAGAGGACTGACACTCTAACTTTCTATGATTTGAACCTCTCCTGTGAGCCCAGGTTTAGATTCCGATCCTTCACTTCAAGTTTACTGTATCCCTTGGACCTTCTTATTGACGATGAATCACAGAAATTGCATCCGAATTTAATACTAAAGGCACAATGCAGACTTAAGTACAAGAGGACTGACACTCTAACTTTCTATGATTTGAACCTCTCCTGTGAGTCCAGTTATAGATACCGATTCTTCACTTCATTTTTACTGTATCCCTTGGACCTTCTTTTTGACGATGCTTCACAGAAATTGCATCCGAATTTGATACAAAATGCACAATGCCGACATATGTACAAGAGGACTGACACTTTAACTCTCTATGATTTGAACCTATCCTGTGGGTCCAGGTTTAGATTCCGATGCTTCACTTCAGGTTTTCTGTATACCTTGGACCTTCTTATTGACGATGAAACACAGAAATAGCATCCGAATTTAATACAAGAAGCACAATGCCGACTTAAGTACAAGAGGACTGACACACGAACTTTCTACGATATGAACCTCTCCAGTGAGTCCAGTTTTAGATACCGATGCTTCACTTCAGGTTTACTGTATCCCTTGGACCTTCTTCTTGACGATGAAACACAGAAATTGCATCTGAATTTAATACAAAAGGCACAATTCCGACTTAAGTACAAGAGGACTGACACTCTAACATTCTATGATTTGAACCTCTCCTGTGAGTCCAGTTTTAGATTCCGAAGCTTCACATCAGGTTTACTGTATCCCTTGGACCTTCTTATTGACGATGAAACACAGATATTGCATCCGAATTTAATACGAAAGGCACAATGCCGACTTAAGTACAAGAGGACTGACACTCTAATTTTCTATGATTTGAAACTCTCCTGTGAGTCCAGTTATAGATTCTGATGCTTCACTTCAGGTTTACTGTACACCTTGGCCCTTCTTATTGACGATGAAACACAGAAATTGCATCCGAATTTAATACAAAAGGCACAATGCTGACTTAAGTACAAGAGGACTGACACACGGACTTTCTACGATTTGAACCTATCCAGTGAGTCCAGTTTTAGATACCGATGCTTCACTTCAGGTTTACTGTATCCCTGGGACCTTCTTCTTGACGTTGAAACACAGAAATTGGATTCGACTTCAATACAAAAGGCACAATGCCGACTTAAGTAGAAGTGGACTGACATTCTAACTTTCTATGATTTGAACTTCTCCTGTGAGTCCAGTTTTCGATTCCGATGCTTCTCTTCAGGTTTACTGTATCCCTTGGACCCTTTTATTGACGAAGGAACACAGAAATTGCATCCAAAGTTAATACAAAAGCCACAATGCCGACTTAAGTACAAGAGGACTGACACTCTAACTTTCTATGACTTGAACCTCTCCTGTGAGTCCAGTTTTAGATTTAGATGCTTCACTTCAGGTTTACTGTATACCTTGGACCTTCTTATTGACGATGAAACACAGAAATAGCATCCGAATTTAATTCAAAAGGCACAATGCCGACTTAAGTACAAGTGGACTGATACTCTAACTTTCTATGATTTGAACCTCTCCTGTGAGTCCAGGTTTAGGTTCCGATGCTTCACTTCAGGTTTACTGTATACCTTGGACCTTCTTATTGACGATGAAACACAGAAATTGCATCCGAATTTAATACAAAAGGCACAATGCCGACTTAAGTACAAGAGGACTGACACTCTAACTTTCTATGATTTGAAACTCTCCTGTGAGTCCAGTTATAGATTCTGATGCTTCACTTCAGGTTTACTGTACATCTTGGCCCTTCTTATTGACGATGAAACACAGAAATTGCATCCGAATTTAATACAAAAGGCACAATGCTGACTTAAGTACAAGAGGACTGACACACGAATTTTCTACGATTTGAACCTATCCAGTGAGTCCAGTTTTAGATACCGATGCTTCACTTCAGGTTTACAGTATCCCTTGGACCTTCTTCTTGACGATGAAACACAGAAATTGGATTCGACTTCAATACAAAAGGCACAATGCCGACTTAAGTAGAAGTGGACTGACATTCTAACTTTCTATGATTTGAACTTCTCCTGTGAGACCAGTTTTCGATCCGATGCTTCTCTTCAGGTTTACTGTATCCCTTGGACCCTTTTATTGACGAAGGAACACAGAAATTGCATCCAAATTTAATACAAAAGCCACAATGCCGACTTAAGTACAAGAGGACTGACACTCTAACTTTCTATGACTTGAACCTCTCCTGTGAGTCCAGTTTTAGATTTCGATGCTTCACTTCAGGTTTACTGCATACCTTGGACCTTCTTATTGACGATGAAACACAGAAATAGCATCCGAATTTAATTCAAAAGGCACAATGCCGACTTAAGTACAAGTGGACTGATACTCTAACTTTCTATGATTTGAACCTCTCCTGTGAGTCCAGGTTTGGATTCCGATGCTTCACATCGGGTTTACTGTATACCTTGGACCTTCTTATTGACGATGAAACACAGAAATTGCATCCGAATATAATACAAAAGGCACATTGCCGACATAAGTACTAGAGGACTGACACTCTAACTTTCTATGATTTAAACCGCTCCTGTGAGTTCAGTTTTATTTTCCGATGCTTCACTTCAGGTTTACTGTATACCTTTTACATTCTTATAGACGTTGTAACACAGAAATTGCATCCCAATTTAATACAAAAGGCACATTTCGCTCTATAGTACAAGAGGACTGACACACTAACTTTCTACGATTTAAACCTCTCCTGTGAGTCCAGTTTTAAGTGTCGATGTTTCACTTCAGGTTTACTGTATCCCTTGGACCTTCTTATTGACGATGCTTCACAGAAATTGCATCCGAACTTGATACAAAATGCACAATGCCGACTTATGTACAAGAGGACTGACACTTTAAATCTCTATGATTTGAACCTCTCCTGTGAGTCCAGGTTTAGATTCCGATCCCTCACTTCAGGTTTTCTGTATACCTTGGACCTTCTTATTGACGATAAAACACAGAAATAGCATCAGAATTTAATACAAAAAGCACAATGCCGACTTAAGTACAAGAGGACTGACACACGAACTTTCTACGATTTGAACCTATCCAGTGAGTCCAGTTTTAGATACCGATGCTTCACTTCAGGTTTACTGTATCCCTTGGACTTTCTTCTTGACGATGAAACACAGAAATTGCATCCGAATTTAATACAAAAGTCACAATGCCGACTTAAGTACAAGAGGACTGACACTCTAACTTTCTATGATTTGAACCTCTCCTGTGAGTCCAGTTTTAGATTCCGATGCTTCACTCCTGGTTTACTGTATACGTTGAACCTTCTTATTGACGATGAAACACAGAAACTGCATCCGAATTTAATACAAAAGACACAATGCCGACTTAAGTACAAGAGGACTGACACTCTAACTTTCTATGATTTCAAACTCTCCTATGAGTCCAGTTATAGATTCTGATGCTTCACTTCAGGTTTACTGTATACCTTGGACCTTCTTATTGACGATGAAACACAGAAATTGCATCCGAATTTAATACAAAAGGCACAATGCCGACTTAAACACAAGAGGACTGACACACTAACTTTCTACGATTTGAACCTCTTCTGTGAGTCCAGTTTTAGATACCGATGCTTCACTTCGGTTTACTGCATACCTTAGAGCTTCTTATTGACGATGAAACACAGAAATTGCATCCGAATTTAATACAAAAGGCTCAATGCCGACTTAGGTACAAGAGGACTGACACTCTAACTTTCTATGATTTGAACCTCTCCTGCGAGTCCAGTTTCAGATTCTGATGCTTCACTTCAGGTTTACTGTATCCCTTGGACCTTCTTACTGACGATGAAACACAGATATTGCATCCCAATTTAATACAAAAGGCTCAATGCCGACTTAGGTACAAGAGGACTGACACTCTAACTTTCTATGATTTGAACCTCTCCTGCGAGTCCAGTTTCAGATTCTGATGCTTCACTTCAGGTTTACTGTATCCCTTGGACCTTCTTATTGACGATGATTCACAGAAATTGCATCAGAATTTAATACAAAATGCACAATGCTGACTTATGTACAAGAAGACTGACACTTTAACTTTCTATGATTTGAACCTCTCCTGTGAGTCCAGTTTTAGATTTCGATTTTCATTTCAGGTTTACTGTACACCGTGCACCTTCTTGTTGCCGATGGAACAGAGGAATTGCATCCGAATTTAATACAAAAGCCAGATTGCCGACTTAAGTACAAGATGACTGACGCTCTAACTTTCTATGATTTGAACCTCTCCGGTGAGTCCAGTTTTAGATTCCGATTCTGCACTTCAGGTTTACTGTATAGCTTGGACCGTCTTATTGACTATGAAACACAGAAATTGCATCCGAATTTAATACAAAAGGCACAATGCCGACTTAAGTACAAGAGGACTGACACACTAACTTTCTACGATTTAATCCCCTCCGGTGAGTCCAGTTTTGGATTCCGATGCTTCACTTCAGGTTTACTGTATACCTTGGACCTTCTTATTTACGATGAAACACAGAAATTGCATCCCAATTTAATACAAAAGGCTCAATGCCGAATTAAGTACAAGAGGACTGACACTCTATCTGTCTATGATTTGAACCTCTCCTGTGTGTCCAGTTTTAGATTCCGATGCTTCACTTCAGGTTTGCTGTATCCCTTGGACCTTCTTATTGACGATGATTCACAGAAATTGCATCCGAATTTAATACAAAATGCCCAATGCCGACTTATGTACAAGAAGACTGACACTTTAACTTTCTATGATTTGAACCTCTCCTGTGAATCCAGTTTTAGATTTCGAAGCTTCACTTCAGGTTTACTGTATCCCTTGGACCTTCTTATTGACGATGATTCACAGAAATTGCTTCAGAATTTAATACAAAATGCACAATGCTGACTTATGTACAAGAAGACTGACACTTTAACTTTCTATGATTTGAACCTCTCCCGTGAGTCCAGTTTTAGATTTCGATGTTTCATTTCAGGTTTACTGTATACCGTGCACCTTCTTATTGCCGATGGAACAGAGGTATTGTATCCGAATTTAATACAAAAGCCACAATGCCGACTTAAGTACAAGATGACTGACACTCTAACTTTCTATGATTTGAACCTCTTCGGTGAGTCCAGTTTTAGATTCCGATTCTGCACTTCAGGTTTACTGTATACCTTGGACCGTCTTATTGACGGTGAAACACACAAAATTTCATCCGAATTTAATACAAAAGGCACAATGCCGACTTAAGTACAAGAGGACTGACGCACTATCTTTCTACGATTTGATCCTCTCCTGTGAGTCCAGTTTTGGATTCCGATGCTTCACTGCAGGTTTACTGTATACCTTGGACCTTCTTATTGACGATGAAACACAGAAATTGCATCCGACTTTAATACAAAAGGCACAATACCGACTTAAGTACAGGAGGACTAACACTCTAACTTACTATGATTTGAACCTCCCCTGCGAGTCCAGTTTTAGATTCCAATGCTTCACTTCAGGTTTACTGTACCCCTTGGACCTTCTTATTGACGATGAAACACAGAAATTGCATCCCAATTTAATACAAAAGGCACAATGCCGACATAAGTTCAAGAGGACTTAAACTCTAACTTTCTATGATTTGGACCCCTCCTGCGAGTCCAGTTTTAGATTCCGATGCTGCACTTCATGTTTACTGTATCCCTTGGACCTTCTTATTGACGATGTAACACAGAAATTACATCCGAATTTAATACAAATGCATAATGCCGACTAGGTACAAGAGGTCTGACACTCTAACTTTTTTATGATTTGAACCTCTCCTGTGAGTCCAGTTTTCGATTCCGGTGCTTCACTTCAGGTTTACTGTATACCTTGGACCTACTTATTGACGATGAAACACAGATATTGCATCCGAATTTAATACAAAAGTCACATTGCCGACTTAAGTACAAGAGGACTGACACTCTAACTTTCTTTGATTTGGACCACTCCTGCGAGTCCTATTTTTGATTCCGATGCTTCACTTCAGGTTTACTGTATCCCTTGGACCTTCTTATTGACGATGAAACACAGAAATTGCATCCGAATTTAATACTAAAGGCACAATGCCGACTTAAGTACAAGAGGACTGACACTCTAACTTTCTATGATTTGAACCTCTCCTGTGAGCCCAGGTTCAGATTCCGATCCTTCACTTCAAGTTTACTGTATCCCTTGGACCTTCTTATTGACGATGAATCACAGAAATTGCATCCGAATTTAATACTAAAGGCACAATGCAGACTTAAGTACAAGAGGACTGACACTGTAACTTTCTATGATTTGAACCTCTCCTGTGAGTCCAGTTTTAGATACCGATTCTTCACTTCAGGTTTACTGTATCCCTTGGACCTTCTTTTTGACGATGCTTCACAGAAATTGCATCCGAATTTGATACAAAATGCACAATGCCGAGATATGTACAAGTGGACTGACACTTTAACTCTCTATGATTTGAACCTATCCTGTGGGTCCAGGTTTACATTCCGATGCTTCACTTCAGGTTTTCTGTATACCTTGGACCTTCTTATTGACGATGAAACACAGAAATAGCATCCGAATTTAATACAAGAAGCACAATGCCGACTTAAGTACAAGAGGACTGACACACGAACTTTCTACGATATGAACCTCTCCAGTGAGTCCAGTTTTAGATACCGATGCTTCACTTCAGGTTTACTGTATCCCTTGGACCTTCTTCTTGACGATGAAACACAGAAATTGCATCCGAATTTAATACAAAAGGCACAATGCCGACTTAAGTACAAGAGGACTGACACTCTAACTTTCTATGATTTGAACCTCTCCTGTGACTCCAGTTTTAGATTCCGAAGCTTCACATCAGGTTTACTGTATCCCTTGGACCTTCTTATTGACGATGAAACACAGAAATTGCATCCGAATTTAATACGAAAGGCACAATGCCGACTTAAGTACAAGAGGACTGACACTCTAACTTTCTATGATTTGAAACTCTCCTGTGAGTCCAGTTATAGATTCTGATGCTACACTTCAGGTTTACTGTACACCTTGGCCCTTCTTATTGACGATGAAACACAGAAATTGCATCCGAATTTAATACAAAAGGCACAATGCTGACTTAAGTACAAGAGGACTGACACACGAACTTTCTACGATTTGAACCTATCCAGTGAGTCCAGTTTTAGATACCGATGCTTCACTTCAGGTTTACTGTATCCCTTGGACCTTCTTCTTGACGTTGACACACAGAAATTGGATTCGAATTCAATACAAAAGGCACAATGCCGACTTAAGTTGAAGTGGACTGACATTCTAACTTTCTATGATTTGAACTTCTCCTGTGAGTCCAGTTTTCGATTCCGATGCTTCTCTTCAGGTTTACTGTATCCCTTGGACCCTTTTATTGACGAAGGAACACAGAAATTGCATCCAAAGTTAATACAAAAGCCACAATGCCGACTTAAGTACAAGAGGACTGACACTCTAACTTTCTATGACTTGAACCTCTCCTGTGAGTCCAGTTTTAGATTTAGATGCTTCACTTCAGGTTTACTGTATACCTTGGACCTTCTTATTGACGATGAAACACAGAAATAGCATCCGAATTTAATTCAAAAGGCACAATGCCGACTTAAGTACAAGTGGACTGATACTCTAACTTTCTATGATTTGAACCTCTCCTGTGAGTCCAGGTTTAGGTTCCGATGCTTCACTTCAGGTTTACTGTATACCTTGGACCTTCTTATTGACGATGAAACACAGAAATTGCATCCGAATTTAATACAAAAGGCACATTGCCGATATAAGTACTAGAGGACTGACACTCTAACTTTCTATGATTTGAAACTCTCCTATGAGTCCAGTTATAGATTCTGATGCTTCACTTCAGGTTTACTGTATACCTTGGACCTTCTTATTGACGATGAAACACAGAAATTGCATCCGAATTTAATACAAAAGGCACAATGCCGACTTAAACACAAGAGGACTGACACACTAACTTTCTACGATTTGAACCTCTCCTGTGAGTCCAGTTTTAGATACCGATGCTTCACTTCGGTTTACTGCATACCTTGGAGCTTCTTATTGACGATGAAACACAGAAATTGCATCCGAATTTAATACAAAAGGCTCAATGCCGACTTAGGTACAAGAGGACTGACACTCTAACTTTCTATGATTTGAACCTCTCCTGCGAGTCCAGTTTCAGATTCTGATGCTTCACTTCAGGTTTACTGTATCCCTTGGACCTTCTTATTGACGATGAAACACAGAAATTGCATCCCAATTTAATACAAAAGGCTCAATGCCGACTTAGGTACAAGAGGACTGACACTCTAACTTTCTATGATTTGAACCTCTCCTGCGAGTCCAGTTTCAGATTCTGATGCTTCACTTCAGGTTTACTGTATCCCTTGGACCTTCTTATTGACGATGATTCACAGAAATTGCATCAGAATTTAATACAAAATGCACAATGCTGACTTATGTACAAGAAGACTGACACTTTAACTTTCTATGATTTGAACCTCTCCTGTGAGTCCAGTTTTAGATTTCGATTTTCATTTCAGGTTTACTGTACACCGTGCACCTTCTTATTGCCGATGGAACAGAGGAATTGCATCCGAGTTTAATACAAAAGCCAGAATGCCGACTTAAGTACAAGATGACTGACGCTCTAACTTTCTATGATTTGAACCTCTCCGGTTAGTCCAGTTTTAGATTCCGATTCTGCACTTCAGGTTTACTGTATACCTTGGACCGTCTTATTGACGATGAAACACAGAAATTGCATCCCAATTTAATACAAAAGGCACAATGCCGAATTAAGTACAAGAGGACGGACACTTTAACTCTCTATGATTTGAACCTCTCCTGTGTGTCCAGTTTTAGATTACGATGCTTCACTTCAGGTTTGCTGTATCCCTTGGACCTTCTTATTGACGATGATTCACAGAAATTGCATCCGAATTTAATACAAAATGCCCAATGCCGACTTATGTACAAGAAGACTGACTCTTTAACTTTCTATGATTTGAACCTCTCCTGTGAATCCAGTTTTAGATTTCGATGCTTCACTTCAGGTTTACTGTATCCCTTGGACCTTCTTATTGACGATGATTCACAGAAATTGCATCAGAATGTAATACAAAATGCACAATGCTGACTTATGTACAAGAAGACTGACATTTTAATTTTCTATGATTTGAACCTCTCCTGTGAGTCCAGTTTTAGATTTCGATGTTTCATTTCAGGTTTACTGTATACCGTGCACCTTCTTATTGCCGATGGAACAGAGGTATTGCATCCGAATTTAATACAAAAGCCACAATGCCGACTTAAGTACAAGATGACTGACACTCTAACTTTCTATGATTTGAACCTCTCCGGTGAGTCCAGTTTTAGATTCCGATTCTGCACTTCAGGTTTACTGTTTACCTTGGACCGTCTTATTGACGGTGAAACACAGAAATTTCATCCGAATTTAATACAAAAGGCACAATGCCGACTTAAGTACAAGAGGACTGACACACTATCTTTCTACGATTTGATCCTCTCCTGTGAGTCCAGTTTTGGATTCCGATGCTTCACTGCAGGTTTACTGTATACCTTGGACCTTCTTATTGACGATGAAACACAGAAATTGCATCCGACTTTAATACAAAAGGCACAATACCGACTTAAGTACAGGAGGACTAACACTCTAACTTACTATGATTTGAACCTCCCCTGCGAGTCCAGTTTTAGATTCCAATGCTTCACTTCAGGTTTACTGTACCCCTTGGACCTTCTTATTGACGATGAAACACAGAAATTGCATCCCAATTTAATACAAAAGGCACAATGCCGACATAAGTTCAAGAGGACTTAAACTCTAACTTTCTATGATTTGGACCCCTCCTGCGAGTCCAGTTTTAGATTCTGATGCTGCACTTCATGTTTACTGTATCCCTTGGACCTTCTTATTGACGATGTAACACAGAAATTACATCCGAATTTAATGCAAATGCATAATGCCGACTAGGTACAAGAGGTCTGACACTCTAACTTTCTATGATTTGAACCTCTCCTGTGATTCCAGTTTTCGATTCCGGTGCTTCACTTCAGGTTTACTGTATACCTTGGACCTACTTATTGACGATGAAACACAGATATTGCATCCGAATTTAATACAAAAGTCACATTGCCGACTTAAGTACAAGAGGACTGACACTCTAACTTTCTTTGATTTGGACCACTCCTGCGAGTCCTATTTTTGATTCCGATGCTTCACTTCAGGTTTACTGTATCCCTTGGACCTTCTTATTGACGATGAAACACAGAAATTGCATCCGAATTTAATACTAAAGGCACAATGCCGACTGAGTACAAGAGGACTGACACTCTAACTTTCTATGATTTGAACCTCTCCTGTGAGCCCAGGTTTAGATTCCGATCCTTCACTTCAGGTTTACTGTATCCCTTGGACCTTCTTATTGACGATGAATCACAGAAATTGCATCCGAATTTAATACTAAAGGCACAATGCCGACTTAAGTACAAGAGGACTGACACTCTAACTTACTATGATTTGAACCTCTCCTGTGAGTCCAGGTTTAGATTCCGAAGCTTCACATCAGGTTTACTGTATACCTTGAACCTTCTTATTGACGATGAAACACAGCAACTGCATCCGAATTCAATACAAAAGCCACAATGCAGACTTAAGTACAAGATGACTGACACTCTAACTTTCTATGATTTGAACCTCTCCGGTGAGTCCAGTTTTGGATTCCGATTCTGCACTTCAGGTTTACTGTATACCTTGGCCCGTCTTATTGACGATGAAACACAGAAATTGAATCCGAATTTAATACAAAAGGCACAATGCCGACTTAATTACAAGAGGACTGACACACTAACTTTCAACGATTTGGTCCTCTCCTGTGAGTCCAGTTTTGGATTCCGATGCTTCACTTCAGGTTTACTGTATACCTTGGACCTTCTTATTGACGATGAAACACAGAAATTGCGTCCGAACTTAATACAAAAGGCTCAATGCCGACTTATGTACAAGAAGACTCACACTTTAACAATCTATGATTTGAACCTCTCCTGTGAATCCAGTTTTAGATTTCGATGCTTCACTTCAGGTTTACTGTATACCGTGCACCCTCTTATTGCCGATGAAACAGAGGTATTGCATCCGAATTTAATACAAAAGCCACCATGCCGACTTAAGTACAAGATGACTGACACTCTAACTTTCTATGATTTGACCTCTTCGGTGAGTCCAGTTTTAGATTCCGATTCTGCACTTCAGGTTTACTGTATACCTTGGACCGTCTTATTGACGATAAAACACAGAAATTTAATCCGAATTTAATACAAAAGGCACAATGCCGACTTACGTACAAGAGGACTGACACACTAACTATCTACGATTTGATCCTCTCCTGTGAGTCCAGTTTTGGATTCCGTTGCTTCACTTCAGGTTTACTGTATACCTTGGACCTTCTTATTGACGATGAAACACAGAAATATCATGCGACTTTAATACAAAAGGCACAATACCGACTTAAGTACAGGAGGACTAACACTCTAACTTTCTATGATTTGAACCTCCCCTGCGAGTCCCGTTTTACATTCCGATGCTTCACTTCAGGTTTACTGTACCCTTGGACCTTCGTATTGACGATGAAACACAGAAATTGCATCCCAATTTAATACAAAAGGCACAATGCCGACTTAAGTTCAAGAGACTGACACTCTAACTTTCTATGATTTGAACCTCTCCTGTGAGTCCAGTATTAGATTCCGAAGCTTCACTTCAGGTTTACTGTATACCTTGGGCCATCTTATTGACGATGAAATACAGAAATTGCATCCGAATTTAATACAAAAGGCACATTGCCGACATAAGTACAAGGGGACTGACACACTAACTTTCTATGATTTAAACCTCTCCTGTGAGTTCAGTTTTAGATTCCGATGCTTCACTTCAGGTTTACTGTATACCTATTACATTCTTATTGACGTTGTAACACAGAAATTGCATCCCAATTTAATACAAAAGGCACAATGCCGACTTAAGTACAAGAGGACTGACACATTAACTTTCTACGATTTCAACCTCTCCTGTGAGTCCAGTTTTAAATACCGATGTTTCACTTCAGGTTTACTGTATCCCTTGGACCTTCTTATTGCCGATGCTTCACAGAAATTACATCCGAATTTGATACAAAATGTACAATGCCGACTTATGTACAAGAGGACTGACACTTTAACTCTCTATGATTTGAACCTTTCCTGTGAGTCCAGGTTTAGATTCCGATCCTGCACTCCAGGTTTTCTGTATACCTTGGACTTTCTTATTGACGATGAAACACAGAAATAGCATCCGAATTTAATACAAAAAGCACAATGCCGACTTAAGTACAAGAGGACTGACACACGAACTTTCTACGATTTGAACCTCTCCAGTGAGTCCAGTTTTAGATACCGAAGCTTCACTTCAGGTTTACTGTATCCCTTGGACCTTCTTCTTGACGATGAAACACAGAAATTGCATCCGAATTTAATACAAAAGTCACAATGCCGACTTAAGTACAAGAGGACTGACACTCTAACTTTCTATGATTTGAATATCTCCTGTGAGTCCAGTTTTAGATTCCGATGCCTCACTCCTGGTTTACTGTATACCTTGAACCTTCTTATTGCCGATGAAACACAGATACTGCATCCAAATTTAATACAAAAGGCACAATGCCGACTTAAGTACAAGAGGACTGACACTCTAACTTTCTATGATTTGAAACTCTCCTATGAGTTCAGTTATAGATTCTGATGCTTCACTTCAGGTTTACTGTATACCTTGGACCTTCTTATTGACGATGAAACACAGAAATTGCATCCGAATTTAATACAAAAGGCACAATGCCGACTTATGTACAAGAAGACTGACACTTTAAATTTCTATGATTTGAACCTCTCCTGTGAGTCCAGTTTTAGATTTCGATGTTTCATTTCAGGTTTACTGTATACCATGCACCTTCTTATTGCCGATGAAACAGAAGAATTGCATCCGAATTTAATACAAAAGCCAGAATGCCGACTTAAGTACAAGATGACTGACGCTCTAACTTTCTATGATTTGAACCTCTCCGGTGAGTCCAGTTTTAGATTCCGATTCTGCACTTCCGGTTTACTGTATACCTTGGACCGTCTTATTGACGATGAAACACAGAAATTGCATCCGAATTTAATACAAAAGGCACAATGCCGACTTAAATACAAGAGGACTGACACACTAACTTTCTACGATTTGATCCCCTCCTGTGAGTCCAGTTTTGGATTCCGATGCTTCACTTCAGGTTTACTGTATACCTTGGACCTTCTTATTTACGATGAAACACAGAAATTGCATCCCAATTTAATACAAAAGGCACAATGCCGAATTAAGTACAAGAGGACTGACACTCTAACATTCTATGATTTGAACCTCTCCTGTGTGTCCAGTTTTAGATTCCGATGCTTCACTTCAGGTTTGCTGTATCCCTTGGACCTTCTTATTGACGATGATTCACAGAAATTGCATCCGAATTTAATACAAAATGCCCAATGCCGACTTATGTACAAGAAGACTGACACTTTAACTTTCTATGATTTGAACCTCTCCTGTGAATCCAGTTTTAGATTTCGATGCTTCACTTCAGGTTTACTGTATACCTTGGACCTACTTATTGACGATGAAACACAGATATTGCATCCGAATTTAATACAAAAGTCACATTGCCGACTTAAGTACAAGAGGACTGACACTCTAACTTTCTTTGATTTGGACCACTCCTGCGAGTCCTATTTTTGATTCCGATGCTTCACTTCAGGTTTACTGTATCCCTTGGACCTTCTTATTGACGATGAAACACAGAAATTGCATCCGAATTTAATACTAAAGGCACAATGCCGACTTAAGTACAAGAGGACTGACACTCTAACTTTCTATGATTTGAACCTCTCCTGTGAGCCCAGGTTTAGATTCCGATCCTTCACTTCAGGTTTACTGTATCCCTTGGACCTTCTTATTGACGATGAATCACAGAAATTGCATCCGAATTTAATACTAAAGGCACAATGCCGACTTAAGTACAAGAGGACTGACACTCTAGCTTTCTATGATTTGGACCTCTCCTGTGAGTCCAGTTTTAGATACCGATGCTTCACTTCAGGTTTACTGTATCCCTTGGACCTTCTTTTTGACGATGCTTCACAGAAATTGCATCCGAATTTGATACAAAATGCACAATGAAGACTTATGTACAAGAGGACTGACACTTTAACTCTCTATGATTTGAACCTCTCCTGTGAGTCCAGGTTTAGATTCCGATCCTTCACTTCAGGTTTTCTGTATACCATGGACCTTCTTACTGACGATGAAACACAGAAATAGCATCCGAATTTAATACAAAAAGCACAATGCCGACTTAAGTACAAGAGGACTACACACGAACTTTGTACGATATGAACCTCTCCAGTGAGTCCAGTTTTAGATACCGATGCTTCACTTCAGGTTTACTGTATCCCTTGGACCTTCTTCTTGACGATGAAACACATAAATTGCATCCGAATTTAATACAAAAGGCTCAAAGCCGATCTAGGTACAAGAGGACTGACACTCTAACTTTCTATGATTTGAACCTCTCCTGCGAGTCCAGTTTTAGATTCTGATGCTTCACTTCAGTTTTACTGTATCCCTTGGACCTTCTTATTGACGATGAAACACAGAAATAGCATCCCAATTTAATACAAAAGGCACAATGCTGAATTAAGTACAAGAGGACTGACACTCTAACTTTCTATGATTTGAACCTCTCCTGTGAGTCCAGTTTTAGATTCCGATGCTTCACTTCAGGTTTGCTGTATCCCTTGGACCTTCTTATTGACGATGATTCACAGATATTGCATCCGAATTTAATACAAAATGCCCAATGCCGACTTATGTACAAGAAGACTGACACTTTAACATTCCATGATTTGAACCTCTCCTGTGAGTCCAGTTTTAGATTCTAATGCTTCACTTCAGTTTTACTGTATCCCTTGGACCATCTTATTGACGATGAAACACAGAAATTGCATCCGAATTTAATACTAAAGGCACAATGCCGACTTAAGTACAAGAGGACTGACACACTAACTTTCTATGATTTGAACCTCTCCTGTGAGTCCAGTTATAGATTCCGAAACTTCACATCAGGTTTACTGTATACCTTGGACCTTCTTATTGACGATGAAACACAGAAATTGCAACCGAATTTAATACAAAAGGCACAATGCCGACTTAAGTACAAGAGGACTGACACTCTAACTTTCAATGATTTGAAACTCTCCTGTGAGTCCAGTTTTAGATTCTATTGCTTCACTTCAGGTTTACTGTATACCTTGGACCTTCTTATTGACGATGAAACACAGAAATTGCATCCGAATTTAATACAAAAGGCACAATGCCGTCTTAAGTACAAGAGGACTTACACTCTAACTTTCTATGATTTGAACCTCTCCTGTGAGTCCAATTTTAGATTCCGAAGCTTCACATCAGGTTTACTGTATACCTTGGTTCTTCTTATTGACGATGAAACACAGAAATTGCATCCGAATTTAATACAAAAGGCACAATGCCGACTTAAGTACAAGACGACTGACAATCCAACTTTCTATGATTTGAAACTCTCCTGTGAGTCCAGTTTTAGATTCTGATGCTTCACTTCAGGTTTACTGTATACCTTGGACCTTCTTATTGACGATGAAACACAGAAATTGCATCCGAATTTAATACAAAGGCACAATGCCGACTTAAATACAAGAGGACTGACACTCTAAGTTTCTTTGATTTGAACCTCTCCTGTGAGTCCAGTTATACATACCGATGCTTCACTTCTGGTTTACTGTATCCCTTGGACCTTCTTATTGACGTTAAAACACAGAATTTTTTTCCGAATTTAATACAAAAGGCACAATGCCGCCATTAGTAGAAGTGGACTGACACTCTAACTTTCTAGGATTTGAACTTCTCCTGAGAGTCCAGTTTTAGATTCCGATGCTTCACTTCAGGTTTACTGTATCCCTTGGACCTTCTTATTGACGAAGGAACACAGAAATTGCATCCGAAGTTAATACAAAAGGCACAATGCCGACTTATGTACAAGAGGACTGATACTCTAACTTTCTATGATTTGAACCTCTCCTGTGAGTCCAGTTTCAGATTTCGATGCTTAACTTCAGGTTTACTGTATACCTTGGACCTTCTTATTGACGATGAAACACAGATATTTCATCCGAATTTAATACAAAAGGCACAATGCCGACTTAAGTACAAGATTACTGATACTCTAACTTTCTATGATTTGAACCTCTCCTGTGAGTCCAGGTTAAGATTCCGATGCTTCACTTCAGGTTTACTGTATACCTTGGACCTTCTTAATGACGATGAAACACAGAAATTGCATCCCAATTTAATACAAAAGGCCCCATGCCGAATTATGTTCAAGGGGACTGACATTCTAACTTTCTAAGATTTGAACCTCTCCTGTGAGTCCAGTGTTAGATTCCGATGCTTCACTTCAGGTTTACTGTATCCCTTGGACCTTCTTATTGACGATGAAACACAGAAACTGCATCCGAATTTAATACAAAAGACACAATGCCGACTTATGTACAAGAGGACTGACACTCTAACTTTCTATGATTTGGACCTCTCCTGCGAGTCCAGTTTTAGATTCCGATGCTTCACTTCAGGTTTACTGTATCTCTTGGACCTTCTTATTGACGATGTAACACAGAAATTGCATCCGAATTTAATACAAATGCATAATGCCGACTGAAGTACAAGAGGTCTGAAACTCAAACTTTCTATGATTTGAAACTCTCCTGTGAGTGCAGTTTGAGATTCCGGTGCTTCACTTAAGGTTTACTGTATACCTTGGACCTACTTATTGACGATGAAACACAGATATTGCATCCGAATTTAATACAAAAGTCACATTGCCGCCTTAAGTACAAGAGGACTTTCTTTGATTTGAACCTCTCCTGTGAGTTCAGTTATACATTCCGATGCTTCACTTCTGGTTTACTGTATCCCTTGGACCTTCTTATTGACGTTGAGACACAGAAATTGGTTCCGAATTTAATACAAAAGGCACAATGCCGCCATTAGTAGAAGTGGACTGACACTCTAACTTTCTATGATTTGAACTTCTCCTGTGAGTCCAGTTTTAGGTTCCGATGTTTCTCTTCAGGTTTACTGTATCCCTTGGACCTTCTTATTGACGAAGGAACACAGAAATTGCATCCGAAGTTAATACAAAAGGCACAATGCCTACTTAAGTACAAGAGGACTGACACTCTATCTCTCTATGATTTGAACCTCTCCTGTGAGTCCAGTTTCAGATTTCGATGCTTAACTTCAGGTTTACTGTATACCTTGGACCTTCTTATTGACGATGAAACACAGATATTTCATCCGAATTTAATACAAAAGGCACAATGCCGACTTAAGTACAAGATTACTGATACTCTAACTTTCTATGATTTGAACCTCTCCTGTGAGTCCAGGTTAAGATTCCGATCTTTCACTTCAGCTTTACTGTATACCTTGGACCTTCTTATTGACGATGAAACACAGAAATTGCATCCCAATTTAATACCAAAGGCACAATGCCGAATTAAGTTCAAGAGGACAGACATTCTAACTTTCTAAGATTTGAACCTCTCCTGTGAGTCCAGTATTAGATTCGATGCTTCACTTCAGGTTTACTGTATCCCTTGGACCTTCTTATTGACGATGAAACACAGAAACTGCATCCGAATTTAATACAAAAGACACAATGCCGACTTATGTACAAGAGGACTGACACTCTAACTTTCTATGATTTGGACCTCTCCTGCGAGTCCAGTTTTAGATTCCGATGCTTCACTTCAGGTTTACTGTATCCCTTGGACCTTCTTATTGACGATGTAACACAGAAATTGCATCCGAATTTAATACAACTGCATAATGCCGACTGAAGAACAAGAGGTCTGAAACTCTAACTTTCTATGATTTGCAACTCTCCTGTGAGTGCAGTTTGAGATTCCGGTGCTTCACTTAAGCTTTACTGTATACCTTGGACCTACTTATTGACGATGAAACACAGATATAGCATCCGAATTTAATACAAAAGTCACATTGCCGCCTTAAGTACAAGAGGACTTTCTTTGATTTGAACCCCTCCTGTGAGTCCAGTTATACATTCCGATGCTTCACTTCTGGTTTACTGTATCCCTTGGACCTTCTTATTGACGTTGAAACACAGAAATTGGTTCCGAATTTAATACAAAAGGCACAATGCCGCCATTAGTAGAAGTGGACTGACACTCTAACTTACTATGATTTGAACTTCTCCTGTGAGTCCAGTTTTAGATTCCGATGCTTCACTTCTGGTTTACTGTAAACCTTGGACTTTCTTATTGACGATGAAACACAGAAATTGCATCCGAATTTAATACAAAGGCACAATGCCGACTTAAATACAAGAGGACTGACACTCTAAGTTTCTTTGATTTGAACCTCTCCTGTGAGTCCAGTTATACATACCGATGCTTCACTTCTGGTTTACTGTATCCCTTGGACCTTCTTATTGACGAAGGAACACAGAAATTGCATCCGAAGTTAATACAAAAGGCACAATGCCGACTTATGTACAAGAGGACTGATACTCTAACTTTCTATGATTTGAACCTCTCCTGTGAGTCCAGTTTCAGATTTCGATGCTTAACTTCAGGTTTACTGTATACCTTGGACCTTCTTATTGACGATGAAACACAGATATTTCATCCGAATTTAATACAAAAGGCACAATGCCGACTTAAGTACAAGATTACTGATACTCTAACTTTCTATGATTTGAACCTCTCCTGTTAGTCCAGGTTAAGATTCCGATCCTTCACTTCAGGTTTACTGTATACCTTGGACCATCTTATTGACGATGAAACACAGAAATTGCATCCCAATTTAATACAAAAGGCACAATGCCGAATTAAGTTCAAGAGGACTGACATTCTAACTTTCTAAGATTTGAACCTCTCCTGTGAGTCCAGTATTAGATTCGATGCTTCACTTCAGGTTTACTGTATCCCTTGGACCTTCTTATTGACGATGAAACACAGAAACTGCATCCGAATTTAATACAAAAGACACAATGCCGACTTATGTACAAGAGGACTGACACTCTAACTTTCTATGATTTGGACCTCTCCTGCGAGTCCAGTTTTAGATTCCGATGCTTCACTTCAGATTTACTGTATCCCTTGGACCTTCTTATTGACGATGTAACACAGAAATTGCATCCGAATTTAATACAACTGCATAATGTCGACTGAAGAACAAGAGGTCTGAAACTCTAACTTTCTATGAGTTGAAACTCTCCTGTGAGTGCAGTTTGAGATTCCGGTGCTTCACTTAAGGTTTACTGTATACCTTGGACCTACTTATTGACGATGAAACACAGATATAGCATCCGAATTTAATACAAAAGTCACATTGCCGCCTTAAGTACAAGAGGACTTTCTTTGATTTGAACCTCTCCTGTGAGTCCAGTTATACATTCCGATGCTTCACTTCTGGTTTACTGTATCCCTTGGACCTTCTTATTGACGTTGAAACACAGAAATTGGTTCCGAATTTAATACAAAAGGCACAATGCCGCCATTAGTAGAAGTGGACTGACACTCTAACTTACTATGATTTGAACTTCCCCTGTGAGTCCAGTTTTAGATTCCGATGCTTCTCTTCAGGTTTACTGTATCCCTTGGACCTTCTTATTGACGAAGGAACACAGAAATTGCATCCGAAGTTAATACAAAAGGCACAATGCCGACTTAAGTACAAGAGGACTGACACTCTAACTTTCTATGATTTGAACCTCTCCTATGAGTCCAGTTTCAGATTTCGATGCTTCACTTCAGGTTTACTGTATACCTTGGACCTTCTTATTGACGATGAAACACAGAAATTGCATCCCAATTTAGTACAAAAGGCACAATGCCGAATTAAATTCAAGAAGACTGACATTCTAACTTTCTAAGATTTGAACCTCTCCTGTGAGTCCAGTATTAGATTCCGATGCTTCACTTCAGGTTTACTGTATCCCTTGGACCTTCTTATTGACGATGAAACACAGAAACTGCATCCGAATTTAATACAAAAGACACAATGCCGACTTATGTACAAGAGGACCGACACTCTAACTTTCTATGATTTAAACCTCTCCTTTTAGTCCAGTTTTAGATTCCGATGCTTCACTTCAGGTTTACTGTATACCTTTGACCTTCTCATTGACGATGAAACACAGAAATTGCATCCGAATTTAATACTAAAGGCACAATGCCGACTTAAGTACAAGAGGACTGACACTCTAACTTTCTATGATTTGAACCTCTCCTGTGAGTCCAGTTTTAGATTCCGAAACTTCACATCAGGTTTACTATATACCTTGGACCTTCTTTTTGACGATGAAACACAGAAATTGCATCCGAATTTAATACAAAAGGCACAATGCCGACTTAAGTACAAGAGGACTGACACTCTAACTTTCTATGATTTGAAACTCTCCTGTGAGTCCAGTTTTAGATTCTATTGCTTCACTTCAGGTTTACTGTATACCTTGGACCTTCTTATAGACGATGAAACACAGAAATTGCAATCCGAATTTAATACAAGAGGCACAATGCCGACTTAAGTACAAGAGGACTTACACTCTAACTTTCTATGATTTGAACCTCTCCTGTGAGTCCAATTTTAGATTCCGAAGCTTCACATCAGGTTTACTGTATACCTTGGTTCTTCTTATTGACGATGAAACACAGAAATTGCATCCGAATTTAATACAAAAGGCACAATGCCGACTTAAGTACAAGAGGACTGACAATCCAACTTCCTACGATTTGAAACTCTCCTGTGAGTCCAGTTTTAGATTCTGATGCTTCACTTCAGGTTTACTGTATACCTTGGACCATCTTACTGACGATGAAACACAGAAATTGCATCCGAATTTAATACAAAGGCACAATGCCGACTTAAATAGAAGAGGACTGACACTCTAAGTTTCTTTGATTTGAACCTCTCCTGTGAGTCCAGTTATACATTCCGATGCTTCACTTCTGGTTTACTGTATCCCTTGGACCTTCTTATTGACGAAGGAACACAGAAATTGCATCCGAAGGTAATACAAAAGGCACAATGCCGACTTAAGTACAAGAGGACTGACACTCTAACTTTCTATGATTTGAACCTCTCCTGTGAGTCCAGTTTTAGATTTCGACGCTTCACTTCAGGTTTACTGTATACCTTGGTCGTTCTTATTGACGATGAAACACAGAAATTGCATCCCAATTTAATACAAAAGGCACAATACCGAATTAAATTCAAGAGGACTGACATTCTAACTTTCTAAGATTTGAACCTCTCCTGTGAGTCCAGTATTAGATTCCGATGCTTCACTTCAGGTTTACTGTATCCCTTGGACCTTCTTATTGACGATGAAACACAGAAATTGCATTCCAATTCAATACAAAAGTCACAATGCCGAATTAAATTCAAGAGGACTGACATTCTAACTTTCTAAGATTTGAACCTCTCCTGTGAGTCCAGTATTAGATTCCGATGCTTCACTTCAGGTTTACTGTATCCCTTGGACCTTCTTATTGACGATGAAACACAGATATTGCATCCGAATTTAATACAAAAGTCACATTGCCGACTTAAGTACAAGAGGACTGACACTCTAACTTTCTTTGATTTGGACCACTTCTGCGAGTCCTATTTTTCATTCCGATGCTTCACTTCAGGTTTACTGTATCCCTTGGACCTTCTTATTGACGATGAAACACAGAAATTGCATCCGAATTTAATACAAAAGGCACAATGCCGACTTAAGTACAAGATTTCTGATACTCTAATTTTCTATGATTTGAACCTCTCCTGTGAGTCCAGGTTTAGATTCCGATGCTTCACTTCAGGTTTACTGTATACCTTGGACATTCTTATTGACGATGAAACACAGAAATTGCATCCCAATTTAATACAAAAGGCACAATGCCGACTTAAGTTCAAGAGGACTGACATTCTACCTTTCTATGATTTGAACCTCTCCTTTGAATCCAGTATTGGATTTCGATCCTTCACTTCAGGTTTACTGTATCCCTTGGACCTTCTTATTGACGATGAAACACAGAAACTGCATCCGAACATAATACAAAAGACACAATTTCGACTTATGTACAAGAGGACTGACACTCTAACTTTCTATGATATGGAAATCTCCTGCGAGTCCAGTTTTAGATTTCGATGCTTCACTTCAGGTTTACTGTATACCTCGGACCTTCTTATTGACGATGAAACACAGAAATTGCATCCGAATTTAATACAAAAGGCACAATGCCGACATATGTACAAAAGGACTGACACTCTAATTTTCTATGATTTGAACCTCTCCTCTGAGTCCAGTTTTAGATTCCGATGCTTCACTTCAGGTTTACTCTACACCTTGGACCTTCTTATTGACGATGAAACACAGAAATAGCATCCGAATTTAATACAAAAGGCACAATGCCGACTTATGTGCAAGAGGACTGACACACGAACTTTCTACGATTTGAACCTCTCCAGTGAGTCCAGTTTTAGATACCGATGCTTCACTTCACGTTTACTGTATCCCTTGGACCTTCTTCTTGACGATGAAACACAGAAATTGCATCCCAATTTAATACAAAAGGCACAATGCCGAATTAAGTACAAGAGGACTGACACTCTAACTTTCTATGATTTGAACCTCTCCTGTGAGTCCAGTTTCAGATTCTGATGCTTCACTTCAGGTTTAGTGTATCCCTTGGACCTTCTTATTGACGATGAAACACAGAAATTGCATCCCAATTTAATACAAAAGGCACAATGCCGAATTAAGTACAAGAGCACTGACACTCTAACTTTCTATGATTTGAAACTCTCCTATGAGTTCAGTTATAGATTCTGATGCTTCACTTCAGGTTTACTGTATACCTTGGACCTTCTTATTGACGATGAAACACAGAATTTGCATCCGAATTTATTACAAAAGGCACAATGCCGACTTAAGTACAAGAGGACTGACACACTAACTTTCTACGATTTGAACCTCTCCTGTGAGTCCAGTTTTAGATACCGATGCTTCACTTCAGGTTTACTGTATACCTTGGACCTTCTTATTGACGATGAAACACAGAAATTGCATCCGAATTTAGTACAAAAGGCTCAATGTCGACTTAGGTACAAGAGGCCTGACACTCTAGCTTTCTATGATTTGAACCTCTCCTGCGAGTCCAGTTTCAGATTCTGATGCTTCACTTCAGGTTTAGTGTATCCCTTGGACCTTCTTATTGACGATGAAACACAGAAATTGCATCCCAATTCAATACAAAAGGCACAATGCCGAATTAAGTACAAGAGGACTGACACTCTAACTTTCTATGATTTGAACCTCTCCTGTGAGTCCAGTTTAGATTCCCTTGCTTCACTTCAGGTTTACTGTATCCCTTGGACCTTCTTATTGACGATGATTCTCAGAAATTGCATCCGAATTTAATACAAAATGCACAATGCCTACTTATGTACAAGAAGACTGACACTCTAACTTTCTATGATTTGAACCTCCCCTGCGAGTCCAGTTTCAGATTCTGATGCTTCACTTCAGGTTTACTGTATCCCTTGGACCTTCTTGTTGACGATGAAACACAGAAATTGCATCCCAATTTAATACAAAAGGCACAATGCGGATTTAAGTACAAGAGGACTGACACTTTAACTTCCTATGATTTCAACCTCTCTGTGAGTCCAGTTTTAGATTTTGATGCTTCACTTCAGGTTTACTGTATACCGTGCACCTTCTTATTGCCGATGAAACACAGAAATTGCATCCGAATTTAATACAAAAGGCTCAATGCCGACTTAGGTACAAGAGGACTGACACTCTAACTTTCTATGATTTGAACCTCTCCTGCGAGTCCAGTTTCAGATTCTGATGCTTCACTTCAGGTTTACTGTATCCCTTGGAGCTTCTTGTTGACGATGAAACACAGAAATTGCATCGCAATTTAATACAAAAGGCACAATGCCGAATTAAGTACAAGAGGACTGACACTCTAACTTTCTATGATTTGAACCTCTCCTGTGAGTCCAGTTTTAGATTACGATGCTTCACTTCAGGTTTCATGTATCCCTTGGACCTTCTTATTGACGATGATTCACAGAAATTGCATCCGAATTTAATACAAAATGCACAATGCCGACTTATGTACAAAAAGACTGACACTTTAACATTCTATGATTTGAACCTCTCCTGTGAGTCCAGTTTTAGACTTCGATGCTTCACTTCAGGTTTACTGTATACCGTGCACCTTCTAATTGCCGATGAAACAGAGGAATTGCATCCGAATTTAATACAAAAGCCACAATGCCGACTTAAGTACAAGATGACTGACACTCTAACTTTCTATGATTTGAACCTCTCCGGTGAGTCCGGTTTTAGATTCCGATTCTGCACTTCAGGTTTACTGTATACCTTGGACCGTCTTATTGAAGATGAAACACAGAAATTGCTTCCGAATTTAATACAAAAGGCACAATGCCGACTTAAGTACAAGAGGACTGACACACAAACTTTCTACGAAATGATCCTCTCCTGTGAGTCCAGTTTTGGATTCCGATGCTTCACTTCAGGTTTACTGTATACCTTGGACCTTCTTATTGACGATGGGACACAGAAATTGCATCCGAATTTAATACAAAAGGCTCAATGCCGACTTAGGTACAAGAGGACTGACACTCTAACTATCTATGATTTGAACCTCTCCTGCGAGTCCAGTTTTAGATTCTGATGCTTCACTCTTGGTTTACTGTATCCCTTGGACCTTCTTCTTGACGATGAAACACAGAAATTGCTTCCCAATTTAATACAAAAGGCACAATGCCGAATTAAGTACAAGAGGACTGACACTCTAACTTTCTATGATTTGAACCTCTCCTGTGAGTCCAGTTTTAGATTCCGATGCTTCACTTCAGGTTTACTTATCCCTTGGACCTTCTGATTGACGATGATTCACAGAAATTGCATCCGAATTCAATACAAAATGCCCAATGCCGACTTATGTACAAGAAGACTGATACTGTAACTTTCTGTGATTTGAACCTCTCCTGTGAGTCCAGTTTTAGATTTCGATGCTTCACTTCAGGTTTACTGTATACCGTGCACCTTCTTATCGCCGATGAAACAGAGGTATTGCATCCGAATTTAATACAAAAGCCACAATGCCGACTTAAGTACAAGATGACTGACACTCTAACTTACTATGATTTGAACCTCTCCTGTGAGTCCAGTTTTAGATTCCGCTGCTTCACTTCAGGTTTACTGTATACCTTTGACCTACTTATTGACGATGACACACAGATATTGCATCCGAATTTAATACAAAAGTTTCATTGCCGACTTAAGTACAAGAGGACTGACACTCTAACTTTCTTTGATTTTGACCACTCCTGCGAGTCCTATTTTTGATTCCGATGCTTCACTTCAGGTTTACTGTATCCCTTAGACCTTTTTATTGACGATGAAACACAGAAATTGCATCCGAATTTAATACAAAAGGCACAATGCCGACTTAAGTACAAGAGGACTGACACTCTAACTTTCTATGATTTGAACCTCTCCTGTGAGTCCAGTTTTAGATTCCGAAGCTTCACATCAGGTTTACTGTATACCTTGGACCTTCTTATTGACGATGAAAAACAGAAATTGCATCCGAATTTGATACTAAAGGCACAATGGCGACTTAAGTACAAGAGGACTGACACTCTAACTTTCTATGATTTGAAACTCTCCTGTGTGTCCAGTTTTATATTCTAATGCTTCACTTCAAGTTTACTGTATACCTTGGACCTTCTTATTGACGATGAAACACAGAAATTGCATCCCAATTTAATACAAAAGGCACAATGCCGACTTAAGTACAAGTGGACTGACACTCTAACTTTCTATGATATGAACCTCTCCTGTGAGTCCAGTTTTAGATTCCGAAGCTTCACATCAGGTTTACTGTATACCTTGGTTCTTCTTATTGACGATGAAACACTGAAATTGCATCCGAATTTAATACAAAAGGCACAATGCCGACTTAAGTACAAGAGGACTGACACTCTAACTTTCTATGATTTGAAACTCTCCTGTGAGTCCAGTTTTAGATTCTGATGCTTCACTTCAGGTTTACTGTATACCTTTTACCTTCTTATTGACGATGAAACACAGAAATTGCATCCGAATTTAATACAAAAGGCACAATGCCGACTTAAGTAAAAGAGGACTGACACTCTAGCTTTCTATGATTTGAACCTCTCCTGCGAGTCCAGTTTCAGATTCTGATGCTTCACTTCAGGTTTAGTGTATCCCTTGGACCTTCTTATAGACGATGAAACACAGAAATTGCATCCCAATTTAATACAAAAGGCACAATGCCGAATTAAGTACAAGAGGACTGACACTCTAACTTTCTATGATTTGAACCTCTCCTGTGAGTCCAGTTTTAGATTCCGGTGCTTCACTTCAGGTTTACTGTATCCTTTGGACCTTCTTATTGACGATGATTCACAGAAATTGCATCCGAATTTAATACAAAATGCACAATGCCTACTTATGTACAAGAAGACTGACACTTTAACTTTCTAAGATTTGAACGTCTCTGTGAGTCCAGTTTTAGATTTCGATGCTTCACTTCAGGTTTACTGTATACCGTGCACCTTCTTATTGCCGATGAAACAGAGGAATTGCAACCGAATTTAATACAAAAGGCACAATGCCGACTTAAGTACAAGAGGACTGACACACTAACTTTCTACGATTTGAACCTCTCCTGTGAGTCCAGTTTTAGATACGGATGCTTCACTTCAGGTTTACTGTATACCTTGGACCTTCTTATTGACGATGAAACACAGAAATTGCATCCGAATTTAATACAAAAGGCTCAATGCCGACTTAGGTACAAGAGGACTGACACTCTAACTTTCTATGATTTGAACCTCTCCTGCGAGTCCAGTTTCAGATTCTGATGCTTCACTTCAGGTTTACTGTATCCCTTGGACCTTCTTGTTGACGAGGAAACACAGAAATTGCATCCCAATT
Organism: Schistocerca americana; assembly: GCF_021461395.2. Classification (NCBI taxonomy): domain Eukaryota; kingdom Metazoa; phylum Arthropoda; class Insecta; order Orthoptera; family Acrididae; genus Schistocerca; species Schistocerca americana. Next base: position 72,784,695 of record NC_060121.1, on the reverse strand, counting down.
TAATGCAAAAGGCACAATGCCGAATTAAGTACAAGAGGACTGACACTCTAACTTTCTATGATTTGAGCCTCTCCTGTGAGTCCAGTTTTAGATTCCGATGCTTCACTTCAGGTTTCATGTGTCCCTTGGACCTTCTTATTGACGATGATTCACAGAAATTGCATCCGAATTTAATACAAAATGCACAATGCCGACTTATGTACAAGAAGACGGACACTTTAACATTCTATGATTTGAACCTCTCCTGTGAGTCCAGTTTTAGATTTCGATGCTTCACTTCATGTTTACTGTATACCGTGCACCTTCTAATTGCCGATGAATTAGAGGAATTGCATCCGAATTTAATACAAAAGCCACAATGCCGACTTAAGTACAAGATGACTGACACTCTAACTTTATATGATGTGAACCCCTCCGGTGAGTCCAGTTTTAGATTCTGATTCTGCACTTCAGGTTTACTGTATACCTTGGACCGTCTTATTGATGATGAAACACAGAAATTGCTACCGAATTTAATACAAAAGGCACAATGCCGACTTAAGTACAAGAAGACTGACACACAAACTTTCTACGAAATGATCCTCTCCTGTGAGTCCAGTTTTGGATTCCGATGCTTCACTTCAGGTTTACTGCATACCTTGGACCTTCTTATTGACGATGAAACACAGAAATTGCATCCGAATTTAATACAAAAGGCTCAATGCCGACTTAGGTACAAGAGGAGTGACTCTCTAACTTTCTATGATTTGAACCTCTCCTGTGAGTCCAGTTTTAGATTCCGATGCTTCACTTCAGGTTTACTTATCCCTTGGACCTTCTGATTGACGATGATTCACAGAAATTGCATCCGAATTTAATACAAAATGCCCAATGCCGACATATGTACAAGAAGACTGATACTTTAACTTTTTGTGATTTGAACCTCTCCTGTGAGTCCAGTTTTAGATTTCGATGCTTCACTTCAGGTTTACTGTATACCGTGCACCTTCTTATTGCCGATGAAACAGAGGTATTGCATCCGAATTTAATACAAAAGCCACAATGCCGACTTAAGTACAAGATGACTGACACTCTAACTTACTATGATTTGAACCTCTCCTGTGAGTCCAGTTTTAGATTCCGCTGCTTCACTTCAGGTTTACTGTATACCTTTGACCTACTTATTGACGATGACACACAGATATTGCATCCGAATTTAATACAAAAGTTTCATTGCCGACTTAAGTACAAGAGGACTGACACTCTAACTTTCTTTGATTTTGACCACTCCTGCGAGTGCTATTTTTGATTCCGATGCTTCACTTCAGGTTTACTGTATCCCTTGGACCTTTTTATTGACGATGAAACACAGAAATTGCATCCGAATTTAATACAAAAGGCACAAAGCCGACTTAAGTACAAGAGGACTGACACTCTAACTTTCTATGATTTGAACCTCTCCTGTGAGTCCAGTTTTAGATTCCGAAGCTTCACATCAGGTTTACTGTATACCTTGGACCTTCTTATTGACGATGAAAAACAGAAATTGCATCCGAATTTGATACTAAAGGCTCAATGGCGACTTAAGTACAAGAGGACTGACACTCTAACTTTCTATGATTTGAAACTCTCCTGTGTGTCCAGTTTTATATTCTAATGCTTCACTTCATGTTTACTGTATACCTTGGACCTTCTTATTGACGATGAAACACAGAAATTGCATCCCAATTTAATACAAAAGGTACAATGCCGACTTAAGTACAAGTGGACTGACACTCTGACTTTCTATGATATGAACCTCTCCTGTGAGTCCAGTTTTAGATTCCGAAGCTTCACATCAGGTTTACTGTATACCTTGGTTTTTCTTATTGACGATGAAACACTGGAATTGCATCCGAATTTAATACAAAAGGCACAATGCCGACTTAAGTACAAGAGGACTGACACTCTAACTTTCTATGATTTGAAACTCTCCTGTGAGTCCAGTTTTAGATTCTGATGCTTCACTTCAGGTTTACTGTATACCTTTTACCTTCTTATTGACGATGAAGCACAGAAATTGCATCCGAATTTAATACAAAAGGCACAATGCCGACTTAAGTAAAAGAGGACTGACACTCTAGCTTTCTATGATTTGAACTTCTCCTGCGAGTCCAGTTTCAGATTCTGATGCTTCACTTCAGGTTTAGTGTATCCCTTGGACCTTCTTATTGACGATGAAACACAGAAATTGCATCCCAATTTAATACAAAAGGCACAATGCCGAATTAAGTACAAGAGGACTGACACTCTAACTTTCTATGATTTGAACCTCTCCTGTGAGTCCAGTTTTAGATTCCGGTGCTTCACTTCAGGTTTACTGTATCCCTTGGACCTTCTTATTGACGATGATTCACAGAAATTGCATCCGAATGTAATACAAAATGCACAATGCCTACTTATGTACAAGAAGACTGACACTTTAACTTTCTATGATTTGAACCTCTCTGTGAGTCCAGTTTTAGATTTCGATGCTTCACTTCAGGTTTACTGTATACCGTGCACCTTCTAATTGCCGATGAATTTGAGGAATTGCATCCGAATTTAACACAAAAGCCACAATGCCGACTTAAGTAAAAGATGACTGACACTCTAACTTTATATGATTTGAACCTCTCCGGTGAGTCCAGTTTTAGATTCCGATTCTGCACTTCAGGTTTACTGTATACCTTGGACCGTCTTATTGACGATGAAACACAGAAATTGCTTCCGAATTTAATACAAAAGGCACAATGCCGACTTAAGTACAAGAGGACTGACACACAAACTTTCTACGAAATGATCCTCTCCTGTGAGTCCAGTTTTGGATTCCGATGCTTCACTTCAGGTTTACTGCATACCTTGGACCTTCTTATTGACGATGAAACACAGAAATTGCATCCGAATTTAATACAAAAGGCTCAATGCCGACTTAGGTACAAGAGGACTGACACTCTAACTTTCTATGATTTGAACCTCTCCTGTGAGTCCAGTTTTAGATTCCGATGCTTCACTTCAGGTTTACTTATCCCTTGGACCTTCTGATTGACGATGATTCACAGAAATTGCATCCGAATTTAATACAAAATGCCCAATGCCGACTTATGTACAAGAAGACTGATACTTTAACTTTCTGTGATTTGAACCTCTCCTGTGAGTCCAGTTTTAGATTTCGATGCTTCACTTCAGGTTTACTGTATACCGTGCACCTTCTTATAGCCGATGAAACAGAGGTATTGCATCCGAATTTAATACAAAAGCCACAATGCCGACTTAGGTACAAGATGACTGAAACTCTAACTTACTATGATTTGAACCTCTCCTGTGAGTCCAGTTTTAGATTCCGCTGCTTCACTTCAGGTTTACTGTATACCTTTGACCTACTTATTGACGATGACACACAGATATTGCATCCGAATTTAATACAAAAGTTTCATTGCCGACTTAAGTACAAGAGGACTGACACTCTAACTTTCTATGATTTGAAACTCTCCTATGTGTCCAGTTTTATATTCTAATGCTTCACTTCAAGTTTACTGTATACCTTGGACCTTCTTATTGACGATGAAACACAGAAATTGCATCCGAATTTAATACAAAAGGCACAATGCCGTCTTAAGTACAAGTGGACTAACACTCTAACTTTCTATGATATGAACCTCTCCTGCGAGTCCAGTTTTAGATTCCAAAGCTTCACATCAGGTTTACTGTATACCTTGGTTCTTCTTATTGACGATGAAACACAGAAATTGCATCCGAATTTAATACAAAAGGCACAATGCCGACTTAAGTACAAGAGGACTGACACTCTAACTTTCTATGATTTGAAACTCTCCTGTGGGTCCAGTTTTAGATCCTGATGCTTCACTTCAGGTTTACTGTATACCTTTTACCTTCTTGTTGGCGATGAAACACAGAAATTGCATCCGAATTTAATACAAAAGGCACAATGCCGACTTAAGTACAAGAGGACTGACACTCTAGCTTTCTATGATTTGATCCTCTCCTGCGAGTCCAGTTTCAGATTCTGATGCTTCACTTCAGGTTTAGTGTATCCCTTGGAAATTCTTATTGACGATGAAACACAGAAATTGCATCCCAATTTAATACAAAAGGCACAATGCCGAATTAAGTACAAGAGGACTGACACTCTAACTTTCTATGATTTGAACCTCTCCTGTGAGTCCAGTTTTAGATTCCGATGCTTCACTTCAGGTTTCATGTATCCCTTGGACCTTCTTATTGACGACGATTCACAGAAATTGCATCCGAATTTAATACAAAATGCACAATGCCGACTTGTGTACAAGAAGACTGACACTTTAACATTATATGATTTGAACCTCTCCTGTGAGTCCAGTTTTAGTTTTCGATGCTTCACTTCAGGTTTACTGTATACCGTGCACCTTCTAATTGCCGATGAAACAGAGGAATTGCATCCGAATTTAATACAAAAGCCACAATGCCGACTTAAGTACAAGATGACTGACACTCTAACTTTCTATGATTTGAACCTCTCCGGTGAGTCCAGTTTTAGATTCCGATTCTGCACTTCAGGTTTACTGTATACCTTGGACCGTCTTATTGACGATGAAACACAGAAATTGCTTCCGAATTTAATACAAAAGGCACAATGCCGACTTAAGTACAAGAGGACTGACACACAAACTTTCTACGAAATGATCCTCTCCTGTGAGTCCAGTTTGGGATTCCGATGCTTCACTTCAGGTTTACTGTATACCTTGGTTCTTCTTATTGACGATGAAACACAGAAATTGCATCCGAATTTAATACAAAAGGCACATTGCCGACTTAAGTACAAGAGGACTGACACTCTAACTTTCTATGATTTGAAACTCTCCTGTGAGTCCAGTTTTAGATCCTGATGCTTCACTTCAGGTTTACTGTATACCTTTTACCTTCTTGTGGACGATGAAACACAGAAATTGCATCCGAATTTAATACAAAAGGCACAATGCCGACTTAAGTACAAGAGGACTGACACTCTAGCTTTCTATGATTTGAACCTCTCCTGCGAGTCCAGTTTCAGATTATGATGCTTCACTTCAGGTTTAGTGTATCCCTTGGACCTTCTTATTGACGATGAAACACAGAAATTGCATCCCAATTTAATACAAAAGGCACAATGCCGAATTAAGTACAAGAGGACTGACACTCTAACTTTCTATGATTTGAACCTCTCCTGTGAGTCCAGTTTTAGATTCCGGTGCTTCACTTCAGGTTTACTGTATCCCTTGGACCTTCTTATTGACGATGATTCACAGAAATTGCATCCGAATTTAATACAAATGCACAATGCCTACTTATGTACAAGAAGACTGACACTTTAACTTTCTATGATTTGAACCTCTCTGTGAGTCCAGTTTTAGATTTCGATGCTTCACTTCAGGTTTACTGTATACCGTGCACCTTCTTATTGCCGATGAAACAGAGGAATTGCATCCGAATTTAATACAAAAGGCACAATGCCGACTTAAGTACAAGAGGACTGATACACTAACTTTCTACGATTTGAACCTCTCCTGTGAGTCCAGTTTTAGATATGGATGCTTCTCTTCAGGTTTACTGTATACCTTGGACCTTCTTATTGACGATGAAACACAGAAATTGCATCCGAATTTAATACAAAAGGCTCAATGCCGACTTAGGTACAAGAGGACTGACACTCTAACTTTCTATGATTTGAACCTCTCCTGGGAGTCCAGTATCAGATTCTGACGCTTCACTTCAGGTTTACTGTATCCCTTGGACCTTCTTGTTGACGATGAAACACAGAAATTGCATCCCAATTTAATACAAAAGGCACAATGCCGAATTAAGTACAAGAGGACTGACACTCTAACTTTCTATGATTTGAACCTCTCCTGTGACTCCAGTTTTAGATTCCGATGCTTCGCTTCAGGTTTCATGTATCCCTTGGACCTTCTTATTGACGACGATTCACAGAAATTGCATCCGAATTTAATACAAAATGCACAATGCCGACTTATGTACAAGAAGACTGACACTTTAACATTCTATGATTTGAACCTCTCCTGTGAGTCCAGTTTTAGATTTCGATGCTTCACTTCAGGTTTACTGTATACCGTGCACCTTCTAATTGCCGATGAAACAGAGGAATTGCATCCGAATTTAATACAAAAGCCACAATGCCGACTTAAGTACAAGATGACTGACACTCTAACTTTCTGTGATTTGAACCTCTCCGGTGAGTCCAGTTTTAGATTCCGATTCTGCACTTCAGGTTTACTGTATACCTTGGACCGTCTTATTGACGATGAAACACAGAAATTGCTTCCGAATTTAATACAAAATGCCCAATGCCGACTTATGTACAAGAAGACAGATACTTTAACTTTCTGTGATTTGAACCTCTCCTGTGAGTCCAGTTTTAGATTTCGATGCTTCACTTCAGGTTTACTGTATACCGTGCACCTTCTTATTGCCGATGAAACAGAGGTATTGCATCCGAAATTAATACAAAAGCCACAATGCCGACTTAAGTACAAGATGACTGACACTCTAACTTACTATGATTTGAACCTCTCCTGTGAGTCCAGTTTTGGATTCCGCTGCTTCACTTCAGGTTTACTGTATACCTTTGACCTACTTATTGACGATGACACACAGATATTGCATCCGAATTTAATACAAAAGTTTCATTGCCGACTTAAGTACAAGAGGACTGACACTCTAACTTTCTTTGATTTGGACCACTCCTGCGAGTCCTATTTTTGATTCCGATGCTTCACTTCAGGTTCACTGTATCCCTTGGACCTTTTTATTGACGATGAAACACAGAAATTGCATCCGAATTTAATACAAAAGGCACAATGCCGACTTAAGTACAAGAGGACTGACGATCTAACTTTCTATGATTTGAACCTCTCCTGTGAGTCCAGTTTTAGATTCCGAAGCTTCACATCAGGTTTACTGTATACCTTGGACCTTCTTATTGACGATGAAAAACAGAAATTGCATCCGAATTTGATACTAAAGGCACAATGGCGACTTAAGTTCAAGACGACTGACACTCTAACTTTCTATGATTTGAAACTCTCCTGTGTGTCCAGTTTTATGTTCTAATGCTTCACTTCAAGTTGACTGTATACCTTGGACCTTCTTATTGACGATGAAACACAGAAATTGCATCCGAATTTAATACAAAAGGCACAATGCCGACTTAAGTACAAGTGGACTGACACTCTAACTTTCTATGATATGACCCTCTCCTGTGAGTCCAGTTTTAGATTCCGAAGCTTCACATCAGGTTTACTGTATCCGTTGGACCTTCTTATTGACGATGAAATACTGAAATTGCATCCGAATTTAATTCAAAAGGCACAATGCCGACTTAAGTACAAGAGGACTGACACTCTAACTTTCCTTGATTTGGCTCTCTTCTGCGAGTCCAGTTTTAGATTCCGATGCTTCACTTCAGGTTTACTGTATACCTTGGACCTTCTTATTGACGATGAAACACAGAAATTGCATCCGAATTTAATACAAAAGGCACAATGCCGACTTAAGTACAAGAGGACTGATACTCTAACTTTCTATGATTTAAACCTCTCCTGTGAGTCCAGTTTTAGATTCCGATGCTTCACTTCAGGATTACTGTATACCTTTTACCTTCTTATTGACGTTGTAACACAGAAATTTCATCCCAATTTAATACAAATGGCACAATGCCGACTTAAGTACAAAATGACTGACTCTCTAACTTTTTATGATTTGAACCTCTCCTGTGAGTCCAGTTTCAGATTCCTATGCTTCACTTCAGGTTTACTGTATACCCTTGACCCTCCTATTGACGATGAAACACAGAAATTGCATCCGAATTTAATACAAAAGGCACAATGCCGACTTAAGTGCAAGAGGACTTACACTCTAACTTTCTGTGATTTGAACCTCGCCTGCGAGTCCAGTTTTAGATTCCGATGCTTCACTTAAGGCTTACTGTATAACTTGGACCTTCTTATTGACGATGAAACACAGAAATTGCATCCCAATTTAATACAAAAAGCACATTGCCGACTAACGTACAAGACGACTGACACTCTAACTTTCTATGATTTGAACCTCTCCTGTGAGTCCAGTTTTAGATTCCGATGCTACACTTCAGTTTTACTGTATACCTTGGACCTTCTTATTGACAATGAAACACAGAAATTGCATCCGAATTTAATACAAAGGGCACAATGACGACTTAAGTACGAGAGGACTGACACTCTAACTATCTATGATTTGGACCTCTCCTGCGAGTCCAGTTTTAGATTCCGATGCTTCACTTCAGGTTTACTGTATACCTTGGACCTTCTTATTGACGATGAAACACAGAAATTGCAACCGAATTTAATACAAAAGGCACAATGCCGACTTAAGTACAAGAGGACTGACACTCTAACTTTCTATGATTTGAACCTCTCCTGTGAGTCCAGGTTTAGATTCCGATGCTTAAATTCAGGTTTACTGTACCCCTTGGACCTTCTTATTGACGATGAGACACAGAAATTGCATCCGAATTTAATACAAAAGGCACAATGCCGACTTAAGTACAAGAGGACTGATACTCTACATTTCTTTGATTTGAACCTCTCCTGTGAGTCCAGTTTTACATTCCGATGCTTCACCTCAGGTTTACTGTATCCCTTGGACCTTCTTATTGACCTTGAAACACAGAAATTGCATCCGAATTTAATACAAAAGGCACAATGCCGACTTAAGTACAAGAGGACTGACACTCTAACTTTCTATGATTTGAACCTCTCCTGTGAGTCCAGTTTTAGATTCCGATGCTTCACGTCAGGTTTACTGTTTCCCTTGGACCTTCTTATTGACGAAGGAACACAGAAATTGCATCCGAAGTTAATACAAAAGGCACAATGCCGACTTAAGTACAAGAGGACTGACACTCTAACTTTCTATGATATGAACCTCTCCTGTGAGTCCAGTTTTAGATTACGATGCTTCACTTCAGGTTTACTGTATACCTTGGACCTTCCTATTGACGATGAAACACAGAAATTGCATCCGAATTTAATACAAAAGGCACAATGCCGAATTAAGTACAAGAGGACTGACACTCTAACTTTCTTTGATTTGAACCTCTCCTGTGAGTCCAGGTATACATTCCGATGCTTCACTTCTGGTTTACTGTATCCCTTGGACCTTCTTATTGATGTTGAAACACAGAAATTGGTTCCGAATTCAATACAAAAGGCACTATGCCGCCATTAGTAGAAGTGGACTGACACTCTATCTTTCTATGATTTGAACTTCTCCTGTGAGTCCAGTTTTAGATTCCGATGCTTCTCTTCAGATTTACTGTATCCCTTGGACCTTCTTATTGACGAAGGAACACAGAAATAGCATACGAAGTTAATACAAAAGGCACAATGCCGACTTAAGTACAAGAGGACTGACGTTCTAACTTTCTATGATTTGCACATCTCCTGTGAGTCCAGTTTTAGATTTCGATGCTTCACTTCAGGTTTACTGTATACCTTGGACCTTGTTATTTACGATGAAACACAGAAATTGCATCCGAATTTAATACAAAAGACACAATGCCGACTTAAGTACAAGAGGACTGATATTCTAACTTTCTATGATTTGAACCTCTCCTGTGAGTCCAGTTTTAGATTCCGATGCTACACTTCAGGTTTACTGTATACCTTGGACCTTCTTATTGACAATGAAACACAGAAATTTCATCCGAATTTAATACAAAAGGCACAATGACGACTTAAGTACGAGAGGACTGACACTCTAACTATCTATGATTTGGACCTCTCCTGCGAGTCCAGTTTTAGATTCCGATGCTTCACTTCAGGTTTACTGTATACCTTGGACCTTCTTATTGACGATGAAACACAGAAATTGCAACCGAATTTAATACAAAAGGCACAATGCCGACTTAAGTACAAGAGGACTGACACTCTAACTTTCTATGATTTGAACCTCTCCTGTGAGTCCAGGTTTAGATTCCGATGCTTAAATTCAGGTTTACTGTACCCTTGGACCTTCTTATTGACGATGAGACACAGAAATTGCATCCGAATTTAATACAAAAGGCACAATGCCGACTTAAGTACAAGAGGACTGATACTCTACATTTCTTTTATTTGAACCTCTCCTGTGAGTCCAGTTTTACATTCCGATGCTTCACTTCAGGTTTACTGTATCCCTTGGACCTTCTTATTGACCTTGAAACACAGAAATTGCATCCGAATCTAATACAAAAGGCACAATGCCGACTTAAGTACAAGAGGACTGAAACTCTAACTTTCTATGATTTGAACCTCTCCTGTGAGTCCAGTTTTAGATTCCGATGCTTCACGTCAGGTTTACTGTTTCCCTTGGACCTTCTTATTGACGAAGGAACACAGAAATTGCATCCGAAGTTAATACAAAAGGCACAATGCCGACTTAAGTACAAGAGGACTGACACTCTAACTTTCTATGATATGATCCTCTCCTGTGAGTCCAGTTTTAGATTACGATGCTTCACTTCAGGTTTACTGTATACCTTAGACCTTCCTATTGACAATGAAACACAGAAATTGCATCCGAATTTAATACAAAAGGCACAATGCCGAATTAAGTACAAGAGGACTGACACTCTAACTTTCTTTGATTTGAACCTCTCCTATGAGTCCAGTTATACATTCCGATGCTTCACTTCTGGTTTACTGTATCCCTTGGACCTTCTTATTGATGTTGAAACACAGAAATTGGTTCCGAATTCAATACAAAAGGCACTATGCCGCCATTAGTAGAAGTGGACTGACACTCTAACTATCTATGATTTGAACTTCTCCTGTGAGTCCAGTTTTAGATTCCGATGCTTCTCTTCAGATTTACTGTATCCCTTGGACCTTCTTATTGACGAAGGAACACAGAAATAGCATCCGAAGTTAATACAAAAGGCACAATGCCGACTTAAGTACAAGAGGACTGACGCTCTAACTTTCTATGATTTGAACATCTCCTGTGAGTCCAGTTTTAGATTTCGATGCTTCACTTCAGGTTTACTGTATACCTTGGACCTTGTTTTTTACGATGAAACACAGAAATTGCATCCGAATTTAATACAAAAGACACAATGCCGACTTAAGTACAAGAGGACTGATATTCTAACTTTCTATGATTTGAACCTCTCCTGTGAGTCCAGGTTTAGATTCCCATGCTTCACTTCAGGTTTACTGTATACCTTGGACCTTCCTATTGACGATGAAACACAGAAATTGCATCCGAATTTAATACAAAAGGCACAATACCGACATAAGTACAAGAGGACTGACACTCTAACTTTCTATGATTTAAACCTCTGCTGTGTTCCAGTTTTAGATTCCTATGCTTCACTTCAGGTTTACTGTATACCCTTGACCTTCTTATTGACGATTAAACACAGAAATTGCATCCGGATTTAATACAAAAGCCACAATGCCGACTTAAGTACAAGAGGACTGACACTCTAAATTTCTATGATTTGAACCTCTCCTGTGAGTCCAGTTTTAGATTCCGATACTTCACTTCAGGTTTACTGTATACCTTGGACCGTCTTATTGACGATGAAACACAGAAATTGCATCCCAATTTAATAAAAAAGGCACAATAGCGACTTAAGTACAAAAGGACTGACACTCTAACTTTCTAAGATTTGAACCTCTCCTGTTAGTCCAGTTTTAGATTCCGATGCTTCACTTCAAGTTTACTGTATACCTTGGACCTTCTTATTGACGATGAAACACAGAAATTGCATCCCAGTTTTAATACAAATGGCACAATGCCAAATTAAGTACAAGAGGACTGACACTCTAACTTTCTATGAGTTGAAAATCTCCTGTGTGTCCATTTTTAGATTCTGATGCTTCACTTCAGGTTTACTGTATACCTTGGACCTTCTTATTGAGGATGAAACACAGAAATTGCAACAGAATTTAATGCAAAAGGCACATAGCCGACTTAAGTACAAGAGGACAGACACTCTACCTTTCTTTGATTTGAACCTCTCCTGTGAGTCCAGTTTTACATTCCGATGCTTCACTTCAGGTTTACTGTATGCCTTGGACCTTCTTATTGAGGTTGAAACACAGAAATTGCATCCGAACTTAATACAAAAGGCACAGTGCCGACTTAAGTACAAGAGGACTGACACTCTAACTTTCTATGATTAGAACTTCTTCTGCGAGTCCAGTTTTAGATTCCGATGCTTCACATCAGGTTTACTGTTTCCCTTGGACCTTCTTATTGACGAAGGAACACAGAAATTGCATCCGAAGTTAATACAAAAGGCATAATGCCGATTTAAGTACAAGAAGACTGACACTCTAACTTTCTATGATTTGAACCTCTCCCGTGAGTCCAGTTTCAGATTACTATGCTTCACTTCAGGTTTACTGTATACCTTGGACCTTCGTATTGACGATGAAACACAGAAATTGCATCCGAATTTAATACAAAAGGCACAATGCCGACTTAAGTACAAGAGGACTGACACTCTAACTTTCTATGATTTGAACCTCTCCCGTGAGTCCAGTTTTAGATTACTATGCTTCACTTCAGGTTTACTGTATACCTTGGACCTTCGTATTGACGATGAAACACAGAAATTGCATCCGAATTTAATACAAAAGGCACAATGCCGACTTAAGTACAAGAGGACTGACACTCTAACTTTCTATGATTTGAACCTCTCCTGTACGACCAGTTTTAGATTCCTATGCTTCACTTCAGGTTTACTGTATCCCTTGGACCTTCTTATTGACGATGAATCACAGAAATTGCATCCCAATATCATACAGAAATCACAATGCCGACTTAAGTACAAGGGGACTGACACTCTAACTTTCTATGATTTGAACCCCTCCTGTGAGTCCAGTTTTAGATTCCGATGCTTCACTTCAGGTTTACTGTATCCCTTGGACCTTCTTATTGTCGATGAAACACAGAAATTGCATCGGAATTTAATACAAAACGCACAATGCCGACTTAAGTACAAGATTACTCTCACTCTAACTTTCTATGATTTGAACCTCTCCTGTGAGTCCAGATTTAGATTCCGATGCTTTACTTCAGGTTTACTGTATCCCTTGGACCTTCTTATTGTCGATGAAACACAGAAATTGCATCGGAATTTAATACAAAAGGCACAATGCCGACTTAAGTACAAGATTACTCTCACTCTGACTTTCTATGATTTGGACCTCTCCTGTGAGTCCAGATTTAGATTCCGATGCTTTACTTCAGGTTTACTGTATCCCTAGGACCTTCTTGTTGACGATGAAACACAGAAATTGCATCTGAATTTAATATAAAAGGCACAATGCCGACTTAAGTACAAGAGGACTGACACTCTAACTTTCTATGATTTGAACCACTCCTGTGAGTCCAGTTTTAGATTCCGATGCTTCACTTCAGGTTTACTGTATACCTTGGACCTTCTTATTGACGATGAAACACAGAAATAGCATCCGAATTTTATACAAAGGCACAATGCTGAGTTAAGTGAAAGAGGACTGACACTCTAACTTCCTATGATTTGAACCTCTCCTGTGAGTCTAGTTTTTAGATTCCGTGGCCTCACTTTAGGTTTACTGTATCCTGTAATCTTCCCACGGAAAATTATCCTCTACCACGCAATAATTAATAATGGTCATTAAAATCATCCACATTTATTTACGTTTGAAAAGTATCTCATCAGATTTTCTAGTAATATATGCGCCGACAGCTCGTCGACGCCAAGGTATTTTTCTAGTACGTTTATTCTTTGGAACAACAGAGGTACAGAAAGGTATGCTCCATGGTTATTATAGGGAGAGAGAGGAACAGCTTCGGTAGTATCGGTTGGAAGACCGTCGGATTGCTAAAGGTGATTTATTTACTCTTCTTCGCGCTAAAGCGAGCTAGGAAAGTTTGTGCCGATAGCGTGATAGATAAAAAGAAAAAAAACCTGTAAAAGAAAATTACATGTGACTTGGAACCAACACAAAACGGAACATGTTCGGAAATGGATTCAATATACAATTTTCCGCAGAAATAAGGTTTGTGACCATTTTATTCTAGAGTGAATGACAAATGAGTTCTCTGTCTGAAACACTGATGATTGTCTGGGCCCTGTAATTAATTGGGAAGTTTCAGCTGTGACGAAGAGAGCCTACAATCTCTGAGTTTTTATAAATCGTCCAAAAAGGCTTCGTCCGCATCTGAAATTTTAGATCTGTCGTAACCTGAACGAATTGTTCAAACGATCGATTTTCCCAACTGAATGCAGCGCTTAATAATAGTAACAAATGTAAAGATCTTTTCCAGCAAGCCAGCCGCTCAACATTAAGACGAAGGGCTCCACCAGAGATTCTACTAGGCTGATTTCACGTAAATAATATAGTTAAACTGTATATAGATAAAGGAGAGAGAGAGAGAGAGAGCGAATGGAATTCGAGCAATTACTCAGAATCCTCCATTAGCATAATTGTTTGTATGTCTTTTCACGGATCTGCCTAATAAGAAAACACGAAGCGCTAACTTAATTGTACCGATTTATGCGTGAGGGTGAAAGAGCGATAAAGGCAATAGATACACTTCTGTACAGGCAAAACATTACACCAAGTTAGCGGCAAGCTGCATTCACATAGACTTTCATCATTTACAGAGTAGAATTCATTATAATGGCCAATCCGTGACAGGACACGTTTTTGGACGTTGTTAAAATAATTTTGTTCTCTGTTTCATGTGAACTACGACGAGACAACTTAACTTGGAAAAGAGAAGAAATACTCGCAGTCATATAAAGTGCATCTACAAATAAAAGCAGCACGCTGGGCGCAGAAAAAAGGCCAGATCTATAATTTTCTATTAAAGCTTGCTAGTATTGAGGAAGTAGACGTAGAGTTGAACATTTACTAATTGTGTTTATGCCAGATGTAGTTTGATTGACCTGCCCTAGTTGCATTTGCCTGTATAAGTACTATAAAAAAGTAAACACAGAAGTATTCTTGTGTGAAGGGAGAGATATATACATATTGACTGTAGGACATTTATATGGTTTTAACTAGGGCAATGTTTAAGATGAGTCAAGCAGAGCAGAGCAACACGCAACAGCCTTCAGCTGTTAGCTCTGATGATAATGATATAGTAAGAAGTGTTGTAGAACCGATCGCTACAGATAGCGCAATAGAACGCCCTGTAGACACGGCTGGAGATGTAACAGCAGGTATGCAACATGGATTAGATCCATTAGTAATTATCATGAGACAGATGCAAATGATAACCGAGAGTATGAATAATATGAAAACCGACATTAACGCGAAATTAGCCTCAGTTACTGAAGGGCAAAATCATTTGAATACAAAATTAGCCTCAGTTACTGAAGGGCAAAACCATTTGAATACAAAAGTAGCCTCAGTTACTGAAGGGCAAAACCATTAGAATCCAAAATTAGCCTCAGTTACTGAAGGGCAAGAAAATCTGAAAATTGACATTAATTCGAGGTTAGCCTCAGTTACTGAGGGCCAAAATGATTTGAACGCGAAATTAGCCTCAGTTACGGAGGGGCAGGAAAATCTGAAAGCTGAGATTAAGCAGCAGTTACACGACAGTTTTTCCGAATTAGAGCAGCGGATAGAGGCGAAGACAAAGGAACTTAAAGATCAGGCCGAAGAGACGGAACGAAAATTAACTGCACAATTAGAATTGGTTAAAGCTCAATGTGAGGAATCTACTGAACGCGTACGTGTAGAAATGAAGGAGTATGTGGCTATTAAGATAGATACCGTACGGGAACAGGTGGAAATGGTTCCGCAATTAGTACAAAAGCAAGATGCCATGTCATGTGCAACTGCGCAACTTCCTGAATTGGCACGTACGCAGACGAACCTAAAGGAAAGTGTGGAACATCTGACAGAACGTCAAGACGTTATAGATCACCAGATTAATGTATTAACGGGTAAATTATCCGAAATCACATTAGAAAACAAAAGGCTAATGTGTGAAAACGTTGAGCAAAATGTTAAAGCAGCATTCCAGAGTCTATGTGGCAAACAGGAAAAGAATTTGTTTGCGAAAGGACTTGAGGAAGTGCGACAGCAGTTAGGGGCTGATTTCGAGCATTGGAAACAAACGATAGCAGAGTCGATACGCGTTTCACAACAAGGCTCAGAACAAATGAGTACAGGCCAGCAGCAGAAGTCGGCAGCGACGATAGAGCCAGTTACTGCACATTCGCACACAATACCGACTTGTGTGAGTAACTCGAATATGAAATTGCCACGAGCTAGTTGTTCGCGTTAAGTTTTATCTGACGGAGATTACGAAAGCCTTTGCCATGCCGAAGAAAAAATGATAAAGCATCGGCAATTCCAGATTTTTAACACTGACAAAAGGGGGGGTCCATCCGATTGTTTTTATCCGGAGTTTTAGAGGAGTGCTACCCAGAAATTGGTCGGAGTGGCAGAAGATCAGTTTCGTTACGGGGTATGTACAAGGTTCGGGGGCGATCTGGGCCTCCGACATGACTTCTGTTTGCTCGACCTATGACGATTTTGAGAAAGCGTTTTTAGCAAAATTCTGGTCAGAAGGGGTACAGGAACGCCTAAGGCAGGAGGTGCTCTACCCAGAGCCTTTATCTTTTTCAAAAGGAAGCCTTAGGAAGTATTTTGAAAAATATATAAATAAAACTAGATATTGGGACAGACCTATGCCTTTGCCAGACATAATAAACATACTTAAGGCAAGATTACCAACTAACATCCGGAATCAATTAACTTATGGCAACGATAAAGACCTGGAGTCGTTCCTCACGCCGTTAGATCATATAGACATTATAGAAGAGAACAACCAGAAAGCCCGTAACAACAGATTCCAATATAGGGAGACAGAACCTCCGCCAAATGGTAGGCAAGGGAATGCACAGAGATCGATAAATAGTGGAGAAACCCCTCAAAATCTCAATAATAATACCGGCAAAAGTCTTGCGAGGGGCTATCCAAGGAACAACAGGAATGGGAAAAGATACAATCCCGTATGGGGAAACGAAAGGAATTTCAGACCGCAAGCCTGGAACAACAACGGTAATAGAAAGTGGAATCAACCGGGGGGAATAAACTCAAATAACCAACATCAGTGGGGACGGACATCTACGAATCAACCGGTAATTACCGAAGTGACGGACGATGTCAACCACCAGATGAATCAAAATCCAACAAACTTGTAAGGACCTACTCGTGCCCCGGAGGAGCTGTTAACAATTGGTTGAGGGGCAACAGGATATGTGTACCCATGCTAACCTATAATGATGGACGATTACTGGCAGATGAATTGACCGAGGACTTAGAACTCCAAGATGAGGATAAGGAACAGGTGGCAGTAGCCGAAGTGCAAGTCATTTTGGAGACTGTACCTATAGTGGCGGTTTTGGACACAGCTGCAACCACGAATGTTATTTCGGAGGCTCTATTCAACAAAATCAGAAATATAAGACGAGTACCAATTTTTCCAGTTCAAAATTGTAGAATAATAGGCGCCGTTGGGGCTAGATCGGCTAATGTAAAAGTGCAGTCACTACTTAGTGTAGAAGTCGGAAATGTAGCAATATTAAGTACATTCCTTGTTGTGAAATATTTGGTGGTAGACTGCATTATCGGAGTCGACAGCCTACGTCAATACGGATGCAGAATAGGTTTTAAAACATGAAAAATTTGGTTAAATGTAAATAAACAAGAAATTGAGCTGGACTTGTTGAAAAAGGAAAGCCTTACCAGAAAATATAATAGTGGGATCAGTGTGCAAGTAATCAGGACTGCACAAAAGTCTAAACAGCACGTAAATAATGAGTTCCAAGTCAAAGGAGATTTCGGTCAATTGGTGTATGAGAAGTTAAATGAATCCGACTGTATTACTGAAGAGCAGAAGAAACAGCTCAAAGAATTGTTATTAGCGTATGAAAACGTGTTTGACGAAAGGCCAGGAGTTATTAAGGGATACATATGCCATCTCTACGTTAAGCCACACGAAACGTATTGTAGAACTTTCTATCCTGTTCCCTGGAGGTTAAAGGCTCAAGTTCAAAAAGAAATAGATCGCATGTTGAAATGGGGTTTGATCGAACCCTCTACAAGCCCATACTGCTCCCCATTGTTGGTCGTGCCAAAAGCAAATGGAACTGTGAGACTGGTACTCGACGCCAGGGAAATAAATAAAATCCTAATTCCAGTGAGAACACATCCGGAAAACATAGACGAGCTGATACAACGGTTCCAGGATGTTCAATATTTGACGAGCATCGATTTGCGGAGATCGTATTGGCAGGTCAAGCTGGATGAGTTATCAAGGAAATATACAGCTTTCATTTATGCCGGAAGAAGTTATCAATTTACTGTAGTTCCTTTTGGACTCAACATTAGTGCTGGAATCTTTATAGCAGCTCTAGATTATGCTCTAGCCCCAGAACTAAGAAGCAGGAGAACAGTATTTGTTGATGATATGCTTATTGCATCGAAGACCTGGGAGGAGCATATTACCTTACTGAGTCGGGTGTTGGACGTGTTCAAAACCATGGGAATAACTGCTAACCTACAGAAATCCCATTTTGCACTAAACAGAATCAAGTTCCTGGGGCATATAGTTGACGCAAAGGGAATTTTACCGACCAAGGAGAAGCTAATTGCGATTAGTAAGTTTCCAACACCGAGAAATAGGAGGCAATTAAAAGGGTTTATGGGTCTTGCCTCATTTTTTAGAAGATTTATAACGAATCAGGCCATGAATGCAGCAGCTCTGAATAGTTTGCTGAAGAAGGATGTGCCCTGGCTCTGGACATTAGAGTGTCAAGAAGCATTTGAAGAGATGAAGAAGCAATTAGTAAATGCACCGCTTTTGTACCATCCGGACATGCAAGAGGAATTCTACTTGTCAACAGATTCGTCAAATGTGGGTCTTGGAGCGTGCCTTTTCCAAGTACGCAAGATAAATGGACAGCTTACCTTTTGTCCTATTGCGTTTGCTAGTCGTGTTTTGTCCAACTGTGAACGAACGTACACGACGACAGAATTAGAGGCTATTGCGGTCGTCTGGGGATTTAGAAAATTTCATTATTATTTATATGGGTCGAAGACTATCGTATATTGCGATCACCAATCATTAACGTTTTTACAAACGTGTAAACTGTTACACCCCAGACTGGCTAGATGGACTCTCGCTCTGCAACAATACCAGTTTAAGATCGTACATGTCTCAGGGCAGCAAAACATTATTGCTGACGCTCTATCAAGGTCACCGCAGGGTTTAACAAAAGAGATTGAAGTAAATAATTCCTCAGAATTCCCTGTATTGCTGCTACAGGAAAATCCATTTAAGACGTACTACGTCAATTTGTGTGTGCATATGGCCCAGTTACAGAAGAAAGATGCTCAATGGGGAAGTGTCATTCAAAGGTTACAACAGCAACCTTCGGATCAGATGGCAAAATATTACAAGCTGGTAAATGGCGTATTATTTTTCCGCTGTGGAAGGCCAAACAAAGTCCGTTGGTGTGTTTGTATACCTGAGGCACAAATAGAGAAACTTGTATGGTTCAGTCATTTAACCTGGGGACATTTCGGTGCGACAAAATGTGCAGACAAAATAAGTGGGTACTGTTATTTTCCCAACATAAAGCGCAGAGTGCATGAGGTCTTAAAGAGATGCATAATATGTCAAAAAACAAAGCCGGATTCGAAAGGGACTAAGCACCCATTATGCTCAATATTAGTACAAGAACCAAAAGAACTAATTTCATGCGATCTGTGTGGACCGTTACCTACTTCAAGAGGTGGTGTTAAATATGTGTTGGCATTTCTCGATGTTTGTACGAAATACGTACAGCTATACCCGATAAAGGCGGCTACAGCCAAAGTAATTGTATTAAGATTGATAAGGGATTATCTTCCACATGTTGGTACACCTAAGGCGATCATAACAGACAACGCTAAAATATTCACGGGACTCCGATGGAAGCAGACTTTGTCTCAAGTCGGTGTGAAACATATACTAACATCACTTTACCACCCACAAGGCAATTTGGATGAGAGGATTTTTAGAGAATTCAATCGATTTATGAGGACGTATTGCCATAATAAGCAAACTGCGTGGGCAAATTATGTGGAAGAGTTTGAGCAGATATACAATAACATGCCCCACTCCTCAACTGGATATCCACCTTGTGAATTGATGTTCGGAGCAAAAGAGGAAAACTTCTGGACTGACCATATCCCCAAAACTCAGGAAACTGAGATGCCTTGGGAAGAAAAAATAAGACAAGCTATCATAAATATGACGAAAAAGGCTGATCAAAGAAAACAACGATATGACAAATTAATCAAAAGGGTACAGACATACCATGTCAGAGAGAAGGTACTAGTTAAACGACATACCAAATCATCCGTAATAAAGAAAAGTATAAAGAAATGGGAGTTACTATATACTGGCCCATACATTATCCTACAAATTCCGAATCCGGGGGCTTATCTGTTAGCATACCCGGGATCGAACAAAATAAAAGGGTTATTTTCTCATAACGACTTAAAAACGTATAATGAAGATTAGATGATAGGGAGGAATGGTGTTCCGAGTGACAGAAATGAACGCTCGTAAAAAACATAACAATAAATTGTGTGTGTAGTGATAGAAACCTTTAAATTGAAATAGTTAATCAGTGACATAGAGTATAGAAATAGTGACTAACTATTATTATCGAGTGTTGTAAAGAAGATAGTGGAGATAGGCTTCACCTGTGTTGGGGTGAATATAGAACTTTAGCATTGCTAATGTCATCAAGAATGATTAAGGATCAAACTGACCTTCAAGAAGAATGAAATGTTTCCCGCAAATGACGCTGAATAATCAAAAGAGGTTCCGAGTGAATATTCATATATAATCTCATGTGAAAGCTTAGATGTGTAAACGTGTGAAGGGATGTGTTGTAGCAGTAAATTGTGAG
Organism: Schistocerca americana; assembly: GCF_021461395.2. Lineage (NCBI taxonomy): Eukaryota > Metazoa > Arthropoda > Insecta > Orthoptera > Acrididae > Schistocerca > Schistocerca americana. The sequence continues at coordinate 72,763,700 of NC_060121.1, read as the reverse complement.
TGACGGTTAACGCCGCAAAGATTATTTCCCGCGCAAAACAGTTGACGTCGGCGCGAGAGTTAAAATCGATATAGACAATACAGATATTCTTCGTAAGAGACTCGCACCAAACGCGAGGATAAACTGATTCATGTTGAACTTTAAAAGGAATAGGTGTTATAATTAGAAGTTAAGAGTTTTTAATTTATTAATGAATGATTAAAGAAAGTAAATTCAAGGATTCAGTAGTAATTTAATGGTTCGTGTTCGTTTGAGAATTTTGTGTGAAAAATCCATTTCCATATATGAGCATGGATGAACACCGTATGAATCAGAGAGTAATTGAAAGAAGCGAATCCGCATTCCTCGATGCTAATAACTTTTACATTTCAGCACTGAAGCCAAGAAATATATGTATTTAGAATAAAAGGTTTTGAGTATAGCTAAATTATATGACTTATCAAGGAAATATAGATGATGTCTTGGTATAAAATGAACTACACTTTCCATTATTCGATGATTTGAATCCAAAATCTATAGTAAGTTACATGAATCCTTTAAATTACGAAGAACAAATCAGTGATAGAAAATGTGTTAAAACTTTTGGACTTTTAAGCACAAGTGGGGAGGCAAAGTCAAAAGGAGTATTCAAAATGGAGTAAATCGGATGATGCTTTTGGCAACATCATTAGTAATGGTTGAATTCCTTGAAGTACGTCGTAACAAAAAGGATCCATGAAGCCATAAGGATTTTGCTTTCAAAAAGGAGAATCTTGGACGGTGCAACCTAATCAGTTCTCTTACAGGAAGAGTTTTCCTTTTGGTCATTGCTAATTCTTTTGGAATGAATGTTGCATGTGAATTCGAGTACCCCTGTTCCTTCCACTCTTCCCATTGTGGGCCGCGTAGAAGATCAACTACAGAGAGGGCCGCGTAGAAGACCACAATGCCTACTTAAGTACAAGAGGACTGGCACTCTAACTTTCTATGATTTGAACCTCTCCTGTGAGTCCAGTTTTAGATTCCCATGCTTCACTTCAGGTTTACTGTATACCTTGGACCTTCTCATTGACGATGAAACACAGAAATAGCATCCGAATTTAATACAAAAGGCGCAATGCCGACTTAAGTACAAGTGGACTGACACTATAACATTGTATAATTTGAACCTCTAATGCGAGTCCAGTATTAGATTCCGATGCTTCACTTCAGGTTTACTGTATCCCATGGACCTTCTTATTGACGATGAAAGACAGAAATTGCATCCGAATTTAATACAAAAGGCACAATGCCGACTTAAGTACAAGGAGACTGACACTCTAACTTTCTATGATCTGAAGCTCCCCTGTGAGTCCAGTTTTAGATTTCGATGCTTCAATTCAGGATTACTGTATGCCTTGGACCTTCTTATTGACGATGAAACACACAAATTGCATCCGAATTTATTACAAAAGCCACAATGCCTACTTAAGTACAAGAGGACTGGCACTCTAACTTTCTATGATTTGAACCTCTCCTGTGAGTTCAGTTTTGGATTCCATGCTTCACTTCAGGTTTTTCTGTATACCTTGGACCTTCTTATTGACGATGAAACACAGAAATTGCATCCGAATTTAATACAAAAGCCACAATGCCGACATAAGTACAAGAGGACTGACACTCTAACATTCTATGATTTGAACCTCTCCTGTGAGTCGAGTTTTAGATTTCGATGCTTCACTTCAGGTTTACTGTATCCCTTAAACCTTCTTATTGACGATGAAACACAGAACTTGCATCCAAATGTAATACAAAAGGCACAATGCCGACTGAAGTACAAGAGGACTGACACTCTAACTTTCTATGATTTGAATTTCTCCTGTGAGTCCAGCTTTAGATTCCGATGCTTTACTTCAGGTTTACTGTATCCCGTGGACATTCTTATTGACGATGAAACACAGAATTTGCATCAGAATTTAATACAAAAGGCACAATGCCGACTTCAGTACAAGAGGACTGACACTCTAACTTTCTATGATTTGATCCTCTCCTGTGAGTCCAGTTTTAAATTCCGATGCTTCACTCCAGGTTTACTGTATCCCTTGGAATTTCATATTGACGATGAAACACAGAAATTGCATCCGAATTTAATACAAAAAGCACAATGCCGACTTTAGTACAAGAGGACTGACACAATAACTTTCTATGATTTGAACCTCTCCTGTGAGTCCAGTTTTAGATTCCAATGTTTCACTTCAGGTTTACTGTATCCCATGGACCTTCTTATTGACGATGAAACACAGAGTTTGCATCCGAATTTAATACAAAAGGTACAATGGCGACTTAAGTACAAGAGGACTGACACTCTAACCTTCTGTGATTTGAACCTCTCCTGCAAGTCCAGTTTTAGATTCCGATGCTTCACTTCAGGTTTACTGTATCCCTTGGACCTTCTTATTGACGATGAAACACAGAAATCGCATCCGAATATAATACAAAAGGCACAATGCCGACTTAAGTGCAAGAGGACTGACACTCTAACAATCTATGATTTTAACCTCTCCTGTGAGTCGAGTTTTAGATTCCGATGCTTCAATTCAGGTTTACTGTATCCCTTGGACATTCTTATTGACGATGAAACACAGAAATTGCATCCGAATTTAATACAAAAAGCACAATGCCGACTTTAGTACAAGAGGACTGACACAATAACTTTCTATGATTTGAACCTCTCCTGTGAGTCCAGTTTTAGATTCCAATGTTTCACTTCAGGTTTACTGTATCCCATGGACCTTCTTATTGACGATGAAACACAGAGTTTGCATCCGAATTTAATACAAAAGGTACAATGGCGACTTGAGTACAAGAGGACTGACACTCTAACCTTCTGTGATTTGAACCTCTCCTGCAAGTCCAGTTTTAGATTCCGATGCTTCACTTCAGGTTTACTGTATCCCTTGGACCTTCTTATTGACGATGAAACACAGAAATCGCATCCGAATATAATACAAAAGGCACAATGCCGACTTAAGTGCAAGAGGACTGACACTCTAACAATCTATGATTTTAACCTCTCCTGTGAGTCGAGTTTTAGATTCCGATGCTTCAATTCAGGTTTACTGTATCCCTTGGACCTTCTTATTGACGATGAAACACAAAAATTGCTTCCAAATTTAATACAATGCCGACTGAAGTACAAGAGGACTGGCACTCTAACTTTCTATGATTTGAACTTCTCCTGTGAGTCCAGCTTTAGATTCCGATGCTTCACTTCAGGTTTACTGTATCCCTTGGACATTCTTATTGACGATGAAACACAGAATTTGCATCAGAATTTAATACAAATGGCACAATGCCGACTTAAGTACAAGAGGACTGACACTCTAACATTGTAAGATTTGAACCTCTCCTGTGAGTCCAGTTTTAGATTCCGATGGTTCACTTCAGGTTTACTGTATCCCATGGACCTTCTTATTAACGATGAAACACAGAGTTTGCATCCGAATTTAATAGAAAAGGCACAATGCCGACTTAAATACAAGATTACTGATGCTCTATCATTCTATGATTTGAACCTCTCCTTTGAGTCCAGTTTTAGATTCCGATGCTTCACTTCTGGTTTACTCTATACCATGGACCTTCTTATTGACGATGAAGCACCGAAATTCCATCCGAATTTAATACAAAAGGCACAATGCCGACTTAAGTACAAGTTGTCTGACCCCCTAACTTTCTATGATTTGAAAATCCAATGCGAGTCCAGTATTAGATCCCGATGCTTCACTTCAGGTTTACTGTATCCCATGGACCTTCTTATTGACGATGAAAGACAGAAATTGCATACAAATTCAATACAAAAGGCACAATGCCGACTGATGTACTAGAGGACTGACACTCTAACTTTCTATGATTTGAACTTCTCCTGTGTGACCAGCTTTAGATTCCGATGCTTTACTTCAGGTTTACTGTATCCCTTGGACATTATTATTGACGATGAAACACAGAAATTGCATCAGAATTTAATACAAAAGGCACAATGGCGACTTAAGTACAAGAGGACTGACACTCTAACCTTCTATGATTTGAACCTCTCCTGCAAGTCCAGTTTTAGATTCCGATGCTTCACTTCAGGTTTACTGTATCCCTTGGACCTTCTTATTGACGATGAAACACAGAAATCGCATCCGAATATAATACAAAAGGCACAATGCCGACTTAAGTACAAGAGGACTAACACTCTAACAATCTATGATTTTAACCTCTCCTGTGAGTCGAGTTTTAGATTCCGATGCTTCAATTCAGGTTTACTGTATCCCTTAAACCTTCTTATTGACGATGAAACACAAAAATTGCTTCCAAATTTAATACAAAAGGCACAATGCCGACTTAAGTACAAGAGGTTTGACACTCTAACTTTCTATGATTTGAACCTCTCCTGTGAGTCCAGTTTTAGATTCCGATGCTTCACTTCATTTTTACTGTATCCTTTGCACCCTCTTATTGACGATGAAACACAGAAATTGCATCCCAATTTAATACAAAATTCACAATGCCGACTTAAGTACAAGACGACTGACACTCTAACTTTCTAAGATTTGATCCTCTCCTGTGAGTCCATTTTTAGATTCCGATGGTTCACTTCAAGTTTACTGTATCCCTTGGACTTTCTTATTGACGATGAAACACAGAGTTTGCATCCGAATTTAATACAAAAGGCACAATGCCGGCTTAAGTAAAAGAGGACTGACACTCTAACTTTCTATGAGTTGAACCTTTCGTGTGAGTTCAGTTTTAGATTCCGATGCTACACTTCAGGATTACTGTATCCCTTGGACCTTCGTATTGACGATGAAACAAAGAAATTGCATCAGAATTTAAACAAAAGGCACAATGCCGACTTAAGTACAAGAGGTCTGACACTCTAACTTTCTATGATTTGAACCTCTCCTGTGAGTCCAGTTTTAGATTCCGATGCTTCACTTCTGGTTTACTGTATCCCTTGGACTTTCTTATTGACGATGAAATACAGAAATTGCATCCGAATATAATACAAAAGGCACAATGGCGACTTAAGTACAAGAGGACTGACACTCTAACTCTCTATGATTTGAACCTCTCCTGCAAGTCCAGTTTTAGATTCCGATGCTTCACTTCATTTTTACTGTATCCCTTGGACCCTCTTATTGACGATGAAACACAGAAATTGCATCCCAATTTAATACAAAATTCACAATGCCGACTTAAGTACAAGTGGACTGCCACTCTAACTTTCTAAGATTTGAACCTCTCCTGTGAGTACAGTTTTAGATTCCGATGGTTCACTTCAGGTTTACTGTATCCCTTGGACCTTCTTATTGACGATGAAACACAGAGTTTTCATCCGAATTTAATACAAAAGGCACAATGCCGACTTAAGTACAAGATGACTGACACTCTAACATTCTATGATTTGAACCTCTCCTTTGAGTCCAGTTTTAGATTTCGATGCTTCACTTCAGGTTTACTCTATACCATGCACCTTCTCATTGACGATGAAACACAGAAATTCCATCCGAATTTAATACAAAAGGCACAATGCCGACTTAAGTACAAGAGGACTGACCCCGTAACTTTCTATGATTTGAACCTCTAATGCGAGTCCAGTATTAGATTCCGATGCTTCACTTCAGGTTTACTGTATCCCATGGACATTCTTATTGACGATGAAAGACAGAAATTGCATCCGAATTTAATACAAAAGGCACAATGCCGACTTAAGTACAAGAGGACTGACACTCTAACTCTCTATGATTTGAAGCTCTCCTGTGAGTCCAGTTTTAGATCACGATGCTTCAATTCAGGTTTACTGTATACCTTGGACCTTCTTATTGACGATGAAACACACAAATTGCATCCGAATATAATACAAAAGCCACAATGCCTACTTAATTACAAGAGGACTGGCACTCTAACTTTCTATGATTTGAACCTCTCCTGTGAGTCCAGTTTTAGATTCCGATGCTTCACTTCAGGTTTACTGTATACCTTGGACCTTCATATTGACGATGAAACATAGAATTTGCATACGAATTTAATACAAAAGGCACAATGCCGACTTAAGTGCAAGAGGACTGACGCTCTAACGTTCTATGATTTGAACCTCTCCTGTGAGTCGAGTTTTAGATTTCGATGCTTCACTTCAGGTTTACTGTATCCCTTAAACCTTCTTATTGACGATGAAACACAGAAATTGCATCCAAATGTAATACAAAAGGCACAATGCCGACTGAAGTACAAGAGGACTGACACTCTAACTTTCTATGATTTGAATTTCTCCTGTGAGTCCAGCTTTAGATTCCGATGCTTTACTTCAGGTTTACTGTATCCCGTGGACATTCTTATTGACGATGAAACACAGAATTTGCATCAGAATTTAATACAAAAGGCACAATGCCGACTTAAGTACAAGAGGACTGACACTCTAACTTTCTATGATTTGAACCTCTCCTGTGAGTCCAGTTTTAAATTCCGATGCTTCACTCCAGGTTTACTGTATCCCTTGGACTTTCATATTGACGATGAAACACAGAAATTGCATCCGAATTTAATACAAAAAGCACAATGCCGACTTTAGTACAAGAGGTCTGACACAATAACTTTCTATGATTTGAACCTCTCCTGTGAGTCCAGTTTTAGATTCCAATGTTTCACTTCAGGTTTACTGTATCCCATGGACCTTCTTATTGACGTTGAAACACAGAGTTTGCATCCGAATTTAATACAAAAGGTACAATGGCGACTTAAGTACAAGAGGACTGACACTCTAACCTTCTGTGATTTGAACCTCTCCTGCAAGTCCAGTTTTAGATTCCGATGCTTCACTTCAGGTTTACTGTATCCCTTGGACCTTCTTATTGACGATGAAACACAGAAATCGCATCCGAATATAATACAAAAGGCACAATGCCGTTTTAAGTACAAGAGGACTGACACTCTAACAATCTATGATTTTAACCTCTCCTGTGAGTCGAGTTTTAGATTCCGATGCTTCAATTCAGGTTTACTGTATCCCTTAAACCTTCTTATTGACGATGAAACACAAAAATTGCTTCCAAATTTAATACAAAAGGCACAATGCCGACTGAAGTACAAGAGGACTGACACTCTAACTTTCTATGATTTGAACTTCTCCTGTGAGTCCAGTTTTAGATTCCGATGGTTCACTTCAGGTTTACTGTATCCCATGGACCTTCTTATTAACGATGAAACACAGAGTTTGCATCCGAATTTAATAGAAAAGGCACAATGCCGACTTAAATACAAGATGACTGGTACTCTATCATTCTATGATTTGAACCTCTCCTTTGAGTCCAGTTTTAGATTCCGATGCTTCACTTCTGGTTTACTCTATACCATGGACCTTCTTATTGACGATGAAGCACCGAAATTCCATCCGAATTTAATACAAAAGGCACAATGCCGTCTTAAGTACAAGTTGTCTGACCCCCTAACTTTCTATGATTTGAAAATCCAATGCGAGTCCAGTATTAGATTCCGATGCTTCACTTCAGGTTTACTGTATCCCATGGACCTTCTTATTGACGATGAAAGACAGAAATTGCATACAAATTCAATACAAAAGGCACAATGCCGACTGATGTACTAGAGGACTGACACTCTAACTTTCTATGATTTGAACTTCTCCTGTGTGACCAGCTTTAGATTCCGATGCTTTACTTCAGGTTTACTGTATCCCTTGGACATTATTATTGACGATGAAACACAGAAATAGCATCAGAATTTAATACAAAAGGCACAATGGCGACTTAAGTACAAGAGGACTGACACTCTAACCTTCTATGATTTGAACCTCTCCTGCAAGTCCAGTTTTAGATTCCGATGCTTCACTTCAGGTTTACTGTATCCCTTGGACTTTCTTATTGACGATGAAACACAGAAATCGCATCCGAATATAATACAAAAGGCACAATGCCGACTTAAGTACAAGAGGACTAACACACTAACAATCTATGATTTTAACCTCTCCTGTGAGTCGAGTTTTAGATTCCGATGCTTCAATTCAGGTTTACTGTATCCCTTAAACCTTCTTATTGACGATGAAACACAAAAATTGCTTCTAAATTTAATACAAAAGGCACAATGCCGACTTAAGTACAAGAGGTTTGACACTCTAACTTTCTATGATTTGAACCTCTCCTGTGAGTCCAGTTTTAGATTCCGATGCTTCACTTCATTTTTACTGTATCCTTTGCACCCTCTTATTGACGATGAAACACAGAAATTGTATCCCAATTTAATACAAAATTCACAATGCCGACTTAAGTACAAGACGACTGACACTCTAACTTTCTAAGATTTGATCCTCTCCTGTGAGTCCATTTTTAGATTCCGATGGTTCACTTCAAGTTTACTGTATCCCTTGGACTTTCTTATTGACGATGAAACACAGAGTTTGCATCCGAATTTAATACAAAAGGCACAATGCCGGCTTAAGTACAAGAGGACTGACACTCTAACTTTCTATGAGTTGAACCTTTCGTGTGAGTTCAGTTTTAGATTCCGATGCTTCACTTCAGGATTACTGTATCCCTTGGACCTTCGAATTGACGATGAAACACAGAAATTGCATCAGAATTTAATACAAAAGGCACAATGCCGACTTAAGTACAAGAGGTCTGACACTCTAACTTTCTATGATTTGAACCTCTCATGTGAGTCCAGTTTTAGATTCCGATGCTTCACTTCTGGTTTACTGTATCCCTTGGACTTTCTTATTGACGATGAAATACAGAAATTGCATCCGAATATAATACAAAAGGCACAATGGCGACTTAAGTACAAGAGGACTGACACTCTAACTCTCTATGATTTGAACCTCTCCTGCAAGTCCAGTTTTAGATTCCGATGCTTCACTTCATTTTTACTGTATCCCTTGGACCCTCTTATTGACGATGAAACACAGAAATTGCATCCCAATTTAATACAAAATTCACAATGCCGACTTAAGTACAAGAGGACTGCCACTCTAACTTTCTAAGATTTGAACCTCTCCTGTGAGTACAGTTTTAGATTCCGATGGTTCACTTCAGGTTTACTGTATCCCTTGGACCTTCTTATTGACGATGAAACACAGAGTTTGCATCCGAATTTAGTACAAAAGGCACAATGCCGACTTAAGTACAAGATGACTGACACTCTAACATTCTATGATTTGAACCTCTCCTTTGAGTCCAGTTTTAGATTTCGATGCTTCACTTCAGGTTTACTCTATTCCATGTACCTTCTCATTGACGATGAAACACAGAAATTCCATCCGAATTTAATACAAAAGGCACAATGCCGACTTAAGTACAAGAGGACTGACCCCGTAACTTTCTATGATTTGAACCTCTAATGCGAGTCCAGTATTAGATTCCGATGCTTCACTTCAGGTTTACTGTATCCCATGGACATTCTTATTCACGATGAAAGACAGATATTGCATCCGAATTTAATACAAAAGGCACAATGCCGACTTAAGTACAAGAGGACTGACACTCTAACACTCTATGATTTGAAGCTCTCCTGTGAGTCCAGTTTTAGATCACGATGCTTCAATTCAGGTTTACTGTATACCTTGGACCTTCTTATTGACGATGAAACACACAAATTGCATCCGAATATAATACAAAAGCCACAATGCCTACTTAATTACAAGAGGACTGGCACTCTAACTTTCTATGATTTGAACCTCTCCTGTGAGTCCAGTTTTAGATTCCGATGCTTCACTTCAGGTTTACTGTATACCTTGGACCTTCATATTGACGATGAAACATAGAATTTGCATACGAATTTAATACAAAAGGCACAATGCCGACTTAAGTGCAAGAGGACTGACGCTCTAACGTTCTATGATTTGAACCTCTCCTGTGAGTCGAGTTTTAGATTTCGATGCTTCACTTCAGGTTTACTGTATCCCTTAAACCTTCTTATTGACGATGAAACACAGAAATTGCATCCAAATGTAATACAAAAGGCACAATGCCGACTGAAGTACAAGAGGACTGACACTCTAACTTTCTATGATTTGAATTTCTCCTGTGAGTCCAGCTTTAGATTCCGATGCTTTACTTCAGGTTTACTGTATCCCGTGGACATTCTTATTGACGATGAAACACAGAATTTGCATCAGAATTTAATACAAAAGGCACAATGCCGACTTAAGTACAAGAGGACTGACACTCTAACTTTCTATGATTTGAACCTCTCCTGTGAGTCCAGTTTTAAATTCCGATGCTTCACTCCAGGTTTACTGTATCCCTTGGACTTTCATATTGACGATGAAACACAGAAATTGCATCCGAATTTAATACAAAAAGCACAATGCCGACTTTAGTACAAGAGGACTGACACAATAACTTTCTATGATTTGAACCTCTCCTGTGAGTCCAGTTTTAGATTCCAATGTTTCACTTCAGGTTTACTGTATCCCATGGACCTTCTTATTGACGATGAAACACAGAGTTTGCATCCGAATTTAATACAAAAGGTACAATGGCGACTTAAGTACAAGAGGACTGACACTCTAACCTTCTGTGATTTGAACCTCTCCTGCAAGTCCAGTTTTAGATTCCGATGCTTCACTTCAGGTTTACTGTATCCCTTGGACCTTCTTATTGACGATGAAACACAGAAATCGCATCCGAATATAATACAAAAGGCACAATGCCGACTTAAGTACAAGAGGACTGACACTCTAACTTTCTATGATTTGAACTTCTCCTGTGAGTCCAGTTTTAGATTCCGATGGTTCACTTCAGGTTTACTGTATCCCATGGACCTTCTTATTAACGATGAAACACAGAGTTTGCATCCGAATTTAATAGAAAAGGCACAATGCCGACTTAAATACAAGATGACTGATACTCTATCATTCTATGATTTGAACCTCTCCTTTGAGTCCAGTTTTAGATTCCGATGCTTCACTTCTGGATTACTCTATACCATGGACCTTCTTATTGACGATGAAGCACCGAAATTCCATCCGAATTTAATACAAAAGGCACAATGCCGACTTAAGTACAAGTTGTCTGACCCCCTAACTTTCTATGATTTGAAAATCCAATGCGAGTCCAGTATTAGATTCCGATGCTTCACTTCAGGTTTACTGTATCCCATGGACCTTCTTATTGACGATGAAAGACAGAAATTGCATACAAATTCATTACAAAAGGCACAATGCCGACTGATGTACTAGAGGACTGACACTCTAAGTTTCTATGATTTGAACTTCTCCTGTGTGACCAGCTTTAGATTCCGATGCTTTACTTCAGGTTTACTGTATCCCTTGGACATTATTATTGACGATGAAACACAGAAATTGCATCAGAATTTAGTACAAAAGGCACAATGGCGACTTAAGTACAAGAGGACTGACACTCTAACCTTCTATGATTTGAACCTCTCCTGCAAGTCCAGTTTTAGATTCCGATGCTTCACTTCAGGTTTACTGTATCCCTTAAACCTTCTTATTGACGATGAAACACAAAAATTGCTTCCAAATTTAATACAAAAGGCACAATGCCGACTTAAGTACAAGAGGTTTGACACTCTAACTTTCTATGATTTGAACCTCTCCTGTGAGTCCAGTTTTAGATTCCGATGCTTCACTTCATTTTTACTGTATCCTTTGCACCCTCTTATTGACGATGAAACACAGAAATTGCATCCCAATTAAATACAAAATTCACAATGCCGACTTAAGTACAAGACGACTGACACTCTAACTTTCTAAGATTTGATCCTCTCCTGTGAGTACATTTTTAGATTCCGATGGTTCACTTCAAGTTTACTGTATCCCTTGGACTTTCTTATTGACGATGAAACACAGAGTTTGCATCCGAATATAATACAAAAGGCACAATGCCGGCTTAAGTACAAGAGGACTGACACTCTAACTTTCTATGAGTTGAACCTTTCGTGTGAGTTCAGTTTTAGATTCCGATGCTTCACTTCAGGATTACTGTATCCCTTGGACCTTCGTATTGACGATGAAACACAGAAATTGCATCAGAATTTAATACAAAAGGCACAATGCCGACTTAAGTACAAGAGGTCTGACACTCTATCTTTCTATGATTTGAACCTCTCATGTGAGTCCAGTTTTAGATTCCGATGCTTCACTTCTGGTTTACTGTATCCCTTGGACTTTCTTGTTGACGATGAAATACAGAAATTGCATCCGAATATAATACAAAAGGCACAATGGCGACTTAAGTACAAGAGGACTGACACTCTAACTCTCTATGATTTGAACCTCTCCTGCAAGTCCAGTTTTAGATTCCGATGCTTCACTTCATTTTTACTGTATCCCTTGGACCCTCTTATTGACGATGAAACACAGAAATTGCATCCCAATTTAATACAAAATTCACAATGCCGACTTAGGTACAAGAGGACTGCCACTCTAACTTTCTAAGATTTGAACCTCTCCTGTGAGTACAGTTTTAGATTCCGATGGTTCACTTCAGGTTTACTGTATCCCTTGGACCTTCTTATTGACGATGAAACACAGAGTTTGCATCCGAATTTAATACAAAAGGCACAATGCCGACTTAAGTACAAGATGACTGACACTCTAACATTCTATGATTTGAACCTCTCCTTTGAGTCCAGTTTTAGATTTCGATGCTTCACTTCAGGTTTACTCTATACCATGTACCTTCCCATTGACGATGAAACACAGAAATTCCATCCGAATTTAATACAAAAGGCACAATGCCGACTTAAGTACAAGAGGACTGACCCCGTAACTTTCTATGATTTGAACCTCTAATGCGAGTCCAGTATTAGATTCCGATGCTTCACTTCAGGTTTACTGTATCCCATGGACATTCTTATTGACGATGAAAGACAGAAATTGCATCCGAATTTAATACAAAAGGCACAATGCCGACTTAAGTACAAGAGGACTGACACTCTAACTCTCTATGATTTGAAGCTCTCCTGTGAGTCCAGTTTTAGATCACGATGCTTCAATTCAGGTTTACTGTATACCTTGGACCTTCTTATTGACGATGAAACACACAAATTGCATCCGAATATAATACAAAAGCCACAATGCCTACTTAATTACAAGAGGACTGGCACTCTAACTTTCTATGATTTGAACCTCTCCTGTGAGTCCAGTTTTAGATTCCGATGCTTCACTTCAGGTTTACTGTATACCTTGGACCTTCATATTGACGATGAAACATAGAAATTGCGTCCGAATTTAATACAAAAGGCACAATGCCGACTTAAGTGCAAGAGGACTGACGCTCTAACGTTCTATGATTTTAACCTCTCCTGTAAGTCGAGTTTTAGATTCCGATGCTTCACTTCAGGTTTACTGTATCCCTTGGACATTCTTATTGACGATGAAACACAGAATTTGCATCAGAATTTAATACAAAAGGCACAATGCCGACTTAAGTACAAGAGGACTCACACTCTAACTATCTATGATTTGAACCTCTCCTGTGAGTCCACTTTTAAATTCCGATGATTCACTTCAGGTTTACTGTATCCCTTGGACTTTCTTATTGCCGATGAAACACAGAAATTGCATCCGAATTTAATACAAAATGCACAATGCCGACTTAAGTACAAGAGGACTGACACTATAACTATCTATGATTTGAACCTCTCATGTGAGTCCAGTTTTAGATTCCGATGCTTTACTTCAGGTTTACTGTATCCCTTGGAAATTCTTATTGACGTTGAAACACAGAAATTGCATCAGAATTTAATACAAAAGCCACAATGCCTACTTAATTACAAGAGGACTGGCACTCTAACTTTCTATGATTTGAACCTCTCCTTTGAGTCCAGTTTTAGATTCCGATGCTTCACTTCAGGTTTACTCTATACCATGGACCTTCTTATTGACGATGAAACACAGAAATTCCATCCGAATTTAATACAAAAGGCACAATGCCGACTTAAGTACAAGAGGACTGACCCCCTAAGTTTCTATGATTTGAACCTCCAATCCGAGTCCAGTATTAGATTCCGATGCTTCACTTCAGGTTTACTGTATCCCATGGACCTTCTTATTGACGATGAAAAACACAAATTGCATCCGAATGTAATACAAAAGCAACAATGCCTACTTAAGTACATGAGGACTGGCACTCTAACTTTCTATGATTTGAACCTCTCCTGTGAGTCCAGTTTTAGATTCCGATGCTTCACTTCAGGTTTTCAGTATACCTTGGACCTTGTTATTGACGATGAAACACAGAAATAGCATCCGAATTTAATATAAAAGCACAATGCCGACTTAAGTACAAGAGGACTGACACTTTAACATTCTATGATTTGAACCTCTCCTGTGAGTCTAGTTTTAGATTCCGATGCTTCACTTCAGGTTTACTGTATCATTTAAACCTTCTCATTGACGATGAAACACAGAAATTGCATCCAAATTTAACACAAAATGCACAATGCCGACTGAAGTACAAGAGGACTGACACTCTAACTTTCTATGATTTGAACTTCTTCTGTGAGTCCAGCTTCAGATTCCGATTCTTTACTTCAGGTTTACTGTATCCCTTGGAAATTCTTATTGACGTTGAAACACAGAAATTGCGTCAGAATTGAATACAAAAGGCACAATGCCGACTTAAGTACGAGAGGTCTGACACTCTAACTTTCTTTGATTTGAACCTCTCCTGTGAGTCCAGTTTTAGATTCCGATGCTTCAACTCTGGTTTACTGTATCCCTTGGACGTTCTTATTGACGATGAAATACAGAAATTGCATCCGAATTTAATACAAAAAGCAGAATGGCGACTTAAGTACAAGAGGACTGACACTCTAACATTCTATGATTTGAACCTCTCCTGCAAGTGCAGTTTTAGATTCCGATGCTTCACTTCATTTTTACTGTATCCTTTGGACCCTCTTATTGAAGATGAAGCACAGAAATTGCATCCCAATTTAATACAAAATTCACAATGCCGACTTAAGTACAACAGGACTGACACTCTAACTTTCTAAGATTTGAACCTCTCCTGTGAGTACAGTTTTAGATTCCGATGGTTCACTTCAGGTTTACTGTATCCCTTGAACCTTCTTATTGACGATGAAACACAGAGTTTGCATCCGAATTTAATACGAAAGGCACAATGCCGACTTAAGTACAAGATGACTGACACTCTAACATTCTATGATTTGAACCTCTCCTTTGAGTCCAGTTTTAGATTTCGATGCTTCACTTCAGGTTTACTCAATACCATGGACCTTCTCATTGACGATGAAACACAGAAATTCCATCCGAATTTAATTTAAAAGGCACAATGCCGACTTAAGTACAAGAGGACTGACCCCGTAACTTTCTATGATTTGAACCTCTAATGCGAGTCCAGTATTAGATTCCGATGCTTCACTTCAGGTTTACTGTATCCCTTGGTCCTTCTTATTGACGATGAAACACAGAAATTGCATCCAAATTTAATACAAAAGGCACATTGCCGACTGAAGTACAAGAGGACGGACACTGTAACTTTCTATGATTTGAACTACTCCTGTGAGTCCAGCTCTAGATTCCGATGCATTACTTCAGGTTTACTGTATCCCTTGGACATTCTTATTGACGATGATACACAGAATTTGCATCAGAATTTAATACAAAAGGCACAATGCCGACTTAAGTACAAGAGGACTGACACTCTAACTATCTATGATTTGAACCTCTCCTGTGAGTCCACTTTTAAATTCCGATGCTTCACTTCAGGTTTACTGTATCCCTTGGACTTTCTTATTGCCGATGAAACACAGAAATTGCATCCGAATTTAATACAAAATGCACAATGCCGACTTAAGTACAAGATGACTGACTCTCTAACATTCTATGATTTGAACCTCTCCTTTGAGTCCAGTTTTAGATTCCGATGCTTCACTTCAGGTTTACTCTATACCATCGACCTTCTTATTGACGATGAAACACAGAAATTCCATCCGAATTTAATACAAAAGGCACAATGCCGACTGAAGTACAAGAGGACTGACACTGTAACTTTCTATGATTTGAACTACTCCTGTGACTCCAGTTCTAGATTCCGATGCTTTACTTCAGGTTTACTGTATCCCTTGGACTTTCTTATTGCCGATGAAACACAGAAATTGCATCCGAATTTAATACAAAATGCACAATGCCGACTTAAGTACAAGAGGACTGACACTATAACTAACTATGATTTGAACCTCTCCTGTGAGTCCACTTTTAGATTCCGATGGTCCACTTCATGTTTACTGTATCCCATGGACCTTCTTATTGACGATGAAACACAGAGATTGCATCCGAATTTAATACAAAAGGCACAATGCCGACTTAAGTACAAGATGACTGACTCTCTAACATTCTATGATTTGAACCTCTCCTTTGAGTCCAGTTTTAGATTCCGATGCTTCACTTCAGGTTTACTCTATACCATGGACCTTCTTATTGACGATGAAACACAGAAATTCCATCCGAATTTAATACAAAAGGCACAATGCCGACTTAAGTACAAGAGGACTGACCCCCTAAGTTTCTGTGATTTGAACCTCCAATGCGAGTCCAGTATTAGATTCCGATGCTTCACTTCAGGTTTACTGTATCCCATAGACCTTCTTATTGACGATGAAACAAACAAATTGCATCCGAATTTAATACAAAAGCCACAATGCCTACTTAAGTACAAGAGGACTGGCACTCTAACTTTCTATGATTTGAACCTCTCCTGTGAGTCCAGTTTTAGATTCCGATGCTTCACTTCAGGTTTACAGTATACCTTGCACCTTCTTATTGACGATGAAACACAGAAATAGCATCCGAATTTAATATAAAAGCACAATGCCGACTTAAGTACAAGAGGACTGACACTTGAACATTCTATGATTTGAACCTCTCCTGTGAGTCTAGTTTTAGATTCCGATATTTCACTTCAGGTTTACTGTATCATTTAAACCTTCTCATTGACGATGAAACACAGAAATTGCATCCAAATTTAATACAAAAGGCACAATGCCGACTGAAGTACAAGAGGACTGACACTCTAACTTTCTATGATTTGAACTTCTCCTGTGAGTCCAGCTTCAGATTCCGATGCTTTACTTCAGGTATACTGTATCCCTTGGAAATTCTTATTGACGTTGAAACACAGAAATGGCATCAGAATTCAATACAAAAGGCACAATGCCGGCTTAAGTACGAGAGGTCTGACACTCTAACTTTCTTTGATTTGAACCACTCCTGTGAGTCCAGTTTTAGATTCCGATGCTTCAATTCTGGTTTACTGTATCCCTTGGACGTTCCTATTGACGATGAAACACAGAAATTGCATCCGAATTTAATACAAAAGGCAGAATGGCGACTTAAGTACAAGAGGACTGACACTCTAACTTTCTATGATTTGAACCTCTCCTGCAAGTCCAGTTTTAGATTCCGATGCTTCACTTCATTTTTACTGTATTCTTTGGACCCTCTTATTGAAGATGAAACACAGAAATTGCATCCCGATTTAATACAAAATTCACAATGCCGACTTAAGTACAAGAGGACTGACACTCTAACTTTCTAAGAATTGAACCTCTCATGTGAGTACAGATTTAGATTCCGATGGTTCACTTCAGGTTTACTGTATCCCTTGAACCTTCTTATTGACGATGAAACACAGAGTTTGCATCCGAATTTAATACGAAAGGCACAATGCCGACTTAAGTACAAGATGACTGACACTCTAACATTCTATGATTTGAACCTCTCCTTTGAGTCCAGTTTTAGATTTCGATGCTTCACTTCAGGTTTACTCTATACCATGGACCTTCTCATTGACGATGAAACACAGAATTTCCATCCGAATTTAATACAAAAGGCACAATGCCGACTTAAGTTCAAGAGGACTGACCCCGTAACTTTCTATGATTTGAACCTCTAATGCGAGTCCAGTATTAGATTCCGATGCTTCACTTCAGGTTTACTGTATCCCTTGGACCTTCTTATTGACGATGAAACACAGAAATTGCATCCAAATTTAATACAAAAGGCACAATGCCGACTGAAGTACAAGAGGACTGACACTGTAACTTTCTATGATTTGAACTACTCCTGTGAGTCCAGCTCTAGATTCCGATGCTTTACTTCAGGTTTACTGTATCCCTTGGACATTCTTATTGACGATGATACACAGAATTTGCATCAGAATTTAATACAAAAGGCACAATGCCGACTTAAGTACAAGAGGACTGACACTCTAACTATCTATGATTTGAACCTCTCCTGTGAGTCCACTTTTAAATTCCGATGCTTCACTTCAGGTTTACTGAATCCCTTGGACTTTCTTATTGCCGATGAAACACTGAAATTGCATCCGAATTTAATACAAAATGCACAATGCCGACTTAAGTACAAGAGGACTGGCACTCTAACTATCTATGATTTGAACCTCTCCTGTGAGTCCAGTTTTAGATTCCGATGCTTCACTTCAGGTTTACTGTATACCTTGGACCTTCTTATTGACGATGAAACATATAAATTGCATCCGAATTTAATACAAAGGGCACAATGCCGACTTAAGTGCAAGTGGACTGACGCTCTAACGTTCTATGATTTTAACCTCTCCTGTAAGTCGAGTTTTAGATTCCGATGCTTCACTTCAGGTTTACTGTATCCCTTGGACCTTCTTATTGACGATGAAACACAGAAATTGCATCCAAATTTAATACAAAAGGCACAATGCCGACTGAAGTACAAGAGGACGGACACTGTAACTTTCTATGATTTGAACTACTCCTGTGAGTCCAGCTCTAGATTCCGATGCATTACTTCAGGTTTACTGTATCCCTTGGACATTCTTATTGACGATGATACACAGAATTTGCATCAGAATTTAATACAAAAGGCACAATGCCGACTTAAGTACAAGAGGACTGACACTCTAACTATCTAAGATTTGAACCTCTCCTGTGAGTCCACTTTTAAATTCCGATGCTTCACTTCAGGTTTACTGTATCCCTTGGACTTTCTTATTGCCGATGAAACACAGAAATTGCATCCGAATTTAATACAAAATGCACAAGGCCGACTTAAGTACAAGAGGACTGGCACTCTAACTATCTATGATTTGAACCTCTCCTGTGAGTCCAGTTTTAGATTCCGATGCCTCACTTCAGGTTTACTGTATGCCTTGGACCTTCTTATTGACGATGAAACATAGAAATTGCATCCGAATTTAATACAAAAGGCACAATGCCGACTTAAGTGCAAGAGGACCGACGCTCTAACGTTCTATGATTTTAACCTCTCCTGTAAGTCGAGTTTTAGATTCCGATGCTTCACTTCAGGTTTACTGTATCCCTTGGACCTTCTTATTGACGATGAAACACAGAAATTGCATCCAAATTTAATACAAAAGGCACAATGCCGACTGAAGTACAAGAGGCCGGACACTGTAACTTTCTATGATTTGAACTACTCCTGTGACTCCAGTTCTAGATTCCGATGCTTTACTTCAGGTTTACTGTATCCCTTGGACATTCTTATTGACGATGATACACAGAATTTGCATCAGAATTTAATACAAAAGGCACAATGCCGACTTAAGTACAAGAGGACTCACACTCTAACTATCTATGATTTGAACCTCTCCTGTGAGTCCACTTTTATATTCCGATGCTTCACTTCAGGTTTACTGTATCCCTTGGACTTTCTTATTGCCGATGAAACACAGAAATTGCATCCGAATTTAATACAAAATGCACAATGCCGACTTAAGTACAAGAGGACTGACACTATAACTAACTATGATTTGAACCTCTCCTGTGAGTCCACTTTTAGATTCCGATGGTCCACTTCATGTTTACTGTATCCCATGGACCTTCTTATTGACGATGAAACACAGAGATTGCATCCGAATTTAATACAAAAGGCACAATGCCGACTTAAGTACAAGATGACTGACTCTCTAACATTCTATGATTTGAACCTCTCCTTTGAGTCCAGTTTTAGATTCCGAGGCTTCTCTTCAGGTTTACTCTATACCATGGACCTTCTTATTGACGATGAAACACAAAAATTCCATCCGAATTTAATACAAAAGGCACAATGCCGACTTAAGTACAAGAGGACTGACCCCCTAAGTTTCTATGATTTGAACCTCCAATGCGAGTCCAGTACTAGATTCCGATGCTTCACTTCAGGTTTACTGTATCCCATGGACCTTCCTATTGACGATGAAACACACAAATAGCATCCGAATTTAATACAAAAGCCACAATGCCTACTTAAGTACAAGAGGACTGGCACTCTAACTTTCTATGATTTGAACCTCTCCTGTGAGTCCAGTTTTAGATTCCGATGCTTCACGTCAGGTTTACAGTATACCTTGAACCTTCTTATTGACGATGAAACACAGAAATAGCATCCGAATTTAATATAAAAGCACAATGCCGACTTAAGTACAAGAGGACTGACACTTGAACATTCTATGATTTGAACCTCTCCTGTGAGTCTAGTTTTAGATTCCGATATTTCACTTCAGGTTTACTGTATCATTTAAACCTTCTCATTGACGATGAAACACAGAAATTGCATCCAAATTTAATACAAAAGGCACAATGCCGACTGAAGTACAAGAGGACTGACACTCTAACTTTCTATGATTTGAACTTCTCCTGTGAGTCCAGCTTCAGATTCCGATGCTTTACTTCAGGTTTACTGTATCCCTTGGAAATTCTTATTGACGTTGAAACACAGAAATGGCATCAGAATTCAATACAAAAGGCACAATGCCGACTTAAGTACGAGAGGTCTGACACTCTAACTTTCTTTGATTTGAACCACACCTGTGAGTCCAGTTTTAGATTCCGATGCTTCAATTCTGGTTTACTGTATCCCTTGGACGTTCCTATTGACGATGAAACACAGAAATTGCATCCGAATTTAATACAAAAGGCAGAATGGCGACTTAAGTACAAGAGGACTGACACTCTAACTTTCTATGATTTGAACCTCTCCTTCAAGTCCAGTTTTAGATTCCGATGCTTCACTTCATTTTTACTGTATCCTTTGGACCCTCTTATTGAAGATGAAACACAGAAATTGCATCCCGATTTAATACAAAATTCACAATGCCGACTTAAGTACAAGAGGACTGACACTCTAACTTTCTAAGATTTGAACCTCTCCTGTGAGTACAGATTTAGATTCCGATGGTTCACTTCAGGTTTACTGTATCCCTTGAACCTTCTTATTGACGATGAAACACAGAGTTTGCATCCGAATTTAATACGAAAGGCACAATGCCGACTTAAGTACAAGATGACTGACACTCTAACATTCTATGATTTGAACCACTCCTTTGAGTCCAGTTTTAGATTTCGATGCTTCACTTCAGGTTTACTCTATACCATGGACCTTATCATTGACGATGAAACACAGAATTTCCATCCGAATTTAATACAAAAGGCACAATGCCGACTTAAGTACAAGAGGACTGACCCCGTAACTTTCTATGATTTGAACCTCTAATGCGAGTCCAGTATTAGATTCCGATGCTTCACTTCAGGTTTACTGTATCCCTTGGACCTTCTTATTGACGATGAAACACAGAAATTGCATCCAAATTTAATACAAAAGGCACAATGCCGACTGAAGTACAAGAGGACTGACACTGTAACTTTCTATGATTTGAACTAGTCCTGTGAGTCCAGCTCTAGATTCCGATGCTTTACTTCAGGTTTACTGTATCCCTTGGACATTCTTATTGACGATGATACACAGAATTTGCATCAGAATTTAATACAAAAGGCACAATGCCGACTTAAGTACAAGAGGACTGACACTCTAACTATCTATGATTTGAACCTCTCCTGTGAGTCCACTTTTAAATTCCGATGCTTCACTTCAGGTTTACTGTATCCCTTGGACTTTCTTATTGCCGATGAAACACAGAAATTGCATCCGAATTTAATACAAAATGCACAATGCCGACTTAAGTACAAGAGGACTGGCACTCTAACTATCTATGATTTGAAACTCTCCTGTGAGTCCAGTTTTAGATTCCGATGCTTCACTTCAGGTTTACTGTATACCTTGGACCTTCTTATTGACGATGAAACATATAAATTGCATCCGAATTTAATACAAAGGGCACAATGCCGACTTAAGTGCAAGAGGACTGACGCTCTAACGTTCTATGATTTTAACCTCTCCTGTAAGTCGAGTTTTAGATTCCGATGCTTCACTTCAGGTTTACTGTATCCCTTGGACCTTCTTATTGACGATGAAACACAGAAATTGCATCCAAATTTAATACAAAAGGCACAATGCCGACTGAAGTACAAGTGGACTGACACTGTAACTTTCTATGAATTGAACTACTCCTGTGAGTCCAGCTCTAGATTCCGATGCTTTACTTCAGGTTTACTGTATCCCTTGGACATTCTTATTGACGTTGATACACAGAATTTGCATCAGAATTTAATACAAAAGGCACAATGCCGACTTAAGTACAAGAGGACTGACACTCTAACTATCTATGATTTGAACCTATCCTGTGAGTCCACTTTTAAATGCCGATGCTTCACTTCAGGTTTACTGTATCCCTTGGACTTTCTTATTGCCGATGAAACACAGAAATTACATCCGAATTTAATACAAAATGCACAATGCCGACTTAAGTACAAGAGGACTGGCACTCTAACTATCTATGATTTGAACCTCTCCTGTGAGTCCAGTTTTAGATTCCGATGCTTCACTTCAGGTTTACTGTATACCTTGGACCTTCTTATTGACGATGAAACATAGAAATTGCATCCGAATTTAATACAAAAGGCACAATGCCGACTTAAGTGCAAGAGGACTGACGCTCTAACGTTCTATGATTTTAACCTCTCCTGTAAGTCGAGTTTTAGATTCCGATGCTTCACTTCAGGTTTACTGTATCCCTTGGACCTTCTTATTGACGATGAAACACAGAAATTCCATCCAAATTTAATACAAAAGGCACAATGCCGACTAAAGTACAAGAGGACTGACATTGTAACTTTCTATGATTTGAACTACTCCTGTGAGTCCAGTTCTAGATTCCGATGCTTTACTTCAGGTTTACTGTATCTCTTGGACATTCTTATTGACGATGATACACAGAATTTGCATCAGAATTTAATACAAAAGGCACAATGCCGACTTAAGTACAAGAGGACTGACACTCTAACTATCTATGATTTGAACCTCTCCTGTGAGTCCACTTTTAAGTTCCGATGCTTCACTTCAGGTTTACTGTATCCCTTGGACTTTCTTATTGCCGATGAAACACAGAAATTGCATCCGAATTTAATACAAAATGCACAATGCCGACTTAAGTACAAGAGGACAGACACTATAGCTATCTATGATTTGAACCTCTCCTGTGAGTCCAGTTTTAGATTCCGATGCTTCACTTCAGGTTTACTGTATCCCTTGGACCCTCTTATTGACAATGAAACTCAGAAATTGCATCCCAATTTAATACAAAATTCACAATGCCGACTTAAGTACAAGAAGACTGACACTCTAACTTTGTAAGATTTGAACCTCTCCTGTGAGTCCAGTTTTAGATTCCGATGGTTCACTTCATGTTTACTGTATTCCATGGACCTTCTTATTGACGATGATACACAGAATTTGCATCAGAATTTAATACAAAAGGCACAATGCCGACTTAAGTACAAGAGGACTGACACTCTAACTATCTATGATTTGAACCTCTCCTGTGAGTCCACTTTTAAATTCCGATGCTTCACTTCAGGTTTACTGAATCCCTTGGACTTTCTTATTGCCGATGAAACACTGAAATTGCATCCGAATTTAATACAAAATGCACAATGCCGACTTAAGTACAAGAGGACTGGCACTCTAACTATCTATGATTTGAACCTCTCCTGTGAGTCCAGTTTTAGATTCCGATGCTTCACTTCAGGTTTACTGTATACCTTGGACCTTCTTATTGACGATGAAACATATAAATTGCATCCGAATTTAATACAAAGGGCACAATGCCGACTTAAGTGCAAGAGGACTGACGCTCTAACGTTCTATGATTTTAACCTCTCCTGTAAGTCGAGTTTTAGATTCCGATGCTTCACTTCAGGTTTACTGTATCCCTTGGACCTTCTTATTGACGATGAAACACAGAAATTGCATCCAAATTTAATACAAAAGGCACAATGCCGACTGAAGTACAAGAGGACGGACACTGTAACTTTCTATGATTTGAACTACTCCTGTGAGTCCAGCTCTAGATTCTGATGCATTACTTCAGGTTTACTGTATCCCTTGGACATTCTTATTGACGATGATACACAGAATTTGCATCAGAATTTAATACAAAAGGCACAATGCCGACTTAAGTACAAGAGGACTGACACTCTAACTATCTATGATTTGAACCTCTCCTGTGAGTCCACTTTTAAATTCCGATGCTTCACTTCAGGTTTACTGTATCCCTTGGACTTTCTTATTGCCGATGAAACACAGAAATTGCATCCGAATTTAATACAAAATGCACAATGCCGACTTAAGTACAAGAGGACTGGCACTCTAACTATCTATGATTTGAACCTCTCCTGTGAGTCCAGTTTTAGATTCCGATGCCTCACTTCAGGTTTACTGTATGCCTTGGACCTTCTTATTGACGATGAAACATAGAAATTGCATCCGAATTTAATACAAAAGGCACAATGCCGACTTAAGTGCAAGAGGACCGACGCTCTAACGTTCTATGATTTTAACCTCTCCTGTAAGTCGAGTTTTAGATTCCGATGCTTCACTTCAGGTTTACTGTATCCCTTGGACCTTCTTATTGACGATGAAACACAGAAATTGCATCCAAATTCAATACAAAAGGCACAACGCCGACTGAAGTACAAGAGGCCGGACACTGTAACTTTCTATGATTTGAACTACTCCTGTGACTCCAGTTCTAGATTCCGATGCTTTACTTCAGGTTTACTGTATCCCTTGGACATTCTTATTGACGATGATACACAGAATTTGCATCAGAATTTAATACAAAAGGCACAATGCCGACTTAAGTACAAGAGGACTCACACTCTAACTATCTATGATTTGAACCTCTCCTGTGAGTCCACTTTTATATTCCGATGCTTCACTTCAGGTTTACTGTATCCCTTGGACTTTCTTATTGCCGATGAAACACAGAAATTGCATCCGAATTTAATACAAAATGCACAATGCCGACTTAAGTACAAGAGGACTGACACTATAACTAACTATGATTTGAACCTCTCCTGTGAGTCCACTTTTAGATTCCGATGGTCCACTTCATGTTTACTGTATCCCATGGACCTTCTTATTGACGATGAAACACAGAGATTGCATCCGAATTTAATACAAAAGGCACAATGCCGACTTAAGTACAAGATGACTGACTCTCTAACATTCTATGATTTGAACCTCTCCTTTGAGTCCAGTTTTAGATTCCGAGGCTTCTCTTCAGGTTTACTCTATACCATGGACCTTCTTATTGACGATGAAACACAAAAATTCCATCCGAATTTAATACAAAAGGCACAATGCCGACTTAAGTACAAGAGGACTGACCCCCTAAGTTTCTATGATTTGAACCTCCAATGCGAGTCCAGTATTAGATTCCGATGCTTCACTTCAGGTTTACTGTATCCCATGGACCTTCCTATTGACGATGAAACACACAAATAGCATCCGAATTTAATACAAAAGCCACAATGCCTACTTAAGTACAAGAGGACTGGCACTCTAACTTTCTATGATTTGAACCTCTCCTGTGAGTCCAGTTTTAGATTCCGATGCTTCACTTCAGGTTTACAGTATACCTTGAACCTTCTTATTGACGATGAAACACAGAAATAGCATCCGAATTTAATATAAAAGCACAATGCCGACTTAAGTACAAGAGGACTGACACTTGAACATTCTATGATTTGAACCTCTCCTGTGAGTCTAGTTTTAGATTCCGATATTTCACTTCAGGTTTACTGTATCATTTAAACCTTCTCATTGACGATGAAACACAGAAATTGCATCCAAATTTAATACAAAAGGCACAATGCCGACTGAAGTACAAGAGGACTGACACTCTAACTTTCTATGATTTGAACTTCTCCTGTGAGTCCAGCTTCAGATTCCGATGCTTTACTTCAGGTTTACTGTATCCCTTGGAAATTCTTATTGACGTTGAAACACAGAAATGGCATCAGAATTCAATACAAAAGGCACAATGCCGACTTAAGTACGAGAGGTCTGACACTCTAACTTTCTTTGATTTGAACCACACCTGTGAGTCCAGTTTTAGATTCCGATGCTTCAATTCTGGTTTACTGTATCCCTTGGACGTTCCTATTGACGATGAAACACAGAAATTGCATCCGAATTTAATACAAAAGGCAGAATGGCGACTTAAGTACAAGAGGACTGACACTCTAACTTTCTATGATTTGAACCTCTCCTTCAAGTCCAGTTTTAGATTCCGATGCTTCACTTCATTTTTACTGTATCCTTTGGACCCTCTTATTGAAGATGAAACACAGAAATTGCATCCCGATTTAATACAAAATTCACAATGCCGACTTAAGTACAAGAGGACTGACACTCTAACTTTCTAAGATTTGAACCTCTCCTGTGAGTACAGATTTAGATTCCGATGGTTCACTTCAGGTTTACTGTATCCCTTGAACCTTCTTATTGACGATGAAACACAGAGTTTGCATCCGAATTTAATACGAAAGGCACAATGCCGACTTAAGTACAAGATGACTGACACTCTAACATTCTATGATTTGAACCTCTCCTTTGAGTCCAGTTTTAGATTTCGATGCTTCACTTCAGGTTTACTCTATACCATGGACCTTATCATTGACGATGAAACACAGAATTTCCATCCGAATTTAATACAAAAGGCACAATGCCGACTTAAGTACAAGAGGACTGACCCCGTAACTTTCTATGATTTGAACCTCTAATGCGAGTCCAGTATTAGATTCCGATGCTTCACTTCAGGTTTACTGTATCCCTTGGACCTTCTTATTGACGATGAAACACAGAAATTGCATCCAAATTTAATACAAAAGGCACAATGCAGACTGAAGTACAAGAGGACTGACACTGTAACTTTCTATGATTTGAACTACTCCTGTGAGTCCAGCTCTAGATTCCGATGCTTTACTTCAGGTTTACTGTATCCCTTGGACATTCTTATTGACGATGATACACAGAATTTGCATCAGAATTTAATACAAAAGGCACAATGCCGACTTAAGTACAAGAGGACTGACACTCTAACTATCTATGATTTGAACCTCTCCTGTGAGTCCACTTTTAAATTCCGATGCTTCACTTCAGGTTTACTGTATCCCTTGGACTTTCTTATTGCCGATGAAACACAGAAATTGCATCCGAATTTAATACAAAATGCACAATGCCGACTTAAGTACAAGAGGACTGGCACTCTAACTATCTATGATTTGAAACTCTCCTGTGAGTCCAGTTTTAGATTCCGATGCTTCACTTCAGGTTTACTGTATACCTTGGACCTTCTTATTGACGATGAAACATATAAATTGCATCCGAATTTAATACAAAGGGCACAATGCCGACTTAAGTGCAAGAGGACTGACGCTCTAACGTTCTATGATTTTAACCTCTCCTGTAAGTCGAGTTTTAGATTCCGATGCTTCACTTCAGGTTTACTGTATCCCTTGGACCTTCTTATTGACGATGAAACACAGAAATTGCATCCAAATTTAATACAAAAGGCACAATGCCGACTGAAGTACAAGTGGACTGACACTGTAACTTTCTATGAATTGAACTACTCCTGTGAGTCCAGCTCTAGATTCCGATGCTTTACTTCAGGTTTACTGTATCCCTTGGACATTCTTATTGACGTTGATACACAGAATTTGCATCAGAATTTAATACAAAAGGCACAATGCCGACTTAAGTACAAGAGGACTGACACTCTAACTATCTACGATTTGAACCTATCCTGTGAGTCCACTTTTAAATGCCGATGCTTCACTTCAGGTTTACTGTATCCCTTGGACTTTCTTATTGCCGATGAAACACAGAAATTACATCCGAATTTAATACAAAATGCACAATGCCGACTTAAGTACAAGAGGACTGGCACTCTAACTATCTATGATTTGAACCTCTCCTGTGAGTCCAGTTTTAGATTCCGATGCTTCACTTCAGGTTTACTGTATACCATGGACCTTCTTATTGACGATGAAACATAGAAATTGCATCCGAATTTAATACAAAAGGCACAATGCCGACTTAAGTGCAAGAGGACTGACGCTCTAACGTTCTATGATTTTAACCTCTCCTCTAAGTCGAGTTTTAGATTCCGATGCTTCACTTCAGGTTTACTGTATCCCTTGGACCTTCTTATTGACGATGAAACACAGAAATTCCATCCAAATTTAATACAAAAGGCACAATGCCGACTAAAGTACAAGAGGACTGACACTGTAACTTTCTATGATTTGAACTACTCCTGTGAGTCCAGTTCTAGATTCCGATGCTTTACTTCAGGTTTACTGTATCCCTTGGACATTCTTATTGACGATGATACACAGAATTTGCATCAGAATTTAATACAAAAGGCACAATGCCGACTTAAGTACAAGAGGACTGACACTCTAACTAACTATGATTTGAACCTCTCCTGTGAGTCCACTTTTAAGTTCCGATGCTTCACTTCAGGTTTACTGTATCCCTTGGACTTTCTTATTGCCGATGAAACACAGAAATTGCATCCGAATTTAATACAAAATGCACAATGCCGACTTAAGTACAAGAGGACAGACACTATAGCTATCTATGATTTGAACCTCTCCTGTGAGTCCAGTTTTAGATTCCGATGCTTCACTTCAGGTTTACTGTATCCCTTGGACCCTCTTATTGACAATGAAACTCAGAAATTGCATCCCAATTTAATACAAAATTCACAATGCCGACTTAAGTACAAGAAGACTGACACTCTAACTTTGTAAGATTTGAACCTCTCCTGTGAGACCAGTTTTAGATTCCGATGGTTCACTTCATGTTTACTGTATTCCATGGACCTTCTTATTGACGATGAAACGCAGAGATTGCATCCGAATTTAATACAAAAGGCACAATGCTGACTTAAGTACAAGATGACTGACTCTCTAACATTCTATGATTTGAACCTCTCCTTTGAGTCCGGTTTTAGATTCCGATGCTTCACTTCAGGTTTACTCTATACCATGGACCACCGTATTGACGATGAAACACAGAAATTCCATCCGAATTTAATACAAAAGGAACAATGCCGACTTAAGTACAAGAGGACTGACCCCCTAAGTTTCTATGATTTGAACCTCCAATGCGAGTCCAGTATTAGATTCCGATGCTTCACTTCAGGTTTACTGTATCCCATGGAGCTTCTTATTGACGATGAAACACACAAATTGCGTCCGAATTTAATACAAAGCCACAATGCCTACTTAAGTACAAGAGGACTTGCGCTCTAACTTTCTATGATTTGAACCTCTCCTGTGAGTCCAGTTTTGGATTCCGATGCTTCACTTCAGGTTTACAGTATACCTTGGACCTTCTTATTGACGATGAAACACAGAAATAGCATCCGAATTTAATATAAAAGCATAATGCCGACTTAAGTACAAGAGGACTGACACTTTAACATTCTCTGATTTGAACCTCTCCTGTGAGTCTAGTTTTAGATTCCGATGTTTCACTTCAGGTTTACTGTATCATTTAAACCTTCTCATTGACGATGAAACACAGAATTTGCAACCAAATTTAATACAAAAGGCACAATGCCGACTGAAGTACAAGAAGTCTGACACTCTAACTTTCTATGATTTGAACTTCTCCTGTGAGTCCAGCTTCAGATTCCGATGCTTTACTTCAGGTTTACTGTTTCCCTTGGACGTTCTTATTGACGATGAAACACAGAAATTGCATCCGAATTTAATACAAAAGGCTGAATGGCGACTTAAGTACAAGAGGACTGACACTCTAACTTTCTATGATTTGAACCCCTCCTGCAAGTCCAGTTTTAGATTCCGATGTTTAACTTCATTTTTACTGTATCCTTTGGACCCTCTTATTGAAGATGAAACACAGAAATTGCATCTCGATTTAATACAAAATTCACAATGCCGACTTAAGTGCAAGAGGACTGACCCCGTAACTTTCTATGATTTGAACCTCTAATGCGAGTCCAGTATTAGATTCCGATGCTTCACTTCAGGTTTACTGTATCACTTGGACCTTCTTATTGACGATGAAACACAGAAATTGCATCCAAATTTAATACAAAAGGCACAATGCCGACTGAAGTACAAGAGGACGGACACTGTAACTTTCTATGATTTGAACTACTCCTGTGAGTCCAGCTCTAGATTCCGATGCATTACTTCAGGTTTACTGTTTCCCTTGGACATTCTTATTGACGATGATACACAGAATTTGCATCAGAATTTAATACAAAAGGCACAATGCCGACTTAAGTACAAGAGGACTGACACTCTAACTATCTATGATTTGAACCTCTCCTGTGAGTCCACTTTTAAATTCCGATGCTTCACTTCAGGTTTACTGTATCCCTTGGACTTTCTTATTGCCGATGAAACACAGAAATTGCATCCGAATTTAATACAAAATGCACAATGCCGACTTAAGTCCAAGAGGACTGGCACTCTAACTATCTATGATTTGAACCTCTCCTGTGAGTCCAGTTTTAGATTCCGATGCCTCACTTCAGGTTTACTGTATACCTTGGACCTTCTTATTGACGATGAAACATAGAAATTGCATCCGAATTTAATACAAAAGGCACAATGCCGACTTAAGTGCAAGAGGACCGACGCTCTAACGTTCTATGATTTTAACCTCTCCTGTAAGTCGAGATTTAGATTCCGATGCTTCACTTCAGGTTTACTATATCCCTTGGACCTTCTTATTGACGATGAAACACAGAAATTGCATCCAAATTTAATACAAAAGGCACAATGCCGACTGAAGTACAAGAGGACTGACACTGTAACTTTCTATTATTTGAACTACTCCTGTGACTCCAGTTCTAGATTCCGATGCTTTACTTCAGGTTTACTGTATCCCTTGGACATTCTTATTGACGATGATACACAGAATTTGCATCAGAATTTAATACAAAAGGCACAATGCCGACTTAAGTACAAGAGGACTCACACTCTAACTATCTATGATTTGAACCTCTCCTGTGAGTCCACTTTTAAATTCCGATGTTTCACTTCAGGTTTACTGTATCCCTTGGACTTTCTTATTGCCGATGAAACACAGAAATTGCATCCGAATTTAATACAAAATGCACAATGCCGACTTAAGTACAAGAGGACTGACACTATAACTAACTATGATTTGAACCTCTCCTGTGAGTCCACTTTTAGATTCCGATGGTCCACTTCATGTTTACTGTATCCCATGGACCTTCTTATTGACGATGAAACACAGAGTTTGCATCCGAATTTAATACGAAAGGCACATTGCCGACTTAAGTACAAGATGACTGACACTCTAACTTTCTATGATTTGAACCTCTCCTGTGAGTCCAGTTTTAGATTCCGATGCTTCACTTCAGGTTTACAGTATACCTTGCACCTTCTTATTGACGATGAAACACAGAAATAGCATCCGAATTTAATATAAAAGCAGAATGCCGACTTAAGTACAAGAGGACTGACACTTGAACATTCTATGATTTGAACCTCTCCTGTGAGTCTAGTTTTAGATTCCGATATTTCACTTCAGGTTTACTGTATCATTTAAACCTTCTCATTGACGATGAAACACAGAAATTGCATCCAAATTTAATACAAAAGGCACAATGCCGACTGAAGTACAAGAGGACTGACACTCTAACTTTCTATGATTTGAACTTCTCCTGTGAGTCCAGCTTCAGATTCCGATGCTTTACTTCAGGTTTACTGTATCCCTTGGAAATTCTTATTGACGTTGAAACACAGAAATGGCATCAGAATTCAATACAAAAGGCACAATGCCGACTTAAGTACGAGAGGTCTGACACTCTAACTTTCTTTGATTTGAACCACTCCTGTGAGTCCAGTTTTAGATTCCGATGCTTCAATTCTGGTTTACTGTATCCCTTGGACGTTCCTATTGACGATGAAACACAGAAATTGCATCCGAATTTAATACAAAAGGCAGAATGGCGACTTAAGTACAAGAGGACTGACACTCTAACTTTCTATGATTTGAACCTCTCCTGCAAGTCCAGTTTTAGATTCCGATGCTTCACTTCATTTTTACTGTATCCTTTGGACCCTCTTATTGAAGATGAAACACAGAAATTGCATCCCGATTTAATACAAAATTCACAATGCCGACTTAAGTACAAGAGGACTGACACTCTAACTTTCTAAGATTTGAACCTCTCCTGTGAGTACAGATTTAGATTCCGATGGTTCACTTCAGGTTTACTGTATCCCTTGAACCTTCTTATTGACGATGAAACACAGAGTTTGCATCCGAATTTAATACGAAAGGCACATTGCCGACTTAAGTACAAGATGACTGACACTCTAACATTCTATGATTTGAACCTCTCCTTTGAGTCCAGTTTTAGATTTCGATGCTTCACTTCAGGTTTACTCTATACCATGGACCTTCTCATTGACGATGAAACACAGAATTTCCATCCGAATTTAATACAAAAGGCACAATGCCGACTTAAGTACAAGAGGACTGACCCCGTAACTTTCTATGATTTGAACCTCTAATGCGAGTCCAGTATTAGATTCCGATGCTTCACTTCAGGTTTACTGTATCCCTTGGACCTTCTTATTGACGATGAAAAACAGAAATTGCATCCAAATTTAATACAAAAGGCACAATGCCGACTGAAGTACAAGAGGACTGACACTGTAACTTTCTATGATTTGAACTACTCCTGTGAGTCCAGCTCTAGATTCCGATGCTTTACTTCAGGTTTACTGTATCCCTTGGACATTCTTATTGACGATGATACACATAATTTGCATCAGAATTTAATACAAAAGGCACAATGCCGACTTAAGTACAAGAGGACTGACACTCTAACTATCTATGATTTGAACCTCTCCTGTGAGTCCACTTTTAAATTCCGATGCTTCACTTCAGGTTTACTGTATCCCTTGGACTTTCTTATTGCCGATGAAACACAGAAATTGTTTCCGAATTTAATACAAAATGCACAATGCCGACTTAAGTACAAGAGGACTGGCACTCTAACTATCTATGATTTGAGCCTCTCCTGTGAGTCCAGTTTTAGATTCCGATGCTTCACTTCAGGTTTACTGTATGCCTTGGACCTTCTTATTGACGATGAAACATATAAATTGCATCCGAATTTAATACAAAGGGCACAATGCCGACTTAAGTGCAAGAGGACTGACGCTCTAACGTTCTATGATTTTAACCTCTCCTGTAAGTCGAGTTTTAGATTCCGATGCTTCACTTCAGGTTTACTGTATCCCTTGGACCTTCTTATTGACGATGAAACACAGAAATTGCATCCAAATTTAATACAAAAGGCACAATGCCGACTGAAGTACAAGAGGACTGACACTGTAACTTTCTATGAATTGAACTACTCCTGTGAGTCCAGCTCTAGATTCCGATGCTTTAGTTCAGGTTTACTGTATCCCTTGGACATTCTTATTGACGATGATACACAGAATTTGCATCAGAATTTAATACAAAAGGCACAATGCCGACTTAAGTACAAGAGGACTGACACTCTAACTATCTATGATTTGAACCTATCCTGTGAGTCCACTTTTAAATGCCGATGCTTCACTTCAGGTTTACTGTATCCCTTGGACTTTCTTATTGCCGATGAAACACAGAAATTACATCCGAATTTAATACAAAATGCACAATGCCGACTTAAGTACAAGAGGACTGGCACTCTAACTATCTATGATTTGAACCTCTCCTGTGAGTCCAGTTTTAGATTCCGATGCTTCACTTCAGGTTTACTGTATACCTTGGAAATTCTTATTGACGTTGAAACACAGAAATGGCATCAGAATTCAATACAAAAGGCACAATGCCGACTTAAGTACGAGAGGTCTGACACTCTAACTTTCTTTGATTTGAACCACTCCTGTGAGTCCAGTTTTAGATTCCGATGCTTCAATTCTGGTTTACTGTATCCCTTGGACGTTCCTATTGACGATGAAACACAGAAATTGCATCCGAATTTAATACAAAAGGCAGAATGGCGACTTAAGTACAAGAGGACTGACACTCTAACTTTCTATGATTTGAACCTCTCCTGCAAGTCCAGTTTTAGATTCCGATGCTTCACTTCATTTTTACTGTATCCTTTGGACCCTCTTATTGAAGATGAAACACAGAAATTGCATCCCGATTTAATACAAAATTCACAATGCCGACTTAAGTACAAGAGGACTGACACTCTAACTTTCTAAGATTTGAACCTCTCCTGTGAGTACAGATTTAGATTCCGATGGTTCACTTCAGGTTTACTGTATCCCTTGAACCTTCTTATTGACGATGAAACACAGAGTTTGCATCCGAATTTAATACGAAAGGCACATTGCCGACTTAAGTACAAGATGACTGACACTCTAACATTCTATGATTTGAACCTCTCCTTTGAGTCCAGTTTTAGATTTCGATGCTTCACTTCAGGTTTACTCTATACCATGGACCTTCTCATTGACGATGAAACACAGAATTTCCATCCGAATTTAATACAAAAGGCACAATGCCGACTTAAGTACAAGAGGACTGACCCCGTAACTTTCTATGATTTGAACCTCTAATGCGAGTCCAGTATTAGATTCCGATGCTTCACTTCAGGTTTACTGTATCCCTTGGACCTTCTTATTGACGATGAAAAACAGAAATTGCATCCAAATTTAATACAAAAGGCACAATGCCGACTGAAGTACAAGAGGACTGACACTGTAACTTTCTATGATTTGAACTACTCCTGTGAGTCCAGCTCTAGATTCCGATGCTTTACTTCAGGTTTACTGTATCCCTTGGACATTCTTATTGACGATGATACACATAATTTGCATCAGAATTTAATACAAAAGGCACAATGCCGACTTAAGTACAAGAGGACTGACACTCTAACTATCTATGATTTGAACCTCTCCTGTGAGTCCACTTTTAAATTCCGATGCTTCACTTCAGGTTTACTGTATCCCTTGGACTTTCTTATTGCCGATGAAACACAGAAATTGTTTCCGAATTTAATACAAAATGCACAATGCCGACTTAAGTACAAGAGGACTGGCACTCTAACTATCTATGATTTGAGCCTCTCCTGTGAGTCCAGTTTTAGATTCCGATGCTTCACTTCAGGTTTACTGTATGCCTTGGACCTTCTTATTGACGATGAAACATATAAATTGCATCCGAATTTAAT
The DNA here is from genome assembly GCF_021461395.2 of Schistocerca americana. NCBI lineage: Eukaryota > Metazoa > Arthropoda > Insecta > Orthoptera > Acrididae > Schistocerca > Schistocerca americana. The sequence continues at coordinate 72,728,262 of NC_060121.1, read as the reverse complement.
ACAAAGGGCACAATGCCGACTTAAGTGCAAGAGGACTGACGCTCTAACGTTCTATGATTTTAACCTCTCCTGTAAGTCGAGTTTTAGATTCCGATGCTTCACTTCAGGTTTACTGTATCCCTTGGACCTTCTTATTGACGATGAAACACAGAAATTGCATCCAAATTTAATACAAAAGGCACAATGCCGACTGAAGTACAAGAGGACTGACACTGTAACTTTCTATGAATTGAACTACTCCTGTGAGTCCAGCTCTAGATTCCGATGCTTTAGTTCAGGTTTACTGTATCCCTTGGACATTCTTATTGACGATGATACACAGAATTTGCATCAGAATTTAATACAAAAGGCACAATGCCGACTTAAGTACAAGAGGACTGACACTCTAACTATCTATGATTTGAACCTATCCTGTGAGTCCACTTTTAAATGCCGATGCTTCACTTCAGGTTTACTGTATCCCTTGGACTTTCTTATTGCCGATGAAACACAGAAATTACATCCGAATTTAATACAAAATGCACAATGCCGACTTAAGTACAAGAGGACTGGCACTCTAACTATCTATGATTTGAACCTCTCCTGTGAGTCCAGTTTTAGATTCCGATGCTTCACTTCAGGTTTACTGTATACCTTGGACCTTCTTATTGACGATGAAACATAGAAATTGCATCCGAATTTAATACAAAAGGCACAATGCCGACTTAAGTGCAAGAGGACTGACGCTCTAACGTTCTATGATTTTAACCTCTCCTTTAAGTCGAGTTTTAGATTCCGATGCTTCACTTCAGGTTTACTGTATCCCTTGGACCTTCTTATTGACGATGAAACACAGAAATTCCATCCAAATTTAATACAAAAGGCACAATGCCGACTAAAGTACAAGAGGACTGACACTGTAACTTTCTATGATTTGAACTACTCCTGTGAGTCCAGTTCTAGATTCCGATGCTTTACTTCAGGTTTACTGTATCCCTTGGACATTCTTATTGACGATGATACACAGAATTTGCATCAGAATTTAATACAAAAGGCACAATGCCGACTTAAGTACAAGAGGACTGACACTCTAACTATCTATGATTTGAACCTCTCCTGTGCGTCCACTTTTAAGTTCCGATGCTTCACTTCAGGTTTACTGTATCCCTTGGACTTTCTTATTGCCGATGAAACACAGAAATTGCATCCGAATTTAATACAAAATGCACAATGCCGACTTAAGTACAAGAGGACAGACACTATAACTATCTATGATTTGAACCTCTCCTGTGAGTCCAGTTTTAGATTCCGATGCTTCACTTCAGGTTTACTGTATCCCTTGGACCCTCTTATTGACAATGAAACTCAGAAATTGCATCCCAATTTAATACAAAATTCACAATGCCGACTTAAGTACAAGAAGACTGACACTCTAACTTTGTAAGATTTTAACCTCTCCTGTGAGTCCAGTTTTAGATTCCGATGGTTCACTTCATGTTTACTGTATCCCATGGACCTTCTTATTGACGATGAAACGCAGAGATTGCATCCGAATTTAATACAAAAGGCACAATGCTGACTTAAGTACAAGATGACTGACTCTCTAACATTCTATGATTTGAACCTCTCCTTTGAGTCCAGTTTAAGATTCCGATGCTTCACTTCAGGTTTACTCTATACCATGGACCACCTTATTGACGATGAAACACAGAAATTCCATCCGAATTTAATACAAAAGGCACAATGCCGACTTAAGTACAAGAGGACTGACCCCCAAAGTTTCTATGATTTGAACCTCCAATGCGAGTCCAGTATTAGATTCCGATGCTTCACTTCAGGTTTACTGTATCCCATGGAGCTTCTTATTGACGATGAAACACACAAATTGCGTCCGAATTTAATACAAAGCCACAATGCCTACTTAAGTACAAGAGGACTTGCACTCTAACTTTCTATGATTTGAACCTCTCCTGTGAGTCCAGTTTTGGATTCCGATGCTTCACTTCAGGTTTACAGTATACCTTGGACCTTCTTATTGACGATGAAACACAGAAATAGCATCCGAATTTAATATAAAAGCATAATGCCGACTTAAGTACAAGAGGACTGACACTTTAACATTCTATGATTTGAACCTCTCCTGTGAGTCTAGTTTTAGATTCCGATGTTTCACTTCAGGTTTACTGTATCATTTAAACCTTCTCATTGACGATGAAACACAGAAATTGCAACCAAATTTAATACAAAAGGCACAATGCCGACTAAAGTACAAGAGGACTGACACTGTAACTTTCTATGATTTGAACTACTCCTGTGAGTCCAGTTCTAGATTCCGATGCTTTACTTCAGGTTTACTGTATCCCTTGGACATTCTTATTGACGATGATACACAGAATTTGCATCAGAATTTAATACAAAAGGCACAATGCCGACTTAAGTACAAGAGGACTGACACTCTAACTATCTATGATTTGAACCTCTCCTGTGAGTCCACTTTTAAGTTCCGATGCTTCACTTCAGGTTTACTGTATCCCTTGGACTTTCTTATTGCCGATGAAACACAGAAATTGCATCCGAATTTAATACAAAATGCACAATGCCGACTTAAGTACAAGAGGACAGACACTATAACTATCTATGATTTGAACCTCTCCTGTGAGTCCAGTTTTAGATTCCGATGCTTCACTTCAGGTTTACTGTATCCCTTGGACCCTCTTATTGACAATGAAACTCAGAAATTGCATCCCAATTTAATACAAAATTCACAATGCCGACTTAAGTACAAGAAGACTGACACTCTAACTTTGTAAGATTTTAACCTCTCCTGTGAGTCCAGTTTTAGATTCCGATGGTTCACTTCATGTTTACTGTATCCCATGGACCTTCTTATTGACGATGAAACGCAGAGATTGCATCCGAATTTAATACAAAAGGCACAATGCTGACTTAAGTACAAGATGACTGACTCTCTAACATTCTATGATTTGAACCTCTCCTTTGAGTCCAGTTTAAGATTCCGATGCTTCACTTCAGGTTTACTCTATACCATGGACCACCTTATTGACGATGAAACACAGAAATTCCATCCGAATTTAATACAAAAGGCACAATGCCGACTTAAGTACAAGAGGACTGACCCCCAAAGTTTCTATGATTTGAACCTCCAATGCGAGTCCAGTATTAGATTCCGATGCTTCACTTCAGGTTTACTGTATCCCATGGAGCTTCTTATTGACGATGAAACACACAAATTGCGTCCGAATTTAATACAAAGCCACAATGCCTACTTAAGTACAAGATGACTTGCACTCTAACTTTCTATGATTTGAACCTCTCCTGTGAGTCCAGTTTTGGATTCCGATGCTTCACTTCAGGTTTACAGTATACCTTGGACCTTCTTATTGACGATGAAACACAGAAATAGCATCCGAATTTAATATAAAAGCATAATGCCGACTTAAGTACAAGAGGACTGACACTTTAACATTCTATGATTTGAACCTCTCCTGTGAGTCTAGTTTTAGATTCCGATGTTTCACTTCAGGTTTACTGTATGATTTAAACCTTCTCATTGACGATGAAACACAGAAATTGCAACCAAATTTAATACAAAAGGCACAATGCCGACTGAAGTACAAGAAGACTGACACTCTAACTTTCTATGATTTGAACTTCTCCTGTGAGTCCAGCTTCAGATTCCGATGCTTTACTTCAGGTTTACTGTTTCCCTTGGACGTTCTTATTGACGATGAAACACAGAAATTGCATCCGAATTTAATACAAAAGGCAGAATGGCGACTTAAGTACAAGAGGACTGACACTCTAACTTTCTATGATTTGAACCCCTCCTGCAAGTCCAGTTTTAGGTTCCGATGTTTCACTTCATTTTTACTGTATCCTTTGGACCCTCTTATTGAAGATGAAACACAGAAATTGCATCCCGATTTAATACAAAATTCACAATGCCGACTTAAGTACAAGAGGACTGACACTCTAACTTTCTAAGATTAGAATCTCTCCTGTGAGTACAGTTTTAGATTCCGATGGTTCACTTCAGGTTTACTGTATCCCTTGAACCTTCTTATTGACGATGAAACACAGAGTTTGCATCCGAATTTAATACGAAAGCCACAATGCCAACTTAAGTACAAGATGACTGACACTCTAACATTCTATGATTTGAACCTCTCCTTTGAGTCCAGTTTTAGATTTCGATGCTTCACTTCAGGTTTACTCTATACCACGGACCTTCTCATTGACGATGAAACACAGAAATTCCATCCGAATTTAATACAAAAGGCACAATGCCGACTTAAGTACAAGAGGACTGACCCCGTAACTTTCTATGATTTGAACCTCTAATGCGAGTCCAGTATTAGATTCCGATGCTTCACGTCAGGTTTACTGTATCCCTTGGACCTTCTTATTGACGATGAAACACAGAAATTGCATCCAAATTTAATACAAAAGGCACAATGCCGACTGAAGTACAAGAGGACTGACACTGTAACTTTCTATGATTTGAACTACTCCTGTGAGTCCAGCTCCAGATTCCGATGCTTTACTTCAGGTTTACTGTATCCCTTGGACATTCTTATTGACGATGATACACAGAATTTGCATATTAATTTAATACAAAAGGCACAATGCCGACTTAAGTACAAGAGGACTGACACTCTAACTATCTATGATTTGAACCTCTCCTGTGAGTCCACTTTTAAATTCCGATGCTTCAATTCAGGTTTACTGTATCCCTTGGACTTTCTTATTGCCGATGAAACACAGAAATTGCATCCGAATTTAATACAAAATGCACAATGCGGACTTAAGTACAAGAGGACTGGCACTCTAACTATCTATGATTTGAACCTCTCCTGTGAGTTTAGTTTTAGATTCCGATGCTTCACTTCAGGTTTACTGTATACCTTGGACCTTCTTATTGACGATGAAACATAGAAATTGCATCCGAATTTAATACAAAAGGCACAATTCCGACTTAAGTGCAAGAGGACTGACGCTCTAACGTTCTATGATTTTAACCTCTCCTGTAAGTCGAGTTTTAGATTCCGATGCTTCACTTCAGGTTTACTGTATCCCTTGGACCTTCTTATTGACGATGAAACACAGAAATTGCATCCAAATTTAATATAAAAGGCACAATGCCGACTGAAGTACAAGAGGACTGACACTGTAACTTTCTATGATTTGAACCTCTCCTGTGAGTCCACTTTTAAATTCCGATGCTTCACTTCAGGTTTACTGTATCCCTTGGACTTTCTTATTGCCGATGAAACACAGAAATTGCATCCGAATTTAATACAAAATGCACAATGCCGACTTAAGTACAAGGGGACTGACACTATAACTATCTATGATTTGAACCTCTCCTGTGAGTCCAGTTTTAGATTCCGATGCTTCACTTCAGGTTTACTGTATCCCTTGGACCCTCTTTTTGACAATGAAACTCAGAAAATGCATCCCAATTTAATACAAAATTCACAATGCCGACTTAAGTACAAGAAGACTGACACTCTAGCTTTGTAAGATTTGAACCTCTCCTGTGAGTCCAGTTTTAGATTCCGATGGTTCACGTCATGTTTACTGTATCCCATGGACCTTCTTATTGACGATGAAACACAGAGATTGCATCCGAATTTAATACAAAAGGCACAATGCCGACTTAAGTACAAGATGACTGACACTCTAACATTCTATGATTTGAACCTCTCCTTTGAGTCCAGTTTTAGATTTCGATGCTTCACTTCAGGTTTACTCTATACCACGGACCTTCTTACTGACGATGAAACACAGAAATAGTATCCGAATTTAATATAAAAGCACAATGCCGACTTAAGTACAAGAGGACTGACACTTTAACATTCTATGATTTGAACCTCTCCTGTGAGTCTAGTTTTAGATTGCGATGTTTCACTTCAGATTTATTGTATCATTTAAACCTTCTCATTGACGATGAAACACAGAAATTGCATCCAAATTTAATGCAAAAGGCACAATGCCGACTGAAGTACAAGAGGACTGACACTCTAACTTTCTATGATTTGAACTTCTCCTGTGAGTCCAGCTTCAGATTCCGATGCTTTACTTCAGGTTTACTGTATCCCTTGGAAATTCTTATTGACGTTCAAACACAGAAATGGCATCAGAATTTCATACAAAAGGCACAATGCCGACGTAAGTACAAGAGGACTGACACTCTAACTTTCTATGATTTGAACCCCTCCTGCAAGTCCAGTTTTAGATTCCGATGTTTCACTTCATTTTTACTGTATCCTTTGGACCCTCTTATTGAAGATGAAACACAGAAATTGCATCCCGATTTAATACAAAATTCACAACGCCGACTTAGGTACAAGAGGACTGACACTCTAACTTTCTAAGATTTGAACCTCTCCTGTGAGTACAGTTTTAGATTCCGATGGTTCACTTCAGGTTTACTGTATCCCTTGAACCTTCTTATTGACGATGAAACACAGAGTTTTCATCCGAAATTAATACGAAAGGCACAATGCCGACTGAAGTACAAGAGGACTGACACTGTAACTTTCTATGATTTGAACTACTCCTGTGAGTCCAGCTCTAGATTCCGATGCTTTACTTCAGGTTTACTGTATCCCTTGGACATTCTTATTGACGATGATACACAGAATTTGCATCTGAATTTAATACAAAAGGCACAATGCCGACTTAAGTACAAGAGGACTGACACTCTAACTATCTATGATTTGAACCTCTCCTGTAAGTCGAGTTTTAGATTCCGATGCTTCACTTCAGGTTTACTGTATCCCTTGGACCTTCTTATTGACGATGAAACACAGAAATTGCATCCAAATTTAATACAAAAGGCACAATGCCGACTGAAGTACAAGAGGACTGACACTGTAACTTTCTATGATTTGAACCTCTCCTGTGAGTCCACTTTTAAATTCCGATGCTTCACTTCAGGTTTACTGTATCCCTTGGACTTTCTTATTGCCGATGAAACACAGAAATTGCATCCGAATTTAATACAAAATGCACATTGCCGACTTAAGTACAAGAGGACTGACACTATAACTATCAATGATTTGAACCTCTCCTGTGAGTCCAGTTTTAGATTCCGATGCTTCACTTCAGGTTTACTGTATCCCTTGGACCCTCTTTTTGACAATGAAACTCAGAAATTGCATCCCAATTTAATACAAAATTCACAATGCCGACTTAAGTACAAGAAGACTGACACTCTAACTTTGTAAGATTTGAACCTCTCCTGTGAGTCCAGTTTTAGATTCCGATGCTTCACTTCATGTTTACTGTATCCCATGGACCTTCTTATTGACGATGAAACACAGAGATTGCATCCGAATTTAATACAAAATTCACAATGCCGACTTAAGTACAAGAAGACTGACACTCTAACTTTGTAAGATTTGAACCTCTCCTGTGAGTCCAGTTTCAGATTCCGATGCTTTACTTCAGGTTTACAGTATACCTTGGACCTTCTTACTGACGATGAAACACAGAAATAGCATCCGAATTTAATATAAAAGCACAATGCCGACTTAAGTACAAGAGGACTGACACTTTAACATTCTATGATTTGAACCTCTCCTGTGAGTCTAGTTTTAGATTGCGATGTATCACTTCAGGTTTATTGTATCATTTAAACCTTCTCATTGACGATGAAACACAGAAATTTTATCCAAATTTAATACAAAAGGCACAATGCCGACTGAAGTACAAGAGGACTGACACTCTAACTTTCTATGTTTTGAACTTCTCCTGTGAGTCCAGCTTCAGATTCCGATGCTTTACTTCAGGTTTACTGTATCCCTTGGAAATTCTTATTGACGTTCAAACACAGAAATGGCATCAGAATTTAATACAAAAGGCACAATGCCGACTTAAGTACGAGAGGTCTGACACTCTAACTTTCTATGATTTGAACCTCTCCTGTGAGTCCAGTTTTGGATTCCGATGCTTCACTTCTGGTTTACTGTATTCCTTGGACTTTCTTATTTTACGATGAAACACAGATATTGCATCCGAATTTAATACAAAAGGCACAATGGCGACTTAAGTACAAGAGGACTGACACTCTAACTTTCTATGATTTGAACCTCTCCTGCAAGTCCAGTTTTAGATTCCGATGCTTCACTTCATTTTTACTGTATCATTTGGACCCTCTTATTGAGGATGAAACACAGAAATTGCATCCCAATTTAATACAAAATTCACAATGCCGACTTAAGTACAAGAAGACTGACACTCTAACTTTCTAAGATTTGAACCTGTCCTGTGAGTCCAGTTTTGGATTCCGATGGTTCACTTCAAGTGTACAGTATTCCATGGACCTTCTTATTGACGATGAAACACAGAGTTTGCATCCGAATTTAATACAAAAGGCACAATGCCGGCTTAGGTACAAGATGTCTGACACTCTAACATTCAATGATTTGAACCTCTCATTTGAGTCCAGTTTTAGATTCCGATGCTTCACTTCAGGTTTACTCTATACCATGGACTTTCTCACTGACGATGAAACACAGAAATTCCATTCGAATTTAATACAAAAGGCACAATGCCGACTTAAGTACAAGAGGAATGACCCCCTAACTATCTATGATTTGAAGCTCTAATGCGAGTCCAGTATTAGATTCCGATGCTTCACTTTAGGTTTACTGTATCCCATGGACCTTCTTATTGACGATGAAAGACAGAAATTGCATCCGAATTTAATACAAAAGGCACAATGCCGACCTAAGGACAAGAGGACTGAAACTCTAACTTTCTATGTTTTGAACCTCTCCTGTGAGTCCAGTTGTAGATGCCGATGCTCCACTTCAGTTTTACTGTATCCCTTGGACTTTCTTATTGACGATAAAACACAGAAATTGCATCCGAATTTAATTCAAAAGGCACAATGCCGACTTAAGTACAAGAGGACTGACACTATAACTTTCTATGATCTGAACCTCTCCTGTGAGTCCAGTTTTAGATTCTGATGCTTCACTTCAGGTTTACTGTATCCATTGGACCTTCTTATTGACGATGAAACACTGAAATTGCATCCGAATTTAATACAAAAGGCACAATGCCCTCTTAAGTACAAGAGGACTGACACTCTAAATTTCTATGATTTGAACCTCTCCTGTGAGTCCAGTTTTGGATTCCGATGCTTCACTTCAGGTATACTGTATCTCTTTGACCTTCTTATAGTCGATGAAACACAGAAATTGCATCCGAATTAAAAAACAAAAGGCACAATGCCGACTCAAGTACAAGAGGACTGACACTATAACTTACTATGATTTGAACCTCTCCTGTGAGTCCTGTTTTACATTCCGATGCTTCACTTAAGGTTTACTGTAACCCTTGGACCTTCTTATTGTCGATGAAACACAGAAATTGCATCCGAATTTAATACAAAAGGCACAATGCCGGCTTAAGTACAAGTGGACTGACACTCTAACTTTTTATGGTTTGAACCTCTCCTGTGAGTCCAGTTTTAGATTCCGATGCTTCACTTCAGGTTTACTGTGTACCTTGGACCTTCTTATTGACGATGAAACACAGAAATTGCATCCGAATTAAATACAAAAGCCACAATGCCTACTTAAGTACAAGAGGACTGGCACTCTAACTTTCTATGATTTGAACCTCTCCTGTGAGTCCAGTTTTAGATTCCGATGCGTCACTTCAGGTTTACTGTATACCTTGGCCCGTCTTATTGACGATGAAACACAGAAATTGCATCCGAATGTAATACAAAAGGCACAATGCCGACTTAAGTACAAGAGGACTGACACTTTAACATTCCATGATTTGAACCTCTCCTGTGAGTCTAGTTTTAGATTCCGATGCTTCACTTCAGGTTAACTGTATCCCTTAAACCTACTTATTGACGATGAAACACAGAAACTGCATCCAAATTTAATACAAGAGGCAGAATGCCGTCTGAAGTACAAGAGGACTGACACTCTAACTTTCTATGATTTGAATTTCTCCTGTGAGTCCAGCTTTAGAATCCGATGCTTTACTTCAGGTTTACTGTATCCCTTGGACATTCTTATTGACGACGAAACACAGAAATTGCATCAGAATTTAATACAAAAGGCACATTGCCGGCTTAAGTACAAGAGGACTGACACTCTAACTTTCCATGATTTGAACCTCTTCTGTGAGTCCAGTTTTAGATTCCGATGCTTCACTTCAGGTTTACTGTATCCCTTGGACCTTCGTATTGACGATGAAACACAGAAATTGCATCCGAATTTAATACAAAAGGCAAATGCCGACTTAAGTACATGAGGACTGACACTCTAACTTTCTGTGATTTGAACCTCTCCTGTGAGTCCAGTTTTAGTTTTCGATGCTTCTCTTCAGGTTTACTGAATCCCTTGGAATTTCTTATTGACGATGAAACACAGAAATTACATCCGAATTTAATACAAAAGTCACAATGCCGACATAAGTACAAGACGACTGACACTCTAACATTCTGTGATTTGAACCTCTCCAGGGAGTCCTGTTTTATATTCCGATGCTTCACTTCAGGTTTACTGTATACCTAGGACCTTCTTATTGACGATGAAACACAGAAATTGCAACCGAATTTAATACAAAAGGCACAATGCCGACGTAAGTACAAGAGGACTGACAATCTAACTTTTTATGATTTGAACCGCTCCTGGAAGTCCAGTTAATGATTCCGATGCTTCGCTTCAGGTTTACTGTATCTCTTGGAGCTTCTTATAGACGATGAAACACAGAAATTGCATCCGAATTTAATACAAAAGGCACAATGCCGACTTAAGTACAAGAGGACTGACACTCTAATTTTCTATGTTTTGAACCTCTCCTGTGAGTCCAGTTTTAGATTCCGATGCTTCACTTCAGGTTTACTGTATCCCTTGGACCTCCTTATTGACGATGAAAGACAGAAATTGCATCCGAATTTAATACAAAAGGCACAATGCCGGCTTAAGTACAAGAGGACTAACACTCTAACGTTCTATGATTTGAACCTCTCCTGTGAGTTCAGTTTTAGATTCCGATGCTTCACTTCTGGTTTACAGTATCCCTTGGACTTTCTTATTGACGATTAAACACAGAAATTGCATCCGAATTTAATACAAAAGGCACAATGCCGACTTAAGTACAAGAGGACTGACACTCTAATTTTCTATGATTTGAACCTCTCCTGCAAGTCCAGTTTTAGATTCCGCTGCTTCACTTCATTTTTACTGTATCCCTTGTACCCTCTTATCGACGATGAAACACAAAAATTGCATCCCAATTTAATACAAAATTCACAATGCTGACGTAAGTACAAGAAGACTGACACTCTAACTTTCTAAGATTTGAACCTCTCCTGTGAGTCCAGCTTTAGATTCCGATGGTTCACTTCATGTTTACTGTATCCCTTGGACCTACTTATTGACGATGAAACACAGAGTTTGCATCCGAATTTAATACAAAAGGAACAGCGCCGTCTTAAGTACAAGATGACTGACACTCTAACATTCTATGATTTGAACCTCTCCTTTGAGTCCAGTTTTAGATTCCGATGCTTCACTTCAGGTTTACTCTGTACCATGGACCTTCTCATTGACGATGAAACACAGAAATTGCATCCGAATTTAATACAAAAGACACAATGCCGACTTAAGTACAAGAGGACTGACCCCCTAATTATCTATGATTTGAACCACTAATGCGAGTCCAGTATTAGATTCCGATGCTTCACTTTAGGTTTACTGTATCCCATGGACCTTCTTATTGACGATGAAAGACAGAAATTGCATCCGAATTTAGTACAAAAGGCACAATGCCGACTTAAGTACAAGAGGACTGACACTCTAACTTTCTATGATTTGAAGCTCTCCTGTGAGTCCAGTTTTAGATTACGATGCTTCAATTCAGGTTTACTGTATACCGTGGACCTTCTTATTGACGGTGAAACACACAAATTGCATCCGAATTAAATACAAAAGCCACAATGCCTACTTAAGTACAAGAGGACTGGCACTTTCTATGATTTGAACCTCTCCTGTGAGTCCAGTTTTAGATTCCGATGCTTCACTTCAGGTTTACTGTATACCTTGGACCTTCTTATTGACGATGAAACACAGAAACTGCATCCAAATTTAATACAAGAGGCACAATGCCGACATAAGTACAAGAGGACTGACACTATAACTTACTATGATTTGAAGCTCTCTTGTGAGTCCAGTTTTAGATTACGATGCTTCAATTCAGGTTTACTGTATACCTTGGACCTTCTTATCGACGATGAAACACACCAATTGCATCCGAATTTAATACAAAAGCCACAATGCCTACTTAAGTACAAGAGGACTGGCACTTTCTATGATTTGAACCTCTCCTGTGAGTCCAGTTTTTGATTCCGATGCTTCAATTCAGGTTTACTGTATACCTTGGACCTTCTTATTGACGATGAAACACAGAAATTCCATTCGAATTTAATACAAAAGGCACAATGCCGACTTAAGTACAAGAGGAATGACCCCCTAACTATCTATGATTTGAAGCTCTAATGCGAGTCCAGTATTAGATTCCGATGCTTCACTTTAGGTTTACTGTATCCCATGGACCTTCTTATTGACGATGAAAGACAGAAATTGCATCCGAATTTAATACAAAAGGCACAATGCCGACCTAAGTACAAGAGGACTGAAACTCTAACTTTCTATGTTTTGAACCTCTCCTGTGAGTCCAGTTGTAGATTCCGATGCTCCACTTCAGGTTAACTGTATCCCTTGGACATTCTTATTGACGATGAAACACAGAAATTGCATCCGAATTTAATTCAAAATTCACAATGCCGACTTAAGTACAAGAGGACTGACACTATAACTTTCTATGATCTGAACCTCTCCTGTGAGTCCAGTTTTAGATTCCGATGCTTCACTTCAGGTTTACTGTATCCCTTGGACCTTCTTATTGACGATGAAACACTGAAATTGCATCCGGATTTAATAAAAAAGGCACAATGCCGGCTTAAGTACAAGAGGACTGACACTCTAAATTTCTATGATTTGAACCTCTCCTGTGAGTCCAGTTTTGGATTCCGATGCTTCACTTCAGGTATACTGTATCTCTTTGACCTTCTTATAGACGATGAAACACAGAAATTGCATCCGAATTTAAAAACAAAAGGCACAATGCCGACTTAAGTACAAGAGGACTGACACTATAACTTACTATGATTGGAACCTCTCCTGTGAGTCCAGTTTTACATTCCGATGCTTCACTTAAGGTTTACTGTATCCCTTGGACCTTCTTATTGTCGATGAAACACAGAAATTGCATCCGAATTTAATACAAAAGGCACAATGCCGGCTTAAGTACAAGAGGACTGACACGCTAACTTTCTATGGTTTGAACCTCTCCTGTGAGTCCAGTTTTAGATTCCGATGCTTCACTTCAGGTTTACTGTGTACCTTAGACTTTCTTATTGACGATGAAACACAGAAATTGCATCCGAATTAAATACAAAAGCCACAATGCCTACTTAAGTACAAGAGGACTGGCACTCTAACTTTCTATGATTTGAACCTCTCCTGTGAGTCCAGTTTTAGATTCCGATGCGTCACTTCAGGTTTACTGTATACCTTGGCCCTTCTTATTGACGATGAAACACAGAAATTGCATCCGAATTTAATACAAAAGGCACAATGCCGACTTAAGTACATTAGGACTGACACTCTAACTTTCTGTGATTTGAACCTCTCCTGTGAGTCCAGTTTTAGTTTCCGATGCTTCTCTTCAGGTTTACTGAATCCCTTGGACCTTCTTATTGACGATGAAACACAGAAGTTACATCCGAATTTAATACAAAAGTCGCAATGCCGACATAAGTACAAGACGACTAACACTCTAACATTCTGTGATTTGAACCTCTCCAGGGAGTCCTGTTTTATATTCCGATGCTTCACTTCAGGTTGACTGTATACCTAGGACCTTCTTATTGACGATGAAACGCAGAAATTGCAACCGAATTTAATACAAAAGGCACAATGCCGACGTAAGTACAAGAGGACTGACAATCTAACTTTCTATGATTTGAACCGCTCCTGGAAGTCCAGTTAATGATTCCGATGCCTCACTTCAGGTTTACTGTATCTCATGGACCTTCTTATAGACGATGAAACACAGAAATTGCATCCGAATTTAATACAAAACGCACAATGCCGACTTAAGTACAAGAGGACTGACACTCTAATTTTCTATGATTTGAACCTCTCCTGTGAGTCCAGTTTTAGATTCCGATGCTTCACTTCAGGTTTACTGTATCCCTTGGACCTCCTTATTGACGATGAAAGACAGAAATTGCATCCGAATTTAATACAGAAGGCACAATGCCGGCTTAAGTACAAGAGGACTGACACTCTAACTTTCTATGATTTGAACCTCTCCTGTGAGTCCAGTTTTAGATTCCGATGCTTCACTTCTGGTTTACTGTATCCCTTGTACTTTCTTATTGACGATGAAACACAGAAAATGCATCCGAATTTACTACAAAAGGCACTATGCCGACTTAACTACAAGAGGACTGACACTCTAATTTTCTATGATTTGAACCTCTCCTGCAAGTCCAGTTTTAGATTCCGATGCTTCACTTCATTTTTACTGTATCCTTTGTACCCTCTTATCGACGATGAAACACAAAAATTGCATCCCAATTTAATACAAAATTCACAATGCTGACGTAAGTACAAGAAGACTGACACTCTAAATTTCTAAGATTTGAACCTCTCCTGTGAGTCCAGTTTTAGATTCCGATGGTTCACTTCATGTTTACTGTATCCCTTGGACCTACTTATTGACGATGAAACACAGAGTTTGCATCCGAATTTAATACAAAAGGCACAGCAACGTCTTAAGTACAAGATTACTGACACTCTAACATTCTATGATTTGAACCTCTCCTTTGAGTCCATTTTTAGATTCCGATGCTTCACTTCAGGTTTACTCTGTACCATGGACCTTCTCATTGACGATGAAACACAGAAATTGCATCCGAATTTAATACAAAATGCACAATGCCGACTTAAGTACAAGAGGACTGACCCCCTAATTATCTATGATTTGAACCTCTAATGCGAGTCCAGTATTAGATTCCGATGCTTCACTTTAGGTTTACTGTATCCCATAGACCTTCTTATTGACGATGAAACACAGAAATTGCATCCGAATTTAATACAAAAGGCACAATGCCGACTTAAGTACAAGAGGACGGACACTCTAACTTTCTATGATTTGAAGCTCTCCTGTGAGTCCAGTTTTAGATTACGATGCTTCAATTCAGGTTTACTGTATACCTTGGACCTTCTTATTGACGATGAAACACACAAATTGCATCCGAATTTAATATAAAAGCCACAATGCCTACTTAAGTACAAGAGGACTGGCACATTCTATGATTTGAACCTCTCCTGTGAGTCCAGTTTTAGATTCAGATGCTTCACTTCAGGTTTACTGTATACCTTGGACCTTCTTATTGACGATGAAACACAGAAATTGCATCCGAATGTAATACAAAACGCACAATGCCGACTCAAGTACAAGAGGACTGACACTCTAACATTCTATGATTTGAACCTCTCCTGTGAGTCCAGTTTGAGATTCCGAAGCTTCACTTCCGGTTTACTGTATCCCTTAAACCCTCTTATTGACGATGAAACACAGAAACTGCATCCAAATTTAATACAAGAGGCACAATGCCAACTGAAGTACAAGAGGACTGACACTCTAACTATCTATGATTTGAACTTCTCCTGTCAGTCCAGCTTTAGATTCCGATTCTTAACTTCAGGTTTACTGAACCCCTTAGACATTCTTATTGACGATGAAACACAGAAATTGCATCCGAATTTAATACAAAATTCACAATGCCGGCTTAAGTACAAGAGGACTGACACTCTAACTTTCTATGATTTGAACCTCTTCTGTGAGTCCAGTTTTAGATTCCGATGCTTCACTTCAGGTTTACTGTATCCCTTGGGCATTCGTATTGACGATGAAACACAGAAATTGCATCCGAATTTAATACAAAAGGCACAATGCCGACATAAGTACAAGACGACTGACACTCTAACTTTCTGTGATTTGAACCTCTCCAGGGAGTCCTGTTTTATATTCCGATGCTTCACTTCAGGTTTACTGTATACCTAGGACCTTCTTATTGACGATGAAACACAGAAATTGCAACCGAATTTAATACAAAAGGCACAATGCCGACGTAAGTACAAGAGGACTGACAATCTAACTTTCCATGATTTGAACCGCTCCTGGATGTCCAGTAAATGATTCCGATGCTTCACTTCAGGTTTACTGTATCTCTTGGTCCTTCTTATAGACGATGAAACACAGAAATTGCATCCGAATTTAATACAAAACGCACAATGCCGACTCAAGTACAAGAGGACTGACACTATAACTTACTATGATTGGAACCTCTCCTGTGAGTCCAGTTTTACATCCCGATGCTTCACTTAAGGTTTACTGTATCCCTTGGACCTTCTTATTGTCGATGAAACACAGAAATTGCATCCGAATTTAATACAAAAGGCACAATGCCGACTTAAGTACAAGAGGACTGACAGTTAAAATTCTATGATTTGAACCTCTCCTGTGAGTCTAGTTTTAGATTCCGATGCTTCACTTCAGGTTAACTGTATCCCTTAAACCCTCTTATTGACGATGAAACACAGAAACTGCATCCAAATTTAATACAAGAGGCACAATGCCAACTGAAGTACAAGAGGACTGACACTCTAACTATCTATGATTTGAACTTCTCCTGTGAGTCCAGCTTTAGATTCCGATTCTTAACTTCAGGTTTACTGAACCCCTTAGACATTTTTATTGACGATGAAACACAGAAATTGCATCCGAATTTAATACAAAATTCACAATGCCGGCTTAAGTACAAGAGGACTGACACTCTAACTTTCTATGATTTGAACCTCTTCTGTGAGTCCAGTTTTAGATTCCGATGCTTCACTTCAGGTTTACTGTATCCCTTGGACCTTCGTATTGACGATGAAACACAAAAAATGCATCCGAATTTAATACAAAAGGCACAATGCCGACTTAAGTACATGAGGACTGACACTCTAACTTTCTATGATTGGAACCTCTCCCGTGAGTCCAGTTTTAGTTTCCGATGCTTCTCTTCAGGTTTACTGAATCCCTTGGACCTTCTTATTGACGATGAAACACAGAAATTACATCCGAATTTAATACAAAAGGCACAATGCCGACATAAGTACAAGACGACTGACACTCTAACTTTCTGTGATTTGAACCTCTCCAGGGAGTCCTGTTTTATATTCCGATGCTTCACTTCAGGTTTACTGTATACCTAGGACCTTCTTATTGACGATGAAACACAGAAATTGCAACCGAATTTAATACAAAAGGCACAATGCCGACGTAAGTACAAGAGGACTGACAATCTAACTTTCCATGATTTGAACCGCTCCTGGATGTCCAGTAAATGATTCCGATGCTTCACTTCAGGTTTACTGTATCTCTTGGTCCTTCTTATAGACGATGAAACACAGAAATTGCATCCGAATTTAATACAAAACGCACAATGCCGACTCAAGTACAAGAGGACTGACACTATAACTTACTATGATTGGAACCTCTCCTGTGAGTCCAGTTTTACATCCCGATGCTTCACTTAAGGTTTACTGTATCCCTTGGACCTTCCTATTGTCGATGAAACACAGAAATTGCATCCGAATTTAATACAAAAGGCACAATGCCGACTTAAGTACAAGAGGACTGACAGTTAAAATTCTATGATTTGAACCTCTCCTGTGAGTCTAGTTTTAGATTCCGATGCTTCACTTCAGGTTAACTGTATCCCTTAAACCTACTTATTGACGATGAAACACAGAAACTGCATCCAAATTTAATACAAGAGGCACAATGCCGACTGAAGTACATGAGGACTGACACTCTAACTTTCTATGATTTGAATTCCTCCTGTGAGTCCAGCTTTAGATTCCGATGCTTTACTTCAGGTTTACTGTATCCCTTGGACATTCTTATTGACGATGAAACACAGAAATTGCATCCGAATTTAATACAAAAGGCACAATGCCGGCTTAAGTACAAGAGGACTGACACTCTAACTTTCTATGATTTGTACCTCTCCAGGGAGTCCTGTTTTATATTCCGATGCTTCACTTCAGGTTGACTGTATACCTAGGACCTTCTTATTGACGATGAAACGCAGAAATTGCAACCGAATTTAATACAAAAGGCACAATGCCGACGTAAGTACAAGAGGACTGACAATCTAACTTTCTATGATTTGAACCGCTCCTGGAAGTCCAGTTAATGATTCCGATGCCTCACTTCAGGTTTACTGTATCTCTTGGACCTTCTTATAGACGATGAAACACAGAAATTGCATCCGAATTTAATACAAAAGGCACAATGCCGACTTAAGTACAAGAGGACTGACACTCTAATTTTCTATGATTTGAACCTCTCCTGTGAGTCCAGTTTTAGATTCCGATGCTTCACTTCAGGTTTACTGTATCCCTTGGACCTCCTTATTGACGATGAAAGACAGAAATTGCATCCGAATTTAATACAAAAGGCACAATGCCGGCTTAAGTACAAGAGGACTGACACTCTAACTTTCTATGATTTGAACCTCTCCTGTGAGTCCAGTTTTAGATTCCGATGCTTCACTTCTGGTTTACTGTATCCCTTGGACTTTCTTATTGACGATGAAACACAGAAAATGCATCCGAATTTAATACAAAAGGCACAATGCCGACTTCAGTACAAGAGGCCTGACACTCTAATTTTCTATGATTTGAACCTCTCCTGCAAGTCCAGTTTTAGATTCCGATACTTCACTTCATTTTTACTGTATCCTTTGTACCCTCTTATCGACGATGAAACACAAAAATTGCATCCCAATTTAATACAAAATTCACAATGCTGACGTAAGTACAAGAAGACTGACACTCTAACTTTCTAAGATTTGAACCTCTCCTGTGAGTCCAGTTTTAGATTCCGATGGTTCACTTCATGTTTACTGTATCCCTTGGACCTACTTATTGACGATGAAACACAGAGTTTGCATCCGAATTTAATACAAAAGGCACAGCGCCGTCTTAAGTACAAGATGACTGACACTCTAACATTCTATGATTTGAACCTCTCCTTTGAGACCAGCTTTAGATTCCGATGCTTCACTTCAGGTTTACTCTGTACCATGGACCTTCTCATTGACGATGAAACACAGAAATTGCATCCGAATTTAATACAAAAGGCACAATGCCGACTTAAGTACAAGAGGACTGACCCCCTAATTATCTATGATTTGAACCTCTAATGCGAGTCCAGTATTAGATTCCGATGCTTCACTTTAGGTTTACTGTATCCCATGGACCTTCTTATTGACGATGAAAGACAGAAATTGCATCCGAATTTAATACAAAAGGCACAATGCCGACTTAAGTACAAGAGGACTGACACTCTAACTTTCTATGATTTGAAGCTCTCCTGTGAGTCCAGTTTTAGATTACGATGCTTCAATTCAGGCTTACTGTATACCTTGGACCTTCTTATTGACGATGAAACACACACGTTGCATCCGAATTTAATACAAAAGCCACAATGCCTACTTAAGTACAAGAGGACTGGCACTTTCTATGATTTGAACCTCTCCTGTGAGTCCAGTTTTAGATTCCGTGCTTCACTTCAGGTTTACTGTATACCTTGGACCTTCTTATTGACGATGAAACACAGAAATTGCTTCCGAATTTAATACAAAACGCACAATGCCGACTCAAGTACAAGAGGACTGACACTCTAACATTCTATGATTTGAACCTCTTCTGTGAGTCCAGTTTTAGATTCCGATGCTTCACTTCAGGTTTACTGTATCCCTTAAACCTTCTTATTGACGATGAAACACAGAAACTGCATCCAAATTTAATACAAGAGGCACAATGCCGACTGGAGTACAAGAGGACTGACACTCTAACTATCTATGATATGAACTTCTCCTGTGAGTCCAGCTTTAGATTCCGATGCTTAACTTCAGGTTTACTGTACCCCTTGGACCTTCTTATTGACGATGAAACACAGAAATTACATCCGAATTTAATACAAAAGGCACAATGCCGACATAAGTACAAGACGACTGACACCATAACTTTCTGTGATTTGAACCTCTCCAGGGAGTCCTGTTTTATATTCCGATGCTTCACTTCAGGATTACTGTATACCTAGGACCTTCTTATTGACGATGAGACACAGAAATTGCAACCCAATTTAATACAAAAGGCACAATGCCGACGTAAGTACAAGTGGACTGACAATCTAACTTTCTATGATTTGAACCGCTCCTGGAAGTCCAGTTAATGATTCCGATGCTTCACTTCAGGTTTACTGTATCTCTTGGACCTTCTTATAGGCGATGAAACACAGAAATTGCATCCGAATGTAGTACAAAAGGCACAATGCCGACTTAAGTACAAGAGGACTGACACTCTAATTTTCTATGATTTGAACCTCTCCTGTGAGTCCAGTTTTAGATTCCGATGCTTCACTTCAGGTTTACTGTATCCCTTGGACCTCCTTATTGACGATGAAAGACAGAAATTGCATCCGAATTTAATACAAAAGGCACAATGCCGGCTTAAGTACAAGTGGACTGACACTCTAACTTTCTATGACTTGAACCTCTCCTGTGAGTCCAGTTTTAGATTCCGATGCTTCACTTCTGGTTTACTGTATCCCTTGGACTTTCTTATTGACGATGAAACACAGAAATTGCATCCGAATTTAATACAAAAGGCACAGTGCCGACTTAAGTACAAGAGGACTGACACTCTAATTTTCTATGATTTGAACCTCTCCTGCAAGTCCAGTTTTAGATTCCGATGCTTCACTTCATTTTTACTGTATCCTTTGTACCCTCTTATCGACGATGAAACACAAAAATTGCATCCCAATTTAATACAAAATGCACAATGCTGACGTAAGTACAAGAAGACTGACACTCTAAATTTCTAAGATTTGAACCTCTCCTGTGAGTCCAGTTTTAGATTCCGATGGTTCACTTCATGTTTACTGTATCCCTTGGACCTACTTATTGACGATGAAACACAGAGTTTGCATCCGAATTTAATACAAAAGGCACAGCGCCGTCTTAAGTACAAGATTACTGACACTCTAACATTCTATGATTTGAACCTCTCCTTTGAGTCCGTTTTTAGATTCCGATGCTTCACTTCAGGTTTACTCTGTACCATGGACCTTCTCATTGACGATGAAGCACAGAAATTGCGTCCGAATTTAATACAAAATGCACAATGCCAACTTAAGTACAAGAGGACTGACCCCCTAATTATCTATGATTTGAACCTCTAATGCGAGTCCAGTATTAGATTCCGATGGTTCACTTTAGGTTTACTGTATCCCATGGACCTTCTTATTGACGATGAAAGACAGAAATTGCATCCGAATTTAATACAAAAGGCACAATGCCGACTTAAGTACATGAGGACTGACACTCTAACTTTCTATGATTTGAAGCTCTCCTGTGAGTCCAGTTTTAGATTACGATGCTTCAATTCAGGTTTACTGTATACCTTCGACCTTCTTATTGACGATGAAACACACAAATTGCATCCGAATTTAATACAAAAGCCACAATGCCTACTTAAGTACAAGAGGACTGGCACATTCTATGATTTGAACCTCTCCTGTGAGTCCAGTTTTAGATTCCGATGCTTCACTTCAGGTTTACTGTGTACCTTGGTCCTTCTTATTGACGATGAAACACAGAAATTGCATCCGAATTTAATACAAAACGCACAATGCCGACTCAAGTACAAGAGGACTGACACTCTAACATTCTATGATTTGAACCTCTCCTGTGAGTCCACTTTTAGATTCCGAAGCTTCACTTCCGGTTTACTGTATCCCTTAAACCCTCTTATTGACGATGAAACACAGAAACTGCATCCAAATTTAATACAAGAGGCACAATGCCAAATGAAGTACAAGAGGACTGACACTCTAACTATCTACGATTTGAACTTCTCCTGTGAGTCCAGCTTTAGATTCCGATTCTTAACTTCAGGTTTACTGTATCCCTTAGACATTCTTATTGACGATGAAACACAGAAATTGCATCCGAATTTAATGCAAAAGGCACAATGCCGGCTTAAGTACAAGAGGACTGACACTCTAACTTTCTATGATTTGAACCTCTTCTGTGAGTCCAGTTTTAGATTCCGATGCTTCACTTCAGGTTTACTGTATCCCTTGGACCTTCGTATTGACGATGAAACACAGAAATTGCATCCGAATTTAATACAAAAGGCACAATGCCGACTTAAGTACATGAGGACTGACACTCTAACTTTCTAAGATTTGAACCTCTCCCGTGAGTCCGGTTTTAGTTTCCGATGCTTCTCTTCAGGTTTACTGAATCCCTTGGACCTTCTTATTGACGATGAAACACAGAAATTACATCCGAATTTAATACAAAAGGCACAATGCCGACATAAGTACAAGACGACTGACACTCTAACTTTCTGTGATTTGAACCTCTCCAGGGAGTCCTGTTTTATATTCCGATGCTTCACTTCAGGTTTACTGTATACCTAGGACCTTCTTATTGACGATGAAACACAGAAATTGCAACCGAATTTAATACAAAAGGCACAATGCCGACGTAAGTACAAGAGGACTGACAATCTAACTTTCTATGATTTGAACCGCTCCTGGATGTCCAGTAAATGATTCCGATGCTTCACTTCAGGTTTACTGTATCTCTTGGACCTTCTTATAGACGATGAAACACAGAAATTGCATCCGAATTTAATACAAAACGCACAATGCCGACTCAAGTACAAGAGGACTGACACTCTAACATTCTATGATTTGAACCTCTCCTGTGAGTCCAGTTTTAGATTCCGATGCTTCACTTCCGGTTTACTGTATCCCTTAAACCCTCTTATTGACGATGAAACACAGAAACTGCATCCAAATTTAATACAAGAGGCACAATGCCGACTGAAGTACAAGAGAACTGACACTCTAACTATCTATGATTTGAACTTCTCCTGTGAGTCCAGCTTTAGATTCCGATGCTTAACTTCACGTTTGCTGTATCCCTTGGACATTCATATTGACGATGAAACACAGAAATTGCATCCGAATTTAATACAAAAGGCGCAATGCCGGCTTAAGTACAAGAAAACTGACACTCTAACTTTCTATGATTTGAACCTCTTCTGTGAGACCAGTTTTAGATTCCGATGCTTCACTTCAGGTTTACTGTATCCCTTGGACCTTCGTAATGACGATGAAACACAGAAACTGCATCCGAATTTAATACAAAAGGCACAATGCCGACTAAAGTACATGAGGACTTACACTCTAACTTTCTATGATTTGAACCTCTCCTGTGAGTCCAGTTTTAGTTTCCGATGCTTCTCTTCAGGTTTACTGAATCCCTTGGACCTTCTTATTGACGATGAAACACAGAAATTACATCCGAATTTAATACAAAAGGCACAATGCCGACATAAGTACAAGACGACTGACACTCTAACTTTCTAAGATTTGAACCTCTCCAGGGAGTCCTGTTTTATATTCCGATGCTTCACTTGAGGTTTACTGTATACCTAGGACCTTCTTATTGACGATGAAACACAGAAATTGCAACCGAATTTAATACAAAAGGCGCAATGCCGACGTAAGTACAAGAGGACTGACAATCTAACTTTCTATGATTTGAACCTCTCCTGTGAGTCCAGTTTTAGAATCCGATGCTTCACTTCAGGTTTACTGTATCCCTTGGACCTCCTTATTGACGATGAAAGACAGAAATTGCATCCTAATTTAATGCAAAGGCACAATGCTGGCTTAAGTACAAGAGGACTGACACTCTAACTTTCTATGATTTGAACCTCTCCTTTGAGTCCAGTTTTAGATTCCGATGCTTCACTTCTGGTTTACTGTATCCCTTGGACTTTCTTATTGACGATGAAACACAGAAATTGCATCCGAATTTAATACAAAAGGCACAATGGCGACTTAAGTACAAGAGGACTGACACTCTAACTTTCTATGATTTGAACCTCTCCTGCAAGTCCAGTTTTAGATTCCGATGCTTCACTTCATTTTTACTGTATCCTTTGTACCCTCTTATCGACGATGAAACACAAAAATTGCATCCCAATTTAATACAAAATTCACAATGCCGACGTAAGTACAAGAAGACTGACACTCTAACTTTCTAAGATTTGAACCTCTCCTGTGAGTCCAGTTTTAGATTCCGATGGTTCACTTCATGTTTACTGTATCCCTTGGACCTACTTATTGGCGATGAAACACAGATTTTGCATCCGAATGTAATACAAAAGGCACAGTGCCGTCTTAAGTACAAGATGACTGACACTCTAACATTCTATGATTTGAACCTCTCCTTTGAGTCCAGTTTTTGATTCCGATGCTTCACTTCAGGTTTACTCTGTACCATGGACCTTCTCATTGACGATGAAACACAGAAATTCCATCCGAATTTAATACAATAGGCACAATGCCGACTTAAGTACTAGAGGACTGACCCCCAAATTATCTATGATTTGAACCTCTAATGCGAGTCCAGTATTAGATTCCGATGCTTCACTTTAGGTTTACTGTATCCCATGGACCATCTTATTGACGATGAAAGACAGAAATTGCATCCGAATTTAATACAAAAGGCACAATGCCGACTTAAGTACAAGAGGACTGACACTCTAACTTTCTATGATTTGAAGCTCTCCTGTGAGTCCAGTTTTAGATTGCGATGCTTCAAATCAGGTTTACTGTATACCTTGGACCTTCTTATTGACGATGAAACACACAAATTGCATCCGAATTTAATACAAAAGCCACAATGCCTACTTAAGTATAAGAGGACTGGCACTTTCTATGATTTGAACCTCTCCTGTGAGTCCAGTTTTAGATTCCGATGCTTCACTTCAGGTTTACTGTATACCTTGGACCTTCTTATTGACGATGAAACACAGAAATTGCATCCGAATTTAATACAAAAGGCACAATGCCGACTTAAGTACAAGAGGACTGACACTCTAACATTCTATGACTTTAACCTCTCCTGTGAGTCCAGTTTTAGATTCCGATGCTTCACTTCAGGTTTACTGTATCCCTTAAACCTTCCTATTTGACGATGAAACACAGAAATTGCATCCAAATTTAATACAAAAGGCACAATGCCGACTTAAGTACAAGAGGACAGACACTCTAACTTTCTATGATTTGAACCTCTCCTGTGAGTCCTGTTTTAGATTCCGATGCTTCACTTCAGGTTTACTGTATCCCTTGGACCTTCTTATTGACGGTGAAACACAGAAATTGCATCCGAACTTAATACACAAGGCACAATGCCGGCATAAGTACAAGAGGACTGACACTCCAACTTCCTGTGATTTGAACCTCTCCTGTGAGTCCAGTTTTGGATTCCGATGCTTCACTTCAGGTTTACTGTATCCCTTGGACTTTCTTATTGACGATGAAACACAGAAATTGCATCCGAATTTAATACAAAAGGCACAATGCCGACTTAAGTACAAGAGGACTGACACTATAACTTTCAGTGATTTGAACCTCTCCTGTGAGTCCAGTTTTAGATTGCGATGCTTCACTTCAGGTTTACTGTATCCCTTGGACCTTTTTATTGACGGTGAAACACAGAAATTGCATCCGAATTTAATACAAAAGGCACAATGCCGGCTTAAGTACAAGAGGACTGACACTCTAACTTTCTATGATTTGAACCTCTCCTGTGAGTCCAGTTTTAGATTCCGATGCTTCACTTCAGGTTTACTGTATCCCTTGGACTTTCTTATTGACGATGAAACACAGAAATTGCATCCGAATTTAATACAAAAGGCACAATGCCGACTTAAGTACATGCGGACTGACACTATAACCTTCTGTGATTTGAACCTCTCCAGGGAGACCTGTTTTATATTCCGATGCTTCACTTCAGGATTACTGTATCCCTTGGACCTTCGTATTGACGATGAAACACAGAAATTGCATCCGAATTTAATACAATAGGCACAATGCCGACTTAAGTACAAGAGGACTAACACTCTAACTTTCTATCATTTGAACCTCTCCTGTGAGTCCAGTTTTAGTTTCCGATGCTTCACTTCACGTTTACTGAATCCCTTTGACCTTCTTATTGACGATGAAACACAGATATAGCATCCGAATTTCATACAAAAGGAACAATGCCAACTTAAGTACAAGAGGACTGACTTTCTAACTTTCTATGATTTGAACCTCTCCTGTGAGTCCAGTTTTAGATTCCGATGCTTCACTTCAGGTTTACTGTATCCCTTGGACCTAAGTATTGACGATGAAACACAGAAATTGCATCCGAATTTAATACAAAAGGCACAATGCCGACTTAAGTACATGAGGACTGACACTCTAACTTTCTATGATTTGTACCTCTCCTGTGAGTCCAGTTTTAGTTTCCGATGCTTCTCTTCAGGTTTACTGAATCCCTTGGACCTTCTTATTGACGATGAAACACAGAAATTACATCTGAATTTAATACAAAAGGCACAATGCCGACATAAGTACAAGACGACTGACACTCTAACTTCCTGTGATTTGAACCTCTCCAGGGAGTCCTGTTTTATATTCCGATGCTTCACTTCAGGTTTACTGTATACCTAGGAACTTCTTATTGACGATGAAACACAGAAATTGCAACCGAATTTAATACAAAAGGCACAATGCCGACGTAATTACAAGAGGACTGACAATCTAACTTTCTATGATTTGAACCTCTTGTGTGAGTCCAATTTTGGATTCCGATGCTTCACTTCAGGTTTACTGTATCCCTTGGACCTTCGAATTGACGATGAAACACAGAAATTGCATCTGAATTTAATACAAAAGGCACAATGCCTACAGTGGTACAAGAGGTCTGACACTTTAACTTTCTATGATTTGAACTTCTCCTGTGAGTCCAATTTTAGTTTCCGATGCTTCTCTTCAGGTATACTGAATCCCTTGGACCTTCTTATTGACGATG
Organism: Schistocerca americana; assembly: GCF_021461395.2. Classification (NCBI taxonomy): domain Eukaryota; kingdom Metazoa; phylum Arthropoda; class Insecta; order Orthoptera; family Acrididae; genus Schistocerca; species Schistocerca americana. The sequence goes on along the minus strand of NC_060121.1, from coordinate 72,701,144 downwards.
AAACACAGAAATTCCATCCGAATTTAACACAAAAGGCACAATGCCGGCTTAAGTACAAGCGGACTGACACTCTAACTTTCTATGAGTTGAACCTCTCGTGTGAGTTCAGTTTCAGATTCCGATGCTTCACTTCAGGATTACTGTATCCCGTGGACCTTCGTATTGACGATGAAACACAGAAATTGCATCCAAATTTAATACAAAACGCACAATGCCGACTTAAGTACAAGAGGACTAACACTCTAACTTTCTATGATTTGAACCTCTCCTGTGAGTCCAGTTTTAGTTTCCGATGGTTCACTTCAGGTTTACTGAATCCCTTTGACCTTCTTATTGACGATGAAACACAGATATTGCATCCGAATTTCATACAAAAGGCACAATGCCAACATAAGTACAAGAGGACTGACTTTCTAACTTTCTACGATTTGAACCTCTCCTGTGAGTCCAGTTTTAGATTCCGATGGTTCAGTTCAGGTTTAGTGTATACCTAGGACCTTCTTATTGACGATGAAACACAGAAATTGCAACCGAATTTAATACAAAAGACACAGTGCCGTCTTAAGTACAAGATGACTGACACGCTAAGATTCTATGATTTGAATCTCTCCTTTGAGTCCAGTTTTAGATTCCGATGCTTCACTTCAGGTTTACTCTGTACCATGGACCTTCTCATTGACGATGAAACACAGAAATTCCATCCGAATTTAATACAAAAGGCACAATGCCGACTTAAGTACTAGTGGACTGACCCCCTAATTATCTATGATTTGAGCTTCTAATGCGAGTCCAGTATTAGATTCCGATGCTTCACTTTAGGTTTAGTGTATCCCATGGACCTTCTTATTGACGATGAAATACAGAAATCGCATCCGAATTTAATACAAAAGGCACAATGCCGACTTAAGTATAAGAGGACTGACACTCTAACTTTCTATGATTTGAAGCTCTCCTGTGAGTCCAGTTTTAGATTACGATGCTTCAAATCAGGTTTACTGTATACCTTGGACCTTCTTATTGACGATGAAACACACAAATTGCATCCGAACTTAATACAAAAGCCACAATGCCTTCTGAAGTACAAGAGGACTGGCACTTTCAATGAGTTGAACCTCTCCTGTGAGTCCAGTTTTAGATTCCGATGCTTCACTTCAGGTTTACTGTATACCTTGGACCTTCTTATTGACGATGAAACACAGAAATTGCATCCGAATTTGATACAAAAGGCACAATGCCGACTTAAGTACAAGAGGACTGACACTCTAACATTCTATGACTTTAACCTCTCCTGTGAGTCCAGTTTTAGATTCCGATGCTTCACTTCAGGTTTACTGTATCCTTTAAACCTTCTTATTGACGATGAAACACAGAATTTGCATCCAAATTTAATACAAAAGGCACAATGCCGACTGAAGTACAAGAGGACTGACACTCTAACTTTCTATGATTTGAACTTCTCCTGTGAGTCTAGCTTTAGATTCCGATGCTTTACTTCAGGTTTACTGTATCCCTTGGACATTCTTATTGACGATGAAACACATAAATTGCATCAGAATTTAATAAAAAATGCACAATGCCGACTTAAGTACAAGCGGACAGACACTCTAACTTTCTATGATTTGAACCTCTCCTGTGAGTCCAGTTTTAGATTCCGATGCTTCACTTCAGGTTTACTGTATCCCTTGGACTTTCCTATTGACGATGAAACACAGAAATTGCATCCGAATTTAATACAAAAGGCACAATGCCGACTTAAGTACAAGAGGACTGACACTATAATTTTCTGTGATTTGAACCTCTCATGTGAGTCCAGTTTTAGATTCCGATGCTTCACTTCAGGTTTACTGTATCCCTTGGACCTTCTTATTGACGGTGAAACACAGAAATTGCATCCGAATTTAATACAAAAGGCACAATGCCGACTTAAGTACAAGACGACTGACACTCTAACTTTCTGTGATTTGAACCTCTCCAGGGAGTCCTGTTTTATATTCCGATGCTTCACTTCAGGATTACTGTATCCCTTGGACCTTCGTATTGACGATGAAACACAGAAATTGCATCCGAATTTAATACAAAAGGCACAATGCCGACTTAAGTACAAGAGGACTAACACTCTAACTTTCTATCATTTGAACCTCTCCTGTGAGTCCAGTTTTAGTTTCCGATGCTTCACTTCAGGTTTACTGAATCCCTTTGACCTTCTTATTGACGATGAAACACAGATATAGCATCCGAATATCATACAAAAGGCACAATGCCAACTTAAGTACAAGAGGACTGACTTTCTAACTTTCTATGATTTGAACCTCTCCTGTGAGTCCAGTTTTAGATTCTGATGCTTCACTTCAGGTTTGCTGAATCCCTGGGACCTTCTTATTGACGATGAAACACAGAAATTACATCTGAATTTAATACAAAAGGCACAATGCCGACATAAGTACAAGACGAATGACACTCTAACTTTCTGTGATTTGAACCTCTCCAGGGAGTCCTGTTTTATATTGCGATGCTTCACTTCAGGTTTACTGTATACCTAGGACCTTCTTATTGACGATGAAACACAGAAATTGCAACCGAATTTAATACAAAAGGCACAATGCCGACGTAATTACAAGAGGACTGACAATCTAACTTTCTATGATTTGAACCGCTCCTGGAAGTCCAGTAAATGTTTCCGATGCTTCACTTCAGGTTTACTGTATCTCTTGGTCCTTCTTATAGACTGTGAAACACAGAAATTGCATCCGAATTTAATACAAAGTGCACAATGCTGGCTTAGGTACAAGAGGACTGACACTCTAACTTTCTATGATTTGAACCTCTCCTGTGAGTCCAGTTTTAGATTCCGATGCTTCACTTCTGGTTTACTGTATCGCTTGGACTTTCTTATTGACGATGAAACACAGAAATTGCATCCGAATTTAATACAAAAGGCACAATGCCGACTTAAGTACAAGAGGACTGACATTCTAATTTTCTATGATTTGAACCTCTCCTGCAAGTCCAGTTTTAGATTCCGATGCTTCACTTCATTTTTACTGTATCCTTTGTACCCTGTTATCGACGATGAAACACAAAAATTGCATCCCAATTTAATACAAAATTCACAATGCCGACGTAAGTACAAGAAGACTGACACTCTAACTTTCTAAGATTTGAACCTCTCCTGTGAGTCCAGTTTTAGATTCCGATGGTTCACTTCATGTTTGCTGTATCCCTTGGACCTACTTATTGACGATGAAACACAGAGTTTGCATCCGAATTTAATACAAAAGGCACAGTGCCGTCTTAAGTACAAGATGACTGACACTCAAACATTCTATGATTTGAACCTCTCCTTTGAGTCCAGTTTTTGATTCCGATGCTTCACTTCAGGTTTACTCTGTACCATGGACCTTCTCATTGACGATGAAACACAGAAATTCCATCCGAATTTAATACAAAAGGCACAATGCCGACTTAAGTACTAGAGGACTGACCCCCTAATTATCTATGATTTGAACCTCTAATGCGAGTCCAGTATTAGATTCCGATGCTTCACTTTAGGTTTACTGTATCCCATGGACCTTCTTATTGACGATGAAAGACAGAAATTGCATCCGAATTTAATACAAAAGGCACAATGCCGACTTAAGTACAAGAGGACTGACACTCTAACTTTCTATGATTTGAAGCTCTCCTGTGAGTCCAGTTTTAGATTACGATGCTTCAAATTAGGTTTACTGTATACCTTGGACCTTCTTATTGACGATGAAACACACAAATTGCATCCGAATTTAATACAAAAGCCACAATGCCTACTTAAGTACAAGAGGACTGGCACTTCCTATGATTTGAACCTCTCCTGTGAGTCCAGTTTTAGATTCCGATGCTTCACTTCAGGTTTACTGTATACCTTGGACCTTCTTATTGACGATGAAACACAGAAATTGCATCCGAATTTAATACTAAAGGCACAATGCCGACTTAAGTACAAAAGGACTGACACTCTAACAATCTATGACTTTAACCTCTCCTGTGAGTCCAGTTTTAGATTCCGATGCTTCACTTCAGGTTTACTGTATCCCTTAAAGCTTCTTATTGACGATGAAACACAGAAATTGCATCCAAATTTAATACAAAAGGCAGAATGCCGACTGAAGTACAAGAGGACTGACACTCTAACCTTCTATGATTTGAACTTCTCCTGTGAGTCCAGCTTTAGATTCCGATGCTTTACTTCAGGTTTACTGTATACCTTAGCCCTTCTCATTGAAGATGAAACACAGAAATTGCATCCGAATTTAATACAAAAGGCACAATGCCGACTTAAGTACAAAAGGACTGACACTTTAACATTCTATGATTTGAACCTCTCCTGTGGGTCCAGTTTTAGATTCCGATGCTTCACTTCAGGTTTACTGTATCCCTTAAACCTTCTTATTGACGATGAAACACATAAATTGCATCAGAATTTAATAAAAAATGCACAATGCCGACTTAAGTACAAGAGGACAGACACTCTAACTTTCTATGATTGGAACCTCTCCTGTGAGTCCAGTTTTAGATTCCGATGCTTCACTTCAGGTTTACTGTATCCCTTAAACCTTCTTATTGACGATGAAACACATAAATTGCATCAGAATTTAATAAAAAATGCACAATGCCGACTTAAGTACAAGAGGACAGACACTCTAACTTTCTATGATTTGAACCTCTCCTGTGAGTCCGGTTTTAGATTCCGATGCTTCACTTCAGGTTTACTGTATCCCTTGGACCTTCTTATTGACGGTGAAACACAGAAATTGCATCCGAATTTAATACAAAAGGCATAATGCCGGCTTAAGTACAAGAGGACTAACACTCTAACTTTCTATGATTTGAACCTCTCCTGTGAGTCCAGTTTTGGATTCCGATGCTTCACTTCAGGTTTACTGTATACCTTGGCCCTTCTCATTGAAGATGAAACACAGAAATTGCATCCGAATTTAATACAAAAGGCACAATGCCGACTTAACTACAAGAGGACTGACACTTTCACTTTCTATGATTTGAACCTCTCCTGTGAGTCCAGTTTTAGATTCCGATGCTTCACTTCAGGTTTACTGAATCCCTTTGACCTTCTTATTGACGATGAAACACAGATATTGCATCCGAATTTCATACAAAAGGCACAATGCCAACTTAAGTACAAGAGGACTGACTTTCTAACTTTCTATGATTTGAACCTCTCCTGTGAGTCCAGTTTTAGATTCAGATGCTTCAGTTCAGGTTTAGTGTATACCTTGGACCTTCTTATTGACGATGAAACACAGAAATTGCATCCGAATTTAATACAAAAGCCACAATGCGTACTTAAGTACAAGAGGACTGGCTTTCTAACTTTCTATGATATGAACCTCTCCTGTGAGTCCAGTTTTAGATTCCGATGCTTCACTTCAGGTTTACTGTATACCTTGGCCCTTCTTATTGACGAAGAAACACAGAAATTGCATCCGAATTTATTACAAAAGGCACAATGCCGAGTGAAGTACAAGAGGACTGACACTCTAACATTCTATGACTTTAACCTCTCCTGTGAGTCCAGTTTTAGATTCCGATGCATCACTTCAGGTTTACTGTATCCCTTGAACCTTCTTATTGACGATGAAACACAGAAATTGCATCCAAAATTAATACAAAAGGCACAATGCCGACTGAAGTACAAGAGGACTGACACTCTAACTTTCTATGATTTGAACTTCTCCTGTGAGTCCAGTTTTAGATTCCGATGCTTTACTTCAGGTTTACTGTATACCTTAGCCCTTCTCATTGAAGATGAAACACAGAAATTGCATCCGAATTTAATACAAAAGGCACAATGCCGACTTAAGTACAAGAGGACTGACACATTAACATTCTATGATTTGAACCTCTCCTGTGGGTCCAGTTTTAGATTCCGATGCTTCACTTCAGGTTTACTGTATCCCTTAAACCTTCTTATTGACGATGAAACACATAAATTGCATCAGAATTTAATAAAAAATGCACAATGCTGACTTAAGTAAAAGAGGACAGACACTCTAACTTTCTATGATTTGAACCTCTCCTGTGAGTCCAGTTTTAGATTCCGATGCTTCACTTCAGGTTTACTGTATCCCTTAAACCTTCTTATTGACGATGAAACTCATAAATTGCATCAGAATTTAATAAAAAATGCACAATGCCGACTTAAGAACAAGAGGACAGACACTCTAACTTTCTATGATTTGAACCTCTCCTGTGAGTCCGGTTTTAGATTCCGATGCTTCACTTCAGGTTTACTGTATCCCTTGGACCTTCTTATTGACGGTGAAACACAGAAATTGCATCCGAATTTAATACAAAAGGCACAATGCCGGCTTAAGTACAAGAGGACTGACACTCTAACATTCTATGATTTGAACCTCTCCTGTGAGTCCAGTTTTGGATTGCGATGCTTCACTTCAGGTTTACTGTATCCCTTGGACTTTCTTATTGACGATGAAACAATGAAATAGCTTCCGAATTTAATACAAAATGGACAATGCCGACTTAAGTACAAGAGGACTGACACTATAACTTTCTGTGATTTGAACCTCTCCTGTGAGTCCAGTTTTAGATTCCGATGCTTCACTTCAGGTTTACTGTATCCCTTGGACCTTCTTATTGACGGTGTAACACAGAAATTGCATTTGAATTTAATACAAAAGGCACAATGCCGGCTTTAGTACAAGAGGACTGACACTCTAACTTTCTATGATTTGAACCTCTCCTGTGAGTCCAGTTTTGGATTCCGATGCTTCACTTCAGGTTTACTGTATCTCTTGGACCTTCTTATAGATGATGAAACACAGAAATTGCACCCGAATTTAAGAACAAAAGGCACAATGCCGACTTAAGTACAAGAGGACTGACACTTTCACTTTCTATGATTTGAACCTCTCCTGTGAGTCCAGTTTTAGATTCCGATGCTTCACTTCAGGTTTACTGTATCCCTTAAACCTTCTTATTGACGATGAAACACAGAAACTGCATCCAAATTTAATACAAGAGGCACAATGCCGACTGAAGTACAAGAGGACTGACACTCTAACTTTCTATGATTTGAACTTCTCCTGTGAGTCCACCTTTAGATTCCGATGCTTTACTTCAGGTTTACTGTATCCCTTGGACATTCTTATTGACGATTAAACACCGAAATTGCATCCGAATTTAATAAAAAAGGCACAATGCCGACTTAAGTACAAGAGGACTAACGCTCTAACTTTCTATGATTTGACCCTCTCCTGTGAGTCCAGTTTTAGTTTCCGATGCTTCACTTCAGGTTTACTAAATCCCTTTGCCCTTCTTATTGACGATGAAACACAGATATTGCATCCGAATTTCATACAAAAGGCACAATGCCAACTTGAGTACAAGAGGACTGACTTTCTAACTTTCTATGATTTGAACCTCTCCTGTAAGTCCAGTTTTAGATTCCGATGCTTCAGTTCAGGTTTAGTGTATACCTAGGACCTTCTTATTGACGATGAAACTCAGAAATTGCATCCGAATTTAATACAAAAGCCACAATGCGTACTTAAGTACAAGAGGACTGGCTTTCAAACGTTCTATGATTTGAACCTCTCCTGTTAGTCCAGTTTTAGATTCCGATGATTCACTTCAGGTTTACTGTAAACCTTGGCCCTTCTTATTGACGATGAAACACAGAAATTGCATCCGAATTTAATACAAAACGCACAATGCCGACTGAAGTACAAGAGGACTGTCACTCTAACTTTCTATGATTTGAACTTCTCCTTTGAGTCCAGCTTTAGATTTCGATGCTTTACTTCAGGTTTACTGTATCCCTTGGACATTCTTATTGACGATGAAACACAGAAATTCCATCCGAATTTAATACAAAAGGCACAATGCCGACTTAAGTACTAGAGGACTGACCCCCTAATTATCTATGATTTGACCTCTAATGCGAGACCAGTATTAGATTCCGATGCTTCACTTTAGGTTTACTGTATCCCATGGACCTTCTTATTGACGATGAAAGACAGAAATTGCATCCGAATTTAATACAAAAGGCACAATGCCGACTTCAGTACAAGAGGACTGACACTCTAACCTTCTATGATTTGAATCTCTCCTGTGAGTCCAGTTTTAGATTACGATGCTTCAAATCAGGTTTACTGTATACCTTGGACCTTCTTATTGACGATGAAACACACAAATTGCATCCGAATTTAATACAAAAGCCACAATGCCTACTGAAGTACAAGAGGACTGGCACTTTCTATGATTTGAACCTCTCCTGTGAGTCCAGTTTTAGATTCCGATGCTTCACTTCAGGTTTACTGTATACCTTGGACCTTCTTATTGACGATGAAACACAGAAACTGCATCCGAATTTCATACAAAAGGCGCAATGCCGAATTAAGTACAAGAGGACTGACACTCTAACATTCTATGACTTTAACCTCTCCTGTGAGTCCAGTTTTAGATTCCGATGCTTCACTTCAGGTTTACTGTATCCCTTAAACCTTCTTATTGACGATGAAACACAGAAATTGCATCCAAATTTAATAAAAAAGGCACAATGCCGACTGAAAAACAAGAGGACTGACACTCTAACTTTCTGTGATTTGAACTTCTCCTGTGAGTCCAGCTTTAGATACCGATGCTTTACTTCAGGTTCACTCTATCCCTTGGACATTCTTATTGACGATGAAAGACATAAATTGCATCAGAATTTAATAAAAAATGCACAATGTCGACTTAAGTACAAGAGGACAGACACTCTAACTTTCTATGATTTGAACCTCTCCTGTGAGTCCAGTTTTAGATTCCGATGCTTCACTTCAGGTTTACTGTATCCCTTGGACTTTCTTATTGACGATGAAACAGAGAAATTGCATCCGAATTTAATACAAATGGCACAATGCCGACTTAAGTACAAGATGACTGACACTATAACTTTCTGTGATTTGACCCTCTCCTGTGAATCCAGTTTTAGATTCCGATGCTTCACTTCAGGTTTACTGTATCCCTTGGACCTTCTTATTGACGGTGAAACACAGAAATTGCATCCGAATTTAATACAAAAGGCACAATGCCGGCTTAAGTACAAGAGGACTGACACTCTAACTTCCTATGATTTGAACCTCTCCTGTGAGTCCAGTTTTGGATTCCGATGCTTCACTTCAGGTTTACTGTATCTCTTGGAGCTTCTTATAGACGATGAAACACAGAAATTGCATCCGAATTTAAGAACAAAAGGCACAATGCCGACTTAAGTACAAGAGGACTGACACTCTAACTTTCTATGATTTGAACCTTTCCTGTGTGTCCTGTTTTAGATTCTGATGCTTCACTTAAGGTTTACTGTATCCCTTGGACGTTCTTATTGACGATGAAACACAGACATTGCATCCCAATTTAATACAAAAGGCACAATGCCGGCTTAAGTACAAGAGGACTGACACTCTAACTTTCTATGATTTGAAACTCTCCTGTGAGTCCAGTTTTAGATTCCGATGCTTCACTTCAGGTTTACTGTGTACCTTGGACCTTCTTATTGACGATGAAACACAGAAATTGCATCCGAATTAAATACAAAAGCCACAATGCTTACTTACGTACAAGAGGACTGGCACTCTTTCTTTCTATGATTTGAACCTCTCCTGCTAGTCCAGTTTTAGATTCCGATGCTTCACTTCAGGTTTACTGTATACCTTTGGCCCTTCTCATTGAAGATGAAACACTGAAATTGCATCCGAATTTAATACAAAAGGCACAATGCCGACTTAAGTACAAGAGGACTGACACTTTAACATTCTATGATTTGAACCTCTCCTGTGAGTCCAGTTTTAGATTCCGATGCTTCACTTCAGGTTTACTGTATCCCTTAGACCTTCTTATTGACGATGAAACACAGAAATTGCATCCAAATTTAATACAAGAGGCACAATGCCGACTGAAGTACAAGAGGACTTTCACTCTAACTTTCTATGATTTGAACTTCTCCTGTGAGTCCAGCTTTAGATTCCGATGCTTTACTTCAGGTTTACTGTATCCCTTGGACATTTTTATTGACGATTAAACACCGAAATTGCATCCCAAATTAATACAAAAGGCACAATGCCAGCTTAAGTACAAGAGTACTGACACTCTAACTTTCTATGATTTGAATCTCTTGTGTGAGTCCAATTTTGGATTCCGATGCTTCACTTCAGGTTTACTGTATCCCTTTTACCTTCGTATTGACGATGAAACACAGAAATTGCATCCGAATTTAATACAAAAGGCACAATGACGACTTAAGTACAAGAGGACTGACACTCAAACTTTCAATGATTTGAACCTCTCCTGTGAGTCCAGTTTTTGTTTCCGATGCTTCTCTTCAGGTATACTGAATCCCTTGGACCTTCTTATTGACGATGAAACATAGAAATTGCATCCGAATTTAACACAAAAGGCACAATGCCGGCTTAAGTACAAGAGGACTGACACTCTAACTTTCTATGAGTTGAACCTCTCGGGTGAGTTCAGTTTTAGATTCCGATGCTTCACTTCAGGATTACTGTATCCCTTGGACCCTCGTATTGACGATGAAACACAGAAATTGCATCCGAATTTAATACAAAAGGAACAATGCCGACTTAAGTACAAGAGGACTAACACTCTAACTTTCTATGATTTGAACCTCTCCTGTGAGTCCAGTTTTAGTTTCCGATGCTTCACTTCAGGTTTACTAAATCCCTTTGACCTTCTTATTGACGATGAAACACAGATATTGCATCCGAATTTCATATAAAAGGCACAATGCCAACTAAAGTACAAGAGGACTGACTTTCTAACTTTCTATGATTTGAACCTCTCCTGTGAGTCCAGTTTTAGATTCCGATGCATCAGTTCAGGTTTAGTGTATACCTTGGACCTTCTTATTGACGATGAAACACAGACATTGCATCCCAATTTAATACAAAAGGCACAATGCCGGCTTAAGTACAAGAGGACTGACACTCTAACTTTCTATGATTTGAACTTCTCCTGTGAGTCCAGCTTTAGATTCCGATGCTTTACTTCAGGTTTACTGTATCCCTTGGAAATTTTTATTGACGATTAAACACCGAAATTGCATCCCAATTTAATACAAAAGGCACAATGCCAGCTTAAGTACAAGAGGACTGACACACTAACTTTCTATGATTTGAATCTCTTGTGTGAGTCCAATTTGGATTCCGATGTTTCTCTTCAGGTATACTGAATCCCTTGGACCTTCTTATTGACGATGAAACACAGAAATTGCATCCGAATTTAACACAAAATGCACAATGCCGGCTTAAGTACAAGAGGACTGACACTCTAACTTTCTATGAGTTGAACCTCTCGTGTGAGTTCAGTTTTAGATTCCGATGCTTCACTTCAGGATTACTGTATCCCTTGGACCCTCGTATTGACGATGAAACACAGAAATTGCATCCGAATTTAATACAAAAGGAACAATGCCGACTTAAGTACAAGAGGACTGACACTCTAACTTTCTATGATTTGAAACTCTCCTGTGAGTCCAGTTTTAGATTCCGATGCTTCACTTCAGGTTTACTGTGTACCTTGGACCTTCTTATTGACGATGAAACACAGAAATTGCATCCGAATTAAATACAAAAGCCACAATGCCTACTTAAGTACAAGAGGACTGGCACTCTTTCTTTCTATGGTTTGAACCTCTCCTGCTAGTCCAGTTTTAGATTCCGATGCTTCACTTCAGGTTTACTGTATACCTTTGACCTTCGTATTGACGATGAAACACAGAAATTGCATCCGAATTTAATACAAAAGGCACAATGACGACTTAAGTACAAGAGGACTGACACTCAAACTTTCAATGATTTGAACCTCTCCTGTGAGTCCAGTTTTAGTTTCCGATGCTTCACTTCAGGTTTACTAAATCCCTTTGACCTTCTTATTGACGATGAAACACAGATATTGCATCCGAATTTCATATAAAAGGCACAATGCCAACTAAAGTACAAGAGGACTGACTTTCTAACTTTCTATGATTTGAACCTCTCCTGTGAGTCCAGTTTTAGATTCCGATGCATCAGTTCAGGTTTAGTGTATACCTTGGACCTTCTCATTGAAGATGAAACACAGAAATTGCATCCGAATTTAATACAAAAGGCACAATGCCGACTTAAGTACAAGAGGACTGACACTTTAACATTCTATGATTTGAACCTCTCCTGTGAGTCCAGGTTTGATTCCGATGCTTCACTTCAGGTTTACTGTATCCCTTAGACCTTCTTATTGACGATGAAACACAGAAATTGCATCCAAATTTAATACAAGAGGCACAATGCCGACTGAAGTACAAGAGGACTGACACTCTAACTTTCTATGATTTGAACTTCTCCTGTGAGTCCAGCTTTAGATTCCGATGCTTTACTTCAGGTTTACTGTATCCCTTGGACATTTTTATTGACGATTAAACACCGAAATTGCATCCCAATTTAATACAAAAGGCACAATGCCGGCTTAAGTACAAGAGGACTGACACTCTAACTTACTATGATTTGAACCTCTTGTGTGAGTCCAATTTTGGATTCCGATGCTTCACTTCAGGTTTACTGTATCCCTTATACCTTCGTATTGACGATGAAACACAGAAATTGCATCCGAATTTAATACAAAAGGCACAATGACGACTTAAGTACAAGAGGACTGACACTCAAACTTTCAATGATTTGAACCTCTCCTGTGAGTCCAGTTTTTGTTTCCGATGCTTCTCTTCAGGTATACTGAATCCCTTGGACCTTCTTATTGACGATGAAACACAGAAATTGCATCCGAATTTAACACAAAAGGCACAATGCCGGCTTAAGTACAAGAGGACTGACACTCAAACTTTCTATGAGTTGAGCCTCTCGTGTGAGTTCAGTTTTAGATTCCGATGCTTCACTTCAGGATTACTGTATCCCTTGGACCCTCGTAATGACGATGAAACACAGAAATTGCATCAGAATTTAATACAAAAGGAACAATGCCGACTTAAGTACAACAGGACTAACACTCTAACTTTCTATGATTTGAACCTCTCCTGTGAGTCCAGTTTTAGTTTCCGATGCTTCACTTCGGGTTTACTGAATCCCTTTGACCTTCTTATTGACGATGAAACACAGATATTGCATCCGAATTTCATACAAAAGGCACAATGCCAACTAAAGTACAAGAGGACTGACTTTCTATCTTTCTATGATTTGAACCTCTCCTGTGAGTCCAGTTTTAGATTCCGATGCTTCAGTTCAGGTTTAGTGTATACCTTGGACCTTCTTATTGACGATGAAACACAGAAATTCCATCCGAATTTAATACAAAAGCCACAATGCGTTCTTAAGTACAAGAGGACTGGCTTTCTAACTTTCTATGATTTGAACCTCTCCTGTGAGTCCAGTTTTAGATTCCGATGCTTCACCTCAGGTTTACTGTATACCTTGGCCCTTCTTATTGACGAGGAAACACAGAAATTGCATCCGAATTTAATACAAAAGGCACAATTCCGACTTAAGTACAAGAGGGCGGACACTTTTTACATTCTACGATATGAACCTCTCCTGTGAGTCCAGTTTTAGATTCCGGTGCTTCACTTCTGGTTTACTGTATCCCTTAAAACTTCTAATTGACGATGAAACACAGAAATTGCATCCAAATTTAATACAAGAGGCACAATGTCGACTGAAGTACAAGAGGACTGTCACTTTAACTTTCTATGATTTGAACTTCTCCTGTGAGTCCAGCTTTAGATTCCGATGCTTTACTTCAGGTTTACTGTATCCCTTGGACATTCTTATTGACGATGAAACACAGAAATTGCATCAGAATTTAATACCAAAGGCACAATGCCGACTTAAGTACAAGGGGACTGACACTCTAACTTTCTATGATTTGAACCTCTCCTGTGAGTCCAGTTTTCATTCCGATGCTTCACTTCAGGTTTACTGTATCCCTTGGACTATCTTATTGACGATGAAACACAGAAATTGCATCCGAATTTAATACAAAAGGCACAATGCCGACTTAAGTACAAGAGGAGTGACACTATAACTTTCTATGATTTGAACCTCTCCTGTGAGTCCAGTTTTAGATTCCGATGCTTCACTTCAGGTTTACTGTATCCCTTGGACCATCTTATTGACGATGAAACACAGAAATTGCATCCGAATTTAATACAAAAGGCACAATGCCGACTTAAGTACAAGAAGACTGACACTCTAACATTCTATGATTTGATCCTCTCCTGTGAGTCCAGTTTTAGTTTCGATGCTTCACTACAGGTTTACTGAATCCCTTGGACCTTCTTATTGACGATGAAACACAGAAACTACATCCGAATTTAATACAAAAGGCACAATGCCGACATAAGTACAAGACCACTGACACTCTAACTTTCTGTGAATTGAACCTCTCCAGGGAGTCCAGTTTTATATTCCGATGCTTCACTTCAGGATTACTGTATCCCTTGGACCCTCGTATTGACGATGAAACACAGAAATTGCATCCGAATTTAATACAAAAGGAACAATGCCGACATAAGTACAAGAGGACTGACACTCTAACTTTCTGTGATTTGAACCTGTCCAGGGAGTCCAGTTTTATATTCCGATTCTTCACTTCAGGTTTACTGTATACCTAGGACCTTCTTATTGACGATGAAACACAGAAATTGCAACCGAATTTAATACAAAAGGCACAATGCGGACGTAAGTACAAGAGGACTGACAATCTAACCTTCCATGATTTGAACCGCTCCTGCAAGTCCAGTTTTAGATTCCGATGCTACACTTCAGGTTTACTGTATCTCTTGGACCTTCTTATAGACGATGAAACACAGAAATTGCATCCGAATTTAATACGAGGGCCGTTCAGAAAGTAACCTCCGGTTGATTTAAAAAAATACACCAAGTTAAATAAAAATATTTTTAATATCTACATCTTACAACTACACCTTTGCACTATATTTCTACATAGTCTCCATAGCGATTGAGGCACTTATCGTATCTCTTCACAAGCTTTGAAATTCCTTCTGCATAAAAATCACCCGCTTGTGCCTGGAGCCAGCCTGTGACCGCATCTTTGAGCTCTTCGTCGTCATCAAACCGCTGTGACCCGAGCCATTTCTTCAAATGCATGAAGAGGTGATAATGACTTGGCGCCAGGTCTGGGCTGTAAGGTGGATGGTTGATAACGTCCCACTTGTAGGACTGAAGAAAGGCCGTTGTTCTGCGAGCAGAGTGAGGACGGGCGTTATCGTGCAAAAAAACGATACCGGAAGTCAGCATACCACGGCGTTTGTTCTGTATAGCCCGTCGTAAATTTTTTATTGTTTCACAGTACACGTCTTGATTAATGGTCGTACCACGTTCCATTAATTCAACCAACAACACCCCTTTGGCATCCCAAAACACCGTTGCCATCAGTTTTCTGGCAGAAAAATCTTGCGAGGCTTTTCTTGGTTTGGTAGGCGAATTTGAATGTGCCCACATCTTCGATTGTTCTTTTGTCTCAATGTTCACGTACGTACTTAATCCAGGATTCGGCACCGGTTACGATTCTGTTTAACAATGGTTCTCCTTCGTCCTCATAACGTGACAGAAAGTCTAATGCAGAGGCCATTCTTTGAATTTTGTGGTGGTCGGTAAGAATTTTGGGCACCCATCATGCACAGAACTTACGGGAACCCAATCTTGCTGTCACTATCTCGTACAAGAGACTCTTAGAAATCTGTGGAAAACCAGTAGACAACTCCGACATTGAGAAACGTCGATTTTCACGAACTTTTGCATCAACTGTCTGAACGAGTTCGTCAGTCACCAATGATGGTCTACCACTCCTCTCTTCATCATGAACGTTTTCTCGTCCACTTTTAAATAAACGTACCCATTCACGGACAACTCCTTCACTCATAACTCTTGGTCCGTGCTCGGCACAAAGCTCACGATGAATAGCTGCTGCAGAATATCCTTTGGCTGTAAAGAACCTTATGACAGCACGCACTTCACATTTGGCGGGGTTTTCTATTGCAGCACACATTTCAAAATGCCACAAAAACTAAACTAGCGCAGGTACGACGTTCACTCGACCACGGCTTGATGCCGAGTGACCTGTTGAGTGCGTGAACGCACAGATGGCGTCGCTACTCCCCCAACAACCCGCACTGTGACCAATCGGAGGTTACTTTCTGAACCGCCCTAGTACAAAAGGCACAATGCCGACTTAAGTACAAGAAGACTGACACTCTAACTTTCTCTGACTTGAACCTCTCCTGTTAGTCCAGTTTTAGATTCCGATGCTTCACTTCAGGTTTACTGTATACCTTGGACCTTCGTATTGACGATAAAACACAGAAATTGCATCCGAATTTAATACAAAAGGCACAATGCCGACTTAAGTACAAGAGGTCTGACACTCTAACTTTCTATGATATGAACCTCTCCTGTGAGTTCAGTTTTAGATTCCGATGCTTCCCTTCAGGATTACTGAATACCTTGGACCTTATTATTGACGATGAAACACAGAAAATGCATCCAAATTTAATTCAACAGGCACAATGCCGACTTAGGTACAAGAGGACTGACACTCAAACTTTCAATGATTTGAACCTCTCATGTGAGTCCAGTTTAAGTTTCCGATGCTTCACTTCTGGTTTACTGTATACCCTGGACCTTCTTATTGACGATGAAGTACAGAAATTGCATCTGAATGTAATACAAAAAGCACAATGCAGACTTAAGTACAAGAGGACTGTTACTCTAACTTTCTATGAATTAAACCTCTCCTGTGAGTCCAGTTTTAGATTCCGATGCTTCACTTCAGGTTTACTGTATCCCTTGGACCTTCTTATTGACGATGAAACACAGAAATTGCATCCGAATTTAATACAAAAGGCACAATGCCGACTTAAGTACAAGAGGACTGACACTCTAACTTTCTATGATTTGAACTTCTCCTGTGAGTCCAGTTTTAGAGTCCGATGCTTCACTTCAGGTTTACTGTATACCTAGGACCTTCTTATTGACGATGAAACACAGAAATTGCAACCGAATTTAATACAAAAGGCACAATGCCGACTTAAGTACAAGAGGACTGACACTCTAACTGTCTATGACTTGAACCTCTCCTGTTAGTCCAGTTTTAGATTCTGATGCTTCACTTCAGGTTTACTGTATACCTTGGACCTTCGTATTGACAATAAAACAATGAAATTGCATCCGAATTTAATACAAAAGGCACAATCCCGACTTAAGTACAAGAGGACTGACACTCTAACTTTCTGTGATATGAACCTCTCCTGTGAGTCCAATTTTAGATTCCGATGCTTCCCTTCAGGTTTACTGTATAACTTGGACCTTCTTAATGACGATGAAACACAGAAATTACATCCGAATTTAATACAAAAGGCACAATGGCGACTTAAGTACAAGAGGACTGACACTCAAACTTTCAATGATTTGAACCTCTCATGTGAGTCCAGTTTAAGATTCCGATGCTTCACTCAAGTTTACTGTATACCCTGGACCTTCTCATTGACGATGAAGTACAGAAATTGCATCTGAATGTAATACAAAAGGCGCAATGCTGACTTAAGTACAAGAGGACTGGCACTCTAACATTCTATGATTTGAACTTCTCCTGTGAGTCCAGCTTTAGATTCCGATGCCTTACTTCAGGTCTACTGTATCCCTTGGACATTCTTATTGACGATGGAACACAGAAATTGCATCAGAATTTAATACAAAGGCACAATGCCGACTTAAGTACAAGAGGACTGACACTCTAACTTTGTATGATTTGAACCTCTGCTGTGAGTCCAGTTTTAGATTCCGATGATTTACTTCAGGTTTACTGTATCCCTTGGACTATCTTATTGACGATGAAACACAGAAATTGCATCCGAATTTAATACAAAAGGCACAATGCCGACTTAAGTACAAGAGGACTGACACTATAAGTTTCTATGATTTGAACCTCTCCTGTGAGTCCAGTTTTAGATTCCGATGCTTCTCTTCAGGTTTACTGTATCCCTTGGACCATCTTATTGACGATGAAACACAGAAATTGCATCCGAATTTAATACAAAAGGCACAATGCAGACTTAAGTACAAGAGGACTGACACTCTAACTTTCTTTGATTTGAACCTCTCCTGTGAGTCCAGTTTTAGATTCCGATGCTTCACTACAGGTTTACTAAATCCCTTGGACCTTCTTATTGACGATGAAACACAGAAACTACATCCGAATTTAATACAAAAGGCACAATGCCGACATAAGTACAACACCACTGACACTCTAACTTTCTGTGATTTGAACCTCTCCAGGGAGTCCAGTTTTATATTCCGATGCTTCACTTCAGGTTTACTGCATACCTAGGACTTTCTTATTGACGATGAGACACAGAAATTGCAACCGAATTTAATACAAAAGGCACAGTGCCGACGTAAGTACAAGAGGGATGACAATCTAACTCTCTACGATTTGAACCTCTCCTGTGAGTCCAGTTTCAGATTCCGATGCTTTTCTTCAGGTTTACTGTATCCCTTGGACCTCCTTATTGACAATGAAACACAGAAATTGCGTCTGAATTTAATACAAAAGCCACAATGCCGACTTAAGTACAAGAGGACTGACACTCTAACTTTCTATGATATGAACCTCTCCTGTGAGTCCAGTTTTAGATTTCGATGCTTCCCTTCAGGTTTACTGTATACCTTGGACCTTCTTATTGACGATGAAACACAGAAAATGCATCCGAATTTAATTCAACAGGCACAATGCCGACTTAAGTACAAGAGGACTGACACTCAAACTTTCAATGATTTGAACATCTCGTGTGAGTCCAGTTTAAGATTGCGATGCTTCACTTCTGGTTTACTGCATACCCTGGACCTTCTTATTGACGATGAAGTACAGAAATTGCATCTGAAATTAATACAAAAAGCACAATGCAGACTTAAGTACAAGCGGACTGACACTCTAAATTTCTATGATTTAAACCTTTCCTGCAAGTCCAGTTTTAGATTCCGATGCTTCACTTCATTTTTACTGCATCCTTTGTACCCTCTTATCGACGATGAAACACAAAAATTGCATCCCAATTTAATACAAAATTCACAATGGGGACGTAAGTACAAGAAGACTGACACTCTAACTTTCTAAGATTTGAACCTCTCCTGTGAGTCCAGTTTTAGATTCCGATGGTTCACTTCATGTTTACTGTATCCCTTGGACCTACTTATTGACGATGAAACACAGAGTTTGCATCCGAATTTAACACAAAAGGCACAGTGCCGTCTTAAGTACAAGTTGACTGACACTCTAACATTCTATGATTTGAACCTCTCCTTTGAGTCCAGTTTTAGATTCCGATGCTTCACTTCAGGTTTACTCTGTACCATGGACCTTCTCATTGACGATGAAACACAGAAATTCCATCCGAATTTAATACATCAGGCACAATGCCGACTTAAGTGCAAGAGAACTGACCCCCCTAATTATCTATGATTTAAACCTCTAATGCGAGTCCAGTATTTGATTCCGATGCTTCACTTTAGGTTTACTGTATCCCATGGACCTTCTTATTGACGATGAAAGACAGAAATTGCATCCGAATTTAATACAAAAGGCACAATGCCGACTTCAGTACAAGAGGACTGACACTCTAACTTTCTATGATTTGAACCTCTCCTGTGAGTCCAGTTTTAGATTCCGATGCTTCACTTCAGGTTTACTGTACCTCTTGGACCTTCTTATAGACGATGAAACACAGAAATTGCATCCGAATTTAATACAAAGGCCACAATGCCTAGTTAAGTACAAGAGGACTGGCACTCTAACTTTCTATGATTTGAACCTCTCCTGTGAGTCCAGTTTTAGATTCCGATGCTTCACTTCAGGTTTACTGTATACCTCGGCCCTTCTTATTGACGATGAAACACAGGAATTGCATCCAAATTTAATACAAAAGGCACAATGCCGACTGAAGTACAAGAGCACTGACACTCTAACTTTCTATGATTTGAACTTCTCCTGTGAATCGAGCTTTAGATTCCGATGCTTTACTTCAGGTTTACTGTATCCCTTGGACATTCTTATTGACGATGAAACACAGAAATTGCATCAGAATTTAATACAAAATGCACAATGCCGACTTAAATACAAGAGGACTGACACTCAAACTTTCAATGATTTGAACCTCTCCTGTGAGTCCAGTTTTAGATTCCGATGCTTCACTTCAGGTTTACTGTATCCCTTGGACCTTCGTATTGACGATGAAACACAGAAATTGCATCCGACTTTAATACAATAGGCACATTGCCGACTTAAGTACAAGAGGACTGACACTCTGACTTTCTATGACTTGAACCTCTCCTGTTAGTCCAGTTTTAGATTCCGATGCTTCACTTCAGGTTTACTGTATACCTTGGACCTCCGTATTGACAATAAAACACAGAAATTGCATCCGAATTTAATACAAAAGGCACAATCCCGACTTAAGTGCAAGAGGACTGACACTCTAACTTTCTGTGATATGAACCTCTCCTGTGAGTCCAATTTTAGATTCCGATGCTTCCCTTCAGGTTTACTGTATAACTTGGACCTTCTTATTGACGATGAAACACAGAGATTACATCCGAATTCAATACAAAAGGCACAATGCCGACTTAAGTACAAGAGGACTGACACTCAAACATTCAATGATTTGAACCTCTCATGTGAGTCCAGTTTAAGATTCCGATGCTTCACTTCAGGTTTACTGTATACCCTGGACCTTCTCATTGACGATGAAGTACAGAAATTGCATCTGAATTTAATACAAAAGGCACAATGCAGACTTAAGTACAAGAGGACTGACACTCAAACTTTCTATGATTTGAACCTCTCCTGTGAGTCCAGTTTTATATTCCGATGCTTCACTTCAGGTTTACTGTATCCCTTGGACCTTCTTATTGACGATGAAACACAGAAATTGCATCCGAATTTCACACAAAAGGCACAATGCCAACTTAAGTACAAGAGGACTGACACTCTAACTTTCTATGATTTGAACCTCTCCTGTGTGTCCAGTTTTAGATTCCGATGCTTCACTTCAGGTTTACTGTATACCTTGGACCTTCTTATTGACGATGAAACACAAAAATTACATCCGAATTTAATACAAAAGCCACAATGCGTACTTAAGTACAAGAGGACTGGCACTCTAACTTTCTATGATTTGAACCTCTCCTGTGAGTCCAGTTTTGGATTCCGATGCTTCACTTCAGGTTTACTGTATACCTTGGCCCTTCTTATTGACGATGAAACACAGAAATTGCATCCGAATTTAATACAAAAGGCACAATGCCGACTTACGTACAAGAAAACGGACACCGTAACATTCTATGTTTTGAACCTCTCCTGTGAATCCAGTTTTAGATTCCGTTGCTTCACTTCAGGTTTACTGTATCCCTTAAAACTTCTTATTGACGATGAAACACAGAAATTGCATCCAAATTCAATATAAGAGGCAGAATGCCGACAAAAGGACAAGAGGACTGTCACTCTAACTTTCTATGATTTTAACTTCTCCTGTGAGTCCAGCTTTAGATTCCGATGCTTTACTTCAGGTTTACTGTATCCCTTGGACATTCTTATTGACGATGAAACACAGAAATTACATCAGAAGTTAATACAAAGGGCACAATGCCGACTTAAGTACAAGAGGACTGACACTCTAAGTTTCTATAATTTGAACCTCTCCTGTGAGTCCAGCTTTAGTTTCCGATAATTCACTACAGGTTTACTGAATCCTTTGGACCTTCTTATTGACGATGATACACAGAATCTACATCCGAATTTAATACAAAAGGCACAATGCCGACATAAGTACAAGACCATTGACACTCTAACTTTCTGTGATTTGAACCTCTCCAGGGAGTCCAGTTTTATATTCCGATGCTTCACTTCAGGTTTACTGTACACCTAGGACTTTTTTATTCACAATGAAACACAGAAATTGCAACCGATTTTAATACAAAAGGCACAGTGCCGACGTAAGTACAAGAGGACTGACAATCTAACTCTCTACGATTTGAACCTCTCCTGTGAGTCCAGTTCCAGATTCCGATGCTTTTCTTCAGGTTTACTGTATCCCTTGGACCTCCTTATTGACGATGAAACACAGAAATTGCATCCGAATTTTATAGAAAAGGCACATTGCCGACGTAAGTACAAGAGGACTGACAATCTAACTTTCTATGATTTGAACCGCTCCTGCAAGTCCAGTTTTAGATTCCGATGCTTCACTTCAGGTTTACTGTATCTCTTGGACCTTCTTATAGACGATGAAACACAGAAATTGCATCCGAATTTAATACAAAAGGCACAATGCCGACTTAAGTACAAGAGATCTGACACTCTAACTTTCTATGACTTGAACCTCTCCTGTTAGTCCAGATTTAGATTCCGATGCTTCACTTCAGGTTTACTGTAAACCTTGGACCTTCGTATTGACGATGAATTACAGAAATGGCATCCGAATTTAATACAAAAGGCACAATGCCGACTTAAGTACAAGAGGACTGACACTTTAACTTTCTATGATATGAACCTCTCCTGTGAGTCCAGTTTTAGATTCCGATGCTTCCCTTCAGGTTTACTGTATACCTTGGACATTCTTATTGACGATGAAACACAGAAAATGCATCCGAATTTAATTCAACAGGCACAATGCCGACTTAAGTACAAGAGGACTGACACTCATACTTTCAATGATTTGAACCTCTCCTGTGAGTCCAGTTTTAGATTCCGATGCTTCACTTCAGGTTTACTGTATCCCTTGGACCTTCGTATTGACGATGAAACACAGAAATTGCATCCGACTTTAATACAATAGGCACAATGCCGACTTAAGTACAAGAGGACTGACACTCTGACTTTCTATGACTTGAACCTCTCCTGTTAGTCCAGTTTTAGATTCCGATGCTTCACTTCAGGTTTACTGTATACCTTGGACCTCCGTATTGACAATAAAACACAGAAATTGCATCCGAATTTAATACAAAAGGCACAATCCCGACTCAAGTACAAGAGGACTGACACTCTAACTTTCCGTGATATGAACCTCTCCTGTGAGTCCAGTTTTATATTCCGATGCTTCACTTCAGGTTTACTGTATACCTTGGACCTTATTATTGACGATGAAACACAGAAATTGCATCAGAATTTAATACAAAAGCCACAATGCGTACTTAAGTACAAGAGGACTGTCACTCTAACTTTCTATGATTTGAACTTCTCCTGTGAGTCCAGCTTTAGATTCCGATGCTTTACTTCAGGTTTACTGTATCCCTTGGACATTCTTGTTGACGATGAAACACAGAAATTGCATCAGAATTTAATACAAAAGGCACAATGGCGACTTAAGTACAAGAGGACTGACACTATAAGTTTCTATAATTTGAACCTCTCCTGTGAGTCCAGTTTTAGATTCCGATGCTTCACTTCAGGTTTACTGTATCCCTTGGACCATCTTATTGACGATGACACACAGAAATTGCATCTGAATTTAATACAAAAGGCACAATGCAGACTTAAGTACAAGTGGACCGACACTCTAACTTTCTATGATTTGAACCTCTCCTGTGAGTCCAGTTTTAGATTCCGATGCTTCACTTCAGGTTTACTGTATCCCTTGGACCTTCGAATTGACGATGAAACACAAAAATTGCATCCGAATTTAATACAAAAGGCACAATGCCGACTTAAGTACAAGAAGACTGACACTGTAACTTTCTATGATTTGAACCTCTCCTGTGAGTCCACCTTTAGTTTCTGATGCTTCACTACAGGTTTACTGAATCCCTTGGAGATTCTTATTGACGATGAAACACAGAATCTACATCCGAATTTAATACAAAAGGCACAATGCCGACATAAGTACAAGACCATTGACACTCTAACTTTCTGTGATTTGAACCTCTCCAGGGAGTCCAGTTTTATATTCCGATGCTTCACTTCAGGTTTACTGTACGCCTAGGACTTTCTTATTCACGATGAAACACAGAAATTGCAACCGAATTTAATACAAAAGGCACAGTGCCGACGTAAGTACAAGAGGACTGACAATCTAACTTTCTATGATTTGAACCGCTCCTGCAAGTCCAGTTTTAGATTCCGATGCTTCACTTCAGGTTTACTGTATCTCTTGGACCTTCTTATAGACGATGAAACACAGAAATTGCATCCGAATTTAATACAAAAGGCACAATGCCGACTTAAGTACAAGAGATCTGACACTCTAACTTTCTATGACTTAAACCTCTCCTGTTAGTCCAGATTTAGATTCCGATGCTTCACTTCAGGTTTACTGTAAACCTTGGACCTTCGTATTGACGATGAATTACAGAAATGGCATCCGAATTTAATACAAAAGGGGCAATGCCGACTTAAGTACAAGAGGACTGACACTTTAACTTTCTATGATATGAACCTCTCCTGTGAGTCCAGTTTTAGATTCCGATGCTTCCCTTCAGGTTTACTGTATACCTTGGACATTCTTATTGACGATGAAACACAGAAAATGCATCCGAATTTAATTCAACAGGCACAATGCCGACTTAAGTACAAGAGGACTGACACTCACTCTTTCAATGACTTGAACGTCTCCTGTGAGTCCAGTTTTAGATTCCGATGCTTCACTTCAGGTTTACTGAATCCCTTGGACCTTCGTATTGACGATGAAACACAGAAATTGCATCCGACTTTAATACAATAGGCACAATGCCGACTTAAGTACAAGAGGACTGACACTCTGACTTTCTATGACTTGAACCTCTCCTGTTAGTCCAGTTTTAGATTCCGATGCTTCACTTCAGGTTTACTGTATACCTTGGACCTCCGTATTGACAATAAAACACAGAAATTGCATCCGAATTTAATACAAAAGGCACAATCCCGACTTAAGTACAAAAGGACTGACACTCTAACTTTCTGTGATATGAACCTCTCCTGTGAGTCCAGTTTTATATTCCGATGCTTCACTTCAGGTTTACTGTATCCCTTGGACCTTCTTATTGACGATGAAACACAGAAATTGCATCCGAATTTCACACAAAAGGCACAATGCCAACTTACGTACAAGAGGACTGACACTCTAACTTTCTATGATTTGAACCTCTCCTGTGTGTCCAGTTTTAGATTCCGATGCTTCACTTCAGGTTTACTGTATACCTTGGACCTTCTTATTGACGATGAAACACAGAAATTGCATCCGAATTTAATACAAAAGCCACAATGCGTACTTAAGTACAAGAGGATTGTCACTCTAACTTTCTATGATTTGAACTTCTCCTGTGTGTCCAGTTTTAGATTCCGATGCTTCACTTCAGGTTTACTGTATCCCTTGGACCATCTTATTGACGATGACACACAGAAATTGCATCTGAATTTAATACAAAAGGCACAATGCAGACTTAAGTACAAGAGGACCGACACTCTAACTTTCTATGATTTGAACCTCTCCTGTGAGTCCAGTTTTAGATTCCGATGCTTCACTTCAGGTTTACTGTATCCCTTGGACCTTCGAATTGACGATGAAACACAAAAATTGCATCCGAATTTAATACAAAAGGCACAATGCCGACTTAAGTACAAGAAGACTGGCACTGTAACTTTCTATGATTTGAACCTCTCCTGTGAGTCCACCTTCAGTTTCCGATGCTTCACTACAGGTTTACTGAATCCCTTGGACCTTCTTATTGACGATGAAACACAGAATCTACATCCGAATTTAATACAAAAGGCACAATGCCGACATAAGTACAAGACCATTGACACTCTAACTTTCTGTGATTTGAACCTCTCCAGGGAGTCCAGTTTTATATTCCGATGCTTCACTTCAGGTTTACTGTACGCCTAGGACTTTCTTATTCACGATGAAACACAGAAATTGCAACCGAATTTAATACAAAAGGCACAGTGCCGACGTAAGTACAAGAGGACTGACAATCTAACTCTCTACGATTTGAACCTTTCCTGTGAGTCCAGTTCCAGATTCCGATGCTTTTCTTCAGGTTTACTGTATCCCTTGGACCTCCTTATTGACGATGAAACACAGAAATTGCATCCGAATTTTATACAAAAGTCACATTGCCGACGTAAGTACAAGAGGACTGACAATCTAACTTTCTATGATTTGAACCGCTCCTGCAAGTCCAGTTTTAGATTCCGATGCTTCACTTCAGGTTTACTGTATCTCTTGGACCTTCTTATAGACGATGAAACACAGAAATTGCATCCGAATTTAATACAAAAGGCACAATGCCGACTTAAGTACAAGAGGACTGACACTGTAACTTTCTATGATTTGAACCTCTCCTGTGAGTCCAGTTTTAGATTACGATGCTTCACTTCAAGTTTACTGTATACCTTGGACCTTCTTGTTGACGATGAAACACAGAAATTGCATCCGAATTTAATACAAAAGGCACAATGCCGACTGAAGGACAAGAGCACTGACACTCTAACTTTCTATGATTTGAACTTCTCCTGTGAATCCAGCTTTAGATTCCGATGCTTTACTTCAGGTTTACTGTATCCCTTGGACATTCTTATTGACGATGAAACACAGAAATTGCATCAGAATTTAATACAAAATGCACAATGCCGATTTAAATACAAGAGGACTGACACTCAAACTTTCAATCATTTGAACCTCTCCTGTGAGTCCAGTTTTAGATTCCGATGCTTCACTTCAGGTTTACTGTATCCCTTGGACTTTCGTAGTGACGATGAAACACAGAAATTGCATCCGACTTTAATACAATAGGCACAATGCCGACTTAAGTACAAGTGGACTGACACTCTGACTTTCTATGACTTCAACCTCTCCTGTTAGTCCAGTTTTAGATTCCGATGCTTGACTTCAGGTTTACTGTATACCTTGGACCTCCGTATTGACAATAAAACACAGAAACTGCATCCGAATTTAATACAAAAGGCACAATCCCGACTTAAGTACAAGAGGACTGACACTCTAACTTTCTGTGATATGAACCACTTCTGTGAGTCCAATTTTAGATTCCGATGCTTCCCTTCAGGTTTACTGTATAACTTGGACCTTCTTATTGACGATGAAACACAGAGATTACATCCGAATTTAATACATAAGGCACAATGCCGACTTAAGTACAAGAGGACTGACACTCTAACTTTCTATGATTTGAACCTCTCCTGTGTGTCCAGTTTTAGATTCCGATGCTTCACTTCAGGTTGACTGTATACCTTGGACCTTCTTATTGACGATGAAACACAGAAACTGCATCCGAATTTAATACAAAAGGCACAATCCCGACTTAAGTACAAGAGGACTGACACTCTAACTTTCTGTGATATGAACCTCTTCTGTGAGTCCAATTTTAGATTCCGATGCTTCCCTTCAGGTTTACTGTATAACTTGGACCTTCTTATTGACGATGAAACACAGAGATTACATCCGAATTTAATACATAAGGCACAATGCCGACTTAAGTACAAGAGGACGGACACTTTAACATTCTATGTTTTGAACCTCTCCTGTGAATCCAGTTTTAGATTCCGGTGCTTCACTTCAGGTTTACTGTATCCCTTAAAACTTCTTATTGACGATGAAACACAGAAATTGCATCCAAATTTAATATAAGAGGCAGAATGCCGACAAAAGGACAAGAGGACTTTCACTCTAACTTTCTATGATTTGAACTTCTCCTGTGAGTCCAGCTTTAGATTCCGATGCTTTACTTCAGGTTTACTGTATCCCTTGGACATTCTTATTGACGATGAAACACAGAAATTGCATCAGAATTTAATACAAAAGGCACAATGCCGACTTAAGTACAAGAGGACTGACACTATAAGTTTCTATAATTTGAACCTCTCCTGTGAGTCCAGTTTTAGATTCCGATGCTTCACTTCAGGTTTACTGTATCCCTTGGACCATCTTATTGACGATGACACTCAGAAATTGCATCTGAATTTAATACAAAAGGCACAATGCAGACTTAAGTACAAGAGGACCGACACTCTAACTTTCTATGATTTGAACCTCTCCTGTGAGTCCAGTTTTAGATTCCGATGCTTCAATTCAGGTTTACTGTATCCCTTGGACCTTCGAATTGACGATGAAACACAGATATTGCATCCGAATTTAATACAAAAGGCACAATGCCGACTTAAGTACAAGAAGACTGACACTCTAACTTTCTATGATTTGAACCTCTCCTGTGAGTCCAGCTGTAGTTTCCGATGCTTCACTACAGGTTTACTGAATCCCTTGGACCTTCTTATTGACGATGAAACACAGAATCTACATCCGAATTTAATACAAAAGGCACAATGCCGACATAAGTACAAGACCATTGACACTCTAACTTTCTGTGATTTGAACCTCTCCAGGGAGCCCAGTTTTATATTCCGATGTTTCACTTCAGGTTTACTGTACACCTAGGACTTTCTTATTCACGACGAAACACAGAAATTGCAACCGAATTTAATACAAAAGGCACAGTGCCGACGTATGTACAAGAGGACTGACAATCTAACTCTCTACGATTTGAACCTCTCCTGTGAGTCCAGTTCCAGATTCCGATGCTTTTCTTCAGGTTTACTGTATCCCTTGGACCTCCTTATTGACGATGAAACACAGAAATTGCATCCGAATTTTATACAAAAGGCACATTGCCGACGTAAGTACAAGAGGACTGACAATCTAACTTTCTATGATTTGAACCGCTCCTGCAAGTCCAGTTTTAGATTCCGATGCTTCA
Source organism: Schistocerca americana (assembly GCF_021461395.2). Lineage (NCBI taxonomy): Eukaryota > Metazoa > Arthropoda > Insecta > Orthoptera > Acrididae > Schistocerca > Schistocerca americana. The sequence goes on along the minus strand of NC_060121.1, from coordinate 72,672,333 downwards.
CTTGAGATTTACTGTATCTCTTGGACCTCCTTATAGACGATGAAACACAGAAATTGCATCCGAATTTAATACAAAAGGCACAATGCCGACTTAAGTACAAGAGATCTGATACTCTAACTTTCTATGACTTGAACCTCTCCTGTTAGTCCAGATTTAGATTCCGATGCTTCACTTCAGGTTTACTGTAAACCTTGGACCTTCGTAATGACTATGAATTACAGAAATGGCATCCGAATTTAATGCAAAAGGCACAATGCCGACTTAAGTACAAGAGGACTGACACTCTACTTTTCTATGATTTGAACCTCTCCTGTGAGTCCAGTTTTAGATTACGATGCTTCACTTCAGGTTTACTGTATACCATGGACCTTCTTGTTGACGAAGAAACACAGAAATTGCATCCGAATTTAATACAAAAGCCACAATGCCGACTTAAGTACAAGAGGACTGACACTCAAACTTTCAATGATTTGAACCTCTCATGTGAGTCCAGTTTAAGTTTCCGATGCTTCACTTCTGGTTTACTGTATACCCTGGACCTTCTTATTGACCATGAAGTACAGAAATTGCATCTGAATTTAATACAAAAAGCACAATGCAGACTTAAGTACAAGAGGACTGACACTCTAACTTTCTATGAATTAAACCTCTCCTGTGAGTCCAGTTTTAGATTCCGATGCTTCACTTCAGGTTTACTGTATCCCATGGACCTTCTTATTGACGATGAAACACAGAAATTGCATCCGAATTCAATACAAAAACCACAATGCTAACTTAAGTACAAGAGGACTGGCACTCTAACTTTCTATGATTTGAACCTGTCCTGTGAGTCCAGTTTTAGATTCCGATGCTTCACTTCAGGTTTACTGTATACCTTGGCCCTTCTTGTTGACGATGAAACACAGAAATTGCAACCGAATTTAATACAAAAGGCACAATGCCGACATAAGTACAAGAGGACTGACACTTTAACATTCTATGATTTGAACCTCTCCTGTGAGTCCAGTTTTAGAGTCCGATGCTTCACTTCAGGTTTACTGTATACCTAATACCTTCTTATTGACGATGAAACACAGAAATTGCAACCGAATTTAATACAAAAGGCACAATGCCGACGTAAGTACAAGAGGACTGAGAATCTAACTTGCTATGATTTGAACCGCTCCTGCAAGTCCAGTTTTAGATTCCGATGCTTCACTTCAGGTTTACTGTATCTCTTGGACCTTCTTATAGACGATGAAACACAGAAATTGCATCCGAATTTAATACAAAAGGCACAATGCCGACCTAAGTACAAGAGATCTGACACTCTAACATTCTATGACTTGAACCTCTCCTGTTAGTCTAGATTTAGATTCCGATGCTTCACTTCAGGTTTACTGCATACCTTGGACCTTCGTATTGACGATGAATTACAGAAATGGCATCCGAATTTAATACAATAGGCACAATGCCGACTTAAGTACAAGAGGACTGACACTCTAACTTTCTATGACTTGAACCTCTCCTGTTAGTCCAGATTTAGATTCCGATGCTTCACTTCAGGTTTACTGTAAACCTTGGACCTTCGTAATGACGATGAATTACAGAAATGGCATCCGAATTTAATACAAAAGGCACAATGCCGACTTAAGTACAAGAGGACTGACGCTTTAACTTTCTATGATATGAACCTCTCCTGTGAGTCCAGTTTTAGATTCCGATGCTTCCCTTCAGGTTTACTGTATACCTTGGACATTCTTATTGACGATGAAACACACAAAATGCATCCGAATTTAATTCAACAGGCACAATGCCGACTTAAGTACAAGAGGACTGACACGCAAACTTTCAATGATTTGAACCTCTCATGTGAGTCCAGTTTAAGATTGCGATGCTTCACTTCTGGTTTACTGTATACCCTGGACCTTCTTATTGACGATGAAGTACAGAAATTGCATCTGAAATTAATACAAAAAGCACAATGCAGACTTAAGTACAAGAGGACTGACACTCTAAATTTCTATGATTTAATCCTCTCCTGTGAGTCCAGTTTTAGATTCCGATGCTTCACTTCAGGTTTACTGTATCCCATGGACCTTTTTATTGACGATGAAACACAGAAATTGCATCCGAATTCAATACAAAAGGCACAATGCCGACTTAAGTACAAGAGGACTGACACTCTACTTTTCTATGATTTGAACCTCTCCTGTGAGTCCAGTTTTAGATTACGATGCTTCACTTCAGGTTTACTGTATACCATAGACCTTCTTGTTGACGATGAAACACAGAAATTGCATCCGAATTTAATACAAAAGCCACAATGCCGACTTAAGTACAAGAGGACTGACACTCAAACTTTCAATGATTTGAACCTCTCATGTGAGTCCAGTTTAAGTTTCCGATGCTTCACTTCTGGTTTACTGTATACCCTGGACCTTCTTATTGACCATGAAGTACAGAAATTGCATCTGAATTTAATACAAAAAGCACAATGCAGACTTAAGTACAAGAGGACTGACACTCTAACTTTCTATGAATTAAACCTCTCCTGTGAGTCCAGTTTTAGATTCCGATGCTTCACTTCAGGTTTACTGTATCCCATGGACCTTCTTATTGACGATGAAACACAGAAATTGCATCCGAATTCAATACAAAAACCACAATGCCTACTTAAGTACAAGAGGACTGGCACTCTAACTTCCTATGATTTGAACCTGTCCTGTGAGTCCAGTTTTAGATTCCGATGCTTCACTTCAGGTTTACTGTATACCTTGGCCCTTCTTGTTGACGATGAAACACAGAAATTGCAACCGAATTTAATACAAAAGGCACAATGCCGACATAAGTACAAGAGGACTGACACTTTAACATTCTATGATTTGAACCTCTGTTGTGAGTCCAGTTTTAGAGTCCGATGCTTCTCTTCAGTTTTACTGTATACCTAGGACCTTCTTATTGACAATGAAACACAGAAATTGCAACTGAATTTAATACAAAAGGCACAATGCCGACGTAAGTACAAGAGCACTGAGAATCTAACTTGCTATGATTTGAACCGCTCCTGCAAGTCCAGTCTTAGATTCCGATGCTTCACTTCAGGTTTACTGTGTCTCTTGGACCTTCTTATAGACGATGAAACACAGAAATTGCATCCGAATTTAATACAAAAGGCACAATGCCGACCTAAGTACAAGAGATCTGACACTCTAACATTCTATGACTTGAACCTCTCCTGTTAGTCTAGATTTAGATTCCGATGCTTCACTTCAGGTTTACTGCATACCTTGGACCTTCGTATTGACGATGAATTACAGAAATGGCATCCGAATGTAATACAATAGGCACAATGCCGACTTAAGTACAAGAGGACTGACACTCTAACTTTCTATGATATGAACCTCTCCTGTGAGTCCAGTTTTAGATTCCGATGCTTCCCTTCAGGTTTACTGTATACCTTGGGCCTTCTTATTGACGATGAAACACAGAAAATGCATCCGAATTTAATACAATAGGCACAATGCCGACTTAAGTACAAGAGGACTGACACTCTAAATTTCTATGATTTCAACATCTCCTGTGAGTCCAGTTTTAGATTCCGATGCTTCACTTCAGGTTTACTGTATCCCATGGACCATCTTATTGACGATGAAACACAGAAATTGCATCCGAATTTAATACAATAGGCACAATGCCGACTTAAGTACAAGAGGACTGACACTCTAACTTTCTATGATTTGAACCTCTCCTGTGAGTCCAGTTTTAGATTATGATGCTTCACTTCAGGTTTACTGTATACCTTGGACCTTCTTGTTGACGATGAAACACAGAAATTGCATCCGAATTTAATACAAAAGCCACAATGTCGACTTAAGTACAAGAGGACTGACACACAAACTTTCAATGATTTCAACCTGTCATGTGAGTCCAGTTTAAGATTGCGATGCTACACTTCTGGATTACTGTATACCCTGGACCTTCTTATTGACGATGAAGTACAGAAACTGCATCTGAAACTAATACAAAAAGCACAATGCAGACTTAAGTACAAAGGGACTGACACTCTAAATTTCTATGATTTAAACCTCTCCTGTGAGTCCAGTTTTAGATTCCGATGCTTCACTTCAGGTTTACTGTATCCCATGGTTCTTCTTATTGACGATGAAACACAGAAATTGCATCCGAATTTAATACAAAAGGCACAATGCCGACTTAAGTACAAGAGGACTGACACTCTAACTTTCTATGATTTGAACCTCTCCTGTGAGTCCAGTTTTAGATTACGATGCTTCACTTCTGGTTTACTGTATACCTTGGACCTTCTTGTTGACGATGAAACACAGAAATTGCATCCGAATTTAATACAAATGCCACAATGCCGACTTAAGTACAAGAGGACTGACACTCAAACTTTCAATGATTTGAACCTCTCATGTGAGTCCAGTTTAAGTTTCCGATGCTTCACTTCTGGTTTACTGTATACCCTGGACCTTCTTATTGACCATGAAGTACAGAAATTGCATCTGAATTTAATACAAAAAGCACAATGCAGACTTAAGTATAAGAGGACTGACACTCTAACTTTCTATGAATTAAACCTCTCCTGTGAGTCCAGTTTTAGATTCGGATGCTTCACTTCAGGTTTACTGTATCCCTTGGACCTTCTTATTGACGATGAAACACAGAAATTGCATCCTAATTTAATACAAAATGCACAATGCCGACTTAAGTACAAGAGGACTGACACTCTAACTTTCTGTGATTTGAACCTCTCCTGTGAGTCCAGGTTTAGATTACGATGCTTCACTTCAAGTTTACTGTATACCTTGGACCGTCTTATTGACGATGAAACACAGAAATTGCATCCGAATTCAAGACAAAAAAAACAATGCCTACTTAAGTACAAGAGGACTGGCACTCTAACTTTATATGATTTGAACCTCTCCTGTGAGTCTAGTTTTAGATTCCGATGCTTCACTTCAGGTTTACTGTATACCTTGGCCCTTCTTATTGACGATGAAACACAGAAATTGCATCCGAATTTAATACAAAAGGCACAATGCCGACTTAAGTACAAGAGGACTGACACTTTAAAAATCAATGATTTGAACCTCTCCTGTGAGTCCAGTTTCAGAGTCCGATGCTTCAATTCAGGTTTACTGAATCCCTTGGACCTTCCTATTGACGATGAAACACAGAAACTACATCCGAATTTAATACAAAAGGCACAATGCCGACATAAGTACAAGACCACTGACACTCTAACTTTCTGTGATTTGAACCTCTCCAGGGAGTCCAGTTTTATATTCAGATGCTTCTCTTCAGGTTTACTGTACACCTAGGACTTTCTTAGTGACGATGAAACACAGAAATTGCAACCGAATTTCATACAAAAGGCATAGTGCCGACGTAAGTACAAGAGGACTGACAATCTAACTCCCTACGATTTGAACCTCTCCTGTTAGTCCAGATTTAGATTCCGATGCTTCACTTCAGGTTTACTGTATACCTTGGACCTTCGTATTGACGATGAATTACAGAAATGGCATCTGAATTTAATACAAAAGGCACAATGCCGACTTAAGTACAAGAGGACTGACACTCTAACTTTCTATGATATGATCCTCTCCTGTGAGTCCAGTTTTAGATTCCGATGCTTCCCTTCAGGTTTACTGTATACCTTGGACCTTCTTATTGACGATGAAACACAGAAAATGCATACGAATTTAATTCAACAGGCACAATGCCGACTTAAGTACAAGAGGACTGGCACTGAAACTTTCAATGATTTGAACCTCTCATGTGAGTCCAGTTTAAGATTGCGATGCTTCACTTCTGGTTTACTGTATACCCTGGGGCTTCTTATTCACGATGAAGTGCAGAAATTGCATCTGAAATTAATACAAAGAGCACAATGCAGACTTAAGTACAAGAGGACTGACACTCTAAATTTCTATGATTTCAACATCTCCTGTGAGTCCAGTTTTAGATTCCGATGCTTCACTTCAGGTTTAGTGTATCCCATGGACCTTCTTATTGACGGTGAAACACAGAAATTGCATCCGAATTTAATACAAAAGGCACAATGCCGACTTAAGTACAAGAGGACTGACACTCTAACTTTCTATGATTTGAACCTCTCCTGTGAGTCCAGTTTTAGATTACGATGCTTCACTTCAGGTTTACTGTATACCTTGGACCTTCTTGTTGACGATTAAACACAGAAATTGAATCCGAATTTAATACAAAAGCCACAATGCCGACTTAAGTACAAGAGGACTGACACACAAACTTTCAATGATTTCAACCTCTCATGTGAGTCCAGTTTAAGATAGCGATGCTTCACTTCTGGATTACTGTATACCCTGGACCTTCTTATTGACGATGAAGTACAGAAACTGCATCTGAAATTAATACAAAAAGCACAATGCAGACTTAAGTACAAAGGGACTGACACTCTAAATTTCTATGATTTAAACCTCTCCTGTGAGTCCAGTTTTAGATTCCGATGCTTCACTTCAGGTTTACTGTATCCCATGGTTCTTCTTATTGACGATGAAACACAGAAATTGCATCCGAATTTAATACAAAAGGCACAATGCCGACTTAAGTACAAGAGGACTGACACTCTAAGTTTCTATGGTTTGAACCTCTCCTGTGAGTCCAGTTTTAGATTACGATGCTTCACTTCTGGTTTACTGTATACCTTGGACCTTCTTGTTGACGATGAAACACAGAAATTGCATCCGAATTTAATACAAAAGCCACAATGCCGACTTAAGTTCAAGAGGACTGACACTCAAACTTTCAATGATTTGAACCTCTCATGTGAGTCCAGTTTAAGTTTCCGATGCTTCACTTCTGGTTTACTGTATATACTGGACCTTCTTATTGACCATGAAGTACAGAAATTGCATCTGAATTTAATACAAAAAGCACAATGCAGACTTAAGTATAAGAGGACTGACACTCTAACTTTCTATGAATTAAACCTCTCCTGGTAGTCCAGTTTTAGATTCGGATGCTTCACTTCAGGTTTACTGTATCCCTTGGACCTTCTTATTGACGATGAAACACAGAAATTGCATCCGAATTTAATACAAAAGGCACAATGCCGATAAGTACAAGAGGACTGACACTCTGACTTTCTATGATTTGAACCTCTCCTGTGAGTCCAGGTTTAGATTACGATGCTTCACTTCAGGTTTACTGTATACCTTGGACCGTCTTATTGACGATGAAACACAGAAATTGCATCCGAATTCAATACAAAAAGAAACAATGCCTACCTAAGTACAAGAGGACTGGCACTCTAACTTTATATGATTTGAACCTCTCCTGTGAGTCTAGTTTTAGATTCCGATGCTTCACTTCAGGTTTACTGTATACCTTGGCCCTTCTTATTGACGATGAAACACAGAAATTGCATCCGAATTTAATACAAAAGGCACAATGCCGACTTAAGTACAAGAGGACTGACACTTTAAAATTCTATGATTTGAACCTCTCCTGTGAGTCCAGTTTCAGAGTCCGATGCTTCAATTCAGGTTTACTGAATCCCTTGGACCATCTTATTGACGATGAAACACAGAAACTACATTCGAATTTAATACAAAAGGCACAATGCCGACATAAGTACAAGACCACTGACACTCTAACTTTCTGTGATTTGAACCTCTCCAGGGAGTCCAGTTTTATATTCAGATGCTTCTCTTTAGGTTTACTGTACACCTAGGACTTTCTTATTGACGATGAAACACAGAAATTGCAACCGAATTTCATACAAAAGGCACAGTGCCGACGTAAGTACAAGAGGACTGACAATCTAACTCTCTACGATTTGAACCTCTCCTGTTAGTCCAGATTTAGATTCCGATTCTTCACTTCAGGTTTACTGTATACCTTGGACCTTCGTATTGACGATGAATTACAGAAATGGAATCCGAATTTAATACAAAAGGCACAATGCCGACTTAAGTACAAGAGGACTGACACACAAACTTTCAATGATTTCAACCTCTCATGTGAGTCCAGTTTAAGATTGCGATGCTTCGCTTCTGGTTTACTGTATACCCTGGACCTTCTTATTGACGATGAAGTACAGAAATTGCATCTGAAATTAATACAAGAAGCACAATGCAGACTTAAGTACAAGAGGACTAACACTCCAAATTTCTATGATTTAAACCAGTCCTGTGAGTCCAGTTTTAGATTCCGATGCTTCACTTCAGGTTTACTGTATCCCATGGACCTTCTTATTGACGATGAAACACAGAAATTGCATCCGAATTTAATACAAAAGGCACAATGCAGACTTAAGTACAAGAGGACTGACACTCTAACTTTCTATGATTTGAACCTCTCCTGTGAGTCCAGTTTTAGATTACGATGCTTCACTTGAGGTTTACTGTATACCTTGGACCTTCTTGTTGACGATGAAACACAGAAATTGCATCCGAATTTAATTCAAAAGCCACAATGCCGACTTAAGTACAAGAGGACTGACACACAAACTTTGAATGATTTCAACCTCTCATGTGAGTCCAGTTTAAGATTGCGATGCTTCACTTCTGGTTTACTGTGTACCCTGGACCTTCTTATTGACGATGAAGTACAGAAATTGCATCCGAATTTAATACAAAAGGCACAATGCCGACTTAAGTACAACAGGACTGACACTTTAACATTCTATGATTTGAACCTCTCCTGTGAGTCCAGTTTTAGAGTCCGATGCTTCACTTCAGGTTTACTGTATACCTAGGACCTTCTTATTGACGATGAAACACAGAAATTGCAACCGAATTTAATACAAAAGGCACAAGGCCGACGTAAGTACAAGAGGACTGACAATCTAACTTTCTATGATTTGTACCGCCCCTGCAAGTCCAGTTTTAGATTCCGATGCTTCACTTCAGGTTTACTGTACCTCTTGGACCTTCTTATAGACGATGTAACACAGAAATAGCATCCGAATTTAATACAAAAAGCACAATGCCGACTTAAGTACAAGAGGACTGACACTTTAACATTCTACGATTTGAACCTCTCCTGTGAGTCCAGTTTTATATTCCGTTGCTACACTTCAGGTTTACTGTATACCTAGGACCTTCTTATTGACGATGAAACACAGAAATTGCATCCGAATTTAATACAAAAGCCACAATGCCTAGTTAAGTACAAGAGGACTGGCACTCTAACTTTCAATGATTTGAACCTGTCATGTGAGTCCAGTTTAAGATTGCGATGCTTCGCTTCTGGTTTACTGTATACCCTGGACCTTCTTATTGACGATGAAGTACAGAAATTGCATCTGAAATTAATACAAAAAGCACAATGCAGACTTAAGTACAAGAGGACTGACACTCTAAATTTCTATGATTTAAACCAGTCCTGTGAGTCCAGTTTTAGATTCCGATGCTTCACTTCAGGTTTACTGTATCCCATGGACCTTCTTATTGACGATGAAACACAGAAAATGCATCCGAATATAATACAAAGGCACAATGCAGACTTAAGTACAAGAGGACTGACACTCTAACTTTCTATGATTTGAACCTCTCCTGTGAGTCCAGTTTTAGATTACGATGCTTCACTTCAGGTTTACTGTATACCTTGGACCTTCTTGTTGACGATGAAACACAGAAATTGCATCCGAATTTAATTCAAAAGCCACAATGCCGACTTAAGTACAAGAGGACTGACACACAAACTTTGAATGATTTCAACCTCTCATGTGAGTCCAGTTTAAGATTGCGATGCTTCACTTCTGGTTTACTGTAGACCCTGGACCTTCTTATTGACGATGAAGTACAGAAATTGCATCTGAAATTAATACAAAAAGCACAATGCAGACTTAAGTACAAGAGGACTGACACTCTAAATTTCAATGATTTGAACCTCTCCTGTGAGTCCAGTTATAGATTCCGATGTTTCACTTCTGGTTTACTGTATACCTTGGACCTTCTTGTTGACAATGAAACACAGAACATGCATCCGAAGTCAATACAAAAACCACAATGCCTACTTAAGTACAAGTGGACTGGCGCTCTAACTTTCTATGAATTGAACCTCTCCTGTGAGTCCAGTTTTAGATTCCGATGCTTCACTTCAGGTTTACTGTATACCTTGGCCTTTCTTATTGACGATTAAACACAGAAATTGCATCCGAATTTAATACAAAAGGCACAATGCCGACTTAAGTACAAGAGGACTGACACTTTAACATTCTATGATTTGAACCTCTCCTGTGAGTCCAGTTTTAGAGTCCGATGCTTCACTTCAGGTTTACTGTATACCTAGGACCTTCTTATTGACGATGAAACACAGAAATTGCAACCGAATTGAATACAAAAGGCACAAGGCCGACGTAAGTACAAGAGGACTGACAATCTAACTTTCTATGATTTGTACCGCTCCTGCAAGTCCAGTTTTAGATTCTGATGCTTCACTTCAGGTTTACTGTACCTCTTGGACCTTCTTATAGACGATGTAACACAGAAATAGCATCCGAATTTAATACAAAAAGCACAATGACGACTTAAGTACAAGAGGACTGACACTTTAACATTCCACGATTTGAACCTCTCCTGTGAGTCCAGTTTTATATTCTGTTGCTACACTTCAGGTTTACTGTATACCTAGGACCTTCTTATTGACGATGAAACACAGAAATTGCATCCGAATTTAATACAAATGGCACAATGCCGACTGAAGTACAAGAGCACTGACACTGTAACTTTCTATGATTTGAACTTCTCCTGTGAATCCAGCTTTAGATTCCGATGCTTTACTTCAGGTTTACTGTATCCCTTGGACTTTCTTATTGACGATGAAACACAGAAATTACATCAGAATTTAATACATAATGCACAATGCCGACTTAAATACAGCAGGACTGGCACTCAAATTTCAATGATTTGAACCTCTCCTGTGAGTCCAGATTTAGATTCCGATGCTTCACTTCAGGTTTACTATATCACTTGGACCTTCGTATTGACGATGAAACACAGAAATTGCATCCGAATTTAATACAAAAGGCACAATGCCGACTTAAGTACAAGAGGACTGACACTCTAACTTTCTATGACTTGAACCTCTCCTGTTAGTCCAGTTTTAGATTCCGATGCTACCCTTCGAGTTTACTGTATTACTTGGACCTTCTTACTGACGATGAAACACAGAAATTACATCCGAATTTAATACAAAAAGCACAGTGCCGACTTAAGTACAAGAGGACTGACACTCAAACTTTCAATGATTTGAACCTCTCATGTGAGACCAGTTTCAGATTCCGATGCTTCACTTCAGGTTTACTGTATACCCTGGACCTTCTTATTGACGATGAAGTACAGAAATTGCATCTGAATTTAATACAAAAGGCACAATGCAGACTTATGTACAAGAGGACTGACACTCAAACTTTCTATGATTTGAAAATCTCCTGAGAGTCCAGTTTTAGATTCCGATGCTTCACTTCAGGTTTACTGTATCCCTTGGACCTTCTTATAGACGATGAAACACAGAAATTGCATCCGAATTTCATACAAAAGGCACAATGCCAACTTAAGTACAAGAGGACTGACACTCTAACTTTCTATGATTTGAACCTCTCCTGTGAGTCCAGTTTTAGATTCCTGTGCTTCATTTCAGGTTTACTGTATCCCTTAAAACTTCTTATTGACGATGAAACACAGAAATTGCATCCAAATTTAATACAAGAGTCACAATGCCGACTGAAGTCCAAGAGGACTGTCACTCTAACTTTCTATGATTTGAACTTCTCCTGTGAGTCCAGCTTTAGATTCCGATGCTTTACTTCAGGTTTACTGTATCCCTTGGACATTCTTATTGACGATGAAACACAGAAATTGCATCAGAATTTAATACCAAAGGCACAATTCCGACTTAAGTACAAGAGGACTGACACTCTAACTTTCTATGATTTGAACCTCTCCTGTGAGTACAGTTTTAGATTCCGATGCTTCACTTCAGGTTTACTGTATCCCTTGGACCTTCGTATTGATGATGAAACACAGAAATTGCATCCGAATTTAATACAAAAGGCACAATGCCGACTTAAGTACAAGAAGATTGACACTCTAACTTTCTATGATTTGAACCTCTCCTTTGAGTCCAGTTTTAGTTTCCGATGCTTCACTACAGGTTTACTGATTCCCTTGGACCTTCTTATTGACGATGAAACACAGAAACTACATCCGAATTTAATACAAAAGGCACAATGCCGACATAAGTACAAGACCACTGACACTCTAACTTTCTGTGATTTGAACCTCTCCAGGGAGTCCAGTTTTATATTCTGATGCTTTACTTCAGGTTTACTGTATACCTAGGACTTTCTTATTGACGATGAAACACAGATATTGCAACCGAATTTAATACAAAAGGCACAGTGCCGACGTAAGTACAAGAGGACTGACAATCTAACTTTCTGTGATTTGAACCGCTCCTGCAAGTCCAGTTTTAGATTCCGATGCTTCACTTCTGGTTTACTGTATCTCTTGGACCTTCTTATAGACGATGAAACACAGAAATTGCATCTGAATTTAATACAAAAGGCACAATGCCGACTTAAGTACAAGAGAACTGACACTCTAACTTTCTATGACTTGAACCTCTCCTGTTAGTCCAGATTAAGATTCCGATGCTTCACTTCAGGTTTACTGTATACCTTGGCCCTTCGTATTGACGATGAATTACAGAAATTGCATCCGAATTTAATACAAAATGCACAATGCCGACTTAAGTACAAGAGGACTGACACTCTAACTTTCTATGATTTGAACCACTCCTGTGAGGCCAGTTTTGGATTCCGATGCTTCACTTCAGGTTTACTGTATTCCTTAAACCTTCTTATTGACGATGAAACACAGAAATTGCATTCGAATTTAATACAAATGCACAATGCCGACTTAAGTGCAAGAGGTCTGACACTCTAGTTTTCTATGATTTGTACCTCTCCTGTGAGTCCAGTTTTAGATTCCGATGCTTCACTTCAGGTTTACTGTATACCTTGGACCTTCGTATTGACGATGAATTACAGAAATTGCATCCGAATATAATACAAAAGGCACGATGCCGACATAAGTATAAGACCACTGACACTCTAACTTTCTGTGATTTGAACCTCTCCAGAGAGTCCAGCTTTATATTCCGATGCTTTACTTCAGGTTTACTGTATACCTTGGACCTTCTTATTGACGATGAAACACAGAAATTGCATCTGAATTCAATACAAAAGGCAAAATGCCGACTTAAGTACAAGAGGACTGACCCTCTAACAATCTATGATTTGAACCTCTCCTGTGAGTCAAGTTTTAGATTCCGATGCTTCACTTCAGGTTTACTGTATCCCTTAAACCTTCTTATTGACGATGAAACACTGAAATTGCATCCGAATTTATTACAAAAGTCACAATGCCGACTTAAGTACAAGAGGACTGACACTATAACTTTCTATGATATGAACCTCTCCTGTGAGTCCAGTTTTAGATTCCGATGCTTTACTTCAGGTTTACTGTATCCGTTGGACGTTCTTATTGACGATGAAACACAGAAACTGCATCAGAATTTAATACAAAAGGCACAATGCCGACTTAAGTACAAAAGGACTGAAACTCTAACTTTCTATGATTTGAACCTCTCCTGTGAGTCCAGTTTTTGATTCCGATGCTTCACTTCAAGTTTACTCTTACCCTTGGACTTTCTTATTGACGATGAAACACAGAAATTGCTTCCGAATTTAATACAAAAGGCACAATGCCGACTTAAGTACAAGAGGACTGACACTATAATTTTCTATGATTTGAGCCTCTCCTGTGAGTCCAGTTTTAGATTCCGATGCTTCACTTCAGGTTTACTGTATACCTTGGACCGTCTTATTGACGATGAAACACAGAAATTGCATCCGAACTTAATACAAAAGGGAAAATGCCGGCTTAAGTACAAGAGGACTGTCACACTAACTTTCTATGATTTGAACCTGTCCTGTGAGTTGAGTTTTAGATTCCGATGCTTCACTTCGGGTTTATTGTATTCCTTGGACCTTCTTATTGACAATGAAACACAGATATTTCATACGAATTTAATACAAAAAACACAAAGCCGACTTAAGTACGAGAGGGCTGACACTCTAAATTTCTATGATTTAAACCTCTCCTGTGAGTCCAGCTTCAGATTACGATGCTTTACTTCAGGTTTACTGTATCCCTTGGACATTCTGATTGACGATGAAACACAGAAATTGCATTCAAATTTAATACAAAAGGCACAATGCTGACTTAAGTACAAGAGGACTGACACTCTAACATTCTATGTTTTGAACCTCTCCTGCGAATCCACTTTTATATTTTGATGCTTCACTTCAGGTTTACTGTATCCCTTAAACCATCTTATTGACGATGAAACATAGAAATTGCATCCGAATTAAATACAAATGGCACAATGCCGATTTAAGTACAAGAGGACTGACACTCTAACCTTCTATGATTTTAACCTCTTCTGTGAGTCCAGTTTTAGATTCCGCTGCTTCACTTCAGGTTTACTGTATCCCTTGGACCTTCTTATTGACGATTAAACACAGAAATTGCAACCGAATTTAATAAAAAAGGCACAATGCTGACGTAAGTACAAGAGGACTGACACAATAACTTTCTATTAATTAAACCTCTCCTGTGAGTCCAGTTTTAGATTCAGATGCTTCACTTCAGGTTTACTGTATCCCCTAAACCTTCTTATTGACGATGAAACACAGAAATTGCATTCGAATTTAATACAAAAGGCACAATGCTGACTTACGTACAAGAGGACTGACACTCTATTTTTCTATGAATTGTACCTCTCCTGTGAGTCCAGTTTTAGATTCCGATGCTTCACTTCAGGTTTACTGTACCTCTTGGACCTTCTTATTGACGACGAAACACAGAAATTGCATCCCAATTTAATACAAAAGGCACAATGCCGACTTAAGTACCAGAGGACTGACACTCTAAATCTCTATGATTTGAACCTCTCCTGTGAGTCCAGTTTTAGATTCCGATGCTTCACTTAAGTTTTACTGTATACCCTGGACATTCTTACTGACGATGAAGCACAGAAATTGCATCCGAATTTAATACAAAATGCACAGTGCCGACTTAAGTACAAGAGGACTGACACAATAACTTTCTATTATTGAAACCTCTCCTGTGAGTCCAGTTTTAGATTCAGATGCTTCACTTCAGGTTTACTGTATACCTGGGCCCTTCTTATTGACTATGAAACACAGATATTGCATCCGAATTTAATACAAAAGGCACAATGCCGACCTAAGTACAAGAGGACGGACACTCTAACTTTCTATGATTTGAACCACTCCTGTCAGGCCAGTTTTGGATTCCGATGCTTCACTTCAGATTTACTGTATCCCTTAAACCTTCTTATTGACGATGAAACACAGAAATTGCATTCGAATTTAATACAAAAGGCACAATGCGGACTTAAGTACAAGAGGACTGACACTCTAGTTTTCTATGATTTGTACCTCTCCTGTGAGTCCAGTTTTAGATTCCGATGCTTCACTTCAGGTTTACTGTATACCTTGGACCTTCGTATTGACGATGAATTACAGAAATTGCTTCCGGATTTAATTCAAAAGGCACAATGCCGACATAAGTATAAACCCACTGACACTCTAACTTTCTGTGATTTGAACCTCTCCAGGGAGTCCAGTTTTATATTCCGATGCTTCACTTCAGGTTTACTGTATACCTAGGACTTTCTTATTGACGATGACACACAGATATTGCAACCGAATTCAATACAAAAGGCACAGTGCCGACGTAAGTACAAGAGGACTGACAATCTAACTTTCTATGATTTGAACCGCTCCTGCAAGTCCAGTTTTAGATTCCGATGCTTCACTTCAGGTTTACTGTATCTCTTGGACCTTCTTATAGACGATGAAACACAGAAATTGCATCCGAATTTAATACAAAAGGCACAATGCCGACTTAAGTACAAGAGAACTGACACTCTAACTTTCTATGACTTGAACCTCTCCTATTAGTCCAGATTAAGATTCCGATGCTTCACTCCAGGTTTACTGTATACCTTGGACCTTCGTATTGACGATGAATTACAGAAATTGCATCCGAATTTAATACAAAAGGCACAATGCCGACTTAAGTACAAGAGGACTGACACTCTAACTTTCTATGATTTGAACCACTCCTGTGAGGCCAGTTTTGGATTCCGATGCTTCACTTCAGGTTTACTGTATCCCTTAAACCTTCTTATTGACGATGAAACACAGAAATTGCATTCGAATTTAATACAAAAGGCACAATGCCGACTTAAGTACGAGAGGACTGACACTCTAGTTTTCTATGATTTGTACCTCTCCTGTGAGTCCAGTTTTAGATTCCGATGCTTCACTTCAGGTTTACTGTATACCTTGGACCTTCGTATTGACGATGAATTACAGAAATTGCATCCGAATTTAATACAAAAGGCACATTGCCGACATAAGTATAAGACCACTGACACTCTAACTTTCTGTGATTTTAACCTCTCCAGGGAGTCCAGTTTTATATTCCGATGCTTCACTTCAGGTTTACTGTATACCTTAAACGTTCTTATTGACGATGAAACACAGAAATTGCACCCGAATTCAATACAAAAGGCAAAATGCCGACTTAAGTACAAGAGGACTGACACTCTAACAATCTATGATTAGAAACCTCTCCTGTGAGTCCAGTTTTAGATTCCGATTCTTCACTTCAAGTTTACTGTATCCCTTAAACCTTCTTATTGACGATGAAACACAGAAATTCCATCCGAATTTAATACAAAAGGCACAATGCCGACGTAAGTACAAGAGGACTGACACTCTAAATTGCTATGACTTGAAAATCTCCTGTGAGTCCAGTTTTATAATCCGATGCTTCACTTCAGGTTTACTGTATTCCTTGGACCTTCTTATTGACGATGAAACACAGAAATTGCATCCGAATTTAATACAAAAGGCAAAATGCTGACTTAAGTACAAGAGGACTGATACTCTAACTTTCTAGAATTTGAACCTCTCCTGTCGGTCCAGTTTTAGATTCCGATGCTTCACTACAGTGTTTCTGTATACCTTGGACCTTCTTATTGACGACGAAACACTGATATTGCATCCGAATTTTATACAAAAGGCAAAATGCCAACTTTGCGTACAAGAGGTCTGACACTATAACTTCCTGTGATTGGAACCTCTCCTGCGAGCCCACTTTTGGATTCCGATGCTTCACTTCAGGTTTACTGTATCCCTTGGACTCTCTTATTGGCGAAGAAACACAGATATTGCATCCGAAATTAATACAAAAGGCACAATGCCGACTTAAGTACAAGAGGACTGACACTATAACTTTCTATCATTTGAACGTCTCCTGTGAGCCCAGTTTTAGATTCCGATGCTTCACTTCAGGTTTACTGTATACCTTGGATCGTCTTATTGACGATGAAACACAGAAATTGCATCCGAACTTAATACAAAAGGCACAATGCGTACTTAAGTACAAGAGGACTGACACTGTAACTTTCTATGATTAGAACCACTCCTGCGAGTCCAGTTTTAGATTCCGATGCTTCACTTCAGGTTTACTGTATCTCTTAAACCATCTTATTGACGATGAAACATAGAAATTGCATCCGAATTAAATACAAAAGGCACAATGCCGATTTAAGTACAAGAGGACTGACACAATAACTTTCTATTATTTAAACCTCTCCTGTGAGTCCAGTTTTAGATTCAGATGCTTCACTTCAGGTTTACTGTATCCCTTAAACCTTCTTGTTGACGATGAAACACAGAAATTGCATTAGAATTTAATACAAAAGGCACAATGCTGACTTACGTACAAGACGACTGACACTCTAGTTTTCTATGATTTGTACCTCTCCTGTGAGTCCAGTTTTAGATTCCGATGCTTCACTTCAGGTTTACTGTACCTCTTGGACCTTCTTATTGACGACGAAACACAGAAATTGCATCCCAATTTAATACAAAAGGCACAATGCCGACTTAAGTACCAGAGGACTGACACTCTAAATCTCTATGATTTGAACCTCTCCTGTGAGTCCAGTTTTAGATTCCGATGCTTCACTTCAGGTTTACTGTATACCCTGGACATTCTTACTGACGATGAAGCACAGAAATTGCATCCGAATTTAATACAAAATGCACAGTGCCGACTTAAGTACAAGAGGACTGACACAATAACTTTCTATTTTTTAAACCTCTCCTTTGAGTCCAGTTTTAGATTCAGATGCTTCACTTCAGGTTTACTGTATACCTGGGCCCTTCTTATTGACTATGAAACACAGAAATTGCATCCGAATTTAATACAAAAGGCACAATGCCGACCTAAGTACAAGAGGACGGACACTCTAACTTTCTATGATTTGAACCACTTCTGTGAGGCCAGTTTTGGATTCCGATGCTTCACTTCAGGTTTACTGTATCCCTTAAACCTTCTTATTGACGATGAAACACAGAAATTGCATTCGAATTTAATACAAAAGGCACAATGCCGACTTAAGTACAAGAGGACTGACACTCTAGTTTTCTATGATTTGTACCTCTCCTGTGAGTCCAGTTTTAGATTCCGATGCTTCACTTCAGGTTTACTGTATACCTTGGACCTTCGTATTGACGATGAATTACAGAAATTGCTTCCGGATTTAATTCAAAAGGCACAATGCCGACATAAGTATAAACCCACTGACACTCTAACTTTCTGTGATTTGAACCTCTCCAGGGAGTCCAGTTTTATATTCCGATGCTTCACTTCAGGTTTACTGTATACCTAGGACTTTCTTATTGACGATGAAACACAGATATTGCAACCGAATTTAATACAAAAGGCACAGTGCCGACGTAAGTACAAGAGGACTGACAATCTAACTTTCTATGATTTGAACCGCTCCTGCAAGTCCAGCTTTAGATTCCGATGCTTCACTTCAGGTTTACTGTATCTCTTGGACCTTCTTATAGACGATGAAACACAGAAATTGCATCCGAATTTAATACAAAAGGCACAATGCCGACTTAAGTACAAGAGAACTGACACTCTAACTTTCTATGACTTGAACCTCTCCTATTAGTCCAGATTAAGATTCCGATGCTTCACTTCAGGTTTACTGTATACCTTGGACCTTCGTATTGACGATGAATTACAGAAATTGCATCCGAATTTAATACAAAAGGCACAATGCCGACTTAAGTACTAGAGGACTGACACTCTAACTTTCTATGATTTGAACCACTCCTGTGAGGCCAGTTTTGGATTCCGATGCTTCACTTCAAGTTTACTGTATCCCCTAAACCTTCTTATTGACGATGAAACACAGAAATTGCATTCGAATTTAATACAAAAGGCACAATGCCGACTTAAGTACAAGAGGACTGACACTCTAGTTTTCTATGATTTGTACCTCTCCTGTGAGTCCAGTTTTAGATTCCGATGCTTCACTTCAGGTTTACTGTATACCTTGGACCTTCGTATTGACGATGAATTACAGAAATTGCATCCGAATTTAATACAAAAGGCACAATGCCGACATAAGTATAAGACCACTGACACTCTAACTTTCTGTGATTTGAACCTCTCCAGGGAGTCCAGTTTTATATTCCGATGCTTCACTTCAGGTTTACTGTATACCTTGGACGTTCTTATTGACGATGAAACACAGAAATTGCACCCGAATTCAATACAAAAGGCAAAATGCCGACTTAAGTACAAGAGGACTGACACTCTAACAATCTATGATTTGAACCTCTCCTGTGAGTCCAGTTTTAGATTCCGATTCTTCACTTCAGGTTTACTGTATCCCTTAAACCTTCTTATTGACGATGAAACACAGAAATTCCATCCGAATTTAATACAAAAGGCACAATGCCGACGTAAGTACAAGAGGACTGACACTCTAACTTCCTATGATTTGAAAATCTCCTGTGAGTCCAGTTTTATAATCCGATGCTTCACTTCAGGTTTACTGTATTCCTTGGACCTTCTTATTGACGATGAAACACAGAAACTGCATCAGAACTTAATACAAAAGGCAAAATGCCGACTTAAGTACAAGAGGACTGACACTCTAACAATCTATGATTTGAACCTCTCCTGTGAGTCCTGTTTTAGATTCCGATGTTTCACTTCAGGTTTACTGTATCCCTTAAACCTTCTTATTGACGATGAAAGACAGAAATTGCATCCGAATTTAATACAAAAGGCACAATGCCGACTTAAGTACAAGAGGACTGACACTCTAACTTTCTATGATATGAATCTCTCCTGTGAGTACAGTTTTAGATTCCGATGCTTTACTTCAGGTTTACTGTATCCGTTAGACATTCTTATTGACGATGAAGCACAGAAACTGCATCAGAATTTAATGCAAAAGGCACAATGCCGACTTAAGTACAAAAGGACTGACACTCTAACTTACTATGATTTGAACCTCTCTTGTGAGTCCAGTTTTTGATTCCCATGCTTCACTTCAGGTTTACTGTTACCCTTGGACTTTCTTATTGACGATGAAACACTGAAATTGGATCCGAAACTAATACAAAAGGCACAATGCCGACTTAAGTACAAGAGTACTGACACTATAACGTTCTATGATTAACCGCTCCTGTAGGTCCAGTTTTGGATTCCGATGCTTCACTTCAGGTTTACTGTATCCTTTGGACAGTTTTATTTGACAATGAAACACAGAAATTGCTTCCGAATGTAATACAAAAGGCACAATGCCGACTTAAGTACAAGAGGACTGACACTCTAACTTTCTATGATTTGAGCCTCTCCTGTGAGGCCAGTTTTATATTCCGATGCTTCACTTCAGATTTACTGTATACCTCTGACCTTCTTATTGACGATGAAACACAGAAATTGCAACCGAATTTAATACAAAAGGCACAGTGCCGACGTAAGTACAAGAGGACTGACAATCTAACTTTCTATGATTTGAACCGCTCCTGCAAGTCCAGTTTTAGATTCCGATGCTTCACTTCAGGTTTACTGTATCTCTTGGACCTTCTTATAGACGATGAAACACAGAAATTGCATCCGAATTTAATACAAAAGGCACAATGCCGACTTAAGTACAAGAGAACTGACACTCTAACTTTCTATGACTTGAACCTCTCCTATTAGTCCAGATTAAGATTCCGATGCTTCACTTCAGGTTTACTGTATACCTTGGACCTTCGTATTGACGATGAATTACAGAAATTGCATCCGAATTTAATACAAAAGGCACAATGCCGACTTAAGTACAAGAGGACTGACACTCTAACTTTCTATGATTTGAACCACTCCTGTGAGGCCAGTTTTGGATTCCGATGCTTCACTTCAGGTTTACTGTATCCCTTAAACCTTCTTTTTGACGATGAAACACAGAAATTGCATTCGAATTTAATACAAAAGGCACAATGCCAACTTAAGTACAAGAGGACTGACACTCTAGTTTTCTATGATTTGTACCTCTCCTGTGAGTCCAGATTAAGATTCCGATGCTTCACTTCAGGTTTACTGTATACCTTGGACCTTCGTATTGACGATGAATTACAGAAATTGCATCCGAATTTAATACAAAAGGCACAATGCCGACATAAGTATAAGACCACTGACACTCTAACTTTCTGTGATTTGAACGTCTCCAGGGAGTCCAGTTTTATATTCCGATGCTTCACTTCAGGTTTACTGTATACCTTGGACGTTCTTATTGACGATGAAACACAGAAATTGCACCCGAATTCAATACAAAAGGCAAAATGCCGACTTAAGTACAAGAATACTGACACTCTAACAATCTATGATTTGAACCTCTCCTGTGAGTCCAGTTTTAGATTCCGATTCTTCACTTCAGGTTTACTGTGTCCCTTAAACCTTCTTATTGACGATGAAACACAGAAATTCCATCCGAATTTAATACAAAAGGCACAATGCCAACGTAAGTACAAGAGGACTGACACTCTAACTTCCTATGATTTGAAAATCTCCTGTGAGTCCAGTTTAATAATCCGATGCTTCATTTCAGGTTTACTGTATTCCTTGGACCTTCTTATTGACGATGAGACACAGAAATTGCATCTGAATTCAATACAAAAGGCAAAATGCCGACTTAAGTACAAGAGGACTGACACTCTAACAATCTATGATTTGAACCTCTCCTGTGAGTCCAGTTTTAGATTCCGATGCTTCACTTCAGGTTTACTGTATCCCTTAAACCTTCTTATTGACGATGAAAGACAGTAATTGCATCCGAATTTAATACAAAAGGCACATTGCCGACTTAAGTACAAGAGGACTGACACTCTAACTTTCTATGATATGAACCTCTCCTGTGAGTACAGTTTTAGATTCCGATGCTTTACTTCAGGTTTACTGTATCCGTTGGACATTCTTATTGACGATGAAACACAGAAACTGCATCAGAATTTAATGCAAAAGGCACAATGCCGACTTAACTACAAAAGGACTGACACTCTAACTTACTATGATTTGAACCTCTCTTGTGAGTCCAGTTTTTGATTCCCATGCTTCACTTCAGGTTTACTGTTACCCTTGGACTTTCTTATTGACGATGAAACACTGAAATTGGATCCGAAACCAATACAAAAGGCACAATGCCGACTTAAGTACAAGAGTACTGACACAATAACTTTCTATGATTAACCGCTCCTGTAGGTCCAGTTTTGGATTCCGATGCTTCACTTCAGGTTTACTGTATCCTTTGGACGGTTTTATTTGACAATGAAACACAGAAATTGCTTCCGAATGTAATACAAAAGGCACAATGCCGACTTAAGTACAAGAGGACTGACACTCTAACTTTCTATGATTTGAGCCTCTCCTGTGAGGCCAGTTTTATATTCCGATGCTTCACTTCAGATTTACTGTATACCTCTGACCTTCTTATTGACGATGAAACACAGAAATTGCATCCGAATTTAATACAAAAGGTAAAATGCCGACTTAAGTACAAGAGGATGATACTCTAACTTTGTAGAATTTGAACCTCTCCTGTGGGTCCAGTTTTAGATTCCGATGCTTCACTTCAGTGTTTCTGTATACCTTGGACCTTCTTATTGACGATGAAACACTGATATTGCATCCGAATTTTATACAAAAGGCACAATGCCAACTTTGCGTACAAGAGGTCTGACACTATAACTTCCTGTGATTGGAACCTCTCCTGCGAGCCCACTTTTGGATTCCGATGCTTCACTTCAGGTTTACTGTATCCCTTGGACTCTCTTATTGACGAAGAAACACAGATATTGCATCCGAATTTAATACAAAAGGCACAATGCCGACTTAAGTACAAGAGGACTGACACTATAACTTTCTATCATTTGAACGTCTCCTGTGAGCCCAGTTTTAGATTCCGATGCTTCACTTCAGGTTTACTGTATACCTTGGACCGTCTTATTGACGATGAAACACAGAAATTGCATCCGAATTTAATACAAAAGGCACAATGCGTACTTAAGTACAAGAGGACTGACACTGTAACTTTCTATGATTAGAACCACTCCTGCGAGTCCAGTTTTAGATTCCGATGCTTCACTTCAGGTTTACTGTATCTCTTGGACCTTCTTATAGACGATGAAACACAGAAATTGCATCCGAATTTAATACAAATGGCTCAATGCCGACTTAAGTACAAGAAGACTGACTCTCTAACTTTCTATGATTTGAACCTCTCCTGTGGCTCCAGTTTTAGATTCCGATGCTTTACATCAGGTTTACTGTATCCGTTGGACGTTCTTATTGACGATGAAACACAGAAACTGCATCAGAATTTAATACAAAAAGCACATTGCCGACTTAAGTACAAGAGGACCGACACTGTAACTTCCTATGATTTGAACCTCTCCTGTGAGTCCAGTTTTAGATTCCGATGCTTCACTTCAGTTTTACTGTTACCCTTGGACTTTCTTATTGACGATGAAACACTGAAATTGCATCCGAATCTAATACAAAGAGCCCAATACCGACTTCAGTACAAGAAGACTCACACTATAACTTTCTATGATTTGAACCTCTCCTGTAGGTCCAGTTTTAGATTCCGATGCTTCACTTCAGGTTTACTGTATACCTTGGACCTTCTTATTGACGATGAAACATAGAAATTGCATCCGAATTTAATACAAAAGGCACAATGCCGACTTAAGTACAAGAGGACTGACACTCTAACTTTCTATGATTTGAGCCTCTCCTGTAAGTTGAGTTTTAGTTTCCGATGCTTCACTTCAGGTTTACTGTATACCTTAGACCTTCTTATTCACGATGAAACACAGAAATTGCATCCGAATTTAATACAAAAGGGAAAATGCCGGCTTAAGTACATGAGGACTGTCACACTAACTTTCTATGATTTGAACCTGTCCTGTGAGTTGAGTTTTAGATTTCGATGCTTCACTTCGGGTTTATTGTATTCCTTGGACCTTCTTATTGACAATGAAACACAGAAATTTCATCCGAATTTAATACAAAAAACACAAAGCCGGCTTAAGTACGAGAGGGCTGACACTCTAACTTTCTATGATTTCAACCTCTCCTGTGAGTCCAGCTTCAGATTACGATGCTTTACTTCAGGTTTACTGTATCCCTTGGACATTCTGATTGACGATGAAACACAGAAAATGCATTCGAATTTAATACAAAAGGCACAATGCCGACTTAAGTACAAGAAGACTGACACACTAACATTCTATGATTTGAACCTCTCCTGCGAGTCCACTTTTATATTCCGATGCTTCACTTCAGGTTTACTGTATCCCTTAAACCATCTTATTGACGATGATACACAGAAATTGCATCCGAATTAAATACAAAAGGCACAATACCGATTTAAGTACAAGAGGACTGACACACTAACTTTCTATGATTTTAACCTCTCCTGTGAGTCCAGTTTTAGATTCCGCTGCTTCACTTCAGGTTTACTGTATCCCTTGGACCTTCTTATTGACGATGAAAAACAGAAATTGCAACCGAATTTAATAAAAAAGGCACAATGCCGACGTAAGTACAAGAGGACTCACACTTGAACTTTCTATGATTTGAACCGCCCCTGCGAGTCCAGTTTTATATTCCGATGCTTCACTTCAGGTTTACTGTACCTCTTGGACCTTCTTATTGACGACGAAACACAGAAATTGCATCCCAATTTAATACAAAAGGCACAATGCCGACTTAAGTACCAGAGGACTGACACTCTAATTCTCTATGATTTGAACCTCTCCTGTGAGTCCAGTTTCAGATTCCGATGCTTCACTTCAGGTTTACTGCATACCCTGGACATTCTTATTGACGATGAAGCACAGAAATTGCATCCGAATTTAATACAAAAGGCACAATGCCGACTTAAGTACAAGAGGACTGACACTCTGACTTTCTATGATTTGAACCTCTCCTGTGAGTCCAGTTTTAGATTCCGATTCTTTACTTCAGGTTTACTGTATCCGTTGGACATACTTATTGACGATGAAACACAGAAACTGCATCAGAATTTAATCCAAGGGCACAATGCCGACTTAAGTACAGAGGACTGACACTCTAACTTTCTATGACTTGAACCTCTCCTGTGAGTCCAGTGTTAGATTCCGATGCTTCACTTCAGGTTTACTGTTACTCTTGGACTTTCTTATAGACGATGAAACACTGAAATTGCATCCGAATCTAATTCAAAAGGCACAAAGCCGACTTAAGTACAAGGGGACTGACACTATAACTTTCTGTGATTTGAACCTCTAATGTAGGTCCAGTCTTAGATTCCGATGCTTCACTTCAGGTTTACTGTATCCCTTGGACGTTCTTATTGACGATGGAACACAGAAATTGAATCCGAAATTAATACAAAAGGCACAATGCCGACTTAAGTATAAGAGGACTGATACTCTAACTTTCCATGATTTGAGCTTCTCCTGTGAGTCCAGTTTTAGATTCCGATGCTTCACGTCAGGTTTACAGTATCCCTTGAACCTTCGTATTGACGATGAAACACAGAAATTGCATCCGAATTTAATACAAAAGGCACAATGCCGACTTAAGTACAAGAGGACTGACACTCTAACTTTCTATGATTTGAACCTCTCCTGTGAGTCCAGTTTTAGATTCCGATGCTTCACTTCAGGTTTACTGTATATCTTGGACCTTCTCATTGACGATGAAACACAGAAATAGCATCCGAATTTAATACAAAAGGCACAATGCCAACTTAAGTACACGAGGACTGACACTCTAAATTTCTGTGATTGGAACCTCTCCTGTGAGTCCGGTTTCAGATTCCGATGCTTCACTTCAGGTTTACTGTATACCCTGGACCTTCTTATTGACGATGAAGCGCAGAAATTGCATCCGAATGTAATACAAAAGGCACAATGCCGACTTAAGTACAAGAGGACTGACACCCTCACTTTGTATGATTTAAGCCTCTCCTGTGAGTCCAGTTTTAGATGCAGATGCTTCACTTCAGGTTTACTGTATACCTTGGACTTTCTTATTGACGATGAAACACAGAAATTGCATCCGAATTTAATACAAAAGGCACAATGGCGACTTAAGTACAAGAGGACTGACACTCTAAATTTCTGTGTCTTGAACCTCTCCTGTGAGTCCAGTTTCGGATTCCGATGCTTCACTTTGGGTTTACTGAATCCCTTGGACCTTCTTATTGACGATGAAACACAGAAATTACATCCGAATTTAATACAAAAGGCACAATGCCGACTTAAGTACCAGAGGACTGACACTCTAACTATCTGTGATTTGAACCTCCCCAGTGAGTCCAGTTTTAGATTTCGATGCTTCACTTCAGGTTTACTGTATACCTTGGACCTTCTTATTGACGATGAAACACTGAAATAGCTACGAATTTAATACAAAAGGCACAATGCCGACTTAAGTACAAGAGGACGGACACTCTAACTTTCTATGATTTGAACCACTCCTGTGAGTTAAGTTTTAGATTCCGATGCTTCACTTCAGGTTTACTGTATACCTTGGACCTTCTTATTGACGATGAATCACAGAAATTGCAACCGAATTCAATACAAAATGCACAAAGCTGCCTTAGGTGCAAGTGGACTGACACTCTAACATTCTATGATTTGAACCTCTCCTGTGAGTCCAGTTTTAGATTCCGATACTTCACTTCAGGTTTATTGTATACCTTGGACCTTCTTAATGACGATGAAACACAGAAATTGCTTCCGAATTTAATACAAAAGCCACAATGCCGACCTAAGTACAAGAGGACTGACACTCTAACTCTATATGATTTGAACCTCTCCTGTGAGTCCAGTTTTAGATTCCGATGCTTCACTTCAGGTTTACTGTATACCTTGGACCTTCTATTGACGATGGAACACAGAAATTGCATACGAATTTAATACAAAAGGCAAAATGCCGACTTAAGTACAAGAGGACTGACACTCTAACAATCTATGATTTGAACCTCTCCTGTGAGTCCAGTTTTAGATTCCGATTCTTTACTTCAGGTTTACTGTATCCCTTAAACCTTCTTATTGACGATGAAACACAGAAATTGCATCCGAATTTAATACAAAAGGCACACTGGCGACTTAAGTACAAGAGGACTGACACTCTAACTTTCTATGATTTGAACCTCTCCTGTGAGTCCAGTTTTAGATTCCGATTCTTTACTTCAGGTTTACTGTATCCGTTGGACATACTTATTGACGATGAAACACAGAAACTGCATCAGAATTTAATCCAAAGGCACAATGCCGACTTAAGTACAAGAGGACTGACAATCTAACTTTCTATGATTTCAACCTCTCCTGCGAGTCCAGTTTTAGATTCCAATGGTTCACTTCAGGTTTACTGTTACCCTTGGACTTTCTTATTGACGATGAAACACTGATATTGCAACCGAATATAATACAAAAAGCACAATGTCGACTTAAGTACAAGAGGACAGACACTATAACTTTCTATGATTTGAACCTCTCCTGTAGGTCCAGTTTTAGATTCCGATGCTTCACTTCAGGTTTACTGTATCCCTTTGACGTTCTTATTGACGATGAAACACAGATATTGCATCTGAATTTAATATAAAAGGCACAATGCCGACTTCAGTATAAGAGGACTGATATTCTAACTCTCTATGATTTGAACCTCTCCTGTGAGTCCAGTTTTAGATTTCGATGCTTCACTTCAGGTTTACTGCATACCTTGGACCTTCTCATTGACGATGAAACACAGAAATTGCATCCGAATTTAATACAAAAGGCACAATGCCAACTTAAGTACAAGAGGACTGACACTCTAACTTTCTGTGATTGGAACCTCTCCTGTGAGTCCGGTTTTAGATTCCGATGCTTCACATCAGGTTTACTGTGTACCCTGGACCTTCTTATTGACGATGAAGCGCAGAAATTGCATCCGAATGTAATACAAAAGGCACAATGCCGACTTAAGTACAAGAGGACTGACACCCTCACTTTCTGTGATTTAAACCTCTCCTGTGAGTCCAGTTGTAGATGCAGATGCTTCACTTCAGGTTTACTGTATACCTTGGACCTTCTTATTGACGATGAAACACAGAAATTGCATCCGAATTTAATACAAAAGGCACAATGCCGACTTAAGTACAAGAGGACTGACAGTCTAACTTTCTGTGATTTGAACCTCTCCTGTGAGTCCAGTTTTAGACTCCGATGCTTCACTTTGGGTTTACTGAATCCCTTGGACCTTCTTATTGACGATGAAACACAAAAATTACATCGGAATTTAATACAAATGGCACATTGCCGACTTAAGTACTAGAGGACTGACACTCTAACTTTCTATGATTTGAACCTCTCCTGTGAGTCCCGTTTTAGATTCCGATGCTTCACTTCAGGTTTACTGAATCCCTTGGACCTTCGTATTGACGAGGAAACACAGAAATTGCATCCGAATTTAATGTAAGAGGCACAATGCCGACTTAAGTACAAGAGGACTGACGCTCTAACTTTCTATGATTTGAAACTCTCCTGTGAGTCTACTTTTAGATTCCGATGCTTCAATTCAGGTTTACTGTATACTTTGGACCTTCTCACTGACGATGACACACAGATATTGCATCCGAATTTAATACAAAAGGCACAATGCCAACTTAAGTACAAGAGGACTGACACTCTAACTTTCTGCGATTGGAACCCCTCCTGTGAGTCCAGTTTTAGATTCCGATGCTTCACTTCAGGTTTACTGTATACCCTGGACCTTCTTATTGACGATGAAGCACAGAAATTGCATCCGAATTTAATACAAACTGCACAATGCCGACTTAAGTACAAGAGGACTGACACTCTCACTTTCTATGATTTAAGCCTCTCCTGTGGGTCCAGTTTTAGATTCAGATGCTTCACTTCAGGTTTACTGTATACCTTGGACCTTCTTATTGACGATGAAACACAGAAATTGCATCCGAATTTAATACAAAAAACACAAAGCCGACTTAAGTACGAGAGGGCTGACACTCTAACTTTCTATGATTACGATGCTTTACTTCAGGTTTACTATATCACTTGGACATTCTGATTGACGATGAAACACAGAAATTGCATTCGAATTTAATACAAAAAGGCACAATGCCGACTTAAGTACAAGAGGACTGACACTCTAACATTCTATGATTTGAACCTCTCCTGCGAGTCCACTTTTATATTCCGATGCTTCACTTCTGGTTTACTGTATCCCTTAAACCATCTTATTGACGATGAAACACAGATATTGCATCCGAATTAAATACAAAAGGCACAATGCCGATTTAAGTACAAGAGGACTGACACTCTAACTTTCTATGATTTTAACCTCTCCTGTGAGTCCAGTTTTAGATTCCGCTGCTTCACTTCAGGTTTACTATATACCTTGGACCTTCTTATTGACGATGAAACACAGAAATTGCATCCGAATTCAATACAAAATGCACAATGCTGACTTAGGTACAAGAGGACTGACACTCTAACATTCTATGATTTGAACCTCTCCTGTGAGTCCAGTTTTAGATTCCGATACTTCACTTCAGGTTTATTGTATACCTTGGACCTTCTTATTGACGATGAAACACAGAAATTGCTTCCGAATTTAATACAAAAGCCACAATGCCGACCTAAGTACAAGATTACTGACACTCTAACTCTATATGATTTGAACCTCTCCTGTGAGTCCACTTTTAGATTCCGATGCTTCACTTCA
Source organism: Schistocerca americana (assembly GCF_021461395.2). Classification (NCBI taxonomy): domain Eukaryota; kingdom Metazoa; phylum Arthropoda; class Insecta; order Orthoptera; family Acrididae; genus Schistocerca; species Schistocerca americana. The sequence continues at coordinate 72,642,100 of NC_060121.1, read as the reverse complement.
GGTTTACTGTATACCTTTTACCTTCTATTGACGATGGAACACAGAAATTGCATCCGAATTTAATACAAAAGGCAAAATGACGACTTAAGTACAAGAGGACTGACACTCTAACTTTCTATGATTTGAACCTCTTCTGTGAGTCCAGTTTTAGATTCCAATGCTTCACTTCAGGTTTACTGTTACCCCTGGACCTTCTTATTGACGAAGAAACACTGATATTGCATCCGAATATAATACAAAAGGCACAATGCCAACTTAAGTACAAGAGGACTGACACCCTCACTTTCTGTGATTTAAACCTCTCCTGTGAGTCCAGTTTTAGATGCAGATGCTTCACTTCAGGTTTACTGTATACCTTGGACCTTCTTATTGACGATGAAACACAGAAATTGCATCCGAATTTAATGTAAAAGGCACAATGCCGACTTAAGTACAAGAGGACTGACACTCTAACTTTCTATGATTTGAACCTCTCCTGTGAGTCTAGTTTTAGATTCCGATGCTTCAATTCAGGTTTACTGTATACCTTGGACCTTCTCACTGACGATGAAACACAGATATTGCATCCGAATTTAATACAAAAGGCACAATGCCAACTTAAGTACAAGAGGACTGAATCTCTAACTTTCTGCGATTGGAACCTCTCCTGTGAGTCCAGTTTTAGATTCCGATGCTTCACTTCAGGTTTACTATATACCCTGGACCTTCTTATTGACCATGAAGCACAGAAATTGCATCCGAATTTAATAGAAACGGCACAATGCCGACTTAAGTACAAGAGGACTGACACTCTCACTTTCTATGATTTGAACCTCTCCTGTGGGTCCAGTTTTACATTCAGATGCTTCACTTCAGGTTTACTGTATACCTTGGACCTTCTTATTGACGATGAAACACAGAAATTCCATCCGAATTTAATACAAAAGGCAAAATGCCGGCTTAAGTACAAGAGGACTGACACACTAACTTTCTCTGATTTGACCTCACCTGTGAGTTGAGTTTTAGATTCCAATGCTTCACTTCAGGTGTACTGTATACCTTGGACCTTCTTATTGACGATGAAACACAGAAATTGCATCCGAATTTAATACAAAAGGCAAAACGCCGGTTTAAGTACAAGAGGACTGACACACTAACTTCCTATGATTTGACCGCTCCTGTGAGTTGAGTTTTAGATTCCGATGCTTCATTTCGGGTTTATTGTATTCCTTGGACCTTCTTATTGACAATGAAACACAGAAATTTCATCCGAATTTAATACAAAAAACACAAAGCCGACTTAAGTACGAGAGGGCTGACACTCTAACATTCTATGATTTAAACCTCTCCTGTGAGTCCAGCTTCAGATTACAAAGCTTTACTTCAGGTTTACTATATCCCTTGGACATTCTGATTGACGATGAAACACAGAAATTGCATTCGAATTTAATACAAAAAGGCACAATGCCGACTTAAGTACAAGAGGACTGACACTCTAACATTCTATGATTCGAACCTCTCCTGCGAGTCCACTTTTATATTCCGATGCTTCACTTCAGGTTTACTGTATACCTTGGACCTTCTTATTGACGATGAAACACAGAAATTGCATCCGAATTCAATACAAAATGCACAATGGTGACTTAGGTACAAGAGGACTGACACTCTAACATTCTATGATTTGAACCTCTCCTGTGAGTCCAGTTTTAGATTCCGATACTTCACTTCAGGTTTATTGTATACCTTGGACCTTCTTATTGACGATGAAACACAGAAATTGCATCCGAATTTAATACAAAAGGCACAATGGCGAATTAAGTACAAGAGGACTGACACTCTAACAATCTATGATTTGAACCTCTCCTGTGAGTCCAGTTTTAGATTCCGATGCTTCAGTTCAGGTTTACTGTATCCCTTAAACCTTCTTATTGACGATGAAACACAGAAATTGCATCCGAATTTAATACAAAATGCACAATGGCGACTTAAGTACAAGAGGACTGACACTCTAACTTTCTTTGATTTGAACCTCTCCCGTGAGTCCAGTTTTAGATTCCGATTCTTTACTTCAGGTTTACTGTATCCGTTGGACATACTTATTGACGATGAAACACAGAAACTGCATCAGAATTTAATCCAAAGGCACAATGGCGACTTAAGTACAAGAGGACTGACACTATAACTTTCTATGATTTGAACCTCTCCTGTAGGTCCAGTTTCAGATTCCGATGCTTCACTTCAGGTTTACTGTATCCCTTGGACGTTCTTATTGACGATGAAACACAGAAATTGCATCTGAATTTAATACAAAATGCACAATGCCGACTTAAGTATAAGAGGACTGATACTCTAACTCTCTATGATTTGAACCTCTCCTGTGAGTCCAGTTTTAGATTCCGATGCTTCACTTCAGGATTACTGTATACCTTGGTCCTTCTCATTGACGATGAAACACAGAAATTGCATCCGAACTTAATACAAAAGGCACAATTCCAACTTAAGTACAAGAGGACTGACACTCTAACTTTCTGTGATTGGAACCTCTCCTGTGAGTCCGGTTTTAGATTCCGATGCTTCACATCAGGTTTACTGTATACCCTGGACCTTCTTATTGACGATGAAGCGCAGAAATTGCATCCGAAAGTAATACAAAAGGCACAATGCCGACTTAAGTACAAGAGGACTGACACCCTCACTTTCTGTGATTTAAACCTCTCCTGTGAGTCCAGTTTTAGATGCAGATGCTTCACTTCAGGTTTACTGTATACCTTGGACTTTCTTATTGACGATGAACGCAGAAATTGCATCCGAATTTAATGTAAAAGGCACAATGCCGACTTAAGTACAAGAGGACTGACACACTAACTTTCTATGATTTTACCTCTCCTGTGAGTTGAGTTTTAGATTCCGATGCTTCACTTCGGGTTTATTGTATTCCTTGGACCTTCTTATTGACAATGAAACACAGAAATTTCATCCGAATTTAATACAAAAAACACAAAGCCGACTTAAGTTCGAGAGGGCTGACACTCTAACATTCTATGATTTAAACCTCTCCTGTGAGTCCAGCTTCAGATAACGATGCTTTACTTCAGGTTTACTATATCCCTTGGACATTCTGATTGACGATGAAACACAGAAATTGCATTCGAATTTAATACAAAAAGGCACAATGCCGACTTAAGTACAAGAGGACTGACACTCTAACATTCTATGATTCGAACCTCTCCTGCGAGTCCACTTTTATATTCCGATGCTTCACTTCAGGTTTACTGTATACCTTGGACCTTCTTATTGACGATGAAACACAGAAATTGCATCCGAATTCAATACAAAATGCACAATGCTGACTTAGGTACAAGAGGACTGACACTCTAACATTCTATGATTTGAACCTCTCCTGTGAGTCCAGTTTTAGATTCCGATACTTCACTTCAGGTTTATTGTATACCTTGGACCTTCTTATTGACGATGATACACAGAAATTGCATCCGAATTTAATAGAAAAGGCACAATGGCGACTTAAGTACAAGAGGACTGACACTCTAACTTTCTATGATTTGAACCTCTCCTGTGAGTCCAGTTTTAGGTTCCGATTCTTTACTTCAGGTTTACTGTATCCGTTGGACATTCTTATTGACGATGAAACACAGAAACTGCATCAGAATTTAGTCAAAGGCACAATGCCGACTTAAGTATAAGAGGGCTGATACTCTAACTCTATATGATTTGAACCTCTCCTGTGAGTCCAGTTTTAGATTCCGATGCTTCACTTCAGGTTTACTGTACACCTTGGACCTTCTCATTGACGATGAAACACAGAAATTGCATCCGAATTTAATACAAAAGGCACAATGCCGACTTAAGTACAAGAGGACTGACAGTCTAACTTTCTGTGATTTGAACTTCTCCTGTGAGTCCAGTTTTAGATTCCGATGCTTCACTTTGGGTTTACTGAATCCCTTGGACCTTCTTATTAACGATGAAACACAAAACTTACATCCGAATTTAATACAAAAGGCACAATGCAGACTTAAGTACAAGAGGACTGACACTCTAACTTTCTATGGTTTGAACCTCTCCTGTGAGTCCAGTTTCAGATACCGATGCTTCACTTCAGGTTTACTGTATCCCTTGGACCTTCTTATTGACGATGAAACACAGAAATTGCATCCGAATTTAATACAAAAGGCACAATGCCGACTTAAGTACAAGAGGACTGACACTCTAACTTTCTGCGATTGGAACCTCTCCTGTGAGTCCAGTTTTAGATTCCGATGCTTCACTTCAGGTTTACTGTATACCCTGGACCTTCTTATTGACGATGAAGCACAGAAATTGCATCCGAATTTAATACAAAAGGCACAATGCCGACTTAAGTACAAGAGGACTGACACTCTAACTTTCTATTATATGAGCCTCTCCTGTGAGTCCAGTTTTAGATTCCGATGCTTCACTTCAGGTTTACTGAATCTCTTGGACCTTCGTATTGACGATGAAACACAGAAATTGCATCCGAATTTAATGTAAAAGGCACAATGCCGACTTAAGTACAAGAGGACTGACACTCTAACTTTCTGCGATTGGAACCTCTCCTGTGAGTCCAGTTTTAGATTCCGATGCTTCACTTCAGGTTTACTGTATACCCTGGACCTTCTTATTGACGATGAAGCACAGAAATTGCATCCGAATTTAATACAAACTGCACAATGCCAACTTAAGTACAAGAGGACTGACACTCTCACTTTCTATGATTTAAACCTCTCCTGTGGGTCCAGTTTTAGATTCAGATGCTTCACTTCAGGTTTACTGTATACCTTGGACCTTCTAATTGACGATGAAACACAGAAATTGCATCCGAATTTAATACAAAAGGCACAATGCCTACTTAAGTACAAGAGGACTGACAGTCTAACTTTCTATGATTTGAGCCTCTCCTGTGAGTTGAGTTTTAGATTCCAATGCTTCACTTCAGGTTTACTGTATACCTTGGACCTTCCTATTGACGATGAAACACAGAAATTGCATCCGAATTTAATACAAAAGGCAAAATGCCGGCTTAAGTACAAGAGGACTGAGACACTAACTTTCTATGATTTGAACCTCTCCTGTGAGTTGAGTTTTAGATTCCGATGCTTCACTTCGGGTTTATTGTATTCCTTGGACCTTCTTATTGACAATGAAACACAGAAATTTCATCCGAATTTAATACAAAAGCACAAAGCCGACTTAAGTACGAGGGGGCTGACATTCTAACTTTCTATGATTTAAACCTCTCCTGTGAGTCCAGCTTCAGATTACGATGCTTTACTTCAGGTTTACTATATCCCTTGGACATTCTGATTGAAGATGAAACACAAAAATTGCATTCGAATTTAATACAAAAAGGCACAATGCCGACTTAAGTACAAGAGGACTGACACTCTAGCATTCTAAGATTTGAACCTCTCCTGCGAGACCACTTTTATATTCCGATGCTTCACTTCAGGTTTACTGTATCCCTTAAACCATCTTATTGACGGTGAAACACAGAAATTGCATCCGAATTAAATACAAAACGCACAATGCCGATTTAAGTACAAGAGGACTGACACTCTAACTTTCTATGATTTTAACCTCTCCTGTGAGTCCAGTTTTAGATTCCGCTGCTTCACTTCAGGTTCACTGTATCCCTTGGACCTTCTTATTGACGATGAAACACAGAAATTGCAACCGAATTTAATAAAAAAGGCACAATGCCGACGTAAGTACAAGAGGACTCACACTTGAACTTTCTACGATTTGAACCGCTCCTGCGAGTCCAGTTTTAGATTCCGATGCTTCACTTCACGTTTACTGTACCTCTTGTACCTTCTTATAGACGATGAAACACGGAAATTGCAAGCCGAATTTAATACAAAAGGCACAATGCCGACTTAAGTACCAGAGGACTGACACTCTAACTCTCTATGATTTGAACCTCTCCTGTGAGTCCAATTTTAGATTCCGATGCTTCACTTCAGGTTTACTGTATACCTTGGACCTTCTTATTGACGATGGAACACAGAAATTGCATCCGAATTTAATACAAAAGGCAAAGTGCCGACTTAAGTACAAGAGGACTGACACTCTAACAATCTATGATTTGAACCTCTCCTGTGAGTCCAGTTTTAGATTCCGATGCTTCACTTCAGGTTTACTATATCCCTTAAACCTTCTTATTGACGACGAAACACAGATATTACATCTGAATTTAGTACAAAAGGCACAATGCCGACTTTAGTACAGGAGGACTGACACTCTAACTTTCTATGATTTGAACCTCTCCTGTGAGTCCAGTTTTGGATTCCGATTCTTTACTTCAGGTTGACTGTATCCGTTGGACATACTTATTGACGATGAAACACAGAAACTGCACCAGAATTTAATCCAAAGGCACAATGCCGACTTAAGTACAAGAGGACTGACACTCTAACTTTCTATGATTTGAGCTTCTCCTGTGAATCCAGTTTTAGATTCTGATGCTTCACTTCAGGTTTACTGTTTCCCTTGGACCTTCGTATTGACGATGAAACACAGAAATTGCATCCGAATTTAACACAAAAGGCACAATGCCGACATAAGTACAAGAGGACTGACACTCTAATTTTCTATGATTTGAACCTCTCCTGTGAGTCCAGTTTTAGATTCCGATGCTTCACTTCAGGTTTACTGTATATCTTGGACCTTCTCATTGACCATGAAACACGGAAATTGTATCCGAATTTAATACAAAAGGCACAATGCCAACTTAAGTACACGAGGACTGACACTCAAACTTTCTGTGATTGGAACCTCTCCTGTGAGTCCGGTTTCAGATACCGATGCTTCACTTCAGGTTTACTGTATACCCTGGACCTTCTTATTGACGATGAAGCGCAGAAATTGCATCCGAATGTAATACAAATGGCACAATGCCGACTTAAGTACAAGGGGACTGACACCCTCACATTCTATGACCTAAACCTCTCCTGTGAGTCCAGTTTTAGAAGCAGACGCTTCACTTCAGGTTTACTGTATACCTTGGACCTTCTTATTGACGATGAAACACTGAAATTGCATCCGAATTTAATACAAAAGGCACAATGCCGACTTAAGTACAAGAGGACTGACACTCTAAGTTTTTGTGATTTGAACCTCTCCTGTGAGTCCAGTTTCAGGTTCCGATGCTTCACTTCAGGTTTATTGTATACCTTGAACCTTCTTATTGACGATGAAACACAGAAATTGCTTCTGAATTTAATACAAAAGCCACAATGCCGACTTAAGTACAAGAGGACTGACACTCTAACTCTCTATGATTTGAACCTCTCCTGTGAGTCCAATTTTAGATTCCGATGCTTCACTTCAGGTTGACTGTATACCTTGGACCTTCTTATTGACGATGGAACACAGAAATTGCATCCGAATTTAATACAAAAGGCAAAGTGCCGACTTAAGTACAAGAGGACTGACACTCTAACAATCTATGATTTGAACCTCTCCTGTGAGTCCAGTTTTAGATTCCGATGCTTCACTTCAGGATTACTATATCCCTTAAACCTTCTTATTGACGACGAAACACAGATATTACATCTGAATTTAGTACAAAAGGCACAATGCCGACTTTAGTACAGGAGGACTGACACTCTAACTTTCTATGATTTGAGCCTCTCCTGTGAGTCCAGTTTTGGATTCCGATTCTTTACTTCAGGTTTACTGTATCCGTTGGACATACTTACTGACGATGAAACACAGAAACTGCACCAGAATTTAATCCAAAGGCACAATGCCGACTTAAGTACAAGAGGACTGACACTCTAACTTTCTATGATTTGAGCTTCTCCTGTGAATCCAGTTTTAGATTCTGATGCTTCACTTCAGGTTTACTGTTTCCCTTGGACCTTCGTATTGACGATGAAACACAGAAATTGCATCCGAATTTAACACAAAAGGCACAATGCCGACATAAGTACAAGAGGACTGACACTCTAATTTTCTATGATTTGAACCTCTCCTGTGAGTCCAGTTTTAGATTCCGATGCTTCACTTCAGGTTTACTGTATATCTTGGACCTTCTCATTGACCATGAAACACGGAAATTGTATCCGAATTTAATACAAAAGGCACAATGCCAACTTAAGTACACGAGGACTGACACTCAAACTTTCTGTGATTGGAACCTCTCCTGTGAGTCCGGTTTCAGATACCGATGCTTCACTTCAGGTTTACTGTATACCCTGGACCTTCTTATTGACGATGAAGCGCAGAAATTGCATCCGAATGTAATACAAATGGCACAATGCCGACTTAAGTACAAGGGGACTGACACCCTCACATTCTATGACTTAAACCTCTCCTGTGAGTCCAGTTTTAGAAGCAGACGCTTCACTTCAGGTTTACTGTATACCTTGGACCTTCTTATTGACGATGAAACACTGAAATTGCATCCGAATTTAATACAAAAGGCACAATGCCGACTTAAGTACAAGAGGACTGACACTCTAAGTTTTTGTGATTTGAACCTCTCCTGTGAGTCCAGTTTCAGGTTCCGATGCTTCACTTCGGGTTTACTGAATCCTTTGGACCTTCTTATTGACGATGAAACACAGAACTTACATCCGAATTTAATACAAAAGGCACAATGCCAACTTAAGTACCAGAGGACTGACACTCTAACTATCTGTGATTTGAACCTCCCCAGTGAGTCAGTTTTAGATTTCGATGCATCACTTCAGGTTTACTGTATACCTTGGACCTTCTTATTGACGATGAAACACAGAAATATTAACCGAATTTAATACAAAAGGCACAATGCCGACGTAAGTGCAAGAGGACTGACACTCGAACATTCTATGATTTGAGCCGCTCCTGGGAGTCCAGTTTTAGTTTCCGATGCTTCACTTCAGGTTTACTGTACCTCTTGGACGTTCTTATAGACGATGAAGCTCAGAAATTGCATCCGAATTTAATACAAAAGACACAATGCCGACTTAAGTACAAGAGGACCGACACTCTAACTTTCTATGAATTGAACCTCTCCTGTGAGTCCAGTTTTAGTTTCCGATGCTTCACTACAGGTTTACTGTATACCTCGGACCTTCTTATTGACGATGAAACACAGAAATTGCATCCGAATTTAATACAAAAGGCACAATGGCGACTTAAGTACAAGAGGACTGACACTCTAACAATCTATGATTTGAACCTCTCCTGTGAGTCCAGTTTTAGATTCCGATGCTTCAGTTCAGGTTTACTGTATCCCTTAAAAATTCTTATTGACGATGAAACACAGAAATTGCATCCGAATTTAATACAAAATGAACAATGGCGACTTAAGTACAAGAGGACTGACACTCTAACTTTCTATGATTTGAACCTCTCCCGTGAGTCCAGTTTTAGATTCCGATTCTGTACTTCAGGTTTACTATATCCGTTGGACATACTTATTGACGATGAAACACAGAAACTGCATCAGAATTTAATCCAAAGGCACAATGGCGACTTAAGTACAAGAGGACTGACACTATAACTTTCTATGATTTGAACCTCTCCTGTAGGTCCAGTTTCAGATTCCGATGCTTCACTTCAGGTTTACTGTATCCCTTGGACGTTCTTATTGACGATGAAACACAGAAATTGCATCTGAATTTAATACAAAATGCACAATGCCGACTTAAGTATAAGAGGACTGATACTCTAACTCTCTATGATTTGACCTCTCCTGTGAGTTGAGTTTTAGATTCCGATGCTTCACTTCGGGTGTATTGTATTCCTTGGACCTTCTTATTGACAATGAAACACAGAAATTTCATCCGAATTTAATACAAAAAACACAAAGCCGACTTAAGTACGTGAGGGCTGACACTCTAACATTCTATGATTTAAACCTCTCCTGTGAGTCCAGCTTCAGATTACGATGCTTTACTTCAGGTTTACTATATCCCTTGGACATTCTGATTGACGATGAAACACAGAAATTGCATTCGAATTTAATACAAAAAGGCACAATGCCGACTTAAGTACAAGAGGACTGACACTCTAACATTCTATGATTCGAACCTCTCCTGCGAGTCCACTTTTATATTCCGATGCTTCACTTCAGGTTTACTGTATACCTTGGACCTTCTTATTGACGATGAAACACAGAAATTGCATCCGAATTCAATGCAAAATGCACAATGCTGACTTAGGTACAAGAGGACTGACACTCTAACATTCTATGATTTGAACCTCTCCTGTGAGTCCAGTTTTAGATTCCGATACTTCACTTCAGGTTTATTGTATACCTTGGACCTTCTTATTGACGATGATACACAGAAATTGCATCCGAATTTAATACAAAAGGCACAATGGCGACTTAAGTACAAGAGGACTGACACTCTAACTTTCTATGATTTGAACCTCTCCTGTGAGTCCAGTGTTAGTTTCCGATTCTTTACTTCAGGTTTACTGTATCCGTTGGACATTCTTATTGACGATGAAACACAGAAACAGCATCAGAATTTAGTCCAAAGGCACAATGCCGACTTAAGTATAAGAGGGCTTGTACTCTAACTCTATATGATTTGAACCTCTCCTGTGAGTCCAGTTTTAGATTCCGATGCTTCACTTCAGGTTTACTGAACACCTTGGACCTTCTCATTGACGATGAAACACAGAAATTGCATCCGAATTTAATACAAAAGGCACAATGCCGACTTAAGTACAAGAGGACTGGCAGTCTGACTTTCTGTGATTTGAAACTGTCCTGTGAGTCCAGTTTTAGATTCCGATACTTCACTTTGGGTTTACTGAATCCCATGGACCTTCTTATTGACGATGAAACACAAAAATTACATCCGACTTTAATACAAAAGGCACGTTGCCGACTTAAGTACAAGAGGACTGACACTCTAACTTTCTATTATATGAGCCTCTCCTGTGAGTCCAGTTTTAGATTCCGATGCTTCACTTCAGGTTTACTGAATCCCTTGGACCTTCGTATTGACGATGAAACACAGAAATTGCATCCGAATTTAATGTAAAAGGCACAATGCCGACTTAAGTACAAGAGGACTGACACTCTAACTTTCTGCGATTGGAACCTCTCCTGTGAGTCCAGTTTTAGATTCCGATGCTTCACTTCAGGTTTACTGTATACCCTGGACCTTCTTATTGACGATGAAGCACAGAAATTGCATCCGAATTTAATACAAACTGCACAATGCCAACTTAAGTACAAGAGGACTGACACTCTCACTTTCTATGATTTAAACCTCTCCTGTGGGTCCAGTTTTAGATTCAGATGCTTCACTTCAGGTTTACTGTATACCTTGGACCTTCTAATTGACGATGAAACACAGAAATTGCATCCGAATTTAATACAAAAGGCACAATGCCTACTTAAGTACAAGAAGACTGACACTCTAACTTTCTATGATTTGAGCCTCTCCTGTGAGTTGAGTTTTAGATTCCAATGCTTCACTTCAGGTTTACTGTATACCTTGGACCTTCCTATTGACGATGAAACACAGAAATTGCATCCGAATTTAATACAAAAGGCAAAATGCCGGCTTAAAGACAAGAGGACTGAGACACTAACTTTCTATGATTTGAACCTCTCCTGTGAGTTGAGTTTTAGATTCCGATGCTTCACTTCGGGTTTATTGTATTCCTTGGACCTTCTTATTGACAATGAAACACAGAAATTTCATCCGAATTTAATACAAAAGCACAAAGCCGACTTAAGTAGAAGAGGACTGACACTCTAGCATTCTAAGATTTGAACCTCTCCTGTGAGTCCAGTTTTAGATTCCGCTGCTTCACTTCAGGTTTACTGTATCCCTTGGACCTTCTTATTGACGATGAAACACAGAAATTGCAACCGAATTTATTAAAAAAGGCACAATGCCGACGTAAGTACAAGAGGACTCACACTTGAACTTTCTACGATTTGAACCGCTCCTGCGAGTCCAGTTTTAGATTCCGATGCTTCACTTCACGTTTACTGTACCTCTTGTACCTTCTTATAGACGATGAAACACAGAAATTGCAAGCCGAATTTAATACAAAAGGCACAATGCCGACCTAAGTACCAGAGGACTGACACTCTAATTTTCTATGATTTGAACCTCTTCTGTTAGTCAAGTTTTAGTTTCCGATGCTTCACTTCAGGTTTATTGTATACCTTGGACCTTCTTATTGACGATGAAACACAGAAATTGCTTCTGAATTTAATACAAAAGGCACAATGCCGACTTAAGTACAAGAGGACTGACACTCTAACTCTCTATGATTTGAACCTCTCCTGTGAGTCCAGTTTTAGATTCCGATGCTTCACTTCAGGTTTACTGTATACCTTGGACCTTCTTATTGACGATGGAACACAGAAATTGCATCCGAATTTAATACAAAAGGCAAAGTGCCGACTTAAGTACAAGAGGACTGACACTCTAACAATCTATGATTTGAACCTCTCCTGTGAGTCCAGTTTTAGATTCCGATGCTTCACTTCAGGTTTACTGTATATATCTTGGACCTTCTCATTGACCATGAAACACGGAAATTGTATCCGAATTTAATACAAAAGGCACAATGCCAACTTAAGTACACGAGGACTGACACTCAAACTTTCTGTGATTGGAACCTCTCCTGTGAGTCCGGTTTCAGATACCGATGCTTCACTTCAGGTTTACTGGATACCCTGGACCTTCTTATTGACGATGAAGCGCAGAAATTGCATCCGAATGTAATACAAATGGCACAATGCCGACTTAAGTACAAGGGGACTGACACCCTCACATTCTATGACTTAAACCACTCCTGTGAGTCCAGTTTTAGAAGCAGATGCTTCACTTCAGGTTTACTGTATACCTTGGACCTTCTTATTGACGATGAAACACTGAAATTGCATCCGAATTTAATACAAAAGGCACAATGCCGACTTAAGTACAAGAGGACTGACACTCTAAGTTTTTGTGATTTGAACCTCTCCTGTGAGTCCAGTTTCAGATTAGGATGCTTCACTTCAGGTTTACTGTATACCTTGGACCTTCTTATTGACGATGAAACACAGAAATTGCATACCACTTTAATACAAAAGGCACAATGCCGACTTAAATACAAGAGGACTGACTCTCTAACTTTCAATGATTTAAACCTCTCCTGTGAGTTCAGTTTTAGATTCCGATGCTTCACTTGAGGTTTACTGTATCCCATGGACCTTCTTATTGACGATGAAACACAGAAATTGCATCCGAATTTAATACAAAAGGCACAATGCCGACTTAAGTACAAGAGGACTGACACTCTAAGTTTCTATGATTTGAACCTCTCCTGTGAGTCCAGTTTTAGCTTCCAATGCATCACTTTAGGTTTACAGTATCCCTAGGACCTTCTTATTGACGATGAAACACAAAAATTGCATCCGAATTCAATACAAAGTGCACAATGCCGACTTAGGTACAAGAGGACTGACACTCTAACATTCTATGATTTGAACCTCTCCTGTGAGTCCAGTTTTAGATTCCGATACTTCACTTCAGGTTTATTGTATACCTTGGACCTTCTTATTGACGATGAAACACAGAAATTGCTTCCGAATTTAATACAAAAGCCACAATGCCGACTTAAGTACAAGAGGACTGACACTCTAACTCTATATCATTTGAACCTCTCCTGTGAGTCCAGTTTTTGATTCCGATGCTTCACTTCAGGTTTACTGTATACCTTGGACCTTCTATTGACGATGGAACACAGAAATTGCATCCGAATTTAATACAAAAGGCAAAATGCCGACTTAAGTACAAGAGGACTGACACTCTAACAGTCTATGATTTGAACCTCTCCTGTGAGTCCAGTTTTAGATTCCGATGCTTCACTTCAGGTTTACTGTATCCCTTAAACCTTCTTATTGACGATGAAACACAGAAATTGCATCCGAATTTAATACAAAAGGCACAATGGCGACTTAAGTACAAGAGGACTGACACTCTAACTTTCTATGATTTGAACCTCTCCTGTGAGTCCAGTTTTAGATTCCGATTCTTTACTTCAGGTTTACTGTATCCGTTGGACATACTTATTGACGATGAATCACAGAAACTGCATCAGAATTTAATCCAAAGGCAAAATGCCGACTTAAGTACAAGAGGACTGACACTCTAACGGTCTATGATTTGAACCTCTCCTGTGAGTCCAGTTTTAGATTCCGATGCTTCACTTCAGGTTTACTGTATCCCTTAAACCTTCTTATTGACGATGAAACACAGAAATTGCATCCGAATTTAATACAAAAGGCACAATGGCGACTTAAGTACAAGAGGACTGACACTCTAACTTTCTATGATTTGAACCTCTCCTGTGAGTCCAGTTTTAGATTCCGATTCTTTACTTCAGGTTTACTGTATCCGTTGGACATACTTATTGACGATGAATCACAGAAACTGCATCAGAATTTAATCCAAAGGCACAATGCCGACTTAAGTACAAGAGGACTGACACTCTAACTTTCTTTGATTTGAACCTCTCCTGTGAGTCCAGTTTTGGATTCCAATGCTTCACTTCAGGTTTACTGTTACCTTTGGACTTTCTTATTGACGATGAAACACTGATATTGCATCCGAATATAATACAAAAGGCACTATGCCTACTTAAATACAAGAGGACTGACATTCTAACTTTCTGTGATTTGAACCTGCCCAGTGAGTCCAGTTTTAGATTTCGATGCTTCACTTCAGGTTTACTGTACCTCTTGGACCTTCTTATAGACGATGAAACTCAGAAATTGCAACTGAATTTAATACAAAAGGCACAATGCCGACTTAAGTACAAGAGGATTGAAACTCTAACTTTCAATGAATTGAACCTCTCCTGTGAGTCCAGTTTTAGTTGTCGATACTTCACTTCAGGTTTACTGTATACCTTGGACCTTGTTATTGACGATGAAACACAGAAATTGCATCCGAATTTAATACAAAAGGCACAATGACGACTTAAGTACAAGAGGACTGACACTCTAATTTTCTATGATTTAAACCTCTCCTGTGAGTCCAGTTTTACATTCAGATGCTTCACTTCAGGTTTACTGAGTACCTGGGACCATCTTATTGACTATGAAACACAGAAATCGCATCCGAATTTAATACAAAAGCACAATGCCGACTTAAGTACAAGAGGACTGACTCTCTAACTTTCAATGATTTAAACCTCTCCTGTGAGTCCAGTTTTAGATTCCGATGCTTCACTTGAGGTTTACTGTATCCCATGGACCTTCTTATTGACGATGAAACACAGAAATTGCATCCGAATTTAATACAAAAGGCACAATGCCGACTTAAGTACAAGAGGACTGACACTCTATGTTTCTATGATTTGAACCTCTCCTGTGAGTCCCGTTTTTGATTCCGATGCATCACTTCAGGTTTACTGTATCCCTAGGACCTTCTTATTGACGATAAAACACAGAAATTGCATCCGAACTTATTACAAAATGCACAATGCCGACTTAGGTACAAGATGACTGACACTCTAACTTTCTATGATTTGAACCTCTCCTGTAAGTACAGTTTTAGATTCCGATGCTTCACTTCAGGTTTATTGTATACCTTGGACCTTCTTATTGACGATGGAACACAGAAATTGCTTCCGAATTTAATACAAAATCCACAATGCCGACTTAAGTACAAGGGGACTGGCACTCTAACTCTATATGATTTGAACCTCTCCTGTGAGTCCAGTTTTAGATACGGATGCTTCACTTCAGGTTTACTGTATACCTTGGACTTTCTATTGACGATGGAACACAGAAATTGCATCCGAATTTGATACAAAAGGAGAAATGCTGACTTAAGTACAAGGGGACTGACACTCTAGCAATCTATAATTTGAACCTCTCCTGTGAGTCCAGTTTTAGATTCCGATGCTTTACTTCAGGTTTACTGTATCCCTTAAACCCTCTTATTGACGATGAACACAGAAATTGCGTCCAAATTTAATACAAAAGGCACAATGGCGACTTAAGTACAAGAGGACTGACACTCTAACTTTCTATGATTTGAACCACTCCTGTGAGTCCAGTTTTAGATTCCGATTCCTTACTTCAGGTTTACTGTATCCGTTGGACATACTTATTGACGATGAAACACAGAAACTGCATCAGAATTTAATCCAAAGGCACAATGCCGACTTAAGTACAAGAGGACTGACACTCTAACTTTCTTTGATTTGAACCTCTCCTGTGAGTCCAGTTTTAGATTCCAATGCTTCACTTCAGGTTTACTGTTACCCTTGGACTTTCTTATTGACGGTGAAACACTGATATTGCATCCGAATATAATACAAAAGGCACAAAGCCGACTTAAGTACAAGAGGACTGACACTATAACTTTCTATGATTTGAACCTCTCCTGTAGGTCCAGTTTTAGATTCCGATGCTTCACTTCAGGTTTACTGTATCCCTTGGACGTTCTTATTAACGATGAAACACAGAAAATGCATTTGAATTTAATACAAAAGGCACAATGCCGACTTAAGTATAAGAGGACAGATACTCTAACTCTCTATGATTTGAACCTCTCCTGCGAGTCCAGTTTTAGATTCCGATGCTTCACTTCAGGTTTACTGTATCCCATGGACCTTCTTATTGACGATGAAACACAGAAATTGCATCCGAATTTAATACAAAAGGCACAATGCCGACTTAAGTACAAGAGGACTGACACTCTATGTTTCTATGATTTGAACCTCTCCTGTGAGTCCCGTTTTTGATTCCGATGCATCACTTCAGGTTTACTGTATCCCTAGGACCTTCTTATTGACGATAAAACACAGAAATTGCATCCGAACTTAATACAAAATGCACAATGCCGACTTAGGTACAAGATGACTGACACTCTAACTTTCTATGATTTGAACCTCTCCTGTAAGTACAGTTTTAGATTCCGATGCTTCACTTCAGGTTTATTGTATACCTTGGACCTTCTTATTGACGATGGAACACAGAAATTGCTTCCGAATTTAATACAAAATCCACAATGCCGACTTAAGTACAAGGGGACTGGCACTCTAACTCTATATGATTTGAACCTCTCCTGTGAGTCCAGTTTTAGATACGGATGCTTCACTTCAGGTTTACTGTATACCTTGGACTTTCTATTGACGATGGAACACAGAAATTGCATCCGAATTTGATACAAAATTCAAAATGCCGACTTAAGTACAAGGGGACTGACACTCTAGCAATCTATAATTTGAACCTCTCCTGTGAGTCCAGTTTTAGATTCCGATGCTTTACTTCAGGTTTACTGTATACCTTAAACCCTCTTATTGACGATGAACACAGAAATTGCGTCCAAATTTAATACAAAAGGCACAATGGCGACTTAAGTACAAGAGGACTGACACTCTAACTTTCTATGATTTGAACCACTCCTGTGAGTCCAGTTTTAGATTCCGATTCCTTACTTCAGGTTTACTGTATCCGTTGGACATACTTATTGACGATGAAACACAGAAACTGCATCAGAATTTAATCCAAAGGCACAATGCCGACTTAAGAACAAGAGGACTGACACTCTAACTTTCTTTGATTTGAACCTCTCCTGTGAGTCCAGTTTTAGATTCCAATGCTTCACTTCAGGTTTACTGTTACCCTTGGACTTTCTTATTGACGGTGAAACACTGATATTGCATCCGAATATAATACAAAAGGCACAAAGCCGACTTAAGTACAAGAGGACTGACACTATAACTTTCTATGATTTGAACCTCTCCTGTAGGTCCAGTTTTAGATTCCGATGCTTCACTTCAGGTTTACTGTATCCCTTGGACGTTCTTATTAACGATGAAACACAGAAATTGCATTTGAATTTAATACAAAAGGCACAATGCCGACTTAAGTATAAGAGGACAGATACTCTAACTCTCTATGATTTGAACCTCTCCTGCGAGTCCAGTTTTAGATTCCGATGCTTCACTTCAGGTTTACTGTATACCTTGGACCTTCTCATTGACGATGAAACACAGAAATTGCATCCGAATTCAATACAAGAGGCACAATGCCAACTTAAGTACAAGAGGACTGACACTCTAAGTTTCTATGATTTGAACCTCTCCTGTGAGTCCAGTTTTAGCTTCCAATGCATCACTTTAGGTTTACTGTATCCCTAGGACCTTCTTATTGACGATGAAACACAAAAATTGCATCCGAATTCAATACAAAGTGCACAATGCCGACTTAGGTACAAGAGGACTGACACTCTAACATTCTATGATTTGAACCTCTCCTGTGAGTCCAGTTTTAGATTCCGATACTTCACTTCAGGTTTATTGTATATCTTGGACCTTCTTATTGACGATGAAACACAGAAATTGCTTCCGAATTTAATACAAAAGCCACAATGCCGACTTAAGTACAAGAGGACTGACACTCTAACTCTATATCATTTGAACCTCTCCTGTGAGTCCAGTTTTTGATTCCGATGCTTCACTTCAGGTTTACTGTATACCTTGGACCTTCTATTGACGCTGGAACACAGAAATTGCATCCGAATTTAATACAAAAGGCAAAATGCCGACTTAAGTACAAGAGGACTGACACTCTAACAGTCTATGATTTGAACCTCTCCTGTGAGTCCAGTTTTAGATTCCGATGCTTCACTTCAGGTTTACTGTATCCCTTAAACCTTCTTATTGACGATGAAACACAGAAATTGCATCCGAATTTAATACAAAAGGCACAATGGCGACTTAAGTACAAGAGGACTGACACTCCAACTTTCTTTGATTTGAACCTCTCCTGTGAGTCCAGTTTTGGATTCCAATGCTTCACTTCAGGTTTACTGTTACCTTTGGACTTTCTTATTGACGATGAAACACTGATATTGCATCCGAATATAATACAAAAGGCACTATGCCGACTTAAGTACAAGAGGACTGACACTATAACTTTCTATGATTTGAACCTCTCCTGTAGGTCCAGTTTTAGATTCCGATGCTTCACTTCAGGTTTACTGTATCCCTTGGACGTTCTTATTAACGATGAAACACAGAAATTGCATTTGAATTTAATACAAAAGGCACAATGCCGACTTAAGTATAAGAGGACAGATACTCTAACTCTCTATGATTTGAACCTCTCCTGCGAGTCCAGTTTTAGATTCCAATGCTTCACTTCAGGTTTACTGTATACCTTGGACCTTCTCATTGACGATGAAACACAGAAATTGCATCCGAATTTAATACAAGAGGCACAATGCCAACTTAAGTACAAGAGGACTGACACTCTAACTTTCTGTGATTGGAACCTCTCCTGTGAGTCCGGTTTTAGATTCCGATGCTTCACGTCAGGTTTACTGTATACCCTGGACCTTCTTATTGACGATGAAGCGCAGAAAATGCATCCGAATGTAATACAAGAGGCACAATGCCGACTTAAGTACAAGAGGCCTGACACCATCACTTTCTGTGATTTAAACCTCTCCTGTGGGTCCAGTTTTAGATTCCGATGCTTCACTTTGGGTTTACTGAATCCCTTGGACCTTCTTATTGACGGTGGAACACAGAAATTACATCCGAATTTAATACAAAAGCCACATTGCCGACTTAAGTACCAGAGGACTGACACTCTAACTTTCTGTGATTTAAACCTGCCCAGTGAGTCCAGTTTTAGATTTCGATGCTTCACTTCAGGTTAACTGTATACCTTGGACCTTCTTATTGACGATGAAACACAGAAATTGCAACCGAATTTAATACAAAAGGCACAATGCTGACGTAAGTACAAGAGGACTGACACTCGAACTTTATATGATTTGAACCACTCCTGCGAGTCCAGTTTTAGATTCCGATGCTTCACTTCAGGTTTACTGTACCTCTTGGACCTTCTTATATACGATGAAACTCAGAAATTGCAACTGAATTTAATACAAAAGGCACAATGACGACTTAAGTACAAGAGGACTGACACTCTAATTTTCTATGATTTAAACCTCTCCTGTGAGTCCAGTTTTACATTCAGATGCTTCACTTCAGGTTTACTGAGTACCTGGGACCATCTTATTGACTATGAAACACAGAAATCGCATCCGAATTTAATACAAAAGCACAATGCCGACTTAAGTACAAGAGGACTGACTCTCTAACTTTCAATGATTTAAACCTCTCCTGTGAGTCCAGTTTTAGATTCCGATGCTTCACTTGAGGTTTACTGTATCCCATGGACCTTCTTATTGACGATGAAACACAAAAATTGCATCCGAATTTAATACAAAAGGCACAATGCCGACTTAAGTACAAGAGGACTGACACTCTATGTTTCTATGATTTGAACCTCTCCTGTGAGTCCAGTTTTTGATTCCGATGAATCACTTCAGGTTTACTGTATCCCTAGGACCTTCTTATTGACGATGAAACACAGAAATTGCATCCGAACTTAATACAAAATGCACAATGCCGACTTAGGTACAAGATGACTGACACTCTAACTTTCTATGATTTGAACCTCTCCTGTAAGTACAGTTTTAGATTCCGATGCTTCACTTCAGGTTTATTGTATACCTTGGACCTTCTTATTGACGATGGAACACAGAAATTGCTTCCGAATTTAATACAAAATCCACAATGCCGACTTAAGTACAAGGGGACTGGCACTCTAACTCTATATGATTTGAACCTCTCCTGTGAGTCCAGTTTTAGATACGGATGCTTCACTTCAGGTTTACTGTATACCTTGGACTTTCTATTGACGATGGAACACAGAAATTGCATCCGAATTTGATACAAAAGGCAAAATGCCGACTTAAGTACAAGGGGACTGACACTCTAGCAATCTATGATTTGAACCTCTCCTGTGAGTCCAGTTTTAGATTCCGATGCTTCACTTCAGGTTTACTGTATCCCTTAAACCCTCTTATTCACGATGAACACAGAAATTGCGTCCAAATTTAATACAAAAGGCACAATGGCGACTTAAGTACAAGAGGACTGACACTCTAACTTTCTATGATTTGAACCACTCCTGTGAGTCCAGTTTTAGATTCCGATTCCTTACTTCAGGTTTACTGTATCCGTTGGACATACTTATTGACGATGAAACACAGAAACTGCATCAGAATTTAATCCAAAGGCACAATGCCGACTTAAGTACAAGAGGACTGACACTCTAACTTTCTTTGATTTGAACCTCTCCTGTGAGTCCAGTTTTAGATTCCAATGCTTCACTTCAGGTTTACTGTTACCCTTGGACTTTCTTATTGACGATGAAACACTGATATTGCATCCGAATATAATACAAAAGGCACAAAGCCGACTTAAGTACAAGAGGACTGACACTATAACTTTCTATGATTTGAACCTCTCCTGTAGGTCCAGTTTTAGATTCCGATGCTTCACTTCAGGTTTACTGTATACCTTGGACCTTCTCATTGACGATGAAACACAGAAATTGCATCCGAATTTAATACAAGAGGCACAATGCCAACTTAAGTACAAGAGGACTGACACTCTAACTTTCTGTGATTGGAACCTCTCCTGTGAGTCCGGTTTTAGATTCCGATGCTTCACGTCAGGTTTACTGTATACCCTGGACCTTCTTATTGACGATGAAGCGCAGAAAATGCATCCGAATGTAATACAAGAGGCACAATGCCGACTTAAGTACAAGAGGCCTGACACCATCACTTTCTGTGATTTAAACCTCTCCTGTGGGTCCAGTTTTAGATTCCGATGCTTCACTTTGGGTTTACTGAATCCCTTGGACCTTCTTATTGACGGTGGAACACAGAAATTACATCCGAATTTAATACAAAAGCCACATTGCCGACTTAAGTACCAGAGGACTGACACTCTAACTTTCTGTGATTTAAACCTGCCCAGTGAGTCCAGTTTTAGATTTCGATGCTTCACTTCAGGTTAACTGTATACCTTGGACCTTCTTATTGACGATGAAACACAGAAATTGCAACCGAATTTAATACAAAAGGCACAATGCTGACGTAAGTACAAGAGGACTGACACTCGAACTTTATATGATTTGAACCACTCCTGCGAGTCCAGTTTTAGATTCCGATGCTTCACTTCAGGTTTACTGTACCTCTTGGACCTTCTTATATACGATGAAACTCAGAAATTGCAACTGAATTTAATACAAAAGGCACAATGACGACTTAAGTACAAGAGGACTGACACTCTAATTTTCTATGATTTAAACCTCTCCTGTGAGTCCAGTTTTACATTCAGATGCTTCACTTCAGGTTTACTGAGTACCTGGGACCATCTTATTGACTATGAAACACAGAAATCGCATCCGAATTTAATACAAAAGCACAATGCCGACTTAAGTACAAGAGGACTGACTCTCTAACTTTCAATGATTTAAACCTCTCCTGTGAGTCCAGTTTTAGATTCCGATGCTTCACTTGAGGTTTACTGTATCCCATGGACCTTCTTATTGACGATGAAACACAAAAATTGCATCCGAATTTAATACAAAAGGCACAATGCCGACTTAAGTACAAGAGGACTGACACTCTATGTTTCTATGATTTGAACCTCTCCTGTGAGTCCAGTTTTTGATTCCGATGAATCACTTCAGGTTTACTGTATCCCTAGGACCTTCTTATTGACGATGAAACACAGAAATTGCATCCGAACTTAATACAAAATGCACAATGCCGACTTAGGTACAAGATGACTGACACTCTAACTTTCTATGATTTGAACCTCTCCTGTAAGTACAGTTTTAGATTCCGATGCTTCACTTCAGGTTTATTGTATACCTTGGACCTTCTTATTGACGATGGAACACAGAAATTGCTTCCGAATTTAATACAAAATCCACAATGCCGACTTAAGTACAAGGGGACTGGCACTCTAACTCTATATGATTTGAACCTCTCCTGTGAGTCCAGTTTTAGATACGGATGCTTCACTTCAGGTTTACTGTATACCTTGGACTTTCTATTGACGATGGAACACAGAAATTGCATCCGAATTTGATACAAAAGGCAAAATGCCGACTTAAGTACAAGGGGACTGACACTCTAGCAATCTATGATTTGAACCTCTCCTGTGAGTCCAGTTTTAGATTCCGATGCTTCACTTCAGGTTTACTGTATCCCTTAAACCCTCTTATTCACGATGAACACAGAAATTGCGTCCAAATTTAATACAAAAGGCACAATGGCGACTTAAGTACAAGAGGACTGACACTCTAACTTTCTATGATTTGAACCACTCCTGTGAGTCCAGTTTTAGATTCCGATTCCTTACTTCAGGTTTACTGTATCCGTTGGACATACTTATTGACGATGAAACACAGAAACTGCATCAGAATTTAATCCAAAGGCACAATGCCGACTTAAGTACAAGAGGACTGACACTCTAACTTTCTTTGATTTGAACCTCTCCTGTGAGTCCAGTTTTAGATTCCAATGCTTCACTTCAGGTTTACTGTTACCCTTGGACTTTCTTATTGACGATGAAACACTGATATTGCATCCGAATATAATACAAAAGGCACAAAGCCGACTTAAGTACAAGAGGACTGACACTATAACTTTCTATGATTTGAACCTCTCCTGTAGGTCCAGTTTTAGATTCCGATGCTTCACTTCAGGTTTACTGTATACCTTGGACCTTCTCATTGACGATGAAACACAGAAATTGCATCCGAATTTAATACAAGAGGCACAATGCCAACTTAAGTACAAGAGGACTGACACTCTAACTTTCTGTGATTGGAACCTCTCCTGTGAGTCCGGTTTTAGATTCCGATGCTTCACGTCAGGTTTACTGTATACCCTGGACCTTCTTATTGACGATGAAGCGCAGAAAATGCATCCGAATGTAATACAAAAGGCACAATGCCGACTTAAGTACAAGAGGCCTGACACTATCACTTTCTGTGATTAAAACCTCTCCTGTGGGTCCAGTTTTAGATTCCGATGCTTCACTTCAGGTTAACTGTATACCTTGGACCTTCTTATTGACGATGAAACACAGAAATTGCAACCGAATTTAATACAAAAGGCACAATGCTGACGTAAGTACAAGAGGACTGACACTCGAACTTTATATGATTTGAACCACTCCTGCGAGTCCAGTTTTAGATTCCGATGCTTCACTTCAGGTTTACTGTACCTCTTGGACCTTCTTATAGACGATGAAACTCAGAAATTGCAACTGAATTTAATACAAAAGGCACAATGCCGACTTAAGTACAAGAGGATTGAAACTCTAACTTTCAATGAATTGAACCTCTCCTGTGAGTCCAGTTTTAGTTGTCGATACTTCACTTCAGGTTTACTGTATACCTTGGACCTTGTTATTGACGATGAAACACAGAAATGGCATCCGAATTTAATACAAAAGGCACAATGACGACTTAAGTACAAGAGGACTGACATTCTAATTTTCTATGATTTAAACCTCTCCTGTGAGTCCAGTTTTACATTCAGATGCTTCACTTCAGGTTTACTGAGTACCTGGGACCATCTTATTGACTATGAAACACAGAAATCGCATCCGAATTTAATACAAAAGCACAATGCCGACTTAAGTACAAGAGGACTGACTCTCTAACTTTCAATGATTTAAACTTCTCCTGTGAGTCCAGTTTTAGATTCCGATGCTTCACTTGAGGTTTACTGTATCCCATGGACCTTGTTATTGACGATGAAACACAGAAATTGCATCCGAATTTAATACAAAAGGCACAATGCCGACTTAAGTACAAGAGGACTGACACTCTATGTTTCTATGATTTGAACCTCTCCTATGAGTCCCGTTTTTGATTCCGATGCATCACTTCAGGTTTACTGTATCCCTAGGACCTTCTTATTGACGATGAAACACAGAAATTGCATCCGAACTTAATACAAAATGCACAATGCCGACTTAGGTACAAGATGACTGACACTCTAACTTTCTATGATTTGAACCTCTCCTGTAAGTACAGTTTTAGATTCCGATGCTTCACTTCAGGTTTATTGTATACCTTGGACCTTCTTATTGACGATGGAACACAGAAATTGCTTCCGAATTTAATACAAAATCCACAATGCCGACTTAAGTACAAGGGGACTGGCACTCTCACTCTATATGATTTGAACCTCTCCTGTGAGTCCAGTTTTAGATACGGATGCTTCACTTCAGGTTTACTGTATACCTTGGACCTTCTATTGACGATGGAACACAGAAATTGCATCCGAATTTGATACAAAAGGCAAAATGCCGACTTAAGTACAAGGGGACTGACACTCTAGCAATCTATGATTTGAACCTCTCCTGTGAGTCCAGTTTTAGATTCCGATGCTTCACTTCAGGTTTACTGTATCCCTTAAACCCTCTTATTGACGATGAACACAGAAATTGCGTCCAAATTTAATACAAAAGGCACAATGGCGACTTAAGTACAAGAGGACTGACACTCTAACTTTCTATGATTTGAACCACTCCTCTGAGTCCAGTTTTAGATTCCGATTCCTTACTTCAGGTTTACTGTATCCGTTGGACATACTTATTGACGATGAAACACAGAAACTGCATCAGAATTTAATCCAAAGGCACAATGCCGACTTAAAAACAAGAGGACTGACACTCTAACTTTCTTTGATTTGAACCTCTCCTGTGAGTCCAGTTTTAGATTCCAATGCTTCACTTCAGGTTTACTGTTACCCTTGGACTTTCTTATTGACGATGAAACACTGATATTGCATCCAAATATAATACAAAAGGCA
This sequence comes from Schistocerca americana, assembly GCF_021461395.2. Taxonomy (NCBI): domain Eukaryota; kingdom Metazoa; phylum Arthropoda; class Insecta; order Orthoptera; family Acrididae; genus Schistocerca; species Schistocerca americana. Next base: position 72,616,406 of record NC_060121.1, on the reverse strand, counting down.
CAAAGCCGACTTAAGTACAAGAGGACTGACACTATAACTTTCTATGATTTTAACCTCTCCTGTAGGTCCAGTTTTAGATTCCGATGCTTCACTTCAGGTTTACTGTATCCCTTGGACGTTCTTATTGACGATGAAACACAGAAATTGCATCTGAATTTAATACAAAAGGCACAATGCCGACTTCAGTATAAGAGGACTGATACTCTAACTCTCTATGATTTGAACCTCTCCTGTGAGTCCAGTTTTAGATTCCGATGCTTCACTTCAGGTTTACTGTATACCTTGGACATTCTCATTGACGATGAAACACAGAAATTGCATCAGAATTTAATACAAGAGGCACAATGCCAACTTAAGTACAAGAGGACTGACACTCTAACTTTCTGTGATTGGAACCTCTCCTGTGAGTCCGGTTTTAGATTCCGATGCTTCACTTCAGGTTTACTGTACCTCTTGGACCTTCATATAGACGATGAAACTCAGAAATTGCAACCGAATTTAATACAAAAGGCACAATGCCGACTTAAGTACAAGAGGACTGACACTCTAACTTTCAATGAATTGAACCTCTCCTGTGAGTCCAGTTTTTGTTACCGATACTTCACTTCAGGTTTACTGTATACCTTGGACCTTCTTATTGACGATGAAACACAGAAATTGCATCCGAATATAATACAAAAGGCACAATGACGACTTAAGTACAAGAGGACTGACACTCTAATTTTCTATGATTTAAACCTCTCCTATGAGTCCAGTTTTAGATTCAGATGCTTCACTTCAGGTTTACTGAGTACCTGGGACCATCTTATTGACGATGAAACACAGAAATCGCATCCGAATATAATACAAAAGGCACAATGCCGACTTAAGTACAAGAGGACTGAAACTCTAACTTTCAATGATTTAAAACTCTCCTGTGAGTCCAGTTTTAGATTCCGATGCTACACTTTAGGTTTACTGTATCCCATGGACCTTCATATTGACGATGAAACACAGAAATTGCATCCGAATTTAATACAAAAGGCACAATGCCGACTTAAGTACAAGAGGACTGACACTCTATGTTTCTATGATTTGAACCTCTCCTGTGAGTCCAGTTTTTGATTCCAATGCATCACTTCAGGTTTACTGTATCCCTAGGACCTTCTTATTGACGATGAAACACAGAAATTGCATCCGAATTTAATACAAAATGCACAATGCCGACTTAGGTACAAGAGGACTGACACTCTAACTTTCTATGATTTGAACCTCTCCTGTAAGTACAGTTTTAGGTTCCGATGCTTCACTTCAGGTTTATTGTATACCTTGGACCTTCTTATTGACGATGGAACACAGAAATTGCTTCCGAATTTAATACAAAAGCCACAATGCCGACTTAAGTACAAGAGGACTGGCACTCTAACTCTATATGATTTGAACCTCTCCTGTGAGTCCAGTTTTAGATTCCGATGCTTCACTTCAGGTTTACTGTATACCTTGGACCTTCAATTGACGATGGAACACAGAAATTGCATCCGAATTTAATACAAAAGGCAAAATGCCGACTTAAGTACAAGGGGACTGACACTCTAGCAATCTATGATTTGAACCTCTCCTGTGAGTCCAGTTTTAGATTCCGATTCTTTACTTCAGGTTTACTGTATCCGTTGGACATACTTATTGACGATGAAACACAAAAACTGCATCAGAATTTAATCCAAAGGCACAATGCCGACTTAAGAACAAGAGGACTGACACTCTAACTTTCTTTGATTTGAACCTCCCCTGTGAGTCCAGTTTTAGATTCCAATGCTTCACTTCAGGTTTACTGTAACCCTTGGACTTTCTTATTGACGATGAAACACTGATATTGCAACCGAATATAATACAAAAGGCACAATGCCGACTTAAGTACAAGAGGACTGACACTATAACTTTCTATGATTTGAACCTCTCCTGTAGGTCCAGTTTTAGATTCCGATGCTTCACTTCAGGTTTACTGTATCCCTTGGACGTTCTTATTGACGATGAAACACAGAAATTGCATCTGAATTTAACACAAAATGCACAATGCCGACTTAAGTATAAGAGGACTGATACTCTTACTCTCTTTGATTTGAACCTCTCCTGTGAGTCCAGTTTTAGATTCCGATGCTTCACTTTGGGTTTACTCAATCCCTTGGACCTTCTTATTGACGATGAAACACAGAAATTACATCCGAATTTAATACAAAAGGCACATTGCCGACTTAAGTACCAGAGGACTGACACTCTAACTTTCTGTGATTTGAACCTCCCCAGTGAGTCCAGTTTTAGATTTCGATGCTTCACTTCAGGTTAACTGTATACCTGGGACCTTCTTATTGACGATGAAACACAGAAATGGCTACCGAATTTAATACAAAAGGCACAATGCTGACGTAAGTACAAGAGGACTGACACTCGAACTTTATATGATTTGAACCACTCCTGCGAGTCCAGTTTTAGATTCCGATGCTTCACGTCAGGTTTACTGTACCTCTTGGACCTTCTTATAGACGATGAAACTCAGAAATTGCATCCGAACGTAATACAAAAGGCACAATGCCGACTTAAGTACAAGAGGACTGACACCCTCACTCTCTGTGATTTAAACCTGTCCTGTGTGTCCGGTTTTAGATTCCGATGCTTCACTTTGGGTTTACTGAATCTCTTGGTCCTTCTTATTGGCGATGAAAGACAGAAATTACTTCCGAATTTAATACAAAAGGCACATTGCTGACTTAAGTACCAGAGGACTGACACTCTAACTTTCTGTGATTTGAACCTCCCCAGTGAGTCCAGTTTTAGATTTCGATGCTTCACTTCAGGTTAACTGTATACCTTTGACCTTCTTATTGACGATGAAACTCAGAAAATGCAACCGAATTTAATACAAATTCACAATGCCGACCTAAGTACAAGAGGACTGACCCTCTAACTTTCAATGAATTGAACCTCTCCTGTGAGTCCAGTTTTAGTTTCCGATGCTTCACTTCAGGTTTACTGTATACCTTGGACCTTCTTATTGACGATGAAACACAGAAATTGCATCCGAATTTAATACAAAAGGCCCAATGACGACTTAAGTACAAGAGGACTGACACTCTAATTTACTATGATTTGAACCTCTCCTGTGAGTCCAGTTTTAGATTCCGATGATACACTTCAGGTTTACTGTATACCTTGGACCTTCTTATTGACGATGAAACACAGAAATTGCATCCCAATTTAATACAAAAGGCACAATGCCGACTTAAGTATAAGAGGACTGATACTCTAACTTTCTATGATTTTCGCTTCTCCTGTGAGTCCAGTTTTGGATTCCGATGCTTCACTTCAGGTTTACTTTATCCCTTGGAGCTTCGTATTGACGATGAAACACAGAAATTGCATCCGAATTTAATACAACAGGCACAATGCCGACTTAAGTACAAGAGGACTGACACTCTAATTTTCTATGATTTGAACCTCTCCTGTGAGTCCAGTTGTAGATTCCGATGCTTCACTTCAGGTTTACTGTATACCTTGGACCTTCTAATTGACGATGAAACACAGAAATTGCATTCGAATTTAATACAAAAGGCACAATGCCGACTTAAGTACAAGAGGACTGACACTCTAACTTTCTATGATTTGAGCCTCTCCCGTGAGTTGAGTTTTAGATTCCGATGCTTCACTTCAGGTTTACTGTATACCTTGGACCTTATTATTGACGATGAAACACAGAAATTTCATCCGACTTTAATACCAAAAACACAATGCCGACGTAAGTACGAGAGGGCTGACACTCTAACATTCTATGATTTAAACCTCTCCTGTGAGTCCAGTTTTAGATCCCGATGCTTCGCTTGAGGTTTACTGTATACCTTGGACAAACTTAATGACGATGAAGCACAGAAATTGCATCCGAATTTATTACAAAACGCACAATGCCGACTTAAGTACAAGAGGACTGACTCTCTAACTTGCTACGATTTAAACCTCTCCTGTGAGTCCAGTTTTAGATTCCAATGCTTCACTTCAGGTTTACTGTTACCCTTGGACTTTCTTATTGACGATGAAACACTGATATTGCATCCGAATATAATACAAAAGGCACAATGCCGACTTAAGTACAGGAGGACTGACACTATAACTTTCTATGATTTGAACCTCTCCTGTAGGTCCAGTTTTAGATTCCGATGCTTCACTTCAGGTTTACTGTATCCCTTGGACGTTCTTATTGACGATGAAACACAGAAATTGCATCTGAATGTAATACAAAAGGCACAATGCCGACTTAAGTATATGAGGACTGATACTCTAACTCTCTATGATTTGAACCTCTCCTGTGAGTCCAGTTTTAGATTCCGATGCTTCACTTCAGGTTTACTGTATACCTTGGACCTTCTCATTGACGATGAAACACAGAAATTGCATCCGAATTTAATACAAGAGGCACAATGCCAACTTAAATACAAGAGGACTGACACTCTAACTTTCTGTGATTGGAACCTCTCCTGTGAGTCCAGTTTTAGATTCCGATGCTTCACTTCAGGTTTACTGTATACCCTGGACCTTCTTATTGTCGATGAAGCGCAGAAATTGCATCCGAATGTAATACAAAAGGCACAATGCCGACTTAAGTACAAGGGGACTGACACCCTCACTTTCTGTGATTTAAACCTCTCCTGTGAGTCCAGTTTTAGATTCTGATGCTTCACTTTGGGTTTACTGAATCCCTTGGACCTTCTTATTGACGATGAAACACAGAAATTACATCCGAATTTAATACTAAAGGCACATTGCCAACTTAAGTACCAGAGGACTGACACTCTAACTTTCTGTGATTTGAACCTCCTCAGTGAGTCCAGTTTTAGATTTCGATGCTTCACTTCAGGTTAACTGTATACCTTGGACCTTCTTATTGACGATGAAACACAGAAATTGCAACCGAATGTAATACAAAAGGCACAATGCTGACGTAAGTACAAGAGGACGGACACTCGAACTTTATATGATTTGAACCACTCCTGCGAGTCCAGTTTTAGATTCCGATGCTTCACTTCAGGTTTACTGTACCTCTTGGACCTTCTTATAGACGATGAAACTCAGAAATAGCAACCGAATTTAATACAAAAGGCACAATGCCGACTTAAGTACAAGAGGACTGACACTCTAACTTTCAATGAATTGATCCTCTCTTGTGAGTCCAGTTTTAGTTTCCGATACTTCACTTCAGGTTTACTGTATACCTTGGACCTTCTTATTGACGTTGAAGCACAGAAATTGCATCCGAATTTAATACAAAAGGCACAATGACGACTTAAGTACAAGAGGACTGACACACTAATTTTCTATGATTTAAACCTCTCCTGTGAGTCCAGTTTTAGATTCAGACGCTTCACTTCAGGTTTACTGAGTACCTGGGACCATCTTATTGACTATGAAACACAGAAATCGCATCCGAATGTAATACAAAAGGCACAATGCCGACTTAAGTACACGAGGACTGACTCTCTAACTTTCAATGATTTAAACCTCTCCTGTGAGTCCAGTTTTAGATTCCGATGCTTCACGTGAGGTTTACTGTATCCCATGGACCTTCTTATTGACGATGAAACACAGAAATTGCATCCGAATTTAATACTAAAGGCACAATGCCGACTTAAGTACAAGAGGACTGACACTCTATGTCTCTATGATTTGAACCTCTCCTGTGAGTCCAGTTTTTGATTCCGATGCATCACTTCAGGTTTACTGTATCCCTAAGGCCTTCTTATTGACGATGAAACACAGAAATTGCATCCGAATTTAATACAAAATGCACAATGCCGACTTAGGTACAAGAGGACTGACACTCTAACTTACTATGATTTGAACCTCTCCTGTAAGTACAGTTTTAGATTCAGATGCTTCACTTCAGGTTTACTGTGTACCTTGGACCTTCTTATTGACGATGGAACACAGAAATTGCTTCCGAATTTAATACAAAAGCCACAATGCCGACTTAAGTACAAGAGGACTGACACTCTAACTCTTTCTGATTTGAACCTCTCCTGTGAGTCCAGTTTTAGATTCCGATGCTTCACGTGAGGTTTACTGTATCCCATGGCCCCTCTTATTGACGATGAAACACAGAAATTGCATCCGAATTTAATACAAAAGGCACAATGCCGACTTAAGTACCAGAGGACTGACACTCTAACTTTCTATGATTTGAACCTCTCCTGTAGGTCCAGTTTTAGATTCCGATGCTTCACTTCAGGTTTACTGTATCCCTTGGACGTTCTTATTGACGATGAAAGACAGAAATTGCATCTGAATTTAATACAAAAGGCACAATGCCGACTTAAGTATAAGAGGACTGATACTCTAACTCTCTATGATTTGAACCTCTCCTGTGAGTCCAGTTTTAGATTCCGATGCTTCACTTCAGGTTTACTGTATACCTTGGACCTTCTCATTGACGATGAAACACAGAAATTGCATCCGAATTTAATACAAAAGGTACAATACCGACTTAAGTACAAGAGGACTGACACCCTTACTTTCTATGATTTAAACCTCTCCTGTTAGTCCAGTTTTAAATTCCGATGCTTCACTTCAGGTTTACTGTATACCTTGGAACTTCTTATTGACGATGAAACAAAGAAATTGCATCCGAATTTAATTTAAAAGCCACAATGCCGACTCAAGTCCAAGAGGACTGACAGTCTAACTGTCTATGATTTAAACCCCTCCTGTGAGTTGAGTATTAGATTCCGATGCTTCACTTCATGTTTACTGTATTCCTTGGGCCTTCTTATTGACGATGAAACACAGAAATTGTATCCGAATTTAATACAAAAGGCACAATGACGACTTAATTATAAGAGGACTGACTCTCTAACTATCTATGATTTTAACCCCTCGTGTTAGTTCAGTTATAGATTATGAGGCATCACTTCAGGTTTACCGTATATCTTGGACCTTCTTATTGACGATGAAACACAGAAATTGCATCCGAATTTAATACAAAAAGCACAATGCCGACTTAAGTACAAGAGGACTGACACTCTAACTTTCTATGATTTAAACCTCTCCTGTGAGTCCAGTTTTAGATTCTGATGCTTCACTTCAGGTTTACTGTATACCTTGGACCTTCTTATTGAGATGAAACACAGAAATACCATCGGAATTTAATACATAAGGCACAATGCCGACTTAAGTACGAGAGGACTGACACTCTAACTTTCTATGATTTAAAACTCTCCTGTGAATTCAGTTTTAGATTCCGATGCTTCACTTCGGGTTTACTGTATACCTTGGACCTTCTTATTGACGATGGAGCACAGAAATTGCAACCGATCTTAATACAAAAGGCACAATGCCGACTTAAGTACAAGAGGATTGACACTGTCACTTTCTATTATTTAAACCTCTCCTGTGAGTCCAGTTTTAGATTCAGATGCTTCACTTCAGGTGTACTGTATTACTTGGTCCTTCGTTTTGACGATGAAACACAGAATCTGCATCCGAATTTAATTTAATAGGCACAATGCCGACTTAAGTACAAGAGGACTGACACTCTAACTGTCTATGATTTGAACCTCTCCTGTGAGTCCAGTTTTAGATTCCGATGCTTCACTTCAGATTAACTGTATACCAAGGACCTTCTTATTGACTATGAAACACAGAAATTGCTTCCGAATTTAATACAAAATGCACAATGCCGACTTAAGTACAAGAGGACTGACACTCTAACTTTCTATGATTTGAACCACACCTGTAAGTTGAGTTTTAGATTCCGATGTTTCAGTTCAGGTTTGCAGTATACCTTGGACCATCCTCTTGACGATGAAACACAGAAATTGCATCCGAATTTAATACAAAAGGACCAATGCCGACTTAAGTACAAGAGGACTGACACTCTAATTTTCTATGATTTGAACCTCTCCTGTGAGTTGGGTTTTAGATTCCGATGCTTCACTTCAGGTTTACTGTACACCTTGGAATTTCTTATTGACGATGAAACACAGAAATTGCATCCGAATTTAATACAAAAGGCACAATGCCGACTTAAGTACAAGAGGACTGACACTCTAGCTTTCTATGATTGGAACCCCTCCTGTGAGTCCAGTTTTAGATTCCGATGCCTCCCTCCAGGTTTACTGTATCCCTTGGACCATCTTAATGACGATGACACGCAGATATTGCATCCGAATTTAATACAAAAGGCACAATGCCGTCTTAAGTACAAGAGGACTGATACTCTAACTTTCTATGATTTAAACCTCTCCTGTGAGTTAAGTTTGAGATTCCAATGCTTCACTTCAGGTTTACAGTAAACCTTGGACCTTGTTATTGACAATGAAACACAGAAATTGCATCCGAATTTAATACAAAGGGCACAATGCTGACTTAAGTACAAGGGGACCGACACTCTAACTTTGTATGATTTAAACCTCTCCTGTTAGTCCAGTTTTAGTTTCCGATGCTTCACTTCAGATTTACTGTATCAATTGGACCTTCGTATTGACGATGAAACACAGAAATTGCATCCGAATGTAATACAAAAGGCACAATGCCGACTTAAGTACAAGAGGACTGACACTCCACTTTTCTATGATTTGAACCTTTCCTGTGAGTTGTGTTTTAGAATCCGATGCTTCACTTCAGGTGCACTGTATAGCTTGGACCTTCTTATTGATGATGAAACACAGAAATTGTATCCGAATGTAATACAAAACGCTAAATGCAGACTTATGTACAAGAGGACTGACACTCTAACGTTCTATGATTTAAACCTCTCCTGTGAGTCCAGGTTTTGATTCCGATGCTTTACTTCAGGTTTACAGTATCCCATGGACCTTCTTATTATCGATGAAACACAGAAACGGCATCCGAATTAATACAAAAGGCACAATGCCGACTTAAGTACAAGAGGACTGACACTCTAACTTTATATGATTTGAACCTCTCCTGTGAGTCCAGTTTTAGATTCCGATGCTTCCCTTCAGGTTTACTGTATACCTTGGACCATCTTATTGACGATGACACGGAAATTGCATCCGAATTTAATACAAAAGGCACAATGCCGTCTTAAGTACAAGAGGACTGACACTCTAACTTTTTTTGATTTAAACCTCTCCTGTGAGTTGAGTTTTAGATTCCGAAGCTTCACTTCAGGTTTACTGTATACCTTGGACCTTCTTATTGACGATGAAGCACAGGAATTGCATCCGAATTTAATACAAAGGGCGACAATGCCGACTTAAGTATAAGAGAACCGACACTCTAACTTTCTATGATTTAAACCTCTCCTGTTAGTCCAGTTTTAGATTCCGATGCTTCACTTCAGGTTTACTGTATACCTTGGACCTTCTCATTGACGATGAAACACAGAAATTGCATCCGAATTTAATACAAAAGGCACAATGCCGACTTAAGTACAAGAAAACTGACACTCTAACTTTCTATGATTTAAACCTCTCCTGTGAGTCCAGTTTTAGATTCCGATGCTTCACTTAAGGTTTGCTGTATACCTTGGACCCTCTTATTGACGATGAAACACAGATATTGCATCGGAATTTAATACAAAAGGCACAATCCCGACTTAAGTACGAGAGGACTGACACTCTAACTTACTATGATTTAAACGTCTCCTGTGAGTCCAGTTTTAGATTCCGATGCCTCACTTCAGGTTTACTCTATCCCTTGGACCATCTTATTGACGATGAAACACAGAAATTGCATCCGAATTTAATACAAACGGCACAATGCTGACTTAAGTAAAAGATGATTGACATTCTAACTTTCTGTGATTTGAACCTCTCCTGCGTGTCCAGTTTTAGATTCTGATGTTTCACTTCAGGTTTACTGTATCCCTTGGACCTTCTTTTTGACGATGAACACAAAAATTGCATCCGAATTTATTACAAAAGGCACAATGCCGACTTAAGTACAAGAGGGCTGACGCTCTAATTTTCTATGATTTGAACCACTCCTGTGAGTCCAGTTTTAGATTCCGATGCTTCACTTCATGTTTACTGTATCAATTGGACATTCGTATTGACGAAGAAACACAGAAATTGCATCCGAATTTAATACAAAAGGCACAATGCCGACTTAAGTAAAAGAATACTGACACTCTAATATTCTATTATTTGAATCTCTCCTGTGAGTCCAGTTTTAGATTCCGATGCTTCACTTCACGTTTACTGTATCCCTTATACCTCCTTTTTGACGATGAACACAGAAATTGCATCCGAATTTAATACAAAATGCACAATGTCGACTTAAGTCCAAGTGGACTGACACTCTAACTTTCTATGATTTAAACCTCTCCAGTGAGTCCACTTTTAGATTCCGATGCTCACTTCAGGTTTACTGTATACATTAAACCTTCTTATTGACGATGAAGCCCAGAAATTGCATCCGAACTTATTACAAAAGGCACAATTCCGACTTAAGTACAAGAGGACTGACACTCTAACTTTCTATGAGATGGACCTATCCTGTGAGTTGAGTTTAAGATTCCGATGCTTTACTTCAGGTTTACTGTATACCTTGGACTTTCTTATTGACGATGAAACACAGAAATTGCATCCGAATTTAATACAAAAGGCACAATACCGACTTAAGTACAAGAGGACTGACACTCTAACTTTCTATGAGATAGACACAGCCTGTGAGTTGAGGTTAAGATTCCGATGCTTTACATCAGGTTTACTGTATACCTTGGACCTTCTTATTGACGATGAATCACAGAAATTGCATCCGAATTTAATACAAAAGGCACAATGCCGACATAAGTGCAAGAAGACTGACACTCTAACTTTCTATGATTTGAACCTCTCCTGTGAGTCCAGTTATAGATTCCGATGCTACACTTCAGGTTTACTGTATACCTTGGACCTTCTTATTGTCGATGAAACACAGAAATTGCATCCGAATTTAATACAAAAGGCAAATGCCGACTTGAGTATATGAGGACTGACACTCTAACTTGCGAAGACTTGAACCTCTCCTTTGAGTCCAGTTTTAGATTCCGATGCTTCACTTCAGGTTTACTGTAGCCCTTGGACCGTCTTATTGCTGATGAGACACAGAAATTGCATCCGAATGTAATACAAAAGGCACAATGCCGACTTAAGTACAAGAGGACTGACACTCCACTTTTCTATGATTTGAACCTTTCCTGTGAGTTGTGTTTTAGATTCCGATGCTTCACTTCAGGTGCACTGTATACCTTGGACCTTCTTATTGATGATGAAACACAGAAATTGTATCCGAATGTAATACAAAACGCACAATGCAGACTTATGTACAAGAGGACTGACACTCTAACGTTCTATGATTTAAACCTCTCCTGTGAGTCCAGGTTTAGATTCCGATGCCTTTCTTCAGGTTTACAGTATCCCATGGACCTTCTTATTATTGATGAAACACAGAAACGGCATCCGAATTAATACAAAAGGCACAATGCCAACTTAAGTACAAGAGGACTGACACTCTAACTTTATATGATTTGAACGTCTCCTGTGAGTCCAGTTTTAGATTCCGATGCTTCCCTTCAGGTTTACTGTATACCTTGGACCATCTTATTGACGATGACACACGGAAATTGCATCCGAATTTAATACAAAAGGCACAATGCCGTCTTAAGTACAAGAGGACTGACACTCTAACCTTTTATGATTTAAACCTCTCCTGTGAGTTGAGTTTTAGATTCCGATGCTTCACTTCAGGTTTACTGTATACCTTGGACCTTCTTATTGACGATGAAGCACAGAAATTGCATAGGAATTTAATACAAAGGGCGACAATGCCGACTTAAGTATAAGAGGACCGTCACTCTAACTTTCTATGATTTAAACCTCTCCTGTGAGTCCAGTTTTAGATTCCGATGCTTCACTTCAGGTTTACTGTATACCTTGGACCTTCTCTTTGACGATGAAACACAGAAATTGCATCCGAATTTAATACAAAATGCACAATGCCGACTTAAGTACAAGAAAACTGAATCTCTAACTTTCTATGATTTAAACCTCTCCTGTGAGTCCTATTTTAGATTCCGATGCTTCACTTCAGGTTTGCTGTATACCTTGGGCCCTCTTATTGACGATGAAACACAGATATTGCATCGGAATTTAATACAAAAGGCACAATGCCGACTTAAGTACGAGAGGACTGACACTCTAACTTACTATGATTTAAACCTCTCCTGTGAGTCCAGTTTTAGATTCCGATGCCTCACTTCAGGTTTACTCTATCCCTTGGACCTTCTTATTGACGATGAAACACAGAAATTGCATATGAATTTAATACAAACGGCACAATGCTGACTTAAGTAAAAGATGATTGACATTCTAACTTTCTGTGATTTGAACCTCTCCTGCGTGTCCAGTTTTAGATTCTGATGTTTCACTTCAGGTTTACTGTATCCCTTGGACCTTCTTTTTGACGATGAACACAAAAATTGCATCCGAATTTAATACAAAAGGCACAATGCCGACTTAAGTACAAGAGGGCTGACACTCTAATTTTCTATGATTTGAACCACTCCTGTGAGTCCAGTTTTAGATTCCGATGCTTCACTTCAGGTTTACTGTATACTTTAAACCTTCTTATTGACGATGAAACACAGAAATTACATCCGAATTTAATACAAAAGGCACAATGCCGACGTAAGTACAAGAAGACTGACACTCTAACTTTCTATGATTTGAACCTCTCCTGTGAGTCCAGTTATAGATTCCGATGCTACACTTCAGGTTTACTGTATACCTTGGACCTTCTTATTGTCGATGAAACACAGAAATTGCATCCGAATTTAATACAAAAGGCAAATGCCGACTTGAGTTGAAGAGGACTGACACTCTAACTTGCGATGACTTGAACCTCTCCTTTGAGTCCAGTTTTAGATTCCGATGCTTCACTTCAGGTTTACTGTAGCCCTTGGACCTTCTTATTGCCGATGAGACACAGAAATTGAATCCGAAAGTAATACAAGAGGCACAATGCCGACTTAAGTACAAGAGGACTGACACTCCAGTTTTCTATGATTTGAACCTTTCCTGTGAGTTGTGTTTTACATTCCGATGCTTCACTTCAGGTGCACTGTATACCTTGGACCTTCTTATTGATGATGAAACACAGAAATTGTATCCGAATGTAATACAAAGCGCACAATGCAGACTTATGTACAAGAGGACTGAAACTCTAACTTTCTATGATATGAACCTCTCCTGTGAGTCCAGTTTTAGATTCCGATGCTTCACCTCAGGTTTACTGTATACCTAGGACCTTCTTATTGCCGATGAAACACAGAGATTGCATCCGAATTTAATACAAAAGGCACAATGCCGACTTAAGTACAAGAGGACTGACATTCTAACTTTCTATGATTTGAACCTCTCCTGTGAGTCCAGTTTTAGATTCCGATGCCTCACTTCAGGTTTACTGTATCCCTAGGACCTTCTTATTGACGATGAAACACAGAAATTGCATCCGAATTTAATACAAAAGGCACAATGCCGACTTAAGTACAGGACGTTTGACACTCTACTTTCCTATAATTTGAACCTCTCCTGTGAGTTGAGTTTTAGATTCCGATGCTTCACTTCAGGTGTACTGTATACCTTGGACCTTCTTATTGACGATGAAACACAGAAATTGCATCCGAATTTAATACAAAACGCACAAGGCGACGTAAGTACAAGAGGACTGACACTCAAACGTTCTATGATTTAAAACTCTCCTGTGAGTCCAGGTTTAGATTCGGATGCTTCCCTTCAGGTTTTCTGTATCCCTTGGTCTATCTTATTGACGATGACACACAGAAATTGCATCCGAATTTAATACAAAATGCACAATGCAGTCTTAAGTACAAGAGGACTGACACTCTAACTTTCTATGATTTAAACCTCTCCTGTGAGTTGAGTTTTAGATTCCGATGCTTCACTTCAGGTTTACTGTATATCTTGGACATTCTTATTGACGATGAAACACAGAAATTGCATCCGAATTTAATACAAAGGGCACAATGCCGACTTAAGTACAAGAGGACCGACACTCTAAATTTCTATGATTTAAACCTCTCCTGTGAGTCCAGTTTTAGATTCCGATGCTTCACTTCAGGTTTACTGTATACCTTGGACCTCCTTATTGACGATGAAACACAGAAATTACATCCGAATTTAATACAAAGGGCACAATGCCGACTTAAGTAGAAGAGGACCGACACTCTAACTTTCTATGATTTAAACCTCTCCTGTGAGTCCAGTTTTAGATTCCGATGCTTCACTTCAGGTTTACTGTATACCTTGAACCTTCTCATTGACGATGAAACACAGAAATTGCTTCCGAATTTAATACAAAAGGCACAATGCCGACTTAAGTACAAGAGGACTGACACTCTAACTTTCTATGATTTAAACCTCTCCTGTGAGTCCAGTTTTAGATTCCGATGCTTCACTTCAGGTTTGGTGTATACCTTGGACCCTCTTATTGACGATGAAACACAGAAATTGCATCGGAATTTAATACAAAAGGCACAATGCCGACTTAAGTACGAGAGAACTGACACTCTAACTTACTATGATTTAAACCTCTCCTGTGAGTCCAGTTATAGATTCCGATGCTTCACTTCAATCTTACTCTATACCTTGTCCCTTCTTATTGACGATGAAATACAGAAGTTGCATCCGAATTTAATACAAAAGACACAATGCCGACTTAAGTACAGGAGAACTGACATTATACTTTTCTATGATTTGAACCTCTCCTGTGAGTTGTGTTTTAGATCCCGATGCTTCACTTCAGGTGTACTGTATACCTTGGACCTTCTTATTGACGATGAAACTCAGATATTGCATCCGAATGTAATACAAAACGCACAATGCGGACTTATGTACAAGAGGACTGACACTCTAACGTTCTATGATTTAAACCCCTCCTGTGAGTCCAGGTTTAGATTCCGATGCTTTACTTCAGGTTCACAGTATACCATGGACCTTCTTATTAACGATGAAACACAGAAATGGCATCCGAATTAATACAAAATGCACAATGCCGACTTAAGTACAAGAGGACTGAAACTCTAACTTTCTATGATTGGAACCTTTCCTGTGAGTCCAGTTTTAGATTCCAATGCTTCACTTCAGGTTTACTGTATACCTTGGACCTTCTTATTGCCGATGAAACACAGAGATTGCATCCGAATTTAATACAAAAGGCACAATGCCGACATAAGTACAAGAGGACTGACAATCTAACTTTCTATGATTTGAACCTGTCCTTTGGGTCCAGTTTTAGATTCCGATGCCTCACTTCAGGTTTACTGTATCCCCTGGACCTTCTTATTGACGATGACACACAGAAATTGCATCCGAATTTAATACAAAAGGCACAATGCCGACTTAAGTACAAGAGGGCTGACACTCTAACTTTCTATGATTTGAACCTCTTCTGTGTGTCCAGTTTTAGATTCTGATGCTTTACTTCAGGTTTACTGTATCCCTTGGATCTTCTTTTTGACGATGAACACAAAAATTGCATCCGAATTTAATACAAAAGGCACAATGCCGACTTCAGTACAAGAGGGCTGACACTCTAATTTTCTATGATGTGAACCACTCCTGTGAGTCCAGTTTTAGATTCCGATGCTTCACTTCAGGTTTACAGTATCAATTGGACATTCGTATTGACGATGAAACACAGAAATTGCATCCGAATTTAATACAAAAGACACAATGTCGGCTTAAGTACAAGAGGATTGACACTCTTAACTTTCTATGATTTGAACCTCTCCTGTGAGTCCCGGTTTTTGATTCCGATGCTTCACTTCAGGTTTACTGTATACCTTGGGCCTTCTTATTGACGATGAAACACAGAAATTGCATCCGAATTTAATACAAAATGCACAATGTCGACTTAAGTCCAAGTGGACTAACACTCTAACTTTCTATAATTTAAACCTCTCCTGTGAGTCCAGTTTTAGATTCCGATGCTTCACTTCAGGTTTACTGTATAGATTGGACCTTCTTATTGACGATGAAGCCCAGAAATTGCATCCAAACTTATTACAAAAGGCACAATTCCGACTTAAGTAAAAGAGGAGTGACACTCTAACTTTCTATGATTTGAACCTCTCCTGTGAGTCCAGTTATAGATTCCGATGCTTCACTTCAGGTTTACTGTATACCTTGGACCTTCTTATTGACGATGAAACACAGAAATTGCATCCGAATTTAATACAAAAGGCACAATGCCGTCTTAAGTACAAGAGGACTGACTCTCTAACTTTCTATGATTTAAACCTCTCCTGTGAGTCCAGTTTTAGATTCCGATGCTTCACTTCAGGTTTGTTGTATACCTTGGACCCTCCTATTGACGATGAAACACAGAAATTGCATCGGAATTTAATATAAAAGGCACAATGCCGACTTAAGTAGGAGAGGACTGACACTCTAATTTACTATGATTTAAACCTCTCCTGTGTGTACAGTTATAGATTCCGATGCTTCACTTCAATCTTACTGTATACCTTGGCCCATCTTATTGACGATGTAACACAGAATTTGCATCCGAATTTAATACAAAAGGCACAATGCGGACTTAAGTACAGGACGTTTCACACTCTACATTTCTATAATTTGAACCTCTCCTGTGTGTTGAATTTTAGATTCCGATGCTTCACTTCAGGTGTACTGTATACCTTGGACCTTCTTATTGACGATGAAACACAGAAATTGCATCCGAATTTAATACAAAACGCACAAGCCGACGTAAGTACAAGAGGACTGACACTCTAACGTTCTATGATTTAAAACTCTCCTGTGAGTCCAGGTTTAGATTCGGATGCTTCCCTTCAGGTTTACTGTATCCCTTGGTCCATCTTATTGACGATGACACACAGAAATTGCATCCGAATTTAATACAAAAGGCACAATGCCGTCTTAAGTACAAGAGGACTGACACTCTAACTTTCTATGATTGAAACCTCTCCTGTGAGTTGAGTTTTAGATTCCGATGCTTCACTTCAGGTTTACTGTATATCTTGGACATTCTTATTGACGATGAAACACAGAAATTGCATCCGAATTTAATACAAAGGGGCAATGCCGACTTAAGTACAAGAGGACCGACACTCTAAATTTCTATTATTTAAACCTCTCCTGTGAGTCCAGCTTTAGATTCCGATGCTTCACTTCAGGTTTACTGTATACCTTGGACCTCCTTATTGACGATGAAACACAGAAATTACATCCTAATTTAGTACAAAGGGCACAATGCCGACTTAAGTAGAAGAGGACCGACACTCCAACTTTCTATGATTTAAACCTCTCCTGTGAGTCCAGTTTTGGATTCCGATGCTTCACTTCAGGTTTACTGTATACCTTGGACCTTCTCATTGACGATGAAACACAGAAATTGCTTCCGAATTTAATACAGAAGGCACAATGCCGACTTAAGTACAAGAGGACTGACACTCTAACTTTCTATGATTTAAACCTCTCCTGTGAGTCCAGTTTTAGATTCCGATGCTTCACTTCAGGTTTGCTGTATACCTTGGACCCTCTTATTGACGATGAAACACAGAAATTGCATCGGAATTTAATACAAAAGGCACAATGCCGACTTAAGTACGAGAGAACTGACACTCTAACTTACTATGATTTAAACCTCTCCTGTGAGTCCAGTTATAAATTCCGATGCTTCACTTCAATCTTACTCTATACCTTGTCCCTTCTTATTGACGATGAAACACAGAAGTTGCATCCGAATTTAATACAAAAGACACAATGCCGACTTAAGTACAAAAGGACTGACATTATACTTTTCTATGATTTGAACCTCTCCAGTGAGTTGTGTTTTAGATCCCGATGCTTCACTTCAGGTGTACTGTATACCTTGGACCTCCTTATTGACGATGAAACACAGATATTGCATCCGAATGTAATACAAAACGCACAATGCAGACTTATGTACAAGAGGACTGACACTCTAACGTTCTATGATTTAAACCTCTCCTGTGAGTCCAGATTTAGATTCCGATGCTTTACTTCAGGTTTACAGTATACCATGGACCTTCTTACTAACGATGAAACACAGAAATGGCATCCGAATTAATACAAAATGCACAATGCCGACTTAAGTAGAAGAGGACGGACACTCTAACTTTCTATGATTTGAACCTCTCCTGTGAGTCCCGTTTTTGATTCCGATGCTTCACTTCAGGTTTACTGTATACCTTGGGCCTTCGTATTGACGATAAAACTCAGAAATTGCATCCGAATTTAATACAAAATGCACTTTGTCGACTTAAGTCCAAGTGGACTGACACTCTAACTTTCTATAATTTAAACCTCTCCTGTGAGTCCAGTTTTAGATTCCGATGCTTCACTTCAGGTTTACTGTATAGATTGGACGTTCTTATTGACGATGAAGCCCAGAAATTGCATCCGAACTTATTACAAAGGGCACAATTCCGACATAAGTAAAAGAGGAGTGACACTCTGACTTTCTATGATTTGAACCTCTCCTGTGAGTCCAGTTATAGATTCCGATGCTTCACTTCAGGTTTACTGTATACCTTGGACCTTCTTATTGACGATGAAACACAAAAATTGCATCCGAATTTAATAAAAAAGTCACAATGCTGTCTTAAGTACAAGAGGACTGACACTCTAACTTTCTATGATTTGAACCTCTCCTGTGAGTTGAGTTTTAGATTCCGATGCTTCACTTCAGGTTTACTGTATACCTTGGACCTTCTTATTGACGATGAAACACAGAAATTGCATCCGAATGTAATACAAAACGCACAATGCAGACTTATGTACAAGAGGACTGACACTCTAACTTTGTATGATTTAAACCTCTCCTGTGAGTCCAGTTTTAGATTCCGATGCTTCACTTCAGTTTTACTGTATCCCTTGGACCTTCTTATTGCCGATGAAACACAGAAATTGCATCCGAATGTAACACAAAAGGCACAATGCCGACTTAAGTACTAGATAACTGACACTCTACATTTCTATGATTTGAACCTATCCTGTGAGTTGAGTTTTAGATTCCGATGCTTCACTTCAGGTGTACTGTATACCTTGGACCTTCTTATTGACGATGAAAGTCAGAAATTGCATCCGAATTTAATACAAAAGGCAAATGCCTTCTTGAGTAGAAGAGGACTGACACACTAGCTTTCGATGACTTGAACCTCTGCTTTGAGTCCAGTTTTAGATTCCAATGCTTCACTTCAGGTTTACTGTATACCTTGAACTTTCTTATTGACGATGAAACACAGAAATTGCATTCGAATTTAATACAAAAGGCACAATGCCGACTTAAGTATAAGAAGACTGACACTCCAACTTTCTATGATTTAAACCACTCCTGTGAGTCCAGTTTTAGATTCCGATGCTTCACTTCAGGTTTACTGTATTCCTTGAACGTTCATATTGACGATGAAACACAGAAATTGCATTCAAATTTAATACAAAACGCACAATGCTGACTTAAGTACAAGTCGACTAACACTCTAACTTGCTATGATTTAATCCTCTCGTGTGAGTTCAGTTTTAGATTCCGATGCTTCACTTCAGGTTTACTGTATACCCTGGACCTTCTTATTGACGATGAAACACAGAATTTGCATCCGAATTTAATACAAAAGGCACAATGCCGACTTAAGTACAAGAGGACTGACACTCCAACTATCTGTGATTTAAACCTCTCCTGGGAGTCCAGTTTAACAATCCGATGCTTCACTTCAGGATTACTGTATACCTTGGACCTTCTCATTGACGATGAAACACAGAAATTGCATCCGAATTTAATACAAAAGGCACAATGCAGACTTAAGTACAAGAGGACTGACACTCTAACTTTCTATGATTTAAACCTATCCTGTAAGTCCAGTTTTAGATTCCGATGCTTCACTTCAGGTTTGTTGTATACCTTGGACCCTCTTATTGACGATGAAACACAGAAATTGCATCGGAATTTAATACAAAAGGCACAATGCCGACTTAAGTACGAGAGGACTGACACTCTAACTTACTATGATTTAAACCTCTCCTGTGTGTCCAGTTATAGATTCCGATGCTTCACTTCAATCTTACTGTATACCTTGGCCCTTCTTATTGACGATGAAACACAGAAATTGCATCCGAATTTAATACAAAAGGCACAATGCCTACTTAAGTACAGGACGTTTGACACTCTACTTTTCTATAATTTGAACCTCTCCTGTGAGTTGAGTTTTAGATTCCGATGCTTCACTTCAGGTGTACTGTATACCTTGGACCTTCATATTGACGATGAAACAAAGAAATTGCATCCAAATTTAATACAAAACGCACAAGCCGACGTAAGTACAAGAGGACAGACACTCTAACGTTCTATGATATAAAACTCTCCAGTGAGTCCAGGTTTAGATTCGGATGCTTCCCTTCAGGTTTACTGTATCCCTTGGTCCATCTTATTGACGATGACACACAGAAATTGCATCCGAATTTAATACAAAAGGCACAATGCCGTCTTAAGTACAAGAGGACTGGCACTCTAACTTTCTATGATTTAAACCTCTCCTGTGAGTTGAGTTTTAGATTCCGATGCTTCACTTCAGGTTTACTGTATATCTCGGACATTCTTATTGACGATGACACACAGAAATTGCATCCGAATTTAATACAAAGGGCACAATGCCGACTTAAGTACAAGAGGACCGACACTCTAAATTTCTATGATTTAAACCTCTCCTGTGAGTCCAGTTTTAGATTCCGATGCTTCACTTCAGGTTTACTGTATACCTTGGACCTCCTTATTGACGATGAAACACAGAAATTACATCCGAATTTAATACAAAGGGCACAATGCCGAATTAAGTAGAAGAGGACCGACACTCTAACTTTCTATGATTTAAACCTCTCCAGTGAGTCCAGTTTTAGATTACGATGCTTCACTTCAGGTTTACTGTATACCTTGGACCTTCTCATTGACGATGAAAGACAGAAATTGCTTCCGAATTTAATACAAAAGGCACAATGCCGACTTAAGTACAAGAGGACTGACACTCTAACTTTCTATGATTTAAACCTCTCCTGTGAGTCCAGTTTTAGATTCCAATGCTTCACTTCAGGTTTGCTGTATACCTTGGACCCTCTTATTGACGATGAAACACAGAAATTGCATCGGAATTTAATACAAAAGGCACAATGCCGACTTAAGTACCAGATAACTGACACTCTAACGTACTATGATTTAAACCTCTCCTGTGAGTCCAGTTATAGATTCCGATTCTTCACTTCAATCTTACTCTATACCTTGTCCCTTCTTATTGACGATGAAACACCGAAGTTGCATCCGAATTTAATACAAAAGACACAATGCCGACTTAAGTACAAGAGGACTGACATTATACTTTTCTATGATTTGAACCTCTCCTGTGAGTTGTGTTTTAGATCCCGATGCTTCACTTCAGGTGTACTGTATACCTTGGACCTTCTTATTGACGATGAAACACAGATATTGCATCCGAATGTAATACAAAACGCACAATGCAGACTTATGTACAAGAGGACTGACACTCTAACGTTCTATGATTTAAACCTCTCCTGTGAGTCCAGGTTTAGATTCCGATGCTTTACTTCAGGTTTACAGTATACCATGGACCTTCTTACTAACGATGAAACACAGAAATGGCATCCGAATTAATACAAAATGCACAATGCCGACTTAAGTAGAAGAGGACCGACACTCTAACTTTCTATGATTTGAACCTCTCCTGTGAGTCCAGTTTTAGATTCCGATGCCTCACTTCAGGTTTACTATATCCCCTGGACTTTCTTATTGACGATGACACACAGAAATTGCATCCGAATTTAATACAAAAGGCACATTGCCGACTTAAGTACAAGAGGGCTGACACACTAACTTTCTATGATTTGAACCTCTTCTGTGTGTCCAGTTTTAGATTCTGATGCTTTACTTCAGGTTTACTGTATCCCTTGGATCTTCTTTTTGACGATGAACACAAAAATTGCATCCGAATTTAATACAAAAGGCACAATGATGACTTCAGTACAAGAGGGCTGACACTCTAATTTTCTATGGTTTGAACCAATCCTGTGAGTCCAGTTTTAGATTCCGATGCTTCACTTCAGGTTTACTGTATCAATTGGACATTCGTATTGACGATGAAACACAGAAATTGCATCCGAATTTAATACAAAAGGCACAATGCCGACATAAGTAAAAGAAGACTGACACTCTAATATTCTATTATTTGAACCTCTCCTGTGAGTCCAGTTTTAGATTCCGATGCTTCACTTCACGTTTTCTGTATCCCTTGGACCTCCTTTTTGACGATGAACACAGAAATTGCATCCGAATTTAATACAAAAGGCACAATGCCGACTTAAGTACAAGAGGATTGACACTCTAACTTTCTATGATTTGAACCTCTCCTGTGAGTCCCGTTTTTGTTTCCGATGCTTCACTTCAGGTTTACTGTATTACTTGGGCCTTCGTATTGACGATAAAACACAGAAATTGCATCCGAATTTAATACAAAATGCACAATGTCGACTTAAGTCCAAGTGGACTGACACTCTAACTTTCTATAATTTAAACCTCTCCTGTGAGTCCAGTTTTAGATTCCGATGCTTCACTTCAGGTTTACTGTATAGATTGGACCTTCTTATTGACGATGAAGCCCAGAAATTGCATCCGAACTTATTACAAAGGGCACAATTCCGACTTAAGTAAAAGAGTAGTGACACTCTGACTTTCTATGATTTGAACCTCTCCTGTGAGTCCAGTTATAGATTCCGATGCTTCACTTCAGGTTTACTGTATACCTTGGACCTTCTTATTGACGATGAAACACAGAAATTGCATCCGAATTTAATACAAAAGGCACAATGCTGTCTTAAGTACAAGAGGACTGACACTCTAACTTTCTATGATTTGAACCTCTCCTGTGAGTTGAGTTTTAGATTCCGATGCTTCACTTCAGGTTTACTGTATACCTTGGACCTTCTTATTGACGATGAAACACAGAAATTGCATCCGAATGTAATACAAAACGCACAATGCAGACTTATGTACAAGAGGACTGACACTCTAACTTTGTATGATTTAAACCTCTCCTGTGAGTCCAGTTTTAGAATCCGATGCTTCACTTCAGGTTTACTGTATCCCTTGGACCTTCTTATTGCCGATGAAACACAGAAATTGCATCCGAATGTAACACAAAAGGCACAATGCCGACTTAAGTACTAGATAACTGACACTCTACTTTTCTATGATTTGAACCTATCCTGTGAGTTGAGTTTTAGATTCCGATGCTTCACTTCAGGTGTACTGTATACCTTGGACCTTCTTATTGACGATGAAAGACAGAAATTGCACCGAATTTAATACAAAAGGCAAATGCCTTCTTGAGTACAAGAGGACTGACACTCTAGCTTTCGATGACTTGAACCTCTCCTTTGAGTCCAGTTTTAGATTCCAATGCTTCACTTCAGGTTTACTGTATACCTTGAACTTTCTTATTGACGATGAAACACCGAAATTGCATTCGAATTTAATACAAAAGGCACAATGCCGACTTAAGTATAAGAAGACTGACACTCCAACTTTCTATGATTTAAACCTCTCCTGTGAGTCCAGTTTTAGATTCCGACGCTTCACTTCAGGTTTACTGTATTCCTTGAACGTTCATATTGACGATGAAACACAGAAATTGCATTCAAATTTAATACAAAAGGCACAATGCTGACTTAAGTACAAGTCGACTAACACTCTAACTTGCTATGATTTAATCCTCTCGTGTGAGTTCAGTTTTAGATTCCGATGCTTCACTTCAGGTTTACTGTATACCCTGGACCTTCTTATTGACGATGAAACACAGAATTTGCATCCGAATTTAATGCAAAAGGCACAATGCAGACTTAAGTACAAGAGGACTGACACTCTAACTTTCTATGATTTAAACCGCTCCTGTAAGTCCAGTTTTAGATTCCGATGCTTCACTTCAGGTTTGTTGTATACCTTGGACCCTCTTATTGACGATGAAACACAGAAATTGCATCGGAATTTAATACAAAAGGCACAATGCCGACTTAAGTACGAGAGGACTGACACTCTAACTTACTATGATTTAAACCTCTCCTGTGTGTCAAGTTATAGATTCCGATGCTTCACTTCAATCTTACTGTATACCTTGGCCCTTCTTATTGACGATGAAACACAGAAATTGCATCCGAATTTAATACAAAAGGCACAATGCCGACATAAGTACAGGACGTTTGACACTCTACTTTTCTATAATTTGAACCTCTCCTGTGAGTTGAGTTTTAGATTCCGATGCTTCACTTCAGGTGTACTGTATACCTTGGACCTTCTTATTGACGATGAAACAAAGAAATTGCATCCGAATTTAATACAAAACGCACAAGCCGACGTAAGTACAAGAGGACTGACACTCTAACGTTCTATGATATAAAACTCTCCTGTGGGTCCAGGTTTAGATTCGGATGCTTCACTTCAGGTGTACTGTATACCTTGGACCTTCTTATTGACGATGAAACACAGATATTGCATCCGAATGTAATACAAAACGCACAATGCAGACTTATGTACAAGAGGACTGACACTCTAACGTTCTATGATTTAAACCTCTCCTGTGAGTCCAGGTTTAGATTCCGATGCTTTACTTCAGGTTTACAGTATACCATGGACCTTCTTATTAACGATGAAACACAGAAATGGCATCCGAATTAATACAAAATGCACAATGCCGACCTAAGTACAAGAGGACTGAAACTCTAACTTTCTATGATTTGAACCTTTCCTGTGAGTCCAGTTTTAGATTCCAATGCTTCACTTCAGGTTTACTGTATACCTTGGACCTTCTTATTGACGATGAAACACAGAGATTGCATCCGAATTTAATACAAAGGGCACAATGCCGACATAAGTACAAGAGGACTGACAATCTAACTTTCTATGATTTGAACCTCTCCTGTGAGTCCAGTTTTAGATTCCGATGCCTCACTTCAGGTTTACTGTATCCCCTGGACCCTCTTATTGACGATGACACACAGAAATTGCATCCGAATTTAATACAAAAGGCACAATGCCGACTTAAGTACAAGAGGGCTGACACTCTAACTTTCTATGATTTGAACCTCTTCTGTGTGTCCAGTTTTAGATTCTGATGCTTTACTTCAGGTTTACTGTATCCCTTGGATCTTCTTTTTGACGATGAACACAAAAATTGCATCCGAATTTAATACAAAAGGCACAATGCCGACTTCAGTACAAGAGGGCTGACAACCTAATTTTCTATGATTTGAACCACACCTGTGAGTCCAGATTTAGATTCCGATGCTTCACTTCAGGTTTACTGTATCATTTGGACATTCGTATTGACGATGAAACACAGAAATTGCATCCGAATTTAATGCAAAAGGCACAATGCCGACATAAGTAAAAGAGGACTCACACTCTAATATTCTAATATTTGAACCTCTCCTGTGAGTCCAGTTTTAGATTTAGATGCTTCACTTCAGGTGTACTGTATACCTTGGACCTTCATATTGACGATGAAACAAAGAAATTGCATCCAAATTTAATACAAAACGCACAAGCCGACGTAAGTACAAGAGGACAGACACTCTAACGTTCTATGATATAAAACTCTCCAGTGAGTCCAGGTTTAGATTCGGATGCTTCCCTTCAGGTTTACTGTATCCCTTGGTCCATCTTATTGACGATGACACACAGAAATTGCATCCGAATTTAATACAAAAGGCACAATGCCGTCTTAAGTACAAGAGGACTGGCACTCTAACTTTCTATGATTTAAACCTCTCCTGTGAGTTGAGTTTTAGATTCCGATGCTTCACTTCAGGTTTACTGTATATCTCGGACATTCTTATTGACGATGACACACAGAAATTGCATCCGAATTTAATACAAAGGGCACAATGCCGACTTAAGTACAAGAGGACCGACACTCTAAATTTCTATGATTTAAACCTCTCCTGTGAGTCCAGTTTTAGATTCCGATGCTTCACTTCAGGTTTACTGTATACCTTGGACCTCCTTATTGACGATGAAACACAGAAATTACATCCGAATTTAATACAAAGGGCACAATGCCGAATTAAGTAGAAGAGGACCGACACTCTAACTTTCTATGATTTAAACCTCTCCAGTGAGTCCAGTTTTAGATTACGATGCTTCACTTCAGGTTTACTGTATACCTTGGACCTTCTCATTGACGATGAAAGACAGAAATTGCTTCCGAATTTAATACAAAAGGCACAATGCCGACTTAAGTACAAGAGGACTGACACTCTAACTTTCTATGATTTAAACCTCTCCTGTGAGTCCAGTTTTAGATTCCAATGCTTCACTTCAGGTTTGCTGTATACCTTGGACCCTCTTATTGACGATGAAACACAGAAATTGCATCGGAATTTAATACAAAAGGCACAATGCCGACTTAAGTACCAGATAACTGACACTCTAACGTACTATGATTTAAACCTCTCCTGTGAGTCCAGTTATAGATTCCGATTCTTCACTTCAATCTTACTCTATACCTTGTCCCTTCTTATTGACGATGAAACACCGAAGTTGCATCCGAATTTAATACAAAAGACACAATGCCGACTTAAGTACAAGAGGACTGACATTATACTTTTCTATGATTTGAACCTCTCCTGTGAGTTGTGTTTTAGATCCCGATGCTTCACTTCAGGTGTACTGTATACCTTGGACCTTCTTATTGACGATGAAACACAGATATTGCATCCGAATGTAATACAAAACGCACAATGCAGACTTATGTACAAGAGGACTGACACTCTAACGTTCTATGATTTAAACCTCTCCTGTGAGTCCAGGTTTAGATTCCGATGCTTTACTTCAGGTTTACAGTATACCATGGACCTTCTTACTAACGATGAAACACAGAAATGGCATCCGAATTAATACAAAATGCACAATGCCGACTTAAGTAGAAGAGGACCGACACTCTAACTTTCTATGATTTGAACCTCTCCTGTGAGTCCAGTTTTAGATTCCGATGCCTCACTTCAGGTTTACTATATCCCCTGGACTTTCTTATTGACGATGACACACAGAAATTGCATCCGAATTTAATACAAAAGGCACATTGCCGACTTAAGTACAAGAGGGCTGACACACTAACTTTCTATGATTTGAACCTCTTCTGTGTGTCCAGTTTTAGATTCTGATGCTTTACTTCAGGTTTACTGTATCCCTTGGATCTTCTTTTTGACGATGAACACAAAAATTGCATCCGAATTTAATACAAAAGGCACAATGATGACTTCAGTACAAGAGGGCTGACACTCTAATTTTCTATGGTTTGAACCAATCCTGTGAGTCCAGTTTTAGATTCCGATGCTTCACTTCAGGTTTACTGTATCAATTGGACATTCGTATTGACGATGAAACACAGAAATTGCATCCGAATTTAATACAAAAGGCACAATGCCGACATAAGTAAAAGAAGACTGACACTCTAATATTCTATTATTTGAACCTCTCCTGTGAGTCCAGTTTTAGATTCCGATGCTTCACTTCACGTTTTCTGTATCCCTTGGACCTCCTTTTTGACGATGAACACAGAAATTGCATCCGAATTTAATACAAAAGGCACAATGCCGACTTAAGTACAAGAGGATTGACACTCTAACTTTCTATGATTTGAACCTCTCCTGTGAGTCCCGTTTTTGTTTCCGATGCTTCACTTCAGGTTTACTGTATTACTTGGGCCTTCGTATTGACGATAAAACACAGAAATTGCATCCGAATTTAATACAAAATGCACAATGTCGACTTAAGTCCAAGTGGACTGACACTCTAACTTTCTATAATTTAAACCTCTCCTGTGAGTCCAGTTTTAGATTCCGATGCTTCACTTCAGGTTTACTGTATAGATTGGACCTTCTTATTGACGATGAAGCCCAGAAATTGCATCCGAACTTATTACAAAGGGCACAATTCCGACTTAAGTAAAAGAGTAGTGACACTCTGACTTTCTATGATTTGAACCTCTCCTGTGAGTCCAGTTATAGATTCCGATGCTTCACTTCAGGTTTACTGTATACCTTGGACCTTCTTATTGACGATGAAACACAGAAATTGCATCCGAATTTAATACAAAAGGCACAATGCTGTCTTAAGTACAAGAGGACTGACACTCTAACTTTCTATGATTTGAACCTCTCCTGTGAGTTGAGTTTTAGATTCCGATGCTTCACTTCAGGTTTACTGTATACCTTGGACCTTCTTATTGACGATGAAACACAGAAATTGCATCCGAATGTAATACAAAACGCACAATGCAGACTTATGTACAAGAGGACTGACACTCTAACTTTGTATGATTTAAACCTCTCCTGTGAGTCCAGTTTTAGAATCCGATGCTTCACTTCAGGTTTACTGTATCCCTTGGACCTTCTTATTGCCGATGAAACACAGAAATTGCATCCGAATGTAACACAAAAGGCACAATGCCGACTTAAGTACTAGATAACTGACACTCTACTTTTCTATGATTTGAACCTATCCTGTGAGTTGAGTTTTAGATTCCGATGCTTCACTTCAGGTGTACTGTATACCTTGGACCTTCTTATTGACGATGAAAGACAGAAATTGCACCGAATTTAATACAAAAGGCAAATGCCTTCTTGAGTACAAGAGGACTGACACTCTAGCTTTCGATGACTTGAACCTCTCCTTTGAGTCCAGTTTTAGATTCCAATGCTTCACTTCAGGTTTACTGTATACCTTGAACTTTCTTATTGACGATGAAACACCGAAATTGCATTCGAATTTAATACAAAAGGCACAATGCCGACTTAAGTATAAGAAGACTGACACTCCAACTTTCTATGATTTAAACCTCTCCTGTGAGTCCAGTTTTAGATTCCGACGCTTCACTTCAGGTTTACTGTATTCCTTGAACGTTCATATTGACGATGAAACACAGAAATTGCATTCAAATTTAATACAAAAGGCACAATGCTGACTTAAGTACAAGTCGACTAACACTCTAACTTGCTATGATTTAATCCTCTCGTGTGAGTTCAGTTTTAGATTCCGATGCTTCACTTCAGGTTTACTGTATACCCTGGACCTTCTTATTGACGATGAAACACAGAATTTGCATCCGAATTTAATGCAAAAGGCACAATGCAGACTTAAGTACAAGAGGACTGACACTCTAACTTTCTATGATTTAAACCGCTCCTGTAAGTCCAGTTTTAGATTCCGATGCTTCACTTCAGGTTTGTTGTATACCTTGGACCCTCTTATTGACGATGAAACACAGAAATTGCATCGGAATTTAATACAAAAGGCACAATGCCGACTTAAGTACGAGAGGACTGACACTCTAACTTACTATGATTTAAACCTCTCCTGTGTGTCAAGTTATAGATTCCGATGCTTCACTTCAATCTTACTGTATACCTTGGCCCTTCTTATTGACGATGAAACACAGAAATTGCATCCGAATTTAATACAAAAGGCACAATGCCGACATAAGTACAGGACGTTTGACACTCTACTTTTCTATAATTTGAACCTCTCCTGTGAGTTGAGTTTTAGATTCCGATGCTTCACTTCAGGTGTACTGTATACCTTGGACCTTCTTATTGACGATGAAACAAAGAAATTGCATCCGAATTTAATACAAAACGCACAAGCCGACGTAAGTACAAGAGGACTGACACTCTAACGTTCTATGATATAAAACTCTCCTGTGGGTCCAGGTTTAGATTCGGATGCTTCACTTCAGGTGTACTGTATACCTTGGACCTTCTTATTGACGATGAAACACAGATATTGCATCCGAATGTAATACAAAACGCACAATGCAGACTTATGTACAAGAGGACTGACACTCTAACGTTCTATGATTTAAACCTCTCCTGTGAGTCCAGGTTTAGATTCCGATGCTTTACTTCAGGTTTACAGTATACCATGGACCTTCTTATTAACGATGAAACACAGAAATGGCATCCGAATTAATACAAAATGCACAATGCCGACCTAAGTACAAGAGGACTGAAACTCTAACTTTCTATGATTTGAACCTTTCCTGTGAGTCCAGTTTTAGATTCCAATGCTTCACTTCAGGTTTACTGTATACCTTGGACCTTCTTATTGACGATGAAACACAGAGATTGCATCCGAATTTAATACAAAGGGCACAATGCCGACATAAGTACAAGAGGACTGACAATCTAACTTTCTATGATTTGAACCTCTCCTGTGAGTCCAGTTTTAGATTCCGATGCCTCACTTCAGGTTTACTGTATCCCCTGGACCCTCTTATTGACGATGACACACAGAAATTGCATCCGAATTTAATACAAAAGGCACAATGCCGACTTAAGTACAAGAGGGCTGACACTCTAACTTTCTATGATTTGAACCTCTTCTGTGTGTCCAGTTTTAGATTCTGATGCTTTACTTCAGGTTTACTGTATCCCTTGGATCTTCTTTTTGACGATGAACACAAAAATTGCATCCGAATTTAATACAAAAGGCACAATGCCGACTTCAGTACAAGAGGGCTGACAACCTAATTTTCTATGATTTGAACCACACCTGTGAGTCCAGATTTAGATTCCGATGCTTCACTTCAGGTTTACTGTATCATTTGGACATTCGTATTGACGATGAAACACAGAAATTGCATCCGAATTTAATGCAAAAGGCACAATGCCGACATAAGTAAAAGAGGACTCACACTCTAATATTCTAATATTTGAACCTCTCCTGTGAGTCCAGTTTTAGATTTAGATGCTTCACTTCAAGTTTTCTGTATCCCTTGGACCTCCTTTTTGACGATGAACACAGAAATTACATCCGAATTTAATACAAAAGGCACAATGGCAACTTAAGTACAAGAGGATTGACACTCTAACTTTCTATGATTTGAACCTCTCCTGTGAGTCCCGTTTTTGATTCCGATGCTTCACTTCAGGTTTACTGTATACCTTGGGCCTTCTTATTGACGATGAAACACAGAAATTGCATCCGAATTTAATACAAAATGCACAATGTCGAATTAAGTCCAAGTGGACTGACACTCTAACTTTCTATAATTTAAACCTCTCCTGTGAGTCCAGTTTTAGATTCCGATGCTTCACTTCAGGTTTACTGTATACCTTGGACCTTCTTATTGACGATGAAACACAGATATTGCATCCGAATGTAATACAAAACGCACAATGCAGACTTATGTACAAGAGGGCTGACACTCTAACGTTCTATGATTTAAACCTCTCCTGTGAGTCCAGGTCTAGATTCCGATGCTTTTCTTCAGGTTTACAGTATACCTTGGACCTTCTTATTGCCGATGAAACACAGAGATTGCATCCGAATTTAATACAAAAGGCACAATGCCGACATAAGTACAAGACGACTGACAATCTAACTTTGTATGATTTGAACCTCTCCTGTGAGTCCAGTTTTAGTTTCCGATGCCTCACTTCAGGTTTACTGTATCCCTTGGACTTTCTTATTGAAGATGACACACAGAAATTGCATCCGAATTTAATACAAAAGGCACAATGCCGACATAAGTAAAAGAGGACTGACACTCTAATATTCTATTATTTGAACCTCTCCTGTGAGTCCAGTTTTAGATTCCGATGCTTCACTTCACGTTTTCTGTATCCCTTGGACCTCCTTTTTGACGATGAACACAGATAATGCATCCGAATTTAATACAAAAGGCACAATGCCGACTTAAGTACAAAAGGATTGACACTCTAACTTTCTATGATTTGAACCTCTCCTGTGAGTCCCGTTTTTGATTCCGATGCTTCACTTCAGGTTTACTGTATACCTTGGGCCTTCTTATTGACGATGAAACAGAAATTGCATCCGAATTTAATACAAAATGCACAATGCCGACTTTAGTCCAAGTGGACTGACACTCTAACTTTCTATGATTTAAACCTCTCCTGTGAGTTCAGTTTTAGATTCCGATGCTTCACTTCAGGTTTACTGTATCCCTTGGTCCATCTTATTGACGATGACACACACAAATTGCATCCGAATTTAATACAAAAGGCACAATGCCGTCTTAAGTACAAGAGGACTGACACTCTAACTTTCTATGATTTAAACCTCTCCTGTGAGTTGAGTTTTAGATTCCGATGCTTCACTTCAGGTTTACTGTATATCTTGGACATTCTTATTGACGATGACACACAGAAATTGCATCCGAATTTAATACAAAGGGCACAATGCCGACTTAAGTACAAGAGGACTGACACTCTAACTTTCTATGATTTAAACCTCTCCTGTGAGTCCAGTTTTAGATTCCAATGCTTCACTTCAGGTTTGCTGTATACCTTGGACCCTCTTATTGACGATGAAACACAGAAATTGCATTCGAATTTAATACAAACGGCACAATGCCGACTTAAGTACCAGATAACTGACACTCTAACTTACTATGATTTAAACCTCTCCTGTGAGTCCAGTTATAGATTCCGACGCTTCAGTTCAATCTTACTCTATACCTTGTCCCTTCTTATTGACGATGAAACACCGAAGTTGCATCCGAATTTAATACAAAAGACACAATGCCGACTTAAGTACAAGAGGACTGACATTATACTTTTCTATGATTTGAACCCCTCCTGTGAGTTGTGTTTTAGATCCCGATGCTTCCCTTCAGGTGTACTGCATACCTTGGACCTTCTTATTGACGATGAAACACAGATATTGCATCCGAATGTAATACAAAACGCACAATGCAGACTTATGTACAAGAGGACTGACACTCTAACGTTCTATGATTTAAACCTCTCCTGTGAGTCCAGGTTTAGATTCCGATGCTTTACTTCAGGTTTACAGTATACCATGGACCTTCTTATTAACGATGAAACACAGAAATGGCATCCGAATTAATACAAAATGCACAATGCCGACCTAAGTACAAGAGGACTGACAATCTAACTTTCTATGATTTGAACCTCTCCTGTGAGTCCAGTTTTAGATTCCGATGCCTCACTTCAGGTTTACTGTATCCCCTGGACCCTCTTAATAACGATGACACACAGAAATTGCATCCGAATGTAATACAAAAGGCACAATGCCGACTTAAGTACAAGAGGGCTGACACTCTAACTTTCTATGATTTGAACCTCTTCTGTGTGTCCAGTTTTAGATTCTGATGCTTTACTTCAGGTTTACTGTATCCCTTGGATCTTCTTTTTGACGATGAACACAAAAATTGCATCCGAATTTAATACAAAACTCACAATGCCGACTTCAGTACAAGAGGGCTGACACTCTAATTTTCTATGATTTGAACCACTCCTGTGAGTCCAGATTTAGATTCCGATGCTTCACTTCAGGTTTACTGTATCAATTGGACATTCGTATTGACGATGAAACACAGAAATTGCATCCGAATTTAATACAAAAGGCACAATGCCGACATAAGTAAAAGAGGACTGACACTCTAATATTCTATTATTTGAACCTCTCCTGTGAGTCCAGTTTTAGATTCCGATGCTTCACTTCAAGTTTTCTGTATCCCTTGGACCTCCTTTTTGACGATGAACACAGAAATTGCATCCGAATTTAATACAAAAGGCACAATGCCAACTTAAGTACAAGAGGATTGACACTCTAACTTTCTATGATTTGAACCTCTCCTGTGAGTCCCGTTTTTGATTCCGATGCTTCACTTCAGGTTTACTGTATACCTTGGGCCTTCTTATTGACGATGAAACACAGAAATTGCATCCGAATTTAATACAAAATGAACAATGTCGACTTAAGTCCAAGTGGACTGACACTCTAACTTTCTATAATTTAAACCTC
Organism: Schistocerca americana; assembly: GCF_021461395.2. Taxonomy (NCBI): domain Eukaryota; kingdom Metazoa; phylum Arthropoda; class Insecta; order Orthoptera; family Acrididae; genus Schistocerca; species Schistocerca americana. The sequence goes on along the minus strand of NC_060121.1, from coordinate 72,582,533 downwards.
TCCTGTGAGTCCAGTTTTAGATTCCGATGCTTCACTTCAGGTTTACTGTATAGATTGGACCTTCTTATTGACGATGAAGCCCAGAAATTGCATCCGAACTTATTACAAAAGGCACAATTCCGACTTAAGTAAAAGAGGAGTGACACTCTAACTTTCTATGATTTGAACCTCTCCTGTGAGTCCAGTTATAGATTCCGATGCTTCACTTCAGGTTTACTGTATACCTTGGACCTTCTTATTGACGATGAAACACAGAAATTGCATCCGAATTTTATACAAAAGGCACAATGCTGCCTTAAGTACAAGAGGACTGACACTCTAACTTTCTATGATTTAAACCTCTCCTGTGAGTCCAGTTATAGATTCCGATCCTTCACTTCAGGTTTGCTGTATACCTTGGACCCTCTTACTGACGATGAAACACAGAAATTACATCGGAATTTAATACAAAAGGCACAATGCCGACTTAAGTACGAGAGGACTGACACTCTAACTTACTATGATTTAAACCTCTCCTGTAAGTCCAGTTATAGATTCCGATGCTTCACTTCAATCTTACTGTATACCTTGTCCCTTCTTATTGACGATGAAACACAGTAGTTGCATCCGAATTTAATACAAAAGACACAATGCCGACTTAAGTACAAGAGGACTGACATTCTACGTTTCTATGATTTGAACCTCTCCTGTGAGTTGTGTTTTAGATTCCGATGCTTCACTTCAGGTGTACTGTATACCTTGGACCTTCTTATTGACGATGAAACACAGATATTGCATCCGAATGTAATAAAAAACGCACAATGCAGACTTATGTACAAGAGGACTGACGCTCTAACGTTCTATGATTTAAACCTCTCCTGTGAGTCCAGGTTTGGATTCCGATGCTTTACTTCAGGTTTACAGTATACCATGGACCTTCTTATTAACGATGAAACACAGAAATGGCATCCGAATTAATACAAAATGCACAATGCCGACTTAAGTACAAGAGGACTGAAACTCTAACTTTCTATGATTTTGAACCTTTCCTGTGAGTCCAGATTTAGATTCCGATGCTTCACTTCAGGTTTATTGTATACCTTGGACCTTCTTATTGCCGATGAAACACAGAGATTGCATCCGAATTTAATACAAAAGGCACAATGCCGACATAAGTACAAGAGGACTGACAATCTAACTTTGTATGATTTGAACCTCTCCTGTGAGTCCAGTTTTAGTTTCCGATGCCTCACTTCAGGTTTACTGTATCCCTTGGACCTTCTTATTGACGATGACACACAGAAATTGCATCCGAATTTAATACAAAAGGCACAATGCCGACATAAGTAAAAGAGGACTGACACTCTAATATTCTATTATTTGAACCTCTCCTGTGAGTCCAGTTTTAGATTCCGGTGCTTCACTTCAGGTTTTTTGTATACCTTGGACCTTCTTATTGACGATGAATCACAGAAATTGCATCCGAATTTAATACAAAAGGCACAATGCCGTCTTAAGTACAAAAGGATTGACACTCTAACTTTCTATGATATGAACCTCTCCTGTGAGTCCCGTTTTTGATTCCGATGCTTCACTTCAGATTTACTGTATACCTTGGGCCTTCTTATTGACGATGAAACAGAAATTGCATCCGAATTTAATACAAAATGCACAATGCCGACTTTAGTCCAAGTGGACTGACACTCTAACTTTCTATGATTTAAACCTCTCCTGTGAGTTCAGTTCTAGATTCCGATGCTTCACTTCAGGTTTACTGTATACATTGGACCTTCTTATTGACGATGAAGCCCAGAAATTGCATCCGAACTTATTACAAAAGGCACAATTCCGACTTAAGTAAAAGTGGACTGACATTCTAACTTTCTATGATTTGAACCTGTCCTGTGAGTCCAGTTATAGATTCCGATGCTACACTTCAGGTTTACTGTATACCTTGGACCTTCTCATTGACGATGAAACACAGAAATTGCATCCGAATTTTATACAAAAGGCACAATGCCGACTTAAGTACAAGAGGACAGACACTCTACTTTTCTATGATTTGAACCTCTCCTGTGAGTCCAGTTATAGATTCCGATGCTTCACTTCAGGTTTTTTGTATACCTTGGACCTTCTTATTGACGATGAATCACAGAAATTGCATCCGAATTTAATACAAAAGGCACAATGCCGTCTTAAGTACAAGAGGACTGACACTCTAACTTTCTATGATTTGAACCTCTCCTGTGAGTTGAGTTTTAGATTCCGATGCTTCACTTCAGGTTTACTGTATACCTTGGACCTTCTTATTGACGATGAAACACAGAAATTGCATCCGAATGTAATACAAAACGCACAATGCAGACTTATGTGCAAGAGAACTGACACACTAACTTTCTATGATTTAAACCTCTCCTGTGAGTCCAGTTTTAGATTCCGATGCTTTACTTCAGGTTTGCTGTATACCTTGGACCCTCTTATTGACGATGAAACACAGAAATTGCATCGGAATTTAATACAAAAGGCACAATGTCGACTAATGTACGAGAGGACTGACACTCTACCTTACTATGATTTAAACCTCTCCTGTGAGTCCAGTTATAAATTCCGATGCTTCACTTCAATCTTACTGTATACCTTGGCTCTTCTTATTGACGAAGAAACACAGAAGTTGCATCCGAATTTAATACAAAAGACACAATGCCGACTTAAGTACAAGAGGACTGTCATTCTACTTTTCTATGATTTGAACCTCTCCTGTGAGTTGTGTTTTAGATTCCGATGCTTCACTTCAGGTGTACTGTATACCTTGGACCTTCTTATTGACGATGAAACACAGAAATTGCATCCGAATGTAATACAAAACGCACAATGCAGACTTATGTACAAGAGGACTGACACTCTAACGTTCTATGATTTAAACCTCTCCTGTGAGTCCCGGTTTAGATTCCGATGCTATACTTCAGGTTTACAGTATACCATGGACCGTCTTATTAACGATGAAACACAGAAATGGCATCCGAATTAATACAAAATGCACAATGCCGACTTAAGTACAAGAGGACTGAAACTCTAACTTTCTATGATTTGAACCTTTCCTGTGAGTCCAGTTTTAGATTCCGATGCTTCACATCAGGTTTACTGTATACCTTGGACCTTCTTATTGCCGATGAAACACAGAGATTGCATCCGTATTTAATACAAAAGGCACAAAGCCGACATAAGTACAAGAGGACTGACATTCTAACTTTCTATGATTTGAACCTCTCCTGTGAGTCCAGTTTTAGATTCCGATGCTTCACTTCACGTTTACTGTATCCCTTGGACCTCCTTTTTGACGGTGAACACAGAAATTGCATCCGAATTTAATACAAAAGGCACAATGCCGACTTAAGTACAAGAGGGCTGACACTCTAACTTTCTATGTTTGAACCTCTCTTGTGAGTCCCGTTTTTGATTCCGATGCTTCACTTCAGGTTTACTGTATACCTTGGGTCTTCTTATTGACGTTGAAACACAGAAATTGCATCCCAATTTAATACAAAATGCACAATGTCGACTTTAGTCCAAGTGGACTGACACTCTATTTTTCTATGATTTAAACCTCTCCCGTGAGTTCAGTTTTAGATTCCGATGCTTCACTTCAGGTTTACTGTATACCCTGGACCTTCTAATTGACAATGAAACACAGAATTTGCATCCGAATTTAGTAGAAAAGGCACAATGCCGACTTAAGTACAAAAGGACTGACACTCTAACTATCTGTGATTTAAACCTTTTCGGGGAGTCCAGTTTAAGAATCCGATGCTTCACTTCAGGTTTACTGTATACCTTGGACCTTCTCATTGACGATGAAACACAGAAATTGCATCCGAATTTAATACAAAAGGCACAATGCCGACTTAAGTACAAGAGGACTGACACTCTAACTTTCTATGATTTAAACATCTCCTGTGAGTCCAGTTTTAGATTCCGATGCTTCACTTCCGGTTTGCTGTATACGTTGGACCCTCTTATTGACGATGAAACACAGAAATTGCATCGGAATTTAATACAAAAGGCACAATACCGACTTAAGTACGAGAGGACTGACACTCTAACTTACTATGATTTAAACCTCTCCTGTGAGTCCAGTTATAGATTCCGATGCTTAACAGCAATCTTACTGTATACCTTGGCCTTATTATTGACGATGAAACACAGAAAATGCATCTGAATTTCATACAAAAGGCACAATGCCGACTTAAGTACAAGAGGACTGACACTACTTTTCTATGATTTTAACCTCTCCTGTGAGTTGAGTTTTAGATTCCGATGCTTCACTTCAGGTATACTGTATCAATTGGACCTTCGTATTGACGATGAAACACAGAAATTGCATCCGCATTTAATACAAAAGGCACAATGCAGACTTAAGTACAAGATGATTGACACTCTAACTTTCAATGATTTAAACCCCTCCTGTGAGTCCAGTTTTCGATTCCGATGCTTCACTTCAGGTTTACTGTATACCTTGGACCTTCTTATTGACGATGAAACACAGAAATTGCATCCGAATTTAATACAAAAGGCACAATGCCGACTTAAGTACAAGAGGACTGACACTCTAACTTTCTATGACTTGAACCTCTCCTGTGAGTCCAGTTATAGAATCCGATGCTACACTTCAGGTCTACTGTATACCATGGACCTTCTTATTGACGATGAAACACAGAAATTGCATCCGAATTTAATACAAAAGGCACAATGCCGACATAAGTGCAAGAGGACTGACACTCTAACTTTCTAAGAGATAGACCTCTCCTGTGAGTTGAGGTTAAGATTCCGATGCTTTACCTCAGGTTTACAGTATACCTTGGACATTCTTATTGGCGATGAAACACAGAAATTGCATCCGAATTTAATACAAAAGGCACAATGCCGACTTAAGTACAAGAGGACTGACACACTAACTTTCTGTGATTTGAACCTCTCCTGTGAGTCCAGTTATAGATTCCGATGCTACACTTCAGGTTTACTGTATACCTTGGACCTTCTTATTGACGGTGAAACACAGATATTGCTTCCGAATTTAATACAAAGGGCAAATGCCGACTTGGGTACAAGAGGACTGACACTCTAGCTGTCGATGACTTGAACCTCTCCTTAGAGCCCAGTTTTAGATTCCAATGCTTCACTTCAGGTTTACTATATCCCTTGGACCTTCTTATTGCCGAAGAAACACAGAAATTGCATCCGAATTTAATACAAAAGGCACAATGCCGACTTAAGTACAAGAGGACTGACACTCTAACTTTCTATGATTTAAACCTCTCCCGTGAGTCCAGTTTTAGATTCCGATGCTTCACTTCAGGTTTGCTGTATACCTTGGACCCTCTTATTGACGATGAAACACAGATATTGCATCGGAATTTAATACAAAAGGCACAATGCCGACTTAAGTACGAGAGGACTGACACTCTAACTTACTATGATTTAAACCTCTCCTGTGAGTCCAGTTATAGTTTCCGATGCTTCACTTCAATCTTACTGTATACCTTGGCCCTTCTTATTGACGATGAAACACAGAAATTGCATCCGAATTTAATACAAAAGGCACAATGCCGACTTAAGTACAAGAGGACTGACCCTCTACTTTTCTATGATTTGAACCTCTCCTGTGAGTTGAGTTTTAGATTCCGACGCTTTACTTCAGGTTTACTGTATACCTTGGACCTTCTTATTGACGATGAAACACAGAAATTGCATTCGAATTTAATACAAAAGGCACAATGCCGACTTAAGTACAAGTCGACTAACACTCTAACTTGCTAAGATTTAAACCTCACGTGTGAGTTCAGTTTTAGATTCCGATGCTTCACTTCAGGTTTACTGTATACCCTGGACCTTCTAATTGACGATGAAACACAGAATTTGCATCCGAATTTGATACAAAAGGCACAATGCCGACTTAAGTACAAGAGGACTGACACTCTAACTATCTGTGATTTAAACCTCTCCTGGGAGTCCAGTTTAAGAATCCGATGCTTCACTTCAGGTTTACTGTATACCTTGGACCTTCTTATTGACGATGCAACACTGAAATTGCATCGGAATTTAGTACAAAATGCACAATGCCGACTTATGTACAAGAGGACTGAAACTCTAACTTTCTATGATTTAAACCTCTCCTGTGAGTCCAGTTTTAGATTCCGATGCTTCACTTCAGGTTAACTGTATACCTTGGACCTTCTTATGGACGATGAAACACAGAAATTGCATCCGAATTTAATACAAAAAGCACAATGCCGACTTAAGTACAAGAGGACTGACACTCTAACTTTCTATGATTTTTACCTCTCCTTCGATTTGAGTTTTAGATTCCGATGCTTCACTTCAGGTTTACTGTATACCTTGGGCCTTCTTATTGACGATGAAACACAGAAATTGCTTCCGAATTTAATGCAAAAGGCACAATGCAGACATAAGTACAAGAGGACTGACTCTATAACGTTCTATGATTTAAACCCCTCTTGTGTGTCCAGTTTTAGATTCCGATGCTTCACTTAAGGTTTACTGTATACCTTGGACCTTCTTATTGACGATGAAACACAGAAATTGCATCCGAATTTAATACAAAAGGCACAATGCCGACTTAAGTACAAGAGGACTGACACTCTAACTTTCTATGACTTGAACCTCTCCTGTGAGTCCAGTTATAGAATCCGATGCTACACTTCAGGTCTACTGTATACCATGGACCTTCTTATTGACGATGAAACACAGAAATTGCATCCGAATTTAATACAAAAGGCACAATGCCGACATAAGTGCAAGAGGACTGACACTCTAACTTTCTAAGAGATAGACCTCTCCTGTGAGTTGAGGTTAAGATTCCGATGCTTTACCTCAGGTTTACTGTATACCTTGGACATTCTTATTGGCGATGAAACACAGAAATTGCATCCGAATTTAATACAAAAGGCACAATGCCGACTTAAGTACAAGAGGACTGACACACTAACTTTCTGTGATTTGAACCTCTCCTGTGAGTCCAGTTATAGATTCCGATGCTACACTTCAGGTTTACTGTATACCTTGGACCTTCTTATTGACGGTGAAACACAGATATTGCTTCCGAATTTAATACAAAGGGCAAATGCCGACTTGGGTACAAGAGGACTGACACTCTAGCTGTCGATGACTTGAACCTCTCCTTAGAGCCCAGTTTTAGATTCCAATGCTTCACTTCAGGTTTACTATATCCCTTGGACCTTCTTATTGCCGATGAAACACAGAAATTGCATCCGAATTTAATACAAAAGGCACAATGCCGACTTAAGTACAAGAGGACTGACACTCTAACTTTCTATGATTTAAACCTCTCCCGTGAGTCCAGTTTTAGATTCCGATGCTTCACTTCAGGTTTGCTGTATACCTTGGACCCTCTTATTGACGATGAAACACAGATATTGCATCGGAATTTAATACAAAAGGCACAATGCCGACTTAAGTACGAGAGGACTGACACTCTAACTTACTATGATTTAAACCTCTCCTGTGAGTCCAGTTATAGTTTCCGATGCTTCACTTCAATCTTACTGTATACCTTGGCCCTTCTTATTGACGATGAAACACAGAAATTGCATCCGAATTTAATACAAAAGGCACAATGCCGACTTAAGTACAAGAGGACTGACCCTCTACTTTTCTATGATTTGAACCTCTCCTGTGAGTTGAGTTTTAGATTCCGACGCTTTACTTCAGGTTTACTGTATACCTTGGACCTTCTTATTGACGATGAAACACAGAAATTGCATTCGAATTTAATACAAAAGGCACAATGCCGACTTAAGTACAAGTCGACTAACACTCTAACTTGCTAAGATTTAAACCTCACGTGTGAGTTCAGTTTTAGATTCCGATGCTTCACTTCAGGTTTACTGTATACCCTGGACCTTCTAATTGACGATGAAACACAGAATTTGCATCCGAATTTGATACAAAAGGCACAATGCCGACTTAAGTACAAGAGGACTGACACTCTAACTATCTGTGATTTAAACCTCTCCTGGGAGTCCAGTTTAAGAATCCGATGCTTCACTTCAGGTTTACTGTATACCTTGGACCTTCTTATTGACGATGCAACACTGAAATTGCATCGGAATTTAGTACAAAATGCACAATGCCGACTTATGTACAAGAGGACTGAAACTCTAACTTTCTATGATTTAAACCTCTCCTGTGAGTCCAGTTTTAGATTCCGATGCTTCACTTCAGGTTAACTGTATACCTTGGACCTTCTTATGGACGATGAAACACAGAAATTGCATCCGAATTTAATACAAAAAGCACAATGCCGACTTAAGTACAAGAGGACTGACACTCTAACTTTCTATGATTTTTACCTCTCCTTCGATTTGAGTTTTAGATTCCGATGCTTCACTTCAGGTTTACTGTATACCTTGGGCCTTCTTATTGACGATGAAACACAGAAATTGCTTCCGAGTTTAATGCAAAAGGCACAATGCAGACATAAGTACAAGAGGACTGACTCTATAACGTTCTATGATTTAAACCCCTCTTGTGTGTCCACTTTTAGATTCCGATGCTTCACTTAAGGTTTACTGTATACCTTGGACCTTCTTATTGACGATGAAACACAGAAATTGCATCCGAATTTAATACAAAAGGCACAATGCCGCCTTAAGTACAAGAGGAGTGACACTCTAATTTTTCTATGTATTAAACCTCTCCTGTGAGTCCAGTTTTAGATTCCGATGCTTTACTTCAGGTTTACTGTATACCTTGGACCTTCTTATTGACGATGAAACACAGATATTGAATCCGAATTTAATAAAAAGGGCACAATGCCGACTTAAGTACACGAGGACTGACATTCTAACTTTCTATGATTTGAACCTCTCCTGTGAGTCCAGTTTTAGATTCCGATGCCTCCCTTCAGGTTTACTGTATTCCTTGGAACTTCTGTTTGACGATGAACACAGAAATTGCATCCGAATATAACACAAAAGGCACAATGCCGACTTAAGTACAAGAGGGCTGACACTCTAACTTTCTATGATTTGATCCTCTCCTGTGAGTCCAGTTTTAGATTCCGATGCTTCACTTCAGGTTTGCTGTATACCTTGGACCCTCTTATTGACGATGAAACACAGAAATTGCATCGGAATTTAATACAAAAGGCACAATGTCGACTTAAGTACGAGAGGACTGACACTCTAACTTACTATGATTTAAACCTCTCCTGTGAGTCCAGTTATAGTTTCAGATGCTTCACTTCAATCTTACTGTATACCTTGGACCTTCTTATTGACGATGAAACACAGAAATTGCATTCGAATTCAATACAAAAGGCACAATGCCGACTGAAGTATAAGAAGACTGACACTCCAACTTTCTATGATTTAAACCTCCCCTGCGAGACCAGTTTTAGAATCCGATGCTTCACTTCAGGTTTACTGAATTCCTTGAACGTTAATATTGACGATGAAACACAGAAATTGCATTCGAATTTAATACAAAAAGCACAATGCCGACTTAAGTACAAGTCGACTAAATCTCTAACTAGCTAAGATTTAAACCTCTCGTGTGAGTTCAGTTTTAGATTCCGATGCTTCACTTCAGGTTTACTGTATACCCTGGACCTTCTAATTGACGATGAAACACAGAATTTGCATCCGAATTTAATACAAAAGGCACAATGCCGACTTAAGTACAAGGTGACTGACACTCTAACAATCTGTGATTTAAACCTCTCCTGGGAGTCCAGTTTAAGAATCCGATGCTTCACTTCAGGTATACTGTATCAATTGGACCTTCGTATTGACGATGAAACACAGAAATTGCATCCGCATTTAATACAAAAGGCACAATGCAGACTTAAGTACAAGATGATTGACACTCTAACTTTCTATGATTTAAACCTCTCCTGTGAGTCCCGTTTTAGATTCCGATGCTTCACTTAAGGTTTACTGTATACCTTGGACCTTCTTATTGACGATGAAACACAGAAATTGCATCCGAATTTAATACAAAAGGCACAATGCCGCCTTAAGTACAAGAGGAGTGACTCTCTAATTTTTCTATGTATTAAACCTCTCCTGTGAGTCCAGTTTTAGATTCCGATGCTTTACTTCAGGTTTACTGTATACCTTGAACCTTCTTATTGACGATGAAACACAGATATTGAATCCGAATTTAACAAAAAGGGCACAATGCCGACATAAGTACAAGAGGACTGACATTCTAACTTTCTATGATTTGAACCTCTCCTGTGAGTCCAGTTTTAGATTCCGATGCCTCTCTTCAGGTTTACTGTATTCCTTGGAACTTCTGTTTGACGATGAACACAGAAATTGCATCCGAATGTAACACAAAAGGCACAATGCCGACTTAAGTACAAGAGGGCTGACACTCTAACTTTCTATGATTTGATCCTCTCCTGTGAGTCCAGTTTTAGATTCCCATGCCTCACTTCACGTTTAGTGTATCCCTTGGACCTCCTTTTTGACGATGAACACAAAAATTGCATCCGAATTTAATACAAAAGGCACATTGCCGATTTAAGTATTAGAGGACTGACACTCTAACTTTCTATGATTTGAACCTCTCCTGTGAGTCCCGTTTTAGATTCCGACGCTTCACTTCAGGTTTACTGTATACCTTGGGCCTTCTTATTGCGATGAAACACAGAAATTGCATCCGAATTTAATACAAAATGGACAATGTCGACTTCAGTCCAAGTGGACTGACACTCTAACTTTCTATGATTTAAACCTCTCCTGTGAGTCCAGTTTTAGATTCCGATGCTTCACTTCAGGTTTACTGTACAGATTGGACCTTCTTATTGACAATGAAGCCCAGAAATTGCATCCGAATTTATTACAAAAGGCACAATGCGACTTAAGTACAAGAGGACTGACATTCTAACTTTCTATGATTTGAACCTCTCCTGTGAGTCCAGTTATAGATTCCGATGCTTCACCTCAGGTTTTCTGTGTACCTTGGACCTTCTTATTCACGATGAAACACAGAAATTGCATCCGAATTTAAGACAAAAGGCACAAAGCCGACTTAAGTACAAGAGGACTGGCTCTCTAACTTTCTATGAGATAGACCTCTCCTGTGAGTTGAGTTTTAGATTCCGACGCTTTACTTCAGGTTTACTGTATACCTTGGACCTTCTTACTGACGATGAAACAGAAATTGCATTCGAATTTAATACAAAAGGCACAATGCCGGCTTAATTATAAGAAGACTGACACTCCAACTTTCTATGATTTAAACCTCTCCTGTGAGTCCAGTTTTAGATTCCGATACTTCACATCAGGTTTACTGTATCCCTTGGACCTTCTTATTGCCGATGAAACACCGAAATTGCATCCGAATTTAATAGAAAAGGCACAATGCCGACTTAAGTACAAGAGGACTGACACTCTAACTTTCTATGATGTAAACCTGTCCTGTGAGTACAGTTTTAGATTCTGATGCTTCAATTCAGGTTTACTGTATACCGTGGACCGTCTTATTGACGATGAACCAAAAAAATTGCATCTGAATGTAATACAAATGGCACAATGGAGACATAATTTCAAGAGGACTGACTCTCTAATTTTCTATTATTGAAACATCTCCTGTGATTCCAGTTTTAGATACCGATGCTTCTCTTGAGGTTTACTGTATTCCTTGGACCTTCTTATTGTCGATGAAACACAGAAATTGCATCCGAATTTAAGACAAAAGGCACAAAGCCGACTTAAGTACAAGAGGACTGGCTCTCTAACTTTCTATGAGATAGACCTCTCCTGTGAGTTGAGTTTTAGATTCCGACGCTTTACTTCAGTTTTACTGTATACCTTGGACCTTCTTATTGACGGTGAAACACAGAAATTGCATTCGAATTTAATACAAAAGGCACAATGCCGGCTTAAGTATAAGAAGACTGACACTCCAACTTTCTATGATTTGAACCTCTCCTGTGAGTCCAGTTTTAGATTCCGATGCCTCCCTTCAGGTTTACTGTATTCCTTGGACATTCTTCTTGACGATGAACACAGAGATTGCATCCGAATATAACACAAAAGGCACAATGCCGACTTAAGTACAAGAGGGCTGACACTCTAATTTTCTATGATTTGAACCACTCCTGTGAGTCCAGTTTTAGATTCCGATGCCTCACTTCAGGTTTACAGTATCATTTGGACCTTCGTATTGACGATGAAACACAGAAATTGCATCCGAATTTGATACAAAAGGCACAATGCCGACTTAAGTAAAAGAGGACTGACACTCTAACATTCTATTACTTGAACCTCTCCTGTAAGTCCAGTTTTAGATTCCCATGCTTCAATTCAGGTTTGCTGTATCCCTTGGACCTCCTTTTTGACGATGAACACAGAAATTGCATCCAAATTTAATACAATAGGCATATTGCCGACTTAAGTAAAAGAGGCCCGACACTCTAACTTTCTATGATTTGAACCTCTCCTGTGAGTCCCGTTTTAGATTCCGACGCTTCACTTCAGGTTTACTGTATACCTTGGGCCTTCTTATTGACGATGAAACACAGAAATTGCATCCGAATTTAATACAAAATGGACAATGTCGACTTCAGTCCAAGTGGACTGACACTCTAACTTTCTATGATTTAAACCTCTCCTGTGAGTCCAGTTTTAGATTCCGATGCTTCACTTCAGTTTTACTGTGTACATTGGACCTTCTTATTGACAATGAAGCCCAGAAATTGCATCTGAATTTATTACAAAAGGCACAATGCCGACTTAAGTACAAGAGGACTGACACTCTCTAACTTTCTATGATTTGAACCTCTCCTGTGAGTCCAGTTATAGATTCCGATGCTTCACCTCAGGTTTACTATATACCTTGGGCCTTCTTATTGACGATGAAACACAGAAATTGCATCCGAATTTAATACAAAATGGACAATGTCGACTTCAGTCCAAGTGGACTGACACTCTAACTTTCTATGAGATAGACCTCTCCTGTGAGTTGAGTTTTAGATTCCGACGCTTTACTTCAGGTTTACTGTATACCTTGGACCTTCTTATTGACGATGAAACACAGAAATTGCATTCGAATTTAATACAAAAGGCACAATGCCGGCTTAAGTATAAGAAGACTGACACTCCAACTTTCTATGATTTAAACCTCTCCTGTGAGTCCAGATTTAGATTCCGATACTTCACTTCAGGTTTACTGTATCCCTTGGACCTTCTTATTGCCCATGAAACACCGAAATTGCATCTGAATTTAATTGAAAAGGCACAATTCCGACTTAAGTACAAGAGAACTGACACTCTAACTTTCTGTGATGTAAACCTGTCCTGTGAGTACAGTTTTAGATTCTGATGCTTCACTTCAGGTTTACTGTATACCTTGGACCGTCTTATTTACGATGAACCAAAAAAATTGCATCTGAATGTATTAAAAATGGCACAATGGCGACATAAGTTCAAGAGGACTGACACTCTAACATTCTATGATTTAAACCACTCATGTGAGTTCAGTTTTAGATTCCGATGCTTCACCTCAGTTTTACTGTATACCTCGGACCTTCTTATTGACGATGAAACACAGAAATTGCATCCGAATTTAATAGCAAAGGCACAATGCCGACTTAAGTACAAGAGGACCGACACTCTAATTTTTCTATGAATTAAACCTCTCCTGTGAGTCCAGTTATAGATTCTGCTGCTTCACATCAGGTTTACTGTATACCTTGGACCTTCTTATTGCCGATGAAACACAGAAATTGCATCCGAATTTAGTAGCAAAGGCACAATGCCGACTTAAGTACAAGAGGACTGACACTCTAACTTTCTATGATGTAAACCCGTCCTGTGAGTCCAGTTTTAGATTCTGATGCTTCACTTCAGGTTTAATGTATACCTTGGACCGTCTTATTGACGATGAACCAAAAAAATTGCATCTGAATTTAATACAAAATGCACAATGGAGACATAAGTTCAAAAGGACTGACACTCTAACTTTCTATGATTTAAACCTCTCCTGTGAGTCCAGTTTTAGATTCCGATGCTTCACTTCAGGTTTACTGTATTCCTTTAACGTTCATATTGACGATGAAACACAGAAATTGCATTCGAATTTAATACAAAAGGCACAATGCCGACTTAAGTACGAGAGCACTGACACTCTAACTTACTATGATTTAAACTTCTCCTGTGAGTCCAGCTTTAGATTCCGATGCTTCACTTGAGGTTGTAGTGTATACTTTTACCTTCTTATTGACGATGAAACACAGAAATTGCATCCGAATTTAATACAAAAGGCACAATGCCGACTAAAGTACAAGAGGACTGACACTCTAACTTTCTATGATTTGAACCAATCCTGTGAGTTGAGATTTAGTTTCCGATGCTTCACTTCAGGTTTACTGTATACCTTGGACCTCCTTATTGACGATGAAACACAGAAATTGCATCCGAATTTAATACAAAAGGCACAATGCCCACTTAAGTACAAGAGGACTGACACTCAAACTTTCTATGATTTAAACCTCTCCTGTGAGTCCAGTTTTAGATTCTGATGCTTCACTTCAGGTTTACTGTATACATTGGTCCTTCTTATTGACGATGAAGCACAGATATTACATCCGAGTTAAATTCAAAAGGCACAATGCCGACTTAAGTACAAGAGGACTGACACGCTAACTTTCTATGATTTGGACCTCTCCTGTGAGTTGAGTTTTATATTCCGATGCTTCACTTCCGGTTTACTGTATACCTTGCACCGTCTTATTGACGATGAAACACAGAAATTGCATCCGAATTTAATACATAAGGCACAATGCCGACTTAAGTACAAGAGGACTGACACTCTAACTTTCTATGATTGGAACCTCTCCTGTGAGTCCAGTTTTAGTTTCCGATGCTTCACTTCAGGTTGGTGTCTCCCTTGGACCATCTTATTGACGATGAAACACAGAAATTGCATCCGAATGTAATACAAAAGGCACAATGCCGACTTAAGTACACTAGGACTGACACTCTAACTTTCTATGATTTGAACCTATCCTGTGAGTCCAGTTTTAGATTCCGATGCTTCACTAAAGGTTTCCTGTATACCTTGACCTTCTTATTGGCGATGAAACACAGAAATTGCATCCGAATTTAATACAAAAGGCACAATGCCGACTTAAGTACCAAAGAACTGACACTCTAATTTTCTATGATTTGAACCTCTCCTGTGAATCCAGTTTTAGATTCCGATGCTTTACTTCAGGTTTACTGTATACCTTGGACCTTCTTATTGACGATAAAACACAGATATTGAATCCGAATTTAATACAAAGGCACAATGCCGACTTAAGTACAAGAGGACTGACTCTAATTTTCTATTATTTAAACCTCTCCTGTGATTCCAGTTTTAGATACCGATGCTTCACTTCAGGTTTACTGTATTCCTTGGACCTTTTGATTGACGATGAGACACAGATATTGCATCCGAATTTAATACAAAAGGCACAATGAAGACTTAAGTACAAGAGGACTGACACTCTAACTTTCTATGATTTGAACCTCTCCTGTGAGTCCAGTTATAGATTCCGATGCTTCACCTCAGGTTTTCTGTATACCTTGGACCTTCTTATTGACGATGAAACACAGAAATTGCATCCGAATTTAAGACAAAAGGCACAAAGCCGGCTTAAGTATAAGAAGACTGACACTCCAACTTTCTATGATTTAAACCTCTCCTGTGAGTCCAGTTTTAGATTCCGATACTTCACTTCAGGTTTACTGTATCCCTTGGACCTTCTTACTGCCGATAAAACACCGAAATTGCATCCGAATTTAATAGAAAAGGCACAATGGCGACTTAAGTACAAGAGGACTGACACTCTAACTTTCTATGATGTAAACCTGTCCTGTGAGTACAGTTTTAGATTCTGATGCTTCAATTCAGGTTTACTGTATACCTTGGACCGTCTTATTGACGATGAACCAAAAAAATTGCATCTGAATGTAATACAAATGGCACAATGGAGACATAATTTCAAGAGGACTGCCTCTCTAATTTTCTATTATTGAAACATCTCCTGTGATTCCAGTTTTAGATACCGATGCTTCTCTTGAGGTTTACTGTATTCCTTGGACCTTCTTATTGTCGATGAAACACAGAAATTGCATCCGAATTTAAGACAAAAGGCACAAAGCCGACTTAAGTACAAGAGGACTGGCTCTCTAACATTCTATGAGATAGACCTCTCCTGTGAGTTGAGTTTTAGATTCCGACGATTTACTTCAGTTTTAATGTATACCTTGGACCTTCTTATTGACGGTGAAACACAGAAATTGCATTCGAATTTAATACAAAAGGCACAATGCCGGCTTAAGTATAAGAAGACTGACACTCCAACTTTCTATGATTTGAACCTCTCCTGTGAGTCCAGTTTTAGATTCCGATGCCTCCCTTCAGGTTTACTGTATTCCTTGGACATTCCTCTTGACGATGAACACAGAGATTGCATCCGAATATAACACAAAAGGCACAATGCCGACTTAAGTACAAGAGGGCTGACACTCTAATTTTCTATGATTTGAACCACTCCTGTGAGTCCAGTTTTAGATTCCGATGCCTCACTTCAGGTTTACAGTATCATTTGGACCTTCGTATTGACGATGAAACACAGAAATTGCATCCGAATTTGATACAAAAGGCACAATGCCGACTTAAGTAAAAGAGGACTGACACTCTAACATTCTATTACTTGACTCTCTCCTGTGAGTCCAGTTTTAGATTCCCATGCTTCAATTCAGGTTTGCTGTATCCCTTGGACCTCCTTTTTGACGATGAACACAGAAATTGCATCCAAATTTAATACAATAGGCATATTGCCGACTTAAGTAAAAGAGGCCTGACACTCTAACTTTCTATGATTTGAACCTCTCCTGTGAGTCCCGTTTTAGATTCCGACGCTTCACTTCAGGTTTACTGTATACCTTGGGCCTTCTTATTGACGATGAAACACAGAAATTGCATCCGAATTTAATACAAAATGGACAATGTCGACTTCAGTCCAAGTGGACTGACACTCTAACTTTCTATGATTTAAACCTCTCCTGTGAGTCCAGTTTTAGATTCCGATGCTTCACTTCAGTTTTACTGTGTACATTGGACCTTCGTATTGACAATGAAGCCCAGAAATTGCATCTGAATTTATTACAAAAGGCACAATGCCGACTTAAGTACAAGAGGACTGACACTCTCTAACTTTCTATGATTTGAACCTCTCCTGTGAGTCCAGTTTTAGATTCCGATGCTTCACCTCAGTTTTACTGTATACCTTGGACCTTCTTATTGACGATGAAACACAGAAATTGCATCCGAATTTAATAGCAAAGGCACAATGCCGACTTAAGTACAAGAGGACTGACACTCTAATTTTTCTATGAATTAAACCTCTCCTGTGCGTCCAGTTATAGATTCTGATGCTTCACATCAGGTTTACTGTATACCTTGGACCTTCTTATTGCCGATGAAACACAGAAATTGCATCCGAATTTAATAGCAAAGGCACAATGCCGACTTAAGTACAAGAGGACTGACACTCTAACATTCTATGATGTAAACCCGTCCTGTGAGTCCAGTTTTAGATTCTGATGCTTCACTTCAGGTTTAATGTATACCTTGGACCGTCTTATTCACGATTAACCAAAAAAATTGCATCTGATTTTAATACAAAATGCACAATGGAGACATAAGTTCAAAAGGACTGACACTCTAACTTTCTATGATTTAAACCTCTCCTGTGAGTCCAGTTTTAGATTCCGATGCTTCACTTCAGGTTTACTGTATTCCTTTATCGTTCATATTGACGATGAAACACAGAAATTGCATTCGAATTTAATACAAAAGGCACAATGCCGACTTAAGTACGAGAGCACTGACACTCTAACTTACTATGATTTAAACTTCTCCTGTGAGTCCAGCTTTAGATTCCGATGCTTCACTTCAGGTTTTAGTGTATACATTTACCTTCTTATTGACGATGAAACACAGAAATTGCATCCGAATTTAATACAAAAGGCACAATGCCGACTAAAGTACAAGAGGACTGACACTCTAACTTTCTATGATTTGAACCAATCCCGTGAGTTGAGATTTAGTTTCCGATGCTTCACTTCAGGTTTACTGTATACCTTGGACCTCCTTATTGACGATGAAACACAGAAATAGCATCCGAATTTAATACAAAAGGCACAATGCCCACTTAAGTACAAGAGGACTGACACTCAAACTTTCTATGATTTAAACCTCTCCTGTGAGTCCAGTTTTAGATTCTCATGCTTCACCTCAGGTTTACTGTATACATTGGTCCTTCTTATTGACGATGAAGCACAGATATTACATCCGAGTTAAATTCAAAAGGCACAATGCCGACTTAAGTACAAGAGGACTGACACGCTAACTTTCTATGATTTGAACCTCTCCTGTGAGTTGAGTTTTATTTTCCGATGCTTCACTTCCGGTTTACTGTATACCTTGCACCGTCTTATTGACGATGAAACACAGAAATTGCATCCGAATTTAATACATAAGGCACAATGCCGACTTAAGTACAAGAGGACTGACACTCTAAGTTTCTATGATTTAAACCCCTCCTGTGAGTCCAGTTTTAGATTCCGCTGCTTTACTTCAGGTTTACTGTATCCCTTGGACTTTTTATTGACGATGAAACACAGATATTGCATCCGAATGTACTACAAAAAGCACAATGCCGACTTAAGTACAAGAGGACTGACACTCTAACTTTCTATGCCTTGAACTTCTCCTGTGAGTCCAGTTTTAGATTCCGATGCTTCACTTCAGGTTTACTGTATACCTTGGACCCTATTATTGACGATGAAACACAGAAATTGCATCCGAATTTAATACAAAAGGCACAATGCCGACTTAAGTACAAGAGGACTGACACTCTAGCTTTCTATGATTGGAACCTCTCCTGTGAGTCCAGTTTTAGTTTCCGATGCTTCACTTCAGGTTGGTGTATCCCTTGGACCATCTTATTGACGATGAAACACAGAAATTGCATCCGAATGTAATACAAAAGGCACAATGCCGACTAAAGTACAAGAGGACTGACACTCTAACTTTCTATGATTTGAACCAATCCTGTGAGTTGAGATTTAGTTTCCGATGCTTCACTTCAGGTTTATTGTACACCTTGGACCTTCTTATTGACGATAAAACACAGATATTGAATCCGAATTTAATACAAAGGACACAATGCCGACTTAAGTGCAAGAGGACTGACTCTAATTTTCTATTATTTAAACCTCTCCTGTGATTCCAGTTATAGATTCCGATGTTTCACTTCAGGTTTACTGTATCCTTTGGACCTTCCTATTGACGATGAAACACAGAAATTGCATCCGAATTTAATACAAAAGGCACACTACCGACTTAAGTACAAGAGTTCTGACACTTTGACTTTCTTTGATTTGAACCTCTCCTGTGGGTCCAGTTTTAGATTCCGATGCTTCACTTCAGGTTTACTATATACCTTGGACCTTCTTGTTGACGATGAAACACAGAAATTGCATCCGAATTTAATAGAAAAGGCACAATGTCGACTTAAGTACAAGAGGACTGACACACTAACTTTCTATGATTTGAACCTCTCTTGAGAGTCCAGTTTTTGATTCCGATGCTTCACTTCAGGTTTACTGTATACCTTGGACCTTCTTATTGACGATGAAACACAGAAATTGCATCCGAATTTAATACAAAAGGCACAATGCCGACTTAAGTACAAGAGTTCTGACACTCTGACTTTCTTTCATTTGAACCTCTCCTGTGGGTCCAGTTTTAGATTCCGATGCTTCACTTCAGGTTTACTATATACCTTGGAAATTCTTATTGACGATGAAACACAGAAATTGCATTCGAATTTTATAGAAAAGGCACAATGCCGACTTAAGTACAAGAGAACTGACACTCTAACTTTCTAAGATGTAAACCTGTCCTGTGAGTACAGTTTTAGATTCTGATGCTTCACTTCAGGTTTACTGTATACCTTGGACCGTCTTATTTACGATGAAGCAAAAAAATTGCATCTGAATGTAATACAAATGGCACAATGGAGACATAAGTTCAAGAGGACTGACACTCTAACATTCTATGATTTAAACCTCTCCTATGCGTTCAGTTTTAGATTCCGATGCTTCACCTCAGGTTTACTGTATACCTTGGACCTTCTTATTGACGATGAAACACAGAAATTGCATCCGAATTTAATACAAAAGGCACAATGCCGACTTAAGTACAAGAGTTCTGACACTCTGACTTTCTTTGATTTGAACCTCTCCTGTGGGTCCAGTTTTAGATTCCGATGCTTCACTTCAGGTTTACTATATACCTTGGACCGTCTTATTGACGATGAACCAAAAAAATTGCACCTGAATTTAATACAAAATGCACAATGGAGACATAAGTTCAAAAGGACTGACACTCTAACTTTCTATGATTTAAACCTCTCCTGTGAGTCCAGTTTTAGATTCCGATGCTTCACTTTAGGTTTTAGTGTATACCTTGGACCTTCTTATTGACGATGATATACAGAAATTGCCTCCGAATTTAATACAAAAGGCACAATGCCGACTAAAGTACAAGAGGACTGACACTCTAACTTTCTATGATTTGAACCAATCCTGTGAGTTGAGATTTGGTTTCCGATGCTTCACCTCAGGTTTACTGTATACCTTGGACCTCCTTATTGACGATGAAACACAGAAATTGCATCCGAATTTAATACAAAAGGCACAATGCCGACTTAAGTACAAGAGGACAGACACTCAAACTTTCTATGATTTAAACCTCTCCTGTGAGTCCAGTTTTAGATTCTGATGCTTCACTTCAGGTTTACTGTATACATTGGTCCTTCTTATTGACGATGAAGCACAGATATTACATCCGAGTTAAATTCAAAAGGCACAATGCCGACTTAAGTACAAGAAGACTGACACGCTAACTTTCTATGATTTGAACCTCTCCTGTGAGTTGAGTTTTATATTCTGATGTTTCACTTCTTGTTTACTGCATACCTTGCACCGTCTTATTGACGATGAAACACAGAAATTGCATCCGAATTTAATACATAAGGCACAATGTCGACTTAAGTACAAGAGGACTGACACTCTAAGTTTCTATGATTTAAACCTCTCCTGTCAGTCCAGTTTTAGATTCCGCTGCTTTACTTCAGGTTTACTGTATCCCTTGGACTTTTTATTGACGATGAAACACAGATATTGCATCCAAATGTACTACAAAAAGCACAATGCCGACTCAAGTACAAGAGGACTGACACTCTAACTTTCTATGACTTGAACTTCTCCTGTGAGTCCAGTTTTAGATTCCGATGCTTCACTTCAGGTTTACTGTATACCTTGGACCCTATTATTGACGATGAAACACAGAAATTGCATCCGAATTTAATACAAAAGGCACAAAGCCGACTTAAGTACAAGAGGACTGACACTCTAACTTTCTATGATTGGAACCTCTCCTGTGAGTCCAGTTTTAGTTTCCGATGGTTCACTTCAGGTTGGTGTATCCCTTGGACCACCTTATTGGCGATGAAACACAGAAATTGCATCCGAATGTAATACAAAAGGCACAATGCCGACTTATGTACAAGAGGACTGACACTCTAACTTTCTATGATTTGAACCTATCCTGTGAGTCCAGTTTTAGATTCCGATGCTTCACTAAAGGTTTCCTGTATACCTTGGACCTTCTTATTGGCGATGAAACACAGAAATTGCATCCGAATTTAATACAAAAGGCACAATGCCGACTTAAGTACCAAAGAACTGACACTTTAATTTTCTATGATTTGAACCACTCTTGAGAGTCCAGTTCTTGATTCCGATGCTTCACTTCAGGTTTACTGTATACCTTGGACCTTCTTATTGACGATGAAACACAGAAATTGCATCCGAATTTAATACAAAAGGCACAATGCCGACCTAAGTACAAGAGGCCTGACACTCTGACTTTCTTTGATTTGCACCTCTCCTGTGGGTCCAGTTTTAGATTCCGATGCTTCACTTCAGGTTTACTATATACCTTGGACCTTCTTATTGACGATGAAACACAGAAATTGCATCCGAATTTAATACAAAAGGCACAATGCCGACTTAAGTACAAGAGGACTGACACTCTATCTTTTTATGATTTGAACCTCTCCTGTGAGTCCAGTTATAGTTTCCGATGGTTCGCTTCAGGGTTACTGTATCCCTTGGACCTTATTTTTGGCGATGAAACACAGAAGTTGCATCCTAATTTAATACAATTGGCACAATGCCGACTTAAGTACAAGAGGACTGACACTCTAACTTTCTATGATTTGAACCTCTCCTGTGAGTCCAGTTTTAGATTCCGATGCTTCACTTCCGGTCTACTGTATACATTGGACCTGCTTATTGACGATGAAACACATAAATTGCATCCGAATTTATTACAAAAGGCACAATGCCGTCTTAAGTACAAGAGGGCTGACACTCTATCTTTCTATGATTTGAACCTCTCCTGTGCGTCCAGTTTTAGTTTCCGATGCTTCACTTCAGGGTTACTGTATCCCTTGGACCTTATTTTTGACGATAAAACACAGAAATTGTATCCGAATTAAATACAAAATGCACAATGCCGACTTAAGTACAAGACGTCTGACACCCTAGCTTTCTATAATTTGAACCTCTCCTGTGAGTTGAGTTTTAGATTCCGATGCTACACATCAGGTTAACTGTATACCTTGGACCTTCTTATTGTCGATGAAACACAGAAATCGCATCCGAATTTAATAGAAAAGGCACAATGCCGACTTAAGTACAAGAGGACTGACACTCTAACTTTCTATGATGTAAACCTCTCCTGTAAGTCCAGTTTTAGATTCCGATGCTTCACTTCAGGTTTACTGTATTCCTTTAACGTTCATATTGACGATGAAACACAGAAATTGCATTCGAATTTAATACAAATGCACAATGCCTACTTAAGTACAAGAGCACTGACACTCTAACTTTCTATGATTTGAACCAATCCTGTGAGTTGAGATTCAGTTTCCGATGCTTTACTTCAGGTTTACTGTATACCTTGGACCTTCTTATTGACGATGAAACACAGAAATTGCATCCGAATTTAATACAAAAGGCACAATGCCGACTTGAGTACAAGAGGACTGACACTATAACTTTCTATGACTTAAACCTCTCCTGTGAGTCCAGTTTTAGATTCTGATGCTTCACTTCAGATTTACGGTATACATTGGTCCTTCTTATTCACGATTAAGCACAGAAATTGCATCCGAGTTAAACTCAAAAGGCACAATGCCGACTTAAGGACAAGAGGACTGACACTCTAACTTTCTATGACTAGAACCTCTCCTGTGAGACCAGTTTTAGATTCCGATGCTTCACTTCAGGTTTACTGTATACCTTGGACCCTATTATTGACGACGAAACACAAAAATTGCATCCGAACTTAATACAAAAGGCACAATGCCGACTTAGGTACAAGAGGACTGACACTCTAACTTTCTATGATTGGAACCTCTCCTGTGACTCCAGTTTAGATTCCGCTGCTTCACTTCAGGTTTGCTGTATCCCTTGGACCATCTTATTGACGATGTAACACAGAAATTGCATCAGAATTTAAAACAAAAGGCACAATGCCGACTTAAGTACAAGAGGTCTGACACTCTAACTTTCTATGATTTGAACCTATCCTGTGAGTCCAGTTTTAGATTCCGATGCTTCACTAAAGGTGTCCTGTATACCTTGGACCTTCTTATTGGCGATGAAACACGGAAATTGCATCCGAATTTAATACGAAAGGCACAATGCCGACATAAGTACCAAATGACTGACACTCTAATTTTCTATGATTTGAACCTCTCCTGTGAGTCCAGTTTTAGATTCCGATGCTTTAATTTAGGTTTACTATATACCTTGGACCATCTTATTGACGATGAAACACAGAAATTGCATCCGAATTTAATACAAAAGGCACAATGCCGACTTAAGTACAAGAGGACTGACACTCTATCTTTTTATGATTTGAACCTCTCCTGTGAGTCCAGTTTTAGTTTCCGATGCTTCACTTCAAAGTTACTGAATACCTTGGACCTTCTTATTGCCGATGAATTACAGAAATTGCATCCGAATTTAATAGAAAAGGCACAATGCCGACTTAAGTACAAGGGGACTAACACTCTAACTTTCTATGATGGAAACCCGTCCTGTGAGTCCAGTTTTAGATTCTGATGCTTCACTTCAGGTTTACTGTATACCTTGGACCGTCTTATTGACGATGAACCAAAAAAATTGCATCTGAATTTAATACAAAAGGCACAATGGAGACATAAGTTCAAGAAGACTGACACTCTAACGTTCTATGATTTAAACCTCTCCTGTGAGTCCAGTTTTAGATTCCGATGCTTCACTTCAGGTTTACTGTATTCCTTTAACGTTCATATTGACGATGAAACACAGAAATTGCATTCGAATTTAATACAAATGCACAATGCCGACTTAAGTACAAGAGCACTGACACTCTGACTTTCTATGATTTAAACTTCTCCTGTGAGTCCAGCTTTAGATTCCGATGCTTCACTTCAGGTTTTAGTGTATACTTTGGACCTTGTTATTGACGATGAAACACAGAAATTGCATCCGAATTTACTACAAAAGGCACAATGCCGACTTAAGTACAAGAGGACTGACACTCTAATTTCCTATGATTTGACCCTCTCCTGTGAGTCCAGTTTTAGATTCCGATGCTTTAATTCAGGTTTACTGTATAACTTGGACCTTCTTATTGACGATAAAACACAGATATTGAATCCGAATTTAATACAAAAGGCACAATGCCGACTTAAGTACAAGTGGACTGACTCTCTAATCTTCTATTATGTAAACCTCTCCATTGATTCCAGTTTTAGATACCGATGCTCACTTCAGGTCTACTGTATTCCTTGGACCTTTTTATTGACGATGAAACACAGAAATTGCATCCGAATTTAATACAAAAGGCACAATGAAGACTTAAGTACAAGATTACTGACACTCTAACTTTCTATTATTTGATCCTCTCCCGTTAGTCCAGTTTTAGATTCCGATGCTTCACTTCAGGTTTACTGTATCCCTTGGACCTTCTTATTGACGATGAAACACAGAAATTGCATCCGAATTTAATAAAAAAGGCACACTACCGACTTAAGTACAAGACGACTGACATTCTAAATTTCTATGATTTGAACCTCTCCTGTGAGTCTAGTTTTAGTTTCCGATGCTTCACTTCAGGTTTACTGTATCCCTTGGACCTTCTTATTAACGATGAAGCACAGATATTGCATCCGAATGTAATACAAATAGCACAATGCCGACTTAAGTACAAGAGGAGTGACACACTAACATTCTATGATTCGAACCTCTCTTGAAAGTCCAGTTTTTGATTCCGATGCTTCACTTCAGGTTTACTGTATACCTTGGACCTTCGTATTGACGATGAAACACAGAAATTGCATCCGAATTTCATACAAAAGGCACAATGCCGACTTAAGTACAAGAGGCCTGACACTCTGACTTTCTTTGATTTGAACCTCTCCTGTGGGTCCAGTTTTATATTCCGATGCTTCACTTCAGGTTTACTATATACCTTGGACCTTCTTATTGACGATGAAACACAGAAATTGCATCCGAATTTAATACAAAAGGCACAATGCCGACTTAAGTACAAGAGGACTGACACTCTATCTTTCTATGATTTGAACCTCTCCTGTGAGTCCAGTTTTAGTTTCCGATGCTTCACTTCGGGGTTACTGTATCCCTTGGACCTTATTTTTGACGATGAAACACAGAAGTTGCATCCTAATTTAATACAATAGGCACAATGCCGACTTAAGTACAAGAGGAATGACACTCTAACTTTCTATGATTTGAACCTCTCCTGTGAGTCCAGTTTTAGATTCCGATGCTTCACTACAGGTTTACTGTATACATTGGACCTGCTTATTGACGATGAAACACATAATTGCATCCGAATTTATTACAAAAGGCACAATGCCGTCTTAAGTACAAGAGGACTGACACACTAACTTTCTATGATTTGAACCTCTCCTGTGAGTCCAGTTTTAGATTCCGATGCTTCACTACAGGTTAACTGTATCCCTTGCACCTTCTTAATGACGATGAAACACAGAAATTGCATCCGAATTTAATACGAAAGGCACAATGCCGACTTAAGTACAAGAGGACTGACACTCTAACTTTCTACGATTTGAACCTCTCCTGTGAGTCCAGTTTTAGATTCCGATGCTTCACTTCAGGCTTACTGGATACCTTGGACCTTCTTATTGACCATGAAACACAGAAATTGCAGCCTAATTTAATACAAAAGGCACAATGCCGACTTAAGTACAAGAGGACTGACTCTCTAACTTTCTATGATTTGAACATCTCCTGTTAGTCCAGTTTTAGTTTCAGATGCTACACTTCTGGTTAACTGTATCAATTGGACCATCTTATTGACGACGAAACAGGGAAATTGCATCTGATTTTAATACAAAAGGCAAAATGCCGACTTATGTACAAGAGGACTGACACACTAACTTTCTATGATTTGAACCTCTCCTGTGAGTCCAGTTTTAGATTCCGAAACTTCACTTCAGGTTTACTGTATACCTTGGACCTTCTTATTGACGATGAAACACAGAAATTGCATCTGAATTTAATGCAAAAGGCACAATGCCGACTTAAGTACAAGAGGCCTGACGCTCTGACTTTCTGTGATTTGAACCTCTCCTGTGAGTCCAGTTTTAGATTCCGATGCTTCACTTCAGGTTCACTATATACGTTGGACCTTCTTATTGACGATGAAACACAGAAATTACATCCGAATTTGATACAAATGGAACAATGCCGCCTTAAGTACATAAGGACTGACACTCTAACTTTCTATGATTTGAACCTGTCCTGTGAGTCCAGTTTTAGTTTCCGATGCTTCACTTCAGGTTTACTGTATCCCTTGGACCTTCTTATTGACGATGAAGCACAGAAATTGCATCCGAATGTAATACAAAAAGCACAACGCCGACTTAAGTACAAGAGGACTGACACTCTAACTTTCTATGATTTGAACCTCTCCTGAGAGTCCAGTTCTTGATTCCGATGCTTCACTTCAAGTTTACTGTATACCTTGGACCTTCTTATTGACGAAGAAACACAGAAATGGCATCCGAATTTAATACAAAAGGCACAATGCCGCCTTAAGTACAAGAAAATTGACACTCTAACTTTCAATGATTTGAACCTCTCCTGTGCGTCCAGTTTTAGATTCCGATGCTTCACTTCAGGTTTACTATATACCTTGGACCTTCTTGTTGACGATGAAACACAGAAATTGCATCCTAATTTAATACAAAAGGCACAATGCCGACTTAAGTACAAGAGGACTGGCAGTCTAACTTTCAATGATTTGAACCACTCCTGTGAGTCCAGTTTTAGATTCCGATGCTTCACTTCAGGTTTACTGTATGCCTTAGGCCTTCATATTGACGATGAAACACAGAAATTGCATCCGAATTTAATACAAAAGCCCAATGCCGACTTAAGTACAAGAGGACTGACACTCTAACTTTCTATGATTTGAATCTCTCCTGAGAGTCCAGTTTTAGATTCCGATGATTCACTTCTGGTTTACTGAATCCCTTGGACCTTCATATTGACGATGAATCACAGAAATTGCATCCGATTTTAATACAAAAGGCACAATGCCGACTTAAGTACAAAAGGACTGAAACTCTAATTTTCTATGATTTGAACCTCTCATGTGTGTCCAGTTTTAGATTCTGATGCTTCACTTCAGGTTTAATGTATCCTTTGGACTTTCTTTTTGACGATGATACACAGATACTGCATCCGAAATTAATACAAAAGGCGCAATGCCGACTTAAGTACAAGAGGGCTGACAATCTAACTTTCTATGATTTGAACCACTCCTGTGAGTCCAGTTTTAGATTCCGATGTTTCATTTCAGGTTTACTGTACCAATTGGACCTTCGTATTGACGATGAAACACAGAAATTGCATCCAAATTTAATACAAAATGCACAATGCCGACTTATGTAAAAGAGGACTGACTCTCACAATTTATATGATTTGAACCTCTCCTATGAGTCCAGTTTTAGATTCCGATGCTTCACTTCACGTTTACTGTATACCTGGGACCTTCTTATTGACGATGAAACACAGAAGTTGCATCCTAATTTAATACAATAGGCACAATGCCGAATTAAGTACAAGAGGACTGACACTCTAACTTTCTATGATTTGAACCTCTCCTGTGAGTCCAGTTTTAGATTCCGATGCTTCACTTCAGGTTTACTGTATACATTGGACCTGCGTATTGACGATGAAACACATAAATTTCATCCGAATTTATTACAAAAGGCACAATGCCGCCTTATGTAGAAGAGGACTGACACTCTAACTTTCTATGTTTTGAACCTCTCCTGTGAGTCCAGTTTTAGATTCCGATGCTTCACTTCAGGTTGACTGTAACCCTTGCACCTTCTTATTGACGATGAAACACATAAATTGCATCCGAATTTATTACAAAAGGCACAATGCCGTCTTAAGCACAAGAGGCCTGACACTCTGACTTTCTATGATTTGAACCTCTCCTGTGGGTCCAGTTTTAGATTCCGATGCTTCACTTCAGGTTTAGTATATACGTTGGACCTTCTTATTGACGATGAAACACAGAAATTGCATTCGAATTTAATTCAAAAGGTACAATGCCGACTTAAGAACAAGAGGACTGACACTCTAACTTTCTATGATTTGAACCTCTGCTGTGAGTCCATTTTTAGATTCCGATGCTTCACATCAGGTTTACTGTATCCCTTGGACCTTCGTATTGACGATGAAACACAGAAATTGCATCCGAATTTAGTACAAAAGGCACAATGCAGACTTATGTCCAAGAGGATTGACACTCTAACTTTCTATGATTTGAACCTTTCCGCTGTGTCCAGTTTTAGATTTCGATGCTTTACTTCAGGTTTACTGTATAACTTGGACCCTCTTATTGACGATGAAACACAGAAATTCCATCCGATTTAATACAAAAGGCACAATGCGGACTTAAGTACAAGAGGACTGACACTCTAACTTTCTATGTTTTAAACCTATCCTATGAGTCCAGTTTAAGATTCCGATGCTTCACTTCAGGTTTACTGTATACCTTGGACCTTCGTATTGACGATGAAACACAGAAATTGCATCCGAATTTCATACAAAAAGCACAATGCCGACTTAAGTACAAGAGGCCTGACACTCTGACTTTCTTTGATTTGAACCTCTCCTGTGGGTCCAGTTTTATATTCCGATGCTTCACTTCAGGTTTACTATATACCTTGGACCTTCTTATTGACGATGAAACACAGAAATTGCATCCGAATTTAATACAAAAGGCACAATGCCGACTTAAGTACAAGAGGACTGACACTCTATCTTTCTATGATTTGAACCTCTCCTGTGAGTCCAGTTTTAGTTTCCGATGCTTCACTTTGGGGTTACTGTATCCCTTGGACCTTATTTTTGACGATGAAACACAGAAGTTGCATCCTAATTTAATACAATAGGCACAATGCCGACTTAAGTACAAGAGGAATGACACTCTAACTTTCTATGATTTGAACCTCTCCTGTGAGTCCAGTTTTAGATTCCGATGCTTCACTACAGGTTTACTGTATACATTGGACCTGCTTATTGACGATGAAACACATAATTGCATCCGAATTTATTACAAAAGGCACAATGCCGTCTTAAGTACAAGAGGACTGACACACTAACTTTCTATGATTTGAACCTCTCCTGTGAGTCCAGTTTTAGATTCCGATGCTTCACTACAGGTTAACTGTATCCCTTGCACCTTCTTAATGACGATGAAACACAGAAATTGCATCCGAATTTAATACGAAAGGCACAATGCCGACTTAAGTACAAGAGGACTGACACTCTAACTTTCTACGATTTGAACCTCTCCTGTGAGTCCAGTTTTAGATTCCGATGCTTCACTTCAGGCTTACTGGATACCTTGGACCTTCTTATTGACCATGAAACACAGAAATTGCAGCCTAATTTAATACAAAAGGCACAATGCCGACTTAAGTACAAGAGGACTGACTCTCTAACTTTCTATGATTTGAACATCTCCTGTTAGTCCAGTTTTAGTTTCAGATGCTACACTTCAGGTTAACTGTATCAATTGGACCATCTTATTGACGACGAAACAGGGAAATTGCATCTGATTTTAATACAAAAGGCAAAATGCCGACTTATGTACAAGAGGACTGACACACTAACTTTCTATGATTTGAACCTCTCCTGTGAGTCCAGTTTTAGATTCCGAAACTTCACTTCAGGTTTACTGTATACCTTGGACCTTCTTATTGACGATGAAACACAGAAATTGCATCTGAATTTAATGCAAAAGGCACAATGCCGACTTAAGTACAAGAGGCCTGACGCTCTGACTTTCTGTGATTTGAACCTCTCCTGTGAGTCCAGTTTTAGATTCCGATGCTTCACTTCAGGTTCACTATATACGTTGGACCTTCTTATTGACGATGAAACACAGAAATTACATCCGAATTTGATACAAATGGAACAATGCCGCCTTAAGTACATAAGGACTGACACTCTAACTTTCTATGATTTGAACCTGTCCTGTGAGTCCAGTTTTAGTTTCCGATGCTTCACTTCAGGTTTACTGTATCCCTTGGACCTTCTTATTGACGATGAAGCACAGAAATTGCATCCGAATGTAATACAAAAAGCACAACGCCGACTTAAGTACAAGAGGACTGACACTCTAACTTTCTATGATTTGAACCTCTCCTGAGAGTCCAGTTCTTGATTCCGATGCTTCACTTCAAGTTTACTGTATACCTTGGACCTTCTTATTGACGAAGAAACACAGAAATGGCATCCGAATTTAATACAAAAGGCACAATGCCGCCTTAAGTACAAGAAAATTGACACTCTAACTTTCAATGATTTGAACCTCTCCTGTGCGTCCAGTTTTAGATTCCGATGCTTCACTTCAGGTTTACTATATACCTTGGACCTTCTTGTTGACGATGAAACACAGAAATTGCATCCTAATTTAATACAAAAGGCACAATGCCGACTTAAGTACAAGAGGACTGGCAGTCTAACTTTCAATGATTTGAACCACTCCTGTGAGTCCAGTTTTAGATTCCGATGCTTCACTTCAGGTTTACTGTATGCCTTAGGCCTTCATATTGACGATGAAACACAGAAATTGCATCCGAATTTAATACAAAAGCCCAATGCCGACTTAAGTACAAGAGGACTGACACTCTAACTTTCTATGATTTGAATCTCTCCTGAGAGTTAAGTTTTAGATTCCGATGATTCACTTCTGGTTTACTGAATCCCTTGGACCTTCATATTGACGATGAATCACAGAAATTGCATCCGATTTTAATACAAAAGGCACAATGCCGACTTAAGTACAAAAGGACTGAAACTCTAATTTTCTATGATTTGAACCTCTCATGTGTGTCCAGTTTTAGATTCTGATGCTTCACTTCAGGTTTAATGTATCCTTTGGACTTTCTTTTTGACGATGATACACAGATACTGCATCCGAAATTAATACAAAAGGCGCAATGCCGACTTAAGTACAAGAGGGCTGACAATCTAACTTTCTATGATTTGAACCACTCCTGTGAGTCCAGTTTTAGATTCCGATGTTTCATTTCAGGTTTACTGTACCAATTGGACCTTCGTATTGACGATGAAACACAGAAATTGCATCCAAATTTAATACAAAATGCACAATGCCGACTTATGTAAAAGAGGACTGACTCTCACAATTTATATGATTTGAACCTCTCCTATGAGTCCAGTTTTAGATTCCGATGCTTCACTTCACGTTTACTGTATACCTGGGACCTTCTTATTGACGATGAAACACAGAAGTTGCATCCTAATTTAATACAATAGGCACAATGCCGAATTAAGTACAAGAGGACTGACACTCTAACTTTCTATGATTTGAACCTCTCCTGTGAGTCCAGTTTTAGATTCCGATGCTTCACTTCAGGTTTACTGTATACATTGGACCTGCGTATTGACGATGAAACACATAAATTTCATCCGAATTTATTACAAAAGGCACAATGCCGCCTTATGTAGAAGAGGACTGACACTCTAACTTTCTATGTTTTGAACCTCTCCTGTGAGTCCAGTTTTAGATTCCGATGCTTCACTTCAGGTTGACTGTAACCCTTGCACCTTCTTATTGACGATGAAACACATAAATTGCATCCGAATTTATTACAAAAGGCACAATGCCGTCTTAAGTACAAGAGGCCTGACACTCTGACTTTCTATGATTTGAACCTCTCCTGTGGGTCCAGTTTTAGATTCCGATGCTTCACTTCAGGTTTAGTATATACGTTGGACCTTCTTATTGACGATGAAACACAGAAATTGCATTCGAATTTAATTCAAAAGGTACAATGCCGACTTAAGAACAAGAGGACTGACACTCTAACTTTCTATGATTTGAACCTCTGCTGTGAGTCCATTTTTAGATTCCGATGCTTCACATCAGGTTTACTGTATCCCTTGGACCTTCGTATTGACGATGAAACACAGAAATTGCATCCGAATTTAGTACAAAAGGCACAATGCAGACTTATGTCCAAGAGGATTGACACTCTAACTTTCTATGATTTGAACCTTTCCGCTGTGTCCAGTTTTAGATTTCGATGCTTTACTTCAGGTTTACTGTATAACTTGGACCCTCTTATTGACGATGAAACACAGAAATTCCATCCGATTTAATACAAAAGGCACAATGCGGACTTAAGTACAAGAGGACTGACACTCTAACTTTCTATGTTTTAAACCTATCCTATGGGTCCAGTTTAAGATTCCGATGCTTCACTTCAGGTTTCCTGTATACCTTGGTCCTTCTTATTGACGATGAAACACAGACATTGCATCGGAATTTAATACAAAAGGCACAATGCCGACTTAAGTACAAATTGACTGAAACTCTAATTTTCTATGATTTGAACCTCTCATGTGTGTCCAGTTTTAAATTCTGATGCTTCACTTCAGGTTTAATGTATCCTTTGGACCTTCTTTTTGACGATGATACACAGATACTGCATCCGAAATTAATACAAAAGGCGCAATGCCGACTTAAGTACAAGAGGGCTGACAATCTAACTTTCTATGATTTGAACCACTCCTGTGAGTCCAGTTTTAGATTCCGATGTTTCATTTCAGGTTTACTGTACCAATTGGACCTTCGTATTGACGATGAAACACAGAAATTGCATCCAAATTTAATACAAAATGCACAATGCCGACTTATGTAAAAGAGGACTGACTCTCACAATTTCTATGATTTGAACCTCTCCTATGAGTCCAGTTTTAGATTCCGATGCTTCACTTCACGTTTACTGTATACCTGGGACCTTCTTATTGACGATGAAACACAGAAGTTGCATCCTAATTTAATACAATAGGCACAATGCCGACTTAAGTACAAGAGGACTGACACTCTAACTTTCTATGATTTGAACCTCTCCTGTGAGTCCAGTTTTAGATTCCGATGCTTCACTTCAGGTTTACTGTATACATTGGAACTGCGTATTGACGATGAAACACATAAATTTCATCCGAATTTATTACAAAAGGCACAATGCCGTCTTAAGTACAAGAGGACTGACACTCTAACTTTCTATGTTTTGAACCTCTCCTGTGAGTCCAGTTTTAGATTCCGATGCTTCACTTCAGGTTGCCTGTAACCCTTGCACCTTCTTATTGACGATGAAACACATAAATTGCATCCGAATTTATTACAAAAGGCACAATGCCGTCTTAAGTACAAGAGGCCTGACACTCTGACTTTCTATGATTTGAACCTCTCCTGTGGGTCCAGTTTTAGATTCCGATGCTTCACTTCAGGTTTACTATATACGTTGGACCTTCTTATTGACGATGAAACGCAGAAATTGCATCCGAATTTAATACAAAAGGTACAATGCCGACTTAAGTACAAGAGGACTGACACTCTAATTTTCTATGATTTGAACCTGTCCTGTGAGTCCCGTTTTAGATGCCGATGCTTCACTTCAGGTTTACTGTATATCTTGGACCTTCTTATTGACGATGAAACGCAGAAATTGCATCCGAATTTCATACAAAAGGCACAATGCCGTCTTAAGTACAAGAGGACTGACACTATAACTTTCTATGATTAGAACCACTCCTGTGAGTCCTGTTTTAGATTCCAATGCTTCACTAAAGGTTTCCTGTATACCTTGGACATTCTTATTGACGATGAAACACAGAAATTGCATTCGAATTTAATTCAAAAGGTACAACGCCGACTTAAGAACAAGAGGACTGACACTCTAACTTTCTATGATTTGAACCTCTGCTGTGAGTCCATTTTTAGATTCCGATGCTTCACATCAGGTTTACTGTATCCCTTGGACCTTCGTATTGACGATGAAACACAGAAATTGCATCCGAATTTAGTACAAAAGGCACAATGCAGACTTATGTCCAAGAGGATTGACACTCTAACTTTCTATGATTTGAACCTTTCCGCTGTGTCCAGTTTTAGATTTCGATGCTTTACTTCAGGTTTACTGTATAACTTGGACCCTCTTATTGACGATGAAACACAGAAATTCCATCCGAATTTAATACAAAAGGCACAATGCGGACTTAAGTACAAGATTACTGACACTCTAACTTTCTATGTTTTAAACCTATCCTATGAGTCCAGTTTAAGATTCCGATGCTTCACTTCAGGTTTCCTGTATACCTTGGTCCTTCTTATTGACGATGAAACACAGACATTGCATCGGAATTTAATACAAAAGGCACAATGCCGACTTAAGTACAAAAGGACTGAAACTCTAATTTTCTATGATTTGAACCTCTCATGTGTGTCCAGTTTTAAATTCTGATGCTTCACTTCAGGTTTAATGTATCCTTTGGACCTTCTTTTTGACGATGATACACAGATACTGCATCCGAAATTAATACAAAAGGCGCAATGCCGACTTAAGTACAAGAGGGCTGACAATCTAACTTGCTATGATTTGAACCACTCCTGTGAGTCCAGTTTTAGATTCCGATGTTTCATTTCAGGTTTACTGTACCAATTGGACCTTCGTATTGACGATGAAACACAGAAATTGCATCCAAATTTAATACAAAATGCACAATGCCGACTTATGTAAAAGAGGACTGACTCTCACAATTTCTATGATTTGAACCTCTCCTATGAGTCCAGTTTTAGATTCCGATGCTTCACTTCACGTTTACTGTATACCTGGGACCTTCTTATTGACGATGAAACACAGAAGTTGCATCCTAATTTAATACAATAGGCACAATGCCGAACTAAGTACAAGAGGACTGACACTCTACCTTTCTATGATTTGAACCTCTCCTGTGAGTCCAGTTTTAGATTCCGATGCTTCACTTCAGGTTTACTGTATACATTGGACCTGCGTATTGACGATGAAACACATAAATTTCATCCGAATTTATTACAAAAAGCACAATGCCGTCTTAAGTAGAAGAGGACTGACACTCTAACTTTCTATGTTTTGAACCTCTCCTGTGAGTCCAGTTTTAGATTCCGATGCTTCACTTCAGGTTGACTGTAACCCTTGCACCTTCTTATTGACGATGAAACACATAAATTGCATCCGAATTTATTACAAAAGGCGCAATGCCGTCTTAAGTACAAGAGGCCTGACACTCTGACTTTCTATGATTTGAACCTCTCCTGTGGGTCCAGTTTTAGATTCCGATGCTTCACTTCAGGTTTAGTATATACGTTGGACCTTCTTATTGACGATGAAACGCAGAAATTGCATCCGAATTTAATAAAAAAGGCACAATGCCGACTTAAGTACAAAAGGACTGAAACTCTAATTTTCTATGATTTGAACCTCTCATGTGTGTCCAGTTTTAGATTCTGATGCTTCACTTCAGGTTTAATGTATCCTTTGGACCTTCTTTTTGACGATGATACACAGATACTGCATCCGAAATTAATACAAAAGGCGAAATGCCGACTTAAGTACAAGAGGGCTGACAATCTAACTTTCTATGCTTTGAACCACTCCTGTGAGTCCAGTTTTAGATTCCGATGTTTCATTTCAGGTTTACTGTACCAATTGGACCTTCGTATTGACGATGAAACACAGAAATTGCATCCAAATTTAATACAAAATGCACAATGCCGACTTATGTAAAAGAGGACTGACTCTCACAATTTCTATGATTTGAACCTCTCCTGTGAGTCCAGTTTTAGATTCCGATGCTTCACTTCACGTTTACTGTATACCTGGGACCTTCTTATTGACGATGAAAAACAGAAGTTGCATCCTAATTTAATACAATAGGCACAATGCCGACTTAAGTACAAGAGGACTGACACTCTAACTTTCTATGATTTGAACCTCTCCTGTGAGTCCAGTTTTAGATTCCGATGCTTCACTTCAGGTTTACTGTATACATTGGAACTGCGTATTGACGATGAAACACATAAATTTCATCCGAATTTATTACAAAATGCACAATGCCGTCTTAAGTACAAGAGGACTGACACTCTAACTTTCTATGTTTTGAACCTCTCCTGTGAGTCCAGTTTTAGATTCCGATGCTTCACTTCAGGTTGACTGTAACCCTTGCACCTTCTTATTGACGATGAAACACATAAATTGCATCCGAATTTATTACAAAAGGCACAATGCCGTCTTAAGTACAAGAGGCCTGACACTCTGACTTTCTATGATTTGAACCTCTCCTGTGGGTCCAGTTTTAGATTCCGATGCTTCACTTCAGGTTTACTATATACGTTGGTTCCTTCTTATTGACGATGAAACGCAGAAACTGCATCCGAATTTAATACAAAAGGCACAATGCCGACTTAAGTACAAGAGGACTGACACTCTAATTTTCTATGATTTGAACCTCTCCTGTGAGTCCCGTTTTAGATGCCGATGCTTCACTTCTGGTTTACTGTATATCTTGGACCTTCTTATTGACGATGAAACGCAGAAATTGCATCCGAATTTCTTACAAAAGGCACAATGCCGTCTTAAGTACAAGAGGACTGACACTATAACTTTCTATGATTAGAACCACTCCTGTGAGTCCAGTTTTAGATTCCAATGCTTCACTAAAGGTTTCCTGTATACCTTGGACATTCTTATTGACGATGAAACACAGAAATTGCATTCGAATTTAATACAAAAGGTACAATGCCGACTTAAGAACAAGAGGACTGACACTCTAACTTTCTATGATTTGAACCTCTGCTGTGAGTCCATTTTTAGATTCCGATGCTTCACATCAGGTTTACTGTATCCCTTGGACCTTCGTATTGACGATGAAACACAGAAATTGCATCCGAATTTAGTACAAAAGGCACAATGCAGACTTATGTCCAAGAGGATTGACACTCTAACTTTCTATGATTTGAACCTTTCCGCTGTGTCCAGTTTTAGATTTCGATGCTTTACTTCAGGTTTACTGTATAACTTGGACCCTCTTATTGACGATGAAACACAGAAATTCCATCCGAATTTAATACAAAAGGCACAATGCGGACTTAAGTACAAGAGGACTGACACTCTAACTTTCTATGTTTTAAACCTATCCTATGAGTCCAGTTTAAGATTCCGATGCTTCACTTCAGGTTTCCTGTATACCTTGGTCCTTCTTATTGACGATGAAACACAGACATTGCATCGGAATTTAATACAAAAGGCACAATGCCGACTTAAGTACGAGAGGACTGACACTCTAACTCTCTATGATTTGAACCTCTCCTTTGAGTCCAGTTTTAGATTTCGATGCTTCACTTCAGGTTTATTGTATCCCTTGGACATTCTTAATGACGATGAAACACAGACATTGCTTTCGAAAATAGTACAAAAGGCACAATGCCGACATAAGTACAAGAGGACTGACACTCTAACTTTCTATGATTAGAACCTCTCCTGTGAGTCCAGATATAGATTCCGATGCTTCACTACAGGTCTCCTGTATACCTTGGACCTTCTTATTGACTATGAAACACAGAAATTGCATTCGAATTTAATACAATAGGTACAATGCCGACTTAAGTACAAGGGGACTGACACCCTATCTTTCTATGATTTGAACCTCTCCTGTGAGTCCATTTTTAGATTCCGATGCTTCACTTCAGGTTTACTGTATCCCTTGGACCTTCTTATTGACGATGAAACACAGAAATTGCATCCGAATTTGATACAAAAGGCACAATGCCGACTTAAGTACAAGAGGACTGACACTCTAACTTTGTTTGATTTAAACCCCTTGTGTGAGTTTAGTTTTAGATTCCGATGCTACACTTTAGGTTTACTGTATGCCTTGGACTTTCGTATTGACGATGAAGCACAGAAATTGCATCCGAATTTAATACGAAAGGCACAATGCCGACTTAAGTACAAGAGGACTGACACTCTAACTTTCTATGATTTACACCTCTCTGTGAGTCCGGTTTTAGATTCTGATGCTTCACTTCAGGTTTACTGTATACCTTGGACCGTCTTATTGACGATGAAACAGAGAAATTGCATCCGAATTTAACACAAAAGGCACAATTGCGACTTAAGTACAAGAGGACTGACACTCTATCTTTCTATGATTTGAACATCTCCTATGAGTCCAGTTTTAGATTTCGATGCTTCACTTCAGGTTTACTGTATACCTTGGACCTTGTTGTTGACGATGAAACACATAAATTGCATCCGAATTTAATGCAAACGGCACAATGCCGACTTGAGTACAAGAGGACTGACTCTCTAACTTTCGATGACTTGAACCTTTCCTTTGAGTCCAGTTTTATATTCTGATGCTTCACTTCAGGTTTACTGTATCCCTTGGACCTTCTTATTGACGATGAAACACAGAAATTATATCCGAATTTAATACAAAAGGCAATATGCCGACTTCAGTACAAGTGGACTGGCACTCTAACTTTCTATGATGTAAACCTCTCCCGTGAGTCCAGTTTTAGATTCTGATGCTTCACTTTAGGTTTACTGTATACCTTGGACCGTCTTATTGACGATGAAACAAAGAAACTGCATCCGAATTAAATACAAAAGGCACAATGCCGACTTAAGTATAAGAAGACTGACACTCCAACTTTCTATGATTTAAACCTCTCCTGTGAGTCCAGTTTTAGATTCCGATGCTCCACTTCAGGATTACTGCATTCCTTGGACGTTCATTTTGACGATGAAGCACAGAAATTGCATTCGAATTTAATACAAAAGGCGCAATGCCGGCTTAAGTACAAGAGGACTGACACTCCAACTTTCAATGATTTAAACCTCTCGTGTGAGTTCAGTTTTAGATTCCGATGCTTCACTTCAGGTTTACTGTATTCCTTGGACCTTCTTATTGCCGAAGAAACACAGAAATTGCATCCGACTTTAATACAAAAGGAAAATGCCGACTTAAGTACAAGAGGACTGACACTCTACTTTCGATGACGTGAACCTATCCTTTGATTCCAGTTTTATATTCCGATGCTTCACTTCAGGTTTACTGTATACCTTGGACCTTCATATTGACTATGAAACAAAGATATTGCATCCGTATTTAATACATTAGGCACAATGCCGACTTAAATACAAGACTACTGACACTCTAACTTTCTATGATTTAAACCTCTCCTGTGAGTCCAGTTTTTGATTCTGATGCTTCACTTCAGGTTTACTGTATACCTTGGAAAGTCTTATTGACAATGAAACAAAGAAATTCTATCCGAATTTAATACAAAAGGCACAATGGCGACTTAAGTACAAGAGGATTGACAGTCTAACTTTCTTTGATTTAAACCTCTTGTGTGAGTTCTGTTTTAGATTTTGATGCTCCACTTCAGGTTTATTGTATACCTTCGACCTTCTTATTGACGAAGAAACACAGAAATTGCATCCGAATTTAATACAAAAGGCACAATGCCGAATTAAGTACAAGAAGACTGACACTCCAACATTCTATGATTTAAACCTCTCCTGTGAGTCCAGTTTTAGATTCCGATGCTTCACTTCAGGTTTACTGTTTACCTTGGACCTTCTTATTGACGATGAAACACTGAATTTGCATCTGAATTTAATACAAAAGGCACAATGCCGACTTAAGTACAAGAGGATTGAATGTCTAACTTTCAATAATTTAAACCCCTCCTGTGAGTCCAGTTTTAGATTTCGATGCTCACTTCCGGTTTTACTGTATACCTTGGATCTTATTGACGATGAAACACTGAAATTGCATCCGAATTTAATACAAAAGGCACAATGCCGACTTAAGTACAAGAGGACAGACACTCCAAGTTTCCATGACTTGAACCTCACCTGTGATTTGAGTTTCAGATTCCGATGCTTCACTTCAGGTTTACTGTATAACTTGGACCTTCTTATTGACGATGAAACACAGAAATTGCATCCGAATTTAATACAAAAGGCACAATGCGGACTTAAGTACAAGAGGTCTGACACTCTAAATTCCTATGATTTAAACCTATCCTATGAGTCCAGTTTAAGATTCCGATGCTTCACTTCAGGTTTACTGTATACCTTGGTCCTTCTTATTGACGATGAAACACAGACATTGCATCGGAATTTAATACAAAAGCCACAATGCCGACTTAAGTACGAGAGGACTGACACTCTAACTCTCTATGATTTGAACCTCTCCTGTGAGGCCAGTTTTAGATTCCGGTGCTTCACTTCGGGTTTACTGTATACCTTGGACCTTCTTAACGACGATGATACACAGAAATTGCATCCGAATTTAACACAAAAGGCACAATGCAGGCTTTAGTAAAAGAGGACTGACACTCTAACTTTCTATGATTTGAACCTCTCCTGTGAGTTGAGTTTTAGATTCCGATGCTTCACTTCAGGTTTACTGTATCCCTTGGACCTTCTTAATGACAATGAAACACAGATATTGCATACGAATTTAATACAAAAGGCACAATGCCGACTTGAGTACAAGGGGATTGACACTCTAACGTCCTATGATTTAAACCTCTTCTGTGAGTCCAGTTTTAGATTTCGATGTTTCACTTCAGGTTTATTGTATCCCTTGGACATTCGTAATGACGATGAAACACAGAAATTGCTTTCGAAAATACTACAAAAGGCA
The DNA here is from genome assembly GCF_021461395.2 of Schistocerca americana. Classification (NCBI taxonomy): domain Eukaryota; kingdom Metazoa; phylum Arthropoda; class Insecta; order Orthoptera; family Acrididae; genus Schistocerca; species Schistocerca americana. The sequence continues at coordinate 72,541,245 of NC_060121.1, read as the reverse complement.
CAATGCCGACATAAGTACAAGAGGACTGACACTCTAACTTTCTACGACTTGAACCTCTCCTGTGAGTCCAGTTTTAGATTCCGATGCTTCACTTCAGGTTTACAGTATCCCTTAAACCTTTTTATTGACGATGAAACACAGAAATTGCAATTGAATTTAATACAAGAACCACAAACCGACTTAAGGACAAGTCGATTGACACTCAAACTTTCTATGATTTGAACCTCTCCTGTGTGTCCAGTTTTAGATTCCGATGCCTCACTTCAGGCTTACTGTATCCCTTGGACCTTCTTTTTGACGATGATACACAGAAATTGCATCCGAATTTAATACAAAAGGCACAATGCCGACTTAAGTACAAGAGGGCTGACACTCTAACTTTCTATGATTTGAACCACTCCTGTGAGTCCAGTTTTAGATTCCGATGCTTCACTTCAGGTTTACTGTACCAACTGGACCTTCGTATTGACGATGAAACACAGAAATTGCATCCGAATGTAATACAAAAGGCACAATGCCGACTTAAGTAAAAGAGGACTGACTCTCAAACTTTCTATTATTTGAACCTCTCCTGTGAGTCCAGTTTTAGATTCCGATGCTGCACTTCACGTTTACTGTATACCTGGGACCTTCTCATTGACGATGAAACACAGAAATTGCATCCGAATTTAATACAAAAGGCACAATGCCGACTTAAGTACAAGAGGACTGGCACTCTAACTTTCTATGATTAGAACCTCTCCTGTGAGTCAAGATATAGATTCCGATGCTTCACTACAGGTCTCCTGTATACCTTGGACCTTCTTATTGACGATGAAACACAGAAATTGCATTCGAATTTAATACAATAGGTACAATGCCGACTTAAGTACAAGGGGACTGACACTCTATCTTTCTATGATTTGAACCTCTCCTGTGAGTCCATTTTTAGATTCCGATGCTTCACTTCAGGTTTACTGTATCCCTTGGACCTTCTTATTGACGATGACACACAGAAATTGCATCCGAATTTGATACAAAAGGCACAATGCCGACTTAAGTACAAGAGGACTGACACTCTAACTTTGTTTCATTTAAACCCCTTGTGTGAGTTTAGTTTTAGATTCCGATGCTACACTTTAGGTTTACTGTATGCCTTTGACTTTCTTATTGACGATGAAACACAGAAATTGCATCCGAATTTAATACGAAAGGCACAATGCCGACTTAAGTACAAGAGGACTGACACTCTAACTTTCTATGATTTACACCTCTCTGTGAGTCCGGTTTTAGATTCTGATGCTTCACTTCAGGTTTACTGTATACCTTGGACCGTCTTATTGACGATGAAACATAGAAATTGCATCGGAATTTAACACAAAAGGCACAATTGCGACTTAAGTACAAGAGGACTGACACACTAACTTTCTATGATGTAAACCTCTCCTGTGAGTCCCGTTTTAGATTCTGATGATTCACGTTAGGTTTACTGTATACCTTGAACCGTCTTATTGACGATGAAACAAAGAAACTGCATCCAATTTAAATACAAAAGGCACAATGCCGACTTAAGTATAAGAAGACTGACACTCCAACATTCTATGATTTAAACCTCTCCTGTGAGTCCAGTTTTAGATTTCGATGCTTCACTTCAGGTTTATTGTATCCCTTGGACATTCGTGATGACGATGAAACACAGAAATTGCTTTCGAAAATAATACAAAAGGCACAATGCCGACATAAGTTCAAGAGGACTGACACTCTAACTTTCTACGATTTGAACCTCTCCTGTGAGTCCAGTTTTAGATTCCGATGCTTCACTTCAGGTTTACAGTATCCCTTAAACCTTCTTATTGACGATGAAACACAGAAATTGCAATTGAATTTAATACAAAAAGCACAATACCGACTTAATTACAAGTCGATTGACACTCAAACTTTCTATGATTTGAACCTCTCCTGTGTGTCCAGTTTTAGATTCCGATGCCTCACTTCAGGTTTACTGTATCCCTTGGACCTTCTTTTTGACGATGATACACAGAAATTGCATCCGAATTTAATACAAAAGGCACAATGCCGACTTAAGTACAAGAGGGCTGACACTCTAACTTTCTATGATTTGAACCACTCCTGTGAGTCCAGTTTTAGATTCCGATGCTTCACTTCAGGTTTACTGTACCAACTGGACCTTCGTATTGACGATGAAACACAGAAATTGCATCCGAATTTAATACAAAAGGCACTATGCCGACTTAAGTAAAAGATGACTGACTCTCAAACTTTCTATTATTTGAACCTCTCCTGTGAGTCCAGTTTTAGATTCCGATGCTTCACTTCACGTTTACTGTATACCTGGGACCTTCTCATTGACGATGAAACACAGAAGTTGCATCCGAAATTAATACAAAAATTACAATGCCGACTTAAGTACAAGAGGACTTACACTCTAACTTTCTACGATTAGAACCTCTCCTGTGAGTCCAGATATAGATTCCGATGCTTCACTACAGGTCTCCTGTATACCTTGGACCTTCTTATTGACGATGAAACACAGAAATTGCATTCGAATTTAATACAATAGGTACAATGCCGCCTTAAGTACAAGGGGACTGACACTCTATCTTTCTATGATTTGAACCTCTCCTGTGAGTTCAGTTTTAGATTCCGATTCTTTACTTCAGGTTTACTGTATACCTTTGACCTTCTTATTGACGATGAAACACAGAACTTGAATCCGAATTTAATACAAAGGGCACAATGCCGACTTAAGTACAAGAGGGCTGACACTCTAATTCTCTATGATTTAAACCTCTCCTGTGATTCCGGTTTTAGATACCGATGCTTCACTTTAGGTTTATTGTATTCCTCGGACCTTCTTATTGACGATGAAACACAGAAATTGCATCCGAATTTAATGCAAATGGCACAATGCCGACTTAAGTACAAGAGGACTGACACTCTAACTTTCTATGATTTGAACCTCTCCTGTGAGTCCAGTTATAGATTCCGATACTACACTTCAGGTTTACAGTATTCCTTGGACCTTCTTATTGATGATGAAACACAGAAATTGTTTCCGAATTTAATACAAAAGTCAAATGACGACTTGAGTACAAGAGGACTGACACTCTAACTTTCGATGACTTGAACCTCTCCTTTGAGTCCTGTTTTATATTCCGATGCTTCACTTCAGGTTTACTGTATCCCTTGGACCTTCTTATTGACGATGAAACACAGAAATTGCATCCGAATTTAATACAAAAGACACAATGCCGACTTAAGTACAAGTGGACTGGCACTCTAACTTTCTATGATGTAAACCTCTCCTGTGAGTCCCGTTTTAGATTCTGATGCTTCACTTTAGGTTTACTGCATACCTTGGACCGTCTTATTGACGATGAAACAAAGAAACTGCATCCAAATTAAATACAAAAGCACAATGCCGACTTAAGTATAAGAAGACTGACACTCCAACATTCTATGATTTAAACCTCTCCTGTGAGTCCAGTTTTAGATTCCGATGCTTCACTTTAGGATTACTGCATTCCTTAACCGTTCATTTTGACGATGAAACACAGAAATTGCATTCGAATTTAATACAAAAGGCGCATGCCGGCTTAAGTACAAGAGGACTGACACTCCAACTTTCAATGATTTAAACCTCTCGTGTGAGTTCAGTTTTAGATTCCGATGCTTCACTTCAGGTTTACTGTATTCCTTGGACCTTCTTATTGCCGAAGAAACACAGAAATGGCATCCGAATTTAATACAAAAGGAAAATGCCGACTTAAGTATAAGAGGACTGACAATCTAACTTTCGATGACTTGAACCTCTCCTTTGATTCCAGTTTTTGATTCTGATGCTTCACTTCAGGTTTACTGTTTACCTTGGACCGTCTTATTGACAATGAAACAAAGAAATTGCATCCGAATTTAATACAAAAGGCACAATGGCGACTTAAGTACAAGAGGATTGACAGTCTAACTTTCTATGATTTAAACCTCTCGTGTGAGTTCTGTTTTAGATTTTGATGCTCCACTTCAGGTTTACTGTATACCTTCGACGTTCTTATTGACGATGAAACACAGAAGTAGCATCCGAATTTAATACAAAAGGCAAAATGCCGACTTAGGTACAAGAAGACTGACACTCCAACTTTCTATGATTTAAACCTCTCCTGTGAGTCCAGTTTTTGATTCCGATGCTTCACTTCAGGTTTACTGTTTACCTTGGACGTTCTTATTGACGATGAAACACAGAATTTGCATCTGAATTTAATACAAAAGGCACAATGCCGACTTAAGTACAAGAGGACTGACACTCTAACTTTCTATGTTTTGAACCTCTCCTGTGAGTCCAGTTTTAGATTCCGATGATTCACTTCAGGTTTACTGTATACCTTGGACCTTCTTATTGACGATGAAGCACAGAAAAAGAATCGGAACTTAGTACAAAATGCACAATGCCGACTTAAGTAAAAGAGGACTGACACTCTAACTTTCTATGATTTAAACCTCTCTTGTGAGTCCAGTTTTAGATTCTGGTGCTTCACTTCAGGTTAACTGTATACCTTGGACCTTCTTATTGACGATTAAGCACAGAAATTGCATCCGAATTTAATACAAAAGGCACAATGCCGACTTAAGTACAAGAGGATTGAAAGTCTAACTTTCAATGATTTAAACCCCTCCTGTGAGTCCAGTTTTAGATTCCGATGCTTCACTTCAGGTTTTACTGTATACCTTGGATCTTATTGACGATGAAACACAGAAATTGCATCCGAATTTAATACAAAAGGCACAATGCCGACTTAAGTACAAGAGGACAGACACTCCAAGTTTCTATGACTTGAACCTCACCTGTGAGTTGAGTTTCAGATTCCGATGCTTTACTTCAGGTTTACTGTATACCTTGGAACTTCTTATTGACGATGAATTACAGAAATTGCATCCGAATTTAATACAAAAGGCACAATGCCGACTTAAGTATAAGAAGACTGACGATCCAACTTTCTATTATTTAAACCTCTCCTGTGAGTCCGGTTTTAGATTCATTGCTTCACTTCAGGTTTACTGTATTCCATGGACGTTCACATTGACGATGAAACACAGAAATTGCATTCCAATTTAATACAGAAGGCACAATGCCGACTTAAGTACAAGAGGACTGACACTCTAACTTTCTATGATATAAACCTCTCGTGTGAGTTCAGTTTTAGATTCCAATGCTTCACATCTGGTTAACTGTATACCTTGGCCCCTCTTATTGACGATGAAACACAGAATTTGCATTCGAATTTAAAGCAAAAGGCACAATGCCGACGTAAGTACAAGAGGACTGACACTCTAACTTTCTATGATTTAAACTTTTCCTGTGAGTCCAGTTTTAGATTCCGATGCTTTACTTCAGGTTTACTGTATACCTTGGACCTTCTTATTGACGATAAAGCACAGAAATTGCATCCGAATTTAATACAAAAGGCACAATGCCGACATAAGTACATGAGGACTGTCACTCTAACTTTCTATGATTTAAACCTCTCCTGTGAGTTCAGTTTTAGATTCCGATGCTTCACTTCAGGTTTACTGTTTACCTTGGACCTTCATATTGACGATGAAACACAGAATTTGCATCCGAATTTAATAGAAAAGGCACAATGCCGACTTAAGTACAAGAGGACTGAAACTCTAACTTTCTATGTTTTAAAACTCTCCTGTGAGTCCAGTTTTAGATTCCGATGATTCACTTCAGGTTTACTGTATACCTTGGACCTTCTTATTGACGATGAAACACAGAAATTTGATTGGAATTTAGTACAAAATGCACAATGCCGACTTAACTACAAGAGGACTGACACTCTAACTTTCTATGATTCAAACCCCTCTTGTGAGTCCAGTTTTAGATTCTGATGCTTCATTTCAGGTTAACTGTATACCTTGGACCTTCTTATTGACGATTAAGCACAGAAATTGCATCCGAATTTAATACAAAAGGTACAATGCCAACTTAAGTACAAGAGGATTGACACTCTAACTTTCAATGATTTAAACCCCTCCTGTGAGTCCAGTTTTAGAATCCGATGCTTCACTTCAGGTATTACTGTATACCTTGGATCTGCTTATTGAAGATGAAACACAGAAATTGCACCCGAATTTAATACAAAATGCACAATGCCGACTTAAGTACACGAGGACAGACACTCCAACTTTCTATGATTTGAACCTCACCTGTGAGTTGAGTTTCAGATTCCGATGCTTTACTTCAGGTTTACTGTATACCTTGGAACTTCTTATTGACGATGAAACAAAGAAATTGCATCCGAATTTAATACAAAAGGCACAATGCCGACTTAAGTATAAGATGACTCACACTCCAACTTCCTATGATTTAAACTTCTCCTGTGAGTCCAGTTTTAGATTCATTGCTTCACTTCAGGTTTACTGTATTCCATGGACGTTCATATTGACGATGAAACACAGAAATTGCATTCGATATTAATACAAAAGGCACAATGCCGACTTAGGTACAAGAGGACTGACACTCTAAGTTTCTATGATTTAAAACTCTCGTGTGAGTTCAGTTTTAGATTCCGATGCTTCACATCAGGTTTACTGTATACCTTGGACCCTCTTATTGACGATGAAACACAGAATTTGCATCCGAATTATTGCAAAAGGCACAATGACGACTTAAGTACAAGAGGACTGACACTCTAACTTTCTATGATTTAAACTTCTCCTGTGAGTCCAGTTTTAGATTCCGATGCTTCACTTCAGGTTTTACTGTATAACTTGGATCTTCTTATTGACGATGAGACACAGAAATTGCATCCGAATTTAATACAAAAGGCACTATGCCGACTTCAGTACAAGAGGACAGACACTCTATTTTTCTATGATTTGAACGTCTCCAGGGAGTTGAGTTTTAGATTCCGAGGCTTTACTTCAGTTTTACTGTATACCTTGGACCTTCTTATTGACGATGAAACACAGATATTGCATCCGAATTTAATAAAAAAGGCACAATGCCGACTTAAGTACAAGAGGACTGACTTTCTAACGTTCGATGATTTAAATCTCTCCTGTAAGTCCAGTTTTAGAATCCGATACTTCACTTCAGGTTTACTGTATACCTTGGACCATCTTATTGACGATGAAACACAGAAATTGCATCCGAATGTAATACAAATGGCACAATGCCGACTTAAGTACAAGAGGACTGACACTTTACCCTTCTATGATTTTAACCTCTCCTGTGAGTTGAGTTTTAGTTACCGATGCTTCACTTCAGGTTTACTGTATACCTTGAACCCTCTTATTAACGATGAAACACAGAAATTGCATCCGAATTTAATAGAAAAGGCACAATGCCATTTTAAGTACAGGAGGACTGACACTCTAACGTTCTATGATTTAAACCTCCCCTGTGAGTTCAGTTTTAGATTCCGATGCTTCACTTCAGGTTTACTGTATCCCTTGGACCTATTTATTGACGATGAAACACAGAAGTTGCATCCAAATTTAGTACAAAGGGCACAATGCCGACATAAGTACAAGAGGACTGACACTCTAACTTTCTATGATTTAATACTCTCCTGTGAGTCCAGTTTTAGATTCCGATGCTTCACTTCAGGTTTACTGTATTACCTTCGGCCTAATTATTGACGATGAAACACAGAAATTACATCAGAATTCATTACAAAAGGCACAATGCCGACTTAAGTACAGGGGGACTTACACTTTAACTTTCTATGATTTAAACCTCTCAAGTGAGTCCAGTTTTAGATTCCGATGCTTCACTTAAGGTTTTATTGTATACCTTGGACATTATTATTGACGATGAAACACAGAAATTGCATCCGAATTTAATGGAAAAGGGACAATGCAGACTTAAGTACAAGAAGACTGACACTCCAACTTTCTATGACTTAAACCTCTCCTGTGAGTCCAGTTTTAGATTCCGATGCTTCACTTCAGTTTTACTGTATTCCTTGGACGTTCATATTGACGATGAAACACAGATATTGCAGCCGAATTTAATACAAATGACACAATGCCGACTTAAGTACAAGGGGACTGACACTCTAACTTTCTATGATTTAAACCTCTCGTGTGAGTTCAGTTTTAGATTCCGATGCTTCACTTCAGGCTTACTGTATACCTCGAATCTTCTTATTGACGATGAAACACAGAAATTGCATCGGAATTTAGTACAAAAGGCACAATGCCGACTTAAGTACAAGAGGACTGACACTCTCACTTTCTATGAATTAAACCTCTCCTGTGAGTCCAGTTTTAGATTCTGATGCTTCACTCCAGGTTAACTGTAAACCTTGGACCTCCTTATTGACGATGAAACACAGAAGTTGCATCTGAATTTAATACAAAAGGCACAATTCCGACTACAGTACAAGAGGACTGACACTCTAACTTTCTATGATTTGAACCTGCCTGAGAATTGAGTTTTAGATTCCGATGCTTCACTTCAGGTTTACTGTATACCTTGGACCTTCGTATTGACGATTGAACACAGAAATTGCGTCCGAATTTAATACAAAAGGCACAACGCCGACTTAAGTACAAGAGGACTGACACACAAACTTTCTATTATTTGAACCTCTATTGTGAGTTGAGTTTTAGATTCCGATGCTTCACTTCAGGTTTACTGTATCCCTTGGACCTTCTTATTCACGATGAAACTTAGAAATTGCATCCGAATTTAATACAAAAGGCACAATGCCGACTTAAGTACAAGAGGACTGACACTCCAACTTTCTATGGTTTGAACCTCTCCTGTGTGTCCAGTTTTAGATTCCGATTCTTCACTTCAGGTTTACTGTATCCCTTGCACCTTCTTTTTGACGATGAAACTTAGAAATTGCATCCGAATTTAAAAAAAAATAAACAATGCCGACATAAGTATAAGAGGACTGACACTTTAACTTTCTATGATTTGAACCACTCCTCTGAGTCCAGTGTTAGATTCCGATGCTTCACTTAAGTTTTACTGTATCAATTGGACCTTCGTATTGACGATGTAACACAGATATTGCATCCGAATTTAATACAAAAGGCACAATGCCGACTTAAGTACAAGAGGACTGACACTCTAACATCCTATGTTTTGAACCACTCCTGTGAGTCCAGTTTTAGATCCCGATGCCTCACTTCAGGTTTACTGTATCCCTTGGACCTTCTTATTGACGATGAAACACAGAAATTGCATCCGAATTTAATACAAACGGCACAATGCCGACTTAAGTACAAGAGGACTGACACACTAACTTTCTATGATTGGAACCTCTCCTGTGGGTCCAGTTTGAGATTCCGATGCTACACTTCAGGTTTACTGTATACCTTGGACCTTCTTATTGACGATGAAACACAGAAATTGCATCCGAATTTAATACAAAAGGCACAATGCCGACTTAAGTACAAGAGGACTGACACTCTAAATTTCTATGAATTAAACATCTCCTGTGAGTCCAGATTTAGATTCCGATGCTTCACTTCTGGTTTACTGTGTACCTTGGACCTTCTTATTGACGATTAAACACAGATATTGCATCCGAATTTAATACAAAATGGACAATGCCGACTTAAGTACAAGAGGGCTGACTCTCGAACGTTCTATGATTTAAACCTCTCCTCGAGTCCAGTTTTAGATTCCGATGCTTCACTTCAGGTTTACTGTATGCCTTGGACCTACTTATTGACGATGAAGCACAGAAATTGCATCCGAATTTAATACAAACGGCACAATGCCGACTTAACTACAAGAGGACTGACACTCTAAATTTCTATGAATTAAACATCTCCTGTGAGTCCAGTTTTAGATTCCGATGCTTCACTTCAGGTTTACTGTATCCCTTGTACGTTCTTATTGACGATTAAACCCAGCAATTACATCCGAATGTAATACATAAGGCACAATGCCGACTTAAGTACAAGAGGTCCGACACTCTAACTTTCTATGATTATACCAATCCTGTGAGTTGAGTCTTAGATTCCGATGCTTAACTTCAGGTTCACTGTATACCTTGGACCTTCTTATTGACGATGAAACACAGAAATTGCATCCGAATTTAATACAAAAGGCACAATGCCGACTTATGTACAAGAGGACTGACACTCTAACTTTCTACGAATTTACCTCTCCTGTGAGTCCAGTTTTAGATTCTGATGCTTCACTTAAGGTTTACTGTATACCTTGGTCCTTCTTATTGACGATGTAGCACAGAAAAAGCATCCGAATTTAATACAGAAGGCACAATGCCGACTTAAGTGCAAGAGGACTGACACTCTAACTTTCTATAATATGAACCTCTCCTGTGAGTTGAGTTTTAGATTCCGATGCTTCACTTCAGGTTTACTGTATACCTTGGACCTTCTTATTGCCGATGAAACACAGAAATTGCATCCGAATTTAATACAAGAGGCACAAGCCGACTTAACTACAAGAGGTCTGACACTCTAACTTTCTATGATTTAAACCTCTCCTGTCAGTCCAGTTTTATATTCCGATGCTTCACTTCAGGTTAACTGTAAAGCTTAGACCTTCTTATTGACGATGATACACAGAAATAGCATCCGAATTTAATACAAAAGGCACAATGCCGACTTAAGGACAAGAATACTGGCACTCTAACTTTCAATGATTTGAACCTCTCCTGTCAGTCCAGTTTTAGGTTTCGATTCTTCACATCAGGTTTACTGTATCCCTTGGACCTTCTTATTGACGATGAAACACAGAAGTTGCATCCGAATTTAATACAAAAGGGACAATGCAGACTTAAGTACAAGAAGACAGACACTCCAACTTTCTATGACTTAAACCTCTCGTGTGAGTCCAGTTTTAGATTCCGATGCTTCACTTCAGTTTTACTGTATTCCTTAGACGTTCATATTGACGATGAAACACAGATATTGCAGCCGAATTTAATACAAATGACACAATGCCGACTTAAGTACAAGGGGACTGACACTCTATCTCTCTATGATTTAAACCTCTCGTGTGAGTCCAGTTTTAGATTCCGATGCTTCACTTCAGGCATACTGTATACCTCGAATCTTCTTATTGACGATGAAACACAGAAATTGCATCGGAATGTAGTACAAAAGGCACAATGCCGACTTAAGTACAAGAGGACTGACTCTCTCACTTTCTATGATTTAAACCTCTATTGTGAATCCAGTTTTAGATTCCGATGCTTCACACCAGGTTAACTGTAAACCTTGGACCTCCTTATTGACGACGAAACACAGAAGTTGCATCTGAATTTAATACAAACGGCACAATGCCGACTTAAGTACACGAGGACTGACACTCTCACTTTCTATGATTTAAACCTGTCCTGCGAGTCCAGTTTTAGATTCCGATGCTTCACTCCAGGTTAACTGTAAACCTTGGATCTTCTTATTGACGATGAACAGAAATTGCATCCGAATTTAATACAAAAGGCACAATGCCGACTTAAGTACAAGAGGACTGACACTCTAAATTTCTATGAATTAAACGTCTCCTGTGAGTCCAGCTTTAGATTCCGATGTTTCACTTCTGGTTTACTGTATACCTTGGACCTTCTTGTTGACGATGAACAGAAATTGCATCCGAATTTAATACAAAAGGCACAATGCCGACTTAAGTAAAAGAGGACTGACACTCTAACATTCTATGTTTTGAACCACTCCTGTGAGTCCAGTTTTAGATTCCGATGCCTCACTTCAGGTCTACTGTCACCCTTGGACCTTCTTATTGACGATGAAACACAGAAATTGCATCCGAATTTAATACAAAAGGCACAATGCCGACTTAAGTACAAGAGGATTAACACTCTAACTTTCTATGATATGAACCTCTCCAGTGTGTCCAGTTTTAGATTCCGATGCTTCACTTCAGGTTAACTGTATCCCTTGGACCTTCTTTTTGACGATGAAACACAGAAATTGCATCCAAATTTAATACAAAAGGCAAATGCCGGCTTAAGCCCAAGAGGACTGACACTCTAACTTGTTGTGATTTAAACCTCTCCTGTGAGTCGAGTTTTAGATTCCGATGCTTCACTTCACGTATGCTGTATACCTTGGACCTTCTTATTGACGATGAAGCCCAGAAATTGCATCCGAATTTATTACAAAAGGCACAATTCCGACTTAAGTACAAGTTTACTGACACTCTAACTTTCTATGATTTGAACCTCTCCTGTGAGTCCAGTGTTAGTTTCCGATCCTACACTTCAGGTTTACTGTATACCTTGGACCTTCTTATTGACAATGAATCACAGAAATTGCATCCGAATTTAATACAAAAGGCAAATGCCGACTTGAGGACAAGTGGACTGACACTCTAACTTTCGATGATTAGAACCCCACGTTTGAGTCCAGTTTTAGATTCCGATGCTTCACTTCAGGTTTACTGCATCAATTGGACCTTCTTATTGACGATGAAACACAGAAATTGCATCCGAATTAAATACTAAAGGCAAATGCCGACTTGATTACCAGAGGACTAACACTCTAACATTCGATGATTTGAACCTCTCCCTTGAGTCCGGTTTTAGATTCCGATGCTTCACTTCAGGTTTAGTGTATACCTTGGACCTTCTTATTGACGATGAAGCCCTGAAATTGCATCGGAATTTATTACAAAAGGCACAATGCCAACTGAAGTACAAGAGGACTATCACTCTAACTTTCTATGAAATAAACCTCTCCTGTAAGTCCAGTTTTGGATTCTGATGCTTCACTTCAGGTTTACTGTATACCTTGGACCTTCTTCTTGACGATGAAACACAGAAATTGCATCCGAATTTAATACTAAAGGCAAATGCCGACTTGATTACCAGAGGACTGACACTCTAACATTCGATGATTTGAACCTCTCCTTTGAGTAACGTTTTAGATTCCGATGCTTCACTTCAGGTTTACTGTATACCTTGGACCTTCTTATTGACGATGAAGCCCTGAAATTGCATCGGAATGTATTACAAAACGTTCAATTCCGACTTAAGTACAAGAGGACTGACACTCTAACTTTCTATGATTTGAACCTCTCCTGTGAGTCCCGTTTTAGATTCCATTGCTTCACTTCAGGTTTACTGTATACCTTGGACCTTCTTATTGACGATGTAACACAGAAATTGCATCCGAATTTAATACAAAAGGCACAATGCCGACATAAGTACAAGAGGACTGACACTCTAACTTTCTATGATATGAACCTCTCCTGTCAGTCCAGTTTTAGATTCCGATGCTTCACTTCAGGTTTACTCTATACCTTGGACCTTCTTAAAGACGATGAAACACAGAAATTGCATCCGAATTTAATACAAAAGGCACAGTGCCGACTTCAGTACAAGAGGACTGGCACTCTAACTTTCTATGATTTTAACTTCTCGTGTGAGTTCCGTTTTAGATACCGATGCTTCACTTCAGGCTTACTGTATACCTTGGACCTTCTTATTGACGATGAAACACAGAAATTGCATCCGAATTTAATACAAAAGGCACAATGCCGACTTAAGTGCAAGAGGACTGACACTCTAACTTTCTATGGTTTAAACCTCTCCTGTGAGTCCACTTTTAGATTCCGATGCTTCACTTTAGGTTAACTGTAAACCTTCGATCTTCTTATTGACGATGAAACACAGAAATTGCATCCGAATTTAATACAATGCAACAATGCCGACTTCAGTACAAGAGGAATGACACTCTAACATTCTATGATTTGAACCTCTCCTGTGAATTCAGTTTTAGATTCCGATGCTTCACTTCAGGTTTACTGTATACTTTGGACCTTCTTATTGACGATGAAACACAGAAATTGCATCCGAATTTAATACAAATGGTACAATGCCGACTTAAGTACAAGAGGACTGACTCTCTAACGTTCTATGATTTAAACCTCTAGTCGAGTCCTGTTTTAGATTCCGACGCTTCACTTCAGGTATACTGTATACCTTGGACCTTCTTGTTGACGATGAAACAAAGAAATTGCATCCGAATATAATACAAAAGGCACAATGCCGACTTAAGTACAAGAGGACTGACACCCTAACTTTCTATGATTTGAACCTCTCCTGTCGGTCCAGTTTTAAATTCCGATGCTTCACTTCAGGTTTACTGTATACCTTGGACCTTCTTATTGACGATGAAACACAGAAATTGCATCCGAATTTATTACAAAAGGCACAATGCCGACTTAAGTACAAGAGGACTGACACTCTAACTTTCTATGATATAACCACTCCTCGAGTCCAGTTTTAGATTCCAATGCTTCACTTTCGGTTTTCTGTATACCTTGGACCTTCAGATTGACGATGAAGCACAGATGTTGCATCCGAATTTAATACAAAGGGCACAAAGCCGACTTAAGTACAAGAGGACTGACACTCTAACTTTCTATGAATTAAACATCTCCTGTGAGTCCGGTTTTAGATTCCGATGCTTCACTTCAGGTTTACTGTATACCTTGGACCTTCTTATTGACGATGAAACACAGAAATTGCATCCGAATGTAATTCAAAATCCACAATGCCGATTTAAGTACAAGAGGACTGACACTCTAACTTTCTATGATTAGAACCAATCCTGTGAGTTGAGTGTTAGATTCCGATGCATCACTTCTGGTTTACTGTATACCTTGGACCTTCTTATTGACGATGAAACACAGAAAGTGCATCCGAATTTAATAAAAAAATCACAATGCCGACTTAAGTACAAGAAGACTGACACTCTAACTTTCTATAATTTGAACCTCTCCTGTGAGTTGAGTTTTAGATTCCGATGTTTCACTTCAGGTTTACTATATACCTTGGACCTTCTTATTGCCGATTGAACACAGAAATTGCATCCGAATATAATACCAAAGGCACAATGCCGACTTAACTACAAGAGGACTGACACTATAACTTTCTATGAATTAAACCTCTCCTGTGAGTCCAGTTTTAGAGTCCGATGCTTCACTTCAGGTTTACTGTATCCCTTGGACCTTCTTAGTGACTATCAAACACAGAAATTGCGTCCGAAATCAATACAAAAGTCACAATGCCGACTTAAGTACAAGAGGATTAACATTCTAACTTTCTATGGTTTGAACCTCTCCTGTGTGTCCAGTTTTAGATTCCGATGCTTCACTTCAGGTTAACTGTATCCCTTGGACCTTCTTTTTGACGATGAAACACAGAAATTGCATCCAAATTTAATACAAAAAGCAAATGCCGGCTTAAGCCCAAGAGGACTGACACTCTACCTTTTTGTGATTTAAATCTCTCCTGTGAGTCGAGTTTTAGATTCCGATGCTTCACTTCAGGTTTGCTGTATACCTTGGACCTTCTTATTGACGATGAAGCCCTGAAATTGCATCCGAATTTATTACAAAGGACACAATTCCGACTTAAGTACAAGTTTACTGACACTCTAACTTTCTATGATTTGAACCTCTCCTGTGAGTCCAGTTTTAGATTCCGATCCTACACTTCAGGTTTACTGTATACCTTGGACCTTCTTATTGACAATGAAACACAGAAATTGCATCCGAATTTAATACAAAAGGCAAATGCCGACTTGAGGACTAGAGGACTGACACTCTAACTTTCGATGATTAGAACCCCTCGTTTGAGTCCAGTTTTAGATTCCGATGCTTCACTTCAGGTTTACTGTATCCCTTGAACCTTATTACTGACGATGAAACACAGAAATTGCATCCGAATTTAAGACAAAAGGCACAATGGCGACTTAAGAACAAGAGGACTGACACTCTAACTTTCTATGAATTAAACCTCTCCTGTAAGTCCAGTTTTGGATTCTGATGCTTCACTTAAGGTTTACTGTATACCTTGGACCGTCTTATTGACGATGAAACAAAGAAATTGCATCCGAATGTAATACAAAAGGCACAATGCCGACTTAAGTGCAAGAGGACTGACACTCTAAATTTTTATGATTTGAACCACTCCTGTGAGTCCAGTTTTAGGTTCCGATGCTTCACTTCCTGTTTACGGAATCGATTGGACCTTCTTATTGACGATGAAACACAGAAATTGCATCCGAATTTAATACTAAAGGCAAATGCCGACTTGATTACCAGAGGACTAACACTCTAACATTCGATGATTTGAACCTCTCCTTTGAGTCCGATTTTAGATTCCGATGCTTCACGTCAGGTTTACTGTTTACCTTGGACCTTCTTATTGACGATGAAGCCCTGAAATTGCATCGGAATTTATTACAAAACGCACAATGCCGACTTAAGTACAAGAGGACTATCACTCTAACTTTCTATGAATCAAACCTCTCCTGTAAGTCCAGTTTTGGATTCTGATGCTTCACTTCAGGTTTACTGTATACCTTGGACCTTTTTCTTGACGATGAAACACAGAAATTGCATCCGAAATTAATACTAAAGGCGAATGCCGACTTGATTACCAGAGGACTGACACTCTAACATCCGATGATTTGAACCTCTCCTTTGAGTCCGGTTTTAGATTCCGATGCTTCACTTCAGGTTTACTGTATACCTTGGACCTTCTTATTGACGATGAAGCCCTGAAATTGCATCGGAATTTATTACAAAAGGCACAATGCCAACTTAAGTACAAGAGGACTATCACTCTAACTTTCTATGAAATAAACCTCTCCTGTAAGTCCAGTTTTGGATTCTGATGCTTCACTTCAGGTTTACTGTATACCTTGGACCTTCTTCTTGACGATGAAACACAGAAATTGCATCCGAATTTAATACAAAAGGCACAATGCCGACATAAGTACAAGAGGAGTGACACTCTAACTTTCTATGATATGAACCTCTCCTGTCAGTCCAGTTTTAGATTCCGATGCTTCACTTCAAGTTTACTCTATACCTTTGACCTTCTTAAAGACGATTAAACACAGAAATTGCATCCGAATTTAATACAAAAGGCACAGTGCCGACTTCAGTACAAGAGGACTGGCACTCTAACTTTCTATGATTTAAACTTCTCGTGTGAGTTCCGTTTTAGATACCGATGCTTCACTTCAGGCTTACTGTATACCTTGGACCTTCTTATTGACGATGAAACACAGAAATTGCATCCGAATTTAATACAAAAGGCACAATGCCGACTTAAGTGCAAGAGGACTGACACTCTAACTTTCTATGGTTTAAACCTCTCCTGTGAGTCCACTTTCAGATTCCGATGCCTCACTTTAGGTTAACTGTAAACCTTGGATCTTCTTATTGACGATGAAACACAGAAATTGCATCCGAATTTAATACAATGCAACAATGCCGACTTCAGTACAAGAGGAATGACACTCTAACATTCTATGATTTGAACCTCTCCTGTGAATTCAGTTTTAGATTCCGATGCTTCACTTCAGGTTTACTGTATACCTTGGACCTTCTTATTGACGATGAAACACAGAAATTGCATCCGAATTTAATACAAATGGTACAATGCCGACTTAAGTACAAGAGGACTGACTCTCAAACGTTCTATGATTTAAACCTCTAGTCGAGTCCAGTTTTAGATTCCGACGCTTCACTTCAGGTTAACTGTATACCTTGGACCTTCTTGTTGACGATGAAACAAAGAAATTGCATCCGAATATAATACAAAAGGCACAATGCCGACTTAAGTACAAGAGGACTGACACCCTAACTTCCTATGATTTGAACCTCTCCTGTCGGTCCAGTTTTAAATTCCGATGCTTCACTTCAGGTTTACTGTATACCTCGGACCTTCTTATTGACGATGAAACACAGAAATTGCATCCGAATGTAATTCAAAATCCACAATGCCGATTTAAGTACAAGAGGACTGACACTCTAACTTTCTATGATTAGAACCAATCCTGTGAGTTGAGTGTTAGATTCCGATGCATCACTTCTGGGTTACTGTATACCTTGGACCTTCTTATTGACGATGAAACACAGAAAGTGCATCCGAATTTAATAAAAAAATCACAATGCCGACTTAAGTACAAGAAGACTGACACTCTAACTTTCTATAATTTGAACCTCTCCTGTGAGTTGAGTTTTAGATTCCGATGTTTCACTTCAGGTTTACTGTATACCTTGGACCTTCTTATTGCCGATTGAACACAGAAATTGCATCCGAATATAATACCAAAGGCACAATGCCGACTTAAGTACAAGAGGACTGACACTCTAACTTTCTATGAATTAAACCTCTCCTGTGAGTCCAGTTTTAGAGTCCGATGCTTCACTTCAGGTTTACTGTATCCCTTGGACCTTCTTAGTGACTATCAAACACAGAAATTGCGCCCGAAATCAATACAAAAGTCACAATGCCGACTTAAGTACAAGAGGATTAACATTCTAACTTTCTATGGTTTGAACCTCTCCTGTGTGTCCAGTTGTAGATTCCGATGCTTCACTTCAGGTTAACTGTATCCCTTGGACCTTCTTTTTGACGATGAAACACAGAAATTGCATCCAAATTTAATACAAAAGGCAAATGCCGGCTTAAGCCCAAGAGGACTGACACTCTACCTTTTTGTGATTTAAACCTCTCCTGTGAGTCGAGTTTTAGATTCCGATGCTTCACTTCAGGTTTGCTGTATACCTTGGACCTTCTTATTGACGATGAAGCCCTGAAATTGCATCCGAATTTATTACAAAAGACACAATTCCGACTTAAGTACAAGTTTACTGACACTCTAACTTTCTATGATTTGAACCTCTCCTGTGAGTCCAGTTTTAGATTCCGATCCTACACTTCAGGTTAACTGTAAACCTTGGACCTCCTTACTGACGATGAAACTCAGAAATTGCACCCGAATTTAATACAGGAGGTACAATTCCGACTTCAGTACAAGAGGACTGACACTCTAACTTTCTATGATTTGAACCTTTCCTGAGAATTGAGTTTTAGATTCCGATGCTTCACTTCAGGTTTACTGTATACCTTGGACCTTCTTATTGACGATTAAACACAGAAATTGCATTCGAATTTAATACAAAAGGGACAATGCCGACTTAAGTACAAGAGGACTGACTCTCGAACGTTCTATGATTTAAACCTCTCCTCGAGTCCAGTTTTAGATTCCGATGCTTCACTTCAGGTTTACTGTATGCCTTGGACCTACTTATTGACGATGAAGCACAGAAATTGCATCCGAATTTAATACAAAAGGCACAATGCCGACTTAAGTACAAGAGGACTGACACTCTAAATTTCTATGAATTAAACATCTCCTGTGAGTCCAGTTTTAGATTCCGATGCTTCACTTCTGGTTTACTGTATACTTTGTACCTTCTTATTGACGATGAAACACAGAAATTGCATCCGAATGTAATACATAAGGCACAATGCCGACTTAAGTACAAGAGGACTGACACTCTAACTTTCTATGATTTGAACCAATCCTGTGAGTTGAGTCTTAGATTCCGATGCTTCACTTCAGGTTTACTGTATACCTTGGACCTTCTTATTGACGATGAAACACAGAAATTGCATCCGAATTTAATACAAAAGGCACAATGCCGACTTAAGTACAAGAGGACTGACACGCTAACTTTCTATAATTGGAACCTCTCCTGTGAGTTGAGTTTTAGATTCCGATGCTTCACTTCAGGTTTACTGTATACCTTGGACCTTCTTATTGCCGATGAAACACAGAAATTGCATCCGAATTTAATACAAGAGGCACAAGCCGACTTAGCTACAAGAGGTCTGACACTCTAACTTTCTATGATTTGAACCTCTCCTGTCAGTCCAGTTTTAGATTCCGATGCTTCACTTCAGGTTAACTGAAAACCTTAGACCTTCTTATTGACGATGAAACACAGAAATAGCATCCGAATTTAATACAAAAGGCAAAATGCCGACTTAAGTACAAGAGGACTGACACTCTACTTTCTTTGATATGAACCTCACCTGTGAGTTGAGTTTTAGATTCCGATGCTTCACTTCAGGTTTACTGTATACCTTGGACCTTCTTATTGAGGATGAAACACAGAAATTGCATCCGAATGTAATACAATAGGCTCAATGCTGTCTTAAGTACAAAAATACTGACTCCCTAACGATCTATGATTTAAAACTCTCCTGTGAGTCCAGTTTTACATTCCGATGCTTCACTTAAGGTTTACTATATACCTTTGACCTTCTTATTAACGATGAAGCACAGAAATTGCATCCGAATTTAATACAAAAGGCACAATGCCGACATAAGTAAAAGAGGACTGACACTCTAACTTTCTATGAATTAAACCTCTCCTGTGAGTCCAGTTTTAGAGCCCGATGCTTCTTTTCAGGTTTACTGTATCCCTTGGACCTTCTTATTGCCGATGAAACACAGAAATTGCATTCGAATTTAATACAAAAGGCACAATGCCGACTTAAGTAAAAGAGGACTGACACTCTATTTTTTCTATTATTTGAACCACTCCAGTGAGGCCAGTTTTAGATTCCGATGTCTCACTTCAGTTTTACTGTATCAATTGGACCTTCGTATGGACGATGTAACATAGAAATTGCATCCGAATTTAATACAAAAGGCACAATGCCGACTTAAGTACAAGAGGACTGACTCTCCAACGTTCTATGATTTGAACCTCTAATGTGAGTTGAATTTTAGACTCCGATGCTTCACTTCAGGTTTACTGTATACCTAGGACCTTCTTAATGACGACAAAATACAGAAATTGCATCCGAATTTAATACAAAAGGCACAATGCCGACTTAAGTACTAGAGGACTGACAATCTAACTTTCTATAATTTGAACCTCTCCTGTGAGTTGAGTCTTAGATTCCGATATTTCACTTCAGGTTTACTGTATACCTTGGACCTTCTTATTGCCGATTAAACACAGAAATTGCATCCGAATTTAATACAAAAGGCACAATGCCGACTTAAGTACAAGACGAATGACACTCTAACTTTCTATGAATTAAACCTCTCTTGTGAGTCCAGTTTTAGAGTCCGATGCTTCACTTCAGGTTTACTGTAACCCTTGGACCTTCTTAGTGACTATGAAACACAGAAATTACACCCGAAATTAATACAAAAGTCACAATGCCGACTTAAGTACAAGAGGATTAACACTCTAACTTTCTATGATTTGAACCTCTTCTGAGTGTCCAGTTTAAGATTCCGATGCTTCACTTCAGGTTAACTTTATCCCTTGGACCTTCTTTTTGACGATGAAACACAGAAATTGCATCCAATTTCAATACAAAAGGCAAATGCCGGCTTAAGCCCAAGAGGACTGACTATCTAACTTTTTGTGATTTAAACCTCTCCTGTGAGTCGAGTTTTAGATTCCGATGCTTCACTTCAGGTTTGCTGTATACCTTGGACCTTCTTAGTGACGATGAAGAGCAGAAATTGCATCCGAATTTATTACAAAAGGCACAATTCCGACTTAAGTACAAGTTTACTGACACTCTAACTTTCTATGATTTGAACCTCTCCTGTGAGTCCCGTTTTAGATTCCGATCCTACACTTCAGGTTTACTGTATACCTTGGACCTTCTTATTGACAATGAAACACAGAAATTGCATCCGAATTTAATACAAAAGGCAAATGCCGACTTGAGGACAAGAGGACTGACACTCTAACTTTCGATGATTAGGACCCCTCGTTTGAGTCCAGTTTTAGATTCCGATGCTTCACTTCAGGTTTACTGTATCCGTTGGACCTTATTACTGACGATGAAACAGAAATTGCATCCGAATTTAAGACAAAAGGCACAATGCCGACTTAAGAACAAGCGGACTGACACTCTAACTTTCTATGAATTAAACCTCTCCTGTAAGTCCAGTTTTGGATTCTGATGCTTCACTTCAGGTTTACTGTATACCTTGGACCGTCGTATTGACGATGAAACAAAGAAATTGCATCCGAATGTAATACAAAAGGCACAATGCCGACTTAAGTGCAAGAGGACTGACACTCTAAATTTTTATGATTTGAACCACTCCTGTGAATCCAGTTTTAGATTCCGATGCTTCACTTCAGGTTTACTGCATCAATTTTACCTTCTTATTGATGATGTAACTCAGAAATTGCATCCGAATTTAATACAAAAGGCACAATGCCGACTTAAGTACAAGAGGACTATCACTCTAACTTTCTATGATTTGAACCACTCCTGTCAGTCCAGTTCTAGATTCCGATGCTTCACTTCAGGTTTACTGTATACCTTGGACCATCTAATTGACGATGAAACACAGAAATTGCATCCGAATTTAATACAAAATGTACAATGCCGACTTAAGTACAAGAGGACTATCACTCTAACTTTCTATGAATTAAACCTCTCCTGTAAGTCCAGTTATGGAATCTGATGCTTCACTTCAGGTTTACTGTATACCTTGGACCTTCTTCTTGACGATGAATCACAGAAATTGCATCCCAATTTAATACTAAAGTCAAATGCCGACTTGATTACCAGAGGACTGACACTCTAACATTCGATGATTTGAACCTCTCCTTTGAGTCCGGTTTTAGATTCCGATGCTTCACTTCAGGTTTACTGTATACCTTGGACCTTCTTATTGACGATGAAGCCCTGAAATTGCATCGGAATTTATTACAAAAGGCACAATTCCGACTTAAGTACAAGAGGACTGACACTCTAACTTTCTAAGATTTGAACCTCTCCTGTGAGTCCCGTCTTAGATTCCGATGCTTCACTTCAGGTTTACTGTATACCTTGGACCTTCTTGTTGACGATGGAACACAGAAATTTAATACAAAATGCACAATGCCGGCTAAGTCCAAGAGGACTGACACTCTAACATTTTATGATTTGAACCGCTCCTGTGAGTCCAGTTTTAGATTCCGATGCTTCACTTCAGGTTTACTGTATCAATTGGACCTTCGTATTAACGATGTAACACAGAAATTGCATCCGAATTTAATACAAAAGGCACAATGCCGACATAAGTACAAGAGGACTGACACTCTAACTTTCTATGATTTGAACCTCTCCTGTCAGTCCAGTTTTAGATTCCGATGCTTCACTTCAGGTTTACTCTATACCTTGGACCTTCATAAAGACGATGAAACACAGAAATTGCATCCGAATTTAATACAAAAGGCACAATGCCGACTTCAGTACAAGAGGACTGGCACTCTAGCTTTCTATGATTTAAACTTCTCGTGTGAGTTCCGTTTTAGATACCGATGCTTCACTTCAGGTTTACTGTATACCTTGGACCTTCTTATTGACGATGAAACACAGAAATTGCATCCGAATGTAATACAAAAGGCACAATGCCGACTTAAGTGCAAGAGGACTGACACTCTAACTTTCTATGGTTTAAACCTCTCCTGTGAGTCCACTTTTAGATTCCGATGCTTCACTTTAGGTTAACTGTAAACCTTGGATCTTCTTATTGACGATGAAACACAGAAATTGCATCAGAATTTAATACAAAAGTTACAATGCAGACTTCAGTACAAGAGGACTGACACTCTAACTTTCTATGATTTGAACCTCTCCTGTGAATTCAGTTTTAGATTCCGATGCTTCACTTCAGGTTTACTGTATACCTTGGACCTTCTTATTGACGATGAAACACAGAAATTGCATCTGAATTTAATACAAATGGTACAATGCCGACTTAAGTACAAGAGGACTGACTCTCAAACGTTCTATGATTTAAACCTCTAGTCGAGTCCAGTTTTAGATTCCGATGCTTCACTTCAGGTTTACTGTATACCTTGGAACTTCTTATTGACGATGAAACACAGAAATTGCATCTGAATTTAATACAAAATGCACAATGCCTGCTTAAGTCCAAGAGGACAGACACTCTAACTTTCTATGATTTAAACTTCTCCTGTGAGTCCAGTTTTAGATTCCGATGCTTCCCTTCAGGTTTACTGTATACTTTGGACATTCTTATTGACGATGAAGCCCAGAAATTGCATCCGAATTTATTAAAGAGTGCACAACTCACACTTAAGTACAAGAGGACTGACACTCTAACTTTCTATGATTTGAACCTCTCCTGTGAGTCCAGTTTTAGTTTCCGATGCTACACGTCAGGTTTACTGTATACCTTGGACCGTCTTATTGACGATGAAACAAAGAAATTGCATCCGAATATAATACAAAAGGCACAATGCCGACTTAAGTACAAGAGGACTGACACTCTAACTTCCTATGATTTGAACCTCTCCTGTCAGTCCAGTTTTAGATTCCGATGCTTCACTTCAGGTTTACTGTATACCTTGGACCTTCTTATTGTCGATGAAACACAGTAATTGCATCCAAATTTATTACAAAAGGGACAATTCCGACTTAAGTACAAGAGGACTGACACTCTAACTTTCTATGATTTGAACCTCTCCTGTCAGTCCTGTTTTAGATTCCGATGCTTCTCTTCGGGTTTACTGTATACCTTGGACCTTCCTATTGACCATGAAACACAGAAATTGCATCCGAATTTAATACAAAAGGCAAATGCCGACTTGAGTACTAGAGGACTGATACTCTAACATTCGATGATTTGAACCTCTCCTTTGAGTTCAGTTTTAGAATCCGATGCTTCACTTCAGGTTTACTGTATACCTTGGACCTTCTTATTGACGATGAAACACAGAATTTGCATCCAAATTTAATACAAAAGGCACAATGCCGACATAAGTACAAGAAGACTGACACTCCAACTTTCTATGATTTAAACCTCTCCTGTGAGTCCAGCTTTAGATTAAGGCGCTTAACTTCAGGTTTACTGTATTCCTTGGACCTTCATATTGACGATGGAACTCAGAAATAGCATCCGAATTTAATACAAAAGGCACAATGCCGACTTAAGTACATGAGGACTGGCACTCTAACTTTCTATGATTTAAACCTCTCGAGTGAGTTCCGTTTTAGATTCGGATGCTTCACTTCAGGTTTACTGTATACCTTGGACCTTCTTATTGACGATGAAACACAGAAAGTGCATTTGAATTTAATACAAAAGGTACAATGCCGACTTAAGTACAAGAGGACTGACTCTCTAATGTTCTATGATTTAATCCTCTCCTCGAGTCCAGATTTAGATTCGATGCTTCACTTCAGGTTATACTGTATACCTTGGACCTTATTATTGACGATGAAGACAGAAGTTGCATCTGAATTTAATACTAAAGGCACAATGCCGGCTTAAGTACAAGAGGACTGACACTCTAATTGTCTATGAATTAAACATCTCCAGTGAGTCCAGTTTTAGATTCCGTTGCTTCACTTCAGGTTTACTGAATACCTTGGACCTTCTTATTGACGATGAAACACAGAAATTGCATCCAAATGTAATACAAAATGCACAATGCCGACTTAAGTACAAGAGGACTGACACTCTAACTTTCTATGATTTGAAACAATCCTGTGAGTTGAGTGTTAGATTCCGATGCATCACTTCAGGTTTACTGTATACTTTGGACCTTCTTATTGACGATGAAACACAGAAAGTGCATCCGAATTTAATAAAAAAGGCACAATGCCGACTTAAGTACAAGAGGACTGACACTCTAACTTTCTATGATTTTACCTCCCTGTGAGTCCGGTTTTAGATTCTGATGCTTCACTTCAGGATTACTGTATACCTTGGATCTTCTTATTGACGATGAAGCACACAAATTGCATCCGAATTAATTACAAAATGTACAATGCCGACTTAAGTCCAAGAGGACTGACACTCTAACTTTTTATGATTTAAACCTCTCCTGTTAGTCCAGTTTTAGATTCCGATGCTTCACTTCAGGTTTATTAAATACCTTGGACCTTCGTATTGACGATGAAGTCCAGAAATTGCATCCGAATTTATTACAAATTGCACAATTCCGACTTAAGTACAAGAGGACTGACACTCTAACTTCCTATGATTTGAACCTCTCCTGTGAGTCCAGTTTTAGATTCCGATGCTTCACTTCAGGTTTACTGTATACCTTGGACCTTCTTATTGACGATGAAACACAGAAATTGCATCCGAATTTAATACAAACGGCACAATACCGACTTAAAAACAAAAGGACTGATACTCTAACTTTCTATAATTTGAACCTCTCCTGTGAGTCCAGTTTTAGATTCCGATGCTACACTTCAGGTTTACTGTATACCTTGGACCTTCTTATTGACGATGAAACACAGAAATTGCATCCAAAATTAATACAAAAGGCAAATTCCGACTTGAGTACAAGAGGACTGACACTCTAACATTCGATGATTTGAACCTCTCCTTTGAGTCCAGTTTTAGATTCCCATGCTTCACTTCAGGTTTACTGTATCCCATGAGCCTTCTTATTGACGATGAAACACAGAAATTGCATCCGAACTTAATGCAAAAGGCACAATGCCGACTTAAGTACAAGAGGACTGACACTCTAACTTTCTATGATTTAAAGCTCCCCTGTGGGTCCAGTTTTAGATTCCGATGCTTCACTTCAGGTTTACTGTATACCTTGGACCTTCTTATTGGCGATGAAACACAGAAATTGCATCGGAATTTAGTACAAAAAGCACAATGCCGTCTTAAGTACAAGAGGACTGATACTCTAACTTTCTATGATTTAAACCTCTCCTGTGAGTCCAGTTTTAGATTCCGATGCTTCACTTTAGGTTAACTGTAAACCTTTTACCTTCTTATTCACGATGAAACACAGAAATTGCATCCAAATTTAATACAAAAGGCACAATGTCGACTTCAGTTCAAGCAGACTTACACTAGAGTCTCTACGAAATAAACATCTCCTGTGAGTCCAGTTTTGGATTCCGATGCTTTACTTCAGGTTTACTGAATACCTTGGACCTGCTTATTGACGATGAAACACAGAAAGTGCATCCGAATTTAATACAAAAGGCACAATGCCGACTTAAGTACAACAGGAGTGACACTCTAACTTTCTATGATTTTACCTCTCCTGTGAGTCCAGTTTTAGATTCTGATACTTCACTTCATTTTTACTGTATACCGTGGCCCTTCTTATTGACGATGTAACACAGAGAATGCATCCGAATTTAATAAAGAAGGCACAATGCCGACATAAGTACAAGAGGACTGACACTCTAACTTTCTATGATTTGAACCTCTCCTGTGTATTCAGTTTTAGATTCCGATGCTTCACTTCAGGTTTACTGTATACCTTGGAACTTCTTATTGACGATGAAACACAGAAATTGCATCCGAATTTAATACAAATGGTATAATGCCGACTTAAGTACAAGAGGACTGACTCTCAAACGTTCATTGATTTAAACCTCTAGTCGAGTCCAGTTTTAGATTCCGATGCTTCACTTCAGGTTTACTGTGTACCTTGGACCCTCATATTGACGATGAAACACAGAAATTGCATCCGAATTTAATACAAAATGCACAATGCCGGCTTAAGTCCAAGAGGACTGACACTCTAACTTTCTATGATTTGAACCTCTCCTGTCAGTCCTGTTTTAGATTCCGATGTTTCACTTCGGATTTACAGTATACCTTGGACCTTCCTATTGACCGTGAAACACAGAAATTGCATCCGAATTTAATACAAAAGTCACATGCCGACTTGAGTACTAGAGGACTTACACTCTAACATTCGATGATTTGAACCTCTCCTTTGAGACCAGTTTTAGAATCCGATGCTTCACTTCAGGTTTACTGTATACTTTGGACCTTCTTATTGACAATGAAGCCCAGAAATTGCATCCGAATTTATTAAAGAGTGCACAACTCAGCCTTAAGTACAAGAGGACTGACACTCTAACTTTCTATGATTTGAACCTCTCCTGTGAGTCCAGTTTTTGTTTCCGATGCTACACTTCAGGTTTACTGTATACCTTGGACCGTCTTATTGACGATGAAACAAAGAAATTGCATCCGAATATAATACAAAAGGCACAATGCCGACTTAAGTACAAGAGGACTGACAATCTAATTTCCTATGATTTGAACCTCTCCTGTCGGTCCAGTTTTAGATTCCGATGCTTCACTTCAGGTTTACTGTATACCTTGGACCTTCTTATTGACGATGAAACACAGAAATTGCATCCGAATTTATTACAAAAGGGACAATTCCGACATAAGTACAAGAGGACTGACACTCTAACTTGCTATGATTTGAACCTCTCCTGTCAGTCCTGCTTTAGATTCCGATGCTTCACTTCGGATTTACAGTATACCTTGGACCATCCTATTGACCATGAAACACAGAAATTGCATCCGAATTTAATACAAAAGGCACATGCCGACTTGAGTACTAGAGGACTGACACTCTAACATTCGATGATTTGAACCTCTCCTTTGAG
Source organism: Schistocerca americana (assembly GCF_021461395.2). NCBI lineage: Eukaryota > Metazoa > Arthropoda > Insecta > Orthoptera > Acrididae > Schistocerca > Schistocerca americana. The sequence goes on along the minus strand of NC_060121.1, from coordinate 72,513,028 downwards.
TCCAGTTTTAGAATCCGATGCTTCACTTCAGGTTTACTGTATACCTTGGACCTTCATATTCACGATGAAACACAGAAATTGCATCCGAATTTAATACAAAAGGCACAATGCCGACATAAGTACAAGAAGACTGACACTCCAACTTTCTATGATTTAAACCTCTCCTGTAATTCCAGCTTCAGATTAAGATGCTTAACTTCAGGTTTACTGTATTCCTTGGACCTTCATATTGACGATGGAACTCAGAAATTGCATCCGAATTTAATACAAAATGCACAATGCCGACTTAAGTACATGAGGACTGGCACTCTAACTTTCTATAATTTAAACCTCTCGTGTGAGTTCCGTTTTAGATTCGGATGCTTCACTTCAGGTTTACTGTATACCTTGGACCTTCTTATAGACGATGAAACACAGAAATTGCATTTGAATTTAATACAAAAGGTACAATGCCGACTTAAGTACAAGAGGACTGACTCTCTAACGTTCTATGATTTAATAGTCTCCTCGAGTCCAGTTTTAGATTCGATGCTTCACTTCAGGTTTACTGTATACCTTGGACCTTCTTATTGACGATGAAGACAGAAATTGCATCTGAATTTAATACTAAAGGCACAATGCCGGCTTAAGTACAAGAGGACTGACACTCTAATTGTCTATGAATTAAACATCTCCAGGGAGTCCAGTTTAAGATTCCGTTGCTTCACTTCAGGTTTACTGAATACCTTGGACCTTCTTATTGACGATGAAACACAGAAATTGCATCCGAATGTAATACAAAATGCACAATGCCGACTTAAGTACAAGAGGACTGACACTCTAACTTTCTATGATTTGAACCAATCCTGTGAGTTGAGTGTTAGATTCCGATGCATCACTTCAGTTTTACTGTATACCTTGGACCTTCTTATTGACGATGAAACACAGAAAGTGCATCCGAATGTAATAAAAAAGCACAATGCCGACCTAAGTACAAGAGGACTGACACTCTAATTTTCTATGATTTTACCTCTCCTGTAAGTCCGGTTTTAGATTCTGATGCTTCACTTCAGGATTACTGTGTACCTTGGATCCTTTTATTGACGATGAAGCACACAAATTGCATCCGAAATTAATACAAAAGGCAAATTTCGACTTGAGTACAACAGGACTGACACTCTAACATTCGATGATTTGAACCTCTCCTTTGAGTCCAGTTTTAGATTCCCATGCTTCACTTCAGGTTTACTGTATCCCTTGAACCTTCTTATTGACGATGAAACACAGAAATTGCATACGAACTTAATGCAAAAGGCACAATGCCGACTTAAGTACAAGAGGACTGACACTCTAACTTTCTATGATTTAAAGCTCTCCTGTGAGTCCAGTTTTAGATTCCGATGCTTCACTTCAGGTTTACTGTATACCTTGGACATTCTTATTGACGATGAATTACAGAAATTGCATCGGAATTTAGTACAAAAAGCACAATGCCGACTTAAGTACAAGAGGACTGATACTCTAACTTTCTATGATTTAAACCTCTCCTGTGAGTCCAGTTTTAGATATCGATGCTTCACTTTAGGTTACCTGTAAACCTTTTACCTTCTTATTGACGATGAAACACAGAAATTGCATCCAAATTTAATACAAAAGGCACAATGTCGACTTCAGTTCAAGAGGACTTACACTAGAGTCTCTACGAAATAAACATCTCCTGTGAGTCCAGTTTTAGATTCCGATGCTTTACTTCAGGTTTACTGTATACCTTGGACCTGCTTATTGACGATGTAACACAGAGAATGCATCCGAATTTAATACAGAAGGCACAATGCCGACTTAAGTGCAAGAGGACTGACACTCTTACTTTCTATAATTTGATCGTCTCCTGTCATTCAATTGTAGATTCCGATGAGTCACTTCAGGTTTACTGTAAACCTTGGACCTTCTTATTGACGATGAAACACAGAAATGGCATCCGAATTTAATACAAAAGGCACAATGCCGACTTAAGTACAAGAGGACTGACACTCTACATTCGATGATTTGAACCTCTCCTTTGAGTCCAGTTTTAGATTCCCATGCTTCACTTCAGGTTTACTATATACCTTGGACCTTCTTATTGACGATGAAGCACAGACATTGCATCCGAATTTAATAGAAAAGGCACAATGAAAGCTTAAGTACAAGAGGACCTACACTCTAACTTTCTATGAATTAAACCTCTCCTGTGAGTCCAGTTTTAGATTCCGATGCTTCACTTCAGGTTTACTGTATACCTTGGACCTTCTAATTGACGATGAAACACAGAAACTGCATCTGAATGTAATACAAAAGGCACAATTCCGACTTAAGTCCAAGAGGACTGACACTCTAACTTTTTGTGATTTAAACCTCTCCTGTGAGTCGAGTTTTAGATTCCGATGCTTCACTTCAGGTTTGCTGTATACCTTGGACCTTCTTATTGACGATGAAGCCCAGAAATTGCATCCGAATTCATTACAAAAGGCACAATACCGATTTAAGTACAAGATTACTGACACTCTAACTTTCTATAATTTGAACCTCTCCTGTGAGTCCAGTTTTAGATTCCGATGCTACAATTCAGGTTTACTGTATACCTTGGACATTCTTATTGACAATGAAACACAGAAATTGCATCCGCATTTAATACAAAGGCAAATGCCGACTTGAGGACAAGAGGACTGACACTCTAACTTTCGATGATTAGAACCCCTCCTTTGAGTCCAGTTTTAGATTCCGATGCTTCACTTCAGGTTTACTGTATCCCTTGGACCTTATTACTGTCGATGAAACACAGAAATTGCATCCGAATTTAAGACAAAAGGCACAATGCCGACTTAAGTACAAGAGGACTGACACTCTAACTTTCTATGAATTAAACCTCTCCTGAAAGTCCAGTTTTGGATTCTGATGCTTCACTTCAGGTTTACTGTATACCTTGGACCGTCTTATTGATGATGTAACAAAGAAATTGCATCCGAATGTAATACAAAAGGCACAATGCCGACTTAAGTACAAGAGGACTATCACTCTAACTTTCTATGATTTGAACCACTCCTGTCAGTCCAGTTCTAGATTCCGATGCTTCACTTCAGGTTTACTGTATACCTTGGACCTTCTTATTGTCGATGAAACACAGAAATTGCATCCGAATTTAATACAAAATGCACAATGCCGGCTTAAGTCCAAGAGGACTGACAATCTAACTTTCTATGATTTAAACCTCTCCTGTGAGTCCAGTTTTAGATCCAGATGCTTCACTTCAGGTGTACTGTATACCTTGGACCTTCTTATTGACGAGGAAGCCCAGATATTGCATCCGAATTTATTACAAAAGGCACAATTCCGACTTAAGTACAAGAGGACTGACACTCTAACTTTCAATGAGTTGAACCTCTCCTGTGAGTCCAGTTTTAGATTCCGATGCTTGACTTCAGGTTTACTGTATACCTTGGACCTTCTTATTGACGATGAAACACAGACATTGCATCCGAATTTAATACAAACGGCACAATGCCGACTTAAAAACAAGACGACTGACACTCTAACTTTCTACGATTTGAACCTCTCCTGTGAGTCCAGTTCTAGATTCCGATGCTACACTTCAGGTTTACTGTATACCTTGGACCTTCTTCTTGGCGATGAAACACAGAAATAGCATCCGAATTTAATACTAAAGGCAAATGCCGACTTGATTACCAGAGGACTGACACTCTAACATTCGATGATTTGAACCTCTCCTTTGAGTCCGGTTTCAGATTCCGATGCTTCACTTCAGGTTTACTGTATACCTTGGACCTTCTTATTGACGATGAAGCCCAGAAATTGCATCGGAATTTATTACAAAAGGCACAATTCCGACTTAAGTACAAGAGGACTGACACTCTAACTTTCTATGATTTGAACCTCTCCTGTGAGTCCTGTTTTAGATTCCGATGCTTCACTTCAGGTTTACTGTATACCTTGGACCTTGTTGACGATGAAACACAGAAATTTAATACAAAATGCACAATGCCGGCTAAGTCCAAGAGGACTGACACTCTAACTTTCAATGATTTGAACCTCTCCTGTGAGTCCAGTTTTAGATTCCGATGCTTGACTTCAGGTTTACTGTATCCCTTGGACCTTCTTATTGACTATGAAAAACAGAAATTGCATCCGAATTTAATACAAAAGGCACAATGCCGACTTAAGTTTAAAAAGGATTGGCACTATAACTTTCTATGATTTGAACCTCTCCTGTGTGTCCGGTTTTAGAGTCCGATGCTTCACTTTAGGTTTGCAGTATCGCTTGGACCTTCTTTTTGAGAGATGAATCACAGATATTGCATCCAAATTTAATACAAAAAGCACAATGCCGACTTAAGTACCAGAGTACAGACACTCTAACTTTCTATGATTTGAACCACTCCTGTGAGTCCAGTCTTAGATTCCGATGCTTCACTTCAGGTTTACTGTATCAATTGGACGTTCTTATTGACGATGAAACACAGAAAATCCATCCGAAATTAATACAAAAGGCACAATGCCGACTTAAGTATAAGAGGATTGACACTCTAACTTTCTATGATTTGAACCTCTCCTGTGTGTCCAGTTTTAGATTACGATGCATCACTTCAGGTTTACTGTATCCCTTTTACCTTCTTTTTGACGATGAAACACAGAAATTGTATCCAAATTTAATACAAAATGCAAATGCCGGCTTAAGTCCAAGAGGACTGACACTCTAACTTTTTGTGATTTAAACCTCTCCTGTGAGTCGAGTTTTAGATTCCGATGCTTCACTTCAGGTTTGCTGTATACCTTGGACCTTCTTATTGACGATGAAGCCCTGAAATTGCATCGGAATTTATTACAAAAGGCACAATTCCGACTTAAGTACAAGAGGACTGACACTCTAACTTTCTATGATTTGAACCTCTCCTGTGAGTCCCGTTTTTAGATTCCGATGCTTCACTTCAGGTTTACTGGATACCTTTGACCTTGTTGACGATGAAACACAGAAATTTAATACAAAATGCACAATGCCGGCTAAGTCCAAGAGGACTGGCACTCTAACTTTCAATGATTTGAACCTCTCCTGTGAGTCCAGTTTTAGATTCCGATGCTTGACTTCAGGTTTACTGTATCCCTTGGACCTTCTTATTGACTATGAAAAACAGAAATTGCATCCGAATTTAATACAAAAGGCACAATGCCGACTTAAGTATAAAAAGGATTGGCACACTAACTTTCTATGATTTGAACCACTCCTGTGAGTCCAGTCTTAGATTCCGATGCTTCACTTCAGGTTTACTGTATCAATTGGACGTTCTTATTGACGATGAAACACAGAAAATGCATCCGAAATCAATACAAAAGGCACAATGCCGACTTAAGTATAAGAGGATTGACACTCTAACTTTCTATGATTTGAACCTCTCCTGTGTGTCCAGTTTTAGATTACGATTCATCACTTCAGGTTTACTGTATCCCTTTTACCTTCTTTTTGACGATGAAACACAGAAATTGCATCCGAATTTAATACAAAGGCAAATGCCGACTTGAGGACGAGAGGACTGACACTCTAAATTTCGATGATTAGAACCCCTCCTTTGAGTCCAGTTTTAGATTCCGATGCTTCACTTCTGGTTTACTGTATCCCTTGGACCTTATTACAGACTATGAAACACAGAAATTGCATCCGAATTTAAGACAATAGGCACAATGCCGACTTCAGTACAAGAGGACTGACACTCTAACTTTCTATGAATTAAACCTCTCCAGTAAGTCCAGTTTTGAATTCTGATGCTTCACTTCAGGTTTACTGTATACCTTGGACCGTCTTATTGATGATGAAACAAAGAAATTGCATCCGAATGTAATACAAAAGGCACAATGCCGACTTAAGTACAAGATGACTGACACTCTAACTTTTTATGATTTGAACCACTCCTGTGAGTCCAGTTTTAGATTCCGATGCTACACTTCAGGGTTACTGCATCAATTGGACCTTCGTATTGACGATGTAACTCAGAAATAGCATCCGAATTTAATACAAAAGGCACAATGCCGACTTAAGTACAAGAGGACTATCACTCCAACTTTCTATGAGGTGAACCACTCCTATCAGTCCAGTTCTAGATTCCGATGCTTCACTTCAGGTTTACTGTATACCTTGGACCTTCTTATTGTCGATGAAACACAGAAATTGCATCCAAATTTAATACAAAATGCACAATGCCGGCTTAAGTCCAAGAGGACAGACACTCTAACTTTCTATGGTTTAAACCTCTCCTGTGAGTCCAGTTTTAGATTCCGATGCTTCACTTCAGGTTTACTGTATACCTTGGACCGTCTTATTGACGAGGAAGCCCAGAAATTGCATCCGAATTTATTACAAAAGGCACAATTCCGACTTAAGTACAAGAGGACTGACACTATAACTTTCAATGATTTGAACCTCTCCTGTGAGTCCAGTTTTAGATTCCGATGAATGACTTCAGGTTTACTGTATACCTTGGACCTTCTTATTGACGATGAAACACAGACATTGCATCCGAATTTAATACAAACGGCACAATGCCGACTTAAAGCAAGACGACTGACACTCTAACTTTCAATGATTTGAACCTCTCCTGTGAGTCCAGTTCTAGATTCCGATGCTACACTTCAGATTTACTGTATACCTTGGACCTTCTTCTTGACGATGAAACACAGAAATTGCATTAGAATTTAATACTAAAGGCAAATGCCAACTTGATTACCAGAGGACTGACACTCTAACATTCGATGATTTGAACCTCTCCTTTGAGTCCAGTTTTAGATTCCGGTGCTTCACTTCAGATTTACTGTATACCTTGGACCTTCTTATTGACGATGAAGCCCTGATATTGCATCGGAATTTATTACAAAAGGCACAATTCCGACTTAAGTACAAGAGGACTGACACTCTAACTTTCTATGATTTGAACCTCTCCTGTGAGTCCAGTTTTAGATTCCGATGCTTCACTTCAGGTTTACTGTATCAATTGGACCTTCGTATTGACGATGTAACACAGAAATTGCATCCGAATTTAATACAAAATACACAATGCCGACTTAAGTACAAGAGGACTGACACTCTAACTTTCTATGATTTGAACCTCTCCTGTCAGTCCAGTTTTAGATTCCGATGCCTCACTTCAGGTTTACTATATACCTTGGACCTTCTTATTGACGATGAAGCACAGAATTTGCATCTGAATTTAATACAAAAGGCACAATGAAAGCTTAAGTTCAAGAGGACCTACACTCTAACTTTCTATGAATTAAACCTCTCCTGTGAGTCCAGTTTTAAATTCCGATGCTTCACTACAGGTTTACTGTATACCTTGGACCTTCTTATTGACGATGAAACACAGAAACTGCATCTGAATGTAATACAAAAGGCACAATTCCGACTTAAGTACAAGAGGACTGACACCCTAACTTTCTATGATTTGAACCTCTCCTGTGAGTCCAGTTTTAGATTCCGATGCTTCACTTCAGGTTTACTGTATCAATTGGACCTTCGTATTGACGATGTAACACAGAAATTGCATCCGAATTTAATACAAAATACACAATGCCGACTTAAGTACAAGAGGACTGACACTCTAACTTTCTATGATTTGAACCTCTCCTGTGAGTCCAGTTTTAGATTCCGATGCTACACTTCAGGTTTACTGTATACCTTGGACCTTCTTATTGACAATGAAACACAGAAATTGCATCCGAATTTAATACAAAGGCAAATGGAGACTTGAGGACAAGAGGACTGACACTCTAACTTTCGATGATTAGAACCCCTCCTTTGAGTCCAGTTTTAGATTCCGATGCTTCACTTCAGGTTTACTGTATCCCTTGGACCTTATTACAGACGATGAAACACAGAAATTGCATCCGAATTTAAGACAATGGGCACAATGCCGACTTAAGTACAAGAGGACTGACACTCTAACTTTCTATGAATTAAACCTCTCCTGTAACTCCAGTTTTGAATTCTGATGCTTCACTTCAGGTTTACTGTATACCTTGGACCGTCTTATTGATGATGAAACAAAGAAATTGCATCCGAATGTAATACAAAAGGCACAATGCCGACTTAAGTACAAGAGGACTGACACTCTAACTTTTTATGATTTGAACCACTCCTGTAAGTCCAGTTTTAGATTCCGATGCTACACTTCAGGATTACTGCATCAATTGGACCTTCGTATTGACGATGTAACTCAGAAATAGCATCCGAATTTAATACAAAAGGCACAATGCCGACTTAAGTACAAGAGGACTATCACTCTAACTTTCTATGATTTGAACCACTCCTATCAGTCCAGTTCTAGATTCCGATGCTTCACTTCAGGTTTACTGTATACCTTGGACCTTCTTATTGTCGATAAAACACTGAAATTGCATCCGAATTTAATACAAAATGCACAATGCCGGCTTAAGTCCAAGAGGACTGACACTCTAACTTTCTATGATTTAAACCTCTCCTGTGAGTCCAGTTTTAGATTCCGATGAATGACTTCAGGTTTACTGTATACCTTGGACCTTCTTATTGACGATGAAACACAGACATTGCATCCGAATTTAATACAAACGGCACAATGCCGACTTAAAAACAAGGCGACTGACACTCTAACTTTCAATGATTTGAACCTCTCCTGTGAGTCCAGTTCTAGATTCCGATGCTACACTTCAGGTTTACTGTATACCTTGGACCTTCTTCTTGACGATGACACACAGAAATTGCATTAGAATTTAATACTAAAGGCAAATGCCGACTTGATTACCAGAGGACTGACACTCTAACATTCGATGATTTGAACCTCTCCTTTGAGTCCAGTTTTAGATTCCGATGCTTCACTTCAGGTTTACTGTATACCTTGGACCTTCTTATTGACGATGAAGCCCTGAAATTGCATCGGAATTTATTACAAAAGGCACAAATCCGACTTAAGTACAAGAGGACTGACACTATAACTTTCTATGATTTGAACCTCTCCTGTGAGTCCCGTTTTAGATTCCGATGCTTCACTTCAGCTTTACTGTATACCTTGGACCTTGTTGACGATGAAACACAGAAATTTAATACAAAATGCACATTGCCGGCTAAGTCCAAGAGGACTAACACTCTAACTTTCTATGATTTAAACCTCTCCTGTGAGTCCAGTTTTAGATTCCGATGCTTCACTTCAGGTTTACTGTATAGCTTGGACCTTCTTATTGACGGTGAAGCCCAGAAATTGCATCGGAATTTAATACAAAAGGCACAATTCCGACTTAAGTACAAGAGGACTGACACTCTAACTTACTATGATTTGAACCTCTCCTTTGAGTCCAGTTTTAGATTCCGATGCTTCACTTCAGGTTTCCTGTATCCCTTGGACCTTCTTATTGACGATGAAACACAGAAATTGCATCCGAATTTAATACAAAAGGCACAATGCCGACTTCAGTACAAGACGACTGACACTCTAACTTTCTATGGTTTAAACCTCTCCTGTGAGTCCAGTTTTAGATTCCGATGCTTCACTTTAGGTTAACTGTAAACCTTGGATCTTCTCATTAACAATGAAACACAGAAATTGCTTCCGAATTTAATACAAAAGCCACAATGCCGACTTCAGTACAAGAGGACTGACACACTGACTTTCTATGATTTGAACCTCTCCTGTGAATTCAGTTTTAGATTCCGATGCTTCACTTCAGGTTTACTGTATACCTTGGACCTTCTTATTGACGATGTAACACAGAAATTGCATCCGAATTCAATACAAATGCTACAATGCCGACTTACGTACAAGAGGACTGACTCTCTAACGTTCTATGATTTAAACCTCTAGTCGAGTCCAGTTTTAGATTCCGATGCTTCACTTCAGGTTTACCGTATACCTTGGACCTTCGTATTGTCGATGAATCACAGAAATTGCATCCGAATTTAATACAAAATGCACAATTCCGGCTTAAGTCCAAGAGGACTGACACTCTAACATTCTATGATTTAAACTTCTCCTGTGAGTCCAGTTTTAGATTCCGATGCTTCACTTCAGGTTTACTGTATACTTTGGACCTTCTTATTGACGATGAAGCCCAGAAATTGCATCCGAATTTATTACAAATTGCACAACTCCGACTTAAGTACAAGTGGACTGACACTCTAACTTTCTTTGATTTGAACCAATCCTGTGAGTTGAGTGTTAGATTCCGACGCATCACTTCAGGTATACTGCATACCTTTGACCTTCTTATTGACGATGAAACACAGAAAGTGCATCCGAATTTAATAAAAAGGCACAATGCCGACTTAAGTACAAGAGGACTGACACTCTAACTTTCTATGATTTTACCTCTCCTGTGAGTCCGGTTTTACATTCTGATGCTTCACTTCGGGATTACTGTATACCTTGGATCTTCTTATTGACGATGAAACACACAAATTGCATCCGAATTAATTACAAAATGTACAATGCCGACTTAAATCCAAGAGGACTGACACTCTAACTATTTATGATTTAAACCTCTCCTGTGAGTCCAGTTTTAGATTCCGATGCTTCACTTCAGGTTTAAAAAATACCTTGGACCTTCTTATTGACGATGAAGCCCTGAAATTGCATCCGAATATATTACAAATTGCACAATTCCGACTTAAGTACAAGAGGACTGACACTCTAACTTCCTATGATTTGAACCTCTCCTGTGAGTCCAGTTTTAGATTCCGATGCTTCACTTCAGGTTTACTGTATACCTTGGACCATCTTATTGACGATGAAACACAGAAATTGCATCCGAATTTAATACAAAAGGCACAATGCTGACTTAAGTACAAGAGGACTGACTCTCTAACGTTCTATGATTTAAACCTCTAGTCGAGTCCAGTTTTAGATTCCGATGCTTCACTTCAGGTTTACTGTATACTTTGGACCTTCGTGTTGACGATGAAACTCAGAAATTGCATCCGAATTTAATACAAAAGGCACAATGCCGACTTAAGTACATGAGGACTGGCACTCTAACTTTCTATGATTTAAACCTCTCGTGTGAGTTCCGTTTTAGATTCGGATGCTTCACTTCAGGTTTACTGTATACCTTGGACCTTCTTATTGACGATGAAACACAGAAATTGCATCCGAATTTAATACAAAAGGCACAATGTCGACTTCAGTTCAAGAGGACTTACACTAGAGTCTCTATGAATTAAACATCTCCTGTGAGTCCAGTTTTAGATTCCGATGCTTTACGTCAGATTTACTGTATACCTTGGACCTGCTTATTGACGATGAAACACAGAACGTGCATCCGAATTTAATACAAAAGGCACAATGCCGACTTAAGTACAAGAGGACTGACACTCTAACTTTCTATGATTTGAACCTCTCCTGTGAGTCCAGTTTTAGATTCCGATGCCTCACTTCAGGTTTACTATATACCTTGGACCTTCTTATTGACGATGAAGCACAGAATTTGCATCTGAATTTAATACAAAAGGCACAATGAAAGCTTAAGTTCAAGAGGACCTACACTCTAACTTTCTATGAATTAAACCTCTCCTGTGAGTCCAGTTTTAAATTCCGATGCTTCACTACAGGTTTACTGTATACCTTGGACCTTCTTATTGACGATGAAACACAGAAACTGCATCTGAATGTAATACAAAAGGCACAATTCCGACTTAAGTACAAGAGGACTGACACTCTAACTTTCTATGATTTGAACCTCTCCTGTGAGTCCAGTTTTAGATTCCGATGCTTCACTTCAGGTTTACTGTATCAATTGGACCTTCGTATTGACGATGTAACACAGAAATTGCATCCGAATTTAATACAAAATACACAATGCCGACTTAAGTACAAGAGGACTGACACTCTAACTTTCTATGATTTGAACCTCTCCTGTGAGTCCAGTTTTAGATTCCGATGCTACACTTCAGGTTTACTGTATACCTTGGACCTTCTTATTGACAATGAAACACAGAAATTGCATCCGAATTTAATACAAAGGCAAATGCCGACTTGAGGACAAGAGGACTGACACTCTAACTTTCGATGATTAGAACCCCTCCTTTGAGTCCAGTTTTAGATTCCGATGCTTCACTTCAGGTTTACTGTATCCCTTGGACCTTATTACAGACGATGAAACACAGAAATTGCATCCGAATTTAAGACAATGGGCACAATGCCGACTTAAGTACAAGAGGACTGACACTCTAACTTTCTATGAATTAAACCTCTCCTGTAACTCCAGTTTTGAATTCTGATGCTTCACTTCAGGTTTACTGTATACCTTGGACCGTCTTATTGATGATGAAACAAAGAAATTGCATCCGAATGTAATACAAAAGGCACAATGCCGACTTAAGTACATGAGGACTGACACTCTAACTTTTTATGATTTGAACCACTCCTGTAAGTCCAGTTTTAGATTCCGATGCTACACTTCAGGGTTACTGCATCAATTGGACCTTCGTATTGACGATGTAACTCAGAAATAGCATCCGAATTTAATACAAAAGGCACAATGCCGACTTAAGTACAAGAGGACTATCACTCTAACTTTCTATGATTTGAACCACTCCTATCAGTCCAGTTCTAGATTCCGATGCTTCACTTCAGGTTTACTGTATACCTTGGACCTTCTTATTGTCGATAAAACACTGAAATTGCATCCGAATTTAATACAAAATGCACAATGCCGGCTTAAGTCCAAGAGGACTGACACTCTAACTTTCTATGATTTAAACCTCTCCTGTGAGTCCAGTTTTAGATTCCGATGCTTCACTTCAGGTTTACTGTATACCTTGGACCTTCTTATTGACGAGGAAGCCCAGAAATTTCATCCGAATATATTACAAAAGGCACAATTCCGACTTGAGTACAAGAGGACTGACATTATAACTTTCAATGATTTGAACCTCTCCTGTGAGTCCAGTTTTAGATTCCGATGAATGACTTCAGGTTTACTGTATACCTTGGACCTTCTTATTGACGATGAAACACAGACATTGCATCCGAATTTAATACAAACGGCACAATGCCGACTTAAAAACAAGGCGACTGACACTCTAACTTTCAATGATTTGAACCTCTCCTGTGAGTCCAGTTCTAGATTCCGATGCTACACTTCAGGTTTACTGTATACCTTGGACCTTCTTCTTGACGATGACACACAGAAATTGCATTAGAATTTAATACTAAAGGCAAATGCCGACTTGATTACCAGAGGACTGACACTCTAACATTCGATGATTTGAACCTCTCCTTTGAGTCCAGTTTTAGATTCCGATGCTTCACTTCAGGTTTACTGTATACCTTGGACCTTCTTATTGACGATGAAGCCCTGAAATTGCATCGGAATTTATTACAAAAGGCACAAATCCGACTTAAGTACAAGAGGACTGACACTCTAACTTTCTATGATTTGAACCTCTCCTGTGAGTCCCGTTTTAGATTCCGATGCTTCACTTCAGCTTTACTGTATACCTTGGACCTTGTTGACGATGAAACACAGAAATTTAATACAAAATGCACATTGCCGGCTAAGTCCAAGAGGACTAACACTCTAACTTTCTATGATTTAAACCTCTCCTGTGAGTCCAGTTTTAGATTCCGATGCTTCACTTCAGGTTTACTGTATAGCTTGGACCTTCTTATTGACGGTGAAGCCCAGAAATTGCATCGGAATTTAATACAAAAGGCACAATTCCGACTTAAGTACAAGAGGACTGACACTCTAACTTACTATGATTTGAACCTCTCCTTTGAGTCCAGTTTTAGATTCCGATGCTTCACTTCAGGTTTCCTGTATCCCTTGGACCTTCTTATTGACGATGAAACACAGAAATTGCATCCGAATTTAATACAAAAGGCACAATGCCGACTTCAGTACAAGACGACTGACACTCTAACTTTCTATGGTTTAAACCTCTCCTGTGAGTCCAGTTTTAGATTCCGATGCTTCACTTTAGGTTAACTGTAAACCTTGGATCTTCTCATTAACAATGAAACACAGAAATTGCTTCCGAATTTAATACAAAAGCCACAATGCCGACTTCAGTACAAGAGGACTGACACACTGACTTTCTATGATTTGAACCTCTCCTGTGAATTCAGTTTTAGATTCCGATGCTTCACTTCAGGTTTACTGTATACCTTGGACCTTCTTATTGACGATGTAACACAGAAATTGCATCCGAATTCAATACAAATGCTACAATGCCGACTTACGTACAAGAGGACTGACTCTCTAACGTTCTATGATTTAAACCTCTAGTCGAGTCCAGTTTTAGATTCCGATGCTTCACTTCAGGTTTACCGTATACCTTGGACCTTCGTATTGTCGATGAATCACAGAAATTGCATCCGAATTTAATACAAAATGCACAATTCCGGCTTAAGTCCAAGAGGACTGACACTCTAACTTTCTATGATTTAAACTTCTCCTGTGAGTCCAGTTTTAGATTCCGATGCTTCACTTCAGGTTTACTGTATACTTTGGACCTTCTTATTGACGATGAAGCCCAGAAATTGCATCCGAATTTATTACAAATTGCACAACTCCGACTTAAGTACAAGAGGACTGACACTCTAACTTTCTTTGATTTGAACCAATCCTGTGAGTTGAGTGTTAGATTCCGACGCATCACTTCAGGTATACTGCATACCTTTGACCTTCTTATTGACGATGAAACACAGAAAGTGCATCCGAATTTAATAAAAAGGCACAATGCCGACTTAAGTACAAGAGGACTGACACTCTAACTTTCTATGATTTTACCTCTCCTGTGAGTCCGGTTTTACATTCTGATGCTTCACTTCAGGATTACTGTATACCTTGGATCTTCTTATTGACGATGAAACACACAAATTGCATCCGAATTAATTACAAAATGTACAATGCCGACTTAAATCCAAGAGGACTGACACTCTAACTATTTATGATTTAAACCTCTCCTGTGAGTCCAGTTTTAGATTCCGATGCTTCACTTCAGGTTTAAAAAATACCTTGGACCTTCTTATTGACGATGAAGCCCTGAAATTGCATCCAAATATATTACAAATTGCACAATTCCGACTTAAGTACAAGAGGACTGACACTCTAACTTCCTATGATTTGAACCTCTCCTGTGAGTCCAGTTTTAGATTCCGATGCTTCACTTCAGGTTTACTGTATACCTTGGACCATCTTATTGACGATGAAACACAGAAATTGCATCCGAATTTAATACAAAAGGCACAATGCCGACTTAAGTACAAGAGGACTGACTCTCTAACGTTCTATGATTTAAACCTCTAGTCGAGTCCAGTTTTAGATTCCGATGCTTCACTTCAGGTTTACTGTATACTTTGGACCTTCGTATTGACGATGAAACTCAGAAATTGCATCCGAATTTAATACAAAAGGCACAATGCCGACTTAAGTACATGAGGACTGGCACTCTAACTTTCTATGATTTAAACCTCTCGTGTGAGTTCCGTTTTAGATTCGGATGCTTCACTTCAGGTTTACTGTATACCTTGGACCTTCTTATTGTCGATGAAACACAGAAATTGCATCCGAATTTAATACAAAAGGCACAATGTCGACTTCAGTTCAAGAGGACTTACACTAGAGTCTCTATGAATTAAACATCTCCTGTGAGTCCAGTTTTAGATTCCGATGCTTTACGTCAGGTTTACTGTATACCTTGGACCTGCTTATTGACGATGAAACACAGAACGTGCATCCGAATTTAATACAAAAGGCACAATGCCGACTTAAGTACAAGAGGACTGACACTCTAACTTTCTATGATTTTACCTCTCCTGTGAGTCCAGTTACAGATTCTGATACTTCACTTCAGGTTCACTGTATACTGTGGCCCTTCTTATTGACGATGTAGCACAGAGAATGCATCCGAATTTAATACAGAAGGCACAATGCCGACTTAAGTACAAGAGGACTGACACTCTTACTTTCTATAATTTGAACGTCTCCTGTTAGTCAATTGTAGATTCCGATGCTTCACTTCAGGTTAACTGTAAACCTTGGACCTTCTTATTGACGATGAAACACAGAAATTGCATCCGAATTTGATACAAAAGGCACAATGCCGACCGAAGTACAAGAGGACTGACACTCTAACATTCTATGATTTGAACCTCTCCTGTGAATTGAGTTTTAGATTCCGATGCTTCACTTCAGGTTTACTGTATACCTTGGACCTTCTTATTGACGATAAAACACAGAAATTGCATCCGAATTTAATACAAAACTCACAATGAAAGCTTAAGTACAAGAGGACCTACACTCTAACTTTCTATGAATTAAACCTCTCCTGTGAGTCCAGTTTTAGATTCCGATGCATCACTTCAAGTTTACTGTATACCTTGGACCTTCTTATTGACGATGAAACACAGAAACTGCATCCGAATGTAATACAAAAGGCACAATGCCGACTTAAGTACAAGAGGACTGACTCTCTAACGTTCTATGATTTAAACCTCTAGTCGAGTCCAGTTTTAGATTCCGATGCTTCACTTCAGGTTTACTGTATACCTTGGACCTTCGTATTGACGATGAAACTCAGAAATTGCATCCGAATTTAATACAAAAGCACAATGCCCACTTAAGTACATGAGGACTGGCACTCTAACTTTCTATGATTTAAACCTCTCGTGTGAGTTCCGTTTTAGATTCGGATGCTTCACTTCAGGTTTACTGTATACCTTGGACCTTCTTATTGACGATGAAACACAGATATTGCATCCGAATTTAATACAAAAGGTACAATTATGACATAAGTCCAAGAGGACTGACTCTCTAACATTCTATGATTTAATCCTCTCCTCAAGTCCATTTTTGGATTCGATGCTTCACTTCAGGTTTACTGTAGACCTTGGACCTTCTTATTGACGATGAAGACAGAAATTGCATCCGAATTTAATACTAAAGGCACAATGCCAGCTTAAGCACAAGAGGACTGACACTCTAATTGCCTGTGAATTAAACATCTCCAGTGAGTCCAGTTTCGATTCCGACGCTTCACTTCAGGTTTACTGAATACCTTGGACCTTCTTATTGACGATGAAACACAGAAAGTGCATCCGAATTTAATAAAAAGGCACAATGCCGACTTAAGTACAAGAGGACTGACACTCTAACTTGCTATGATTTTACCTCTCCTGTGAGTCCGGTTTTACATTCTGATGCTTCACTTCAGGATTACTGTGTACCTTGGATCTTCTTATTGACGATGAAACACACAAATTGCATCCGAATTAATTACAAAATGCACAATGCCGACTTAAATCCAAGAGGACTGACACTCTAACTATTTATGATTTAAACCTCTCCTGTGAGTCCAGTTTTAGATTCCGATGCTTCACTTCAGGTTTAAAAAATACCTTGGACCTTCTTATTGACGATGAAGCCCTGAAATTGCATCTGAATTTATTATAAATTGCACAATTCCGACTTAAGTACAAGAGGACTGACACTCTAACTTCCTATGATTTGAACCTCTCCTGTGAGTCCAGTTTTAGATTCCGATGCTTCACTTCAGGTTTACTGTATACCTTGGACCTGCTTATTGACGATGAAACACAGAAATTGCATCCGAATTTAATACAAAAGGCACAATGTCGACTTCAGTTCACGAGGCCTTACACTAGAGTCTCTATGAATTAAACATCTCCTGTGAGTCCAGTTTTAGATTCCGATGCTTTACTTCAGGTTTACTGTAAACCTTGGACCTGCTTATTGACGATGAAACACAGAAAGTGCATCCGAAATTAATACAAAAGGCACAATGAAAGCTTAAGTACAAGAGGACCTACACTCTAACTTTCTATGAATTCAACCTCTCCTGTGAGTCCAGTTTTAGATTCCGATGCTTCACTTCAGGTTTACTGTATACCGTGGCCCTTCTTATTGACGATGTAGCACAGAGAATGCATCCGAAATTAATACAGAAGGCACAATGCCGACTTAAGTACAAGAGGACTGACTCTCTTACTTTCTATAATTTGAACATCTCCTGTCAGTCAATTGTAGATTCCGATGCTTCACTTCAGGTTAACTGTAAACCTTGGACCTTCTTATTGACGATGAAACACAGAAATTGCATCCGAATTTGATACAAAAGGCACAATGCCGACTTAAGTACAAGAGGACTGACACTCTAACTTTCTATGATTTTACCTCTCCTGTGAGTCCAGTTTCAGATTCTGATACTTCACTTCAGGTTCACTGTATACCGTGGCCCTTCTTATTGACGATGTAGCACAGAGAATGCATCCGAAATTAATACAGAAGGCACAATGCCGACTTAAGTACAAGAGGACTGACTCTCTTACTTTCTATAATTTGAACGTCTCCTGTCAGTCAATTGTAGATTCCGATGCTTCACTTCAGGTTAACTGTAAACCTTGGACCTTCTTATTGACGATGAAACACAGAAATTGCATCCGAATTTGATACAAAAGGCACAATGCCGACCTAAGTACAAGAGGACTGACACTCTAACATTCTATGATTTGAACCTCTCCTGTGAATTGAGTTTTAGATTCCGATGCTTCACTTCAGGTTTACTGTATACCTTGGACCTTCTTATTGACGATAAAACACAGAAATTGCATCCGAATTTAATACAAAAGGCACAATGAAAGCTTAAGTACAAGAGGACCTACACTCTAACTTTCTATGAATTAAACCTCTCCTATGAGTCCAGTTTTAGATTCCGATGCTTCACTTCAGGTTTACTGTATACCTTGGACCTTCTTATTGACGATGAAACACAGAAACTGCATCCGAATGTAATACAAAAGGCACAATTCCGACTTAAGTACAAGAGGACTGACACTCTAACTTTCTATGATTTGAACCTCTCCTGTGAGTCCAGTTTTAGATTCGGTTGCTTCACTTCTGGTTTACAGTATCCCTTGGACCTTCTTATTGACTATGAAACACAGAAATTGCATCCGAATTTAATACAAAAGGCACAATGCCGACTTAAGTATAAGAGGATTGGTACTCTAACTTTCTATGACTTGAACCCCTCCTGTGTGTCCAGTTTTAGAGTCCGATGCTTCACTTTAGGTTTGCAGTATTGCTTGGACCTTCTTTTTGACGATGAAACACAGATATTGCATCCAAATTTAATACAAAAAGCCCAATGCCGTCTTAAGTACCAGAGGACTGACACTCTAACTTTCTATGATTTGAACCACTCCTGTGGGTCCAGTCTTAGATTCCGATGCTTCACTTCAGGTTTACTGTATCAATTGGACGTTCTTAGTGACGATGAAACACAGAATTGCATTCGAATTTAATACAAATGGCACAATGCCGACATAAGTACAAGAAGACAGACACTCCAACTTCCTATGATTTAAACCTCTCCTGTGAGTCCAGTTTTAGATTCCGATGCTTCACTTCAGGTTTACTGTATTCCTTGGACCTTCATATTAACGATGAAACACAGAAATTGCGTCCCAATTTAATACAAAAGGCACAATGCCGACTTAAGTACAAGAGGACTGACACTCTAATTTTCTATGATTTAAACCTCTCGTGTGAGTTCAGTTTTAGATTCCGATGCTTCACTTCAGGTTTACTGTATACCTTGGACCTTCTTATTGACGATGAAACACAGAAATTGCATCCGAATTTAATACAAAAGGCACAATGCCGACTTAAGTACAAGACGACTGACACCCTAACTTTCTATGATTTGAACCTCTCCTGTGAACTGAGTTTTAGATTCCGATGCTTCACTTCAGGTTTACTGTATACCTTGGACCTTCTTATTGACGATGAAACACAGAAAGTGCATCCGAATTTAATAAAAAGGCACAATGCCGACTTAAGTACAAGAGGACTGACACTCTAACTTGCTATGATTTTACCTCTCCTGTGAGTCCGGTTTTACATTCTGATGCTTCACTTCAGGATTACTGTGTACCTTGGATCTTCTTATTGACGATGAAACACACAAATTGCATCCGAATTAATTACAAAATGCACAATGCCGACTTAAATCCAAGAGGACTGACACTCTAACTATTTATGATTTAAACCTCTCCTGTGAGTCCAGTTTTAGATTCCGATGCTTCACTTCAGGTTTAAAAAATACCTTGGACCTTCTTATTGACGATGAAGCCCTGAAATTGCATCCGAATTTATTATAAATTGCACAATTCCGACTTAAGTACAAGAGGACTGACACTCTAACTTCCTATGATTTGAACCTCTCCTGTGAGTCCAGTTTTAGATTCCGATGCTTCACTTCAGGTTTACTGTATACCTTGGACCTGCTTATTGACGATGAAACACAGAAATTGCATCCGAATTTAATACAAAAGGCACAATGTCGACTTCAGTTCACGAGGCCTTACACTAGAGTCTCTATGAATTAAACATCTCCTGTGAGTCCAGTTTTAGATTCCGATGCTTTACTTCAGGTTTACTGTAAACCTTGGACCTGCTTATTGACGATGAAACACAGAAAGTGCATCCGAAATTAATACAAAAGGCACAATGAAAGCTTAAGTACAAGAGGACCTACACTCTAACTTTCTATGAATTCAACCTCTCCTGTGAGTCCAGTTTTAGATTCCGATGCTTCACTTCAGGTTTACTGTATACCGTGGCCCTTCTTATTGACGATGTAGCACAGAGAATGCATCCGAAATTAATACAGAAGGCACAATGCCGACTTAAGTACAAGAGGACTGACTCTCTTACTTTCTATAATTTGAACATCTCCTGTCAGTCAATTGTAGATTCCGATGCTTAACTTCAGGTTAACTGTAAACCTTGGACCTTCTTATTGACGATGAAACACAGAAATTGCATCCGAATTTGATACAAAAGGCACAATGCCGACTTAAGTACAAGAGGACTGACACTCTAACTTTCTATGATTTTGCCTCTCCTGTGAGTCCAGTTTCAGATTCTGATACTTCACTTCAGGTTCACTGTATACCGTGGCCCTTCTTATTGACGATGTAGCACAGAGAATGCATCCGAAATTAATACAGAAGGCACAATGCCGACTTAAGTACAAGAGGACTGACTCTCTTACTTTCTATAATTTGAACGTCTCCTGTCAGTCAATTGTAGATTCCGATGCTTCACTTCAGGTTAACTGTAAACCTTGGACCTTCTTATTGACGATGAAACACAGAAATTGCATCCGAATTTGATACAAAAGGCACAATGCCGACCTAAGTACAAGAGGACTGACACTCTAACATTCTATGATTTGAACCTCTCCTGTGAATTGAGTTTTAGATTCCGATGCTTCACTTCAGGTTTACTGTATACCTTGGACCTTCTTATTGACGATAAAACACAGAAATTGCATCCGAATTTAATACAAAAGGCACAATGAAAGCTTAAGTACAAGAGGACCTACACTCTAACTTTCTATGAATTAAACCTCTCCTATGAGTCCAGTTTTAGATTCCGATGCTTCACTTCAGGTTTACTGTATACCTTGGACCTTCTTATTGACGATGAAACACAGAAACTGCATCCGAATGTAATACAAAAGGCACAATTCCGACTTAAGTACAAGAGGACTGACACTCTAACTTTCTATGATTTGAACCTCTCCTGTGAGTCCAGTTTTAGATTCGGTTGCTTCACTTCTGGTTTACAGTATCCCTTGGACCTTCTTATTGACTATGAAACACAGAAATTGCATCCGAATTTAATACAAAAGGCACAATGCCGACTTAAGTATAAGAGGATTGGTACTCTAACTTTCTATGACTTGAACCCCTCCTGTGTGTCCAGTTTTAGAGTCCGATGCTTCACTTTAGGTTTGCAGTATTGCTTGGACCTTCTTTTTGACGATGAAACACAGATATTGCATCCAAATTTAATACAAAAAGCCCAATGCCGTCTTAAGTACCAGAGGACTGACACTCTAACTTTCTATGATTTGAACCACTCCTGTGGGTCCAGTCTTAGATTCCGATGCTTCACTTCAGGTTTACTGTATCAATTGGACGTTCTTAGTGACGATGAAACACAGAATTGCATTCGAATTTAATACAAATGGCACAATGCCGACATAAGTACAAGAAGACAGACACTCCAACTTCCTATGATTTAAACCTCTCCTGTGAGTCCAGTTTTAGATTCCGATGCTTCACTTCAGGTTTACTGTATTCCTTGGACCTTCATATTAACGATGAAACACAGAAATTGCGTCCCAATTTAATACAAAAGGCACAATGCCGACTTAAGTACAAGAGGACTGACACTCTAATTTTCTATGATTTAAACCTCTCGTGTGAGTTCAGTTTTAGATTCCGATGCTTCACTTCAGGTTTACTGTATACCTTGGACCTTCTTATTGACGATGAAACACAGAAATTGCATCCGAATTTAATACAAAAGGCACAATGCCGACTTAAGTACAAGACGACTGACACCCTAACTTTCTATGATTTGAACCTCTCCTGTGAACTGAGTTTTAGATTCCGATGCTTCACTTCAGGTTTACTGTATACCTCGTACCTTCTTATTGACGATGAAACACAGAAATTGCATCCGAATTTAATACAAAAGGCTCAATGCCGACCTAAGTACAAGAGGACTGACACTCTAACTTTCTATGAATTAAACGTCTCCTGTGAGTCCAGTTTTAGATTCCGATGCTTCACTTTAGGTTTGCAGTATCCCTTGGACCTTCTTTTTGACGATGAAACACAGGTATTGCATCCAAATTTAATACAAAAAGCACAATGCCGACTTAAGTACAAGAGGACTGACACTCTAACTTTCTACGATTTGAACCACTCCTGTGAGTGCAGTTTTAGATTCCGATGAATGACTTCAGGTTTACTGTATACCTTGGACCTCCTTATTTACGATGAAACACAGACATTGCATTCGAATTTAATACAAACGGCACAATGCCGACTTAAAAACAAGACGACTGACACTCTAACTTTCTATAATTTGAGCCTCTCCTGTGAGTCCAGTTCTAGATTCCGATGCTACACTTCAGGTTTACTGTATACCTTGGACCTTCTTCTTGACGATGAAACACAGAAATTGCATTAGAATTTAATACTAAAGGCAAATGCCGACTTGATTACCAGCGGACTGACACTCTAACATTCGATGATTTGAACCTCTCCTTTGAGTCCGGTTTTAGATTCCGATGCTTCACTTCAGGTTTACTGTATACCTTGGACCTTCTTATTGACGATGAAGCCCAGAAATTGCATCGGAATTTAATACAAAAGGCACAATTCCGACTTAAGTACAAGAGGACTGAAACTCTAACTTTCTATGATTTGAACCTCTCCTTTGAGTCCAGTTTTAGTTTCCGATGCTACACTTCAGGTTTACTGTATACCTTGGACCGTCTTATTGACGATGAAACAAAGAAATTGCATCCGAATATAAAACAAAAGGCAAAATGCCGACTTAAGTACAAGAGGACTGACACTCTAACTTCCTATGATTTGAACCTCTCCTGTCGGTCCAGTTTTAGATTCCGATGCTTCACTTTAGGTTTACTGTTTACCTTGGACCTTCTTATTGACGATGAAAAACTGAAATTGCATCCGAATTTATTACAAAAGGATTAATTCCGACTTAAGTACAAGAGGACTGACACTCTAACTTTCTATGATTTGAACCTAACCTGTCAGACCTGCTTTAGATTCAGATGCTTCACTTCAGGTTTACTGTATACCTTGGACCTTCCTATTGACGATGAAACACAGAAATTGCATTCGAATTTAATACAAACGGCACAATGGCGACTTAAAAACAAGACGACTGACACTCTAATATTCTATGATTTGAACCTCTCCTGGGAGTCCAGATTTAGATTCCGATGCTACACTTCAGGTTTACTGTATACCTTGGACCTTCTTATTGACGATGAAACACAGAAATTGCATCCGAATTTAATACAAAAGGCAAATGCCGACTTGAGTCCAAGAGCACTGACACTCTAACATTCGATGATTTGAACCTCTCCTTTGAGTCCAGTTTTAGAATCCGATGCTTCACTTCAGGTTTACTGTATACCTTGGACCTTCTTATTGACGATGAAACACAGAAATTGCATCCGAAGTTAATACAAAAGGCACAATGCCGACTTAAGTACAAGAGGACTGACACTCTAACTTTCCATGATTTAAACCTCTCCTGTGAGTCCAGTTCTGGATTCTGATGCTTTACTTCTTGTTTACTGTATACCTTAGACGGTCTTATTGACGATGAGACAAAGAAATTGCATCCGAATTTAATACATAAGGCACAATGCCGACTTAAGTACAAGGGGACTGATACTCTAATTTTCTATGATTTATACGTCTCCTGTGAGTTGAGTTATAGATTCCGATGCTTTACTTCAGGTTAACTGTATATCTTGGACCTTCTTATTGACGATGAAACACAGAAATTGCATCCGAATTTAATACAGAAGACACAATGCCGACATAAGTACAAGAAGACTGATACTCCAACTATCTATGATTTAAATCTCTCCTGTGAGTCCAGTTTTAGATTCTGATGCTTCACTTTAGGTTAACTGAAAACCTTTTACCTTCTTATTGACGATGAAACACAGAAATTGCATCCGAATTTAATACAAAAGGCACAATGTCGACTTCAGTTCAAGAGGACTTACACTAGAGTCTCTATGAATTAAACATCTCCTCTGGGTCCAGTTTTAGATTCCGATGCTTTACTTCAGGTTTACTGTATACCTTGGACCTTCTAATTGACGATGAAGCACAGAAATTGCATCCGAATTTAATACAAAAGGCACAATGAAAGCTTAAGTACAAGAGGACCTACGCTCTAACTTTCTATGAATTAAACCTCTCCTGTGAGTCCAGTTTTAGATTCCGATGCTTCACTTCAGGTTTACTGTATACCTTGGACCTTCTTATTGACGATGAAACACAGAAACTGCATCCGAATGTAATACAAAAGGCACAATTCCGACTTAAGTACAAGAGGACTGACACTCTAACTTTCTATGTTTTGAACCTCTCCTGTGAGTCCAGTTTTAGATTCGGTTGCTTCACTTCAGGTTTACTGTATCCCTTGGACCTTCTTATTGACTATGAAACACAGAAATTGCATCCGAATTTAATACAAAAGGCACAATGCCGACTTAAGTACAAGAGGACTGACACCCTAACTTTCTATGATTTGAACCTCTCCTGTGAACTGAGTTTTAGATTCCGATGCTTCACTTCAGGTTTACTGTATACCTCGTACCTTCTTATTGACGATGAAACACAGAAATTGCATCCGAATTTAATACAAAAGGCTCAATGCCGACCTATGTACAAGAGGACTGACACTCTAACTTTCTATGAATTAAACGTCTCCTGTGAGTCCAGTTTTAGATTCCGATGCTTCACTTTAGGTTTGCAGTATCCCTTGGACCTTCTTTTTGACGATGAAACACAGGTATTGCATCCAAATTTAATACAAAAAGCACAATGCCGACTTAAGTACAAGAGGACTGACACTCTAACTTTCTACGATTTGAACCACTCCTGTGAGTGCAGTTTTAGATTCCGATGAATGACTTCAGGTTTACTGTATACCTTGGACCTTCTTATTTACGATGAAACACAGACATTGCATTCGAATTTAATACAAACGGCACAATGCCGACTTAAAAACAAGACGACTGACACTCTAACTTTCTATGATTTGAGCCTCTCCTGTGAGTCCAGTTCTAGATTCCGATGCTACACTTCAGGTTTACTGTATACCTTGGACCTTCTTCTTGACGATGAAACACAGAAATTGCATTAGAATTTAATACTAAAGGCAAATGCCGACTTGATTACCAGCGGACTGACACTCTAACATTCGATAATTTGAACCTCTCCTTTGAGTCCGGTTTTAGATTCCGATGCTTCACTTCAGGTTTACTGTATACCTTGGACCTTCTTATTGACGATGAAGTCCTGAAATTGCATCGGAATTTATTACAAAAGGCACAATTCCGACTTAAGTACGAGAGGACTGACACTAACTTTCTATGATTTGAACCTCTTCTGTGAGTCCCGTTTTAGATTCCGATGCTTCACTTCAGCTTTACTGTATACCTTGGACCTTGTTGACGATGAAACACAGAAATTTAATACAAAATGCACAATGCCGGATAAGACGGAGAGGACTGACACTCTAACATTTTATGATTTGAACCGCTCCTGTGAGTCCAGTTTTAGATTCCGATGCTTCACTTCTGGTTTACTGTATCAATTGGACCTTCGTATTGACGATGTAACACAGAAATTGCATCCGAATTTAATACAAAATTCACAATGCCGACTTAAGTACAAGAGGACTGACACTCTAACTTTCTATGATTTGAACCTCTCCTGTCAGTCCAGTTTTAGATTCCGATGCTTCACTTCAGGTTTACTCTATACCTTGGACCTTCTTAAAGACGATGAAACACAGAAATTGCATCCGAATTTAATACAAAATGCACAATGCCGGCTTAAGTCCAAGAGGACAGACACTCTAACTTTCTATGATTTAAACCTCTGCTGTGAGTCCAGTTTTAGATTCCGATGCTTCAGTACAGGTTTACTGTATAACTTGGACCTTCTTATTGGCGATGAAGCCCAGAAATTGCATCGGAATTTAATACAAAAGGCACAATTCCGACTTAAGTACAAGAGGACTGAAACTCTAACTTTCTATGATTTGAACCTCTCCTTTGAGTCCAGTTTTAGTTTCCGATGCTACACTTCAGGTTTACTGTATACCTTGGACCGTCTTATTGACGATGAAACAAAGAAATTGCATCCGAATATAAAACAAAAGGCAAAATGCCGACTTAAGTACAAGAGGACTGACACTCTAACTTCCTATGATTTGAACCTCTCCTGTCGGTCCAGTTTTAGATTCCCATGCTTCACTTTAGGTTTACTGTATACCTTGGACCTTCTTATTGACGATGAAAAACTGAAATTGCATCCGAATTTATTACAAAAGGATTAATTCCGACTTAAGTACAAGAGGACTGACACTCTAACTTTCTATGATTTGAACCTCTCCTGTCAGACCTGCTTTAGATTCAGATGCTTCACTTCAGGTTTACTGTATACCTTGGACCTTCCTATTGACGATGAAACACAGAAATTGCATCCGAATTTAATACAAACGGCACAATGGCGACTTAAAAACAAGACGACTGACACTCTAATATTCTATGATTTGAACCTCTCCTGGGAGTCCAGATTTAGATTCCGATGCTACACTTCAGGTTTACTGTATACCTTGGACCTTCTTATTGACGATGAAACACAAAAATTGCATCCGAATTTAATACAAAAGGCAAATGCCGACTTGAGTCCAAGAGCACTGACACTCTAACATTCGATGATTTGAACCTCTCCTTTGAGTCCAGTTTTAGAATCCGATGCTTCACTTCAGGTTTACTGTATACCTGGGACCTTCTTATTGACGATGAAACACAGAAATTGCATCCGAAGTTAATACAAAAGGCACAATGCCGACTTAAGTACAAGAGGACTGACACTCTAACTTTCCATGATTTAAACCTCTCCTGTGAGTCCAGTTTTGGATTCTTTTGCTTTACTTCTTGTTTACAGTATACCTTAGACGGTCTTATTGACGATGAGACAAAGAAATTGCATCCGAATGTAATACATAAGGCACAATGCCGACTTAAGTACAAGGGGACTGATACTCTAATTTTCTATGATTTATACGTCTCCTGTGAGTTGAGTTATAGATTCCGATGCTTTACTTCAGGTTAACTGTATATCTTGGACCTTCTTATTGACGATGAAACACAGAAATTGCATCCGAATTTAATACAGAAGGCACAATGCCGACATAAGTACAAGAAGACTGATACTCTAACTTTCTATGATTTAAACCTCTCCTGTGAGTCCAGTTTTAGATTCTGATGCTTCACTTTAGGTTAACTGAAAACCTTTTATCTTCTTATTGACAATGAAACACAGAAATTGCATCCGAATTTAATGCAAAAGGCAAATTGCGACTTGAGTACAAGAGGACTGACACACTAACATTCGATGATTTGAACCTCTCCTTTGAGTCCAGTTTTAGATTCCCATGCTTCACTTCAGGTTTACTGTATCCCTTGAACCTTCTTATTGACGATGAAACACAGAAATTGCATCCGAACTTAATGCAAAAGGCACAATGCCGACTTAAGTACAAGAGGACTGACACTCTAACTTTCTATGATTTAAAGCTCTCCTGTGAGTCCAGTTTTAGATTCCGATGCTTCACTTCAGGTTTACTGTATACCTTGGACCTTCTTATTGACGATGAAACACAGAAATTGCATCGGAATTTAGTACAAAAAGCACAATGCCGACTTAAGTACAAGAGGACTGATACTCTAACTTTCTATGATTTAAACCTCTCCTGTGAGTCCAGTTTTAGATTCTGATGCTTCACTTTAGGTTAACTGAAAACCTTTTATCTTCTTATTGACAATGAAACACAGAAATTGCATCCGAATTTAATACAAAAGGCACAATGTCGACTTCAGTTCAAGAGGACTTACACTAGAGTCTCTATCAATTAAACATCTCCTGTGAGTCCAGTTTTAGATTCCGATGCTTTACTTCAGGTTTACTGTATACCTTGGACCTGCTTATTGACGATGAAACACAGAAAGTGCATCCGAATTTAATACAAAAGGCACAATGCCGACTTAAGTACAAGAGGACTGACACTCTAACTTTCTATGATTTTACCTCTCCTGTGAGTCCAGATTCAGATTCTGATACTTCACTTCAGGTTCACTGTATACCGTGGCCCATCTTATTGACGATGTAGCACAGAGAATGCATCCGAATTTAATACAGAAGGCACAATGCCGACTTAAGTACAAGAGGACTGACACTCTTACTATCTATAATTTGAACGTCTCCTGTCAGTCAATTGTAGATTCCGATGCTTCACTTCAGGTTAACTGTAATCCTTGGACCTTCTTATTGACGATGAAACACAGAAATTGCATCCGAATTTGATACAAAAGGCACAATGCCGACCTAAGTACAAGAGGACTGACACTCTAACATTCTATGATTTTAACCTCTCCTGTGAATTGAGTTTTAGATTCCGATGCTTCACTTCAGGTTTACTGTATACCTTGGACCTTCTTATTGACGATAAAACACAGAAATTGCATCCGAATCTAATACAAAAGGCACAATGCTGACTGACTCTCTAACGTTCCATGATTTAACGCTCTCCTGTGAGTCCAGTTTAGATTCCGATGCTTCACTTCAGGTTTACTGTATTCCTTGGACCTTCTTATTGACGATGAAACCCAGAAATTGCATCCGAATTTAATACAAAAGGCACAATGCCGACTTAAGTCCAAGAGGAATGACACTCTAACTTTCTATGAATTAAACGTCTCCTGTGAGTCCAGTCTTGGATTCCGATGCTTCACTTTAGGTTTGCAGTATCCCTTGGACCTTCTTTTTGACGATGAAACACAGATATTGCATCCAAATTTAATACAAAAAGCACAATGCCGACTTAAGTACAAGAGGACTGACACTCTAACTTTCTACGATTTGAACCACTCCTGTGAGTGCAGTTTTAGATTCCGATGAATGACTTCAGGTTTACTGTATACCTTGGACCTTCTTATTGACGATGAAACACAGACATTGCATCCGAATTTAATACAAACGGCACAATGCCGACTTAAAAACAAGACGACTGACACTCTAACTTTCTATGATTTGAACCTCTCCTGTGAGTCCAGTTCTAGATTCCGATGCTACACTTCAGGTTTACTGTATACCTTGGACCTTCTTCTTGACGATGAAACACAGAAATTGCATTTGAATTTAATACTAAAGGCAAATGCCGACTTGATTACCAGAGGACTGACACTCTAACATTCGATGATTTGAACCTCTTCTTTGAGTACGGTTTTAGATTCCTATGCTTCACTTCAAGTTTACAGTATACCTTGGACCTTCTTATTGACGATGAAGATCTGAAATTGCATCGGAATTTATTACAAAACGCACAATTCCGACTTAAGTACAAGAGGACTGACACTCTTACTTTCTATGGTTTCAACCTCTCCTGTGAGTCCCGTTTTAGATTCCGATGCTTCACTTCAGCTTTACTGTATACCTTGGACCTTGTTGACGATGAAACACAGAAATTTAATACAAAATGCACAATGCCGGCTAAGTCCAAGAGGACTGACACTCTAACATTTTATGATTTGAACCGCTCCTGTGAGTCCAGTTTTAGATTCCGATGCTTCACTTCTGGTTTACTGTATCAACTGGACCTTCGTATTGACGATGTAACACAGAAATTGCATCCGAATTTAATACAAAATTCACAATGCCGACTTAAGTACAAGAGGACTGACACTCTAACTTTCTATGATTTGAACCTCTCCTGTCAGTCCAGTTTTAGATTCCGATGCTTCACTTCAGGTTTACTCTATACCTTGGACCTTCTTAAAGACGATGAAAGACAGAAATTAAATCCGAATTTAATACAAAATGCACAATGCCGACTTAAGTACAAGAGGACTGACACTCTAACTTCCTATGATTTGAACCTCTCCTGTCGGTCCAGTTTTAGATTCCGATGCTTCACTTTAGGTTTACTGTATACCTTGGACCTTCTTATTGACGATGAAAAACTGAAATTGCATCCGAATTTATTACAAAAGGTACAATTCCGACTTAAGTACAAGAGGACTGACACTCTATTTTTCCATGATTTAAACCTCTCCTGTGAGTCCAGTTTGGGATTCTGATGCTTTACTTCTTGTTTACTGTATACCTTAGACGGTCTTATTGACGATGAGACAAAGAAATTGCATCCGAATTTAATACATTAGGCACAAAGCCGACTTAAGTACAAGGGGACTGATACTCTAATTTTCTATGATTTATACGTCTCCTGTGAGTTGAGTTATAGATTCCGATGCTTTACTTCAGGTTAACTGTATATCTTGGACCTTCTTATTGACGATGAAACACAGAAATTGCATCCGAATTTAATACAAAAGGCACAATGCCGACATAAGTACAAGAAGACTGATACTCCAACATTCTATGATTTAAACCTCTCGTGTGAGTTCCGTTTTAGATTCGGATGCTTCACTTCAGGTTTACTGTATACCTTGGACCTTCTTATTGACGATGAAACACACATATTGCATCCGAATTTAATAAAAAGGCACAATGCCGACTTAAGTACAAGAGGACTGACACTCTAACTTTCTATGATTTTACCTCTCCTGTGAGTCCGGTTTTACATTCTGATGCTTCACTTCAGGATTACTGTATACCTCGGATCTTCTTATTGACGATGAAACACACAAATTGCATCCGAATTAATTACAAAATGTACAATGCCGACTTAAGTCCAAGAGGACTGACACTCTAGCTATTTATGATTTAAACCTCTCCTGTGAGTCCAGTTTTAGATTCCGATGCTTCACTTCAGGTTTAAAAAATACCTTGGACATTCTTATTGACGATGAAGCCCAGAAATTGCATCCGAATTTATTACAACTTGCACAATTCCGACTTAAGTACAAGAGGACTGACACTCTAACTTCCTATGATTTGAACCTCTCCTGCGAGTCCAGTTTTAGATTCCGATGCTTCACATCAGTTTTACTGTATACCTTGGACCTTCTTATTGACGATGAAACACAGAAATTGCTTCCGAATTTAATACAAACGGCACAAAGCCGACTTAAAAACAAAAGGACTGATAATCTAACTTTCTATGATTTGAACCTCTCCTGTGATTCCAGTTTTAGATTCCGATGCTACACTTCAGGTTTACTGTATACCTTGGACCTTCTTATTGACGATGAAACACAGAAATTGCATCCGAATTTAATACAAAAGGCAAATTCCGACTTGAGTACAAGAGGACTGACACTCTAACATTCGATGATTTGAACCTCTCCTTTGAGTCCAGTTTTAGATTCCCATGCTTCACTTGAGGTTTACTGTATCCCTTGAACCTTCTTATTGACGATGAAACACAGAAATTGCATCCGAACTTAATGCAAAAGGCACAATGCCGACTTAAGTACAAGAGGACTGACACTCTAACTTTCTATGATTTAAAGCTCTCCTGTGAGTCCAGTTTTAGATTCCGATGCTTCACTTCAGGTTTACTGTATACCTTGGACCTTCTTATTGACGATGAAACACAGAAATTGCATCGGAATTTAGTACAAAAAGCACAATGCCGACTTAAGTACAAGAGGACTGATACTCTAACTTTCTATGATTTAAACCTCTCCTGTGAGTCCAGTTTTAGATTCTGATGCTTCACTTTAGGTTAACTGTAAACCTTTTACCTTCTTATTGACGATGAAACACAGAAATTGCATCCGAATTTAATACAAAAGGCACAATGTCGACTTCAGTTCAAGAGGACTTACACTAGAGTCTCTATGAATTAAACATCTCCTGTGAGTCCAGTTTTAGATTCCGATGCTTTACTTCAGGTTTACTGTATACCTTGGACCTGCTTATTGACGATGAAACACAGAAAGTGCATCCAAATTTAATACAAAAGGCACAATGCCGACTTAAGTACAAGAGGACTGACACTCTAACTTTCTACGATTTGAACCACTCCTGTGAGTGCAGTTTTAGATTCCGATGAATGACTTCAGGTTTACTGTATACCTTGGACCTCCTTATTTACGATGAAACACAGACATTGCATTCGAATTTAATACAAACGGCACAATGCCGACTTAAAAACAAGACGACTGACACTCTAACTTTCTATAATTTGAGCCTCTCCTGTGAGTCCAGTTCTAGATTCCGATGCTACACTTCAGGTTTACTGTATACCTTGGACCTTCTTCTTGACGATGAAACACAGAAATTGCATTAGAATTTAATACTAAAGGCAAATGCCGACTTGATTACCAGCGGACTGACACTCTAACATTCGATGATTTGAACCTCTCCTTTGAGTCCGGTTTTAGATTCCGATGCTTCACTTCAGGTTTACTGTATACCTTGGACCTTCTTATTGACGATGAAGCCCAGAAATTGCATCGGAATTTAATACAAAAGGCACAATTCCGACTTAAGTACAAGAGGACTGAAACTCTAACTTTCTATGATTTGAACCTCTCCTTTGAGTCCAGTTTTAGTTTCCGATGCTACACTTCAGGTTTACTGTATACCTTGGACCGTCTTATTGACGATGAAACAAAGAAATTGCATCCGAATATAAAACAAAAGGCAAAATGCCGACTTAAGTACAAGAGGACTGACACTCTAACTTCCTATGATTTGAACCTCTCCTGTCGGTCCAGTTTTAGATTCCGATGCTTCACTTTAGGTTTACTGTATACCTTGGACCTTCTTATTGACGATGAAAAACTGAAATTGCATCCGAATTTATTACAAAAGGATTAATTCCGACTTAAGTACAAGAGGACTGACACTCTAACTTTCTATGATTTGAACCTAACCTGTCAGACCTGCTTTAGATTCAGATGCTTCACTTCAGGTTTACTGTATACCTTGGACCTTCCTATTGACGATGAAACACAGAAATTGCATTCGAATTTAATACAAACGGCACAATGGCGACTTAAAAACAAGACGACTGACACTCTAATATTCTATGATTTGAACCTCTCCTGGGAGTCCAGATTTAGATTCCGATGCTACACTTCAGGTTTACTGTATACCTTGGACCTTCTTATTGACGATGAAACACAGAAATTGCATCCGAATTTAATACAAAAGGCAAATGCCGACTTGAGTCCAAGAGCACTGACACTCTAACATTCGATGATTTGAACCTCTCCTTTGAGTCCAGTTTTAGAATCCGATGCTTCACTTCAGGTTTACTGTATACCTTGGACCTTCTTATTGACGATGAAACACAGAAATTGCATCCGAAGTTAATACAAAAGGCACAATGCCGACTTAAGTACAAGAGGACTGACACTCTAACTTTCCATGATTTAAACCTCTCCTGTGAGTCCAGTTCTGGATTCTGATGCTTTACTTCTTGTTTACTGTATACCTTAGACGGTCTTATTGACGATGAGACAAAGAAATTGCATCCGAATTTAATACATAAGGCACAATGCCGACTTAAGTACAAGGGGACTGATACTCTAATTTTCTATGATTTATACGTCTCCTGTGAGTTGAGTTATAGATTCCGATGCTTTACTTCAGGTTAACTGTATATCTTGGACCTTCTTATTGACGATGAAACACAGAAATTGCATCCGAATTTAATACAGAAGACACAATGCCGACATAAGTACAAGAAGACTGATACTCCAACTATCTATGATTTAAATCTCTCCTGTGAGTCCAGTTTTAGATTCTGATGCTTCACTTTAGGTTAACTGAAAACCTTTTACCTTCTTATTGACGATGAAACACAGAAATTGCATCCGAATTTAATACAAAAGGCACAATGTCGACTTCAGTTCAAGAGGACTTACACTAGAGTCTCTATGAATTAAACATCTCCTCTGGGTCCAGTTTTAGATTCCGATGCTTTACTTCAGGTTTACTGTATACCTTGGACCTTCTAATTGACGATGAAGCACAGAAATTGCATCCGAATTTAATACAAAAGGCACAATGAAAGCTTAAGTACAAGAGGACCTACGCTCTAACTTTCTATGAATTAAACCTCTCCTGTGAGTCCAGTTTTAGATTCCGATGCTTCACTTCAGGTTTACTGTATACCTTGGACCTTCTTATTGACGATGAAACACAGAAACTGCATCCGAATGTAATACAAAAGGCACAATTCCGACTTAAGTACAAGAGGACTGACACTCTAACTTTCTATGTTTTGAACCTCTCCTGTGAGTCCAGTTTTAGATTCGGTTGCTTCACTTCAGGTTTACTGTATCCCTTGGACCTTCTTATTGACTATGAAACACAGAAATTGCATCCGAATTTAATACAAAAGGCACAATGCCGACTTAAGTACAAGAGGACTGACACCCTAACTTTCTATGATTTGAACCTCTCCTGTGAACTGAGTTTTAGATTCCGATGCTTCACTTCAGGTTTACTGTATACCTCGTACCTTCTTATTGACGATGAAACACAGAAATTGCATCCGAATTTAATACAAAAGGCTCAATGCCGACCTATGTACAAGAGGACTGACACTCTAACTTTCTATGAATTAAACGTCTCCTGTGAGTCCAGTTTTAGATTCCGATGCTTCACTTTAGGTTTGCAGTATCCCTTGGACCTTCTTTTCGACGATGAAACACAGGTATTGCATCCAAATTTAATACAAAAAGCACAATGCCGACTTAAGTACAAGAGGACTGACACTCTAACTTTCTACGATTTGAACCACTCCTGTGAGTGCAGTTTTAGATTCCGATGAATGACTTCAGGTTTACTGTATACCTTGGACCTTCTTATTTACGATGAAACACAGACATTGCATTCGAATTTAATACAAACGGCACAATGCCGACTTAAAAACAAGACGACTGACACTCTAACTTTCTATGATTTGAGCCTCTCCTGTGAGTCCAGTTCTAGATTCCGATGCTACACTTCAGGTTTACTGTATACCTTGGACCTTCTTCTTGACGATGAAACACAGAAATTGCATTAGAATTTAATACTAAAGGCAAATGCCGACTTGATTACCAGCGGACTGACACTCTAACATTCGATAATTTGAACCTCTCCTTTGAGTCCGGTTTTAGATTCCGATGCTTCACTTCAGGTTTACTGTATACCTTGGACCTTCTTATTGACGATGAAGTCCTGAAATTGCATCGGAATTTATTACAAAAGGCACAATTCCGACTTAAGTACGAGAGGACTGACACTAACTTTCTATGATTTGAACCTCTTCTGTGAGTCCCGTTTTAGATTCCGATGCTTCACTTCAGCTTTACTGTATACCTTGGACCTTGTTGACGATGAAACACAGAAATTTAATACAAAATGCACAATGCCGGATAAGACGGAGAGGACTGACACTCTAACATTTTATGATTTGAACCGCTCCTGTGAGTCCAGTTTTAGATTCCGATGCTTCACTTCTGGTTTACTGTATCAATTGGACCTTCGTATTGACGATGTAACACAGAAATTGCATCCGAATTTAATACAAAATTCACAATGCCGACTTAAGTACAAGAGGACTGACACTCTAACTTTCTATGATTTGAACCTCTCCTGTCAGTCCAGTTTTAGATTCCGATGCTTCACTTCAGGTTTACTCTATACCTTGGACCTTCTTAAAGACGATGAAACACAGAAATTGCATCCGAATTTAATACAAAATGCACAATGCCGGCTTAAGTCCAAGAGGACAGACACTCTAACTTTCTATGATTTAAACCTCTGCTGTGAGTCCAGTTTTAGATTCCGATGCTTCAGTACAGGTTTACTGTATAACTTGGACCTTCTTATTGGCGATGAAGCCCAGAAATTGCATCGGAATTTAATACAAAAGGCACAATTCCGACTTAAGTACAAGAGGACTGAAACTCTAACTTTCTATGATTTGAACCTCTCCTTTGAGTCCAGTTTTAGTTTCCGATGCTACACTTCAGGTTTACTGTATACCTTGGACCGTCTTATTGACGATGAAACAAAGAAATTGCATCCGAATATAAAACAAAAGGCAAAATGCCGACTTAAGTACAAGAGGACTGACACTCTAACTTCCTATGATTTGAACCTCTCCTGTCGGTCCAGTTTTAGATTCCCATGCTTCACTTTAGGTTTACTGTATACCTTGGACCTTCTTATTGACGATGAAAAACTGAAATTGCATCCGAATTTATTACAAAAGGATTAATTCCGACTTAAGTACAAGAGGACTGACACTCTAACTTTCTATGATTTGAACCTCTCCTGTCAGACCTGCTTTAGATTCAGATGCTTCACTTCAGGTTTACTGTATACCTTGGACCTTCCTATTGACGATGAAACACAGAAATTGCATCCGAATTTAATACAAACGGCACAATGGCGACTTAAAAACAAGACGACTGACACTCTAATATTCTATGATTTGAACCTCTCCTGGGAGTCCAGATTTAGATTCCGATGCTACACTTCAGGTTTACTGTATACCTTGGACCTTCTTATTGACGATGAAACACAAAAATTGCATCCGAATTTAATACAAAAGGCAAATGCCGACTTGAGTCCAAGAGCACTGACACTCTAACATTCGATGATTTGAACCTCTCCTTTGAGTCCAGTTTTAGAATCCGATGCTTCACTTCAGGTTTACTGTATACCTGGGACCTTCTTATTGACGATGAAACACAGAAATTGCATCCGAAGTTAATACAAAAGGCACAATGCCGACTTAAGTACAAGAGGACTGACACTCTAACTTTCCATGATTTAAACCTCTCCTGTGAGTCCAGTTTTGGATTCTTTTGCTTTACTTCTTGTTTACAGTATACCTTAGACGGTCTTATTGACGATGAGACAAAGAAATTGCATCCGAATTTAATACATAAGGCACAATGCCGACTTAAGTACAAGGGGACTGATACTCTAATTTTCTATGATTTATACGTCTCCTGTGAGTTGAGTTATAGATTCCGATGCTTTACTTCAGGTTAACTGTATATCTTGGACCTTCTTATTGACGATGAAACACAGAAATTGCATCCGAATTTAATACAGAAGGCACAATGCCGACATAAGTACAAGAAGACTGATACTCTAACTTTCTATGATTTAAACCTCTCCTGTGAGTCCAGTTTTAGATTCTGATGCTTCACTTTAGGTTAACTGAAAACCTTTTATCTTCTTATTGACAATGAAACACAGAAATTGCATCCGAATTTAATGCAAAAGGCAAATTGCGACTTGAGTACAAGAGGACTGACACACTAACATTCGATGATTTGAACCTCTCCTTTGAGTCCAGTTTTAGATTCCCATGCTTCACTTCAGGTTTACTGTATCCCTTGAACCTTCTTATTGACGATGAAACACAGAAATTGCATCCGAACTTAATGCAAAAGGCACAATGCCGACTTAAGTACAAGAGGACTGACACTCTAACTTTCTATGATTTAAAGCTCTCCTGTGAGTCCAGTTTTAGATTCCGATGCTTCACTTCAGGTTTACTGTATACCTTGGACCTTCTTATTGACGATGAAACACAGAAATTGCATCGGAATTTAGTACAAAAAGCACAATGCCGACTTAAGTACAAGAGGACTGATACTCTAACTTTCTATGATTTAAACCTCTCCTGTGAGTCCAGTTTTAGATTCTGATGCTTCACTTTAGGTTAACTGAAAACCTTTTATCTTCTTATTGACAATGAAACACAGAAATTGCATCCGAATTTAATACAAAAGGCACAATGTCGACTTCAGTTCAAGAGGACTTACACTAGAGTCTCTATCAATTAAACATCTCCTGTGAGTCCAGTTTTAGATTCCGATGCTTTACTTCAGGTTTACTGTATACCTTGGACCTGCTTATTGACGATGAAACACAGAAAGTGCATCCGAATTTAATACAAAAGGCACAATGCCGACTTAAGTACAAGAGGACTGACACTCTAACTTTCTATGATTTTACCTCTCCTGTGAGTCCAGATTCAGATTCTGATACTTCACTTCAGGTTCACTGTATACCGTGGCCCATCTTATTGACGATGTAGCACAGAGAATGCATCCGAATTTAATACAGAAGGCACAATGCCGACTTAAGTACAAGAGGACTGACACTCTTACTATCTATAATTTGAACGTCTCCTGTCAGTCAATTGTAGATTCCGATGCTTCACTTCAGGTTAACTGTAATCCTTGGACCTTCTTATTGACGATGAAACACAGAAATTGCATCCGAATTTGATACAAAAGGCACAATGCCGACCTAAGTACAAGAGGACTGACACTCTAACATTCTATGATTTTAACCTCTCCTGTGAATTGAGTTTTAGATTCCGATGCTTCACTTCAGGTTTACTGTATACC
This sequence comes from Schistocerca americana, assembly GCF_021461395.2. Lineage (NCBI taxonomy): Eukaryota > Metazoa > Arthropoda > Insecta > Orthoptera > Acrididae > Schistocerca > Schistocerca americana. The sequence goes on along the minus strand of NC_060121.1, from coordinate 72,474,024 downwards.
TTGGACCTTCTTATTGACGATAAAACACAGAAATTGCATCCGAATCTAATACAAAAGGCACAATGCTGACTGACTCTCTAACGTTCCATGATTTAACGCTCTCCTGTGAGTCCAGTTTAGATTCCGATGCTTCACTTCAGGTTTACTGTATTCCTTGGACCTTCTTATTGACGATGAAACCCAGAAATTGCATCCGAATTTAATACAAAAGGCACAATGCCGACTTAAGTCCAAGAGGAATGACACTCTAACTTTCTATGAATTAAACGTCTCCTGTGAGTCCAGTCTTGGATTCCGATGCTTCACTTTAGGTTTGCAGTATCCCTTGGACCTTCTTTTTGACGATGAAACACAGATATTGCATCCAAATTTAATACAAAAAGCACAATGCCGACTTAAGTACAAGAGGACTGACACTCTAACTTTCTACGATTTGAACCACTCCTGTGAGTGCAGTTTTAGATTCCGATGAATGACTTCAGGTTTACTGTATACCTTGGACCTTCTTATTGACGATGAAACACAGACATTGCATCCGAATTTAATACAAACGGCACAATGCCGACTTAAAAACAAGACGACTGACACTCTAACTTTCTATGATTTGAACCTCTCCTGTGAGTCCAGTTCTAGATTCCGATGCTACACTTCAGGTTTACTGTATACCTTGGACCTTCTTCTTGACGATGAAACACAGAAATTGCATTTGAATTTAATACTAAAGGCAAATGCCGACTTGATTACCAGAGGACTGACACTCTAACATTCGATGATTTGAACCTCTTCTTTGAGTACGGTTTTAGATTCCTATGCTTCACTTCAAGTTTACAGTATACCTTGGACCTTCTTATTGACGATGAAGATCTGAAATTGCATCGGAATTTATTACAAAACGCACAATTCCGACTTAAGTACAAGAGGACTGACACTCTTACTTTCTATGGTTTCAACCTCTCCTGTGAGTCCCGTTTTAGATTCCGATGCTTCACTTCAGCTTTACTGTATACCTTGGACCTTGTTGACGATGAAACACAGAAATTTAATACAAAATGCACAATGCCGGCTAAGTCCAAGAGGACTGACACTCTAACATTTTATGATTTGAACCGCTCCTGTGAGTCCAGTTTTAGATTCCGATGCTTCACTTCTGGTTTACTGTATCAACTGGACCTTCGTATTGACGATGTAACACAGAAATTGCATCCGAATTTAATACAAAATTCACAATGCCGACTTAAGTACAAGAGGACTGACACTCTAACTTTCTATGATTTGAACCTCTCCTGTCAGTCCAGTTTTAGATTCCGATGCTTCACTTCAGGTTTACTCTATACCTTGGACCTTCTTAAAGACGATGAAAGACAGAAATTAAATCCGAATTTAATACAAAATGCACAATGCCGACTTAAGTACAAGAGGACTGACACTCTAACTTCCTATGATTTGAACCTCTCCTGTCGGTCCAGTTTTAGATTCCGATGCTTCACTTTAGGTTTACTGTATACCTTGGACCTTCTTATTGACGATGAAAAACTGAAATTGCATCCGAATTTATTACAAAAGGTACAATTCCGACTTAAGTACAAGAGGACTGACACTCTATTTTTCCATGATTTAAACCTCTCCTGTGAGTCCAGTTTGGGATTCTGATGCTTTACTTCTTGTTTACTGTATACCTTAGACGGTCTTATTGACGATGAGACAAAGAAATTGCATCCGAATTTAATACATTAGGCACAAAGCCGACTTAAGTACAAGGGGACTGATACTCTAATTTTCTATGATTTATACGTCTCCTGTGAGTTGAGTTATAGATTCCGATGCTTTACTTCAGGTTAACTGTATATCTTGGACCTTCTTATTGACGATGAAACACAGAAATTGCATCCGAATTTAATACAAAAGGCACAATGCCGACATAAGTACAAGAAGACTGATACTCCAACATTCTATGATTTAAACCTCTCGTGTGAGTTCCGTTTTAGATTCGGATGCTTCACTTCAGGTTTACTGTATACCTTGGACCTTCTTATTGACGATGAAACACACATATTGCATCCGAATTTAATAAAAAGGCACAATGCCGACTTAAGTACAAGAGGACTGACACTCTAACTTTCTATGATTTTACCTCTCCTGTGAGTCCGGTTTTACATTCTGATGCTTCACTTCAGGATTACTGTATACCTCGGATCTTCTTATTGACGATGAAACACACAAATTGCATCCGAATTAATTACAAAATGTACAATGCCGACTTAAGTCCAAGAGGACTGACACTCTAGCTATTTATGATTTAAACCTCTCCTGTGAGTCCAGTTTTAGATTCCGATGCTTCACTTCAGGTTTAAAAAATACCTTGGACATTCTTATTGACGATGAAGCCCAGAAATTGCATCCGAATTTATTACAACTTGCACAATTCCGACTTAAGTACAAGAGGACTGACACTCTAACTTCCTATGATTTGAACCTCTCCTGCGAGTCCAGTTTTAGATTCCGATGCTTCACATCAGTTTTACTGTATACCTTGGACCTTCTTATTGACGATGAAACACAGAAATTGCTTCCGAATTTAATACAAACGGCACAAAGCCGACTTAAAAACAAAAGGACTGATAATCTAACTTTCTATGATTTGAACCTCTCCTGTGATTCCAGTTTTAGATTCCGATGCTACACTTCAGGTTTACTGTATACCTTGGACCTTCTTATTGACGATGAAACACAGAAATTGCATCCGAATTTAATACAAAAGGCAAATTCCGACTTGAGTACAAGAGGACTGACACTCTAACATTCGATGATTTGAACCTCTCCTTTGAGTCCAGTTTTAGATTCCCATGCTTCACTTGAGGTTTACTGTATCCCTTGAACCTTCTTATTGACGATGAAACACAGAAATTGCATCCGAACTTAATGCAAAAGGCACAATGCCGACTTAAGTACAAGAGGACTGACACTCTAACTTTCTATGATTTAAAGCTCTCCTGTGAGTCCAGTTTTAGATTCCGATGCTTCACTTCAGGTTTACTGTATACCTTGGACCTTCTTATTGACGATGAAACACAGAAATTGCATCGGAATTTAGTACAAAAAGCACAATGCCGACTTAAGTACAAGAGGACTGATACTCTAACTTTCTATGATTTAAACCTCTCCTGTGAGTCCAGTTTTAGATTCTGATGCTTCACTTTAGGTTAACTGTAAACCTTTTACCTTCTTATTGACGATGAAACACAGAAATTGCATCCGAATTTAATACAAAAGGCACAATGTCGACTTCAGTTCAAGAGGACTTACACTAGAGTCTCTATGAATTAAACATCTCCTGTGAGTCCAGTTTTAGATTCCGATGCTTTACTTCAGGTTTACTGTATACCTTGGACCTGCTTATTGACGATGAAACACAGAAAGTGCATCCAAATTTAATACAAAAGGCACAATGCCGACTTAAGTACAAGAGGACTGACACTCTAACTTTCTATGATTTTACCTCTCCTGTGAGTCCAGTTTTAGATTCTGATACTTCACTTCAGGTTCACAGTATACCGTGGCCCTTCTTATTGACGATGTAGCACAGAGAATGCATCCGAATTTAATACAGAAGGCACAATGCCGACTTAAGTACAAGAGGACTGACACTCTTACTTACTATAATTTGAACGTCTCCTGTCAGTCAATTGTAGATTCCGATGCTTCACTTCAGGTTAACTGTAAACCTTGGACCTTCTTATTGACGATGAAACACAGAAATTGCATCCGAATCTAATACAAAAGGCACAATGCTGACTGACTCTCTAACGTTCCATGATTTAACGCTCTCCTGTGAGTCCAGATTTAGATTCCGATGCTTCACTTCAAGTTTACTATATACCTTGGACCAACTTATTGACGATGAGGCACAGCAATTGCATCGGAATTTAATACAGAAGGCACAATGAAAGCTTAAGTACAAGAGGACCTACACTCTAACTTTCTATGAATTAAACCTCTCCTGTGAGTCCAGTTTTAGATTCCGATGCTTCACTTCAGGTTTACTGTATTCCTTGGACCTTCATATTAACGATGAAACACAGAAATTGCGTCCCAATTTAATACAAAAGGCACAATGCCGACTTATGTACAAGAGGACTGACACTCTAATTTTCTATGATTTAAACCTCCCGTGTGAGTTCAGTTTTAGATTCCGATGCTTCACTTCAGGTTTACTGTACACCTTGGACCTTCTTATTGACGATGAAACACAGTAATTGCATCCGAATTTAATACAAAAGGCACAATGCCGACATAAGTACAAGACGACTGACACTCTAACTTTCTATGATTTAAACCTCTCCTGTGAGTCTAGTTTTAGATTCCGATGCTTCACTTCAGGTTTACTGTATACCTTGGACCTTCTTATTGACGATGAGACACAGAAATTGCATCGGAATTTAGTACAAAAGGCACAATGCCGACTTAAGTACAAGAGGACTGACACTCCAACTTTCTATGATCTAAACCTCTCCTGTGAGTCCAGTTTTAGATTCCGATGCTTCACTTCAGGTTAACTGTAAACCTTGGACCTTCTTATTGACGATGAAACACAGAAATTGCATCCGAATTTACTTCAAAAGGCAGAATGACGACTTAAGTACAAGACGACTGGCACTCTAACTTACTATGATTTGAACCTCTCCTGTGAACTGAGTTTTAGATTCCGATGCTTCACTTCAGGTTTACTGTATACCTCGTACCTTCTTATTGACGATGAAACACAGAAATTGCATCCGAATTTAATACAAAAGGCACAATGCCGATTTAAGTCCAAGAGGACTGACTCTCTAACTTTCTATGATTTAAACTTCTCCTGTGAGTTTAGTTTTAGATTCCGATGCTTCACTTCAGGTTTACTGTATACCTTGGACCTTCTTATTGACGATGAAGCACAGAAATGGCATCCGAATTTAATACAAAAGGCTCAATGCCGACTTAAGTACAAGAGGACTGACACTCTAACTTTCTATGATTTGAACCTCTCCTGTGAGTTGAGTTTTAGATTCCGATGCTTTACTTCGGGTTTACTGTATACCTTGGACCTTCTTATTGACGTTGAAACACAGAAATTGCATTCGAATTTAATACAAAAGGCACAATCCCGACTTAAGAACAAGAAGACTAACACTCCAACTTTCTATGATTTGAACCTCTCCTGTGAGTCCAGTTTTAGATTCCGATGCTTCGCTTCAGGTTTACTGTATTTCTCGGACCTTCATATTGACGATCAAACACAGAAATTGCATCCCAATTTAATACAAAAGGCACAATGCCGGCTTAAGTACAAGAGGACTGACACTCTAACTTTCTATGATTTGAACCTCTCCTGTGAACTGAGTTTTAGATTCCGATGCTTCACTTCAGGTTTAGTGTATACCTCGGACCTTCTTATTGACGATGAAACCTAGAAATCGCATCCGAATGTAATACAAAAGGCACAATGTCGACTTAAGTCTAACAGGACTGACTCTCAAACGTTCTATGATTTAAACCTCTCCTGTGAGTTTAGTTTTAGATTCCGATGCTTCACTTCAGGTTTACTGTATACCTTGACCTTCTTATTGACGATGAAGCACAGAAATTGCATCCGAATTTAATACAAATGGCACATTGCCGACTTAAGTACAAGAGGACTGACACACTAACTTTCTATGAATTAAACGTCTCCTGTGAGTCCAGTTTTAGATTCCGATGATTCACTTCAGGTTTACTGTATACCTTGCACCTTCTTATTGACGATGAAACACAGAAATTGTATCCGAATGTAATACAAAAGGCACAATGCCGACTTAAGTACAAGAGGACTGACACTCTAACTCTCTATGATTTAAACCCCTCCTGTGAGTCCAGTTTTAGTTTCTAATGCTTCACTTCCGGTTTACTGTATACCATGGTGCTTCTTATTGACGATGAAGCAGAGAATTTGCATCCGAATTTAATACAAAAGGCACAATGCCGACTTAAGTACAATAGGATTGACACTCTAACTTTCTATAATTTGAACCTCTCCTGTGAGTTGAGTTTTAGATTCCGATGCTTCATTTCAGGTTTACTGTATACCTCGGACCTTCTTATTGCCGATGAAACACAGAAATTGCATCTGAATATAATACAAAGGGCACAAGCCTACTTAAGTAGAAGAGGACTAACACTCTAACATTCTATGATTCAAACCTCTCCTGTTAGACCAGTATTAAATTCCGATGCTTCACTTCCGGTTTACTGTATACTTTGTACCTTGTTGTTGACGACGAAACACAGAAATTGCATCAGAATTTAATATAAAAAGCACAATGCTGTCTTATGTACAAGAGGACTGACACTCTAACTTTCTATGATTTGAACCTTTCCTGCGAGTTGAGTTTTAGATTTCGATCCTTCACCTCAGGTTTACTGTATACCTTGGACCTTCTTATTGACGATGAAACACAGAAATTGCATCCGACTTTAATACAAACGGCACAATGCCGACTTAAGTACAAGAGGACTGACACTCAAACTTTCTATGATTTGAACCTCTCCTGTGAGTCCAGTTTTAGATTCCGATGCTTCACCTCAGGTTTATCATATACCTTGGACCTTCTTATTGACGTTAAAACACAGAAATTGCATCCGAATTTAATGCAAAAGGCACAATGCCGACTTAAGTACAAGATGACTGACACTCTAACTTTCTATGCTTTGAACCTCTCCTGTGAGTCCAGTTTTAGATTCCGACGCTTCACTTCAGTTTCACTGTATTCCTTGGACCTTCTTATTGACGATGAAACACAGAAATTGCATCCGAATTTAATACAAAAATCACAATGCCGACTTAAGTACAAGAGGACTGAGACTCTAACCTACTATGACTTAAACCTCTCCTGTGAGTCCAGTTTTAGTTTCTGATGCTTCACTTCAGGTTTACTGTATACCCTGGTGCTTCTAATTGACGATGAAGCACAGAAATTGCATCCGAATTTAATCCAAAAGTCACAATGCCGACTTAAGTACAAGAGGATTTACACTCTTACTTCCTATAATTTAAACTTCACCTTTGGGTTGAGTTTTAGATTCCGATGCTACACTTCAGGTTTACTGTATACCTTGGACCTTCTTATTGCCAATGAGACACAGAAATTGCATCCGAATTTAATACAAAAGGCACAGGCCGAATTAATTACAAGAGGACAGCACTCTAACTTTCTATGATTTAAACCTCTCCTGTGAGACCAGTTTTAAATTCCGATGCTTCACATCCGGTTTACTGTATACCTTGGACCTTCTTATTGACGATGAAACACAGAAATCGCATCCGAATTTAATACAAAAGGCACAATGCCGACATAAGTATAAGAGGACTGACACTCTAACTTTCTATGATTTGAACCTCTCCTGTGAGTTGAGTGTTAAATTCCGATCCTTCACTTCAGGTTTACTGTATACCTTGGACCCTATTATTGACGATGAAACGCAGAAATTGCATCCGAATTTAATACAAACGGCACAATGCCGACTTAAGTACAAGAGGACTGACACTCTAACTTTCTGTGATTTGAAACTCTCCTGTGAGTCCAGTTTTAGATTCCGATGCTACACTTCAGGTTTACTGTATACCTTGGACCTTCTTATTGACAATGAAACACTGAAATTGCATCCGAATTTAATACAAAAGGCAAATGCCGACTTGAGTACAAAAGGACTGACACTCTAACTCTCGATGATATGAACCTCTCCTTTGAGTCCAGTTTTAGATTCCAATGCTTCACTTCAGGTTTACTATATCCCTTAAACCTTCATATTGACGATGAAACACAGTAGTTGCATCCGAATTAAAGACAAAAGGCACAATGCAGACTTAAGTACAAGAGGACTGGCAATCTTACTTTCTATGACTTAAACCTCTCCTGTAAGTCCAGTTTTATATTCTGATGCTGCACTTGTGGTTTACTGTATACCTTGAAGCGTCTTATTGACGATGAAACACGGAAATTGCATCCGAATTTAATACAAAATGCACAATGCCGACTTAAGTACAAGAGGACAGACACACTAACTTTCTATGATTTCTACCTCTCCTGTGAGTCCAGTTATGGATTCGGATGCTTCACTTCAGGTTTACTGTATACCTTGGACCTTCTTATTGACGATGAAGCACAGAAATTGCATCCGAATTTAATACAAAAGGCACAATGCCGACTTAAGTACAAGAGGACTGACACACTAACTTTCTATAAATTAAACGTCTCCTGTGAGTCCAGTTTTAGCTTCCGATGCTTCACTTCAGGTTTACTGTATACCTTGCACCTTCTTATTGACGATGAAACACAGAAATTGTATCCGAATGTAATACAAAAGGCACAATGCCGACTTCAGTACAAGAGGACTGACACTCTAACTTTCTATGATTTAAACCCCTCCTGTGAGTCCAGTTTTAGTTTCTAATGCTTCACTTCCGGTTTACTGTATACCATGGTGTTTCTTATTGACGATGAAGCACAGAATTTGCAACCGAATTTAATCCAAAAGGCACAATGCCGTCTTAAGTACAATAGGATTGACACTCTATAATTTGAACCTCTCCTGTGAGTTGAGTTTTAGATTCCGTTGCTTCATTTCAGGTTTACTGTATACCTCGGACCTTCTTATTGCCGATGAAACACAGAAATTGCAACCGAATATAACACAAAAGGCACAAGCCTACTTAAGTAGAAGAGGACTAACACTCTAACTTTCTATGATTTGAACCTATCCTTCGAGTTGAGTTTTAGTTTCCGATCCTTCACCTCAGGTTTACTGTATACCATGGACCCTCTTGTTGACGATGAAACACAGAAATTGCATCCGACTTTATTACAAACGGCACAATGCCGACTTAAGTACAAGAGGACTGACATTCAAACTTTCTATGATTTGAACCTCTCCTGTGAGTCCAGTTTTAGATTCCGATGCTTCACTACAGATTTACTGTATCCCTTGGACCTTCTTATTGACGATTAAGCACAGAAATATCATCCGAATTTAATACCAAAGGCACAATGCCGACTTAAGTACAAGAGGACAGACACTCTAACTTTCTATGATTTAAACCTCTCCTGTGAGTCCAGTTTTAGATTCCGGTGCTTCACTTCAGGTTTTCCTGTATACCTTGGATCTTCTTACTGACGATGAAACACAGAAATTGCATCCGAATTTACTACAAAAGGCACAATGCCGACTTAAGTACAAGAGGACTGACACTCTAACTTTCTGTTATTTGAACCTCTCCTGTGAGTCCAGTTTTAGATTCCGATGCTACACTTCAGGTTTACTGTATACCTTGGACCTTCGTATTGACAATGAAACACTGAAATTGCATCCGAATTTAATACAAAAGGCAAATGCCGACTTGGGTACAAAAGGACTGACACTCTAACTCTCGATGATTTGAACCTCTCCTTTGCGTCCAGTTTTAGATTCCGATGCTTCACTTCAGGTTTACTATATCCCTTGGACCCTCTTATTGACGATGAAACACAGAAATTGCATCCGAATTTAAGACAGAAGGCACAATGCAGACTTAAGTACAAGAGGACTGACAATCTTACTTTCTATGATTTAAACCTCTCCTGTAAGTCCAGTTTTATATTCCGATGCTGCTTTTCTGGTTTACTGTATACCTTGGACCGTCTTATTGACGATGAAACAAGGAAATTGCATCCGAATTTAATACAAAAGGCACAATGCCGACTTAAGTACAAGAGGACTGACACTCTAACTTTCTATGATTTAAACCTCTCCTGTGAGTCCAGTTTTAGTTTCTAATGCTTCACTTATTGTTTACTGTATACCTTGGTGTTTCTTATTGACGAAGAGGCACAGAAATTGCATCCGAATTTAATACAAAAGGCACAATGCCGACATAAGTACAAGAGGATTCACACTCTAACTTTCTATAATTTGTACCTCTCCTGCGAGTTGAGTTTTAGATTCCGATGCTTCACTTCAGGTTTGCTGTATACCTTGGACCTTCTTGTTGACGATGAAACACAGAAACTGCATCAGAATTTAATATAAAAAGCACAATGCCGACTTAAGTATAAGAGGACTGACACTCTAACTTTCTATGATTTAAACCTCTCCTGTGAGTCCAGTTTTAGATTCCGATGCTACACTTCAGGTTTACTGTATACCTTGGACCTTCTTATTGACAAAGAAACACTGAAATTGCATCCGAATTTAATACAAAAGGCAAATGCCGACTTGAGTACAAGAGGACTGACACACTAACTCTCGATGATTTGAACCTCTCCTTTGAGTCCAGTTTTAGATTCCGATGCTTCACTTCAGGTTTACTATATCCCTTGGACCTTCTTATTGATGATGAAACACAGAAATTGCATCCGAATTTAAGACAAAAGGCACAATGCCGACTTAAGTACAAGAGGACTGACAATCTTACTTTCTATGATTTAAACCTCTCCTGTAAGTCCAGTTTTAGATTCTGATTCTGCACTTCTGGTTTACTGTATACCTTGGACCGTCTTATTGACGATGAAACAAAGAAATTGCATCCGAATTTAATACAAAAAGCACAATGCCGACTTCAGTACAAGAGGACTGACACTCTAATTTTCTGTGATTTGAACCTCTCCTGTGAGTTGAGTTTTAGATTCCGATGCTTTACTTCAGGTTAACTGTATATCGTGGACCTTCTTAATGACGATGAAACACAGAAATTGCATTCGAATTTAATACAAAAGGCACAAGCCGACTTAAGTACAAGAGGACTGACACTCTAACATTTTATGATTTAAACCTCTCCTGTGAGACCAGTTTTAGATTCCGATGCTTCACTTCCGGTTTACTGTATACCTTGTACCTTCTTGTTGACGATGAAACACAGGAATTGCATCAGAATTTAATATAAAAAGCACAATGCCGACTTAAGTACAAGAGGACTGACACTCTAACTTTCTATGATTTTAACCTCTCCTGTGGGTTGAGTTTTAGATTCCGATCCTTCACCTCTGGTTTACTGTATACCTTGGACCCTCTTATTGACGATGAAACACAGAAAATGCATCCGACTTTAATACAAACGGCACAATGCCGACTTAAGTACAAGAGGACTGACATTCAAACTTTCTATGATTTGAACCTCTCCTGTGAGTCCAGTTTTAGATTCCGATGCTTCACTACAGATTTACTGTATCCCTTGGACCTTCTTATTGACGATGAAACACAGAAATTGCATCCGAATTTATTGCAAAATGCACAATGCCGACTTAAGTACAAGAGGACTGACACTCTAACTTTCTATGCTTTGAACCTCTCCTGTGAGTCCAGTTTTAGATTCCGATGCTTCACTTCAGGCTCAGTGTATTCCTTGGACCTTCTTATTGACGACGAAACACAGAAATTGCATCCGAATTTAATACAAAAATCACAATGCCTACTTAAGTACAAGAGTACTGACACTCTTACTTGCTATGATATAAACCCCTCCTGTAAGTCCAGTTTTAGATTCTGATGCTGCACTTCAGGTTTACTGTATACCTTGGACCGTCTTATTGACGATGAAACAAAGAAATTGCATCCGAATGTAATACAAAAGGCACAATGCCGACATAAGCACAAGAGGACTGTCACTCTAACTTTCTATGATTTGAACCTCTCCTGTGAACTGAGTTTTAGATTGCGATGCTTTATTTCAGGTTTACTGTATACCTCGGACCTTCTTGTTGACGATGAAACACAGAAATTGCATCCGAATTTAATACAAAAGGCACAATGCCGACTTAAGTACAAGAGGACTGACACTCTAACTTTCTATGAATTAAACGTCTCCTGTGAGTCCAGTTTTGGATTCCGATTCTTCACTTCAGGTTTAACGTATACCTTGGACCTTCTTATTGACGATAAAACACAGAAATTGCATCCGAATGTAATACAAAAGGCACAATGCCGACTTGAGTGCAACAGGACTGACACTGAAAATTTTCTATGATTTGAACCTCTCCTGCGAGTGCAGTTTTAGATTCCGATTTCTATGATTTGAACCACTCCTGTGAAACCAGTTTTAGATTCCGATGCTTCATTTCAGGTTTACTGTATCAATTGGACCTTCTTACTGACGATGAAACACAGAAATTCCATCCGAATTTAGTACCAAAGGCACAATGCCGACTTAAGTACAAGAGGACTGACACTCAAATTTTCTATGATTTGAACCTCTCCTGCGAGTGCAGTTTTAGATTCCGATGCTTCACTTCAAGTTTATTGTATACCTTGGACCTTCTTATTGACGATTAAACACAGAAATTGCATCCGAATTTAATACAAAAGGCACAATGGTGACTTAAGTACAAATGGACTGACACTCTAAGTTTCTATGATTTGAACCACTTCTGTGAATCCAGTTTTAGATTCCGAAGCTTCAGTTCAGGTTTACTGTATCCCTTGGACCTTCTTACAGACGATGAAACAATGAAATTGCCTCCGCATTTAATACAAAAGGAACAATGCCGAGTTAAGTACTAGAGGACTGACACTCTAACTTTCTATGATTTGATCCTCTCCTGTGAGTCCAGTTTTAGGTTCCGATGCTTCACCTCAGGTTTACTGTATACCTTGGACCTTCTTATTGACGATGAAACACAGAAATTGCTTCCGAATTTAATACCAAAGGCACAATGCCGACTTAAGTACAAGAGGACTGACGCTCTAACTTTCAATGATTTGAACCTATCCTGTGAGTCCAGTATTAGATTCTGATGCTTCACTTCAGGTTTAATGTATCCCTTGGACCTTCTTAATGACGATGAAACACAAAAAATTGCATCCGAATTTAATACAAAAGGCACAGTGCCGACTTAAGTACTAGAGGACTGACACTCTAACTCTCTATGATTTGAACCTCTCCGGTGAATCCAGTTTTAGATTCCGATGCTTCACTTCAGGTTTACTGTATCCCTTGCTCCTTGTTATTGACGATGAAACACAGAAATTGCTTCCGCATTTAATACAAAAGGCACAATGCCGACTTAAGTACAAGAGGACTGACACTCTAATTTTCTATGATTTGAACCTCTCCTGTGAGTCCAGTTTTAGATTCCGATGCTTCACTTCAGGTTTACTGTATACCATGGACCTTCTTATGGACGATGAAACACAGAAATTGCTTCCGAATTTAATACAAAAGGCACAATGCTGACTTGAGTACAAGAGGAGTGACTAACTTTCTATGATTTGAACCTCTCCTGTGAGTCCAGTTTTGTATTCCGATGCTTCACTTCAGGTGTAACGTATGCCTTGGACCTTCTTATTGATGATAAAACACAGAAATTGCATCCGAATTTAATACAAAAAAAACCACAATACCGACTTAAGTACAAGAGGACTGACACTCTAACTTTCTACTATTTGAACCTCTCCTGTGAGTCCAGTTTTGGATTCCGATGCTTCACTTCAAGTTAACTGTATCACTTAGACCTTCTTATTGACGATGAAACACAGAAATTGCATCCGAATTTTATACAAGAGGCACAATGCCGACTTAAGTACAAGAGGACTGATACTCTAAGTTTCTATGATTTGAACCACTCCTGTGAGTTCAGTTTTAGATTCCGATGCTTCATTTCAGGTTTACTGTATCAATTGGACCTCCTTACTGACGATGAAACACAGAAATTCCATCCGAATTTAATACCAAAGGCACAATGCCGACTTAAGTACAAGAGGACTGACACTCAAACTTTCTATGATTTGAACCTCTCCTGTGAGTCCAGTTTTAGATTCCGATGCTTCACTTCAGGTTTATTGTATACCTTGGACCTTCTTATTGACGATTAAACACAGAAATTGCACCCGAATTTAATACAAAAGGCACAATGGCGACTTAAGTACAAATGGACTGACACTCTAAGTTTCTATGATTTGAACCACTTCTGTGAATCCAGTTTTAGATTCCGAAGCTTCAGTTCAGGTTTACTGTATCCCTTGGACCTTCTTACAGACGATGAAACACAGAAATTGCCTCCGCATTTAATGCAAAAGGCACAATGCCGACTTAAGTACAATTGGACTGCCTAACTTTCTATGATTTGAACCTCTCCTGTGAGTCCAGTTTTGGTTTCCGATGCTTCACTTCAGGTTTAACGTATGCCTTGGACCTTCTTATTGACGATAAAACACAGAAATTGCATCAGAATTTAATACAAAAGGCACAATGCCGACTTAGGTAGAAGAGGACTGACACTCTAACTTTCTATGATTGGAACCTCTCCTGTGAGTCCAGTTTTAGATTCCGATGCTTCATTGCAGGTTTACTGTGTCCCTTGGACCAGCTTATTGACGATGAAACACAGAAATTGCATCCAAATTTAATACAAAAGGCACAATGCTGACTTAAGTACAAGAGGACTGACGCTCTAACTTTCTATGATTTGAACCTCTCCTGAGAGTCCAGTTTTAGATTCTGATGCTTCACTTCAGGTTTACTGTATCCCTTGGACCTTCTTAATGACGATGAAACACGAAAAATTGCATCCGAATTTAATACAAAAGGCACAGTGCCGACTTAAGTACTAGAGGACTGACACTCTAACTTTCTATGATTTGAACCTCTCCTGAGAGTCCAGTTTTAGATTCTGATGCTTCACTTCAGGTTTACTGTATCCCTTGGACCTTCTTAATGACGATGAAACACGAAAAATTGCATCCGAATTTAATACAAAAGGCACAGTGCCGACTTAAGTACTAGAGGACTGTCACTCTAACTTTCTATGATTTGAACCTCTTCTGTGAATCCAGTTTTAGATTCCGATGCTTCACTTCAGGTTTACTGTATCCCTTGGTCCTTGTTATTGACGATGAAACACAGAAATTGCATCCGCATTTAATACAAAAGGCACAATGCCGACTTAAGCACAAGAGGACTGACACTCTAATTTTCTATGATTTGAACCTCTCCTGTGAGTCCAGTTTTAGATTCCAATGCTTCACTTCAGGTTTACTGCATACCTTGGACTTTCTTATGGACGATGAAACACAGAAATTGCTTCCGAATTTAATACAAAAGGCATAATGCCGTCTTAAGTACAAGAGGAGTGACAAACTTTCTATGATTTGAACCTCTCCTGTGAAACCAGTTTTGTATTCCGATGCTTCACTTCAGGTTTGACGTATGCCTTGGACCTTCTTATTGACGATAAAACACAGAAATTGCATCCGAATTTAATACAAATGGCACAATGCCGACTTAAGTACAAGAGGACTGACACTCTAACTTTCTGCTATTTGAACCTCTCCTGTGGGTCCAGTTTTGGATTCCGATGCTTCACTTCAAGTTTACTGTATCACTTAGACCTTCTTATTGACGATGAAACACAGAAATTGCATCCGAATTTAATACAAGAGGCACAATGCCGACTTAAGTACAAGAGGACTGATACTCTAAGTCTCTATGATTTGAACCTCTCCTGTGAGTCCAGTTTTAGATTCCGATGCTTCACTTCAGGTTTACTGTATCCCTTGGACCAGCTTATTGACGATGAAACACAGAAATTGCATCCGAATCTAATACAAAAGGCCCAATGCCGACTTAAGTACAAGAGGACTGACACACTAACTTTCTATGATTAGAACCTCTGCTGTGAGTCCAGTTTTTGATTCCGATGCTTCACTTCAGGTTTACTGTATACCTTGGACCTTGTTATAGACGATGAAACACAGAAATTGCATCCGAATTTAATACAAAAGACATAATGCCGACTTCAGAACAAGAGTACTGACACTCTGACTTTCTATGATTTGAACCTCTCCTGTGAGTCCAGTTTTGGATTCCGATGCTTCACTTCAAGTTTACTGTATCACTTAGACCTTCTTATTGACGATGATACACAGAAATTGCATCCACATTTAATACAAGAGGCACAATGCCGACTTAAGTACAAGAGGACTGATACTCTAAGTTTCTATGATTTGAACCACTCCTGTGAGTCCAGTTTTAGATTCCGATGCTTCATTTCAGGTTTACTGTATCAATTGGACCTTCTTACTGACGATGAAACACAGAAATTCCATCCGAATTTAATACCAAAGGCACAATGCCGACTTAAGTACAAGAGGACTGACGCTCTAACTTTCTATGATTTGAACCTCTCCTGAGTGTCCAGTTTTAGATTCTGATGCTTCACTTCAGGTTTACTGTATCCCTAGGACCTTCTTAATGACGATGAAACACAAAAAATTGCATCCGAATTTAATACAAAAGGCACAGTGCCGACTTAAGTACTAGAGGACTGACAATCCAACTTTCTATGATTTGAACCTCTTCTGTGTATCCAGTTTTAGATTCCGATGCTTCACTTCAGGTTTACTGTATACCTTGGACCTTCTTATGGACGATGAAACACAGAAATTGCTTCCGAATTTAATACAAAAAGCACAATGCCGACTTCAGTACAAGAGGACTGACACTCTAACTTCCTACTATTTGAACCTCTCCTGTGGGTCCAGTTTTGGATTCCGATGCTTCACTTCAAGTTTACTGTATCACTTAGACCTTCTTATTGACGATGAAACACAGAAATTGCATCCGAATGTAATACAAGAGGCACAATGCCGACTTAAGTACAAGAGGACTGATACTCTAAGTCTCTATGATTTGAACCACTCCTGTGAGTCCAGTTTTAGATTCCGATGCTTCACTTCAGGTTCACTGTATCAATTGGACCTTCTTACTGACGATGAAACACCGAAATTCCACCCGAATTTAATACCAAAGGCACAATGCCGACTTAAGTACAAGAGGACTGAAACTCTAAGTTTCTATGATTTGAACCTCTCTTGTGAGTCCAGTTTTAGATTCCGATGCTTCACTTCAGGTTTACTGTATCCCTTGGACCAGCTTATTGACGATGAAACACAGAAATTGCATCCGAATCTAATACAAAAGGCCCAATGCCGACTTAAGTACAAGAGGACTGACACACTAACTTTCTATGATTAGAACCTCTGCTGTGAGTCCAGTTTTTGATTCCGATGCTTCACTTCAGGTTTACTGTATACCTTGGACCTTGTTATAGACGATGAAACACAGAAATTGCATCCGAATTTAATACAAAAGGCACAATGCCGACTTATGTACAAGAGGACTGACACTCTAACTTTCTATGATTTGAACCACTCCTGTGAGTCCCGTTTTGAATTCCGATGCTTCACTCAGGTTTACTGTATACCTTGGACCTTGTTGTTGACGATGAAACACAGAAATTGCATCTGAATTTAATACAAACGGCACAATGCCGACTTAAGTACAAGAGGACTGACACTCTAACATTCTATGATTTGAACCTCTCCTGTGAGTCCAGTTTTAAATTCAGATGCTTCACTTCAGGTTTACTGTATCCCTTGGACCTTCTTATTAACGATGATACACAGAAATTGCATCCGAATTTAATACAAAAGGCACAATGCCGACTTAAGTACAATTGGACTGACTAACTTTCTATGATTTGAACCTCTCCTGTGAGTCTAGTTTTGGATTCCGATGCTTCACTTCGGTTTTAACGTATGCCTTGGACCTTCTTATTGACGATAAAACACAGAAATTGCATCAGAATTTAATACAAAAGGCACAATGCCGACTTAGGTAGAAGAGGAGTGACACTCTAACTTTCTATGATTGGAACCTCTCCTGTGAGTCCAGTTTTAGATTCCGATGCCTCATTGCAGGTTTACTGTGTCCCTTGGACCAGCTTATTGACGATGAAACACAGAAATTGCATCCGAATTTAATACAAAAGGCACAATGCTGACTTAAGTACAAGAGGACTGACGCTCTAACTTTCTATGATTTGAACCTCTCCTGAGAGTCCAGTTTTAGATTCTGATGCTTCACTTCAGGTTTACTGTATCCCTAGGACCTTCTTAATGACGATGAATCAGAAAAAATTGCATCCGAATTTAATACAAAAGTCACAGTGCCGACTTAAGTACTAGAGGACTGACACTCCAACTTTCTATGATTTGAACCTCTTCTGTGAATCCAGTTTTAGATTCCGATGCTTCACTTCAGGTTTACTGTATCCCTTGGTCCTTGTTATTGACGATGAAACACAGAAATTGCATCCGCATTTAATACAAAAGGCACAATGCCGACTTAAGTACAAGAGGACTGACACTCTAATTTTCTATGATTTGAACATCTCCTGTGAGTCCAGTTTTAGATTCCGATGCTTCAGTTCAGGTTTACTGTATCCCTTGGACCTTCTTACAGACGATGAAACACAGAAATTGCCTCCGCATTTAATACAAAAGGAACAATGCCGACTTAAGTACTAGAGGCCTGACACTCTAACTTTCTATGATTTGATCCTCTCCTGTGAGTCCAGTTTCAGATTCCGATGCTTCACTTCAGGTTTACTGTATACCTTGGACCTTCTTATTGACGATGAAACACAGAAATTGCTTCCGAATTTAATACAAAAGGCACAATGCTGACTTAAGTGCAAGAGGACTGACACTCCAACTTTCTATGATTTGAACTAGTCCTGTGAGTCCCGTTTTGAATTCCGATGCTTCACTTCAGGTTTACTGTATACCTTGGACCTTGTTGTTGACGATGAAACACAGAAATTGCATCTGAATTTAATACAAACGGCACAATGCCGACTTAAGTACAAGAGGACTGACACTCTAACATTCTATGATTTGAACCTCTCCTGTGAGTCCAGTTTTAAATTCCGATGCTTCACTTCAGGTTTACTGTATCCCTTGGACCTTCTTATTAACGATGATACACAGAAATTGCATCCGAATTTAATACAAAAGGCACAATGCCGACTTAAGTACAATTGGACTGACTAACTTTCTATGATTTGAACCTCTCCTGTGAGTCCAGTTTTGGATTCCGATGCTTCACTTCGGGTTTAGCGTATGCCTTGGACCTTCTTATTGACGATAAAACACAGAAATTGCATCAGAATTTAATACAAAAGGCACAATGCCGACTTAGGTAGAAGAGGAGTGACACTCTAACTTTCTATGATTGGAACCTCTCCTGTGAGTCCAGTTTTAGATTCCGATGCTTCATTGCAGGTTTACTGTGTCCCTTGGACCAGCTTATTGACGATGAAACACAGAAATTGCATCCAAATTTAATACAAAAGGCACAATGCTGACTTAAGTACAAGAGGACTGACGCTCTAACTTTCTATGATTTGAACCTCTCCTGAGAGTCCAGTTTTAGATTCTGATGCTTCACTTCAGGTTTACTGTATCCCTAGGACCTTCTTAATGACGATGAAACACAAAAAATTGCATCCGAATTTAATACAAAAGGCACAGTGCCGACTTAAGTACTAGAGGACTGACACTCCAACTTTCTATGATTTGAACCTCTTCTGTGAATCCAGTTTTAGATTCCGATGCTTCACTTCAGGTTTACTGTATCCCTTGGTCCTTGTTATTGACGATGAAACACAGAAATTGCATCCGCATTTAATACAAAAGGCACAATGCCGACTTAAGTACAAGATGACTGATACTCTAAGTCTCTATGATTTGAACCACTCCTGTGAGTCCAGTTTTAGATTCCGATGCTTCACTTCAGGTTCACTGTATCAATTGGACCTTCTTACTGACGATGAAACACCGAAATTCCACCCGAATTTAATACCAAAGGCACAATGCCGACTTAAGTACAAGAGGACTGAAACTCTAAGTTTCTATGATTTGAACCTCTCTTGTGAGTCCAGTTTTAGATTCCGATGCTTCACTTCAGGTTTACTGTATCCCTTGGACCAGCTTATTGACGATGAAACACAGAAATTGCATCCGAATCTAATACAAAAGGCCCAATGCCGACTTAAGTACAAGAGGACTGACACACTAACATTCTATGATTAGAACCTCTGCTGTGAGTCCAGTTTTTGATTCCGATGCTTCACTTCAGGTTTACTGTATACCTTGGACCTTGTTATAGACGATGAAACACAGAAATTGCATCCGAATTTAATACAAAAGACATAATGCCGACTTCAGAACAAGAGTACTGACACTCTGACTTTCTATGATTTGAACCTCTCCTGTGAGTCCCGTTTTGGATTCCGATGCTTCACTTCAGGTTTACTGTATACCTTGGACCTTCTTACTGACGATGAGGCACAGAAGTTGCATCCGAATTTATTACAAAAGGCACAGATCCGACATAAGTACAAGAGGACTGACACTCTAACTTTCTGCAACTTGAACCTCTCCTGTGAGTGCTGTTTTAGATTCCGATGCTTCACTTCAGGTTTACTGT
The DNA here is from genome assembly GCF_021461395.2 of Schistocerca americana. NCBI lineage: Eukaryota > Metazoa > Arthropoda > Insecta > Orthoptera > Acrididae > Schistocerca > Schistocerca americana. Next base: position 72,453,716 of record NC_060121.1, on the reverse strand, counting down.
ATACCTTGGACCTTCTTATTGACGATGATACACAGAAATTGCATCCGAATTCAATACAAAAGGCACAATGCCGACTTAAGTGCAAGAGGACTGACTAACATTCTATGATTTGAACCTCTCCTGTGAGTTCAGTTTTGGATTCCGATGCTTCACTTCAGGTTAAACGTATACCTTGGACCTTCTTATTGACGATGAAACACAGAAATTGCATCCGAATTTAATACAAAAGGCACAATGCCGACTTATGAACAAGAGGACTGACACTCTAACTTTCTGTGATTTGAACCACTCCTGTGAGTTCCGTCTTAGATTCCGATGCTTCACTTCAGGTTCACTGTAATCCTTGGACCTTCTTTTTGATGATGAAACACAGAAATTGCATCTGAATTTAATACAAACGGCACAATGCCGACTTAAGTACAAGAGGACTGACACTCTAACTTTCTGTGATTTGAACCTCTCCTGTGAGTTCCGTCTTTGATTCCGATGCTTCACTTCAGGTTTACTGTAATCCTTCGACCTTCTTATTGATGATGAAACACAGAAATTGCATCTGAATTTAATACAAACGGCACAATGCCGACTTAAGTACAAAAGGACTGACACTCTAACATTCTATGATTTCCGATGCTTCACTTCAGGTTTACCGTATCAATTGGACCGTTGTATTTACGATGAAACACAGAAATTCCATCCGAATTTAATACAAAAGGCACAATGCCGACTTAAGTACAAGAGGACTGACACTCTAACTTTCTATGATTTGAACCTCTCCTGTGCATCCAGTTTTAGATTCCAATGCTTCACTTCAGGTTAACTGTATCCCTTAGACCTTCTTACTGTCGATGAAACACAATAATTGCATCCGAATTTAATACAAAAGGCACAATGCCGACTTAAGTACAAGAGGACTGACGCTCTAACTTTCTATGATTTGAACCTCTCCTGTGAGTCCAGTTTTAGATTCTGATGCTTCACTTCAGGTTTCCTGTATCCCTTGGACCTTCTTAATGACGATGAAACACAAAAAACTGCATCCGAATTTAATACAAAAGGCACAGTGCCGACTTAAGTACTAGAGGACTGACACTCTAACTTTCTATGATTTGAACCTCTCCTGTGAATCCAGTTTTAGATTCCGATGCTTCACTTCAGGTTTACTGTATCCCTTGGTCCTTGTTATTGACGATGAAACACAGAAATTGCATCCGCATTTAATACAAAAGGCACAATGCCGACTTAAGTACAAGAGGACTGACACTCTAATTTTCTATGATTTGAACCTCTCCTGTGAGTCCAGTTTTAGATTCCGATGCTTCACTTCAATTTTACTGTATACCTTGGACCTTCTTATGGACGATGAAACACAGAAATTGCTTCCGAATTTAATACAAAAGGCACAATGCCGACTTGAGTACAAGAGGAGTGACTAACTTTCTATGATTTGAACCTCTCCTGTGAGTCCAGTTTTGTATTCCGATGCTTCACTTCAGGTTTAACGTATGCCTTGGACCTTCTTATTGACGATAAAACACAGAAATTGCATCCGAATTTAATTCAAGAGGCACAATGCCGACTTAAGTACAAGAGGACTGATACTCTACGTTTCTATGATTTGAACCACTCCTGTGAGTCCAGTTTTAGATTACGATGCTTCATTTCAGGTTTACTGTATCAATTGGACCTTCTTACTGACGATGAGACACAGAAATTCCATCCGAATTTAATACCAAAGGCACAATGCCGACTTAAGTACAAGAGGACTGACACTCTAACTTTCTATGATTTGAACCACTCCTGTGAGTCCCGTTTTGAATTTCCGATGCTTCACTTCAGGTTTACTGTATATCTTGGACCTTGTTATTGACGATGAAACACAGAAATTGCATCTGAATTTAATACAAACGGCACAATGCCGACATAAGTACAAGAGGACTCACACTCTAACTTTCTATGATTTGAACCACTCCTGTGAGTCCCGTTTTGAATTTCCGATGCTTCACTTCAGGTTTACTGTATACCTTGGACCTTGTTATTGACGATGAAACACAGAAATTGCATCTGAATTTAATACAAACGGCACAATGCCGACTTAAGTACAAGAGGACTGACACTCTAACATTCTATGATTTTAACCTCTCCTGTGAGTCCAGTTTTAGATTACGATGCTTCACTTCAGGTTTACCGTATCAATTGGACCGTTGTATTTACGATGAAACACAGAAATTCCATCCGAATTTAATACAAAAGGCACAATGCCGACTTAAGTACAAGAGGACTGACACTCTAACTTTCTATGATTTGAACCTCTCATGTGCGTCCAGTTTTAGATTCCAATGCTTCACTTCAGGTTAACTGTATCCCTTAGACCTTCTTACTGTCGATGAAACACAATAATTGCATCCGAATTTAATACAAAAGGCACAATGCCGACTTAAGTGTAAGAGGACTGACGCTCTAACTTTCTATGATTTGAACCTCTCCTGTGAGTCCAGTTTTAGATTCTGATGCTTCACTTCAGGTTTACTGTATCCCTTGGACCTTCTTAATGACGATGAAACACAAAAAATTGCATCCGAATTTAATACAAAAGGCACAGTGCCGACTTAAGTACTAGAGGACTGACACTCTAACTTTCTATGATTTGAACCTCTCCTGTGAGTCCAGTTTTAGATTCCGATGCTTCACTTCAGGTTTACTGTATACCTTGCACCTTCTTATGGACGATGAAACACAGAAATTGCTTCCGAATTTAATACAAAAGGCACAATGCCGACTTAAGTACAAGAGGAGTGACTAAGTTTCTATGATTTGAACCTCTCCTGTGAGTCCAGTTTTGTATTCCGATGCTTCACTTCAGGTTTAACGTATGCCTTGGACCTTCTTATTGACGATAAAACACAGAAATTGCATCCGAATTTAATACAAAAGGCACAATGCCGACTTAAGTACAAGAGGACTGACACTCTAACTTTCTACTATTTGAACCTCTCCTGTGAGTCCAGTTTTGGATTCCGATGCTTCACTTCATGTTTACTGTATCACTTAGACCTGCTTATTGACGATGAAACACAGAAATTGCATCCGAATTTAATACAAGAGGCACAATGCCGACTTAAGTACTAGAGGACTGACACTCTAACTTTCTATGATTTGAACCACTCCTGTGAGTCCAGTTTTAGATTCCGATGCTTCACTTCAGGTTTACTGTATCAATTGGACCTTCTTACTGACGATGAAACACCGAAATTCCACCCGAATTTAATACCAAAGGCACAATGCCGACTTAAGTACAATAGGACTGACACTCAAATTTTCTATGATTTGAACCTCTCCTGTGAGTCCAGTTTTAGATTCCGATGCTTCACTTCAGGTTTATTGTATACCTTGGACCTTCTTATTGACGATTAAACACAGAAATTGCATCCGAATTTAATACAAAAGGCACAATGGCGACTTAAGTACAAATGGACTGACACTCTAAGTTTCTATGATTTGAACCACTCCTGTGAATCCAGTTTTAGATTCCGAAGCTTCACTTCAGGTTTACTGTATCCCTTGGCCCTTCTTATAGACGATGAAACACAGAAATTGCCTCCGCATTTAATACATAAGGAACAATGCCGACTTAAGTACAAGAGGACTGACACACTAACTTTATATGATTTGAACCTCTCCTGTGAGTCCAGTTTTAGATTCCGATGCTTCACTTCAGGTTTACTGTATACCTTGGACCTTCTTATTGACGATGAAACGCAGAAATTGCTTCCGAATTTAATACAAAAGGCATAATGCCGACTTAAGTACAAGATGACTGACACTCTAACTTTCTATGATTTGAACCTCTCCTGTGAGTCCAGTTTTAGATGGTGGTGGTTGTTGGATGTTTAAGGGGGACTAAACAGCGAAGGTCATCAGTCCCCCATTCCAAAATCAGGCGAGCCGAAAATCTACGAGCAGATAAAAACCAATGGGGGAGGAGACGTCCCCCCAGGCGCTAAAAGCACACAAATGCAGCAACAAACACTACAGACAAGAACAGGACAGAGGAACACCAGACAGAAAGAAACAGAAGAAAGGAAGCTGGCCGGAGACTGGTTGACTGACCACGAGAACAGAAATGGGAAAGAGTCAACCATCTCACGGCACACCAGAACAGCAACAGACATAAGGACAATATACACAGAAAGGGAAAGGCGCAGGACCTCCCTAAATCGAACCAAAAAGCGGACTACCACGGTTAAAATTTAAAACGGTATCAGCCATGGAGGCATCGTCGGATAAAACCTAAGCCAAAGTGCCCGGGAGATTAAAAGAGTGCCGGAGTGTGCGCAGTCGAGGACACTCCAGCAAAATGTGGCCGACCGTCAGCCGGGACCCACACCGACACAAGGGTGGATCCTCCTGACGTAACAGATGGCCGTGCGTCAGGTATGTATGGCCGATGCGCAGCCGACACAGGATTACCGAGTCCCTGCGAGAAGCCCGCAGGGAGGAACGCCACACATCGGTCGTCTCCTTGACAGCCCGCAGTTTATTCGGGGCTGTCATGCCACGCCACTCAGCAGCCCACATCCCAGTCAGCTTACGGCGCAACACCAGCTGCTGGTCGCGAGCCGTAAGGCCGATCTCCAAAGCCGGGGCGTCGATCGCCCCTTTGGCCAGCCTGTCTACACGTTCGTTCCCTGGGATGCCAACATGACCGGGCGTCCAAACCAGGACCACTGAACCACCAGAGGAGAGGAGGGATAGCAGCGGTCGATGGCCTGAAGGCTGCTCAGGGAGTCACTGCAGATCACGACAGACCTACCTGAGCAGAAACGCATATGCTCAAGAGCGCGCAAGATGGCCACCAGCTCTGCAGTAAAAATACTACAGCCAGCCGGCAAGGAGCGTTGCTCAACATGGTCAGAGTAAGCAAAGGCGTATGCAGTGCGACCATCAACCAGGGAACCATCAGTGTAGACAGGCTCACAGCCCGGAAATTATTCGAGGAGCGCAAGAAAACGGCGACGGAGGGCCACAGGCGGAACCGAGTCCTTAGGGCCCTGTGCCAAATCCAGACGGACAGACGGCCGGGACAAACACCAGGGAGGCGTAGGTGTACGGACCCGGAAGGGAGGCAGAAGAGGGAATGACCCCAGTTCTGACAGCAGGGTCTGGACACGGACAGCTACGGAAAGCCCAGACCGAGGTCGCCGTTCGGGCAGGTGGTGGACCATGGCAGGGAAAAGCAGGCGATGATTGGGATGGCCTGGCGAGCAATGGACGTGGACAGCATAGTCGGCGAGCAGACGATGGCGGCGAATCCGCAGCGGGGGAACCCCGGCCTCCACCAGTAGACTATCCACGGGGCTGGTGCGAAAAGCGCCAGTTGCAAGCCGAACCCCACAGTGATGTATGGGGTCTAACAACTTCAACACTGATGGTGTCGCAGACCCATAGACCAGGCTCCCATAATCAAGCCGGGACTGCACAAGGGCTCTGTACAATTGCAGTAGCGTGCAGCGATCTGCACCCCAAGACGTGTGGCTAAGGTAGCGGAGGGCGTTGAGGTGCCGCCAGCAGTTTTGCTTCAGCTGAGTAACATGAGGAACCCATGAGAGCCGGGCATCAAACACGAGTCCCAAGAAGCGGCAAGTGTCCACCACTTCAAGCAGGTGGCCGGCGAGGTAAAGGGCAGGATGAGGGTGGACCGTCCGACGCCTGCAGAAGTGCATAACCCGAGTCTTGGCAGCAGAGAACTGAAAACCATGAGCCCGAGCCCATGATGCTGCCTTGCGAACGGCGACTTGCAACCTGCGTTCGGCGACTCCCGTAGTCGTGGAGCTAAATGAGATGCAGAAGTCGTCGGCATACAAAGAAGGAGACACCGACGACCCCACCGCTGCAGCCAGACCATTAATGGCCACTAGAAATAACGAGACGCTCAACACCGAGCCCTGCGGGACCCCATTTTCCTGTATATAAGAGGAACTAGAGGTGGCACCGACTTGCACCCGGAAAGAGCGGCGCAATAAAAAGCTTTCAAGAAAAGCCGGGAGCCAACCACGAAGACCCCACCCATGCAACGTGGCGAGGATGTGATGCCTCCATGTGGTGTCATACGCCTTCCGCAGATCGAAAAATACAGCAACAAGATGCTGACGTCGGGCAAAAGCCATACGGACAGCAGATTCCAGCCGCACCAAATTGTCCACTGCAGACCGGCCCCGACGGAAGCCACCCTGGGATGGAGCGAGGAGACCGCGCGACTCAAGGACCCAACACAAACGCCGTCCCACCATACGTTCGAGCAATTTGCACAAAACGTTGGTGGGGGTAATGGGACGATAGCTGTCCACCACCAGTGGGTCCGCACCGGGCTTCACGATGGGGACAATAACACCCTCTCGCCATTGCGACGAGAACACGCCCTCGCTCCAAATGCGGCTAAAGATGGTGAGGATGTGTCTCTGGCAGTCCCTGGAGAGATGCTTCAGCATCTGCGCGTGGGTGCAGTCCGGTCCTGGTGCTGTATCAGGGCAATTGGCGGGAGCAGCGAGGAGTTCCCTCTCGCTGAAAGGAGCATTGTATGTTTCATAATGACGCGTGTGGAATGAGAACGGCGTCCGCTCGGCTCGCTCCTTTAGAGAGCGAAAGGCGGGGAGATAGGATGCAGTCGCAGAGCTCTGAGCAAAGTGCGCGGCTAGCCGTTCAGCAATGGCGGCAGCGTCCGTGCAGACAGCGTCGTCCAAGGAGAGCCCAGGGACACCCATAGGGGTCTGGGAGCCATAAATCCGTCGGATCCGGGACCACACGTGCGAGGACGAGACACGGGAGCCCAGGGAGGAGATGTACCTCTCCCAGCACTCCTGCTTACGCCGTGCAATAAGACGACGGGCCAGGGCACGGAGCCTCTTAAAGGCAATAAGGGTCTCGAGAGACGGTTGCCGCCTATGCCGCTGGAGAGCCCGCCGACGCTCGCGAATAGCCTCAGCAATCTCCGGCGACCACCAGGGTACAGCCTTCCTCCGAGGGAGGCCAGAAGATCGGGGGATGGCAGCCTCGGCCGCTGAAATGATGGATGTGGTTAAAACACGGACCACCTCGTCAATGTCACCCTGTGGGGGAGACTCAATGGCAGCAGCAGAAGTAAAAGCCGGCCAGTCTGCCCTGTGGAGAGCCCAGCGGGGCAGGCGCCCAGAAGAACGACTCTGGGGTAGTGACAAATAGATGGGAAAATGGTCACTACCGCACAGGTCAGGGTGCACCCTCCAGTGGAGGGATGGGACAAGTCCGGGGCTGCAAATAGAGAGATCGATGGCCGAGAACGAGCCATGGGCAACACTGAAATGCGTGGGAGCACCGGTATTCAAGAGGCTAAGGTCGAGCTGAGCCAACACATGCTCCACGGCCCGACCGCTGTCATCGGAGACAGTCCCACCCCATAGAGGGTTGTGGGCATTGAAATCGCCCAGAAGCAGCAAAAGTGGCGGGAGTTGAGCCAGCAGTGCAGCCAAGACATGTCGGGGGAGCTCCCCATCCGGAGGAATGTAAACAGAGCAAACAGTAATAGCCGGCGAGAGCTCTACCCTGGCAGCAACTGCCTCTAAAGGCGTCTGAAGGGGTACTGGCGAACTACAGACAGAGTGGTGAACAAAGAGGCAAACCCCACCTGACGCTCGATGACAGGCAGCACGGTTCTTATAGTATCCCTGATAACCGCGAAGGGCGGGGGTCCATAGTGCAGGAAACCAAGTTTCCTGCAGAGCAATGCAGATAACAGGGGAATCACTCAGAAGCATCCGGAGCTCAGGCAGGTGGCGGAAATAACCGCCGCAGTTCCATTGGAGAATGGAAGCAGGAAGGGACTGGGAGGGCGTGAATGCGACTAAGAGGCAAACAGGGCTCCAGAGCCAACTGCCGCCACTGGGGGAGAGTCAGCTGAGTCCATAGGAGAGGCCCCCAAGGGTTCCGTGAGGGCGAGAAACGCGACAGAGGCGAGGATCTCCACCTCATCCCCGGAGCCAGGACTATGTACAGCAGGCGGTGCTGAAACCGCCGGAACGTCCTTCTTCTTGGACACATTCCGTTCCTTCTTCTCGCGTCTGCCCTTAGGGTGAGAGGGCTGGGAGAGCTTCTCTGAAGGAGCGTCGGAGGCTGACGACGACGCAGAAGCCCTACGATCAGCAGGTGGCGGAACCTTCAGCCACTGGCTGACATCTGGCTGGGAAGGAGAAGAAACGGAGGAAGGGAGAGCCCCGAAGGACCCCTTCCGCGAGAGAGGAACCAGCGGAGGCAACGCGGCCGGAGTAGGAGGGGGAGGAATCGAGCCTCCCAGTTGTGGAGCAGATGTCACTCCCGAAGTAAGCTTGGGGGGAGCGACAGAAGAGGGTTTGCCCCCAACTGCTAAGGGGTCAATAGAGGAAGGCTTGCCCCCAGGCACGAGGGGGGCAGACAGAGATACATGGCCCTGAGGGCCCACTGAAGGCGGCACAGATGAAGCGACAACCGTCGCTCGCGTGGGCGACGATAACGTGGCTACAGCATAAGACGTTCGAAGGGAAGCTGGATACAATCTTTCATATTTCTGTTTAGCCTCTCGATAAGTAAGCCAGTCCAGGGTCTTAAATTCCATTATCGTCCGCTCCTTATGAAGAACAGGGCAATCCGGCGAGCATGGAGAGTGGTGCTCCCCACAGTTGACACATACAGGCGGGGGCACACATGGAAAATCGGGATGAGAGGGGCGTCCGCAATCTCGACATGTAGCGCTGGATGGGCAACGGGAGGACATATGCCCAAACTTCCAGCACTGGAAGCACCGCATCGGGGGAGGGACGTATGGCTTCACGTCGCAACGGTAAACCATTACCTTGACCTTCTCGGGCAAGACATCAACCTCGAAGGCCAAGATAAAGGCACCGGTGGCCACCCTGTTTGTCTTGGGTCCTCGATGGACATGACGGACAAAATGCACACCACGTCGTTCCAAGTCGGCTCTCAGCTCGTCATCGGATTGTAACAAGAGGTCACGATGGTAAATAATCCCCTGGACCATATTTAAGCTACTGTGGAGAGTGACGGTAACAGGGACGTCACCCAGCTTATCACACAAGAGCAACACTCGTGACTGGGCTGGGGAGGACGTCTTAAGGAGGATGGACCCATTCCTCATTTTTGACAACCCTGCCACTTCCCCAAACTTATCCTCCAGGTGTTCTACAAAAAACATAGGCTTCGTCGGAAGAAAGGAGTCACCATCAGTCCTGCTGCAGACAAGGTATTGCGGTACATAAGGCTCCCGCTTGGCACTAGATCGGCGTCCCTCCCATGGCGCAGCCAACGAGGGGAACGTCTGAGGATCGTATTGCGCAGCATCGAAGTCGACTCTACCTCGCTTGGAGACGCTGGTGGCCGTGCGACCACCAGCTTGGCGTGATTTATTGCGCTTCATTGCGCCACATCCGCCCAGATGCCACCTACTCCGAACGAGGGCTCTCCCCAAGGGCGCCACCCAGCCAAAGCAACGGGTACCTGGCCGATATCCCGTTGCCCGGAGTCCCCGTGCCCCAGACAAGATGGGCACATACTCCTTGGCATGCATGGGGAGGAAACAGCTCGGGCATCTGTAGTGCGATCATTGCGTGGTCAGGGGGCTAACACCAAGAGGGTACATGACGACCCCACCACAACGGACTGGCTACCGCAATGGATTTTAGGTGTTGAAAGGGTCCACAGTTGTCGTAGACGCTAAGAAGAAGGGTGCGCAAAAGGCGAGAAGGAGACAACACAGAAGATGTTGGGCGTAGTCCCCCCCACACGGCAATAGGTAACATGCAAGATGGTGGAGCATCATGGACCAATACAAAAACACCACGTAAGGTGTCCTTCCCCAAATGGCACGCACTGACGACGGAAATTTGGATGAAAAAAGGAGGTCAAACCCAAGAGGGGACCATCACAGAAGGCCGAAACGTTTGAGACTCCTTTTAGTCGCCTCTTACGACAGGCAGGAATAACGCGGGCCTATTCTTACCCCCAAACCCGCAGGGGGACTCTAGTATTAGTTTCCGATGCTTCACATCCGGTTTACTGTATACCTCGCACCTTCTTATTGACGATGAAACACAGCAATTGCATTCGAATTTAATACAAAAGGCACAATGCCGACTTAAGTACAAGTGGACTGACACTCTTTCTATGATTTGAACCTCTCCTGTGAGTCCAGTTTTAGATTCCGATGCTTCACTTCAGGTTTACTGTATACCTCCGACCTTATTGTTGACGATGAAACACAGAAATTGCATCCTAATTTAATACAAAAGGCACAATGCCGACTCAAGTACAAGAGGACTGACACTCTTACTTTCAATGATTTGAACCTCTCCTGTGAGTCCAGTTTTAGGTTCCAATGCTTCACTTCAGGTTTACTGTATTCCTTGGACCTTCTCATTGAAGATGAAACACAGAAATTGAATCGGAATTAAATACAAAAGGCACAATGCCGACCTAAGTACAAGAGGACTGACCCTTCTTACATTCTATGATTTGAACCTCTCCTGTGAGACCGGTTTACATTCCGATGCTTAACTTCAGGTTTACTGTATCCCTTGGACCTTCTTATTGACGATGGAACACAGAAATTGCATCCGAATTTAATACAAAAGGCACAATGCCGACTTAAGTACAAGAGGACTGACACTCTAACTTTCTATGATTTGAACCACTCCTGCGAGTCCAGTTTTAGATTCCGATGCTTCAATTCAGGTTTACTGCATACCTTGGACCTTGTTATTGACGATGAAACACAGAAATTACATCCGAATTTATTACAAAAGGCACAATGCTGACTTGAGTACAAGAGGACCAACCCTCTAACTTTCTATGATTTGAACCTCTCCTTTGAGTCCAGGTTTAGATTCCGATGCTTCACTTCAGGTTTACTGTATCCCGTGGATCTTCTTATTGACGATGATACACAGAAATTGCATCCGAATTTAATACAAAAGGCACAATGCCGACTTAAGTACAAGAGGACTGACTAACTTTCTACGATTTGAACCTCTCCTGTGAGTCCAGTTTTGTATTCCGATGCTTCACTTCAGGTTTAACGTATGCCTTGGACCTTCTTATTGACGATAAAACACAGAAATTGCATCCGAATTTAATACAAAAGGCACAATGCCGACTTAAGTACAAGAGGACTGACACTCTAACTTTCTATGATTGGAACCTCTCCTGTGAGTCCAGTTTTAGATTCCGATGCTTCACTTCAGGTTTACTGTTTCCCTTGGACCAGCTTATTGACGATGAAATACAGAAATTGCATCCGAATTGAATACAAAATGCACAATGCCGACTTAAGTACAAGAGGACACACACTCTAACTTTCTACGATTTGAACCTCTCCTGTTAGTCCAGTTTTGGATTCCGATGCATCACTTCCAGTTTACTGTATCACTTAGACGTTCTTATTGACGATGAAACACAGAAATTGCAACCGAATGTAATACAAAAGGCACAATGCCGACTTAAGTACAAGAGGACTGACACTCTAAGTTTCTATGATTTGAACCACTCCTGTGAGTCCAGTTTTAGATTCCGATGCTTCACTTCAGGTTTACTGTATCAATTGGAACTTCTTAGTGACGATGAAACACAGAAATTCCATCCGAATTTATTACCAAAGGCACAATACCGACTTAGGTACAAAAGGGCTGACACTCTAACTTTCTACGATTTCAACCTCTCCTGTGAGTCCAGTTTTGGATTCCGATGCTTCACTTCAGGTTTACTGTATCCCTTGGACCTTCTTATTGACGATTTAACACAGACATTGCATCCGAATTTAATACAAAAGGCACAATGGCGACTTAAGTACAAGACGACTGACATTCTAACTTTCTATGATTTGAACCTTTCCTGTGAATATAGTTTTAGATTCCGAAGCTTCACTTCAGGTTTACTGTATCCCTTGGACCTTCTTATAGACGATGAAACACAGAAATTGCATCAGAATTTAATACAAAAGGCACAATGCCAACTTAAGTACAAGAGGACTGGCACTCTAACTTCCTATGATTTGAACCTCTCCTGTGGGTCCCGTTGTAGATTCCGATGCTTCACTTCAGGTATACTGTAATCCTTGGACCTTCTTATTGACGATGAAACACAGAAATTGCATCTGTATTTAATACAAACGGCACAATGCCGACATAAGTACAAAAGGACTGACACTATAACATTCTACGATTCCAATCTCTCCTGTGAGTTCAGTTTTAGATTCCGATGCTTTACTTCAGGTTTACTGTATACCTAGGACCTCCTTATTGACGAAGAAACAATGAAATTACATCCGAATTTAATACAAAAGGCACAATGCCGACTTGAGTACAAGAGGACTAACACTCTAACTTTCTATGATTTGAACCGCTCCTGTGAGTCTTGTTTTGGTTTTCCATGCTTCACTTCATGTTTACTGTATACCTTGGACCTTCTTAATGACGATGAAACACAGAAATGGCTTCGGAATTTAATACAAAATGCACAATGCCGACATAAGTCCAAGAGGACTGACACTGTAACGTTCTATGATTTAAACCTCTGCTGTGAGTCCAGTTTTAGATTCCGATGCTTCACTTCAGGTATACTGTATCAATTGGAGCTACTTATTAACGATGAAACACAGAAATGGCATCCGAATTTAATACAAAAGGCACAATGCCGACTTAAGTACAAGAGGACTGACACTCTAAAATTCTATGTTCTGAACCTCTCCTGTGTGTTCAGTTTTAGATTCCGATGCTTCACTTCAGGTTTGCTGTATACCTTGGACCTTCTTATTGACGATGGAACACAGAAATTACATCCGATTTTAATACAAAAGGCACAATGCCGACTTAAGTACAGGAGGATTGACACACTAACTTTCTATGATTTGAACCAATCCTGTGAGTCCCGTTTTGGATTCCCATGCTTCACTTCAAGTTTACTGTATACCTAGGACTTTCTTATTGACGATGAACACAGAAATTACATCAGAATTTAATGCAAAAGGCACAATGCTGACTTGAGTAGAAGAGGACTAACCCTCTAACTTTCTATGACTTGAACCTCACTTGTGAGTCCAGTTTTAGATTCCGCTGCTTCACTTCAGGTTTACTGTATACCTTGGATCTTCTTATTGACGATGATACACAGAAATTGCATCCGAATTCAATACAAAAGGCACAATGCCGACTTAAGTACAAGAGGACTGACACTCTATCTTTCTATGATTTGAACCTCTCCTGTGAGTCCAGTTTTAGATTCCGATGCTTCACTTCAAGGTTACTGTATACCTTGGACCTTCTTATTGACGATGATACACAGAAATTGCATCCGAATTCAATACAAAAGGCACAATGCCGACTTAAGTACAAGAGGACTGACACTATAACATTCTACGATTTCTACCTCTCCTGTGAGTTCAGTTTTATATTCCGATGCTTTACTTCAGGTTTACTGTGTACCTAGGACCTCCTTATTGACGATGAAACACAGAAATTACATCCGAATTTAATACAAAAGGCACAATGCCGACTTGAGTACAAGAGGACTAACACTCTAACTTCTATGATTTGAACCTCTCCTTTGTGTCCAGTTTTAGATTCCGATGCTTCACTTCAGGTTTACTGTATCCCTTGGACCTTCTTATTGACGATGATACACAGAAATTGCATCCGAATTTAATACAAAAGGCACAATGCCGACTTAAGTATAAGAGGACTGACAAACTTTCTATGATTTGAACCTGTCCTGTGAGTCCAGTTTAGGATTCCGATGTCTCACTTCAGGTTTAACGTATGCCTTGGACCTTCTTATTGACGATAAAACACAGAAATTGCATCCGAATTTAATACAAAAGGCACAATGCCGACTTAAGTACAAGAGGACTGACACTCTAACGTTCTCTGATTTGAACCTCTCCTTTGAGTCCAGTTTTAGATTCCGATGCTTCACTTCAGGTTTACTGTATCAATTGGACCTTTGTATTGATAATGAAACACAGAAATTCCATTCGAATTTAATACAAAAGGCACAATGCCGACTTAAGGACAAGAGGACACACACTCTAACTTTCTACGATTTGAACCTATCCTGTGAGTCCAGTTTTGGATTCCGATGCTTCGCTTCCAGTTTACTGTATCACTTAGACCTTCTTATTGACGATGAAACACAGATATTGGATCCGAATTTAATACCAAAGGCACAATGCCGACTGAAGTACAAGAGGACTGACACTCTAACTTTCTATGATTTGAACCTCTCCTGTAAGTCCAGTTTTAGAATCCGATGCTTTACTTCAGGTCTACCGTATCAATTGGACCTTTGTATTGACGGTGAAACACAGAAATTCCATCCGAATTTAATGCAAAAGGCACAGTGCCGACGTAAGTGCAAGAGGACCCGCACTCTAACTTTCTACGATTTGAACCTCTATTGTGAGTCCAGTTTTGGATTCCGATGCTTCACTTCCATTTTACTGTATCACTTAGACCTTCTTATTGACGATGAAACACAGAAATTGCATCAGAATTTAATACAAAAGGCACAATGCCAACTTAAGTACAAGAGGACTGGCACTCTAACTTCCTATGATTTGAACCTCTCCTGTGGGTCCCGTTGTAGATTCCGATGCTTCACTTCAGGTATACTGTAATCCTTGGACCTTCTTATTGACGATGAAACACAGAAATTGCATCTGTATTTAATACAAACGGCACAATGCCGACATAAGTACAAAAGGACTGACACTATAAGATTCTACGATTCCAATCTCTCCTGTGAGTTCAGTTTTAGATTCCGATGCTTTACTTCAGGTTTACTGTATACCTAGGACCTCCTTATTGACGAAGAAACAATGAAATTACATCCGAATTTAATACAAAAGGCACAATGCCGACTTGAGTACAAGAGGACTAACACTCTAACTTTCTATGATTTGAACCGCTCCTGTGAGTAACGTTTTGGATTCCCATGCTTCACTTCAGGTTTACTGTATACCTAGGACTTTCTTATTGACGATGAAACACAGAAATTACATCAGAATTTAATGCAAAAGGCACAATGCTGACTTGAGTACAAGAGGACTAACCCTCTAACTTTCTATGACTTGAACCTCACTTGTGAGTCCAGTTTTAGATTCCGCTGCTTCACTTCAGGTTTACTGTATACCTTGGATCTTCTTATTGACGATGAAACACAGAGATTGCATCCCAATTTAATACTAACGGCACAATGCCGACCTAAGTACAAGAGGATTGACACTCTATCTTTCTATGATTTGAACCTCTCCTGTGAGTCAAGTTTTAGATTCCGATGCTTCACTTCAAGGTTACTGTATACCTTGGACCTTCTTATTGACGATGATACACAGAAATTGCATCCGAATTCAATACAAAAGGCACAATGCCGACTTAAGTACAAGAGGACTGACACTCTAACTTTCTATGATTGGAACCTCTCCTGTGAGTTCCGTTTCAGAATCCGACGCTTCACTACAGGTTTACTGTTTGCCTTGGACCAGCTTATTGTCGATGAAACACAGAAATTGCATCAGAATTTAATACAAAAGCACAATGCCAACTTAAGTACAAGAGGACTGGCACTCTAATTTTCCATGATTTGAACCTCTCCTGTGGGTCCCGTTGTAGATTCCGATGCTTCACTTCAGGTTTACTGTAATCCTTGGACCTTCTTATTGACGATGAAACACTGAAATTGCATCTGTATTTAATACAAACGGCACAATGCCGACTTAAGTACAAGAGGACTGACACTATAACATTCTACGATTTCTACCTCTCCTGTGAGTTCAGTTTTATATTCCGATGCTTTACTTCAGGTTTACTGTGTACCTAGGACCTCCTTATTGACGATGAAACACAGAAATTACATCCGAATTTAATACAAAAGGCACAATGCCGACTTGAGTACAAGAGGACTAACACTCTAACTTCTATGATTTGAACCTCTCCTTTGAGTCCAGTTGTAGATTCCGATGCTTCACTTCAGGTTTACTGTATCCCTTGGACCTTCTTATTGACGATGATACACAGAAATTGCATCCGAATTTAATACAAAAGGCACAATGCCGACTTAAGTACAAGAGGACTGACAAACTTTCTATGGTTTGAACCTGTCCTGAGAGTCCAGTTTAGGATTCCGATGTCTCACTTCAGGTTTAACGTATGCCTTGGACCTTCTTATTGACGATAAAACACAGAAATTGCATCCGAATTTAATACAAAAGGCACAGTGCCGACTTAAGTACAAGAGGACTGACACTCTAACTTTCTCTGATTTGAACCTCTCCTTCGAGACCAGTTTTAGATTCCGATGCTTCACTTCAGGTTTACTGTATCAATTGGACCTTTGTATTGATGATGAAACACAGAAATTCCATTCGAATTTAATACAAAAGGCACAATGCCGACTTAAGGACAAGAGGACACACACTCTAACTTTCTACGATTTGAACCTATCCTGTGAGTCCAGTTTTGGATTCCGATGCTTCGCTTCCAGTTTACTGTATCACTTAGACCTTCTCATTGACGATGAAACACAGATATTGGATCCGAATTTAATACCAAAGGCACAATGCCGACTGAAGTACAAGAGGACTGACACTCTAACTTTCTATGATTTGAACCTCTCCTGTAAGTCCAGTTTTAGAATCCGATGCTTTACTTCAGGTCTACCGTATCAATTGGACCTTTGTATTGACGGTGAAACACAGAAATTCCATCCGAATTTAATGCAAAAGGCACAGTGCCGACTTAAGTGCAAGAGGACACACACTCTAACTTTCTACGATTTGAACCTCTCCTGTGAGTCCAGTTTTGGATTCCGATGCTTCACTTCCAGTTTACTGTATCACTTAGACCTTCTTATTGACGATGAAACACAGAAATTGCATCCGAATTTAATACAAAAGGCACAATGCCGACATAAGTACAAGAGGACTGACACTCTAAGTTTCTATGATTTGAACCACTCCTGTGAGTCCAGTTTTAGATTCCGAAGCTTCACTTCAGGTTTACTGTATCAATTGGAGCTTCTTAGTGACGATGAAACACAGAAATTCCATCCGAATTTAATACCAAAGGCACAATGCCGACTTAAGTACAAGAGGACTGACACTCTAACTTTCTATGATTTGAACCTCTCCTGTGAGTCCAGTTTTAGATTCCAATGCTTCACTTCAGGTTTACTGTATCCCTTGGACCTTCTTATAGACGATGAAATACAGAAATTGCCTCCGCATTTAATACAAATAGAACAATGCCGACTTAAGTACAAGAGGACTGACACTCTAACTTTCTCTGATTTGAACCTCTCCTTTGAGTCCAGTTTTAGATTCCGATGCTTCACTTCAGGTTTACTGTATCAATTGGACCTTTGTATTGACGATGAAACACAGAAATTCCATTCGAATTTAATACAAAAGGCACAATGCCGACTTAAGGACAAGAGGACACACACTCTAACTTTCTACGATTTGAACCTCTCCTGTGAGTCCAGTTTTGGATTCCGATGCTTCGCTTCCAGTTTACTGTATCACTTCGACCTTCTTATTGGCGATGAAACACAGATATTGGAACCGAATTTAATACCAAAGGCTCAATGCCGACTGAAGTACAAGAGGACTGACACTCTAACTTTCTATGATTTGAACCTCTCCTGTGAGTCCAGTTGTAGATTCCGATGCTTCACTTCAGGTTTACTGTATCCCTTGGACCTTTATATTGACGATTAAACACAGAAATTGCATCCGAATTTAATACAAATTGCACAATGGCGACTTAAGTACAAGAGGACTGACACTCTAACTTCCTACGATTTGAACCTCTCCTGTGAATATAGTTTTAGATTCTGAAGCTTCACTTCAGGTTTACTGTATCCCTTGGACCTTCTTACTGACGATGGAACACAGAAATTGCATCCGATTTTAATACAAAAGGCACAACGCCAACTTAAGTACAAGAGGACTGACACTCCAAATTTCTATGATATGAGCCACTCCTGTGAGTCCCGTTTTAGATTCCCATGCTTCACTTCAGGTTTACTGTATACCTAGGACTTTCTTATTGACGATGAAACACAGAGATTGCATCCAAATTTAGTACTAACGGCACAATGCAGATCTAAGTACAAGAGGACTGGCACTCTATCTTTCTATGATTTGAACCTCTCCTGTGAGTCCAGTTTTAGATTCCGATGCTTCACTTCAGGTTTACTGTATACCTTGGACCTTCTTATTGACGATGATACACAGAAATTGCATCCGAATTCAATACAAAAGGCACAATTCCGACATAAGTACAAGAGGACTGACACTCTAACTTTCTATGATTGGAACTTCTCCTGTGAGTTCCGTTTCAGATTCCGACGCTTCACTTCAGGTTTACTGTTTGCCTTGGACCAGCTTATTGACGATGAAACACAGAAATTGCATCAGAATTTAATACAAAAGGCACAATGCCAACTTAAGTACAAGAGGACTGGCACTCTAACTTCCTATGATTTGAACCTCTCCTGTGGGTCCCGTTGTAGATTCCGATGCTTCACTTCAGGTATACTGTAATCCTTGGACCTTCTTATTGACGATGAAACACAGAAATTGCATCTGTATTTAATACAAACGGCACAATGCCGACATAAGTACAAAAGGACTGACACTATAACATTCTACGATTCCAATCTCTCCTGTGAGTTCAGTTTTAGATTCCGATGCTTTACTTCAGGTTTACTGTATACCTAGGACCTCCTTATTGACGATGAAACAAAGAAATTACATCCGAATTTAATACAAAAGGCACAATGCCGACTTGAGTACAAGAGGACTAACACTCTAACTTTCTATGATTTGAACCGCTCCTTTGAGTCCAGTTTTAGATTCCGATGCTTCACTTCAGGTTTACTGTATCCCTTAGACCTTCTTATTAAAGATGAAACACAGAAATTGCATCCAAATTGAATACAAAAGGCACATTGCCGACTTAAGTACTAGAGGACTGAAACTCTAACTTTCTATGATTTGAACCTCTCCTGTGAGTCCAGTTTTAGATTCCGATGCTTCACTTCAGGTTTACTGTATCAATTGGATATTCTTATTGACGATAAAACACAGAAATTCCTTCCGAATTTAATACAAAAGGCACAATGCCGACTTAAGTACAAGAGGACTGACACTCTAAGTTTCTATGATTTGAACCATTCCTGTGAGTCCAGTTTTAGATTCCGATGCTTCACTTCAGGTTTACTTTTTCCCTTGGACCAGCTTATTGACGATGAAATACAGATATTGCATCCGAATTAAAACCAAATTGCACAATGCCGACTTAAGTACAAGAGGACTTACACTCTAACTTCCTGTGATTTGAACCTCTGCTGTGAGTCCAGTTTTAGAATCCGATGCTTTACTTCAGGTCTACCGTATCAATTGGACCTTTGTATTGACGGTGAAACACAGAAATTCCATCCGAATTTAATGCAAAAGGCACAGTGCCGACTTAAGTGCAAGAGGACACACACTCTAACTTTCTACGATTTGAACCTCTCCTGTGAGTCCAGTTTAGGATTCCGATGTCTCACTTCAGGTTTAACGTATGCCTTGGACCTTCTTATTGACGATAAAACACAGAAATTGCATCCGAATTTAATACAAAAGGCACAATGCCGACTTAAGTACAGGAGGACTGACACTCTAACTTTCTCTGATTTGAACCTCTCCTTTGAGTCCAGTTTTAGATTCCGATGCTTCACTTCAGGTTTACTGTATCAATTGGACCTTTGTATTGACGATGAAACACAGAAATTCCATTAGAATTTAATACAAAAGGCACAATGCCGACTTAAGGACAAGAGGACACACACTCTAACTTTCTACGATTTGAACCTATCCTGTGAGTCCAGTTTTGGATTCCGATGCTTCGCTTCCAGTTTACTGTATCACTTAGACCTTCTTATTGACGATGAAACACAGATATTGGATCCGAATTTAATACCAAAGGCACAATGCCGACTGAAGTACAAGAGGACTGACACTCTAACTTTCTATGATTTGAACCTCTCCTGTGAGTCCAGTTTTAGATTCCGATGCTTCACTTCAGGTTTACTGTATCCCTTGGACCTTTATATTGACGATTAAACACAGAAATTGCATCCGAATTTAATACAAAATGCACAATGGCGACTTAAGTACAAGAGGACTGACACTCTAACTTCCTACGATTTGAACCTCTCCTGTGAATATAGTTTTAGATTCCGAAGCTTAACTTCAGGTTTACTGTATCCCTTGGACCTTCTTATTGACGATGGAACACAGAAATTGCATCCGATTTTAATACAAAAGGCACAATGCCAACTTAAGTACAAGAGGACTGACACTCCAAATTTCTATGATTTGAGCCACTCCTGTGAGTCCCGTTTTAGATTCCCATGCTTCACTTCAGGTTTACTGCATACCTAGGACTTTCTTATTGACGATGAAACACAGAGATTGCATCCAAATTTAATACTAACGGCACAATGCCGATCTAAGTACAAGAGGACTGACAATCTATCTTTCTATGATTTGAACCTCTCCTGTGAGTCCAGTTTTAGATTCCGATGCTTCACTTCAGGTTTACTGTATACCTTGGACCTTCTTATTGACGATGATACACAGAAATTGCATCCGAATTCAATACAAAAGGCACAATTCCGACTTAAGTACAAGAGGACTGACACTCTAACTTTCTATGATTGGAACTTCTCCTGTGAGTTCCGTTTCAGATTCCGACGCTTCACTTCAGGTTTACTGTAATCCTTGGACCTTCTTATTGACGATGAAACACAGAAATTGCATCTGTATTTAATACAAACGGCACAATGCCGACATAAGTACAAAAGGACTGACACTATCACATTCTACGATTCCAATCTCTCCTGTGAGTTCAGTTTTAGATTCCGATGCTTTACTTCAGGTTTACTGTATACCTAGGACCTCCTTATTGACGATGAAACAAAGAAATTACATCCGAATTTAATACAAAAGGCACAATGCCGACTTGAGTACAAGAGGATTAACACTCTAACTTTCTATGATTTGAACCGCTCCTTTGAGTCCAGTTTTAGATTCCGATGCTTCACTTCAGGTTTACTGTATCCCTTAGACCTTCTTATTAAAGATGAAACACAGAAATTGCATCCGAATTGAATACAAATGGCACATTGCCGACTTAAGTACTAGAGGACTGAAACTCTAACTTTCTATGATTTGAACCTCTCCTGTGAGTCTAGTTTTAGATTCCGATGCTTCACTTCAGGTTTACTGTATCAATTGGATATTCTTTGTGACGATAAAACACAGAAATTCCTTCCGAATTTAATACAAAAGGCACAATGCCGACTTAAGTACAAGAGGACTGACACTCTAAGTTTCTATGATTTGAACCACTCCTGTGAGTCCAGTTTTAGATTCCGATGCTTCACTTCAGGTTTACTTTTTCCCTTGGACCAGCTTATTGACGATGAAATACAGATATTGCATCCGAATTAAAACCAAATTGCACAATGCCGACTTAAGTACAAGAGGACTTACACTCTAACTTTCTATGATTTGAACCTCTGCTGTGAGTCCAGTTTTAGAATCCGATGCTTTACTTCAGGTCTACCGTATCAATTAGACCTTTGTATTGACGGTGAAACACAGAAATTCCATCCGAATTTAATGCAAAAGGCACAGTGCCGACTTAAGTGCAAGAGGACACACACTCTAACTTTCTACGATTTGAACCTCTCCTGTGAGTCCAGTATTGGATTCCGATGCTTCACTTCCAGTTTACTGTATCACTTAGACCTTCTTATTGACGATGAAACACAGAAATTGCATCCGAATTTAATACAAAAGGCACAATGCCGACATAAGTACAAGAGTACTGACACTCTAAGTTTCTATGATTTGAACCACTCCTGTGAGTCCAGTTTTAGATTCCGATGCTTCACTTCAGGTTTACTGTATCAATTGGAGCTTCTTAGTGACGATGAAACACAGAATTTCCATCCGAATTTAATACCAAAGGCACAATGCCGACTTAAGTACAAGAGGACTGACACTCTAACTTTCTATGATTTGAACCTCTCCTGTGAGTCCAGTTTTAGATTCCGATACTTCACTTCAGGTTTACTGTATACCTTGGACCTTCTTATTGACGATTAAACACAGATATTGCATCCGAATTTAATACAAAAGGCACAACGGCGACTTAAGTACAAGAGGACTGACACTCTAACTTTCTATGATTTGATCCTCTCCTGTGAATATAGTTTTAGATTCCGAAGCTTCACTTCAGGTTTACTGTATCCCTTGGACCTTCTTATAGACGATGAAATACAGAAATTGCATCCGTATTTAATACAAAAGGCACAATGCCGACTTAAGTACAAGAGGACTGACACTCTAACTTCGTATGATTTGAACCTCTCCTGTGAATCCAGTTTTAGATTCCGATGCTTCATTTCAGGTTTACTGTATCCCTTGGACCTTCTTATTGACGATGAAACACAGAAATTGCATCCGCATTTAATACAAAAGGCACAATGCCGACTTAAGTACAAGAGGACTGACACTCTATTTTCTATGTTCTGAACCTCTCCTGTGTGTCCAGTTTTAGATTCCGATGCTTCACTTCAGGTTTACTGTATACCTTGGACCTTCTTATTGACGATGGAACACAGAAATTGCATCAGATTTTAATACAAAAGGCACAATGCAGACTTAAGTACAAGAGGACTGACACTCTAACTTTCTATGATTTGAACCACTCCTGTGAGTCCCGTTTTGGATTCCCATGCTTCACTTCAGGTTTACTGTATACCTAGGACTTTCTTATTGACGATGAGACACAGAAATTACATAAGAATTTTATACAAAAGGCACAATGCTGACTTGAGTACAAGAGGACTAATCCTCTAACTTTCTATGACTTGAACCTCACCTGTGAGTCCAGTTTTAGATTCCGATGTTTCACTTCAGGTTTACTGTATGCCTTGGACCTTCCTATTGACGATGAAACACAGAGATTGCATCCCAATTTAATACTAACGGCACAATGCCGACTTAAGTACAAGAGGACTGACAAACTTTCTATGATTTGAACCTCTCATGTGAGTCCAGTTTTGGATTCCGATGCCTCACTTCAGGTTTAACGTATGCCTTGGACCTTCTGATTGACGATAAAGCACAGAAATTGCATCCGAATTTGATACAAAAGGCACAATGCCGACTTAAGTACAAGAGGACCGACACTCTATTTTCTATGTTCTGAACCTATCCTGTGTGTCCAGTTTTAGATTCCGATGCTACACTTCAGGTTTTCTGTATACCTTGGACCTTCTTATTGACGATGATACACAGAAATTGCATCCGAATTCAATACAAAAGGCACAATGCCGACTTAAGTACAAGAGGACAGACACTCTAACTTTCTGTGATTGGAACCTCTCCTGTGAGTTCCGTTTCAGATTCCGACGCTTTACTTCAGGTTTACTGTATACCTAGGACCTCCTTATTGACGATGAAACACAGAAATTACATCCGAATTTAATACAAAAGGCACAATGCCGACTTCAGTACAAGAGGACTAACACTCTAACTTTCTATGATTTAAACCTCTCCTTTGAGTCCAGTTTCAGATTCCGATGCTTCACTTCAGGTTTACTGTATCCGTTGGACCTTCATATTGACGATGATACACAGAAATTGCATCCGAATTTAATACAAAAGGCACAATGCCGACTTAAGTACAAGAGGACTGACAAAATTTCTATGAATTAAACCTCTCCTGTGAGTCCAGTTTTGGATTCCGATGCCTCACTTCAGGTTTAACGTATGCCTTGGACCTTCTTATTGACGGTAAAACACAGAAATTGCATCCGAATTTCATACAAGAGGCACAATGCCGACTTAAGTACAAGAGGATTGACACTCTAACTTTCTGTGATTTGAACCTTTCCTTTGAGTCCAGTTTTAGATTCCGATGCTTCACTTCAAGTTTACTGTATCAATTGGACCTTTGTATTGACGATGAAACACAGAAATTCCATCCGAATTTAATACAAAAGGCACAATGCCGACTTAAGTACAAGAGGACACACACTCTAATTTTCTACGATTTGAACCTCTCCTGTGAGTCCAGTTTTGGATTCCGATGCTTCACTTCCAGTTTACTGTATCACTTAGACCTTCTTATTGACGATGAAACACAGAAATTGAATCCGAATTTAATACGAAAGGCACAATGCCGACTTAAGTACAAGAAGACTGACACTCTAACATTCTATGATTTGAACCTCTCCTATGAGTCAAGTTTTAGATTCCGATGCTTCACTTCAGGTTTACTGTATCCCTTGGACCTTCTTATTTACGATTAAACACAGAAATTGCATCCGAATTTAATACAATAGGCACAATGGCGACTTATGTACAAGAGGACTGACACTCTAACTTTCTATGATTTAAACCTCTCCTGTGAATATAGTTTTAGATTCCGAAGCTTCACTTCAGGTTTACTGTATCCCTTGGACCCTCTTATAGACGATGAAACACAGAAATTGATTCCGCATTTAATACAAAAGGAAAAATGCCGACTTAAGTACAAGAGGATTGACACTCTAACTTTCTATGATTTGAACCTCTCCTGTGGGTCCAGTTTTAGATTCCGATGCTTCACTTCAGGTTTACTGTATACCTGGGACCTTCTTATTGAGGATGAAACACAGAAATTGCATCCGAATTTAATACAAAAGGCACAATGCCGACTTAAGTACAAGAGGTCTGACACTCTAATTTTCTATGATTTGAACCTCTCCTGTGAGTCCAGTTTTAGATTCCGATGCCTCACTTCAGGTTTACTGTATCCCTTGGACCTTCTTATTGACGATGTAAAACAGAAATTGCATCCGAATTTAATACAAAAGGCACAATGCCGACTTAAGTACAAGAGGACTGACACTCTAACTTTCTATGATTTGAACCTCTCCTGTGAATCCAGTTTTAGATTCCGATGCTTCACTTCATGTTTACTGTGTCCCTTGGACCTTCTTATTGACGATGAAACACAGATATTGCATCCGCATTTAATACAAAAGGCACAATGCCGACTTAAGTACAAGAGGACTGACACTCTATTTTCTATGTTCTGAACCTCTCCTGTGTGTCCAGTTTCAGATTCGGTTGCTTCACTTCAGGTTCACTGTATACCTTGGACCTTCTTATTGACGATGGAACACAGAAATTGCATCCGATTTTAATACAAAAGGCACAATGCCGACTTAAGTACAAGAGGACTGACACTCTAACTTTCTATGATTTGAACCTCTCCTGTGAGTCCAGTTTTAGATTCCGATACTTCACTTCAGGTTTACTGTATACCTTGGACCTTCTTATTGACGATTACACACAGATATTGCATCCGAATTTAATACAAAAGGCACAACGGCGACTTAAGTACAAGAGGACTGACACTCTAACTTTCTATGATTTGATCCTCTCCTGTGAATATAGTTTTAGATTCCGAAGCTTCACTTCAGGTTTACTGTATCCCTTGGACCTTCTTATAGACGATGAAATACAGAAATTGCATCCGTATTTAATACAAAAGGCACAATGCCGACTTAAGTACAGGAGGACTGACACTCTAACTTTCTATGATTTGAACCTCTCCTGTGAATCCAGTTTTAGATTCCGATGCTTCATTTCAGGTTTACTGTATCCCTCGGACCTTCTTATTGACGATGAAACACAGAAATTGCATCCGCATTTAATACAAAAGGCACAATGCCGACGTAAGTACAAGAGGACTGACACTCTATTTTCTATGTTCTGAACCTCTCCTGTGTGTCCAGTTTTAGATTCCGATGCTTCACTTCAGGTTTACTGTATACCTTGGACCTTCTTATTGACGATGGAACACAGAAATTGCATCCGATTTTAATACAAAAGGCACAATGCCGACTTAAGTACAAGAGGACTGACACTCTAACTTTCTATGATTTGAACCACTCCTGTGAGTCCCGTTTTGGATTCCCATGCTTCACTTCAGGTTTACTGTATACCTAGGACTTTCTTATTGACGATGAGACACAGAAATTACATAAGAATTTAATACAAAAGGCACAATGCTGACTTGAGTACAAGAGGACTAATCCTCTAACTTTCTATGACTTGAACCTCACCTGTGAGTCCTGTTTTAGATTCCGATGTTTCACTTCAGGTTTACTGTATGCCTTGGACTTTCCTATTGACGATGAAACACAGAGATTGCATCCCAATTTAATACTAACGGCACAATGCCGACTTAAGTACAAGAGGACTGACAAACTTTCTATGATTTGAACCTCTCATGTGAGTCCAGTTTTGGATTCCGATGCCTCACTTCAGGTTAACGTATGCCTTGGACCTTCTTATTGACGATAAAGCACAGAAATTGCATCCGAATTTGATACAAAAGGCACATGCCGACTTAAGTACAAGAGGACCGACACTCTATTTTCTATGTTCTGAACCTCTCCTGTGTGTCCAGTTTTAGATTCCGATGCTACACTTCAGGTTTTCTGTATACCTTGGACCTTCTTATTGACGATGATACACAGAAATTGCATCCGAATTCAATACAAAAGGCACAATGCCGACTTAAGTACAAGAGGACAGACACTCTAACTTTCTGTGATTGGAACCTCTCCTGTGAGTTCCGTTTCAGATTCCGACGGTTTACTTCAGGTTTACTGTATACCTAGGACCTCCTTATTGACGATGAAACACAGAAATTACATCCGAATTTAATACAAAAGGCACAATGCCGACTTCAGTACAAGAGGACTAACACTCTAACTTTCTATGATTTAAACCTCTCCTTTGAGTCCAGTTTCAGATTCCGATGCTTCACTTCAGGTTTACTGTATCCGATGGACCTTCTTATTGACGATGATACACAGAAATTGCATCCGAATTTAATACAAAAGGCACAATGCCGACTTAAGTACAAGAGGACTGACAAACTTTCTATGATTTGAACCTCTCCTGTGAGTCCAGTTTTGGATTCCGATGCCTCACTTCAGGTTTAACGTATGCCTTGGACCTTCTTATTGACTGTAAAACACAGAAATTGCATCCGAATTTCATACAAGAGGCACAATGCCGACTTAAGTACAAGAGGACTGACACTCTAACTTTCTCTGATTTGAACCTTTCCTTTGAGTCCAGTTTTAGATTCCGATGCTTCACTTCAAGTTTACTGTATCAATTGGACCTTTGTATTGACGATGAAACACAGAAATTCCATCCGAATTTAATACAAAAGGCACAATGCCGACTTAAGTACAAGAGGACACACACTCTAATTTTCTACGATTTGAACCTCTCCTGTGAGTCCAGTTTTGGATTCCGATGCTTCACTTCCAGTTTACTGTATCACTTAGACCTTCTTATTGACGATGAAACACAGAAATTGAATCCGAATTTAATACGAAAGGCACAATGCCGACTTAAGTACAAGAGGACTGACACTCTAACTTTCTATGATTTGAACCTCTCCTATGAGTCAAGTTTTAGATTCCGATGCTTCACTTCAGGTTTACTGTATCCCTTGGACCTTCTTATTGACGATTAAACACAGAAATTGCATCCGTATTTAATACAATAGGCACAATGGCGACTTAAGTACAAGAGGACTGACACTCTAACTTTCTATGATTTGAACCTCTCCTGTGAATATAGTTTTAGATTCCGAAGCTTCACTTCAGGTTTACTGTATCCCTTGGACCTTCTTATAGACGATGAAACACAGAAATTGATTCCGCATTTAATACAAAAGGAAAAATGCCGACTTAAGTACAAGAGGATTGACACTCTAACTTTCTATGATTTGAACCTCTCCTGTGGGTCCAGTTTTAGATTCCGATGCTTCACTTCAGGTTTACTGTATACCTGGGACCTTCTTATTGAGGATGAAACACAGAAATTGCATCCGAATTTAATACAAAAGCCACAATGCCGACTTAAGTACAAGAGGACTGACACTCTAACTTTCTATGATTTGAACCTCTCCTGTGAGTCCAGTTTTAGATTCCGATGCCTCACTTCAGGTTTACTGTATCCCTTGAACCTTCTTATTGACGATGTAACACAGAAATTGCATCCGAATTTAATACAAAAGGCACAATGCCGACTTAAGTACAAGAGGACTGACACTCTAACTTTCTATGATTTGAACCTCTCCTGTGAATCCAGTTTTAGATTCCGATGCTTCACTTCATGTTTACTGTGTCCCTTGGACCTTCTTATTGACGATGAAACACAGATATTGCATCCGCATTTAATACAAAGGGCACAATGCCGACTTAAGTACAAGAGGACTGACACACTAACTTTCTATGCTCTGAACCTCTCCTGTGTGTCCAGTTTTAGATTCCGATGGTTCACTTCAGGTTTACTGTATACCTTGGACCATCTTATTGACGATCGAACACAGAAATTGCATCCGACTTTAATACAAAAGGCACAATGCCGACTTAAATACAAGAGGACTGACACTCTAACTTTCTATGATTTGAGCCACTCCTGTGTGTCCCGTTTTGGATTCCCATGCTTCACTTCAGGTTTACTGTATACCTTGGACCTTCTTATTGACGATGAAACACAGAAATTGCATCTGTATTTAATACAAACGGCTCAATGCCGACTTAAGTACAAGAGGACTGACACTATAACATTCTACGATTTCTACCTCTCCTGTGAGTTCAGTTTTATATTCCGATGCTTTACTTCAGGTTTACTGTGTACCTAGGACCTCCTTATTGACGATGAAACACAGAAATTACATCCGAATTTAATACAAAGGGCACAATGCCGACTTGAGTACAAGAGGACTAACACTCTAACTTCTATGATTTGAACCTCTCCTTTGTGTCCAGTTTTAGATTCCGATGCTTCACTTCAGGTTTACTGTATCCCTTGGACCTTCTTATGATACACAGAAATTGCATCCGAAATTAATACAAAAGGCACAATGCCGACTTAAGTATAAGAGGACTGACAAACTTTCTATGATTTGAACCTGTCCTGTGAGTCCAGTTTAGGATTCCGATGTCTCACTTCATTTTTAACGTATGCCTTGGACCTTCTTATTGACGATAAAACACAGAAATTGCATCCGAATTTAATACAAAAGGCACAATGCCGCCTTAAGTACAAGAGGACTGACACTCTAACGTTCTCTGATTTGAACCTCTCCTTTGAGTCCAGTTTTAGATTCCGATGCTTCACTTCAGGTTTACTGTATCAATTGGACCTTTGTATTGATAATGAAACACAGAAATTCCATTCGAATTTAATACAAAAGGCACAATGCCGACTTAAGGACAAGAGGACACACACTCTAACTTTCTACGATTTGAACCTATCCTGTGAGTCCAGTTTTGGATTCCGATGCTTCGCTTCCAGTTTACTGTATCACTTAGACCTTCTTATTGACGATGAAACACAGATATTGGATCCGAATTTAATACCAAAGGCACAATGCCGACTGAAGTACAAGAGGACTGACACTCTAACTTTCTATGATTTGAACCTCTCCTGTAAGTCCAGTTTTAGAATCCGATGCTTTACTTCAGGTCTACCGTATCAATTGGACCTTTGTATTGACGGTGAAACACAGAAATTCCATCCGAATTTAATGCAAAAGGCACAGTGCCGACGTAAGTGCAAGAGGACACGCACTCTAACTTTCTACGATTTGAACCTCTATTGTGAGTCCAGTTTTGGATTCCGATGCTTCACTTCCATTTTACTGTATCACTTAGACCTTCTTATTGACGATGAAACACAGAAATTGCATCAGAATTTAATACAAAAGGCACAATGCCAACTTAAGTACAAGAGGACTGGCACTCTAACTTCCTATGATTTGAACCTCTCCTGTGGGTCCCGTTGTAGATTCCGATGCTTCACTTCAGGTATACTGTAATCCTTGGACCTTCTTATTGACGATGAAACACAGAAATTGCATCTGTATTTAATACAAACGGCACAATGCCGACATAAGTACAAAAGGACTGACACTATAACATTCTACGATTCCAATCTCTCCTGTGAGTTCAGTTTTAGATTCCGATGCTTTACTTCAGGTTTACTGTATACCTAGGACCTCCTTATTGACGAAGAAACAATGAAATTACATCCGAATTTAATACAAAAGGCACAATGCCGACTTGAGTACAAGAGGACTAACACTCTAACTTTCTATGATTTGAACCGCTCCTGTGAGTAACGTTTTGGATTCCCATGCTTCACTTCAGGTTTACTGTATACCTAGGACTTTCTTATTCACGATGAAACACAGAAATTACATCAGAATTTAATGCAAAAGGCACAATGCTGACTTGAGTACAAGAGGACTAACCCTCTAACTTTCTATGACTTGAACCTCACTTGTGAGTCCAGTTTTAGATTCCGCTGCTTCACTTCAGGTTTACTGTATACCTTGGATCTTCTTATTGACGATGAAACACAGAGATTGCATCCCAATTTAATACTAACGGCACAATGCCGACCTAAGTACAAGAGGACTGACACTCTATCTTTCTATGATTTGAACCTCTCCTGTGAGTCAAGTTTTAGATTCCGATGCTTCACTTCAAGGTTACTGTATACCTTGGACCTTCTTATTGACGATGATACACAGAAATTGCATCCGAATTCAATACAAAAGGCACAATGCCGACTTAAGTACAAGAGGACTGACACTCTAACTTTCTATGATTGGAACCTCTCCTGTGAGTTCCGTTTCAGAATCCGACGCTTCACTACAGGTTTACTGTTTGCCTTGGACCAGCTTATTGTCGATGAAACACAGAAATTGCATCAGAATTTAATACAAAAGCACAATGCCAACTTAAGTACAAGAGGACTGGCACTCTAACTTTCTATGATTTGAACCTCTCCTGTGGGTCCCGTTGTAGATTCCGATGCTTCACTTCAGGTTTACTGTAATCCTTGGACCTTCTTATTGACGATGAAACACAGAAATTGCATCTGTATTTAATACAAACGGCACAATGCCGACTTAAGTACAAGAGGACTGACACTATAACATTCTACGATTTCTACCTCTCCTGTGAGTTCAGTTTTATATTCCGATGCTTTACTTCAGGTTTACTGTGTACCTAGGACCTCCTTATTGACGATGAAACACAGAAATTACATCCGAATTTAATACAAAAGGCACAATGCCGACTTGAGTACAAGAGGACTAACACTCTAACTTCTATGATTTGAACCTCTCCTTTGAGTCCAGTTGTAGATTCCGATGCTTCACTTCAGGTTTACTGTATCCCTTGGACCTTCTTATTGACGATGATACACAGAAATTGCATCCGAATTTAATACAAAAGGCACAATGCCGACTTAAGTACAAGAGGACTGACAAACTTTCTATGATTTGAACCTGTCCTGAGAGTCCAGTTTAGGATTCCGATGTCTCACTTCAGGTTTAACGTATGCCTTGGACCTTCTTATTGACGATAAAACACAGAAATTGCATCCGAATTTAATACAAAAGGCACAGTGCCGACTTAAGTACAAGAGGACTGACACTCTAACTTTCTCTGATTTGAACCTCTCCTTCGAGTCCAGTTTTAGATTCCGATGCTTCACTTCAGGTTTACTGTATCAATTGGACCTTTGTATTGATGATGAAACACAGAAATTCCATTCGAATTTAATACAAAAGGCACAATGCCGACTTAAGGACAAGAGGACACACACTCTAACTTTCTACGATTTGAACCTATCCTGTGAGTCCAGTTTTGGATTCCGATGCTTCGCTTCCAGTTTACTGTATCACTTAGACCTTCTCATTGACGATGAAACACAGATATTGGATCCGAATTTAATACCAAAGGCACAATGCCGACTGAAGTACAAGAGGACTGACACTCTAACTTTCTATGATTTGAACCTCTCCTGTAAGTCCAGTTTTAGAATCCGATGCTTTACTTCAGGTCTACCGTATCAATTGGACCTTTGTATTGACGGTGAAACACAGAAATTCCATCCGAATTTAATGCAAAAGGCACAGTGCCGACTTAAGTGCAAGAGGACACACACTCTAACTTTCTACGATTTGAACCTCTCCTGTGAGTCCAGTTTTGGATTCCGATGCTTCACTTCCAGTTTACTGTATCACTTAGACCTTCTTATTGACGATGAAACACAGAAATTGCATCCGAATTTAATACAAAAGGCACAATGCCGACATAAGTACAAGAGGACTGACACTCTAAGTTTCTATGATTTGAACCACTCCTGTGAGTCCAGTTTTAGATTCCGAAGCTTCACTTCAGGTTTACTGTATCAATTGGAGCTTCTTAGTGACGATGAAACACAGAAATTCCATCCGAATTTAATACCAAAGGCACAATGCCGACTTAAGTACAAGAGGACTGACACTCTAACTTTCTATGATTTGAACCTCTCCTGTGAGTCCAGTTTTAGATTCCGATACTTCACTTCAGGTTTACTGTATACCTTGGACCTTCTTATTGACGATTAAACACAGATATTGCATCCGAATTTAATACAAAAGGCACAACGGCGACTTAAGTACAAGAGGACTGACACTCTAACTTTCTATGATTTGATCCTCTCCTGTGAATATAGTTTTAGATTCCGAAGCTTCACTTCAGGTTTACTGTATCCCTTGGACCTTCTTATAGACGATGAAATACAGAAATTGCCTCCGCATTTAATACAAATAGAACAATGCCGACTTAAGTACAAGAGGACTGACACTCTAACTTTCTCTGATTTGAACCTCTCCTTTGAGTCCAGTTTTAGATTCCGATGCTTCACTTCAGGTTTACTGTATCAATTGGACCTTTGTATTGACGATGAAACACAGAAATTCCATTCGAATTTAATACAAAAGGCACAATGCCGACTTAAGGACAAGAGGACACACACTCTAACTTTCTACGATTTGAACCTCTCCTGTGAGTCCAGTTTTGGATTCCGATGCTTCGCTTCCAGTTTACTGTATCACTTCGACCTTCTTATTGGCGATGAAACACAGATATTGGAACTGAATTTAATACCAAAGGCTCAATGCCGACTGAAGTACAAGAGGACTGACACTCTAACTTTCTATGATTTGAACCTCTCCTGTGAGTCCAGTTGTAGATTCCGATGCTTCACTTCAGGTTTACTGTATCCCTTGGACCTTTATATTGACGATTAAACACAGAAATTGCATCCGAATTTAATACAAATTGCACAATGGCGACTTAAGTTCAAGAGGACTGACACTCTAACTTCCTACGATTTGAACCTCTCCTGTGAATATAGTTTTAGATTCTGAAGCTTCACTTCAGGTTTACTGTATCCCTTGGACCTTCTTATTGACGATGGAACACAGAAATTGCATCCGATTTTAATACAAAAGGCACAACGCCAACTTAAGTACAAGAGGACTGACACTCCAAATTTCTATGATTTGAGCCACTCCTGTGAGTCCCGTTTTAGATTCCCATGCTTCACTTCAGGTTTACTGTATACCTAGGACTTTCTTATTGACGATGAAACACAGAGATTGCATCCAAATTTAGTACTAACGGCACAATGCAGATCCAAGTACAAGAGGACTGACACTCTATCTTTCTATGATTTGAACCTCTCCTGTGAGTCCAGTTTTAGATTCCGATGCTTCACTTCAGGTTTACTGTATACCTTGGACCTTCTTATTGACGATGATACACAGAAATTGCATCCGAATTCAATACAAAAGGCACAATTCCGACTTAAGTACAAGAGGACTGACACTCTAACTTTCTATGATTGGAACTTCTCCTGTGAGTTCCGTTTCAGATTCCGACGCTTCACTTCAGGTTTACTGTTTGCCTTGGACCAGCTTATTGACGATGAAACACAGAAATTGCATCAGAATTTAATACAAAAGGCACAATGCCAACTTAAGTACAAGAGGACTGGCACTCTAACTTCCTATGATTTGAACCTGTCCTGTGGGTCCCGTTGTAGATTCCGATGCTTCACTTCAGGTATACTGTAATCCTTGGACCTTCTTATTGACGATGAAACACAGAAATTGCATCTGTATTTAATACAAACGGCACAATGCCGACATAAGTACAAAAGGACTGACACTATAACATTCTACGATTCCAATCTCTCCTGTGAGTTCAGTTTTAGATTCCGATGCTTTACTTCAGGTTTACTGTATACCTAGGACCTCCTTATTGACGATGAAACAAAGAAATTACATCCGAATTTAATACAAAAGGCACAATGCCGACTTGAGTACAAGAGGACTAACACTCTAACTTTCTATGATTTGAACCGCTCCTTTGAGTCCAGTTTTAGATTCCGATGCTTCACTTCAGGTTTACTGTATCCCTTAGACCTTCTTATTAAAGATGAAACACAGAAATTGCATCCGAATTGAATACAAAAGGCACATTGCCGACTTAAGTACTAGAGGACTGAAACTCTAACTTTCTATGATTTGAACCTCTCCTGTGAGTCCAGTTTTAGATTCCGATGCTTCACTTCAGGTTTACTGTATCAATTGGATATTCTTATTGACGATAAAACACAGAAATTCCTTCCGAATTTAATACAAAAGGCACAATGCCGACTTAAGTACAAGAGGACTGACACTCTAAGTTTCTATGATTTGAACCATTCCTGTGAGTCCAGTTTTAGATTCCGATGCTTCACTTCAGGTTTACTTTTTCCCTTGGACCAGCTTATTGACGATGAAATACAGAAATTGCATCCGAATTAAAACCAAATTGCACAATGCCGACTTAAGTACAAGAGGACTTACACTCTAACTTCCTGTGATTTGAACCTCTGCTGTGAGTCCAGTTTTAGAATCCGATGCTTTACTTCAGGTCTACCGTATCAATTGGACCTTTGTATTGACGGTGAAACACAGAAATTCCATCCGAATTTAATGCAAAAGGCACAGTGCCGACTTAAGTGCAAGAGGACACACACTCTAACTTTCTACGATTTGAACCTCTCCTGTGAGTCCAGTTTAGGATTCCGATGTCTCACTTCAGGTTTAACGTATGCCTTGGACCTTCTTATTGACGATAAAACGCAGAAATTGCATCCGAATTTAATACAAAAGGCACAATGCCGACTTAAGTACAGGAGGACTGACACTCTAACTTTCTCTGATTTGAACCTCTCCTTTGAGTCCAGTTTTAGATTCCGATGCTTCACTTCAGGTTTACTGTATCAATTGGACCTTTGTATTGACGATGAAACACAGAAATTCCATTCGAATTTAATACAAAAGGCACAATGCCGACTTAAGGACAAGAGGACACACACTCTAACTTTCTACGATTTGAACCTATCCTGTGAGTCCAGTTTTGGATTCCGATGCTTCGCTTCCAGTTTACTGTATCACTTAGACCTTCTTATTGACGATGAAACACAGATATTGGATCCGAATTTAATACCAAAGGCACAATGCCGACTGAAGTACAAGAGGACTGACACTCTAACTTTCTATGATTTGAACCTCTCCTGTGAGTCCAGTTTTAAATTCCGATGCTTCACTTCAGGTTTACTGTATCCCTTGGACCTTTATATTGACGATTAAACACAGAAATTGCATCCGAATTTAATACAAAATGCACAATGGCGACTTAAGTACAAGAGGACTGACACTCTAACTTCCTACGATTTGAACCTCTCCTGTGAATATAGTTTTAGATTCCGAAGCTTCACTTCAGGTTTACTGTATCCCTTGGACCTTCTTATTGACGATGGAACACAGAAATTGCATCCGATTTTAATACAAAAGGCACAATGCCAACTTAAGTACAAGAGGACTGACACTCCAAATTTCTATGATTTGAGCCACTCCTGTGAGTCCCGTTTTAGATTCCCATGCTTCACTTCAGGTTTACTGCATACCTAGGACTTTCTTATTGACGATGAAACACAGAGATTGCATCCAAATTTAATACTAACGGCACAATGCCGATCTAAGTACAAGAGGACTGACACTCTATCTTTCTATGATTTGAACCTCTCCTGTGAGTCCAGTTTTAGATTCCGATGCTTCACTTCAGGTTTACTGTATACCTTGGACCTTCTTATTGACGATGATACACAGAAATTGCATCCGAATTCAATACAAAAGGCACAATTCCGACTTAAGTACAAGAGGACTGACACTCTAACTTTCTATGATTGGAACTTCTCCTGTGAGTTCCGTTTCAGATTCCGACGCTTCACTTCAGGTTTACTGTAATCCTTGGACCTTCTTATTGACGATGAAACACAGAAATTGCATCTGTATTTAATACAAACGGCACAATGCCGACATAAGTACAAAAGGACTGACACTATCACATTCTACGATTCCAATCTCTCCTGTGAGTTCAGTTTTAGATTCCGATGCTTTACTTCAGGTTTACTGTATACCTAGGACCTCCTTATTGACGATGAAACAAAGAAATTACATCCGATTTTTAATACAAAAGGCACAATGCCGACTTGAGTACAAGAGGATTAACACTCTAACTTTCTATGATTTGAACCGCTCCTTTGAGTCCAGTTTTAGATTCCGATGCTTCACTTCAGGTTTACTGTATCCCTTAGACCTTCTTATTAAAGATGAAACACAGAAATTGCATCCGAATTGAATACAAATGGCACATTGCCGACTTAAGTACTAGAGGACTGAAACTCTAACTTTCTATGATTTGAACCTCTCCTGTGAGTCTAGTTTTAGATTCCGATGCTTCACTTCAGGTTTACTGTATCAATTGGATATTCTTTGTGACGATAAAACACAGAAATTCCTTCCGAATTTAATACAAAAGGCACAATGCCGACTTAAGTACAAGAGGACTGACACTCTAAGTTTCTATGATTTGAACCACTCCTGTGAGTCCAGTTTTAGATTCCGATGCTTCACTTCAGGTTTACTTTTTCCCTTGGACCAGCTTATTGACGATGAAATACAGAAATTGCATCCGAATTAAAACCAAATTGCACAATGCCGACTTAAGTACAAGAGGACTTACACTCTAACTTTCTATGATTTGAACCTCTGCTGTGAGTCCAGTTTTAGAATCCGATGCTTTACTTCAGGTCTACCGTATCAATTAGACCTTTGCATTGACGGTGAAACACAGAAATTCCATCCGAATTTAATGCAAAAGGCACAGTGCCGACTTAAGTGCAAGAGGACACACACTCTAACTTTCTACGATTTGAACCTCTCCTGTGAGTCCAGTTTTGGATTCCGATGCTTCACTTCCAGTTTACTGTATCACTTAGACCTTCTTATTGACGATGAAACACAGAAATTGCATCCGAATTTAATACAAAAGGCACAATGCCGACATAAGTACAAGAGTACTGACACTCTAAGTTTCTATGATTTGAACCACTCCTGTGAGTCCAGTTTTAGATTCCGATGCTTCACTTCAGGTTTACTGTATCAATTGGAGCTTCTTAGTGACGATGAAACACAGAATTTCCATCCGAATTTAATACCAAAGGCACAATGCCGACTTAAGTACAAGAGGACTGACACTCTAACTTTCTATGATTTGAACCTCTCCTGTGAGTCCAGTTTTAGATTCCGATACTTCACTTCAGGTTTACTGTATACCTTGGACCTTCTTATTGACGATTAAACACAGATATTGCATCCGAATTTAATACAAAAGGCACAACGGCGACTTAAGTACAAGAGGACTGACACTCTAACTTTCTATGATTTGATCCTCTCCTGTGAATATAGTTTTAGATTCCGAAGCTTCACTTCAGGTTTACTGTATCCCTTGGACCTTCTTATAGACGATGAAATACAGAAATTGCATCCGTATTTAATACAAAAGGCACAATGCCGACTTAAGTACAAGAGGACTGACACTCTAACTTTCTATGATTTGAACCTCTCCTGTGAATCCAGTTTTAGATTCCGATGCTTCATTTCAGGTTTACTGTATCCCTTGGACCTTCTTATTGACGATGAAACACAGAAATTGCATCCGCATTTAATACAAAAGGCACAATGCCGACTTAAGTACAAGAGGACTGACACTCTATTTTCTATGTTCTGAACCTCTCCTGTGTGTCCAGTTTTAGATTCCGATGCTTCACTTCAGGTTTACTGTATACCTTGGACCTTCTTATTGACGATGGAACACAGAAATTGCATCCGATTTTAATACAAAAGGCACAATGCAGACTTAAGTACAAGAGGACTGACACTCTAACTTTCTATGATTTGAACCACTCCTGTGAGTCCCGTTTTGGATTCCCATGCTTCACTTCAGGTTTACTGTATACCTAGGACTTTCTTATTGACGATGAGACACAGAAATTACATAAGAATTAAATACAAAAGGCACAATGCTGACTTGAGTACAAGAGGACTAATCCTCTAACTTTCTATGACTTGAACCTCACCTGTGAGTCCAGTTTTAGATTCCGATGTTTCACTTCAGGTTTACTGTATGCCTTGGACCTTCCTATTGACGATGAAACACAGAGATTGCATCCCAATTTAATACTAACGGCACAATGCCGACTTAAGTACAAGAGGACTGACAAACTTTCTATGATTTGAACCTCTCATGTGAGTCCAGTTTTGGATTCCGATGCCTCACTTCAGGTTTAACGTATGCCTTGGACCTTCTGATTGACGATAAAGCACAGAAATTGCATCCGAATTTGATACAAAAGGCACAATGCCGACTTAAGTACAGGAGGACCGACACTCTATTTTCTATGTTCTGAACCTCTCCTGTGTGTCCAGTTTTAGATTCCGATGCTACACTTCAGGTTTTCTGTATACCTTGGACCTTCTTATTGACGATGATACACAGAAATTGCATCCGAATTCAATACAAAAGGCACAATGCCGACTTAAGTACAAGAGGACAGACACTCTAACTTTCTGTGATTGGAACCTCTCCTGTGAGTTCCGTTTCAGATTCCGACGCTTTACTTCAGGTTTACTGTATACCTAGGACCTCCTTATTGACGATGAAACACAGAAATTACATCCGAATTTAATACAAAAGGCACAATGCCGACTTCAGTACAAGAGGACTAACACTCTAACTTTCTATGATTTAAACCTCTCCTTTGAGTCCAGTTTCAGATTCCGATGCTTCACTTCAGGTTTACTGTATCCGTTGGACCTTCATATTGACGATGATACACAGAAATTGCATCCGAATTTAATACAAAAGGCACAATGCCGACTTAAGTACAAGAGGACTGACAAAATTTCTATGAATTAAACCTCTCCTGTGAGTCCAGTTTTGGATTCCGATGCTTCACTTCCAGTTTACTGTATCACTTAGACCTTCTTATTGACGATGATACACAGAAATTGAATCCGAATTTATTACGAAAGGCACAATGCCGACTTAAGTACAAGAAGACTGACACTCTAACATTCTATGATTTGAACCTCTCCTATGAGTCAAGTTTTAGATTCCGATGCTTCACTTCAGGTTTACTGTATCCCTTGGACCTTCTTATTTACGATTAAACACAGAAATTGCATCCGAATTTAATACAATAGGCACAATGGCGACTTATGTACAAGAGGACTGACACTCTAACTTTCTATGATTTAAACCTCTCCTGTGAATATAGTTTTAGATTCCGAAGCTTCACTTCAGGTTTACTGTATCCCTTGGACCTTCTTATAGACGATGAAACACAGAAATTGATTCCGCATTTAATACAAAAGGAAAAATGCCGACTTAAGTACAAGAGGATTGACACTCTAACTTTCTATGATTTGAACCTCTCCTGTGGGTCCAGTTTTAGATTCCGATGCTTCACTTCAGGTTTACTGTATACCTGGGACCTTCTTATTGAGGATGAAACACAGAAATTGCATCCGAATTTAATACAAAAGGCACAATGCCGACTTAAGTACAAGAGGTCTGACACTCTAATTTTCTATGATTTGAACCTCTCCTGTGAGTCC
The DNA here is from genome assembly GCF_021461395.2 of Schistocerca americana. Taxonomy (NCBI): domain Eukaryota; kingdom Metazoa; phylum Arthropoda; class Insecta; order Orthoptera; family Acrididae; genus Schistocerca; species Schistocerca americana. Next base: position 72,413,646 of record NC_060121.1, on the reverse strand, counting down.
AGTTTTAGATTCCGATGCCTCACTTCAGGTTTACTGTATCCCTTGGACCTTCTTATTGACGATGTAAAACAGAAATTGCATCCGAATTTAATACAAAAGGCACAATGCCGACTTAAGTACAAGAGGACTGACACTCTAACTTTCTATGATTTGAACCTCTCCTGTGAATCCAGTTTTAGATTCCGATGCTTCACTTCATGTTTACTATGTCCCTTGGACCTTCTTATTGACGATGAATCACAGATATTGCATCCGCATTTAATACAAAAGGCACAATGCCGACTTAAGTACAAGAGGACTGACACTCTATTTTCTATGTTCTGAACCTCTCCTGTGTGTCCAGTTTCAGATTCGGTTGCTTCACTTCAGGTTCACTGTATACCTTGGACCTTCTTATTGACGATGGATCACAGAAATTGCATCCGATTTTAATACAAAAGGCACAATGCCGACTTAAGTACAAGAGGACTGACACTCTAACTTTCTATGATTTGAACCTCTCCTGTGAGTCCAGTTTTAGATTCCGATACTTCACTTCAGGTTTACTGTATACCTTGGACCTTCTTATTGACGATTACACACAGATATTGCATCCGAATTTAATACAAAAGGCACAACGGCGACTTAAGTACAAGAGGACTGACACTCTAACTTTCTATGATTTGATCCTCTCCTGTGAATATAGTTTTAGATTCCGAAGCTTCACTTCAGGTTTACTGTATCCCTTGGACCTTCTTATAGACGATGAAATACAGAAATTGCATCCGTATTTAATACAAAAGGCACAATGCCGACTTAAGTACAGGAGGACTGACACTCTAACTTTCTATGATTTGAACCTCTCCTGTGAATCCAGTTTTAGATTCCGATGCTTCATTTCAGGTTTACTGTATCCCTTGGACCTTCTTATTGACGATGAAACACAGAAATTGCATCCGCATTTAATACAAAAGGCACAATGCCGACGTAAGTACAAGAGGACTGACACTCTATTTTCTATGTTCTGAACCTCTCCTGTGTGTCCAGTTTTAGATTCCGATGCTTCACTTCAGGTTTACTGTATACCTTGGACCTTCTTATTGACGATGGAACACAGAAATTGCATCCGATTTTAATACAAAAGGCACAATGCCGACGTAAGTACAAGAGGACTGACACTCTAACTTTCTATGATTTGAACCACTCCTGTGAGTCCCGTTTTGGATTCCCATGCTTCACTTCAGGTTTACTGTATACCTAGGACTTTCTTATTGACGATGAGACACAGAAATTACATAAGAATTTAATACAAAAGGCACAATGCTGACTTGAGTACAAGAGGACTAATCCTCTAACTTTCTATGACTTGAACCTCACCTGTGAGTCCAGTTTTAGATTCCGATGTTTCACTTCAGGTTTACTGTATGCCTTGGACCTTCCTATTGACGATGAAACACAGAGATTGCATCCCAATTTAATACTAACGGCACAATGCCGACTTAAGTACAAGAGGACTGACAAACTTTCTATGATTTGAACCTCTCATGTGAGTCCAGTCTTGGATTCCGATGCCTCACTTCAGGTTAACGTATGCCTTGGACCTTCTTATTGACGATAAAGCACAGAAATTGCATCCGAATTTGATACAAAAGGCACAATGCCGACTTAAGTACAAGAGGACCGACACTCTATTTTCTATGTTCTGAACCTCTCCTGTGTGTCCAGTTTTAGATTCCGATGCTACACTTCAGGTTTTCTGTATACCTTGGACCTTCTTATTGACGATGATACACAGAAATTGCATCCGAATTCAATACAAAAGGCACAATGCCGACTTAAGTACAAGAGGACAGACACTCTAACTTTCTGTGATTGGAACCTCTCCTGTGAGTTCCGTTTCAGATTCCGACGGTTTACTTCAGGTTTACTGTATACCTAGGACCTCCTTATTGACGATGAAACACAGAAATTACATCCGAATTTAATACAAAAGGCACAATGCCGACTTCAGTACAAGAGGACTAACACTCTAACTTTCTATGATTTAAAACCTCTCCTTTGAGTCCAGTTTCAGATTCCGATGCTTCACTTCAGGTTTACTGTATCCGATGGACCTTCTTATTGACGATGATACACAGAAATTGCATCCGAATTTAATACAAAAGGCACAATGCCGACTTAAGTACAAGAGGACTGACAAACTTTCTATGATTTGAACCTCTCCTGTGAGTCCAGTTTTGGATTCCGATGCCTCACTTCAGGTTTAACGTATGCCTTGGACCTTCTTATTGACGGTAAAACACAGAAATTGCATCCGAATTTCATACAAGAGGCACAATGCCGACTTAAGTACAAGAGGACTGACACTCTAACTTTCTCTGATTTGAACCTTTCCTTTGAGTCCAGTTTTAGATTCCGATGCTTCACTTCAAGTTTACTGTATCAATTGGACCTTTGTATTGACGATGAAACACAGAAATTCCATCCGAATTTAATACAAAAGGCACAATGCCGACTTAAGTACAAGAGGACACACACTCTAATTTTCTACGATTTGAACCTCTCCTGTGAGTCCAGTTTTGGATTCCGATGCTTCACTTCCAGTTTACTGTATCACTTAGACCTTCTTATTGACGATGAAACACAGAAATTGAATCCGAATTTAATACGAAAGGCACAATGCCGACTTAAGTACAAGAGGACTGACACTCTAACTTTCTATGATTTGAACCTCTCCTATGAGTCAAGTTTTAGATTCCGATGCTTCACTTCAGGTTTACTGTATCCCTTGGACCTTCTTATTGACGATTAAACACAGAAATTGCATCCGTATTTAATACAATAGGCACAATGGCGACTTAAGTACAAGAGGACTGACACTCTAACTTTCTATGATTTGAACCTCTCCTGTGAATATAGTTTTAGATTCCGAAGCTTCACTTCAGGTTTACTGTATCCCTTGGACCTTCTTATAGACGATGAAACACAGAAATTGATTCCGCATTTAATAAAAAAGGAAAAATGCCGACTTAAGTACAAGAGGATTGACACTCTAACTTTCTATGATTTGAACCTCTCCTGTGGGTCCAGTTTTAGATTCCGATGCTTCACTTCAGGTTTACTGTATACCTGGGACCTTCTTATTGAGGATGAAACACAGAAATTGCATCCGAATTTAATACAAAAGGCACAATGCCGACTTAAGTACAAGAGGACTGACACTCTAACTTTCTATGATTTGAACCTCTCCTGTGAGTCCAGTTTTAGATTCCGATGCCTCACTTCAGGTTTACTGTATCCCTTGAACCTTCTTATTGACGATGTAACACAGAAATTGCATCCGAATTTAATACAAAAGGCACAATGCCGACTTAAGTACAAGAGGACTGACACTCTAACTTTCTATGATTTGAACCTCTCCTGTGAATCCAGTTTTAGATTCCGATGCTTCACTTCATGTTTACTGTGTCCCTTGGACCTTCTTATTGACGATGAAACACAGATATTGCATCCGCATTTAATACAAAGGGCACAATGCCGACTTAAGTACAAGAGGACTGACACACTATCTTTCTATGTTCTGAACCTCTCCTGTGTGTCCAGTTTTAGATTCCGATGGTTCACTTCAGGTTTACTGTATACCTTGGACCATCTTATTGACGATGGAACACAGAAATTGCATCCGACTTTAATACAAAAGGCACAATGCCGACTTAAATACAAGAGGACTGACACTCTAACTTTCTATGATTTGAGCCACTCCTGTGTGTCCCGTTTTGGATTCCCATGCTTCACTTCAGGTTTACTGTATACCTTGGACCTTCTTATTGACGATGATACACAGAAATTGCATCCGAATTCAATACAAAAGGCACAATGCCGACTTAAGTACAAGAGGACTGACACTCTAACTTTCTATGATTGGAACCTCTCCTGTGAGTTCCGTGTCAGATTCCGACGCTTCCCTTCAGGTTTACTGTTTGCCTTGGACCAGCTTATTGACGATGAAACACAGAAATTGCATCAGAATTTAATACATAAGGCACAATGCCAACTTAAGTACAAGAGGACTGGCACTCTAACTTTCTATGGTTTGAACCTCTCCTGTGGGTCGCGTTGTAGATTCCGATGCTTCACTTCAGGTCTACTGTAATCCTTGGACCTTCTTATTGACGATGAAACACAGAAATTGCATCTGTATTTAATACAAACGGCACAATGCCGACTTAAGTACAAGAGGGCTGACACTATAACATTCTAAGATTTCAACATTTCCTGAGAGGTCAGTTTTAGATTCCGATGCTTTACTTCAGGTATACTGTATACCTAGGACCTCCTTATTGACGATGAAACACAGAAATTACAACCGAATTTAATACAAAAGGCACAATGCAGATTTGAGTACAAGAGGACTAACACTCTAACTTTCTATGATTTGAACCTCTCCTTTAAGTCCAGTTTTATATTCCGATGCTTCACTTCAGGTTTACTGTATCCCTTGGACCTTCTTATTGACGATGATACACAGAAATTGCATCCGAATTTAATACAAAAGGCACAATGCCGACTAAAATACAAGAGGACTGACAAATTTGATATTATTTGAACATCTCCTGTGAGACCAGTTTTGGATTCCGATGCCTCACTTCAGGTTTAACGTATGCCTTGGACCTTCTTATTGACGATAAAACACAGAAATTGCATCCGAATTTGATACAAAAGGCACAATGCCGACTTAATTACAAGCGGACTGACACTCTAACTTTCTGTGATTTGAACCTCTCCTTTGAGTCCAGTTTTTGATTCCGATGCTTCACTTCAGGTTTACTGTATCAATTGGACCTTTGTATTGACGATGAAACACAGAAATTCCATCCGAATTTAATACAAAAGGCACAATGCCGACTTAAGTACAAGAGGACTGACACTCTAACTTTCTATGATTTGAACCTTTCCTGTGAGTCCAGCTTTAGATTCCGATGCTTCACTTCAGGTTTAGTGTATCTCTTAGACCTTCTTATTAAAGATGAAACACAGAAATTCCTTCCGAATTTAATACAAAAGGCACAATGCCGACTTAAGTACAAGAGGACTGAGACTCTAACTTTCTATGATTGGAACCTCTCCTGTGAGTCCAATTTTAGATTCCGATGCTTCACTTCTGGTTTACTGTTTCCCTTCTACCAGCTTATTGACGATGAAACACAGAAATTGCATCCGAATTTAATACAAAAGGCACAATGCCGACTTAAGTACAAGAGGACTGACACTCTTACTTTCTATGATTTGAACCTCTCCTGCGAATCCAGTTTTAGATTCCGATGCTTCACGTGACGTTTACTGTATCCCTTGGACATTCTTATTGACGATGAAACACAGAAATTGCCTCCACATTTAATACAAAAGGAACAATGCCGACTTAAGTACAAGAGGACTGAAACTCTAACTTTCTATGGTTTGAACCCTTCCTGTGAGTCCAGTTTTAGATTCCGATGCTTTACTTCAGGTTTACTGTATACCTTGGATCTTCTTATTGATGATGAAACACAGAAATTGCTTCCGAATTTAATACAAAATGCACAATGCCGACTTAAGTCCAAGAGGACTGACACTCTAACGTTCTATGATTTAAACCTCTCCTGTGAGTCCAGTTTTAGATTCCGTTGCTTCACTTCAGGTATACAGTATCAATTGGACCTACTTATTAACGATGAAACACAGAAATTGCATCCGAATTTAATACAAAAGGCACAATGCCGACTTAAGTACAAGAGGACTGACACTATAACTTTCTAAGATTTGAACCTCTCCTGTGAGTCCAGTTTTAGATTCCGATGCCTCACTTCAGGTTTACTGTACCCCTTGGCCCTTCTTATTGACGATGAAACACAGAAATTGCATCCGAATTTAATACAAAAGGCACAATGAAGACTTAAGTACAAGAGGACTGACACTCTAACTTTCTATGATTTGAACCTCTCCTGTGAATCCAGTTTTAGATTCCGATGCTTCGCTTCAGGTTTTCTGTATCCGTTGGACATTCTTATTGACGATGAAACACAGAAATTGCATCCGCATTTAATACAAAAGGCACAATGCCGACTTAAGTACAAGAGGACTGACACTCTAACTTTCTATGTTCTGAACCTCTCCTGTGGGTCCCGTTGTAGATTCCGATGCTTCACTTCAGGCTTACTGTAATCCTTGGACCTTCTTATTGACGATGAAACACAGAAATTGCATCTGTATTTAATACAAACGGCACAATGCCGACTTAAGTACAAGAGGACTGACACTATAACATTCTACGATTTCAACCTCTCCTGTGAGTTCAGTTTTAGATTCCGTTGCTTTACTTCAGGTTTACTGTATACCTAGGCCTCCTTATTGACGATGAAACACAGAAATTACATCCGAATTTAATAGAAAAGGCACAATGCCGATTGAGTACAAGAGGACTAACACTTTAACTTTCTATGATTTGAACCTCTCCTTTGAGTCCAGTTTTAGATTACGATGCTTCACTTCAGGTTTACTGTATACCTTGGACCTTCTTATTGACGATGAAACACAGAATTTGCTTCCGAATTTAATACAAAATGCACAATGCCGACTTAAGTCCAAGAGGACTGACACTCTAACGTTCTATGATTTAAACCCCTCCTGTGAGTCCAGTCTTAGATTCCGATGCTTCACTTCAGGTATACTGTATCAATTGGACCTACTTATTAACGATGAAACACTGAAATTGCATCCGCATTTAATACAAAAGGCACAATGCCGACTTAAGTACAAGAGGACTGACACTCTAACTTTCGATGATTTGAACCTCTCCAGTGAATCCAGTTTTAGATTCCGATGCTTCACTTCAGGTTTTCTGTATCCCTTGGACCTTCTTATTGACGATGAAACACAGAAATTGCATCCGCATTTAATACAAAAGCCACAATGCCGACTTAAGTACAAGAGGACTGACACTGTAACTTTCTATGTTCTGAACCTCTCCAGTGTGTCCAGTTTTAGATTTCGATGCTTCACTTCAGGGTTACTGTATACCTAGGACTTTCTTATTGACGATGAAACACAGAAATTACATAAGAATTTAATACAAAAGGCACAATGCTGACTTGAGTACAAGAGGACTAACCCTCTAACTTTCTATGACTTGATCCTCACCTGTGAGTCCAGTTTTAGATTCCGATGCTTCACTTCAGGTTTACTGAATAGCTTGGACCTTCTTATTGACGATGAAACACAGAAATTGCATCTGTATTTAATACAAACGGCACAATGCCGACTTAAGTACAAGAGGACTGACACTATAACATTCTACGATTTCAACCTCTCCTGTGAGTTCAGTTTTAGATTCCGATGCTTTACTTCAGGTTTACTGTATACCTAGGACCTCCTTATTGACGATGAAACACAGAAATTACATCCGAATTTAATACAAAAGGAACAATGCCGACTTGAGTAAAAGAGGACTAACACTCTAACCTTCTATGATTTCAACCTCTCCTTTGAGTCCAGTTTTAGATTCCGATGCTTCACTTCAGGTTTACTGTATCAATTGGACGTTTGTATTGACGATGAAACACTGAAATTCCATCCGAATTTAATACAAAAGGCACAATGCCGACTTAAGTACAAGAGGACACACACTCTAACTTTCTACGATTTGAACCTATCCTGTGAGTCCAGTATTGGATTCCGATGCTTCACTTCCAGTTTACTGTATCACTTAGACCTTCTTATTGACGATGAAACACAGAAATTGCATCCAAATTTAATACAAAAGGCACAATGCCGACTTAAGTACAAGAGGACTGATACTCTAAGTTTCTATGATTTGAACAACTCCTGTGAGTCCAGTTTCAGATTCCGATGCTTCACTTCAGGTTTACTGTATCAATTGGAACTTCTTAGTGACGATGAAACACAGAAATTCCATCCGAATTTAATACCAAAGGCACAATGCCGACTTATGTACAAGAGGATTGACACTCTAACTTTCTATGATTTGAACCTCTCCTGTGAGTCCAGTTTTAGATTCCGATGCTTCATTTCAAGTTTACTGTATCCCTCGGCCCTTCTTATTGACGATTAAACACAGAAATTGCATCCGAATTTAATACAAAAGGCACAATGGCGACTTAAGTACAAGAGGACTGACACTCTAACTTTCTATGATTTGACCCTCTCCTGTGAATATAGTTTAAGATTCCGAAGCTTCACTTCGGGTTTACTGTATCCCTTGGACCTTCTTATAGACGATAAAACACAGAAATTGATGCCGCATTTAATACAAAATGAACAATGCCGCCTTAAGTACAAGAGGACTGATACTCTAACTATCTATGATTTGAACCTCTCCTGTGAGTCCAGTTTTAGATTCCGATGCTTCACTTCAGGTTTACTGTATACCTGGGACCCTCTTATTGAGGATGAAACACAGAAATTGCATCCGAATTTAATACAAAAGGCACAATGCCGCCTTAAGGACAAGAGGACTGACACTCTAACTTTCAATGATTTGAACCACTCCTGTGAGTCCCGTTTTGGTTTCCCATGCTTCACTTCAGGTTTACTCTATACCTTGGACCTTCTTATTGACGATGAAACACAGAAATTGCATCCGAATTTAATACAAAAGGCACAATGCCGACTTAAGTACAAGAGGACTGACACTCTAACTTTCTATGATTTGAACCTCTCCTGTGAATATAGTTTAAGATTCCGAAGCTTCACTTCAGGTTTACTGTATACCTTGGACCTTCTAATTGACGATGAAACACAGAGATTGCATCCCATTTTAATACTAACGGCACAATGCCGACCTAAGTACAAGAGGACTGACACACTATCTTTCTATGATTTGAACCTCTCCTTTGAGTCCAGTTTTAGATTCCGACGCTTCACTTCAGGTTTTTTTGTTTGCCTTGGACCAGCTTATTGACGATGAAACACAGAAATTGCATCAGAATTTAATACATAAGGCACAATGCCAACTTAAGTACAAGAGGACTGGCACTCTAACTTTCTATGATTGGAACCTCTCCTGTGAGTTCCGTTTCAGATTCCGACGCTTCACTTCAGGTTTACTGTTTGCCTTGGACCAGTTTATTGACGATGAAACACAAGAATTGCATCAGAATTTAATACATAAGGCACAATGCCAACTTAAGTACAAGAGGACTGGCACTCTAACTTTCTATGATTTGAACCTCTCCTGTGGGTCCCGTTGTAGATTCCGATGCTTCACTTCAGGTCTACTGTAATCCTTGGACCTTCTTATTGACGATGAAACACAGAAATTGCATCTGTATTTAAAACAATAGGCACAATGCCGACCTAAGTACAAGAGGACTGGCACACTAACTTTCTATGATTTGAACCTCTCCTGTGAGTCCAGTTTTAGATTCCGATGCTTCTCTTCAGGTTTACTGTATCAATTGGATATTCTTATTGACGATGAAACACAGAAATCCCTTCCGAATTTAATACAAAAATCACAATACAGACTTAAGTACAAGAGGACTGACTAACTTTCTATGATTTGAACCACTCCTGTGAGTCCAGTTTCAGATTGCGATGCTTCACTTCAGGTTTACTGTATGCCTTGGACCTTCTTACTGACGACGAAGCACAGAAGTTGCATCCGAATTTATTACAAAAGGCACAGTTCCGACTTAAGTAGAAGAGGACTGACACTCTAACTTTCTATGACTTGAACCTCTCCTGTGTGTCCAGTTTTAGATTCCGATGCTTCACTTCAGGTTTACTGTATACCTTGGACCTTCTTATTGACGATGAAACACAGAAATTGCATCCGAGCTTGATACAAAAGGCACAATGCCGACTTAAGTACAAGAGGACTGACACTCTAAATTTCTATGATTTGAACCACTCCTGTGAGTCCAGTTTTAGATTCCGATGCTTCACTTCAGGTTTACTGTATCAATTGGACCTTCTTATTGAGGATGAAACACAGAAATTCCATCCGAATTTAATACCAAAGGCACAATGCCGACTTAAGTACAAGAGTACTGCCACTCTAACTTTCAATGATTTGAACCTCTCCTGTGAGTCCAGTTTTATATTCCGATGCTTCACTTAAGGTTTACTGTATCCCTTGGACCTTCTTATTGACGAGAAAACACAGAAAATGCATCCGAATTTAATGCAAAAGGCACAATGTCGACCTATGTACAGGAGGACAGACACACTAACTTTCTACGATTTGGACCTCTCCTGTGAGTCCAGTTTTGGATTCCGATGCTTCACTTCGAGTTTACTGTATCCCTTAGACCTTCTTATTGACGATGAAACACAGAAATTGCATCCGAAATTACTACAAAATGCACAATGTCGACTTAAGTACAAGAGGACTGAGACTTTAAATTTCTATGATTTGAACCACTCCTCTGAGTCCTGTTTTAGATTCCGATGCTTCACTTCAGGTTTACTGTATCAATTGGACCTTCTTATTGACGATGAAACACAGAAATTGCATCCGAATTTAATACAAAAGGCACAATGCCGACTTAAGTACAAGAGGACTGACACTCTAACTTTCTATGATTTGAACCTCTCCTGTGCATCCAGTTTTAGATTCCGATGCTTCACGTGACGTTTACTGTATCCCTTGGACATTCTTATTGACGATGAAACACAGAAATTGCCTCCGCATCTAATACAAAAGCAACAATGCCGACATAAGTGCATGCGGACTGCCACTCTAACATTCTATGATTTGAACCTCTCCTGTGAGTCCCGTTTTAGATTCCGATGCTTCACTTCATGTTTACTGTATACCTTGGACCATCTTATTGACGATGAAACACAGAAACTACATCTGAATTTAATACAAAAGGCACAATGCCGACGTGAGTACAAGAGGACTAACACTCTATCTTCCTATGATTTGAACCTCTCCTGTGAGTCCAGTTTCGGATTCCGATGCTTCACTTCAGGTTTACTGTATACCTTGGACCTTCTTATTGACGATGATATACAGAACTTGCATCCGAATTCAGTACAAAAGGCACAATGCCGACTGAAGTACATGAGGACTGACACTCAAACTTTCTGTGATTTGAACCTCTCCTGTGAGTCCCGTTTTAGATTCCAATGCTTCACTTCAGGTGTACTGTAACCCTTGAACCTTCTTATTAATGATGAAACACAGAAATTGCATCTGAATTTAATACAAACGGCACAATGCCGACTTAAGTACAAGAGGACTGACGCTCTAACATTCTATGATTTGAACCGCTCCTGTGAGCCCAGTTTAGATTCCGATGCTCTACTTCAGGTTTACTGTATACTTAGGACCTCCTTATTGACGATGAAACACAGAAATTACATCCGAATTTTATACAAAAGGCACAATGCCGACTTGAGTACAAGGGGACTAACACTCTAACATTCTATGATTTGAACCTCTCCTTTGAGTCCAGTTTTAGATTCCGACGCTTCACTTCACGTTTACTGTTTGCCTTGGACCAGCTAATTGACGATGATACACAGAAATTGCATCAGAATTTAATACATAAGGTACAATGCCAACTTAAGTACAAGAGGACTGGCACTCTAACTTTCTATGATTTGAACCTCTCCTGTGAGTCCAGTTTTAGATTCCGATGCTTCTCTTCAGGTTTACTGTATCAATTGGATATTCTTATTGACGATGAAACACAGAAATTCCTTCCGAATTTAATACAAAAGTCACAATACAGACTTAAGTACAAGAGGACTGAGACTCTAACTCTCTGTGATTGGAACCTCTCCTGTGAGTCCAGTTTTAGATTCAGATGCTTCACTTCAGGTTTACTGTTTCCCTTCTACCAGCTTATTGACGATGAAACACAGAAATTGCATCCGAATTAAATACAAAAGGCACAATGCCGACTCAAGTACAAGAGGACTGACACTCTAACTTTCTATGATTTGAACCTCTCCTGTGAATCCAGTTTTAGAATCCGATGCTTCACTTCACTTTTACCGTATCAATTGCACCTTTGTATTGACGATGAAACACAGAAATTCCATCCGAATTTAATGCAAAAGGCACAATGTCGACTTATGTACAGGAGGACAGACACTCTAACTTTCTATGATTTGGACCTCTCCTGTGAGTCCAGTTTTGGATTCCGATGCTTCATTTCGAGTTTACTGTATCCCTTAGACCTTCTAATTGACGATGAAACACAGAAATTGCATCCGAATTCAATACAAAAGGCACAATTTCGACTTAAGTACAAGAGGACTGACACTTTAAATTTCTATGATTTGAACCACTCCTGTGAGTCCTGTTTTAGATTCCGATGCTTCACTTCAGGTTTACTGTATCAATTGGACCTTCTTATTGACGATGAAACACAGAAATTGCATCCGAATTAAATACAAAAGGCACAATGCCGACTTAAGTACAAGAGGACCGACACTCTAACTTTCTATGATCTGAACCTCTCCTGTGCATCCAGTTTTAGATTCCGATGCTTCACGTGACGTTTACTGTATCCCTTGGACATTCTTATTGACGATGAAACACAGAAATTGCCTCCGCATCTAATACAAAAGGAACAATGCCGACATAAGTGCAAGCGGACTGCCACTCTAACATTCTATGATTTGAACCTCTCCTGTGAGTCCCGCTTTAGATTCCGAGGCTTCACTTCAGGTTTACTGTATACCTTGGACATTCTGATTGACGATGAAACACAGAAACTACGTCCGAATTTATTACAAAAGGCACAATGCCGACTTGAGTACAAGAGGACTAACACTCTATCTTTCTATGATTTGAACCTCTCCTTTGAGTCCAGTTTTAGATTACGATGCTTCACTTCTAGTTTACTGTATCCCTTGGACCTTCTTATTGACGATGATACACGGAAATTGCATCCGAATTTAATACAAAAGGCACAATGCCGACTTAAGTACAAGAGGACTGACTAACTTTCTATGATTTGAACCTCTCCTGTGAGTCCAGTTTCAGATTGCGATGCTTCACTTCAGGTTTACTGTATACCTTGGACCTTCTTACTGACGATGAAGCACAGAAGTTGCATCCGAATTTATTACAAAAGGCACAGTTCCGACTTAAGTACAAGAGGACTTACACTCTAACTTTCGATGACTTGAACCTCTCCCGTGTGTCCAGTTTTAGATTCCGATGCTCCACTTCAGGTTTACTGTATACCTTGGACCTTCTTATTGACGATGAAACACAGAAATTGCATCCGAGCTTGATACAAAAGGCACAATGCCGACTTAAGTACAAGAGGACTGACACTCTAAATTTCTATGATTTGAACCACTCCTGTGAGTCCAGTTTAAGATTCCGACGCTTCACTTCAGGTTTACTGTATCAATTGGACCTTCTTATTGACGATGAAACACAGAAATTCCATCCGAATTTAATACCAAAGGCACAACGCCGACTTAAGTACAAGGGTACTGTCACTCTAACTTTCTATGATTTGAACCTCTCCTGTGAGTCCAGTTTTTGATTCCGATTCTTCACTTAAGGTTTACTGTATCCCTTGGATCTTCTTATTGACGAGGAAACACAGAAATTGCCTCCGCATTTAATATAAAAGGAACAATGCCGATTTAAGTACAAGAGGACTGACACTCTATCTTAATATGATTTGAACCACTCCTGTGAGTCCAATTTTAGATTCCGATGCTTCACTTCAGGTTTACTGTATACCTTGGACTTTCTTATTGACGATGATACACAGAAAATGCATTCGAATTCAATACAAAAGGCACAATGCCGACTTAAGTACAAGAGGACTGACAAACTTCCTATGATTTGAACCTCTCCTGTGAGTCCAGTTTCGGATTCCGATGCTTCACTTTAGGTTTAACGTATACCTTGTACCTTCTTATTGACGATGAAACACAGAAATTGCTTCCGAATTTAATACAAAAGTCACAATGCCGACTTAAGTACAAGAGGACTGTCACTCAAACTTTCTGTGATTTGAACCTCGCCTGTGCGTCCAGTTGTAGATTCCAATGCTTCACTTCAGGTTAACTGTATCACTTAGACCTTCTTATTGACGATGAAACACAGAAATTGCATCCGAATTTAATACAAAAGGCACAATGCCGATTTAAGTACAAGAGGACCGACACTCTAACTTTCTATGAATTGAAGCACTCCTGTGAGACCAGTTTTAGATTCCGATGCTTCACTTCAGGTTTACAGTATCAATTGGACCTTCTTATTGACGATGAAACACAGAAATTCTATCCGAATTTAATACAAAAGGCACAATGCCGACTTAAGTACAAGAGGACTGACACTCTAACTTTCTATGATTTGAACCTCTCCTGAGAATCCAGTTTTAGATTCCGATGCTTCACTTCAGGTTTACTGTATCGCTTGGACCTTCTTATTGAGATGAAACACAGAAATTGCATCCGAATTTAATACAAAAGGCACAATGCCGACTTAAGTACAAGAGGACTGACACTCTAACTTTCTATGATTTGAACCCCTCCTTTGAGTCCAATTTTAGATTCCGATGCTTCACTTCAGGTTTACTGTATCCCTTGGACCTTCTTACTGACGATGATACACCGAAATTGCATCTGAATTTAATACAAATGCACAATGCAGACTTAAGTACAAGAGGAGTGACACTCTAACTTTCTATGATTGGAACATCTCCTGTGAGTCCAGTCTTAGATTCCGATGCTTCACTTCAGGTTTACTGTTTGCCTTGGACCAGCTTATTGATGATGAAACACAGAAATAGCATCCGACTTTCATACAAAAGGCACAATGACAACTTAAGGCCAAGGGGACTGACACTCTAATTTTCTACGATTTGAACCACTCCTGTGAGTCCAGTTATAGATTCCGATGCTTCACTTCAGATTTACTGTTTCCCGTTTACCAGCTTATTGACGATGAAGCACAGAAATTGTATCCGAATTGAATACAAATAGCACATTGCCGACTTAAGTACAAGAGGACTGAGACTCTAACTTTCTATGATTGGAACCTCTCCTGTGAGTCCAGTTTTAGATTCCGATGCTTCACTTCAGGTTTACTGTTTCCCTTGGACCAGCTTATTGACGATGAAACACAGAAATTGCATCCAAATTAAATACAAACGGCACAATGCCGAATTAAGTACAACAGGACTGACACTATAACTTTCTATGATTTGAATCTCTCCTGTGAGTCCAGTTTTAGAATCCGATGCTTCACTTCAGCTTTACCGTATCAATTGGACCTTTGTATTGTCGATGAAACACAGAAATTCCATACGAATTTAATGCAAAAGGCACAATGTCGACTAATGTACAAGAGGACAGACACTCTAACTTTCTATGATTTGGACCTCTCCTGTGAGTCCAGTTTTGGATTCCGATGCATCACTTCAAGTTTACTGTATCCCGTAAACCTTCTTATTGACGATGAAACACAGAAATTGCATCCGAATTTAATACAAAAGGCACAATGCCGATTTAAGTACAAGAGGACCGACACTCTAACTTTCTATGATTTGAACCTTTCCTGTGAGTCCAGCTTTAGATTCCGATGCTTCACTTCAGGTTTACTGTATCCCTTAGACCTTCTTGTTGAAGATGAAACATAGAAATTGCATCCGAATTTAATACAAAAGGCACAATGCCGATTTAAGTACAAGAGGACCGACACTCTAACTTTCTATGAATTGACCACTCCTGTGAGACCAGTTTTAGATTCCGATGCTTCACTTCAGGTTTACTGTATCAATTACACCTTCTTATTGACGATGAAACACAGAAATTCCATCCGAATTTAATACAAAAGGCACAATGCCGACTTAAGTACAAGAGGACTGACACTCTAACTTTCTATGATTTGAACCTCTCCTGTGAGTCCAGTTTTAGATACCGATGCTTCACTTCAGGTTTACTGTATCGCTTGCACCTTCTTATTGACGATGAAACACAGAAATTGCATCCGAATTTAATACCAAAGGCACAACGCCGACCTAAGTACAAGGGTACTGTCACTCTAACTTTCTATGATTTGAACCTCTCCTGTGAGTCCAGTTTTAGATTCCGATGCTTCACTTAAGGTTTACTGTATCCCTTGGATCTTCTTATTGACGAGGAAACACAGAAATTGCCTCCGCATTTAATATAAAAGGAACAATGCCGATTTAAGTACAAGAGGACTGACACTCTATCTTCCTATGATTTGAAACTCTCCTGTGAGTCCAGTTTCGGATTCCGATGCTTCACTTCAGGTTTACTGTATCCCTTGGACCTTCTTATTGACGATGATACACAGAACCTGCATCCGAATTCAGTACAAAAGGCACAATGCCGACTTAAGTACAAGAGGACTGACTAAATTTCAATGATTTGAACCTCTCCTGTGAGTCCAGTTTTGGATTCCGATGCTTCACTTCAGGTTTAACGTATACCTTGGACCTTCTTATTTACGATGAAACACAGAAATTGCATCCGAATTTAATACAAAAGGCACAATGCCGACTGAAGTACAAGAGGACTGACACTAAAACTTTCTGTGATTTGAACCTCTCCTGTGAGTCCCGTTTTAGATTCCGATGCTTCACTTCAGGTGTACTGTAACCTTGAACCTTCTTATTAATGATGAAACACAGAAATTGCATCTGAATTTAATACAAACGGCACAATGCCGACTTTAGTACAAGAGGACTGACACTCTAACATTCTATGATTTGAACCTCTCCTGTGAGCCCAGTTTTAGATTCCGATGCTTCACTTCAGGTTTACTGTATACCTTGGACCTTCTTATTGACGATGAAACACAGAAATTACATCCGAATATAATACAAAAGGCACAATGCCGACTTGAGTACAAGAGGACTAACACTCAAACTTGCTATTATTTGAACCTCTCCTTTGAGTCCAGTTTTAGATTTCGATGCTTCACTGCAGAATTACTGTGTCCCTTGGACCAGCTTATTGACGATGAAACACAGAAATTGCATCCGAATTTAAAACAAAAGGCACAATGCCGACTTAAGTACAAGAGGACTGACACTTAAACTTTCTATGATTTGAACCTCTCCTGTGAGTCCAGTTTTAGATTCCGATGCTCCACTTCAGGTTTACCGTATCAATTGGACCGTTGTATTGACGATGAAACACAGAAATTCCATCCGAATTTAATACAAATGTCACAATGCCGACTGAAGTACAAGAGGACTGTCACTCTAACTTTATATGATTTGAACCTCTCCTGTGCGTCCAGTTGTAGATTCCAATGCTTCACTTCAGGTTAACTCTATCACTTAAACCTTCTTATTGACGATGAAACACAGAAATTGCATCCGAATTTAATACAAAAGCACCATGCCGATTTAAGTACAAGAGGACCGACACTCTAACTTTCTATGATTTGAACCTTTCCTGTGAGTCCAGCTTTAGATTCCGATGCTTCACTTCAGGTTTACTGTATCCCTTAGACCTTCTTATTGAAGATGAAACACAGAAATTGCATTCGAATTTAATACAAAAGGCACAATGCCGATTTAAGTACAAGAGGACCGACACTCTAACTTTCTATGAATTGAAGCACTCCTGTGAGACCAGTTTTAGATTCCGATGCTTCACTTCAGGTTTACTGTATCAATTGGACCTTCTTATTGACGATGAAACACAAAAATTCTATCCGAATGTAATACATAAGGCACAATGCCGACTTAAGTACAAGAGGACTGACACTCTAACTTTCTATGATTTGAACCTCTCCTGTGAATCCAGTTTTGGATTCCGATGCTTCACTTCAGGTTTACTGTATCCCTTGGACCTTCTTACTGACGATGAAACACAGAAATTGCATCCGAATTAAATACAAAAGGCACAATGCCGAATTAAGTACAAGAGGACTGACACTCTAACTATCTATGATTTGAATCTCTCCTGTGAGTCCAGTTTTAGAATCCGATGCTTCACCTCAGCTTTACCGTATCAATTGGACCTTTATATTGTCGATGAAACACAGAAATTCCATACGAATTTAATGCAAAAGGCACAATGTCGACTAATGTACAAGAGGACAGACACTCTAACTTTCTATGATTTGGACCTCTCCTGTGAGTCCAGTTTTGGATTCCGATGCTTCACTTCAAGTTTACTGTATCCCGTAGACCTTCTTATTGACGATGAAACACAGAAATTGCATCCGAATTTAATACAAAAGGCACAATGCCGATTTAAGTACAAGAGGACCGACACTCTAACTTTCTATGATTTGAACCTTTCCTGTGAGTCCAGCTTTAGATTCCGTTGCTTCACTTCAGGTTTACTGTATCCCTTAGACCTTCTCGTTGAAGATGAAACACAGAAATTGCATCCGAATTTAATACAAAAGCCACAATTCCGATTTAAGTACAAGAGGACCGACACTCTAACTTTCTATGAATTGACCACTCCTGAGAGACCAGTTTTAGATTCCGATGCTTCACTTCAGGTTTACTGTATCGCTTGCACCTTCTTATTGACGATGAATCACAGAAATTGCATACGAATTTAATACAAAAGGCACAATGCCGACTTAAGTACAAGATGACAGACACTCTAACTTTTTATGATTTGAACCTCTCCTTTGAGTCCAGTTTTAGATTCCGATGCTGCACTTCAGGTTTACTGTATCCCTTGGACCTTCTTACTGACGATGATACACAGAAATTGCATCTGAATTTAATACAAAGGCACAATGCCGACTAAAGTACAAGAGGAGTGACACTCTAACTTTCTATGATTTTAACCTCTCCTGTGAGTCCAGTTTTAGATTCCGATGCTCCACTTCAGGTTTACTGTTTGCCTTGGACCAGGTTATTGACGATGAAACACAGAAATAGCATCCGAATTTAATACAAAAGGCACAATGACGACATAAGTACAAGAGGACTGACACTTTAAATTTCTATGATATGAACCACTCGTGTGAGTCCAGTTTTAGATTCCGATGCTTCACTTCAGGTTTACTGTTTCCCGTGGACCAGCTTATTGACGATGAAGCACAGAAACTGCATCCGAATTGAATACAAAAAGTACATTGCCGTCTTAAGTACAAGAGGACTGAATTTCTAACTTTCTATGATTTGAATCCCTCCTGTGAGTCTAGTTTTAGATTCCGATGCTTCACTTCAGGTGTACTGTATCAATTGGATATTCTTATTGACGATGAAACACAGAATTTCCTTCCGAATTTAATACAAAAGGCACAAAGCCGACTTAAGTACAAGAGGACTGAGACTCTAACTTTCTATGATTGGAACCTCTCCTGTGAGTCCAGTTTTAGATTCCGATGCTTCACTTCAGGTTCACTGTTTCCCTTGGACCAGCTTATTGACGATGAAACACAGATATTGCATCCGAATTAAATACAAAAGGCACAATGCCGACTTAAGTCCAAGAGGACTGACACTCTAACTTTCTATGATTTGAACCTCTCCTGTGAGTCCAGTTTTAGAATCCGATGCTTCACTTCAGGTTTACCGTATCAATTGGACCTTTGTATTGACGATAAAACACAGAAATTCCATCCGAATTTAATGCAAAATTTACAATGGCGACTAATGTACAAGAGGACAGAGACTCTAACTCTCTATGATTTGGACCTCTCCTGTGAGTCCAGTTTTGGATTCCGATGCTTCACTTCAAGTTTACTGTATCCCGTAGACCTTCTTATTAACGATGAAACACAGAAATTGCATCCGAATTTAATACAAAAGGCACAATGCAGACTTAAGTACAAGAGGACTGACACTTTAAATTTCTATGATTTGAACCACTCCTGTGAGTCCAGTTTTAGATTCCGATGCTTCACTTCAGGTTTACTGTAACAATTGGACCTTCTTATTGACGATGATACACGGAAATTGCATCCGAATTTAATACAAAAGGCACAATGCCGACTTAAGTACAAGAGGCCTGACTAACTTTCTATGATTTGAACCTCTCCTGTGAGTCCAGTTTTAGATTGCGATGCTTCACTTCAGGTTTACTGTATACCTTGGGCCTTCTTACTGACGATGAAGCACAGAAGTTGCATCCGAATTTATTACAAAAGGCACAGTTCCGTCTTAAGTCCAAGAAGACGGACACTCTAACTTTCTATGACTTGAACCTCTCCTGTGAGTCCAGTTTTAGATTCCGATGCTTCACTTCAGGTTTACTGTATACCTTGGTCCTTCTTATTGAAGATGAAACACAGAAATTGCATCCGAATTTAATACAAAAGGCACAATGCCGACTTGAGTACAAGAGGAGTGACACTCTAACTTTCTATGATTGGAACCTCTCCTGTGAGTCCAGTTTTAGATTCCGATGCTTCACTTCAGGTTTACTGTATCAATTGGACCTTCTTATTGATGATGGAACACAGAAATTCCATCCGAATTTAATACCAAAGGCACAATGCTGACTTAAGTACAAGAGGACTGACACTCTAACTTTCTATGATTTGAACCTCTCCTGTGAATCCAGTTTTAGATTCCGATGCTTCACTTAAGGTTTACTGTATACCTTGGACTTTCTTATTGACGATGATACACAGAAAATGCATTCGAATTCAATACAAAAGGCACAATGCCGACTTAAGTTCAAGAGGACTGACACTCTATCTTCCTATGATTTGAACCTCTCCTGTGAGTCCAGTTTTAGATTCCGATGCTTCACTTCAGGTTTACTGTATACCTTGGACTTTCTTATTGACGATGATACACAGAAAATGCATTCGAATTCAATACAAAAGGCACAATGCCGACTTAAGTACAAGAGGACTGACAAACTTTCTATGATTTGAACCTCTGCTGTGAGTCCAGTTTCGGATTCCGATGCTTCACTTTAGGTTTAACGTATACCTTGTACCTTCTTATTGACGATGAAACACAGAAATTGCTTCCGAATTTAATACAAAAGGCACAATGCCGACTTAAGTACAAGAGTACTTACACTCAAACTTTCTGTGATATGAACCTCTCCTGTGAGTCCCGTTTTAGATTCCGATGCTTCACTTCAGGTTTACTGTATCGCTTGCACCTTCTTATTGACGATGAAACACAGAAATTGCATCCGAATTTAATACAAAAGGCACAATGCCGATGTAAGTACAAGAGGACCCACACACTAACTTTCTATGAATTGACCACTCCTGTGAGACCAGTTTTAGATTCCGATGCTTCACTTCAGGTATACTGTATCAATTGGACCTTCTTATTGACGATGAAACACAGAAATTCCATCCAAATTTAATACAAAAGGCACAATGCCGACTAAAGTACAAGAGGACTGACACTCTAACTTTCTATGATTTGAACCTCTCCTGTGAGTCCAGTTTTAGATTCCGATGCTTCACTTCGGGTTTACTGTATCGCTTGCACCTTCTTATTGACGATGAAACACAGAAATTGCATCCGAATTCAATACAAAAGGCACAATGCCGATTTAAGTACAAGAGGACCGACACTCTAACTTTCTATGATTTGAACCTTTCCTGTGAGTCCAGCTTTTGATTCCGATGCTTCACTTCAGGTTTACTGCATCCCTTAGACCTTCTTGTTGAAGATGAAACACAGAAATTGCATCCGAATTTAATACAAAAGGCACAATGCCGATTTAAGTACAAGAGGACCGACACTCTAACTTTCTATGATTTGAACCTTTCCTGTGAGTCCAGCTTTTGATTCCGATGCTTCACTTCAGGTTTACTGCATCCCTTAGACCTTCTTGTTGAAGATGAAACACAGAAATTGCATCCGAATTTAATACAAAAGGCACAATGCCGATTTAAGTACAAGAGGACCGACACTCTAACTTTCTATGATGTGAACCTTTCCTGTGAGTCCAGCTTTAGATTCCGATGCTTCACTTCAGGTTTACTGTATCCCTTAGACCTTCTTGTTGAAGATGAAACATAGAAATTGCATCCGAACTTAATACAAAAGGCACAATGCCGATTTAAGTACAAAAGGACCGACACTCTAACTTTCTATGAATTGACCACTCCTGTGAGACCAGTTTTAGATTCCGATGCTTCACTTCAGGTTTACTGTATCCCTTGGACCTTCTTACTGACGATGATACACAGAAATTGCATCTGAATTTAATACAAAGGCACAATGCCCACTTAAGTACAAGAGGAGTGACACACTAACTTTCTATGATTGGAACCTCTCCTGTGAGTCCAGTTTTAGATTCCGATGCTTCACTTCAGGTTTACTGTATCCCTTGGACCTTCTTACTGACGATGATACACCGAAATTGCATCTGAATTTAATACAAAGGCACAATGCCGACTTAAGTACAAGAGGAGTGACACTCTAACTTTCTATGATTGGAACCTCCCTGTGAGTCCAGTTTTATATTCCGATGCTCCACTTCAGGTTTACTGTTTGCCTTGGACCAGCTTATTGACGATGAAGCACAGAAATTGCATCCGAATTGAATACAAAAAGCACATTGCCGACTTAAGTACAAGAGGACTGAATTTCTAACTTTCTATGATTTGAACCTCTCCTGTGAGTCCAGTTTTAGATTCCGATGCTTCACTTCAGGTGTACTGTATCAATTGGATATTCATATTGACGATGAAACACAGAATTTCCTTCCGAATTTAATACAAAAGGCACAAAGCCGACTTAAGTACAAGAGGACTGAGACTCTAACTTTCTATGATTGGAACCTCTCCTGTGAGTCCAGTTTTAGATTCCGATGCTTCACTTCAGGTTTACTGTATCAATTGGACCTTCTAATTGACGATGGATCACAGAAATTCCATCCGAATTTAATACCAAAGGCACAATGCTGACTTAAGTACAAGAGGACTGACACTCTAACTTTCTATGATTTGAACCTCTCCTGTGAATCCAGTTTTAGATTCCGATGCTTCACTTAAGGTTTACTATATCCCTTGGACCTTCATATTGGCGATGAAACACAGAAATTGCCTCCGCATTCAATACAAAAGGAACAATGCCGACTTAAGTACAAGAGGACTGACACTCTATCTTCCTATGATTTGAACCTCTCCTGTGAGTCCAGTTATAGATTCCGATGCTTCACTTCAGGTTTACTGTATACCTTGGACTTTCTTATTGACGATGATACACAGAAAATGCATTCGAATTCAATACAAAAGGCACAATGCCGACTTAAGTACAAGAGGACTGACACTCTATCTTCCTATGATTTGAACCTCTCCTGTGAGTCCAGTTTTAGATTCCGATGCTTCACTTCAGGTTTACTGTATACCTTGGACTTTCTTATTGACGATGATACACAGAAAATGCATTCGAATTCAATACAAAAGGCACAATGCCGACTTAAGTACAAGAGGACTGACAAACTTTCTATGATTTGAACCTCTCCTGTGAGTCCAGTTTCGGATTCCGATGCTTCACTTTAGGTTTAACGTATACCTTGTACCTTCTTATTGACGATGAAACACAGAAATTGCTTCCGAATTTAATACAAAAGGCACAATGCCGACTTAAGTACAAGAGTACTTACACTCAAATTTTCTGTGATTTGAACCTCTCCTGTGAGTCGCGTTTTAGATTCCGATGCTTCACTTCAGGCGTACTGTAATCCTTGGACATTCTTATTAATGATGAAACACAGAAATCGCATCTGAATTTAATACAAACGGCACAATGCCGACTTAAGTACAAGAGGACTGACACTCTAACATTCTATGATTTGAACCTTTCCTGTGAGTCCAGTTTTAGATTCCGATGCTTCACTTCAGGTTTACTGTATCGCTTGCACCTTCTTATTGACGGTGAAACACAGAAATTGCATCCGAATTTAATACAAAACGCACAATGAAGATTTAAGTACAAGCGGACATACATTCTAACTTTCTATGATTTGAACCTCTCCTTTGAGTCCAGTTTTAGATTCCGATGCTTCACTTCAGGTTTACTGTATCCCTTGGACCTTCTTACTGACGATGATACACAGAAATTGCATCTGAATTTAATACAAAGGCACAATGCCCACTTAAGTACAAGAGGAGTGACACTCTAACTTTCTATAATTGGAACCTCTCCTGTGAGTCCAGTTTTAGATTCCGATGCTCCACTTCAGGTTTACTGTTTGCCTTGGACCAGGTTATTGACGATGAAACACAGAAAGAGCATCCGAATTTAATACAAAAGGCACAATGACGACTTAAGTACAAGAGGACTGACACTTTAAATTTCTATGATTTGAACCACTCGTGTGAGTCCAGTTTTAGATTCCGATGCTTCACTTCAGGTTTACTGTTTCCCGTGGACCAGCTTATTGACGATGAAGCACAGAAATTGCATCCGAATTGAATACAAAAAGCACATTGCCGACTTAAGTACAAGAGGACTGAATTTCTAACTTTCTATGATTTGAACCTCTCCTGTGAGTCCAGTTTAAGATTCCGATGCTTCACTTCAGGTGTACTGTATCAATTGGATATTCTTATTGACGATGAAACACAGAATTTCCTTCCGAATTTAATACAAATGGCACAAAGCCATCTTAAGTACAAGAGGACTGAGACTCTAACTTTCTATGATATGAACCTCTCCTGTGAGTCCACTTTTAGAATCCGATGCTTCACTTCAGGTTTACCGTATCAATTGGACCTTTGTATTGACGATAAAACACAGAAATTCCATCCGAATTTAATGCAAAAAGCACAATGTCGCATAATGTACAAGAGGACAGACACTCTAACTTTCTATGATTTGGACCTCTCCTGTGAGTCCAGTCTTGGATTCCGATGCTTCACTTCAAGTTTACTGTATCCCGTAGACCTTCTTATTAACGATGAAACACAGAAATTGCATCCGAATTTAATACAAAAGGCACAATGCCGACTTAAGTTCAAGAGGACTGACACTCTATCTTCCTATGATTTGAACCTCTCCTGTGAGTCCAGTTTTAGATTCCGATGCTTCACTTCAGGTTTACTGTATACCTTGGACTTTCTTATTGACGATGATACACAGAAAATGCATTCGAATTCAATACAAAAGGCACAATGCCGACTTAAGTACAAGAGGACTGACAAACTTTCTATGATTTGAACCTCTGCTGTGAGTCCAGTTTCGGATTCCGATGCTTCACTTTAGGTTTAACGTATACCTTGTACCTTCTTATTGACGATGAAACACAGAAATTGCTTCCGAATTTAATACAAAAGGCACAATGCCGACTTAAGTACAAGAGTACTTACACTCAAACTTTCTGTGATTTGAACCTCTCCTGTGAGTCCCGTTTTAGATTCCGATGCTTCACTTCAGGCGTACTGTAATCCTTGGACATTCTTATTAATGATGAAACACAGAAATTGCATCTGAATTTAATACAAACGGCACAATGCCGACTTAAGTACAAGAGGACTGACACGCTAACATTCTATGATTTGAACCTCTCCTGCGAGTCCAGTTTTAGATTCCGATGCTTCACTTCAGGTTTACTGTATCGCTTGCACCTTCTTATTGACGATGAAACACAGGAATTGCATCCGAATTTAATACAAAAGGCACAATGCCGACTTAAGTACAAGAGAACAGACACTCTAACTTTCTATGATTTGAACCTCTCCTTTGAGTCCAGTTTTAGATTCCGATGCTTCACTTCAGGTTTACTGTATCCCTTGGACCTTCTTACTGACGATGATACACAGAAATTGCATCCGAATTTAATACAAAAGGCACAATGCCGACTTAAGTACAAGAGGCCTGACTAACTTTCTATGATTTGAACCTCTCCTGTGAGTCCAGTTTTAGATTGCGATGCTTCACTTCAGGTTTACTGTATACCTTGGACCTTCTTACTGACGATGAAGCACAGAAGTTGCATCCGAATTTATTACAAAAGGCACAGTTCCGTCTTAAGTCCAAGAAGACGGACACTCTAACTTTCTATGACTTGAACCTCTCCTGTGAGTCCAGTTTTAGATTCCGATGCTTCACTTCAGGTTTACTGTATACCTTGGTCCTTCTTATTGAAGATGAAACACAGAAATTGCATCCGAATTTAATACAAAAGGCACAATGCCGACTTGAGTACAAGAGGAGTGACACTCTAACTTTCTATGATTGGAACCTCTCCTGTGAGTCCAGTTTTAGATTCCGATGCTTCACTTCAGGTTTACTGTATCAATTGGACCTTCTTATTGATGATGGAACACAGAAATTCCATCCGAATTTAATACCAAAGGCACAATGCTGACTTAAGTACAAGAGGACTGACACTCTAACTTTCTATGATTTGAACCTCTCCTGTGAATCCAGTTTTAGATTCCGATGCTTCACTTAAGGTTTACTGTATACCTTGGACTTTCTTATTGACGATGATACACAGAAAATGCATTCGAATTCAATACAAAAGGCACAATGCCGACTTAAGTTCAAGAGGACTGACACTCTATCTTCCTATGATTTGAACCTCTCCTGTGAGTCCAGTTTTAGATTCCGATGCTTCACTTCAGGTTTACTGTATACCTTGGACTTTCTTATTGACGATGATACACAGAAAATGCATTCGAATTCAATACAAAAGGCACAATGCCGACTTAAGTACAAGAGGACTGACAAACTTTCTATGATTTGAACCTCTGCTGTGAGTCCAGTTTCGGATTCCGATGCTTCACTTTAGGTTTAACGTATACCTTGTACCTTCTTATTGACGATGAAACACAGAAATTGCTTCCGAATTTAATACAAAAGGCACAATGCCGACTTAAGTACAAGAGTACTTACACTCAAACTTTCTGTGATTTGAACCTCTCCTGTGAGTCCCGTTTTAGATTCCGATGCTTCACTTCAGGCGTACTGTAATCCTTGGACATTCTTATTAATGATGAAACACAGAAATTGCATCTGAATTTAATACAAACGGCACAATGCCGACTTA
This sequence comes from Schistocerca americana, assembly GCF_021461395.2. Classification (NCBI taxonomy): domain Eukaryota; kingdom Metazoa; phylum Arthropoda; class Insecta; order Orthoptera; family Acrididae; genus Schistocerca; species Schistocerca americana. The sequence goes on along the minus strand of NC_060121.1, from coordinate 72,386,754 downwards.
AGTACAAGAGGACTGACACGCTAACATTCTATGATTTGAACCTCTCCTGCGAGTCCAGTTTTAGATTCCGATGCTTCACTTCAGGTTTACTGTATCGCTTGCACCTTCTTATTGACGATGAAACACAGAAATTGCATCCGAATTTAATACAAAAGGCACAATGCCGACTTAAGTACAAGAGAACAGACACTCTAACTTTCTATGATTTGAACCTCTCCTTTGAGTCCAGTTTTAGATTCCGATGCTTCACTTCAGGTTTACTGTATCCCTTGGACCTTCTTACTGACGATGATACACAGAAATTGCATCTGAATTTAATACAAAGGCACAATGCCGACTTAAGTACAAGAGGAGTGACACTCTAACTTTCTATGATTGGAACCTTTCCTGTGAGTCCAGCTTTAGATTCCGATGCTTCACTTCAGGTTTACTGTATCCCTTAGACCTTCTTGTTGAAGATGAAACACAGAAATTGCATCCGAATTTAATACAAAAGGCACAATGCCGATGTAAGTACAAGAGGACCCACACACTAACTTTCTATGAATTGACCACTCCTGTGAGACCAGTTTTAGATTCCGATGCTTCACTTCAGGTATACTGTATCAATTGGACCTTCCTATTGACGATGAAACACAGAAATTCCATCCAAATTTAATACAAAAGGCACAATGCCGACTAAAGTACAAGAGGACTGACACTCTAACTTTCTATGATTTGAACCTCTCCTGTGAGTCCAGTTTTAGATTCCGATGCTTCACTTCGGGTTTACTGTATCGCTTGCACCTTCTTATTGACGATGAAACACAGAAATTGCATCCGAATTCAATACAAAAGGCACAATGCCGATTGAAGTACAAGAGGACCGACACTCTAACTTTCTATGATTTGAACCTTTCCTGTGAGTCCAGATTTAGATTCCGATGCTTCACTTCAGGTTTACTGTATCCCTTAGACCTTCTTGTTGAAGATGAAACACAGAAATTTTATCCGAATTTAATACAAAAGGCACAATGCCGATTTAAGTACAAGAGGACTGACACTCCAACTTTCTATGATTTGAACCTTTCCTGTGAGTCCAGCTTTAGATTCCGATGCTTCATTTCAGGTTTACTGTATCCCTTAGACCTTCTTGTTGAAGATGAAACACAGAAATTGCATCCGAATTTAATACAAAAGGCACAATGCCGATTTAAGTACAAGAGGACCGACACTCTAACTTTCTATGATTTGAACCTTTCCTGTGAGTCCAGCTTTTGATTCCGATGCTTCACTTCAGGTTTACTGCATCCCTTAGACCTTCTTGTTGAAGATGAAACACAGAAATTGCATCCGAATTTAATACAAAAGGCACAATGCCGATTTAAGTACAAGAGGACCGACACTCTAACTTTCTATGATGTGAACCTTTCCTGTGAGTCCAGCTTTAGATTCCGATGCTTCACTTCAGGTTTACTGTATCCCTTAGACCTTCTTGTTGAAGATGAAACATAGAAATTGCATCCGAACTTAATACAAAAGGCACAATGCCGATTTAAGTACAAAAGGACCGACACTCTAACTTTCTATGAATTGACCACTCCTGTGAGACCAGTTTTAGATTCCGATGCTTCACTTCAGGTTTACTGTATCCCTTGGACCTTCTTACTGACGATGATACACAGAAATTGCATCTGAATTTAATACAAAGGCACAATGCCCACTTAAGTACAAGAGGAGTGACACACTAACTTTCTATGATTGGAACCTCTCCTGTGAGTCCAGTTTTAGATTCCGATGCTTCACTTCAGGTTTACTGTATCCCTTGGACCTTCTTACTGACGATGATACACCGAAATTGCATCTGAATTTAATACAAAGGCACAATGCCGACTTAAGTACAAGAGGAGTGACACTCTAACTTTCTATGATTGGAACCTCCCTGTGAGTCCAGTTTTATATTCCGATGCTCCACTTCAGGTTTACTGTTTGCCTTGGACCAGCTTATTGACGATGAAGCACAGAAATTGCATCCGAATTGAATACAAAAAGCACATTGCCGACTTAAGTACAAGAGGACTGAATTTCTAACTTTCTATGATTTGAACCTCTCCTGTGAGTCCAGTTTTAGATTCCGATGCTTCACTTCAGGTGTACTGTATCAATTGGATATTCATATTGACGATGAAACACAGAATTTCCTTCCGAATTTAATACAAAAGGCACAAAGCCGACTTAAGTACAAGAGGACTGAGACTCTAACTTTCTATGATTGGAACCTCTCCTGTGAGTCCAGTTTTAGATTCCGATGCTTCACTTCAGGTTTACTGTATCAATTGGACCTTCTAATTGACGATGGAACACAGAAATTCCATCCGAATTTAATACCAAAGGCACAATGCTGACTTAAGTACAAGAGGACTGACACTCTAACTTTCTATGATTTGAACCTCTCCTGTGAATCCAGTTTTAGATTCCGATGCTTCACTTAAGGTTTACTATATCCCTTGGACCTTCATATTGGCGATGAAACACAGAAATTGCCTCCGCATTTAATACAAAAGGAACAATGCCGACTTAAGTACAAGAGGACTGACACTCTATCTTCCTATGATTTGAACCTCTCCTGTGAGTCCAGTTATAGATTCCGATGCTTCACTTCAGGTTTACTGTATACCTTGGACTTTCTTATTGACGATGATACACAGAAAATGCATTCGAATTCAATACAAAAGGCACAATGCCGACTTAAGTACAAGAGGACTGACACTCTATCTTCCTATGATTTGAACCTCTCCTGTGAGTCCCGTTTTAGATTCCGATGCTTCACTTCAGGTTTACTGTATACCTTGGACTTTCTTATTGACGATGATACACAGAAAATGCATTCGAATTCAATACAAAAGGCACAATGCCGACTTAAGTACAAGAGGACTGACAAACTTTCTATGATTTGAACCTCTCCTGTGAGTCCAGTTTCGGATTCCGATGCTTCACTTTAGGTTTAACGTATACCTTGTACCTTCTTATTGACGATGAAACACAGAAATTGCTTCCGAATTTAATACAAAAGGCACAATGCCGACTTAAGTACAAGAGTACTTACACTCAAATTTTCTGTGATTTGAACCTCTCCTGTGAGTCGCGTTTTAGATTCCGATGCTTCACTTCAGGCGTACTGTAATCCTTGGACATTCTTATTAATGATGAAACACAGAAATCGCATCTGAATTTAATACAAACGGCACAATGCCGACTTAAGTACAAGAGGACTGACACTCTAACATTCTATGATTTGAACCTTTCCTGTGAGTCCAGTTTTAGATTCCGATGCTTCACTTCAGGTTTACTGTATCGCTTGCACCTTCTTATTGACGGTGAAACACAGAAATTGCATCCGAATTTAATACAAAACGCACAATGAAGATTTAAGTACAAGCGGACATACATTCTAACTTTCTATGATTTGAACCTCTCCTTTGAGTCCAGTTTTAGATTCCGATGCTTCACTTCAGGTTTACTGTATCCCTTGGACCTTCTTACTGACGATGATACACAGAAATTGCATCTGAATTTAATACAAAGGCACAATGCCCACTTAAGTACAAGAGGAGTGACACTCTAACTTTCTATAATTGGAACCTCTCCTGTGAGTCCAGTTTTAGATTCCGATGCTCCACTTCAGGTTTACTGTTTGCCTTGGACCAGGTTATTGACGATGAAACACAGAAAGAGCATCCGAATTTAATACAAAAGGCACAATGACGACTTAAGTACAAGAGGACTGACACTTTAAATTTCTATGATTTGAACCACTCGTGTGAGTCCAGTTTTAGATTCCGATGCTTCACTTCAGGTTTACTGTTTCCCGTGGACCAGCTTATTGACGATGAAGCACAGAAATTGCATCCGAATTGAATACAAAAAGCACATTGCCGACTTAAGTACAAGAGGACTGAATTTCTAACTTTCTATGATTTGAACCTCTCCTGTGAGTCCAGTTTAAGATTCCGATGCTTCACTTCAGGTGTACTGTATCAATTGGATATTCTTATTGACGATGAAACACAGAATTTCCTTCCGAATTTAATACAAATGGCACAAAGCCATCTTAAGTACAAGAGGACTGAGACTCTAACTTTCTATGATTGGAACCTCTCCTGTGAGTCCAGTTTTAGATTCCGATGCTTCACTTCAGGTTTACTGTTTCCCTTGGACCAGCTTATTGACGATGAAACACAGAAATTACATCCGAATGAAATACAAAAGGCACAATGCCGACTTAAGTACAAGAGGACTGACACTCTAACTTTCTATGATATGAACCTCTCCTGTGAGTCCACTTTTAGAATCCGATGCTTCACTTCAGGTTTACCGTATCAATTGGACCTTTGTATTGACGATAAAACACAGAAATTCCATCCGAATTTAATGCAAAAAGCACAATGTCGCATAATGTACAAGAGGACAGACACTCTAACTTTCTATGATTTGGACCTCTCCTGTGAGTCCAGTCTTGGATTCCGATGCTTCACTTCAAGTTTACTGTATCCCGTAGACCTTCTTATTAACGATGAAACACAGAAATTGCATCCGAATTTAATACAAAAGGCACAATGCAGACTTAAGTACAAGAGGACCGACAAACTTTCTATGATTTGAACCTCTCCTGTGAGTCCAGTTTCGGATTCCGATGCTTCACTTTAGGTTTAACGTATACCTTGTACCTTCTTATTGACGATGAAACACAGAAATTGCTTCCGAATTTAATACAAAAGGCACAATGCCGACTTAAGTACAAGACTACTTACACTCAAACTTTCTGTGATTTGAACCTCTCCTGTGAGTCCCGTTTTAGATTCCGATGCTTCACTTCAGGCGTACTGTAATCCTTGGACATTCTTATTAATGATGAAACACAGAAATTGCATCTGAATTTAATACAAACGGCACAATGCCGACTTAAGTACAAGAGGACTGACACTCTAACATTCTATGATTTGAACCTCTCCTGTGAGCCCAGTTTTAGATTCCGATGCTTCACTTCAGTTTTACTGTATACCTTGGACCTTCTTATTGACGATGATGCACAGAAATTACATCCGAATTTAGCACAAAAGGCTCAATGCCGACTTGAGTACAAGAGCACTAACACTCTAACTTGCTATTATTTGAACCTCTCCTTTGATTCCAGTTTTAGATTCCGATGCTTCACTTCAGGTCTACTGTATGCCTTGGACCTTCTTATTGACGATGATACACAGAAATTGCATCCGAATTTAATACAAAAGGCACAATGCCGACTTAAGTACGAGAGGACTGACTAACTTTCTATGATTTGAACCTATCCTGTGAGTCCAGTTTTGGATTCCGATGCTTCACTTCAGGTTTTACGTATGCCTTGGACCATTTTATTGACGATAAAACGCAGAAATTGCATCAGAATTTAATACAAAAGGCACAATGCCGACTTAAGTACAAGAGGACTGACACTCTAACTTTCTAGAATTGGAACCTCTCCTGTGAGTCCAGTTTTAGATTCCGATGCTTCACTGCAGGTTTACTGTGTCCCTTGGACCAGCTTATTGACGATGAAACACAGAAATTGCATCCGAATTTAATACAAAAGGCACACTGCCGACTTAAGTACAAGAGGACTGACACTCTAACTTTCTATGATTTGAACCTCTCCGGTGAGTCCAAATTTAGATTCCGATGCTTCACTTCCGGTTTGCCGTATCAATTGGACCGTTGTATTGACGATGAAACACAGAAATTGCATCCGAATTTAATACAAAAGGCACAATGCCGACGTATGTACAAGAGGACTTACACTCTAACTTTCTATGATTTGAACCTCTCCTGTGCGTCCTGTTTTGGATTCCAATGCTTCACTTCAGGTTAACTGTATCCCTTTGACCTTCTTATTGACGATGAAACACAAAAATTGCATCCGAATTTAATACAAAAGGCACAATGCCGACTTAAGTACAAGAGGACTGACGCTCTAACTTTCTATGATTTGAACCTCTCCTGTGAGTCCAGTTTTAGATTCTGAAGCTTCACTTGAGGTTTACTGTATGCCTTGGACCTTCTTAATGACGATGAAACACAGAAATTGCATCCGAATTTAATACAAAAGGCACAATGCCGACTTAAGTACTAGAGGACTTACACTCTAACTTTCTATGATTTGAACCTCTCCTGTGAGTCCAGTTTTAGATTACGATGCTTCACTTCAGGTTTACTGTATCCCTTGGACCTTCTTATTGACGATGAAACACAGAAATTGCATCCGAATTTAATACAAAAGGCACAATGCCGACTTAAGTACAAGAGGACTGGCACTCTAACCTTCTCTGATTTGAACCTCTCCTGTGAATCCAGTTTTAGATTCCGATGCTTCACTTCAGGTTTACTGTATACCTTGGACCTTCTTATTGACGATGAAACACAGAAACTACATCTGAATTTAATACATTAGGCACAATGCCGACTTGAGTACAAGAGGACTAACACTCTATCTTTCTATGATTTGAACCTCTCCTTTGAGTCCAGTTATAGATTCCGATGCTTCACTACAGGTTTAACGTATCCCTTGGCCCTTCTTTGTGACGATGATACACGGAAATTGGATTAGAATTTAATACAAAAGGCACAATGCCGACTTAAGTACAAGAGGACTGACTAACTTCCTATGATTTGAACCTCTCCTGTGGGTCCAGTTTTAGATTGCGATGCTTCACTTCAGGTTTACTGTATACCTTGTACCTTCTTACTGACGATGAAGCACAGAAGTTGCATCCGAATTTATTACAAAAGGCACAGTTCCGACTTAAGTACAAGAAGACGGACACTCTAACTTTCTATGACTTGAACCTCTCCTGTGAGTCCAGTTTTAGATTCCGATGCTTCACTTCAGGTTTACTGTATACCTTGGTCCTTCTTATAGACGATGAAACACAGAAATTGCATCCGAATTTAATACAAAAGGCACAATGCCGACTTAAGTACAAGAGGACTGACACTCTAAATTTCTATGATTTGAACCACTCCTGTGAGTCCAGTTTTAGATTCCGATGCTTCACTTCAGGTTTACTGTATCAATTGGACCTTCTTATTGACGATGGAACACAGAAATTCCATCCGAATTTAATACCAAAGGCACAATGCTGACTTAAGTACAAGAGGACTGACACTCTAACTTTCTATGATTTGAACCTCTAATGTGAGTCCAGTTTTAGATTCCGATGCTTCACTTCAGGTTTACTGAATCCCTTGGACCATCTTGTTGACGATGAAACACAGTAATTGCAACCGAATTTAATACAAAAGGCACAATGCCGACTTAAGTACAAGAGGACTGACACTCTATCTTCCTATGATTTGAACCTCTCCTGTGAGTCCAGTTTTAGATTCCGATGTTTCACTTCAGGTTTACTGTATACCTTGGACTTTCTTATTGACGATGAAACACAGAAAATGCATTCGAATTCAATACAAAAGGCACAATGCCGACTTAAGTACAAGAGGACCGACAAACTTTCTATGATTTGAACCTCTCCTGAGAGTCCAGTTTCGGATTCCGATGCTTCACTTTAGGTTTAACGTATACCTTGTACCTTCTTATTGACGATGAATCACAGAAATTGCTTCCGAATTTAATACAAAAGGCACAATGCCGACTTAAGTACAAGAGTACTTACACTCAAACTTTCTGTGATTTGAACCTCTCCTGTGAGTCCCGTTTTAGATTCCGATGCTTCACTTCAGGCGTACTGTAATCCTTGGACATTCTTATTAATGATGAAACACAGAAATTGCATCTGAATTTAATACAAACGGCACAATGCCGACTTAAGTACAAGAGGACTGACACACTAACATTCTATGATTTGAACCTCTCCTGTGAGCCCAGTTTTAGATTCCGATGCTTCACTTCAGGTTTACTGTATACCTTGGACCTTCTTATTGACGATGATGCACAGAAATTACATCCGAATTTAGCACAAAAGGCTCAATGCCGACTTGAGTACAAGAGCACTAACACTCTAACTTGCTATTATTTGAACCTCTCCTTTGATTCCAGTTTTAGATTCCGATGCTTCACTTCAGGTCTACTGTATGCCTTGGACCTTCTTATTGACGATGATACACAGAAATTGCATCCGAATTTAATACAAAAGGCACAATGCCGACTTAAGTACAAGAGGACTGACTAACTTTCTATGATTTGAACCTATCCTGTGAGTCCAGTTTTGGATTCCGATGCTTCACTTCAGGTTTTACGTATGCCTTGGACCATTTTATTGACGATAAAACGCAGAAATTGCATCAGAATTTAATACAAAAGGCACAATGCCGACTTAAGTACAAGAGGACTGACACTCAAACTTTCTAGAATTGGAACCTCTCCTGTGAGTCCAGTTTTAGATTCCGATGCTTCACTGCAGGTTTACTGTGTCCCTTGGACCAGCTTATTGACGATGAAACACAGAAAATGCATCCGAATTTAATACAAAAGGCACACTGCCGACTTAAGTACAAGAGGACTGACACTCTAACTTTCTATGATTTGAACCTCTCCGGTGAGTCCAAATTTAGATTCCGATGCTTCACTTCCGGTTTGCCGTATCAATTGGACCGTTGTATTGACGATGAAACACAGAAATTGCATCCGAATTTAATACAAAAGGCACAATGCCGACGTAAGTACAAGAGGACTTACACTCTAACTTTCTATGATTTGAACCTCTCCTGTGCGTCCTGTTTTAGATTCCAATGCTTCACTTCAGGTTAACTGTATCCCTTAGACCTTCTTATTGACGATGAAACACAAAAATTGCATCCGAATTTAATACAAAAGGCACAATGCCGACTTAAGTACAAGAGGACTGACGCTCTAACTTTCTATGATTTGAACCTCTCCTGTGAGTCCAGTTTTTGATTCTGAAGCTTCACTTGAGGTTTACTGTATGCCTTGGACCTTCTTAATGACGATGAAACACAGAAATTGCATCCGAATTTAATACAAAAGGCACAATGCCGACTTAAGTACTAGAGGACTGACACTCTAACTTTCTATGATTTGAACCTCTCCTGTGAATCCAGTTTTAGATTCCGATGCCTCACTTCAGGTTTACTGTATCTATTGGCCCTTGTCATTGACGATAAAACACAGAAATTGCATCTGCATTTAATACAAAAGGCACAATGCCGACTTAAGTACATGAGGACTGACACTTTAATTTTTTATGATTTGAACCTCTCCTGTGAGTCCAGTTTTAGATTCCGATGCTTCACTTCAGGTATACTGTATACCTTATACTATCTTATTGACGATGAAACTCAGAAATTGCATCCGAATTTAATACAAAATGCACAATGCCGACTTAAGTACAAGAGGACTGACACTCTAACTTTCTATGATTTGAACCACTTCTGTGAGTCCCGTTTTGGATTCCCATGCATCACTTCAGGTTTACTGTATACCTTGGACCTTCTTGTTGACGAAGAAACACAGAAATTACATCCGAATTTAATACAAAAGGCACAATGACGACTTGAGTACAAAAGGACCAACCCTCTAACTTTCTATGATTTGAACCTCTCCTTTGAGTCCAGTTTTAGATTCCGAACCTTCACTTCAGGTTTACTGTATCCCTTGGACCTTCTTATTGACGATGATACACAGAAATTGCATACGAATTTAATACAAAACGCACAATGCCGACTTAAGTACTAGAGGACTGACTAACTTTCTATGATTTGAACCTGTCGTGTGAGTCCAGTTTTGTATCCCGATGCTTCACTTCAGGTTTACTGTTTCCCTTGGACCAGCTTATTGACGATGAAATATTGAAATTGCATCCGAATTAAATACAAAATGCACAATGCCGACTTAAGTACAAGAGGACTGACACTCTAACTTTCTATGATTTGAACCTCTCCTGTGAGTCCAGTTTTAGAATCCGATGCTTCACTTCAGGTTTACCGTATCAATTGGACCTTTGTATTGACGATGAAACCCAGAAATTCCATCCGAATTTAATGCAAAAGACACAATGCCGACTTAAGTACAAGAGGACACACACTCTAACTTTCTATGATTTGAACCTCTCCGGTGAGTCCAGTTTTGGATTCCGATGCTTCACTTCAAGTTTACTGTATCCCTTAGACCTTCTTATTGACGATGAAACACAGAAATTGCATCCGAATTTAATACGAAAGGCACAATGATGACTTAAGTACAAGAGGACTGACACTCAAATTTTCTGTGATTTGAACCTCTCCTGTGAGTCCCGTTTTAGATTCCGATGCTTCACTTCAGGTTTACTGTAATCCTTGGACCTTCTTATTGATGATGAAACACAAAAATTACAATTGCATTTAATACAAACGGCACAATGCCGACTTAAGTACAAGAGGACTGACACTCTAACATTCTATGATTTGAACCTCTCCTGTGAGACCAGTTTTAGATTCCGATGCTTCACTTCAGGTTTACTGTATAGCTTGGACCTTCTTATTGACGATGAAACACAGAAATTACATCCGAATTTAATACAAAAGGCACAATGCCGACTTGAGTACAAGAGGACTAACACTCTAACTTGCTATTATTTGAACCTCTCCTTTGAGTCCAGTTTTAGATTCCGATGCTTCCCTTCAGGTTTACTGTATGCCTTGGACCTTCTTATTGACGATGATACACAGAAATTGCATCCGAATTTAATACAAAAGGCACAATGCCGACTTAAGTACAAGAGGACTGACTGACTTTCTATGATTTGAACCTCTCCTGTTAGTCCAGTTTTGGATTCCGATGCTTCACTTCAGGTTTAACGTATGCCTTGGACCTTCTTGTTGACGATAAAACGCAGAAATTGCATCAGAATATAATACAAAAGGCACAATGCCGACTTAAGTACAAGAGGACTGACACTCTAACTTACTATGATTGGAACCTCTCCTGTGAGTCCAGTTTTAGATTCCGATGCTTCACTGCAGGTTTACTGTGTCCCTTGGACCAGCTTATTGACGATGAAACACAGAAATTGCATCCCAATTTAATACAAAAGGCAAAATGCCGACTTAAGTACAAGAGGAATGACACTCTAACTGTCTATGATTTGAACCTCTCCTGTGAGTCCAGTTTTAGATTCCGATGCTTCACTTAAGGTTTACTGCATCCCTTGGACCTTCTATTGACGATGAAACACAGAAATTTCTTCCGCATTTAATACAAAAGGAACAATGCCGACTTAAGTACAAGAGGACTGACACTCTATCTTCCTAAGATTTGAACCTCTCCTGTGAGTCCAGTTTTAGATTCCGATGCCTCACTTCAGGTTTACTGTATACCTTGGACCTTCTTATTGACGATGAAACACAGAAATTGCATCCGAATTTAATACAAAAGGCACTATGCCGACTTAAGTACAAGAGGACTGACACTCAAACTTTCTGTGATTTGAACCTCTCCTGTGTGTCCCGTTTTAGATTACGATGCTTCACTTCAGGTGTACTGTAATCCTTGGACCTTCCTTTTAATGATGAAACACAGAAATTGCATCTGAATTTAATACAAACGGCACAATGCCGACTTAAGTATAACAGGACTGACACTCTAACATTCTACGATTTGAACCTCCCCTGTGAGCCCAGTTTTAGATTCTGATGCTTCACTTCAGGTTTTCTGTATCCCTTTGCCCTTGTCATTGATGATGAAACACAGAAATTGCATCTGCATTTTATACAAAAGGCACAATGCCGACTTAAGTACAAGAGGACTGACACTCTAACATTCTATGATTTGAAACTCTCCTGTGAGCCCATTTTAAGATTCCGATGCTTCACTTCAGGTTTACTGTATACCTTGGACCTTCTTATTGACGATGAAGCACAGAAATTACATCCGAAATTAATACAAAAGGCACAATGGCGACTTGAGTACAAGAGGACTAACACTCTAACTTGCTATTATTTTAACCTCTCCTTTGAGTCCAGTTTCAGATTCCGATGCTTCACTTCAGGTTTACTGTATGCGTTGGACCTTCTTAATGACGATGATACACAGAAATTGCATACGATTTGAATACAAAAGGCACAATGACGACTTAAGTACAAGAGGACTGACTAATTTTCTATGATTTGAACCTCTCCTGTAAGTCCAGTTTTGGATTCCGATGCTTCACTTCAGGTTTAACGTATGCCTTGGACCTTCTTATTGACGATAAAACGCATAAATTGCATCAGAATTTAATACAAAAGGCACAATGCCGACTTAAGTAAAAGAGGACTGACACTCTAACTTTCTATGATTGGAACCTCTCCTGTGAGTCCAGTTTTAGATTCCGATACTTCACTGCATGTTTACTGTGTCCCTTCGGCCAGCTTATTGACGATGAAACACAGTAATTGCATCCGAATTTAAAACAAAAATGCACAATGCCGACTTAAGTACAAGAGGACTGACACTCTAACTTTCTATGATTTGAACCTCTCCGGTGAGTCCAGTTTTAGATTCCGATGCTTCACTTCCGGTTTACCGTATCAATTGGACCGTTGTATTGACGATGAAACACAGAAATTCCATCCGAATTTAATACAAAAAGCACAATGCCGACTTAAGTACAAGAGGGCTGACACTCTAACTTTCTATGATTTGAACCTCTCCTGTGCGTCCAGTTTAGATTCCAATGCTTCACTTCAGGTTAACTGTATCCCGTAGACCTTCTTATTGACGATGAAACAAAAATATTGCATCCGAATTTAATACAAAAGGCACAATGCCGACATAAGTACAAGAGGACTGACGCTCTAACGTTCTATGATTCGAACCTCTCCTATGAGTCCAGTTTTAGATTCTGAAGCTTCACTTCAGGTTTACTGTATGCCTTGGACCTTCTTAATGACAATGAAACTCAGAAATTGCATCCGAATCAAATTCAAAAGGCACAGTGCCGACTTATGTACTAGAGGACTGACACTCTATCTTTCTATGATTTGAACCTCTCCTGTGATCCAGTTTTAGATTCCGATGCTTCACTTCAGGTTTTCTGTATACCTTGGTCCTTCTTATAGACGATGAAACACAGAAATTGCATCCGAATTTAATACAAAAGGCACAATGCCGACTTAAGTACAAGAGGACTGACACTCTAAATTTCTATGATTTGAACCACTCCTGTGAGTCCAGTTTTAGATTCCGATGCTTCACTGCGGGTTTACTGTGTCCCTTGGATCAGCTTATTGACGATGAAACACAGAAATTGCATCCGAATTTAATACAAAAGGCACAATGCCGACGTAAGTACAAGAGGACTGACACTCTAACTTTCTATCGTTTGAACCTCTCCGGTGAGTCCAGTTTTAGATTCCGATGCTTCACTTCCGGTTTGCCGTATCAATTGGACCGTTGTATTGACGATGAAACACAGAAATTGCATCCGAATTTAATACAAACGGCACAATGCCGACTTAAGTACAAGAGGACTGACACTCTAACATTCTATGATTTGAACCTCTCCTGTGAGTCCAGTTTTAGATTCCGATGCTTCACCTCAGGTAAACTGTCTCCCTTAGACCTTCTTATTGACGATGAAACACAAAAATTGCATCCGAATTTAATACAAAAGTCACAATGCCGACTTAAGTACAAGAGGACTGACGCTCTAACTTTCTATGATTTGAACCTCTCCTGTGAGTCCAGTTTTAGATTCTTAAGCTTCACTTGAGGTTTACTGTATGCCTTGTACCTTCTTAATGACGATGAAACACCGAAATTGCATCCGAATCAAATTCAAAATGCACAATGCCGACTTAAGTAAAAGAGGACTGACACTCTAACTTTCTATGATTTGAACCTCTCCTGTGAGTCCAGTTTTAGAATCCGATGCTTCACTTTAGGTTTACCGTATCAATTGGACCTTTGTATTGACGATGAAACCCAGAAATTCCATCCGAATTTAATTTAAAAGGCACAATGCCGACTTAAGTACAAGAGGACACACACTCTAACTTTCTATGATTTGAACCTCCCCTCTGAGTCCAGTTTCGGATTCCGATGCTTCACTTCAAGTTTACTGTATCCCTTAGACCTTCTTATTGACGATGAAACACAGAAATTGCATCCGAATTGAATACAAAAGGCACAATGATGACTTAAGTACAAGAGGACTGACACTCAAATTTTCTGTGATTTGAACCTCTCCTGTGAGTCCAGTTTTAGATTCCGATGCTTCACCTCAGGTTTACTGTATACCTTGGACCTTCTTATTGAGGATGAAACACAGTAATTACATCCGAATTTAATACAAAAAGCACAATGCCGACTTGAGTACAAGAGGACTAACACTCTAACTTGCTATTATTTGAACCTCTCCTTTGAGTCCAGTTTTAGATTCCGATGCTTCACTTCAGGTTTACTGTATGCCTTGCACCTTCTTATTGACGATGATACACAGAAATTGCATCCGAATTTAATACAAAAGGCACAATGCCGACTTAAGTACAAGAGGACTGACTAACTTTCTATGATTTGAACCTCTCCTGTGAGTCCAGTTTTGGATTCCGATGCTTCACTTCAGGTTTAACGTATGCCTTGGACCTTCTTATTGACGATAAAACGCATTAATTGCATCAGAATTTAATACAAAAGGCACAATGCCGGCTTAAGTAAAAGAGGACTGACACTCTAACTTTCTATGATTGGAGCCTCTCCTGTGAGTCCAGTTTTAGATTCCGATACTTCACTGCATGTTTACTGTGTCCCTTCGGCCAGCTTATTGACGATGAAACACAGTAATTGCATCCGAATTTAATACAAAAATGCACAATGCCGACTTAAGTACAAGAGGACTGACACTCTAACTTTCTATGATTTGAACCTCTCCTGTGCGTCCAGTTTAGATTCCAATGCTCACTTCAGGTTAACTGTATCCCGTAGACACTCTTATTGACGATGAAACAAAAAAATTGCATCCGAATTTAATACAAAAGGCACAATGCCGACACAAGTACAAGAGGACTGACGCTCTAACTTTCTATGATTCGAACCTCTCCTATGAGTCCAGTTTTAGATTCTGAAGCTTCACTTCAGGTTTACTGTATGCCTTGGACCTTCTTAATGACAATGAAACTCAGAAATTGCATCCGAATCAAATTCAAAAGGCACAGTGCCGACTTAAGTACTAGAGGACTGACACTCTAACTTTATATGATTTGAACCTCTCCTGTGATCCAGTTTTAGTTTCCGATGCTTCACTTCAGGTTTACTGTATACCTTGGTCCTTCTTATAGACGATGAAACACAGAAATTGCATCCGAATTTAATACAAAAGGCACAATGCCGACTTAAGTACAAGAGGACTGACACTCTAAATTTCTATGATTTGAACCACTCCTGTGAGTCCAGTTTTAGATTCCGATGCTTCACTGCAGGTTTACTGTGTCCCTTGGACCAGCTTATTGACGATGAAACACAGAAATTGCATCCGAATTTAATACAAACGGCACAATGCCGACTTAAGTACAAGAGGACTGACACTCTAACATTCTATGATTTGAACCTCTCCTGTGAGTCCAGTTTTAGATTCCGATGCTTCACCTCAGGTAAACTGTATCCCTTAGACCTTCTTATTGACGATGAAACACAAAAATTGCATCCGAATTTAATACAAAAGGCACAATGCCGACTTAAGTACAAGAGGACTGACGCTCTAACTTTCTATGATTTGAACCTCTCCTGTGAGTGCAGTTTTAGATTCTGAAGCTTCACTTGAGGTTTACTGTATGCCTTGTACCTTCTTAATGACGATGAAACACAGAAATTGCATCCGAATCAAATTCAAAATGCACAATGCCGACTTAAGTACAAGAGGACTGACACTCTAACTTTCTATGATTTGAACCTCTCCTGTGAGTCCAGTTTTAGAATCCGATGCTTCACTTCAGGTTTACCGTATCAATTGGACCTTTGTATTGACGATGAAACCCAAAAATTCCATCCGAATTTAATGCAAAAGGCACAATGGCGACTTAAGTACAAGAGGACACACCCTCTAACTTTCTATGAGTTGAACCTCTCCTGTGAGTCCAGTTTTGGATTCCGATGCTTCACTTCAGGTTTACTGTATACCTTGGACCTTCTTATTGACGATGAAGCACAGAAATTACATCCGAATTTAATACAAAAGGCACAATGGCGACTTGAGTACAAGAGGACTAACACTCTAACTAGCTATTATTTGAACCTCTCCTTTGAGTCCAGTTTCAGATTCCGATGCTTCACCTCAGGTTTACTGTATGCCTTGGACCTTCTTATTGACGATGATACACAGAAATTGCATGCGATTTTAATACAAAAGGCACAATGCCGACTTAAGTACAAGAGGACTGACTAATTTTCTATGATTTGAACCTCTCCTGTGAGTCCAGTTTAGGATTCCGATGCTTCACTTCAGGTTTAACTTATGCCTTGGACCTTCTTATTGACGATAAAACGCATAAATTGCATCAGAATTTAATACAAGAGGCACAATGCCGACTTAAGTAAAAGAGGACTGACACTCTAACTTTCTATGATTGGAACCCCTCCTGTGAGTCCAGTTTTAGATTCCGATACTTCACTGCATGCTTACTGTGTCCCTTCGGCCAGCTTATTGACGATGAAACACAGTAATTGCATCCGAATTTAATACAAAAATGCACAATGCCGACTTTAGTACAAGAGGACTGACACTCTAACTTTCTATGATTTGAACCTCTCCGGTGAGTCCAGTTTTAGATTCCGATGCTTCACTTCCGGTTTACCGTATTAATTGGACCGTTGTATTGACGATGAAACACAGAAATTCCATCCGAATTTAATACAAAAGGCACAATGCCGATTTAAGTACAAGAGGACTGACACTCTAACTTTCTATGATTTGAACCTCTCCTGTGCGTCCAGTTTAGATTCCAATGCTTCACTTCAGGTTAACTGTATCCCGTAGACCTTCTTATTGACGATGAAACAAAAAAATTGCATCCGAATTTAATACAAAAGGTACAATGCCGACATAAGTACAAGAGGACTCACGATCTAACATTCTATGATTCGATCCTCAACTATGAGTCCAGTTTCAGATTCTGAAGCTACACTTCAGGTTAACTGTATCCCGTAGACCTTCTAATTGACGATGAAACAAAAAAATTGCATCCGAATTTAATACAAAAGGCACAATGCCGACATAAGTACAAGAGGACTGACACTCTAACTTTCTATGATTTGAACCTCTCCTGTGATCCAGTTTTAGATTCCGATGCTTCACTTCAGGTTTACTGTATACCTTGGTCCTTCTTATAGACGATGAAACACAGAAATTGCATCCGAATTTAATACAAAAGGCACAATGCCGACTTAAGTACAAGAGGACTGACACTCTAAATTTCTATGATTTGAACCACTCCTGTGAGTCCAGTTTTAGATTCCGATGCTTCACTTCAGGTTTACTGTATCAATTGGACCTTCTTATTGACGATGGAACACAGAAATTCCATCCGAATTTAATACCAAAGGCACAATGCTGACTTAAGTACAAGAGGACTGACACTCTAACTTTCCATGGTTTGAACCTCTAATGTGAGTCCAGTTTTAGATTCCGATGCTTCACTTCAGGTTTACTGAATCCCTTGGACCATCTTGTTGACGATGAAACACAGTAATTGCAACCGAATTTAAAACAAAAGGCACAATGCCGACTTAAGTACAAGAGGACTGACACTCTAACTCTCTATGATTTGATCCTCTCCTGTGAATCCAGTATTAGATTCCGATGCTTCACTTAAGGTTTACTGTATCCCTTGGACCTTCATATTGACGATGAAACACAGAAATTGCCTCCGCATTTAATACAAAAGGAACAATGCCGACTTAAGTACAAGAGGACTGACACTCTATCTTCCTATGATTTGAACCTCTCCTGTGAGTCCAGTTTTAGATTCCGATTCTTCACTTTAGGTTTACTGTATACCTTGGACTTTCTTATTGACGATGATACACAGAAAATGCATTCGAATTCAATACAAAAGGCACAATGCCGACTTAAGTACAAGAGTACTTACACTCAAACTTTCTGTGATTGGAACCTCTCCTGTGAGTCCCGTTTTAGATTCCGATGCTTCACTTCAGGCGTACTGTAATCCTTGGACATTCTTATTAATGATGAAACACAGAAATTGCATCTGAACTTAATACAAACGGCACAATGCCTACTGAAGTAGAAGAGGACTGACACTCTAACAATCTATGATTTGAACCTCCCCTGTGAGCCCAGTTTTAGATTACGATGCTTCACTTCAGGTTTACTGTATACCTTGGACCTTCTTATTGACGATGAAGCACAGAAATTACATCCGAATTTAATACAAAAGGCTCAATGCCGACTTGAGTACAAGAGGACTAACACTCTAACTTGCTATTATTTGAACCTCTCCTTTGATTCCAGTTTTAGATTCCGATGCTTCACTTCAGGTCTACTGTATGCCTTGGACCTTCTTATTGACGATGATACACAGAAATTGCATCCGAATTTAATACAAAAGGCACAATGCCGACTTAAGTACAAGAGGACTGACTAACTTTCTATGATTTGAACCTCTCCTGTGAGTCCAGTTTTGGATTCCGATGCTTCACTTCAGGTTTAACGTATGCCTTGGACCTTCTTATTGACGATAAAACGCAGAAATTGCATCAGAATTTAATACAAAAGGCACAATACCGACTTAAGTACAAGAGGACTGACACTCTAACTTTCTAGAATTGGAATCTCTCCTGTGAGTCCAGTTTTAGATTCCGATGCTTCACTGCAGGTTTACTGTGTCCCTTGGACCAGCTTATTGACGATGAAACACAGAAATTGCATCCGAATTTAATACAAAAGGCACAATGCCGACTTCTACATCTACATCTACATTGATACTCCGCAAGCCACCCAACGGTGTGTGGCGGAGGGCACTTTACGTGCCACTGTCATTACCTCCCTCTCCTGTTCCAGTCGCGTATGGTTCGCGGGAAGAACGACTGTCTGAAAGCCTCCGTGCGCGCTCTAATCTCTCTAATTTTACATTCGTGATCTCCTCGGGAAGTATAAGTAGGGGGAAGCAATATATTCGATACCTCATCCAGAAACGCACCCACTCGAAACCTGGCGAGCAAGCTACACCGCGATGCAGAGCGCCTCTCTTGCAGAGTCTGCCACTTGAGTTTATTAAACATCTCCGTAACGTTATCACGGTTACCAAATAACCCAGTGACGAAACGCGCCGCTCTTCTTTGGATCTTCTCTATCTCTTCCGTCAACCCGACCTGGTACGGATCCCACACTGATGAGCAATACTCAAGTATAGGTCGAACGAGTGTTTTGTAAGCCACCTCCTTTGTTGATGGACTACATTTTCTAAGCACTCTCCCAATGAATCTCAACCTGGTACCCGCCTTACCAACAATTAGTTTTATATGATCATTCCACTTGAAATCGTTCCGTACGCATACTCCCAGATATTTTACAGAAGTAACTGCTACCAGTGTTTGTTCCGCTATCATATAATCATACAATAAAGGATCCTTCTTTCTATGTATTCGCAATACATTACATTTGTCTATGTTAAGGGTCAGTTGCCACTCCCTGCACCAAGTGCCTATCCGCTGCAGATCTTCCTGTATTTCGCTACAATTTTCTAATGCAGCAACTTCTCTGTATACTACAGCATCATCCGCGAAAAGCCGCATGGAACTTCCGACACTATCTACTAAGTCATTTATATATATTGTGAAAAGCAATGGTCCCATAACACTCCCCTGTGGCACGCCAGAGGTTACTTTAACGTCTGTAGATGTCTCTCCATTGATAACAACATGCTGTGTTCTGTTTGCTAAAAACTCTTCAATCCAGCCACACAGCTGGTCTGATATTCCGTAGGCTCTTACTTTGTTTATCAGGCGACAGTGCGGAACTGTATCGAACGCCTTCCGGAAGTCAAGAAAAATAGCATCTACCTGGGAGCCTGTATCTAATATTTTCTGGGTCTCATGAACAAATAAGGCGAGTTGGGTCTCACACGATCGCTGTTTCCGGAATCCATGTTGATTCCTACATAGTAGATTCTGGGTTTCCAGAAATGACATGATACGTGAGCAAAAAACATGTTCTAAAATTCTACAAGAGATCGACGTAAGAGATATAGGTCTATAGTTTTGCGCATCTGCTCGACGACCCTTCTTGAAGACTGGGACTATCTGTGCTCTTTTCCAATCATTTGGAACCCTCCGTTCCACTAGAGACTTGCGGTACACGGCTGTTAGAAGGGGGGCAAGTTCTTTCGCGTACTCTGTGTAGAATCGAATTGGTATCCCGTCAGGTCCAGTGGACTTTCCTCTATTGAGTGATTCCAGTTGCTTTTCTATTCCTTGGACACTTATTTCGATGTCAGCCATTTTTTCGTTTGTGCAACAGGACTGACACTCTAACTCTCTATGATTTGAACCTCTCCGGTGAGTCCAGTTTTAGACTCCGATGCTTCACTTCCGGTTTGAGGTATCAATTGGACCGTTGTATTGACGATGAAACACAGAAATTGCATCCGAATTTAATACAAACGGCACAATGCCGACTTAAGTACAAGAGGACTGACACTCTAACATTCTATGATTTGAACCTCTCCTGTGAGTCCAGTTTTAGATTCCGATGCTTCACCTCAGGTTAACTGTATCCCTTAGACTTTCTTATTGACGATGAAACACAAAAATTGCATCCGAATTTAATACAAAAGGCACAATGCCGACTTAAGTACAAGAGGACTGACGCTCTAACTTTCTATGATTTGAACCTCTCCTGTGAGTCCAGTTTTAGATTCTGAAGCTTCACTTGAGGTTTACGGTATGCCTTGTACCTTCTTAATGACGATGAAACACAGAAATTGCATCCGAATCAAATTATAAACGCACAGTGCCGACTTAAGTACTAGAGGACTGACACTCTAACTTTCTATGATTTGAACCTCTCCTGTGAATCCAGTTTTAGATTCCGATGCTTCACTTCAGGTTTACTGTATCCCTTGGCCCTTGTTATTGACGATAAAACACAGAAATTGCATCTGCATTTAATACAAAAGGCACAATGCCGACTTAAGTACATGAGGACTGACACTTTAATTTTTTATGATTTGAACCTCTCCTGTGAGTGCAGTTTTAGATTCCGATGCTTCACTTCAGGTATACTGTATACCTTGGACAATCTTACTGACGATGAAACTCAGAAATTGCATCCGAATTTAATACAAAATGCACAATGCCGACTTAAGTACAAGAGGACTGACACTCTAACTTTCTATGATTTGAACCACTTCTGTGAGTCCCGTTTTGGGTTCCCATGCATCACTTCAGGTTTACTGTATACCTTGGACAATCTTATTGATGAACAAACACAGAAATTACATCTGAATTTAATACAAAAGGCACAATGCCGACTTGAGTACAAAAGGACCAACCCTGTAACTTTCTATGATTTGAACATCTCCTTTGAGTCCAGTTTTAGATTCCGATGCTTCACTTCAGGTTTACTGTATCCCTTGGACCTTCTTATTGACGATGATACACAGAAATTGCATCCGAATTTAATACAAAACGCACAATGCCGACTTAAGTACTAGAGGACTGACTAACTTCCTATGATTTGAACCTGTCGTGTGAATCCAGTTTTGTATCCCGATGCTTCACTTCAGGTTAACTGTTTCCCTTGGACCAGCTTATTGACGATGAAATATTGAAATTGCATCGGAATTAAATACAAAATGCACAATGCCGACTTAAGTACAAGAGGACTGACACTCTAACTTTCTATGATTTGAACCTCTCCTGTGAGTCCAGTTTTAGAATCCGATGCTTCACTTAAGGTTTACCGTATCAATTGGACCTTTGTATTGACGATGAAACCCAGAAATTCCATCCGAATTTAATGCAAAAGGCACAATGCCGACTTAAGTACAAGTGGACAAACACTCTAACTTTATATGATTTGAACCTCTCCTGTGAGTCCAGTTTTGGATTCCGATGCTTCACTTCAAGTTTACTGTAACCCTTAGACCTTCTTATTGACGATGAAACACAGAAATTGCATCCGAATTTAATGCAAAAGGCACAATGATGACTTAAGTACAAGAGGACTCACACTCAAATTTTCTGTGGTTTGAACCTCTCCTGTGAGTCCCGTTTTAGATTCCGATGCTTCACTTCAGGTTTACTGTAATCCTTGGACCTTCTTATTGATGATGAAACACAAAAATTACATCTGCATTTAATACAAACGGCACAATGCCGACTTAAGTACAAGAGGACTGACACTCTAACATTCTATGATTTGAACCTCTCCTGTGAGTCCAGTTTTAGATTCCGATGCTTCACCTCAGGTTTACTGTATACCTTGGACCTTCTTATTGACGATGAAACACAGAAATTACATCCGAATTTAATACAAAAAGCACAATGCCGACTTGAGTACAAGAGGACTAACACTCTAACTTGCTATTATTTGAACCTCTCCTTTGAGTCCAGTTTTAGATTCCGATGCTTCACTTCAGGTTTACTGTATGCCTTGGACCTTCTTATTGACGATGATACACAGAAATTGCATCCGAATTTAGTACAAAAGGCACAATGCCGACTTAAGTACAAGTGGACTGACTAACTTTCTATGATTTGAACCTCTCCTGTGAGTCCAGTTTTGGATTCCGATGCTTCACTTCAGGTTTAACGTATGCCTTGGACCTTCTTATTGACGATAAAACGCAGAAATTGCATCAGAATATAATACAAAAGGCACAATGCCGACTTAAGTACAAGAGGACTGACACTCTAACTTTCTATGATTTGAACCTCTCCTGTGCGTCCTGTTTTAGATTCCAATGCTTCACTTCAGGTTAACTGTATCCCTTAGACCTTCTTATTGACGATGAAACACAAAAATTGCATCCGAATTTAATACAAAAGGCACAATGCCGACTTAAGCACAAGAGGACTGACACTCTAACTTTCTATGATTTGAACCTCTCCTGTGCGTCCTGTATTAGATTCCAATGCTTCACTGCAGGTTTACTGTGTCCCTTGGACCAGCTTATTGACGATGAAACACAGAAATTGCATCCGAATTTAATACAAAAGTCAAAATGCCGACTTAAGTACAAGAGGACTGACACTCTAACTGTCTATGATTTGAACCTCTCCTGTGAGTCCAGTTTTAGATTCCGATGCTTCACTTAAGGTTTACTGTATCCCTTGGACCTTCTATTGGCGATGAAACACAGAAATTTCTTCCGCATTTAATACAAAAGGAACAATGCCGACTTAAGTACAAGAGGACTGACACTCTATCTTCCTATGTTTTGAACCTCTCCTGTGAGTCCAGTTTTAGATTCCGATGCCTCACTTCAGGTTTAGTGTATAACTTGGACCTTCTTATTGACGATGATACACAGAAATTGCATCTGCATTTTATACAAAAGGCACAATGCCGACTTAAGTACAAGAGGACTGACTAACTTTCTATGATTTGAACCTCTCCTGTGAGTCCAGTTTTGGATTCCGATGCTTCACTTCAGGTTTAACGTATGCCTTGGACCATCTTATTGACGATAAAACGCAGAAATTGCATCAGAATTTAATACAAAAGGCACAATGCCGACTTAAGTACAGGAGGACTGACGCTCTAACTTTCTATGACTTGAGCCTCTCCTGTGAGTCCAGTTTTAGATCCCGATGCTTCACTTCAGGTTTAACGTATCCCTTGGACCTTCTTATTGACGATGATACACGGAAATTGCATCCGAATTTAATACAAAATGCACAATGCCGACTTAAGTACAGGAGGAGTGACTAACTTTCTATGATTTGAACCTCTCCTGTGAGTCCAGTTTTAGATTGCGATGCTTCACTTCAGGTTTACTGTATACCTTGGACCTTCTTACTGAAGATGAAGCACAGAAGTTGCATCCGAATTTATTACAAAAGGCACAGTTCCGACTTAAGTACAAGAGGATGGACACTCTAACTTTCTATGACTTGAACCTCTCCTGTGAGTCCAGTTTTAGATTCCGATGCTTCACTTCAGGTTTACTGTATACCTTGGTCCTTCTTATTGACGATGAAACACAGAAATTGCATCCGAATTTAATACAAAAAGCACAATGCCGACTTAAGTACAAGAGGACTGACACACTAAATTTCTATGATTTGAACCACTCCTGTGAGTCCAGTTTTAGATTCCGATGCTTCCTTCAGGTTTACTGTATCAATTGGACCTTCTTATTGACGATGAAACACAGAAATTCCATCCGAATATAATACCAAAGGCACAATGCTGACTTAAGTACAAGAGGAGTGACACTCTAACTTTCTATGACTTGAACCTCTAATGTGAGTCCAGTTTTAGATTCCGATGCTTCAATTCAGGTTTACTGAATCCCTTGGACCATCTTGTTGACGATGAAACACAGTAATTGCAACCGAATTTAATACAAAAGGCACAATGCCGACTTAGGTACAAGAGGACTGACACTCTAACTTTCTATGATTTGAACCTCTCCTGTGAATCCAGTTTTAGATTCCGATGCTTCACTTAAGGTTTACTGTATCCCTTGGACCTTCTTATTGACGATGAAACACAGAAATTGCCTCCGCATTTAATACAAAAGGAACAATGCCGACTTAAGTACAAAAGGACTGACACTCTATCTTCCTATGATTTGAACCTCTCCTGTGAGTCCAGTTTTAGATTCCGATGCTTCATTTCAGGTTTACTGTATACCTTGGACCTTCTTATTGACGATGATACACAGAAATTGCATTCGAATTCAATACAAAAGGCACAATGCCGACTTAAGTACAAGAGGACTGACTAACTTTCTATGATTTGAACCTCTCCTGTGAGTCCAGTTTCGGATTCCGATGCTTCACTTTAGGTTTAACGTATACCTTGTACCTTCTTATTGACGATGAAAACAGAAATTGCTTCCGAATTTAATACAAAAGGCACAATGCCGACTTAAGTACAAGAGGACTTACACTCAAACTTTCTGTGATTTGAACCTCTCCTGTGAGTCCCGTTTTAGATTCCGATGCTCCACTTCAGGCGTACTGTAATCCTTGGACATTCTTATTAATGATGAAACACAGAAATTGCATCTGAATTTAATAAAAACGGCACAATGCCGACTTAAGAACAAGAGGACGGACACTCCAACATTCTATGATTTGAACCTCTCCTGTGAGCCCAGTTTTAGATTCCGATGCTTCACTTAAGGTTTACTGTATACCTTGGACCTTCTTATTGACGATGAAGCACAGAAATTACATCCGAATTTAATACAAAAGGCACAATGCCGACTTGAGTACAAGAGGAATAACACTCTAACTTGCTATTATTTGAACCTCTCCTTTGATTCCAGTTTTAGATTCCAATGCATCACTTCAGGTTTACTGTATGCCTTGGACCTTCTTATTGATGATGATACACAGAAATTGCATCGGAATTTAATACAAAAGGCACAATGCCGACTTAAGTACAAGAGGACTGACTAAATTTCTATGATTTAAACCTCTCCTGTGAGTCCAGTTTTGGATTCCGATGATTCACTTCAGGTTCAACGTATGCCTTGGACCTTCTTATTGACGATAAAACGCAGAAAATGCATCAGAATTTAATACAAAAGGCACAATGCCGACTTAAGTACAAGAGGACTGACACACTAACTTTCTAGAATTGGAACCTCTATTGTGAGTCCATTTTTAGATTCCGATGCTTCACTGCAGGTTTACTGTGTCCCTTGGACCAGCTTATTGACGATGAAACACAGAAATTGCATCCGAATTTAATACAAAAGGCACAATGCCGACTTAAGTACAAGAGGACTGACACTCTAACTTTCTATGATTTGAACCTCTCCGGTGAGTCCAGTTTTAGATTCCGATGCTTCACCTCCGGTTTGCCGTATCAATTGGACCGTTGTATTGACGATGAAACACAGAAATTGCATCCGAATTTAACACAAACGGCACAATGCCGACTTAAGTACAAGAGGACTGACACTCTAACATTCTATGATTTGAACCTCTCCTGTGAGTCCAGTTTTAGATTCTGAAGCTTCACTTGAGGTTTACTGTATGCCTTGTACCTTCTTAATGACGATGAAACACAGAAATTGCATCCGAATCAAATTCAAAACCCACAGTGCCGACGTAAGTACTACAGGACTGACACTCTAACTTTCTATGATTTGAACCTCTCCTGGGAATCCAGTTTTAGATTCCGATGCTTCACTTCAGGTTTACTGTATCCCTTGGCCCTTGTTATTGACGATAAAACACAGAAATTGCATCTGCATTTAATACAAAAGGCACAATACCGACTTAAGTACATGAGGACTGACACTTTAATTTTTTATGATTTGAACCTCTCCTGTGAGTGCAGTTTTAGATTCCGATGCTTCACTTCAGGTATACTGTATACCTCGGACAATCTTATTGACGATGAAACTCAGAAATTGCATCCGAATTTAATACAAAATGCACAATGCCGACTTAAGTACAAGAGGACTGACACTCTAACTTTGTATGATTTGAACCACTTCTGTGAGTCTCGTTTTGGGTTCCCATGCATCACTTCAGGTTTAGTGTATACCTTGGACCTTCTTATTGACGAAGAAACACAGATATTACATCCGCATTTAATACAAAACTTACAATGCCGACTTGAGTACAAAAGGACCAACCCTGTAACTTTCTATGATTTGAACCTCTCCTTTGAGTCCAGTTTTAGATTCCGATGCTTCACTTCAGGTTTACTGTATCCCTTGGACCTTCTTATTGACGATGATACACAGAAATTGCATCCGAATTTAATACAAAACGCACAATGCCGACTTAAGTACTAGAGGACTGACTAACTTTCTATGATTTGAACCTGTCGTGTGAATCCAGTTTTGTATCCCGATGCTTTACTTCAGGTTTACTGTTTCCCTTGGACCAGCTTATTGACGATGAAATATTGAAATTGCATCCAAATTAAATACGAAATGCACAATGCCGACTTAAGTACAAGAGGACTGACACTCTAACTTTCTATGATTTGAACCTCTCCTGTGAGTCCAGTTTTAGAATCCGATGCTTCACTTCAGGTTTACCGTATCAATTGGACCTTTGTATTGACGACGAAACCCAGAAATTCCATTCGAATGTAATGCAAAAGGCACAATGCCGACTTAAGTACAAGAGGACACACACTCTAACTTTCTATGATTTGAACCTCTCCTGTGAGTCCAGTTTTGGATTCCGATGCTTCACTTCAAGTTTACTGTATCCCTTAGACCTTCTTATTGACGATGAAACACAGAAATTGCATCCGAATTTAATACAAAAGGCACAATGATGACTTAATTACAAGAGGACTGACACTCAAATTTTCTGTGATTTGAACCTCTCCTGTGAGTCCCGTTTTAGATTCCGATGCTTCACTTTAGGTTTACTGTATGCCTTGGACCTTGTTATTGACGATGATACACAGAAATTGCATCCGAATTTAATACAAAAGGCACAATGCCGACTTAAGTACAAGGGGACTGACTAACTTTCTATGATTTGAACCTCTCCTGTGAGTCCAGTTTTGGATTACGATGCTTCACTTCAGGTTTAACGTATGCCTTGGACCTTCTAATTGACGATAAAACGCAGAAATTGCATCTGAATATAATACAAAAGACACAATGCCGACTTAAGTACAAGAGGACTGACACTCTAACTTTCTATGATTGGAACCTCTCCTGTGAGTCCAGTTTTAGATTCCGATGCTTCCCTGCAGGTTTACTGTGTCCCTTGGACCAGCTTATTGACGATGAAACACAGAAATTGCATCCGAATTTAATACAAAAGGCAAAATGCCGACTTAAGTACAAGAGGACTGACACTCTAACTGTCTATGATTTGAACCTCTCCTGTGAGTCCAGTTTTAGATTCCGATGCTTCACTTAAGGTTTACTGTATCCCTTGGACCTTCCATTGACGATGAAACACAGAAATTTCTTCCGCATTTAATACAAAAGGAACAATGCCGACTTAAGTACAAGAGGTCTGACACTCTATCTTCCCATGTTTCGAACCTCTCCTGTGAGTCCAGTTTTAGATTCCGATGCCTCACTTCAGGTTTACTGTATACCTTGGACCTTCTTATTGACGATGATACACAGAAATTGCATCCGAATTCAATACAAAAGGCACAATGCCGACTTAAGTATAAGAGGACTGACTAAATTTCTATGATTTGAACCTCTCCTGTGAGTCCAGTTTTACATTCCGATGCTTCACTTCAGGTTTAACGTATACCTTGGACCTTCTTATTGACGATGAAACACAGAAATTGCATCCGAAATTAATACAAAAGGGCACTATGCCGACTTAAGTACAAGAGGACTGACACTCAAACTTTCTGTGATTTTAACCTCTCTTGTGTGTCCCGTTTTAGATTACGATGCATCACTTTAGGTGTACTGTAATCCTTGGACCTTCCTATTAATGATGAAACACTGAAATTGCATCTGAATTTAATACAAACGGCACAATGCCGACTTAAGTATAACAGGACTGACACTCTAACTTTCTACGATTTGAACCTCTCCTGTGAGCGCAGTTTTAGATTCTGATGCTTCACTTCAGGTTTACTGTATCCCTTTGCCCTTGTTATTGACGATGAAACACAGAAATTGCATCTGCATTTTATACAAAAGGCATAATGCCGACTTGAGTACAAGAGGACTGACACTCTAACATTCTATGATTTGAAACTCTCCTGTGAGCCCAGTTTTAGATTCCGATGCTTCACTTCAGGTTTACTGTATACCTTGGACCTTCTTATTGACGATGAAGCACAGAAATTACATCCGAAATTAATACAAAAGGCACAATGGCGACTTGAGTACAGGAGGACTAACACTCTAACTTGCTATTATTTGAACGTCTCCTTTGAGTCCAGTTTTAGATTCCGATGCTTCACTTCAGGTTTAACGTATGCCTTGGACCTTCTTATTGACAATAAAACGCATAAATTGCATCAGAATTTAATATAAAAGGCACAATGCCGACTTAAGTAAAAGAGGACTGACACTCTAACTTTCTTTGATTGGAACCTCTCCTGTGAGTCCAGTTTTAGATTTCGATGCTTCACTGCATGTTTACTGTGTTCTTTCGGCCAGCTTATTGACGATGAAACACAGAAATTGCATCCGAATTTAATACAAAAGGTACAATGCCGACTTAAGTACAAGAGGACTGACACTCTAACTTTCTATGATTTGAACCTCTCCGGTGAGTCCAGTTTTAGATTCCGATGCTTCACTTCCGGTTTACCGTATCAATTGGACCGTTATATTGACGATGAAACACAGAAATTCCATCCGAATTTAATACAAAAAGCACAACGCCGACTTAAGTACAAGAGGACTGACACTCTAACTTTCTATGATTTGAACCTCTCCTGTGCGTCCAGTTTAGATTCCAATGCTTCACTTCAGGTTAACTATATCCCGTAGACCTTCTTACTGACGATGAAACAAAAAAATTGCATCCGAATTTAATACAAAAGGCACAATGCCGGCATAAGTACAAGAGGACTAACGCTCTAACTTTCTATGATTTGAACCTCTCCTATGAGTCCAGTTATAGATTCTGAAGCTTCACTTCAGGTTTACTGTATGCCTTGGACCTTCTTAATGACAATGAAACTCAGAAATTGCATCCGAATCAAATTCAAAAGGCACAGTGCCGACTTAAGTACTAGAGGACTGACACTCTAACTTTCTATGATTTGAACCTCTCCTGTGATCCAGTTTTAGATTCCGATGCTTTACTTCAGGTTTACTGTATCCCTTGGCCCTTGTTATTGACGATGAAACACAGAAATTGCATCTGCATTTAATACAAAAGGCACAATGCTGACATAAGTACATGAGGACTGACACTTTAATTTCTTATGATTTGAACCTCTCCTGTGAGTCCAGTTTTAGATTCCGATGCTTCACTTCAGGTATACTCTATACCTTGGACATTCTTATTGACGATGAAACTCAGAAATTGCATCCGAATTTAATACAAAAGGCACAATGCCGACTTAAGTACAAGAGGACTGACACTCTAACTCTCTATGATTTGAACCACTCCTGTGAGTCCCGTTTTGGATTCCCATGCATCACTTCCGGTTTACTGTATAACTTGGACCTTCTTATTGACGAAGAAACACAGAAATTACATCCCAATTTAATACAAAAGGCACAATGCCGACTTGAGTACAAGAGGACCAACTCTCTAACTTACTATGATTTGAACCTCTCCTTTGAGTCCAGTTTTAGATTCCGATGCTT
Source organism: Schistocerca americana (assembly GCF_021461395.2). Classification (NCBI taxonomy): domain Eukaryota; kingdom Metazoa; phylum Arthropoda; class Insecta; order Orthoptera; family Acrididae; genus Schistocerca; species Schistocerca americana. The sequence goes on along the minus strand of NC_060121.1, from coordinate 72,356,334 downwards.
CACTTCAGGTTTACTGTATCCCTTGGACCTTCTTATTGACGATGATACACAGAAATTGCATCCGAATTTAATACAAAAGGCACAATGCCGACTTAAGTACTAGAGGACTGACTAACTTTCTATGATTTCAACCTGTCCAGTGAGTCCAGTTTTGTATTCCGATGCTTCACTTCTGGTTTACTGTTTCCCTTGGACCAGCTTATTGACGATGAAATACTGAAATTGCATCCGAATTAAATACAAATTGCACAATGCCGACTTAAGTACAAGAGAACTGACACTCTAACTTTCTATGATATGAACCTCTCCTGTGAGTCCAGTTTTAGAATCCGATGCTTCACTTCAGGTTTACCGTATCTATTGGGCCTTTGTATTGACGATGAAACCCAGAAATTCCATCCGAATTTAATGCAAAAGGCACAATGCCGACTTAAGTACAAGAGGACACACACTCTAACTTTCTATGATTTGAACCTCTCCTGTGAGTCCAGTTTTGGATTCCAATGCTTCACTTCAAGGTTACTGTATCCCTTAGACGTTCTTATTGATGATGAAACACAGAAATTGCATCCGAATTTAATACAAAAGGCACAATGCCGACTTAAGTACAAGAGGACTGACACTCAAACTTTCTGTGATTTGAACCTCTCCTTTGAGTCCCGTTTTAGTTTCCGATGCTTCACTTCAGGTTTACTGTAATCCTTGGACCTTCTTATTGATGATGAAACAAAGAAATTACATCTGCATTTAATACAAACGGCACAATGCCGACTTAAGTACAAGAGGACTGACACTCTAACATTCTATGATATGAACCTCTCCTGTGAGTCCAGTTTTAGATTCCGATCCTTCACTTCAGGTTTACTGTATCCCTTGGACCATCTTATTGACGATGAAACACAGAAATTGCATCCGAATTTAATACAACAGGCACAATGCCGACTAAAGTACAGGAGGACTGACACTCTAACTTTCTATGATTTGAACCTCTCCTGTGAATCCAGTTTTAGATTCCGATGCTTCACTTAATGTTTACTGTATCCCTTGGATCTTCTTATTGACGATAAAACACATAAATATCCTCCGCGTTTAATACAAAAGGAACAATGCCGACTTAAGAACAAGAGGACTGACACTCTATCTTCCTATGTTTTGAACCTCTCCTGTGAGTCCAGTTTTAGATTCCGATGCCTCACTTCAGGTTTACTGTATACCTTGGACCTCCTTATTGACGATGATACACAGAAATTGCATCCGAATTCAATACAAAAGGCACAATGCCGACTAAAGTACAAGAGGACTGACTAAATTTCAATGATTTGAACCTCTCCTGTGAGTCCAGTTTTGGATTCCGATGCTTGACTTCAGGTATAACGTATACCTTAAACCTTCTTACTGACGATGAAACACAGAAATTGCATCCGAATTTAATACAAAAGGAACTATGCCGACTTAAGTACAAGAGGACTGACACTCAAACTTTCTGTGATTGGAACCTCTCCTGTTAGTCCCGTTTTAGATTCCGATGCTTCACTTCAGGTATACTGTATACCTTGGACATTCTTATTGACGATGAAACTCAGAAATTGCATCCGAATTTAATACAAAAGGCACAATGCCGACTTAAGTACAAGAGGACTGTCACTCTAACTTTCTATGATTTGAACCACTCCTGTGAGTCCCGTTTTGGATTCCCATGCATCACTTCCGGTTTACTGTATAACTTGGACCTTCTTATTGACGAAGAAACACAGAAATTACATCCCAATTTAATACAAAAGGCACAATGCCGACTTGAGTACAAGAGGACCAACTCTCTAACTTACTATGATTTGAACCTCTCCTTTGAGTCCAGTTTTAGATTCCGATGCTTCACTTCAAGGTTACTGTATCCCTTAGACGTTCTTATTGACGATGAAACACAGAAATTGCATCCGAATTTAATACAAAAGGCACAATGCCGACTTAAGTACAAGAGGACTGACACTCAAACTTTCTGTGATTGGAACCTCTCCTGTTAGTCCCGTTTTAGATTCCGATGCTTCACTTCAGATGTACTGTAATCCTTGGACTTTCCTATTGATGATGAAACACAGAAATTGCATCTGAATTTAATACAAACGGCTCAATGCCGACTTTAGTACAAGAGGACAGACACACTAACATTCTATGATTTGAACCTCTCCTGTGAGCCCATTTTTAGATTCTGATGCTTCACTTCAGGTTTACTGTATACCTTGGACCTTCTTATTGACGATGAAACACAGAAATTACATCCGAATTTAATACAAAATGCACAATGCCGACTTGAGTACAAGAGGACTAACACTCTAACTTGCTATTATTTGAAGCTCTCCTTTGAGTCCAGTTTTAGATTCCGATGCTTCACTTCAGGTTTACTGTATGCCTTGGACCTTCTTATTGACGATGATACACAGGAATTGCATCCGTATTTAGTACAAAAGGCACAAAGCCGACTTAAGTACAAGAGGACTGACTAACTTTCTATGATTTGAACCTCTCCTGTGAGTCCAGTTTTGGATTCCGATGCTGCACTCAGGTTTTACGTATGCCTTGGACCTTCTTATTGACGATGAAACGCAGAAATTGCATCAGAACTTAATACAAAAATCACAATGCCGACTTAAGTACAAGAGGACTGACACTCAAACTTTCTATGATTGGAACCTCTCCTGTGAGTCCAGTTTTAGATTCCGATGCTTCACTTCAGGTTTACTGTTTCCCTTGGACCAGCTTATTGACGATGAAATACTGAAATTGCATCCGAATTAAATACAAAATGCACAATGCCCACTTTAGTACAAGAGGACTGACACTCTAACTTTCTATGATTTGAACCTCTCCTGTGAGTCCAGTTTTAGAATCCGATGCTTCACTTCAGGTTTACCGTATCAATTGGACCTTTGTTTTGACGATGAAACCCAGAAATTCCATCCGAATTTAATGCAAAAGGCACAATGCCGACTTAAGTACATGAGGACACACACTCTAACTTTCTATGATTTGAACCTCACCTGTGAGCCCATTTTTAGATTCCGATGCTTCACTTCAGGTTTACTGTATACCTTGGACCTTCTTATTGACGATGGTACACAGAAATTGCATCCGAATTTAATACAAAAGGCACAATGCCGACTTAAGTACAAGAGGACTGACACTCTACCTTTCTATGATTTGAACCTCTCCTGTGAGTCCAGTTTTAGATTCCGTGCTTCACTTCAGGTTTACCGTATCAATTGGACCGTTGTATTGACGTTGAAACACAGAAATTCCATCCGAATTTAATACAAAATGCACAATGCCGACTTAAGTACAAGAGGACTGACGCTCTAACTTTCAATGATTTAAACTTCTCCTGTGAGTCCAGTTTTAGATTCTGATGCTTCACTTCAGGTTTACTGTATCCCCTGGACCTTCTTAATGACGATGAAACACAGAAATTGTATCCGAATTAAATACAAAAAGCACAGTGCCGACTTAAGTACTAGAGGACTGACACTCTAACTTTCTATGATTTGAACCTCTCCTGTGAATCCAGTATTAGATTCCGATGCTTCACTGCAGGTTTACTGTATCCCTTGGCCCTTGTTATTGACGATGAAAAACAGAAATTGCATCTGCATTTAATACAAAAGGCACTATGCCGACTTAAGTACATGAGGACTGACACTCTAATTTTTTATGATTTGAACCTCTCCTATGAGTCCAGTTTTAGATTCCGATGCTTCACTTCAGGTTTACTGTATACCTTGGACCTTCTTATTGACGATGAAACACAGAAATTGCATCCGAATTTAAAACAAAAGGCACAATGCCGACTTAAGTACAAGAGGACTGACACACTAACTCTCTATGATTTAAACCACTAATGTGAGTCCCGTTTTGGATTACCATGCTTCACCTCAGGTTTACTGCATCCCTTGGACCTTCTTATTGACGATGATACACATAAATTGCTTCCGAATTTAATACAAAAGACACAATGCCGACTTAAGTACAAGAGGACACACACTCTAACTTTCTATGATTTGAACCTCTCCTGTGAGTCCAGTTTTGGATTCCGATGCTTCACTTCAAGTTTACTGTATCCCTTAGACCTTCGTGTTGACGATGAAACACAGAAATAGCATCCGAATTTAATACAAAAGGCACAATGCCGACTCAAGTACAAGAGGACTGACACTCTAACTTTCTGTGATTTGAACCTCTCCTGTGAGTCCCGTTTTAGAATCCGATGCTTCACTTCAGGTTTAATGTAATTCTTGGACCTTCTTATTGATGATGAAACACAGAAATTACATCTGCAATTAATACAAAAGGAACAATGCCGACTTAAGTAAAAGAGGACTGACTAACTTTCTATGATTTGAACCTCTCCTGTGAGTCCAGTTTTGGATTCCGATGCTTTACTTCAGGTTTAACGTATGCCTTGGACCTTCTTATTGACGATAAAACGCAGAAATTGCATCAGAATTTAATACAAAAGGCACAATGCCGACTTAAGTACAAAAGGACTGACACTCTAACTTTCTATGATTGGAACCTCTCCTGTGAGTCCAGTTTTAGATTCCGATGCTTCACTGCAGGTTTACTGTGTCCCTTGGACTAGCTTATTGACGATGAAACACAGAAATTGCATCCGAATTTAATACAAAAGGCACAATGCCGACTTAAGTACAAGAGGACTGACACACTAACTTTCAATGATCTGAACCTCTCCTGTGAGTCCAGTTTTAGAATCCGATGCTTCACTTCAGGTTTACCGTATCAATTGGACCGTTGTATTGACGATGAAACACAGAAATCCCATCCGAATTTAATACAAAAGGCACAATGCCGACTTAAGTACAGGAGGACTGACACTCTAACTTTCTATGATTTGAACCTCTCCTGTGCGTCCAGTTCTAGATTCCAATGCTTCACTACAGGTTAACTGTATTCCTTAGAACTTCTTAATGACGACGAAACACAGAAATTGCATCCGAATGTAATACAAAAGGCACAGTGCCGACTTAAGTACTAGAGGACTGACACTCTAACTTTCTATGATTTGAACCTCTCCTGTAAATCCAGTTATAGATTCCGATGCTTCACTTCAGGTTTCCTGTATCCCTTGGCCCTTGTTATTGACTATGAAACACGGAAATTGCATCCGCATTTAATACAAAAGGCACAATGCCGACTTAAGTACATGGGGGCTGACTAACTTTCTATGATTTGAACCTCTCCTGTGAGTCCAGTTTTGTATTCCGATGCTTCACTTCAGGTTTAACGTATACCTTGGACCTTCTTATTGGCGATGAAACACAGAAATTGCATCCGAATTTAATACAAAAGGCACAATGCCGACTAAAGTACAAGAGGACTGACACTCAAACTTTCCGTGATTTGAACCTCTCCTGTGAGCCCCGTTTTAGATTCCGATGCTTCACTTCAGGTTTACCGTATCAATTGGACCGTTGTATTGACGATGAAACACAGAAATTCCATCCGAATTTAATACAAAAGGCACAATGCCGACTTAAGTACAGGAGGACTGACACTCTAACTTTCTATGATTTGAACCTCTCCTGTGCGTCCAGTTCTAGATTCCAATGCTTCACTACAGGTTAACTGTATTCCTTAGAACTTCTTATTGACGATGAAACACAAAAATTCAATCCGAATTTAATACAACAGGCACAATGCCGACTTAAGTACAAGAGGACTGACGCTCTAACTTTCTATGATTTGAACCTCTCCTGTGTGTCCAGTTTTAGATTCTGAAGCTTCACTTCAGGTTTACTGTATCCCTTAGACCTTATTAATGACGCTGAAACACAGAAATTGCATCCGAATCAAATACAAAAGGCACAGTGCCGACTTAAGTACTAGAGGACTGACACTCTAACTTTCTATGATTTGAACCTCTCCTGTGAATCCAGTTTTAGATTCCGATGCTTCACTTCAGGTTTACTGTATCCCTTGGCCCTTGTTATTGACGATGAAATACAGAAATTGCATCTGCTTTTAATACAAAAGGCACAATGCCGACTTAAGTACATGAGGACTAGCACTTTAATTTTTTAAGATATGAACCTCTCCTGTGAGTCCAGTTATAGATTCCGATGCTTCACTTCAGGTATACTGTATACCTTGGACCTCCTTATTGACGATGAAACTCAGAAATTGCATCCGAATTTAATACAAATGGCACAATGCCGATTTAAGTACAAGAGGACTGACACTCTAACTTTCTATGATTTGAACCACTCCCGTGAGTCCCGTTTTGGATTCCCATGCATCACTTCAGGTTTACTGTATACCTTGGACCTTCTTATTGACGAAGAAACACAGAAATTACATCTGAATTTAATACAGAAGGCACAATTCCGACTTGAGTACAAGAGGACCAACCCTCTAACTTTCTATGTTTTGAACTTCCCCTTGAGTCCAGTTTTAGATTCCGATGCTTCACTTCCAGATTACTGTATCCCCTGGACCTTCTTATTGACGATGATACACAGAATTTGCATCCGATTTTAATACAAAAGGCACAATGCCGACTTAAGTAATAGAGGACTGACTAACTTTCTATGATTTGAACCTGTCCTATGAGTCCAGTTTTGTATTCCGATGCTTCATTTCAGGTTTACTGTTTCCCTTGGACCAGCTTATTGACGATGAAATACTGAAATTGCATCCGAATTAAATACAAAATGCACAATGCCGACTTAAGTACTAGAGGACTGACTAACTTTCTATGATTTGAACCTCTCCTGTGAGTCCCGTTTTAGATTCCGATGCTTCACTTTAGGTTTACTGTAATCCTTGGACCTTCTTATTGATGATGAAACACAGAAATTACATCTGCATTTAATACAAACGGCACAATGCCGACTTAAGTACAAGAGGACTGACACTCTAACATTCTATGATTTGAACCTTTCCTGTGAGTCCAGTTATAGATTCCGATGCTTCACTTCAGGTTTACTGTATCCCTTGGCCCTTGTTATTGACGATGAAACACAGAAATTGCATCTGCATTTAATACAAAAGGCACAATGCCGACTTAAGTACATGAGAACTGACACTCTAATTTTTTATGACTTGAACCTGTCCTGTGAGTCCAGTTTTGGATTCCGATGCTTCACTTCAGGTTTACTGTATACCTTAGACCTTCTTATTGACGATGAAACACAGAAATTGCATCCGAATTTAATACAAAAGGCGCAATGCCGACTTAAGTACAAGAGGACTGACACTCTAACTTTCTGTGTTTTGAACCTCTCCTGTGAGTCCCGTTTTAGAATCCGATGCTTTACTTCAAGTTTACTGTAATCCTTGGACCATCTTATTGATGATGAAACACAGAAATTACATCTGCATTTAATACAAACGGCACAATGCCGACTTAAGTAAAAGAGGACTGACACTCTAACATTCTATGATTTGAACCACTCCTGTGAGTCCAGTTTTAGATTCCGATGCTTCACTTCTGGTTTACTGTATACCTTGGACCATCTTATTGACGATGAAACACAGAAATTACATCCCAATTTAATACAAAAGGCACAATGCCGACTTGAGTACTAGAGGACTAACACTCTAACTTGCTATTATTTGAACCTCTCCTTTGAGTCCAGTTTTAGATTCCGATGCTTCACTTCAGGTTTACTGTATCCCTTGGACCTTCTTATTGACGATGATACACAGAAATTGCATCCGAATTTAATACAAAAGGCACAATGCCGACTTAAGTACAAGAGGACTGACAAACTTTCTAAGATTTGAACCTCTGCAGTGAGTCCAGTTTTGGATTCCGATGCTTCACTTCAGGTTTAACGTATGCCTTGGACCTTCTTATTGACGATAAAACACAGAAATTGCATCAGAATTTAATACAAAAGGCACAATGAAGACTTAAGTACAAGAGGACTGACACTCTAACTTTCTATGATTTGAACCTCTCCGGTGAGTCCAGTTTTAGATTCCGATGCTTCACTTCAGGTTTACCGTATCAATTGGACCGTTGTATTGACGATGAAACACAGAAATTCCATCCAAATTTAATACAAAAGGCACAATGCCGACTTAAGTACAGGAGGACTGACACTCTAACTTTCTATGATTTTAACCTCTCCTGTGCGTCCAGTTCTAGATTCCAATGCTTCACTTCAGGTTAACTGTATTCCTTAGACCTTCTTATTGACGATGAAACACAAAAATTGAATCCGAATATAATACAAAAGGCACAATGCCGACTTAAGTACAAGAGGACTGACGCTCTAACTTTCTATGATTTGAACCTCTCCTGTGTGTCCAGTTTTAGATTCTGAAGCTTCACTTCAGGTTTACTGTATCCCTTAGACCTTCTTAATGACGATGAAACACAGAAATTGCATCCGTATCAAATACAAAAGGCACAGTGCCGACTTAAGTACTAGAGGACTGACACTCTAACTTTCTATGATTTGAACCTCTCCTGTGAATCCAGTTTTAGATTCCGATGCTTCACATCAGGTTTACTGTATCCCTTGGCCCTTGTTATTGACGATGAAACACAGAAATTGCATCTGCTTTTAATACAAAAGGCACAATGCCGACTTAAGTACATGAGGACTAGCACTTTAATTTTTTAAGATTTGAACCTCTCCTGTGAGTCCAGTTTTAGATTCCGATGCTTCACTTCAGGTATACTGTATACCTTGGACCTTCTTATTGACGATGAAACTCAGAAATTGCATCCGAATTTAATACAAATGGCACAATGCCGAATTAAGTACAAGAGGACTGACACTCTAACTTTCTATGATTTGAACCACTCCTGTGAGTCCCGTTTTGGATTCCCATGCATCACTTCAGGTTTACTGTATACCTTGGACCTTCTTATTGTCGAAGAAACACAGAAAATACATCTGAATGTAATACAAAAGGCACAATTCCGACTTGAGTACAAGAGGACCAACCCTCTAACTTTTTATGATTTGAACCTCTCCTTTGAGTCCAGTTTTAGATTCCGATGCTTCACTTCCAGTTTACTGTATCCCTTGGACCTTCTTATTGACGATGATACACAGAATTTGCATCCGAATTTAATACAAAAGGCACAATGCCGACTTAAGTAATAGCGGACTGACTAACTTTCTATGATTTGAACCTGTCCTGTGAGTCCAGTTTTGTATTCCGATGCTTCATTTCAGGTTTACTGTTTCCCTTGGACCAGCTTATTGACGATGAAATACTGAAATTGCATCCGAATTAAATACAAAATGCACAATGCCGACTTAAGTACTAGAGGACTGACTAACTTTCTATGATTTGAACCTCTCCTGTGGGTCCCGTTTTAGATTTCGATGCTTCACTTCAGGTTTACTGTAATCCTTGGACCTTCTTATTGATGATGAAACACAGAAATTACATCTGCATTTAATACAAACGGCACAATGCGGACTTAAGTACAAGAGGACTGACACTCTGACATTCTATGATTTGAACCTCTCCTGTGTGTCCAGTTTTAGATTCCGATGCTTCACTTCAGGTTTACTGTATCCCTTGGCCCTTGTTATTGACGATGAAACACAGAAATTGCATCTGCATTTAATACAAAAGGCACAATGCCGACTTAAGTACATGAGGACTGACACTCTAATTTTTTATGACTTGAACCTCTCCTGTGAGTCCAGTTTTGGATTCCGATGCCTCACTTCAGGTTTACTGTATACCTTGGACATTGTTATTGACGATGAAACTCAGAAATTACATCCGAATTTAATACAAAAGGCACAATGCCGGCTTGAGTACAAGAGGACCAACCCTCTAACTTTCTATGATTTGAACCTCTCCTTTGAGTCCAGTTTTAGATTCCGATGCTTCGCTTCAGGTTTACTGTATCCCTTGGACCTTCTTATTGACGATGATACACAGAAATTGCATCCAAATTTAATACAAAAGGCACAATGCCGACTTAAGTACAAGAGGACTGACTAACTTTCTATGATTTGAACCTGTCTTGTGAGTCCAGTTTGGTATTCCGATGCTTCACTTCAGGTTTACTGGTTCCCTTGGACCAGCTTATTGACGATGAAATACTGAAATTGCATCCGAATTAAATACAAAATGCACAATGCCGACTTAAGCACAAGAGGACTGACACTCTAACTTTCTATGATTTGAACCTCTCCTGTGAGTCCAGTTTTAGAATCCGATGCTTCACTGCAGGTTTACCGTATCAATTGGACCTTTGTATTGACGATGAAACACAGAAATTCCATCCGAATTTATTGCAAAAGGCACAATGCCGACTTAAGTACGAGAGGACTGACTAACGTTCAATGATTTGAACCTCTCCTGTGAGTCCAGTTTTGTATTCCGATGCTTCACTCCAGGTTTAACGTATGCCTTGGACCTCCTTATTGACGATAAAACACAGAAAATGCATCAGAATTTATTACAAAAGGCACAATGCCGACTTAAGTACAAGAGGACTGACACTCTAACTTTCTATGTTTTGAACCCCTCCTGTGAGTCCAGTTTTGGATTCCGATGCTTCACTTCAAGTTTACTGTATCCCGTAGACCTTCTTATTGACGATGAAACACAGAAATTGCATCCGAATTTAATACAAAAGGCACAATGCCGACTTAAGTACAAGAGGACTGACACTCTAACTTTCAATGAATGGAACCTCTCCTGTGAGTTCAGTTTTAGATTCCGATGCTTCACTGCAGGTTTACAGTGTCCCTTGGACCAGCTTATTGACGATGAAACACAGAAATTGCATCCGAATTTAATACAGAAGGCACAATGCCGACTCAAGTACAAGAGGACTGACACTCTAACTTTCTATGATTTGAACCTCTCCTGTGCGTCCAGTTTTAGATTCCAATGCTTCACTTCAGGTTAACTGCATCCCTTAGACCTTCTTACTGACGATGAAACACAAAAATTGCATCCGAATTTAATACAAAAGGAACAATGCCGACTTAAGTACAGGAGGACTGACGCTCTAACTTTCTATGATTTGAACCTCTCCTGTGAGTCCAGTTTTCGATTCTGATGCTTCACTTCAGGTTGACTGTATCCCTTGGACCTTCTTAATGACGATGAAACACAGAAATTGCATCCGAATTTAATACAAAAAGCACAGTGCCGACTTAAGTACTAGAGGACTGACACTCTAACTTTCTATGATTTGAACCTCTCCTGTGAATCCAGTTTTAGATTCCCATGCTCCACTTCAGGTTTACTGGTTCCCTTGGCCCTTGTTATTGACTATGAAACACAGTAATTGCATCCGCATTTAATACAAAAAGGCACAATGCCGACTTAAGTACAAGAGGACTGGCTAACTTTCAATGATTTGAACCTCTCCTGTGAGTCCAGTTTTGTATTCCGATGCTTCACTTCAGGTTTAACGTATGCCTTGGACCTCCTTATTGACGATAAAACACAGAAAATGCATCAGAATTTATTACAAAAGGCACAATGCCGACTTAAGTACAAGAGGACTGACACTCTAATTTTCTATGATTTGAACCTCTCCTGTGCGTCCAGTTTTAGATTCCAATGCTTCACTTCAGGTTAACTGTATCCCTTAGACCTTCCTATTGTCGACGAAACACAAAAATTGCTTCCGAATTTAATACAAAAGGAGCAATGCCGACTTAAGTACAAGAGGACTGACGCTCTAACTTTCAATCATTTGAACCTCTCCTGTGAGTCCAGTTTTAGATTCTGATGCTTCACTTCAGGTTTACTGTATCCCTTGGACCTTCTTAATTACGATGAAACACAGAAATTGCATCCGAATTTAATACAAAAGGCAAAGTGCCGATTTAAGTACTAGAGGACTGACACTCTAACTTTCTATGATTTGAACCTCTCCTGTGAATCCAGTTTTAGATTCCGATGCTTCACTTCAGGTTTACTGTATCCCTTGGCCCTTGTTATTGACTATGAAACACAGAAATTGCATACGCATTTAATACAAAAGGCACAATGCCGACTTAAGTACAAGAGGACTGACACTCTAACTTTCTATGATTTGAACCTCTCCTGTGAGTCCAGTTTTAGAATCTGATGCTTCACTTCAGGTTTACCGTATCAATTCGACCTTTTCATTGACGGCGAAACACAGAAATTCCATCCGAATTCAATGCAAAAGGCACAATGCCGACTTAAGTACAAGAGGACACACACTCTAACTTTCTATGATTTGAACCTCTCCTGTGCGTCCAGTTTTGGATTCCGATGCTTCACTTCACGTTTACTGTATCCCTTAGACCTTCTTATTGACGATGAAACACAGAAATTGCATCCGAATTTAATAAAAAGGCACAATGCTGACTTATGTACAAGAGGACTGACACTCTAAGTTTCTATGATTTGAACCACTCCTGTGAGTCCAGTTTTAGATTCCGATGCTTCACTTCAGGTTTACTGTATCAATTGGACCTTCTTTTTGACGATGAAACACTGAAAATCCATCCGAATTTAATACCAAAGACACAATGCCGACTTAAGTACAAGAGGACTGACACTCTAACTTTCTATGATTTGAACCTCTCCTGTGAGTCCAGTTTTAGAATCCGATGCTTCACTTCAGGTTTACTGTATCCCTTGGACCTTTTTATTGACGATTAAACGCAGAAATTGCATCCGAATTTAATACAAAAGTCACAATGCCGACTTAAGTACAAGAGGACTGACACTCTAACTTTCTGTGATTTGAAGCTCTCCTGTGAGTCCCGTTTTAGATTCCGATGCTTCACTTCAGGTTTACTGTAATCCTTGGACCTTCTTATTGATGAAGAATCACAGAAATTACATCTGAATTTAATACAAACGGCACAATGCCGACTTAAATACAAGAGGACTGACACTCTAACATTCTATGATTTGAACCTCTCCTGTGAGTCCAGTTTTAGATTCCGATGCTTCACTTCAGGTTTAACGTATGCCTTGGACCTTCTTATTGACGATAACACACAGAAATTGCATCAGAATTTAATACAAAAATCACAATGCCGACTTAAGTACAAGAGGACTGACACTCAAACTTTCTATAATTGGAACCTCTCCTGTGAGTCCAGTTTTAGATTCCGATGCTTCACTGCAGGTTTACTGTGTCCCTTGGATCAGCTTATTGACGATGAAGCACAGAAATTGCATCCGAATTTAATACAAAGGGCACAATGCCGACTCAAGTACAAGAGGACTGACACTCTAACTTCCTATGATTTGAACCTCTCCTGTGAGTCCAGTTTTAGATTCCAATGCTTCACTTCGGGTGTACCGTATCAATTGGACCGATGTATTGAGGATGAAACACAGAAATTCCATCCGAATTTAATACAAAAGGCACAATGCCGACTTAAGTACAAGAGGACTGACACTCTAACTTTCTATGATTTGAACCTCTCCTGTGCGTCCAGTTTTAGATTCCAATGCTTCACTTCAGGTTAACTATATCCCTTGGACCTTCTTAATGACGATGAAAAACAGAAATTGCATCCAAAATTAATACAAAAGGCACAGTGCCGACTTAAGTACTAGAGGACTGACACTCTAACTTTCTATGATTTGAACCTCTCCTGTGAATCCAGTTTTAGATTACGATGCTTCACTTCAGGTTTACTGTATCCCTTGGCCCTTGTTATTGACTATGAAACACAGAAATTGCATCCGCATTTAATACAAAAGGCACAAAGCCGACTCAAGTACTAGAGGACTGACACTCTAACTTTCTGTGATTTGAACCTCTCCTGTGAATCCAGTTTTAGATTCCGATGCTTCACTTCAGGTTTACTGTAAACCTTGGACCTTCTTATTGACGATGAAACACAGAAATTGCATCCGAATTTAATAAAAAAGGCACAATGCCGACTTAAGTACAAGAGGACTGACAAACTTTCTATGATTTGAACCTCTCCTGTGAGTGCAGTTTTGTATTCCGATGCTTCACTTCAGGTTTAACGCATGCCTTGGACCTTCTTATTGACGATAAAACACAGAAATTGCATCCTAATTTAATACAAAAGGCACAATGCCGACTTAAGTACCAGAGGACTGACACTCTAACTTTCTATGACTGGAACCTCTCCTGTGAGTCCAGTTTTAGATTCCGATGCTTCACTTCAGGTTTACTGTTTCCCTTGGACCAGCTTATTGACGATGAAATACAGAAATTGCATCCGAATTAAATACAAAATTCACAATGCCGACTTAACTACAAGAGGACTGACACTCTAACTCTCTATGATTTGAACTTCTCCTGTGAGTCCAGTTTTAGAACCCGATGCTTCACTTCAGGTTTACCGTATCAATTGGACCTTTGTATTGACGATGAAACACAGAAATTCCATCCGAATTTAATGCAAAAGGCAAAATGCCGACTTAAGTACAACAGGACACACACTGTAACTTTCTATGATTTGAACCTCTCCTGTGAGTCCAGTTTTGGATTCCGATGCTTTACTTCAAGTTTACTGTATCCCTTGGATCTTCTTAATGACGATGAAACACAGAAATTGCATCCGAATTTAATACAAAAGGCACAGTGCCGACTTAAGTACTAGAGGACTGACGCTCTAACTTTCTATGATTTGAACCTCTCCTGTGAATCCAGTTTTATATTCCGATGCTTCACTTCAGGTTTACTGTATCCCTTGGCCCTTGTTATTGACTATGAAACACAGTAATTGCATCCGCATCTAATACAAAAGGCACAATGCCGACTTAAGTACAAGAGGACTGTCTAATTTTCTATGATTTGAACCTCTCCTGTGTGTCCAGTTTTAGATTCCGATGCTTCACTTCAGGTTTACTGTATCCCTTGGACCTTCTTATTGACGATTAAACGCAGAAATTGCATCCGAATTTAATACAAAAGGCACAATGCCGACTGAAGTACAAGAGGACTGACACTGTAACTTTCTGTGAATTGAACCTCTCCTGTGAGTCCAGTTTTAGATTCCGATGCTTCACTTTAGGTTAACTAAATCCCTTAGACCTTCTTATTGACGATGAAACACAAAAATTGCATCCGAATTTAATACAAAAGGCACAATGCCGACTTAAGTACAACAGGACCGACGCTCTTACTTTCTATGATTTGAACCTCTCCTGTGAGTCCAGTATTAGAATCTGATGCTTCACTTCAGGTTTACTGTATCCCTTGGACCTTCTTAATGACGATGAAACACAGATATTGCATCCGAATTTAATGCAAAAGGCACAGTGCCGACTTAAGTACTAGAGGACTGACACTCTAACTTTCTCTGATTTGAACCTCTCCTGTGAATCCAGTTTTAGATTCCGATGCTTCACTTCAGGTTTACTGTATCCCTTGGCCCTTGTTATTGACTATGAAACACAGAAATTGCATCCGCATTTAATACAAAAGGCACAATGCCGACTTACGTACAAGAGGACTGACACTCTAGTTTTCAATGATTTGAACCTCTCCTGTGAGTCCAGTTTTAGATACCGATGCTTCACTTCAGATTTACTGTATACCTTGGACCTTCTTATTGACGATGAAACACAGAAATTGCATCCGAATTTAATTCAAAAGGTCGAATGCCGACTTAAGAACAAGAGGACTGTACCTCTAACTTTCTATGATTTGAACCACTCCTGTGAGTCCCGTTTTGGATCCCCATGCTTCAATTCAGGTTTACTGTATACCTTGGACCTTCTTATTGACGATGAAACTCAGAAGGTACATCCGAATTTAATACAAAAGGCACAATGCCGACTTGAGTACAAGAGGACCAACCCTCTAACTTTCTATGATTTGAACCTCTCCTTTGAGTCCAGTTTTAGATTCCGATGCTTCACTTCAGGTTTACTGTATCCCTTGGACCTTCTTATTGACGATGATACACAGAAATTGCATCCGAATTTAATACAAAATGCACAATGCCGACTTAAGTACAAGAGGACCGACTAACTTTCTATGATTTGAACCTCTCCTGTGAGTCCAGTTTTGTCTTCCGATGCTTCACTTCAGGTTTAACGTATGCCTTGGACCTTCTTATTGACGATAAAACACAGAAATTGCATCCTAATTTAATACAAAAGCCACAATGCCGACTTAAGTACCAGAAGACTGACACTCTAACTTTCTATGATTGGTACCTCTCCTGTGAGTCCAGTTTTAGATTCCGATGCTTCACCTCAGGTTTACTGTTTCCCTTGGACCAGCTTATTGACGATGAAATACAGAAATTGCATCCGAATTAAATACAAAATTCACAATGCCGACTTAAGTACAAGAGGACTGACACTCCAACTTTCTATGATTTGAACCTCTCCTGTTAGTCCAGTTTTAGAACCCGATGCTTCACTTCAGGTTTACCGTATCAATTGGACCTTTGTATTGACGATGAAACACAGAAATTCCATCCGAATTTAATGCAAAAGGCAAAATGCCGACTTAAGTACAAGAGGACACACACTCTAACTTCCTATGATTTGAACCTCCAGTTTTAGATTCCGATGCTTCACCTCAGGTTTACTGTTTCCCTTGGACCAGCTTATTGACGATGAAATACAGAAATTGCATCCGAATTAAATACAAAATTCACAATGCCGACTTAAGTACAAGAGGACTGACACTCCAACTTTCTATGATTTGAACCTCTCCTGTTAGTCCAGTTTTAGAACCCGATGCTTCACTTCAGGTTTACCGTATCAATTGGACCTTTGTATTGACGATGAAACACAGAAATTCCATCCGAATTTAATGCAAAAGGCAAAATGCCGACTTAAGTACAAGAGGACACACACTCTAACTTCCTATGATTTGAACCTCTCCTGTGAGTCCAGGTTTGGATTCCGATGCTTCACCTGAAGTTTACTGTATCCCTTAGACCTTCTTATTGACGATGAAACACAGAAATTGCATCCGAATTTAATACAAAAGGCACAATGCCGACTTAAGTATAAGAGGACTGACACTCTAAGTTTCTATGATTTGAACCACTCCTGTGCGTCCAGTTTTAGATTCCAATGCTTCACTTCAGGTTAACTGTATCCCTTAGACCTTCCTATTGTCGATGAAACACAAAAATTGCTTCCGAATTTAATACAAAAGGAGCAATGCCGACTTAAGTACAAGAGGACTGACGCTCTAACTTTCAATCATTTGAACCTCTCCTGTGAGTCCAGTTTTAGATTCTGATGCTCCACTTCAGGTTTACTGTATCCCTTGGACCTTCTTAATGACGATGAAACACAGAAATTGCATCCGAATTTAATACAAAAGGCAAAGTGCCGATTTAAGTACTAAAGGACTGACACTCTAACTTTCTATGATTTGAACCTCTCCTGTGAATCCAGTTTTAGATTCCGATGCTTCACTTCAGGTTTACTGTATCCCTTGGCCCTTGTTATTGACTATGAAACACAGAAATTGCATACGCATTTAATACAAAAGGCACAATGCCGACTTAAGTACAAGAGGACTGACACTCTAACTTTCTATGATTTGAACCTCTCCTGTGAGTCCAGTTTTAGAATCTGATGCTTCACTTCAGGTTTACCGTATCAATTCGACCTTTTCATTGACGGTGAAACACAGAAATTCCATCCGAATTCAATGCAAAAGGCACAATGCCGACTTAAGTACAAGAGGACACACACTCTAACTTTCTATGATTTGAACCTCTCCTGTGCGTCCAGTTTTGGATTCCGATGCTTCACTTCACGTTTACTGTATCCCTTAGACCTTCTTATTGACGATGAAACACAGAAATTGCATCCGAATTTAATAAAAAGGCACAATGCTGACTTATGTACAAGAGGACTGACACTCTAAGTTTCTATGATTTGAACCACTCCTGTGAGTCCAGTTTTAGATTCCGATGCTTCACTTCAGGTTTACTGTATCAATTGGACCTTCTTTGTGACGATGAAACACTGAAAATCCATCCGAATTTAATACCAAAGACACAGTGCCGACTTAAGTACAAGAGGACTGACACTCTAACTTTCTATGATTTGAACCTCTCCTGTGAGTCCAGTTTAAGAATCCGATGCTTCACTTCAGGTTTACTGTATCCCTTGGACCTATTTATTGACGATTAAACGCAGAAATTGCATCCGAATTTAATACAAAAGTCACAATGCCGACTTAAGTACAAGAGGACTGACACTCTAACTTTCTGTGATTTGAAGCTCTCCTGTGAGTCCCGTTTTAGATTCCGATGCTTCACTTCAGGTTTACTGTAATCCTTGGACCTTCTTATTGATGAAGAATCACAGAAATTACATCTGAATTTAATACAAACGGCACAATGCCGACTTAAATACAAGAGGACTGACACTCTAACATTCTATGATTTGAACCTCTCCTGTGAGTCCAGTTTTAGATTCCGATGCTTCACTTCAGGTTTAACGTATGCCTTGGACCTTCTTATTGACGATAACACACAGAAATTGCATCAGAATTTAATACAAAAATCACAATGCCGACTTAAGTACAAGAGGACTGACACTCAAACTTTCTATAATTGGAACCTCTCCTGTGAGTCCAGTTTTAGATTCCAATGCTTCACTGCAGGTTTACTGTGTCCCTTGGATCAGCTTATTGACGATGAAGCACAGAAATTGCATCCGAATTTAATACAAAATGCACAATGCCGACTCAAGTACAAGAGGACTGACACTCTAACTTCCTATGATTTGAACCTCTCCTGTGAGTCCAGTTTTAGATTCCAATGCTTCACTTCGGGTGTACCGTATCAATTGGACCGATGTATTGACGATGAAACACAGAAATTCCATCCGAATTTAATACAAAAGGCACAATGCCGACTTAAGTACAAGAGGACTGACACTCTAACTTTCTATGATTTGAACCTCTCCTGTGCGTCCAGTTTTAGATTCCAATGCTTCACTTCAGGTTAACTATATCCCTTGGACCTTCTTAATGACGATGAAAAACAGAAATTGCATCCAAAATTAATACAAAAGGCACAGTGCCGACTTAGGTACTAGAGGACTGACACTCTAACTTTCTATGATTTGAACCTCTCCTGTGAATCCAGTTTTAGATTACGATGTTTCACTTCATATTTACTGTATCCCTTGGCCCTTGTTATTGACTATGAAACACAGAAATTGCATCCGCATTTAATACAAAAGGCACAAGGCCGACTTAAGTACTAGAGGACTGACACTCTAACTTTCTATGATTTGAACCTCACCTGTGAATCCAGTTTTAGATTCCGATGCTTCACTTCAGGTTAACTGTAAACCTTGGACCTTCTTATTGACGATGAAACACAGAAATTGCATCCGAATTTAATAACAAAGGCACAATGCTGACTTAATTACAGGAGGACTGACAAACTTTCTATGATTTGAACCTCTCCTGTGAGTCCAGTTTTGTATTCCGATGCTTCACTTCAGGTTTAACGTATGCCTTGGACCTTCTTATTGACGATAAAACACAGAAATTGCATCCTAATTTAATACAAAAGGCACAATGCCGACTTAAGTACCAGAGGACTGACACTCTAACTTTCTATGATTGGAACCTCTCCTGTGAGTCCAGTTTTAGATTCCGATGCTTCACTTCAGGTTTACTGTTTCCCTTGGACCAGCTTATTGACGATGAAATACAGAAATTGCATCCGAATTAAATACAAAATTCACAATGCCGACTTAACTACAAGAGGACTGACACTCTAACTTTCTATGATTTGAACTTCTCCTGCGAGTCCAGTTTTAAAACCCGATGCTTCACTTCAGGTTTACCGTATCAATTGGACCTTTGTATTGACGATGAAACACAGAAATTCCATCCGAATTTAATGCAAAAGGCAAAATGCCGACTTAAGTACAACAGGACACACACTGTAAGTTTCTATGATTTGAACCTCTCCTGTGAGTCCAGTTTTGGATTCCGATGCTTTACTTCAAGTTTACTGTATCCCTTGGATCTTCTTAATGACGATGAAACACAGAAATTGCATCCGAATATAATACAAAAGGCACAGTGCCGACTTAAGTACTAGAGGACTGACGCTCTAACTTTCTATGATTTGAACCTCTCCTGTGAATCCAGTTTTATATTCCGATGCTTCACTTCAGGTTTACTGTATCCCTTGGCCCTTGTTATTGACTATGAAACACAGTAATTGCATCCGCATCTAATACAAAAGGCACAATGCCGACTTAAGTACAAGAGGACTGTCTAATTTTCTATGATTTGAACCTCTCCTGTGTGTCCAGTTTTAGATTCCGATGCTTCACTTCAGGTTTACTGTATCCCTTGGACCTTCTTATTGACGATTAAACGCAGAAATTGCATCCGAATTTAATACAAAAGGCACAATGCCGACTGAAGTACAAGAGGACTGACACTGTAACTTTCTGTGAATTGAACCTCTCCTGTGAGTCCAGTTTTAGATTCCGATGCTTCACTTCAGGTTAACTAAATCCCTTAGACCTTCTTATTGACGATGAAACACAAAAATTGCATCCGAATTTAATACAAAAGGCACAATCCCGACTTAAGTACAACAGGACCGACGCTCTTACTTTCTATGATTTGAACCTCTCCTGTGAGTCTAGTATTAGATTCTGATGCTTCACTTCAGGTTTACTCTATCCCTTGGACCTTCTTAATGACGATGAAACACAGATATTGCATCCGAATTTAATACAAAAGGCACAGTGCCGACTTAAGTACTAGAGGACTGACACGCTAACTTTCTCTGATTTGAACCTCTCCTGTGAATCCAGTTTTAGATTCCGATGCTTCACTTCAGGTTTACTGT
Source organism: Schistocerca americana (assembly GCF_021461395.2). NCBI lineage: Eukaryota > Metazoa > Arthropoda > Insecta > Orthoptera > Acrididae > Schistocerca > Schistocerca americana. The sequence goes on along the minus strand of NC_060121.1, from coordinate 72,335,542 downwards.
ATCCCTTGGCCCTTGTTATTGACTATGAAACACAGAAATTGCATCCGCATTTAATACAAAAGGCACAATGCCGACTTACGTACAAGAGGACTGACACTCTAGTTTTCAATGATTTGAACCTCTCCTGTGAGTCCAGTTTTAGATACCGATGCTTCACTTCAGATTTACTGTATACCTTGGACCTTCTTATTGACGATGAAACACAGAAATTGCATCCGAATTTAATTCAAAAGGTAGAATGCCGACTTAAGAACAAGAGGACTGTACCTCTAACTTTCTATGATTTGAACCACTCCTGTGAGTCCCGTTTTGGATCCCCATGCTTCAATTCAGGTTTACTGTATACCTTGGACCTTCTTATTGACGATGAAACTCAGAAGGTACATCCGAATTTAATACAAAAGGCACAATGCCGACTTGAGTACAAGAGGACCAACCCTCTAACTTTCTATGATTTGAACCTCTCCTTTGAGTCCAGTTTTAGATTCCGATGCTTCACTTCAGGTTTACTGTATCCCTTGGACCTTCTTATTGACGATGATACACAGAAATTGCATCCGAATTTAATACAAAATGCACAATGCCGACTTAAGTACAAGAGGACCGACTAACTTTCTATGATTTGAACCTCTCCTGTGAGTCCAGTTTTGTCTTCCGATGCTTCACTTCAGGTTTAACGTATGCCTTGGACCTTCTTATTGACGATAAAACACAGAAATTGCATCCTAATTTAATACAAAAGCCACAATGCCGACTTAAGTACCAGAAGACTGACACTCTAACTTTCTATGATTGGTACCTCTCCTGTGAGTCCAGTTTTAGATTCCGATGCTTCACCTCAGGTTTACTGTTTCCCTTGGACCAGCTTATTGACGATGAAATACAGAAATTGCATCCGAATTAAATACAAAATTCACAATGCCGACTTAAGTACAAGAGGACTGACACTCCAACTTTCTATGATTTGAACCTCTCCTGTTAGTCCAGTTTTAGAACCCGATGCTTCACTTCAGGTTTACCGTATCAATTGGACCTTTGTATTGACGATGAAACACAGAAATTCCATCCGAATTTAATGCAAAAGGCAAAATGCCGACTTAAGTACAAGAGGACACACACTCTAACTTCCTATGATTTGAACCTCCAGTTTTAGATTCCGATGCTTCACCTCAGGTTTACTGTTTCCCTTGGACCAGCTTATTGACGATGAAATACAGAAATTGCATCCGAATTAAATACAAAATTCACAATGCCGACTTAAGTACAAGAGGACTGACACTCCAACTTTCTATGATTTGAACCTCTCCTGTTAGTCCAGTTTTAGAACCCGATGCTTCACTTCAGGTTTACCGTATCAATTGGACCTTTGTATTGACGATGAAACACAGAAATTCCATCCGAATTTAATGCAAAAGGCAAAATGCCGACTTAAGTACAAGAGGACACACACTCTAACTTCCTATGATTTGAACCTCTCCTGTGAGTCCAGGTTTGGATTCCGATGCTTCACCTGAAGTTTACTGTATCCCTTAGACCTTCTTATTGACGATGAAACACAGAAATTGCATCCGAATTTAATACAAAAGGCACAATGCCGACTTAAGTATAAGAGGACTGACACTCTAAGTTTCTATGATTTGAACCACTCCTGTGCGTCCAGTTTTAGATTCCAATGCTTCACTTCAGGTTAACTGTATCCCTTAGACCTTCCTATTGTCGATGAAACACAAAAATTGCTTCCGAATTTAATACAAAAGGAGCAATGCCGACTTAAGTACAAGAGGACTGACGCTCTAACTTTCAATCATTTGAACCTCTCCTGTGAGTCCAGTTTTAGATTCTGATGCTCCACTTCAGGTTTACTGTATCCCTTGGACCTTCTTAATGACGATGAAACACAGAAATTGCATCCGAATTTAATACAAAAGGCAAAGTGCCGATTTAAGTACTAAAGGACTGACACTCTAACTTTCTATGATTTGAACCTCTCCTGTGAATCCAGTTTTAGATTCCGATGCTTCACTTCAGGTTTACTGTATCCCTTGGCCCTTGTTATTGACTATGAAACACAGAAATTGCATCCTAATTTAATACAAAAGCCACAATGCCGACTTAAGTACCAGAAGACTGACACTCTAACTTTCTATGATTGGTACCTCTCCTGTGAGTCCAGTTTTAGATTCCGATGCTTCACTTCAGGTTTACTGTATCCCTTGGACCTTCTTATTGACGATGATACACAGAAATTGCATCCGAATTTAATACAAAATGCACAATGCCGACTTAAGTACAAGAGGACCGACTAACTTTCTATGATTTGAACCTCTCCTGTGAGTCCAGTTTTGTCTTCCGATGCTTCACTTCAGGTTTAACGTATGCCTTGGACCTTCTTATTGACGATAAAACACAGAAATTGCATCCTAATTTAATACAAAAGCCACAATGCCGACTTAAGTACCAGAAGACTGACACTCTAACTTTCTATGATTGGTACCTCTCCTGTGAGTCCAGTTTTAGATTCCGATGCTTCACCTCAGGTTTACTGTTTCCCTTGGACCAGCTTATTGACGATGAAATACAGAAATTGCATCCGAATTAAATACAAAATTCACAATGCCGACTTAAGTACAAGAGGACTGACACTCCAACTTTCTATGATTTGAACCTCTCCTGTTAGTCCAGTTTTAGAACCCGATGCTTCACTTCAGGTTTACCGTATCAATTGGACCTTTGTATTGACGATGAAACACAGAAATTCCATCCGAATTTAATGCAAAAGGCAAAATGCCGACTTAAGTACAAGAGGACACACACTCTAACTTCCTATGATTTGAACCTCCAGTTTTAGATTCCGATGCTTCACCTCAGGTTTACTGTTTCCCTTGGACCAGCTTATTGACGATGAAATACAGAAATTGCATCCGAATTAAATACAAAATTCACAATGCCGACTTAAGTACAAGAGGACTGACACTCCAACTTTCTATGATTTGAACCTCTCCTGTTAGTCCAGTTTTAGAACCCGATGCTTCACTTCAGGTTTACCGTATCAATTGGACCTTTGTATTGACGATGAAACACAGAAATTCCATCCGAATTTAATGCAAAAGGCAAAATGCCGACTTAAGTACAAGAGGACACACACTCTAACTTCCTATGATTTGAACCTCTCCTGTGAGTCCAGGTTTGGATTCCGATGCTTCACCTGAAGTTTACTGTATCCCTTAGACCTTCTTATTGACGATGAAACACAGAAATTGCATCCGAATTTAATACAAAAGGCACAATGCCGACTTAAGTATAAGAGGACTGACACTCTAAGTTTCTATGATTTGAACCACTCCTGTGCGTCCAGTTTTAGATTCCAATGCTTCACTTCAGGTTAACTGTATCCCTTAGACCTTCCTATTGTCGATGAAACACAAAAATTGCTTCCGAATTTAATACAAAAGGAGCAATGCCGACTTAAGTACAAGAGGACTGACGCTCTAACTTTCAATCATTTGAACCTCTCCTGTGAGTCCAGTTTTAGATTCTGATGCTCCACTTCAGGTTTACTGTATCCCTTGGACCTTCTTAATGACGATGAAACACAGAAATTGCATCCGAATTTAATACAAAAGGCAAAGTGCCGATTTAAGTACCAAAGGACTGACACTCTAACTTTCTATGATTTGAACCTCTCCTGTGAATCCAGTTTTAGATTCCGATGCTTCACTTCAGGTTTACTGTATCCCTTGGCCCTTGTTATTGACTATGAAACACAGAAATTGCATACGCATTTAATACAAAAGGCACAATGCCGACTTAAGTACAAGAGGACTGACACTCTAACTTTCTATGATTTGAACCTCTCCTGTGAGTCCAGTTTTAGAATCTGATGCTTCACTTCAGGTTTACCGTATCAATTCGACCTTTTCATTGACGGTGAAACACAGAAATTCCATCCGAATTCAATGCAAAAGGCACAATGCCGACTTAAGTACAAGAGGACACACACTCTAACTTTCTATGATTTGAACCTCTCCTGTGCGTCCAGTTTTGGATTCCGATGCTTCACTTCACGTTTACTGTATCCCTTAGACCTTCTTATTGACGATGAAACACAGAAATTGCATCCGAATTTAATAAAAAGGCACAATGCTGACTTATGTACAAGAGGACTGACACTCTAAGTTTCTATGATTTGAACCACTCCTGTGAGTCCAGTTTTAGATTCCGATGCTTCACTTCAGGTTTACTGTATCAATTGGACCTTCTTTGTGACGATGAAACACTGAAAATCCATCCGAATTTAATACCAAAGACACAGTGCCGACTTAAGTACAAGAGGACTGACACTCTAACTTTCTGTGATTTGAAGCTCTCCTGTGAGTCCCGTTTTAGATTCCGATGCTTCACTTCAGGTTTACTGTAATCCTTGGACCTTCTTATTGATGAAGAATCACAGAAATTACATCTGAATTTAATACAAACGGCACAATGCCGACTTAAATACAAGAGGACTGACACTCTAACATTCTATGATTTGAACCTCTCCTGTGAGTCCAGTTTTAGATTCCGATGCTTCACTTCAGGTTTAACGTATGCCTTGGACCTTCTTATTGACGATAACACACAGAAATTGCATCAGAATTTAATACAAAAATCACAATGCCGACTTAAGTACAAGAGGACTGACACTCAAACTTTCTATAATTGGAACCTCTCCTGTGAGTCCAGTTTTAGATTCCAATGCTTCACTGCAGGTTTACTGTGTCCCTTGGATCAGCTTATTGACGATGATGCACAGAAATTGCATCCGAATTTAATACAAAATGCGCAATGCCGACTCAAGTACAAGAGGACTGACACTCTAACTTCCTATGATTTGAACCTCTCCTGTGAGTCCAGTTTTAGATTCCAATGCTTCACTTCGGGTGTACCGTATCAATTGGACCGATGTATTGACGATGAAACACAGAAATTCCATCCGAATTTAATACAAAAGGCACAATGCCGACTTAAGTACAAGAGGACTGACACTCTAACTTTCTATGATTTGAACCACTCCTGTGCGTCCAGTTTTAGATTCCAATGCTTCACTTCAGGTTAACTATATCCCTTGGACCTTCTTAATGACGATGAAAAACAGAAATTGCATCCAAAATTAATACAAAAGGCACAGTGCCGACTTAAGTACTAGAGGACTGACACTCTAACTTTCTATGATTTGAACCTCTCCTGTGAATCCAGTTTTAGATTACGATGCTTCACTTCATATTTACTGTATCCCTTGGCCCTTGCTATTGACTATGAAACACAGAAATTGCATCCGCATTTAATACAAAAGGCACAAGGCCGACTTAAGTACTAGAGGACTGACACTCTAACTTTCTATGATTTGAACCTCACCTGTGAATCCAGTTTTAGATTCCGATGCTTCACTTCAGGTTAACTGTAAACCTTGGACCTTCTTATTGACGATGAAACACAGAAATTGCATCCGAATTTAATAACAAAGGCACAATGCTGACTTAATTACAGGAGGACTGACAAACTTTCTATGATTTGAACCTCTCCTGTGAGTCCAGTTTTGTATTCCGATGCTTCACTTCAGGTTTAACGTATGCCTTGGACCTTCTTATTGACGATAAAACACAGAAATTGCATCCTAATTTAATACAAAAGGCACAATGCCGACTTAAGTACCAGAGGACTGACACTCTAACTTTCTATGATTGGAACCTCTCCTGTGAGTCCAGTTTTAGATTCCGATGCTTCACTTCAGGTTTACTGTTTCCCTTGGACCAGCTTATTGACGATGAAATACAGAAATTGCATCCGAATTAAATACAAAATTCACAATGCCGACTTAACTACAAGAGGACTGACACTCTAACTTTCTATGATTTGAACTTCTCCTGCGAGTCCAGTTTTAAAACCCGATGCTTCACTTCAGGTTTACCGTATCAATTGGACCTTTGTATTGACGATGAAACACAGAAATTCCATCCGAATTTAATGCAAAAGGCAAAATGCCGACTTAAGTACAACAGGACACACACTGTAACTTTCTATGATTTGAACCTCTCCTGTGAGTCCAGTTTTGGATTCCGATGCTTTACTTCAAGTTTACTGTATCCCTTGGATCTTCTTAATGACGATGAAACACAGAAATTGCATCCGAATTTAATACAAAAGGCACAGTGCCGACTTAAGTACTAGAGGACTGACGCTCTAACTTTCTATGATTTGAACCTCTCCTGTGAATCCAGTTTTATATTCCGATGCTTCACTTCAGGTTTACTGTATCCCTTGGCCCTTGTTATTGACTATGAAACACAGTAATTGCATCCGCATCTAATACAAAAGGCACAATGCCGACTTAAGTACAAGAGGACTGTCTAATTTTCTATGATTTGAACCTCTCCTGTGTGTCCAGTTTTAGATTCCGATGCTTCACTTCAGGTTTACTGTATCCCTTGGACCTTCTTATTGACGATTAAACGCAGAAATTGCATCCGAATTTAATACAAAAGGCACAATGCCGACTGAAGTACAAGAGGACTGACACTGTAACTTTCTGTGAATTGAACCTCTCCTGTGAGTCCAGTTTTAGATTCCGATGCTTCACTTCAGGTTAACTAAATCCCTTAGACCTTCTTATTGACGATGAAACACAAAAATTGCATCCGAATTTAATACAAAAGGCACAATCCCGACTTAAGTACAACAGGACCGACGCTCTTACTTTCTATGATTTGAACCTCTCCTGTGAGTCTAGTATTACATTCTGATGCTTCACTTCAGGTTTACTCTATCCCTTGGACCTTCTTAATGACGATGAAACACAGATATTGCATCCGAATTTAATACAAAAGGCACAGTGCCGACTTAAGTACTAGAGGACTGACACGCTAACTTTCTCTGATTTGAACCTCTCCTGTGAATCCAGTTTTAGATTCCGATGCTTCACTTCAGGTTTACTGTATCCCTTGGCCCTTGTTATTGACTATGAAACACAGAAATTGCATCCGCATTTAATACAAAAGGCACAATGCCGACTTACGTACAAGAGGACTGACACTCTAGTTATCAATGATTTGAACCTCTCCTGTGAGTCCAGTTTTAGATACCGATGCTTCACTTCAGATTTACTGTATACCTTGGACCTTCTTATTGACGATGAAACACAGAAATTGCATCCGAATTTAATTCAAAAGGTAGAATGCCGACTTAAGAACAAGAGGACTGTACCTCTAACTTTCTATGATTTGAACCACTCCTGTGAGTCCCGTTTTGGATCCCCATGCTTCAATTCAGGTTTACTGTATACCTTGGACCTTCTTATTGACGATGAAACTCAGAAGGTACATCCGAATTTAATACAAAAGGCACAATGCCGACTTGAGTACAAGAGGACCAACCCTCTAACTTTCTATGATTTGAACCTCTCCTTTGAGTCCAGTTTTAGATTCCGATGCTTCACTTCAGGTTTACTGTATCCCTTGGACCTTCTTATTGACGATGATACACAGAAATTGCATCCGAATTTAATACAAAATGCACAATGCCGACTTAAGTACAAGAGGACCGACTAACTTTCTATGATTTGAACCTCTCCTGTGAGTCCAGTTTTGTCTTCCGATGCTTCACTTCAGGTTTAACGTATGCCTTGGACCTTCTTATTGACGATAAAACACAGAAATTGCATCCTAATTTAATACAAAAGCCACAATGCCGACTTAAGTACCGGAAGACTGACACTCTAACTTTCTATGATTGGTACCTCTCCTGTGAGTCCAGTTTTAGATTCCGATGCTTCACCTCAGGTTTACTGTTTCCCTTGGACCAGCTTATTGACGATGAAATACAGAAATTGCATCCGAATTAAATACAAAATTCACAATGCCGACTTAAGTACAAGAGGACTGACACTCCAACTTTCTATGATTTGAACCTCTCCTGTTAGTCCAGTTTTAGAACCCGATGCTTCACTTCAGGTTTACCATATCAATTGGACCTTTGTATTGACGATGAAACACAGAAATTCCATCCGAATTTAATGCAAAAGGCAAAATGCCGACTTAAGTACAAGAGGACACACACTCTAACTTCCTATGATTTGAACCTCCAGTTTTAGATTCCGATGCTTCACCTCAGGTTTACTGTTTCCCTTTGACCAGCTTATTGACGATGAAATACAGAAATTGCATCCGAATTAAATACAAAATTCACAATGCCGACTTAAGTACAAGAGGACTGACACTCCAACTTTCTATGATTTGAACCTCTCCTGTTAGTAAAGTTTTAGAACCCGATGCTTCACTTCAGGTTTACCGTATCAATTGGACCTTTGTATTGACGATGAAACACAGAAATTCCATCCGAATTTAATGCAAAAGCCACAATGCCGACTTAAGTACCAGAAGACTGACACTCTAACTTTCTATGATTGGTACCTCTCCTGTGAGTCCAGTTTTAGATTCCGATGCTTCACCTCAGGTTTACTGTTTCCCTTGGACCAGCTTATTGACGATGAAATACAGAAATTGCATCCGAATTAAATACAAAATTCACAATGCCGACTTAAGTACAAGAGGACTGACACTCCAACTTTCTATGATTTGAACCTCTCCTGTTAGTCCAGTTTTAGAACCCGATGCTTCACTTCAGGTTTACCGTATCAATTGGACCTTTGTATTGACGATGAAACACAGAAATTCCATCCGAATTTAATGCAAAAGGCAAAATGCCGACTTAAGTACAAGAGGACACACACTCTAACTTCCTATGATTTGAACCACTCCTGTGCGTCCAGTTTTAGATTCCAATGCTTCACTTCAGGTTAACTATATCCCTTGGACCTTCTTAATGACGATGAAAAACAGAAATTGCATCCAAAATTAATACAAAAGGCACAGTGCCGACTTAAGTACTAGAGGACTGACACTCTAACTTTCTATGATTTGAACCTCTCCTGTGAATCCAGTTTTAGATTACGATGCTTCACTTCATATTTACTGTATCCCTTGGCCCTTGCTATTGACTATGAAACACAGAAATTGCATCCGCATTTAATACAAAAGGCACAAGGCCGACTTAAGTACTAGAGGACTGACACTCTAACTTTCTATGATTTGAACCTCACCTGTGAATCCAGTTTTAGATTCCGATGCTTCACTTCAGGTTAACTGTAAACCTTGGACCTTCTTATTGACGATGAAACACAGAAATTGCATCCGAATTTAATAACAAAGGCACAATGCTGACTTAATTACAGGAGGACTGACAAACTTTCTATGATTTGAACCTCTCCTGTGAGTCCAGTTTTGTATTCCGATGCTTCACTTCAGGTTTAACGTATGCCTTGGACCTTCTTATTGACGATAAAACACAGAAATTGCATCCTAATTTAATACAAAAGGCACAATGCCGACTTAAGTACCAGAGGACTGACACTCTAACTTTCTATGATTGGAACCTCTCCTGTGAGTCCAGTTTTAGATTCCGATGCTTCACTTCAGGTTTACTGTTTCCCTTGGACCAGCTTATTGACGATGAAATACAGAAATTGCATCCGAATTAAATACAAAATTCACAATGCCGACTTAACTACAAGAGGACTGACACTCTAACTTTCTATGATTTGAACTTCTCCTGCGAGTCCAGTTTTAAAACCCGATGCTTCACTTCAGGTTTACCGTATCAATTGGACCTTTGTATTGACGATGAAACACAGAAATTCCATCCGAATTTAATGCAAAAGGCAAAATGCCGACTTAAGTACAACAGGACACACACTGTAACTTTCTATGATTTGAACCTCTCCTGTGAGTCCAGTTTTGGATTCCGATGCTTTACTTCAAGTTTACTGTATCCCTTGGATCTTCTTAATGACGATGAAACACAGAAATTGCATCCGAATTTAATACAAAAGGCACAGTGCCGACTTAAGTACTAGAGGACTGACGCTCTAACTTTCTATGATTTGAACCTCTCCTGTGAATCCAGTTTTATATTCCGATGCTTCACTTCAGGTTTACTGTATCCCTTGGCCCTTGTTATTGACTATGAAACACAGTAATTGCATCCGCATCTAATACAAAAGGCACAATGCCGACTTAAGTACAAGAGGACTGTCTAATTTTCTATGATTTGAACCTCTCCTGTGTGTCCAGTTTTAGATTCCGATGCTTCACTTCAGGTTTACTGTATCCCTTGGACCTTCTTATTGACGATTAAACGCAGAAATTGCATCCGAATTTAATACAAAAGGCACAATGCCGACTGAAGTACAAGAGGACTGACACTGTAACTTTCTGTGAATTGAACCTCTCCTGTGAGTCCAGTTTTAGATTCCGATGCTTCACTTCAGGTTAACTAAATCCCTTAGACCTTCTTATTGACGATGAAACACAAAAATTGCATCCGAATTTAATACAAAAGGCACAATCCCGACTTAAGTACAACAGGACCGACGCTCTTACTTTCTATGATTTGAACCTCTCCTGTGAGTCTAGTATTACATTCTGATGCTTCACTTCAGGTTTACTCTATCCCTTGGACCTTCTTAATGACGATGAAACACAGATATTGCATCCGAATTTAATACAAAAGGCACAGTGCCGACTTAAGTACTAGAGGACTGACACGCTAACTTTCTCTGATTTGAACCTCTCCTGTGAATCCAGTTTTAGATTCCGATGCTTCACTTCAGGTTTACTGTATCCCTTGGCCCTTGTTATTGACTATGAAACACAGAAATTGCATCCGCATTTAATACAAAAGGCACAATGCCGACTTACGTACAAGAGGACTGACACTCTAGTTATCAATGATTTGAACCTCTCCTGTGAGTCCAGTTTTAGATACCGATGCTTCACTTCAGATTTACTGTATACCTTGGACCTTCTTATTGACGATGAAACACAGAAATTGCATCCGAATTTAATTCAAAAGGTAGAATGCCGACTTAAGAACAAGAGGACTGTACCTCTAACTTTCTATGATTTGAACCACTCCTGTGAGTCCCGTTTTGGATCCCCATGCTTCAATTCAGGTTTACTGTATACCTTGGACCTTCTTATTGACGATGAAACTCAGAAGGTACATCCGAATTTAATACAAAAGGCACAATGCCGACTTGAGTACAAGAGGACCAACCCTCTAACTTTCTATGATTTGAACCTCTCCTTTGAGTCCAGTTTTAGATTCCGATGCTTCACTTCAGGTTTACTGTATCCCTTGGACCTTCTTATTGACGATGATACACAGAAATTGCATCCGAATTTAATACAAAATGCACAATGCCGACTTAAGTACAAGAGGACCGACTAACTTTCTATGATTTGAACCTCTCCTGTGAGTCCAGTTTTGTCTTCCGATGCTTCACTTCAGGTTTAACGTATGCCTTGGACCTTCTTATTGACGATAAAACACAGAAATTGCATCCTAATTTAATACAAAAGCCACAATGCCGACTTAAGTACCGGAAGACTGACACTCTAACTTTCTATGATTGGTACCTCTCCTGTGAGTCCAGTTTTAGATTCCGATGCTTCACCTCAGGTTTACTGTTTCCCTTGGACCAGCTTATTGACGATGAAATACAGAAATTGCATCCGAATTAAATACAAAATTCACAATGCCGACTTAAGTACAAGAGGACTGACACTCCAACTTTCTATGATTTGAACCTCTCCTGTTAGTCCAGTTTTAGAACCCGATGCTTCACTTCAGGTTTACCATATCAATTGGACCTTTGTATTGACGATGAAACACAGAAATTCCATCCGAATTTAATGCAAAAGGCAAAATGCCGACTTAAGTACAAGAGGACACACACTCTAACTTCCTATGATTTGAACCTCCAGTTTTAGATTCCGATGCTTCACCTCAGGTTTACTGTTTCCCTTTGACCAGCTTATTGACGATGAAATACAGAAATTGCATCCGAATTAAATACAAAATTCACAATGCCGACTTAAGTACAAGAGGACTGACACTCCAACTTTCTATGATTTGAACCTCTCCTGTTAGTAAAGTTTTAGAACCCGATGCTTCACTTCAGGTTTACCGTATCAATTGGACCTTTGTATTGACGATGAAACACAGAAATTCCATCCGAATTTAATGCAAAAGCCACAATGCCGACTTAAGTACCAGAAGACTGACACTCTAACTTTCTATGATTGGTACCTCTCCTGTGAGTCCAGTTTTAGATTCCGATGCTTCACCTCAGGTTTACTGTTTCCCTTGGACCAGCTTATTGACGATGAAATACAGAAATTGCATCCGAATTAAATACAAAATTCACAATGCCGACTTAAGTACAAGAGGACTGACACTCCAACTTTCTATGATTTGAACCTCTCCTGTTAGTCCAGTTTTAGAACCCGATGCTTCACTTCAGGTTTACCGTATCAATTGGACCTTTGTATTGACGATGAAACACAGAAATTCCATCCGAATTTAATGCAAAAGGCAAAATGCCGACTTAAGTACAAGAGGACACACACTCTAACTTCCTATGATTTGAACCTCCAGTTTTAGATTCCGATGCTTCACCTCAGGTTTACTGTTTCCCTTGGACCAGCTTATTGACGATGAAATACAGAAATTGCATCCGAATTAAATACAAAATTCACAATGCCGACTTAAGTACAAGAGGACTGACACTCCAACTTTCTATGATTTGAACCTCTCCTGTTAGTAAAGTTTTAGAACCCGATGCTTCACTTCAGGTTTACCGTATCAATTGGACCTTTGTATTGACGATGAAACACAGAAATTCCATCCGAATTTAATGCAAAAGCCACAATGCCGACTTAAGTACCAGAAGACTGACACTCTAACTTTCTATGATTGGTACCTCTCCTGTGAGTCCAGTTTTAGATTCCGATGCTTCACCTCAGGTTTACTGTTTCCCTTGGACCAGCTTATTGACGATGAAATACAGAAATTGCATCCGAATTAAATACAAAATTCACAATGCCGACTTAAGTACAAGAGGACTGACACTCCAACTTTCTATGATTTGAACCTCTCCTGTTAGTCCAGTTTTAGAACCCGATGCTTCACTTCAGGTTTACCGTATCAATTGGACCTTTGTATTGACGATGAAAGACAGAAATTCCATCCGAATTTAATGCAAAAGGCAAAATGCCGACTTAAGTACAAGAGGACACACACTCTAACTTCCTATGATTTGAACCTCCAGTTTTAGATTCCGATGCTTCACCTCAGGTTTACTGTTTCCCTTGGACCAGCTTATTGACGATGAAATACAGAAATTGCATCCGAATTAAATACAAAATTCACAATGCCGACTTAAGTACAAGAGGACTGACACTCCAACTTTCTATGATTTGAACCTCTCCTGTTAGTCCAGTTTTAGAACCCGATGCTTCACTTCAGGTTTACCGTATCAATTGGACCTTTGTATTGACGATGAAACACAGAAATTCCATCCGAATTTAATGCAAAAGGCAAAATGCCGACTTAAGTACAAGAGGACACACACTCTAACTTCCTATGATTTGAACCTCTCCTGTGAGTCCAGGTTTGGATTCCGATGCTTCACCTGAAGTTTACTGTATCCCTTAGACCTTCTTATTGACGATGAAACACAGAAATTGCATCCGAATTTAATACAAAAGGCACAATGCCGACTTAAGTACAAGAGGACTGACACTCTAAGTTTCTATGATTCGAACCACTCCTGTGAGTCCAGTTTTAGATTCCGATGCTTCACTTCAGGTTATCTGTATCAATTGGACCTTCTTTTTGACGATGAAACACATAATTCCATCCGAATCTAATACCAAAGGCACAATGCCGACTTAAGTACAAGAGGACTGACACTCTAACTTTCTATGATTTGAACCTCTCCTGTGTGTCCAGTTTTAGATTCCGATGCTTCACTTCAGGTTTACTGTATCCCTTGGACCTTCTTATTGACGATTAAACTTAGAAATTGCATCCGAATTTAATACAAAAGGCACAATGCCGACTGAAGTACAACAGGACTGACACTGTAACTTTCTGTGAATTGAACCTCTCCTGTGAGTCCAGTTTTAGATTCCGATGCTTCACTTCAGGTTTACTGTATCCCTTGGACCTTCTTATTGACGATGATACACAGAAATTGCATCCGAATTTAATACAAACGGCACAATGCCGACTTAAGTACAAGAGGACTGACACTCTAACATTCTATGATTTCAACCTCTCCAGTGAGTCCAGTTTTAGATTCCGATGCTTCACTTCAGGTTAACTGTATCCCTTAGACCTTCCTATTGACGATGAAACACAAAAATTGCATCCGAATTTAATACAAAAGGCACAATGCCGACTTAAGTACAAGTGGACTGACGCTCTAACTTTCTATGATTTGAAAATCTCCTGTGAGTCCAGTTTTAGATTCTGATGCTTCACTTCAGGTTTACTGTATCCCTTGGACCTTCTTAATGACGATGAAAGACAGAAATTGCATCCGAATTTAATACAAATGTCACAGTGCCGACTTAAGTACTAGAGGACTGACACTCTAACTTTGTATGATTTCAACCTCTCCTGTGAATGCAGTTTTAGATTCCGATGCTTCACTTCAGGTTTACTGTATCCCTTGGCCCTTGTTATTGACTATGAAACACAGAAATTGCATCCGCAATTAATACAAAAGGCACAATGCCGACTTAAGTGCAAGAGGACTGACACTCTAATTTTCTATGATTTGAACCTCTCCTGTGAGTCCAGTTTTAGATTCCGATGCTTCACTTCAGGTTTACTGTATACCTTGGACCTTCTTATTGACGATGAAACACAGAAATTGCATCCGAATTTAATACAATAGGCAGAATGCCGACTTAAGTACAAGAGGACTGTCACTCCAACTTTCTATGATTTGAACCACTCCTGTGAGTCCCGTTTCGGAGTCCCATGCTTCACTTCAGGTATACTGTATACCTTGGACCTTCTTATTGACGATGAAACACAGAAATTACATCCGAATTTAATACAAAAGGCGCAATGCCGTCTTGAGTACAAGAGGACCACCCCCTATATTTCTATGATTTGAACATCTCCTTTGAGTCCAGTTTTAGATTCAGATGCTTCACTTCAGGTTTACTGTATCCCTTGGACCTTCTTATTGACGATGATTAACAGAAATTGCATCCGAATTTAATACAAAATGCACAATGCCGACTTAAGTACCAGAGGACTGACACTCTAACTTTCTATGATTGGAACCTCTCCTGTGAGTCCAGTTTTAGATTCCGATGCTTCACTGCAGGTTTGCTGTGTCCCTTGGACCAGCTTATTGACGATGAAACACAGAAATTGCATCCGAATTGAATACAAAAGGCACAATGCCGACTCAAGTACAAGAGGACTGACACTCTAACTTCCTATGATTTGAACCCCTCCTGTGAGTCCAGTTTTAGATTCCGATGCTTCACTTCAGGTTTACCGTATCAATTGGACCGATGTATTGACGATGAAACACAGAAATTCCATCCGAATTTAATACAAAAGGCACAATGCCGACTTAAGTACAAGAGGACTGACACTCTAACTTTCTATGATTTGAACCTCTCCTGTGCGTCCAGTTTTAGATTCCAATGCTTCACTTCAGGTTAACTATATCCCTTAGACCTTCCTATTGACGATGAATCACAAAAATTGCATCCGAGTTTAATACAAAAGGCACAATGCCGGTTTAAGTACAAGAGGACTGACGCTCTAATTTTCTATGATTTGAACCTCTCCTATGAGTCCAGTTTTAGATTCTGATGCTTCACTTCAGGTTTACTGTATACCTTAACCCTCTTACTGACGATGAAACACAGAAATTACATCAGAATTTAATACAAAAATCACAATGCCGACTTGAGTACAAGAGGACCAACCCTCTAACTTTCTTTGATTTGAACCTCTCCTTTGAGTCCAGTTTTAGATTCCGATGCTTCACTTCAGGTTTACTGTATCCCTTGGACCTTCTTATTGACGATGATTCACAGAAATTGCATCCGAATTTAATACAAAAGGCACAATGCCGACTTAAGTACAAGAGGACTGACAAACTTTCTATGATTTGAACCTCTCCTGTGAGTCCAGTTTTGTATTCCGATGCTTCACTTCAGGTTTAACGTATGCCTTGGACCTTCTTATTGACGATAAAACACAGAAATTGCATCCTAATTTAATACAAAAGGCACAATGCCGACTTAAGTACCAGAGGACTGACGCTCTAACTTTCTATGATTGGAACCTCTCCTGTGAGTCCAGTTTTAGATTCCGATGCTTCACTTCAGGTTTACTGTTTCCCTTGGACCAGCTTATTGACGATGAATTACAGAAATTGCATTCGAATTAAAAACAAAATTCACAATGCCGACTTAACTACAAGAGGACTGACACTCTAACTTTCTATGATTTGAACATCTCCTGTGAGTCCAGTTTTAGAACCCGATGCTTCACTTCAGGTTTACCGTATCAATTGGACCTTTGTATTGACGATGAAACACAGAAATTCAATCCGAATTTAATGCAAAAGGCAAAATGCCGACTTAAGTACAACAGGACACACACTGTAACTTTCTATGATTTGAACCTCTCCTGTGAGTCCAGTTTTGGATTCCGATGCTTTACTTCAAGTTTACTGTATCCCTTGGATCTTCTTAATGACGATGAAACACAGAAATTGCATCCGAATTTAATGCAAAAGGCACAGTGCCGACTTAAGTACTTGAGGACTGACGCTCTAACTTTCTATGATTTGAACCTCTCCTGTGAATCCAGTTTTAGATTCCATTGCTTCACTTCAGGTTTACTGTATCCCTTGGCCCTTGTTATTGACTATGAAACACAGTAATTGCATACGCATCTAATACAAAAGCCACAATGCCGACTTAAGTACAAGAGGACTGACTAATTTTCTATGATTTGAACCTCTCCTGTGTGTCCAGTTTTAGATTCCGATGCTTCACTTCAGGTTTACTGTATCCCTTGGACGTTCTTATTGACGATTAAACGCAGAAATTGCATCCGAATTTAATACAAAAGGCACAATGCCGACGGAAGTACAAGAGGACTGACACTGTAACTTTCTGTGAATGATACCTCTCCTGTGAGTCCAGTTTTAGATTCCGATGCTTCACTTCAGGTTAACTAAATCCCTTAGACCTTCTTATTGACGATGAAACACAAAAATTGCATCCGAATTTAATACAAAAGGCACAATGCCGACTTAAGTACAACAGGACCGACGCTCTTACTTTCTATGATTTGAACCTCTCCTGTGAGTCCAGTTTTAGATTCTGATGCTTCACTTCAGGTTTACTGTATCCCTTGGACCTTCTTAATTACGATGAAACACAGAAATTTTATCCGAATATAATACAAAAGGCACCGTGCCGACTTAAGTACTAGAGGACTGACAGTCTAACTTTCTCTGATTTTTACCTCTCCTATGAATCCAGTTTTAGATTCAGATGCTTCACTTCAGGTTTACTGTATCCCTTGGCCCTTGTTATTGACTATGAAACACAGAAATGGCATCCGCATTTAATACAAAAGGCACAATGCTGACTTACGTACAAGAGGACTGACACTCTAATTTTCAATGATTTGAACCTCTCCTGTGAGTCCAGTTTTAGATTCCGATGCTTCACTTCAGATTTACTGTATACCTTGGACCTTCTTATTGACGATGAAACACAGAAATTGCATCCGAATTTAATTCAAAAGGTAGAATGCCGACTTAAGTACAAGAGGACTGTACCTCTAACTTTCTATGATTTGAATCACTCCTGTGAGTCCCGTTTTGGATACCCATGCTTCAATTCAGGTTTACTGTATACCTTGGACCTTCTTATTGACGATGAAACTCAGAAATTACATCCGAATTTAATACAAAAGGCACAATGCCGACTTGAGTACAAGAGGACCAACCCTCTAACTTTCTATGATTTGAACCTCTCCTTTGAGTCCAGTTTTAGATTCCGATGCTTCACTTCAGGTTTACCGTATCAATTGGACCGATGTATTGACGATGAAACACAGAAATTCCATCCGAATTTAATACAAAAGGCACAATGCCGACTTAAGTACAAGAGGACTGACACTCTAACTTTCTATGATTTGAACCTCTCCTTTGAGTCCAGTTTTAGATTCCAATGCTTCACTTCAGGTTAACTATATCCCTTAGACCTTCTTATTGACGATGAAACACAAAAATTGCATCCGAGTTTAATACAAAAGGCACAATGCCGACTTAAGTACAAGAGGACTGACGCTCTAATTTTCTATGATTTGAACCCCTCCTATGAGTCCAGTTTTAGATTCTGATGCTTCACTTCAGGTTTACTGTTCCCTTGGACCTTCTTAATGACGATGAAAAACAGAAATTGCATCCGAATTTAATAACAAAGGCACAATGCCGACTTAAGTACAAGAGGACTGTCACTCCAACTTGCTATGATTTGAACCACTGCTGTGAGTCCCGTTTTGGATTCCGATGCTTCACTTCAGGTTTACTGTTTCCCTTGGACCAGCTTATTGACGATGAAATACAGAAATTGCATCCGAATTAAATACAAAATACACAATGCCGACTTAAGTACAAGAGGACTGACACTCCAACTTTCTATGATTTGAACCTCTCCTTTGAGTCCAGTTTTAGAACCCGATGCTTCACTTCAGGTTTACCGTATCAATTGGACCTTTGTATTGACGATGAAACACAGAAATTCCATCCGAATTTAATGCAAAAGGCAAAATGCCGACTTAAGTCCAAGAGGACACACACTCTAACTTCCTATGATTTGAACCTCTCCTGTGAGTCCAGGTTTGGATTCCGATGCTTCACCTGAAGTTTACTGTATCCCTTAGACCTTCTTATTGACGATGAAACACAGAAATTGCATCCGAATTTAATACAAAAGGCACAATGCCGACTTAAGTACAAGAGGACTGACACTCTAAGTTTCTATGATTTGAACCACACCTGTGAGTCCAGTTTTAGATTCCGATGCTTCACTTCAGGTTATCTGTATCAATTGGACCTTCTTTTTGACGATGAAACACAGAAATTCCATCCGAATCTAATACCAAAGGCACAATGCCGACTTAAGTACAAGAGGACTGACACTCTAACTTTCTATGATTTGAACCTCTCCTGTGTGTCCAGTTTTAGATTCCGATGCTTCACTTCAGGTTTACTGCATCCCTTGGACCCTCTTATTGACGATTAAACGCAGAAATTGCATCCGAATTTAATACAAAAGGCACAATGCCGAATGAAGTACAACAGGACTGACACTGTAACTTTCTGTGAATTGAACCTCCCCTGTGAGTCCAGTTTTAGATTCCGATGCTTCACTTCAGGTGTACTGTATCCCTTGGACCTTCTTATTGACGATGATACACAGAAATTGCATCCGAATTTAATACAAACGGCACAATGCCGACTTAAGTACAAGAGGACTGACACTCTAACATTCTATGATTTCAACCTCTCCAGTGAGTCCAGTTTTAGATTCCGATGCTTCACTTCAGGTTAACTGTATCCCTTAGACCTTCCTATTGACGATGAAACACAAAAATTGCAACCGAATTTAATACAAAAGGCACAATGGCGACTTAAGTACAAGAGGACTGACGCTCTAACTTTCTATGATTTGAACCTCTCCTGTGAGTCCAGTTTTAGATTCTGATGCTTCACTTCAGGTTTACTGTATCCCTTGGACCTTCTTAATGGAGATGAAACACAGAAATTGCATCCATATTTAATACAAAAGTCGCAGTGCCGACTTAAGTACTAGAGGACTGACACTCTAACTTTGTATGATTTGAACCTCTCCTGTGAATGCAGTTTTAGATTCCGATGCTTCACTTCAGGTTTACTGTATCCCTTGGCCCTTGTTATTGACTATGAAACACAGAAATTGCATCCGCAATTAATAGAAAAGTCACTATGCCGACTTAAGTACGAGAGGACTGACACTCTAATTTTCTATGATTTGAACCACTCCTGTAAGTCCCGTTTCGGATTCCCATGCTTCACTTCAGGTTAACTGTATACCTTGGACCTCCTTATTGACGATGAAACACAGAAATTACATCCGAATTTAATACAAACGGCACAATGCCGAATGAAGTACAACAGGACTGACACTGTAACTTTCTGTGAATTGAACCTCTCCTGTGAGTCCAGTTTTAGATTCCGATGCTTCACTACAGGTTTACTGTATCCCTTGGGCCTTCTTATTGACGATAAAACACAGAAATTACATCCGAATTTAATACAAACGGCACAATGCCGACTTAAGTACAAGAGGACTGACACTCTAACATTCTATGATTTCAACCTCTCCAGTGAGTCCAGTTTTAGATTCCGATGCTTCACTTCAGGTTAACTGTATCCCTTAGTCCTTCCTATTGACGATGAAACACAAAAATTGCAACCGAATTTAATACAAAAGGCACAATGGCGACTTAAGTACAAGAGGACTGACGCTCTAACTTTCTATGATTTGAACCTCTCCTGTGAGTCCAGTTTTAGATTCTGATGCTTCACTTCAGGTTTACTGTATCCCTTGGACCTTCTTAATGGAGATGAAACACAGAAATTGCATCCGAATTTAATACAAAAGTCACAGTGCCGACTTAAGTGCTAGAGGACTGACACTCTAACTTTGTATGATTTGAACCTCTCCTGTGAATGCAGTTTTAGATTCCGATGCTTCACTTCAGGTTTACTGTATCCCTTGGACCCTCTTATTGACGATTAAACGCAGAAATTGCATCCGAATTTAATACAAAAGGCACAATGCCGAATGAAGTACAACAGGACTGACACTGTAACTTTCTGTGAATTGAACCTCCCCTGTGAGTCCAGTTTTAGATTCCGATGCTTCACTTCAGGTGTACTGTATCCCTTGGACCTTCTTATTGACGATGATACACAGAAATTGCATCCGAATTTAATACAAACGGCACAATGCCGACTTAAGTACAAGAGGACTGACACTCTAACATTCTATGATTTCAACCTCTCCAGTGAGTCCAGTTTTAGATTCCGATGCTTCACTTCAGGTTAACTGTATCCCTTAGACCTTCCTATTGACGATGAAACACAAAAATTGCAACCGAATTTAATACAAAAGGCACAATGGCGACTTAAGTACAAGAGGACTGACACTCTAACTTTCTATGATTGGAACCTCTCCTGTGAGTCCAGTTTTAGATTCCGATGCTTCACTTCAGGTTTACTGTATCAATTGGACCTTCTTTTTGACGATGAAACACAGATATTCCATCCGAATCTAATACCAAAGGCACAATGCCGACTTAAGTACAAGAGGACTGAAACTCTAAGTTTCTATGATTTGAACCACACCTGTGAGTCCAGTTTTAGATTCCGATGCTTCACTTCAGGTTATCTGTATCAATTGGACCTTCTTTTTGACGATGAAACACAGAAATTCCATCCGAATCTAATACCAAAGGCACAATGCCGACTTAAGTACAAGAGGACTGACACTCTAACTTTCTATGATTTGAACCTCTCCTGTGTGTCCAGTTTTAGATTCCGATGCTTCACTTCAGGTTTACTGTATCCCTTGGACCCTCTTATTGACGATTAAACGCAGAAATTGCATCCGAATTTAATACAAAAGGCACAATGCCGAATGAAGTACAACAGGACTGACACTGTAACTTTCTGTGAATTGAACCTCCCCTGTGAGTCCAGTTTTAGATTCCGATGCTTCACTTCAGGTGTACTGTATCCCTTGGACCTACTTATTGACGATGATACACAGAAATTGCATCCGAATTTAATACAAACGGCACAATGCCGACTTAAGTACAAGAGGACTGACACTCTAACATTCTATGATTTCAACCTCTCCAGTGAGTCCAGTTTTAGATTCCGATGCTTCACTTCAGGTTAACTGTATCCCTTAGACCTTCCTATTGACGATGAAACACAAAAATTGCAACCGAATTTAATACAAAAGGCACAATGGCGACTTAAGTACAAGAGGACTGACGCTCTAACTTTCTATGATTTGAACCTCTCCTGTGAGTCCAGTTTTAGATTCTGATGCTTCACTTCAGGTTTACTGTATCCCTTGGACCTTCTTAATGGAGATGAAACACAGAAATTGCATCCGAATTTAATACAAAAGTCACAGTGCCGACTTAAGTACTAGAGGACTGACACTCTAACTTTGTATGATTTGAACCTCTCCTGTGAATGCAGTTTTAGATTCCGATGCCTCACTTCAGGTTTACTGTATCCCTTGGCCCTTGTTATTGACTATGAAACACAGAAATTGCATCCGCAATTAATACAAAAGTCACTATGCCGACTTAAGTACAAGAGGACTGACACTCTAATTTTCTATGATTTGAACCACTCCTGTAAGTCCCGTTTCGGATTCCCATGCTTCACTTCAGGTTAACTGTATACCTTGGACCTTCTTATTGACGATGAAACACAGAAATTACATCCGAATTTAATACAAACGGCACAATGCCGAATGAAGTACAACAGGACTGACACTGTAACTTTCTGTGAATTGAACCTCTCCTGTGAGTCCAGTTTTAGATTCCGATGCTTCACTACAGGTTTACTGTATCCCTTGGACCTTCTTATTGACGATGAAACACAGAAATTACATCCGAATTTAATACAAACGGCACAATGCCGACTTAAGTACAAGAGGACTGACACTCTAACATTCTATGATTTCAACCTCTCCAGTGAGTCCAGTTTTAGATTCCGATGCTTCACTTCAGGTTAACTGTATCCCTTAGACCTTCCTATTGACGATGAAACACAAAAATTGCAACCGAATTTAATACAAAAGGCACAATGGCGACTTAAGTACAAGAGGACTGACGCTCTAACTTTCTATGATTTGAACCTCTCCTGTGAGTCCAGTTTTAGATTCTGATGCTTCACTTCAGGTTTACTGTATCCCTTGGACCTTCTTAATGGAGATGAAACACAGAAATTGCATCCGAATTTAATACAAAAGTCACAGTGCCGACTTAAGTACTAGAGGACTGACACTCAAACTTTGTATGATTTGAACCTCTCCTGTGAATGCAGTTTTAGATTCCGATGCTTCACTTCAGGTTTACTGTATCCCTTGGACCCTCTTATTGACGATTAAACGCAGAAATTGCATCCGAATTTAATACAAAAGGCACAATGCCGAATGAAGTACAACAGGACTGACACTGTAACTTTCTGTGAATTGAACCTCCCCTGTGAGTCCAGTTTTAGATTCCGATGCTTCACTTCAGGTTTACTGTATCCCTTGGACCTTCTTATTGACGATGATACACAGAAATTGCATCCGAATTTAATACAAACGGCACAATGCCGACTTAAGTACAAGAGGACTGACACTCTAACATTCTATGATTTGAACCGCTCCTGTGAGTCCAGTTTTAGATTCCGATGCTTCACTTCAGGTTAACTGTATCCCTTAGACCTTCCTATTGACGATGAAACACAAAAATTGCAACCGAATTTAATACAAAAGGCACAATGGCGACTTAAGTACAAGAGGACTGACGCTCTAACTTTCTATGATTTGAACCTCTCCTGTGAGTCCAGTTTTAGATTCTGATGCTTCACTTCAGGTTTACTGTATCCCTTGGACCTTCTTATTGACGATGAAACACAGAAATTACATCCGAATTTAATACAAAAGGCACAATGCCGACTTGGGTACAAGAGGAGCACCCCCTATATTTCTATGATTTGAACCTCTCCTTTGAGTCCAGTTTTAGATTCCGATGCTTCACTTCAGGTTTACTGTATCCCTTGGACCTTCTTATTGACGATGATACACAGAAATTGCATCCGAATTTAATACAAAAGGCGCAATGCCGACTTAAGTACAAGAGGACTGACACTCTAACTTTCTATGATTTGAACCTCTCCTGTGAGTCCAGTTTTAGAATCCGATGCTTCACTTCAGGTTTACCGTATCAATTGGACCTTTGTATTGACGATGAAACACAGAAATTCCATCCGAATTTAATGAAAAAGGCAAAATGCCGACTTAAGTACAAGAGGACACACACTCTAACTTTCTATGATTTGAACCTCTCCTGTGAGTCCAGGTTTGGATTCCGATGCTTCACTTCAAGTTTACTGTATCCCTTATACCTTCTTATTGACGAAGAAACACAGAAATTGCATCCGAATTTAATACAAAAGGCACAATGCCGACTTAAGTACAAGAGGACTAACACTCTAAGTTTCTATGATTTGAACTACTCCTGTGAGTCCAGTTTTAGATTCCGATGATTCACTTCAGGTTTACTGTATCAACTGGACCTTCTTTTTGACTATGAAACACAGAAATTCCATCCGAATCTAATACCAAAGGCACAATGCCGACTTAAGTACAAGAGGACTGACACTCTAACTTTCTATGATTTGAACCTCTCCTGTGTGTCCAGTTTTAGATTCTGACGCTTCACTTCAGGTTTACTGTATCCCTTGGACCTTCTTATTGACGATGATACACAGAAATTGCATCCGAATTTAATACAAATGGCACAATGCCGACTTAAGTACAAGAGGACAGACACTCTAACATTCTATGATTTGAACCGCTCCTTTGAGTCCAGTTTTATATTCCGATGCTTCACTTCAGGTATACTGTATCCCTTGGACGTTCTTATTGACGATGAAACACAGAAATTGCATCCGAATTTAATACAAAAGGCACAATGCCGACTTAAGTACAAGAGGACTGACACTCTAACTTTCTATGATTGGAACCTCTCCTGTGAGTCCAGTTTTAGTTTCCGATGCTTCACTTCAGGTTTACTGTAATCCATGTACCTTCTTATTGAAGATGAAACACAGAAATTGCATCTGTATTTAATACAAACGGCACAATGCCGACTTAAGTACAAGAGGACTGACACTCTGACATTCTATGATTTCAACCTCTCCTATGAGTCCAGTTTTAGATTCCGATGCTTCACTTCAGGTTTACTGTATACCTGGGACCTTCTTATTGACGATGAAACACAGAAATTGCATCCGCATTTAATACAAAAGGCACAATGCCGACTTAAGTACAAGAGGACCGACACTCTAACTGTCTATGATTGGAACCTCTCCTGTGAGTCCAGTTTTAGATTCCGATGCATCACTTCAGGTTTACTATATCCCTTGGACCAGCTTATTGACGATGATACGCAGAAATTGCATTAGAATTTAATACAAAAGGTGCAATGCCGACTTAAGTACAAGAGGACTGACTAACTTTCTATGATTTGAACCTCTCCTGTGAGTCCAGTTTTGGATTCTGATGCCTCACTTCAGGTTTAACGTATGCCTCGGACCTTCTTATTGACGACAAAACTCAGAAATTGCATCCGAATTTGATTCAAAAGGCACAATGCCGACTTAAGTACAAGAGGACTGACACTCTGACTTTCTATGATTGGAACCTCTCCTGTGAGTCCAGTTTTCGATTCCGATGCCTCACTTCTGGTTTACTGTTTCCCTTGGACCAGTGTATTGACGATGAAACACAGATATTGCATCCGAATTTAATACAAAAGGCACAATGCTGACTTAAGTACAAGAGGACTGACACTCTAACTTTCTATGATTTGAACCTCCCTGTGAGTCCAGTTTTAGATTCCGATGCTTCACATCTGGTTTACCGTATCAATTGGACCATTGTATTGACGATGAAACACAGAATTTCCAACCGAATTTAATACAAAGGGCACAATGAAGACTTAAGTACAAGACGACTGACACTCTAACTTTCTATGATATGAACCTCTCCTGTGAGTCCAGTTTTAGATTCCGATGCTTCACTTCAGGTTTACTGTATCAATTGGATCTTCTTATTGACGATGAAACACAGAAATTCCTTCCGATTTTAATACAAAAGGCACAATGCAGACTTATATACAAGAGGACTGACACTCTAACTTTCTATGATTTGAACGTCTCCTGTGAGTCCAGTTTTAGATTCCGATGCTTCACTTCAAGTTTACTGTATCCCTTAGGCCTTCTTATTGACGATGAAACACAGAAATTGCATCCGAATTTAATACAAAAGGCACAATGCCGACTTAAGTACAAGAGGACTGACACTCTAACTTTCTATGAAGGGAACCTCTCCTGTGAGTCCAATTTTAGATTCCAATGCTTCACTTGAGGTTAACTGTTTCCCGTGGACCAGCTTATTGACGATGAAACACAGATATTGCATCGGAATTAAATACAAAAGGCACAATGCCGACTTAAGTACAAGAGGACTGAAACTCTAACTTTCTATGATTTGAACCTCTCCTGTGAGTCCAGTTTTAGATTCCGATGCTTCACTTCAGGTTTACTGTATCAATTGGATCTTCTTACTGACGATGAAACACAGAAATTCCTTCCGATTTTAATACAAAAGGCACAATGCAGACTTATATACAAGAGGACTGACACTCTAACTTTCTATGATTTGAACCTCTCCTGTGAGTCCAGTTTTAGATTCCGATGCTTCACTTCAAGTTTACTGTATCCCTTAGGCCTTCTTATTGACGATGAAACACAGAAATTGCATCCGAATTTAATACAAAAGGCACAATGCCGACTTAAGTACAAGAGGACTGACACTCTAACTTTCTATGATTTGAACCTCTCCTGTGAGTCCAGTTTTAGGTTCCGATGCTTCACTTCAGGTTTACTGTATCCCTTGGACATTCTTACTGACGATGAAACACTGATATTGCATCCGAATTTAATACAAAAGGCACAATGCCGACCTAAGTACAAGAGGATTGGCACTTTAACTTGCTATTATTTGAATCTCTCCTCTGAGTCCAGTTTTAGATTCCGATGCTTCACCTCAGGTTTACTGTATCTCTTGGACATTCTTATTGACGATGATACGCAGAGATTGCATCCGAAATTAATGCAAAAGGCCCAATCCCGACTTAAGTACAAGAGGACTGACTAACTTTCTATGATTTGAACCTCTCCTGTGAGTCCAGTTTTGGATTCCGATGCATCACTTCAGGTTTAACGTATGCCTTGGACCTTCTTATTGACGATGAAACACAGAAATTGCATCAGAATTTAATACAAAAGGCACAATGCCGACATAAGTACAAGAGGACTGTCACTCTAACTTTCTATTATTGGAACCTCTCCTGTGAATACAGATTTGGATTCCGGTGCTTCACTTCAGGTTTACTGTATCCCTTAGACCTTTTTATTGACGATGAAACACAGAAATTGCATCCGCATTTAATACAAAACTCAGAATGCCTACTTAAGTACAAGAGGACTTACACTCTAACATTCTATGAACTGAACCTCTCCTGTGAGTCCAGTTTTAGATTCCGATGCTTCACATCAGGTTTACCGTATCAATTGGACCATTGTATTGACGATGAAACACAGAAATTGCATCCGAATTTAATACAAAAGGCACAATGCCGACTTCAGTACAAGAGGACTGACACTCTAACTTTCTATGAAAGGAACCTCTCCTGTGAGTCCAATTTTAGATTCCGATGCTTCACTTGAGGTTAACTGTTTCCCGTGGACCAGCTTATTGACGATGAAACACAGATATTGCATCCGAATTAAATACAAAAGGCACAATGCCGACTTAAGTACAAGAGGACTGAAACTCTAACTTTCTATGATTTGAACCTCTCCTGTGAGTCCAGTTTTAGATTCTGATGCTTCACTTCAGGTTTACTGTATCAATTGGATCTTCTTATTGACGATGAAACACAGACATTCCTTCCGATTTTAATACAAAAGGCACAATGCCGACTTAAGTACAAGAGGACTGACACGCTAACTTCCTATGATTTGAACCTCTCCTGTGAGTCCAGTTTTAGATTCCGATGCTTCACTTCAAGTTTACAGTATCCCTTAGGCCTTCTTATTGACGATGAAACACAGAAATTGCATCCGAATTTAATACAAAAGGCACAATGCCGACTTAAGTACAAGAGGACTGACACTCTAATTTTCTATGATTTGAACCTCTCCTGTGAGTCCAGTTTCAGATTCCGATGCTTCACTTCAGGTTTACTGTATCCCTTGGACATTCTTACTGACGATGAAACACAGATATTGCATCCGAATTTAATACAAAAGGCACAATGCCGACTTAAGTACAAGAGGACTTGCACTTTAACTTGCCATTATTTGAATCTCTCCTTTGAGTCCAGTTCTAGATTCCGATGCTTCACCTCAGGTTTACTGTATCTCTTGGACATTCTTATTGACGATGATACGCAGAGATTGCATCCGAAATTAATGCAAAAGGCCCAATCCCGACTTAAGTACAAGAGGACTGACTAACTTTCTATGATTTGAACCCCTCCTGTGAGTCCAGTTTTGGATTCCGATGCATCACTTCAGGTTTAACGTGTGCCTTGGACCTTCTTATTGACGATGAAACACAGAAATTGCATCAGAATTTAATACAAAAGGCACAATGCCGACTTAACTACAAGAGGACTGTCACTCTAACTTTCTATTATTGGAACCTCTCCTGTGAATCCAGTTTTAGATTCCGGTGCTTCACTTCAGGTTTACTGTATCCCTTAGACCTTCTTATTGACGATGAAACAGAGAAATTGCATCCGCATTTAATACAAAAGTCAGAATGCCTACTTAAGTACAAGAGGACTTACACTCTAACATTCTATGAACTGAACCTCTCCTGTGAGTCCAGTTTTAGATTCCGATGCTTCACTTCAGGTTTACTGTATACCTTGGACCTTCTAATTGACGATGAAAAACAGAAATTGCATCCGATTTTAATACAAAAGGCACAATGCCGACATAAGTACAAGAGCACTGCACTCTAAATTTCTATGATTTGAACCACTCCTGTGAGTCCCATTTTGGATTCCCATGCTTCACTTCAGGTTTACTGTATACCTAGCAGCTTCCTATTGACGATGAAACACAGATATTACATCAGAATTTAATACAAAAGGCACAATGCCGACTTGAGTACAAGGGGACTAACGCTCAAACTTTCTACGATTTGAACCTCTCCTTTGAGTCCAGTTTTAGATTCCGATGCTTCACTTCAGGTTGACTGTATCCCTTGGACCTTCTTATTGACGATCAAACACAGAAATTGCATCCAAATTGAATACATAAGGCACAATGCCGTCTTAAGTACAAGACGACTGACACTCTAACTTTCTATTAATTGAACCACTCCTGTGAGTCCAGTTTTAGATTCCGATGCTTCACTTCAGGTTTACTGTTTGCCTTGGACCAGCTTATTGACGATGAAACACAGAAATTGCATCCGAATTTAATACAAAAGGCACAATGCCGACTTGAGTACAAGAGGACTAACCCTCTAACTTTCTATGATTTGAACCTCTCCTTTGAGTCCAGTTTTAGATTCCGATGCTTCACTTCAGGTGTACTGTATCCCTTGGACGTTCTTATTGACGATGAAACACAGAAATTGCATCCGAATTAAATACAAAAGGCACAATGCCGACTTAAGTACAAGAGGACTGACACTCTAACTTTCTATAATTGGAACCTCTCCTGTGAGTCCAGTTTTAGTTTCCGATGCTTCACTTCAGGTTTACTGTAATCCATGTACCTTCTTATTGAAGATGAAACACAGAAATTGCATCTGTATTTAATACAAACGGCACAATGCCGACTTAAGTACAAGAGGACTGACACTCTGACATTCTATGATTTCAACCTCTCCTGTGAGTCCAGTTTTAGACTCCGATGCTTCACTTCAGGTTTACTGTATACCTAGGACCTTCTTATTGACGACGAAACACAGAAATTGCATCCGCATTTAATACAAAAGGCACAATGCCGACTTAAGTACAAGAGGACTGACACTCTAACTGTCTATGATTTGAACCTCTCCTGTGAGTCCAGTTTTAGATTCCGATGCATCACTTCAGGTTTACTATATACCTTGGACCAGCCTATTGACGATGATACGCAGAAATTGCATTAGAATTTAATACAAAAGGTACAATGCCGACTTAAGTACAAGAGGACTGACTAACGTTCTATGATTTGAACCTCTCCAGTGAGTCCAGTTTTGGATTCTGATGCCTCACTTCAGATTTAGCGTATGCCTCGGACCTTCTTATTGACGATAAAACTCAGAAATTGCATCCGAATTTGATTCAAAAGGCACAATGCCGACTTAAGTACAAGAGGACTGACACTCTGACTTTCTATGATTGGAACCTCTCCTGTGAGTCCAGTTTTCGATTCCGATGCTTCACTTCATGTTTACTGTTTCCCTTGGACCAGTGTATTGACGATGAAACACAGATATTGCATCCGAATATAATACAAAAGGCACCATGCCGACTTAAGTACAAGAGGACTGACACTCTAACTTTCTATGATTTGAACCTCCCCGTGAGTCCAGTTTTAGATTCCGATGCTTCACTTCAGGTTTACTGTATCCCTTAGACCTTCTTATTGAAGATGAAACACAGAAATTGCATCCACATTTAATACATAAGGCACAATGCCGACTTGAGTACAAGAGGACTAACCCTCTAACTTTCTATGAATTGAACCTCTCCTGTGAGTCCAGTTTTAGATTCCGATGCTTCACTTCAGGTTTACTGTATCCCTTGGACATTCTTACTGACGATGAAACACAGATATTGCATCCGAATTTAATACGAAAGGCACAATGTTGACTTAAGTACAAGAGGACTGGCACTTTAACTTGCTATTATTTGAATCTCTCCTCTGAGTCCAGTTTTAGATTCCGATGCTTCACCTCAGGTTTACTGTATCTCTTGGACATTCTTATTGACGATGATACGCAGAGATTGCATCCGAAATTAATGCAAAAGGCCCAATCCCGACTTAAGTACAAGAGGACTGACTAACTTTCTTTGATTTGAACCTCTCCTGTGAGTCCAGTTTTGGATTCCGATGCTTCACTTCAGGTTTAACGTATGCCTTGGACCTTCTTATTGACGATGAAACACAGAAATTGCATCAGAATTTAATACAAAAGGCACAATGCCGACTTAAGTACAAGAGGACTGTCACTCTAACATTCTATGAACTGAACCTCTCCTGTGAGTCCAGTTTTAGATTCCGATGCTTCACTTCAGGTTTATTGTATACCTTGGACCTTCTTATTGACGATGAAAAACAGAAATTGCATCCGACTTTAATACAAAGGGCACAATGCCGACATAAGTACAAGAGCACTGCACTCTAAATTTCTATGATTTGAACCACTCCTGTGAGTCCCATTTTGGATTCCCATGCTTCACTTCAGGTTTACTGTGTACCTAGCAGCTTCCTATTGACGATGAAACACAGATATTACATCAGAATTTAATACAAAAGGCACAATGCCGACTTGAGTACAAGGGGACTAACGCTCAAACTTTCTACGATTTGAACCTCTCCTTTGAGTCCAGTTTTAGATTCCGATGCTTCACTTCAGGTTGTATCCCTTGGACCTTCTTATTGACGATGAAACACAGAAATTGCATCCAAATTTAATACATAAGGCACAATGCCGTCTTAAGTACAAGATGACTGACACTCTAACTTTCTATTAATTGAACCACTCCTGTGAGTCCAGTTTTAGATTCCGATGCTTCACTTCAGGTTTACTGTTTGCCTTGGACCAGCTTATTGACGATGAAACACAGAAATTGCATCTGAATTTAATACAAAAGGGACACTGACGACTTAAGTACAAGAGGAGTGACACTCTAACTTTGTATGATTCGAACCTCTCCTGTGAGTCCAGTTTTAGATACCGATGCTTCACTTCAGGTTTACTGTATCCCTTAGACCGTCTTATTGACGATGATACACAGAAACTGCATCCTAATTTAATACAAAAGGCACAATGCCGACATAAGTACAAGGGGACTGACTAACTTTCTATGATTTGAACCTCTCCTGTGAGTCCAGTTTTGGATTCCGATGCTTCACTTCAGGTTTACTGTATACCTTGGACCTTGTTATTGACGATGAAACACAGAAATTGCATCCGAATTTAATACAAAAGGCATAATGCCGACTTAAGTACAAGAGGACTGACACTCTAACTTTCTATGACTTGAACCTCTCCTGTGAGTCCAGTTTTAGATTCCGGTGCTTCACTTCAGGTTTACTGTATACCTTGGACCTTCTTATTGACGATGATACACAGAAATAACATCCGAATTCAATACAAAAGGCACAATGCCGACTAAAGTACAAGAGGACTGACTAACTTCCTATGATTTCAACCTCTCCTGTGAGTCCAGTTTTGGATTCCGATGCTTCACTTCAGGTTTAACGTATACCTTGGACCTTCTTATTGACGATGAAACACAGAAATTGCATCCGAATTTAATACAAAAGGCACAATGCAGACTTGAATACAAGAGAACTAACACTCTAACTTGCTATTAGTTGAATCTCTCCTTTGAGTCCAGTTTTAGATTCCGATGCTTCATGTCAGGTTTACTGTATCCCTTGGACCTTCTTATTGACGATGATACACAGAAATTGCTTCTGAATTTAATACAAAAGGCACATTGCCGACTTAAGTACAAGAGGACTGACTAACTTTCGATGATTTGAACCTCTCCTGTGAGTCCAGTTTTGGATTCCGATGCTTCACTTGAGGTTTAACGTATGCCTTGGACCTTCTTATTGACGATAAAACACAGAAATTGCATCAGAATTTAATACTAAACGCACAATGCCGACTTAAGTACAAGAGGACTGACACTCCAACTTTCTATGATTGGAACCTCTCCTGTGAGTCCAGTTTTAGATTCCGATGCTTCACTGCAGGTTTACTATCTCCCTTGGACCAGCTTATTGACGATGAAACACAGAAATTGCATCCGAATTTAACACAAAAGGCACAATGACGACTTAAGTACAAGAGGACTGACGCTCTAACTTTCTATGATTTGAACCTCTCCTGTGAGTCCAGTTTTAGATTCTGATGCTTCACTTCAGGTTTACTGTATCCCTTGTACCTTCCTAATGAGATGAAACACAGAAATTGCATCCGAATTTAATAGAAAAGGCACAGTGCCGACTTAAGTACTAGAGGACTGACACTCTAACTTTCTATGATTTGAACCTCTCCTGTGAGTCCAGTTTTAGATTCCGATGCCTCACTTCAGGTTTACTGTATACCTTGGACCTTCCTATTGACGATGAAACACAGTAATTGCATCCGAATTTAATACAAAAGGCACAATGCCGACTTAAGTACAAGAGGACTGACTAACTTTCGATGTTTTGAACCTCTCCTGTGAGTCCAGTTTTGGATTCCGATGCATCACTTGAGGTTTAACGTATGCCTTGGACCTTCTTATTGACGATAAAACACAGAAATTGCATCAGAATTTAATACTAAACGCACAATGACGACTTAAGTACAAGAGGACTGACACTCTAACTTTCTATGATTGGAACCTCTCCTGTGAGTCCAGTTTTAGATTCCGATGCTTCACTGCAGGTTTACTGTCTCCCTTGGACCAGCTTATTGACGATGAAACACAGAAATTGCATCCGAATTTAACACAAAAGGCACAATGACGACTTAAGTACAAGAGGACTGACGCTCTAACTTTCTATGATTTGAACCTCTCCTGTGAGTCTAGTTTTAGATTCTGATGCTTCACTTCAGGTTTACTGTATCCCTTGGACCTTCTTATTGACGATAAAACACAGAAATTGCATCCGAATTAAATACAAAAGGCACAATGCCGACTTAAGTACAAGAGGACTGACACTCTAACTTTCTATGATTGGAACCTCTCCTGTGAGTCCAGTATTAGATTCCGATGCTTCACTTCAGGTTTACTGTTTCCCTTGGACCAGCGTATTGACGATGAATCACAGAAATTGCATCCGAATTTAATACAAAAGGCACAATGCCGCCTAAAGTACAACAGGACTGACACTCTAACTTTCTATGATTTGAACCACACCTGTGAGTCCCGTTTTGGATTCCCATGCTTCACTTCAGGTTTACTGTATACCTTGGACCTTCTTATTGACGATGAAACACAGAAATTGCATCCGAATTCAATACAGAGGGCACAATGCCAACTTATGTACAAGAGGACTGACACTCTAACTTTCAATGATTTGAACCACTCCTGTGAGTCCCGTTTTGGATTCCCATGCTTCACTTCAGGTTTACTGTATACCTTGGACCTTCTTATTGACGATGAAACACAGATATTGCATCTGAATTTAATACAAAATGCACAATGCCGACTTAAGTCCAAGAGGACTGACACTCTAACGCTCTATGATTTGAACCTCCCCTGTGAATCCAGTTTTAGATTCCGATGCTTCACTTCAGGTTTACTGTATCCCTTGGACCTTCTTATTGACGTTGAAACACAGAAATTGCATCCGCATTTAATACAAAAGGCACAATGCCGACTTAAGTACAAGAGGACTGACACTCTAACTTTCTATGATCTGAACCTCTCCTGTGTGTCCAGTTTTAGAATCCGATGCTTCACTTCAGATTGACTGTATACCTTGGACCTTCTTATTGATGATGAAACACAGAAATTGCATCCGATTTCAATACAAAAGGCCCAATGCCGACTTAAGTACAAGAGGACTGACACTCTAACTTTCTAAGATTTGAACCACTCCTGTGAGTCCCATTTTGGATTCCCATGCTTCACTTCAGGTTTACTGTATACCTAGGACCTTCTTATTGACCATGAAACACAGAAATTACATCAGAATTTAATACAAAAGGCACAATGCCGACTTGAGTACAAGAGGACTAACCCTCTAACTTTCTATGATTTGAACCTCTCCATTGAGTCCAGTTTTAGATTCCGATGCTTCACTTCAGGTATACTGTATCAATTGGACGTTCTTATTGACGATGAAACACATAAAATTGCATCCGTATTTAATACAAAAGGCACAATGCCGACTTAAGTACAAGAGGACTAGCACTCTAACTTTCTATGATTTGAACCTCTCCTGTGAGTCCCGTTGTAGTTTCCGATGCTTCACTTCAGGTTTACTGTAATCCATGGACCTTCTTATTGACGATGAAACACAGAAATTGCATCTGTATTTAATAGAAAACGGCACAATGCCGACTTAAGTACAAGAGGACTGACACTCTAACACTCTATGATTTCAACCTCTCCTGTGAGTCCAGTTTTAGATTTCGATGCTTCACTTCAGGTTTACTGTATACCTAGGACCTTCTTATTGACGATGAAACACAGAAATTACATCCGAATTTAATACAAAAGGCACAATGCCGACTTAAGTACAAGAGGACTGACTAACGTTCTGTGATTTGAACCTCTCCTCTGAGTCCAGTTTTGGATTCCAATGCTTCACTTCAGGTTTAACGTATGCCTTGGACCTTCTTATTGACGATAAGACACAGAAATTGCATCCGAATTAAATACAAAAGGCACAATGCCGACTTAAGTACAAGAGGACTGACACTCTCACTTTCTATGATTGGAACCTCTCCTGTGAGTCCAGTATTAGATTCCGATGCTTCACTTCAGGTTTACTGTTTCTCTTGGACCAGCTTATTGACGATGAAACACAGAAATTGCATCCGAATTCAATACAGAGGGCACAATGCCAACTTATGTACAAGAGGACTGACACTCTAACTTTCAATGATTTGAACCACTCCTGTGAGTCCCGTTTTGGATTCCCATGCTTCACTTCAGGTTTACAGTATACCTTGGACCTTCTTATTGACGATGAAACACAGAAATTACATCCGAATTTAATACAAAATGCACAATGCCGACTTAAGTCCAAGAGGACTGACACTCTAACGCTCTATGATTTGAACCTCTCCTGTGAATCCAGTTTTAGTTTCCGATGCTTCACTTCAGGTTTACTGTATCCCTTGGACCTTCTTATTGACGTTGAAACACAGAAATTGCATCCGCATTTAATACAAAAGGCACAATGCCGACTTCAGTACAAGCGGACTGGCACTCTAACTTTCAATGATTTGAACCTTTCCTGTGAGTCCAGTTTTAGATTCCGATGCTTCACTTCAGGTTTACTGTATCCCTTGGTCCAGCTTATTGACGATGATACGCAGAAATTGCATTAGAATTTAATACAAAAGGTACAATGCCGACTTAAGTACAAGACGACTGACTAACTTTCTATGAGTCCAGTTTTGGATTCTGATGCTTCACTTCAGGTTTAACGTATGCCTCGGACCCTCTTATTGACGATAAAACACAGAAATTGCATCCGAATTTGATACAAGAGGCACATTGCCGACTTAAGTACAAGTGGACTGACACTCTGACTTTCTATGATTGGAACCTCTCCTGTGAGTCCAGTTTTCGGTTTCGATGCTTCACTTCAGGTTTACTGTATCCTTTGGACCAGCGTATTGACGATGAAACACAGATATTGCATCCGAATTTAATACAAAAGGCACAATGACGACTTAAGTACAAGAGGAGTGACACTCTAACTTTCTATGATTTGAACCTCTCCTGTGAGTCCAGTTTTGGATTCCGATGCTTCACTTCAGGATTACTGTATACCTTGGACCTTCTTACTGACGATGAAGCACAGAAGTTGCATCCGAATTTGTTACAAAAGGCACAGTTCCGACTTATGTACAAGAGGACTGACACTCTAACTTTCTAAGACATGAACCTCTCCTGTGAGTCCATTTTTAGCTTCCGATGCTTCACTTCAGGTTTACTGTATACCTTGGACCTTCTTAATGACGATGAAACACAGAAAGTGTATCCGAATTTAATACAAACGGCACAATGCCGACTTAAGTACAAGCGGGCTGACACTCTAACATTCTATGATTACAACCTCTCCTGTGAGTCCAGTTTTAGATTCCGACGCTTCACTTCAGGTTTACTGTTGCCCTTGGACCAGCTTATTGACGAAGAAACACAGAAATTGCATCCGAATTAAATACAAAATGCACAATGCCGACTTAAGTACAAGAGGAATGACACTCTAACTTTCTATGATTTGAACCTCTCCTGTGAGTCCAGTTTTAGATTCCGATGCTTCACTTCAGGTTTACTGTATCCCTTGGACCTTCTTATTGACGATGAATCACAGAAATTGCATCCGAATTCAATACAGAGGGCACAATGCCAACTTATGTACAAGAGGACTGACACTCTAACTTTCAATGATTTGAACCACTCCTGTGAGTCCCGTTTTGGATTCCCATGCTTCACATCAGGTTTACTGTATACCTTGGACCTTCTTATTGACGATGAAACACAGAAATTGCATCCGAATTTAATACAAAATGCACAATGCCGACTTCAGTCCAAGAGGACTGACACTCTAACGCTCTATGATTTGAACCTCTCCTGTGAATCCAGTTTTAGATTCCGATGCTTCACTTCAGGTTTACTGTATCCCTTGGACCTTTTTATTGACGTTGAAACACAGAAATTGCATCCGCATTTAATACAAAAGGCACAATGCCGACTTAAGTACAAGAGGACTGACACTCTAACTTTCTATGATCTGAACCTCTCCTGTGTGTCCAGTTTTAGATTCCGATGCTTCACTTCAGGTTTACTGTATACCTTGGACCTTCTTATTGACGATGAAACACAGAAATTGCATCCGATTTTAATACAAAAGGCCCAATGCCGACTTAAGTACAAGAGGACTGACACTCTAACTTTCTAAGATTTGAACCCCTCCAGTGAGTCCCGTTTTGGATTCCCATGCATCACTTCAGGTTTACTGAATACCTAGGACCTTCTTATTGACGATGAAACACAGAAATTACATCAGAATTTAATACAAAACGCACAATGCCGACTTGAGCACAAGAGGACTAACCCTCTAACTTTCTATGATTTGAACCTCTCCATTGAGTCCAGTTTTAGATTCCGATGCTTCACTTCAGGTATACTGTATCCCTTGGACGTTCTTATTGACGATGAAACACAGAAATTGCATCCGTATTTAATACAAAAGGCACAATGCCGACTTAAGTACAAGAGGACTGACACTCTAACTTTCTATGATTGGAACCTCTCC
This sequence comes from Schistocerca americana, assembly GCF_021461395.2. Classification (NCBI taxonomy): domain Eukaryota; kingdom Metazoa; phylum Arthropoda; class Insecta; order Orthoptera; family Acrididae; genus Schistocerca; species Schistocerca americana. The sequence continues at coordinate 72,297,465 of NC_060121.1, read as the reverse complement.
TGTGAGTCCAGTTTTAGATTCCGATGCTTCACTTTATGTTTACTGTTTGCCTTGTACCAGCTTATTGACGATGAAACACAGAAATTGCATTCGAATTTAATACAAAAGGCACAATGCCGACTTAAGTACAAGAGGACTAGCACTCTAACTTTCTATGATTTGAACCTCTCCTGTGAGTCCCGTTGTAGTTTCCGATGCTTCACTTCAGGTTTACTGTAATCCATGGACCTTCTTATTGTCGATGAAACACAGAAATTGCATCTGTATTTAACGAAAAAAGGCACAATGCCGACTTAAGTACAAGAGGACTGACACTCTAACATTCTATGATTTCAACCTCTCCTGTGAGTCCAGTTTTAGATTCCGATGCTTCACTTCAGGTTTACTGTATACCTAGGACCTTCTTATTGACGATGAAACACAGAAATTACATCCGAATTTAATACAAAAGGCACAATGCCGACTTAAGTACAAGAGGACTGACTAACGTTCTATGATTTGAACCTCTCCTGTGAGTCCAGTTATGGATTCCAATGCTTCACTTCAGGTTTAACGTATGCCTTGGACCTTCTTATTGGCGATAAAACACAGAAATTGCATCCGAATTTAATACAAAAGGCACAATGCCGACTTAAGTACAAGAGGACTGACACTCTAACTTTCTATGATTGGAACCTCTCCTGTGAGTCCAGTTTTAGATTCCGATGCTTCACTTCAGGTTTACTGTTTCCCTTGGACCAGCTTATTGACGATGAAACACAGAAATTGCATCCGAATTAAATATAAAAGGCACAATGCCGACTTAAGTACAAGAGGACTGACACTCTAACTTTCTATGATTTGAACCTCTCCTGTGAGTCCAGTTTTAGAATCCGATGCTTCACTTCAGGTTTACCGTATCAATTGGACCTTCTTTTTGACGATGAAACAGAAATTCCATCCGAATTTAATGCAAAAGGCTCAATGCCGACTTAAGTACAAGAGGACAGACACTCTAATTATCTAGGATTTGAACCACTCCTGAGAGTCCAGTTTTGGATTCCGATGCTTCACTTCAAGTTTACTGTATCCCTTATACCTTCTTATTGACGATGAAACACAGAAATTGCATCCGAATTTAATACAAAAGGCATAATGCCGACTTAAGTACAAGACGAATGACACTCTAACTTTCTATGATTTGACCCTCTCCTGTGAGTCCAGTTTTTGATTCCGATGCTTCACTTCAGGTTTACTGTATACCATGGACCATCTTATTGACGATGAAATACAGAAATTACATCCGAATTTAATACAAAAGGCACAATGCCGACTTAAGTACAAGAGGACTGACACTCTAACTTTCTAAGATTTGAACCTCTCCTGTGAGTCCAGTTTTAGATTCCGATGCTTCACTTCAGGTTTAATGTATCCCTTGGACCTTCTTATTGACGATGAAACACTGAAAATGCATCCGAATTTAATACAAGAGGCACAATGCCGACTTAAGTACAGGAGGACTGGCACTCTATCTTTCTATGATTTGAACCTCTCCTGTGAGTCCATTTGTAGATTCCGATGCTTAACTACAGGTTTACTGTTTACCTTGGACCTTCTTATTGACGATGAAACACAGAGATTGCATCCGAATTTAATCCAAATTCACAATGCCGACTTAAGTACAGGAGGACTGACACTCTAACTTTCTATGATTTGAACCTCTCCTGTGAGTATCGTTTTGGTTTCCGATGCTTCACTTCATTGGACCTTCTTATTTACGATGAAACACAGAAATTGCATCCGAATTTAATACAAACGGCAAAAAGCCGACTTAAGTACAAGAGGACTGACACTCTAACTTTCTAAGATTTGAACGTCTCCTGTGAGTCCAGTTTTAGATTCCGATGCTTCACTTCAGGTTTACTGTATCCCTTGGACCGACTTATTGACGATGAAACACAGAAATTGCATCCGAATTTAATACAAAAGGCACAATGCCGACTTAAGTACAAGACGAATGACACTCTAACTTCCTATGATTTGAACCTCTCCTGTGAGTCCAGTTTTAGATTCAGATGCTTCTCTTCAGGTTTACTGTATGCCTTGGACCTTCTTATTGACGATAAAACACAGAAATTGCATCCGAATTTAATATAAAAGGCAAAATGCCGACTTAAGTACAAGAGGACTGACACTCTAACTTTCAATGAATTGAACCTCTCCTGTGAGTCCAGTTTTAGATTCCGATGCTTCACTTCAGGTTAACTGTATCAATTAAAAATCGTATTGGCGATGAAGCACAGAAATTCCATCTGAATTTAATACAAAAGGCACAATGCCGACTTAAGTACAAGAGGACTGACACTTTAACTTTCGGTGATTTGAACCTCTCCTGTGTATCCAGTTTTAGATTCCGATGCTTCACTTGAGGTTTACTGTATCCCTTGGACCTTCTTATTGACGATAAAACACAGAAATTGCATCCGAATTCAATACAAACGGCACAATGCCGACTTAAGTACTAGTGGACTGACACTCTAACTTTCTATGATTTGAACATCTCCTGTGAGTCCAGTTTTAGATTCCGATGCTACACTTCAGTTTTACTGTATACCTTGGACCTTCTTACTGACGATGAAGCACAGAAATTGCATCCGAATTTATTACGAAAGGCACAATTCCGACTTAACTACAAGAGGACAGACACTCTAACTTTCTATGAATTGAACCTCTCTTGTGAGTCCAGTTTTAGATTCCGATGTTTCACTTCAGGTTTACTGTATACCTTGGACCTTCTTATTGATGATGAAACACAGAAATTGCATCCGAATTCAATACAAACGGCACAATGCCGACTTAAGTACTAGTGGACTGACACTCTATCTTTCTATGATTTGAACCTCTCCTGTGAGTCCAGTTTTAGATTCCGATGTTTCACTTCAGGTTTACTGTATACCTTGGAACCTCTTATTGACGATGAAATACAGAAATTGCTTCCGAATTTAATACAAAAGGCACAATGCCGACTTAAGTACAAAAGGAGTGACACTTAATTTTCTATGATTTGAACCTTTTCAGTGAGTCCCGTTTTGGATTCCGATGCTTCACTTCAGGTTTACTGTATACCTTGGACCTTCTTATTGACGATAAAACACAGAAATTGCATCCGAATTTAATACAAAATGCACAATGTCGACTTAAGTCCAAGAGGACTGACACTCTAACTTTCTAAGATTTAAACCCCTCCCGTGAGTATAGTTTTAGATTCCGATGCTTCACTTCAGGTTTACTGTATACCTAGGACCTTCTTACTGACGATGAAGCACAGAAATTCCATCCGAATTTATTACAAAAGACACAATTCCGACTTAAGTACAAAAGGACTGACACTTAATTTTCTATGATTTGAACCTTTTCAGTGAGTCCCGTTTTGGATTCCGATGCTTTAATTCAAGTTTACTGTATACCTTAGACCTTCTTATTGACGATGAAACACAGAAATTGCATCCGAATTTAATACAAAAGGCACGATGCCCACTTAAGTACAGGAGGACTGACACTCTAACTTTCTATGATTGGAACCTCTCCTGTGAGTCCAGTTTTAGATTCCGATGCTTCACGTCAGGTTTACTGTATCCCTTGGACCAGCTTATTGACGATGAAACACAGAAATTGCATCCTAATTTAATACTAAGGGCACAATGCCGACTTAAGTACAAGAAGACTGACACTCTAACTTTCTATGATTTGAACCTCCCCTGTGAGTCAAGATTTAGATTTCGATGCTTCACTAAAGGATTCCTATATACCTGGGACCTTCTTATTGACGATGAATCACAGAAATTGCATCCGAATTTAATACAAAAACCACAAAGCCGACTTAAGTACAAGAGGACTGACACTCTAACTTTCTATGATATGATCCTCTCCTGTGAGTCCAGTTTTAGATTTCGATGCTTCACTTCAGGTTAACTGTATCCCTTGGACCTTCTTATTGACGATGAAACACAGAATTTGCATCCGAATTTAATACAAAAATCACAATGCCGACTTCAGTACAAGAGGACTGACACTCTAACTTTCTATGATTTGAACCACTCATGTAAGTCCAGTTTTAGATTCCGATGCTTCACTTCAGGTTTACTGTATCAATTGAAAATCGTATTGGCGATGAAACACAGAAATTCCATCCGAATTTAATACAAAAGGCACAATGCCGACTTAAGTACAAGAGGAATGACACTCTAACTTTCTATGATTTGAACCTCTCCTGTGAATCCAGATTTAGATTCCGATGCTTCACTTCAGGTTTACTGTATACCTTGGACCCGCATATTGACGATGAAATACAGAAATTGCATCCGAATTTAATACAAAAGGCACAATGCCGACTTAGGCACAAGAGGACTGACACTTAATTTTGTATGATTTGAACCTCTTCAGTGAGTCCCATTTTGGATTCCGATGCTTCACTTCAGGTTTACTGTATACCTTGGACCCTCTTATTGACGATGGAACACAGAAATTGCATCCGAATTTAATACAAAATGCACAATGCCGACTTAAGTCCAAGAGGACTGACACTCTAACTTTCTATGATTTAAACCCCTCCCGTGAGTCCAGTTTTAGATTCCGATGCTTCACTTCAGGTTTTCTGTATATCTTGGACCTTCTTACTGACGATGAAGCACAGAAATTCCATCCGAATTTATTACAAAAGACACAATTCCGACTTAAGTACAAGAGGACTGACACTCTAACTTTCTATGATTTGAACCTCTCCTGTGAGTTCAGTTTTAGATTCCGAAGCTTCACTTCAGGTTTACTGTATACCTTGGACATTCATATTGACGATGAATCACAGAAATAGCATCCGAATTTAATACAAAAGGCACAATGCCGACTTAAGTACAAGAGGACTGACACTCTAACATTCTATGATTTGAACCTCTCCTGTGAGTCCAGTTTTAGATTCCGATGCTTCACTTCATGTTTACTGTATACCTTGGACCTGCTTATTGACGATGAAACACAGAAATTGCATCCGAATTTAATGCAAAAGGCATAATGCCGACTTAAGTACAGGAGGACTGACACTCTAACTTTCTAAGATTTGAACGTCTCCTGCCAGCCCCGTTTTAGATTCCGATGCTTCACTTCAGGTTTACTGTATCCCTTGGACAAGCTTATCGACGATGAAACGCAGAATTTGCATCCGAATTTAACACAAAAGGTACATTGCCGACTTAAGTACAAGAGGACAGACACTCAAACTTTCTATGATTTGAACCTCTCTTGTGAGTCCAGTTTTACATTCCGATGCTTCACTAAAGGTATCCTGTATACCTTGGATCTTCTAATTGACGATGCAACACAGTAAATGCATCCGAATTTAATACAAAAGGCACAATGCCGACTTAAGTACAAGAGTACTGACACTCTAACTTTCTATGATTTGAACCTCTCATGTGAGTCCAGTTTCAGATTCCGATGCTTCACTTCAGGTTTACTGTATACCTTAGACCTTCTTATTGACGATGAAACACAGAAATTGCATTCGAATTTAATACAAAAGGCACAATGCCGACTTAAGTACAGGAGGACTGACACTCTAACTTTCTACGATTGGAACCTCTCCTGTGAGTCCAGTTTTAGATTCCGATGCTTCACTTCAGGTTTTCTGTATCCCTTGGACCAGCTTATTGACGATGAAACACAGAAATTGCATCCTGATTTAATACTAAAGGCACAATGCCAACTTAAGTACAAGAAGACTGACACTCTAACTTTCTATGATTTGAACCTCTCCTGTGAGTTCAGTTTTAGATTCCGATGCTTCACTTCAGGTTTACTGTATACCTTGGACCCTCTTATTGACTATGAAATGCAGAAATTGCATCCGAATTTAATGCAAAAGGCACAATGCCGACTTAAGTACAAGAGGACTGACACTTAATTTTCTATGATTTGAACATTTCCTGTGAGTCCCGTTTTGGATTCCGATGCTTCACTTCAGGTTTACTGTATACCTTGGACCCTCTTATTGACGATGAAACACAGAAATTGCATCCGAATTTAATACAAAATGCACAATGCCGACTTAAGTCCAAGAGGACTGACACTCTAACTTTCTATGATTTAAAAACCTCCCGTGAGTCCAGTTTTAGATTCCGATGCTTCACTTCAGGTTTACTGTATACCTTTGACCTTCTTACTTACGATGAAGCACAGAAATTCCATCCGAATTTAATACAAAAGGCACAATGCCGACTTAAGTACAAGAGTACCGACATTCTAACTTTCTATGATTTGAACCTCTCCTGTGAGTCCAGTTTTAGATTCCGATGCTTCACTTCAGGTTTACTGTATCCTTCGGACCTTCTTATTGACGATGAAACACAGAAATTGCATCCGAATTTAATACAAAAGGCACAATGCCGACTTAAGTACAGGAGGAATGACACTCTAACTTTCTATTATTTGAACCTCTTCTGTCAGTCCCGTTTTAGATTCCGATGCTTCACTTCAGATTTACTGTATCCCTTGGACCCTCTTATTGACGATGAAACACAGAAATTGAATCCGAATTTAATACAAACGGCACAATGCCGAATTAAGTACAAGAGGCCTGACACTCTAACTTTCTATGATTTAAAAACCTCCCGTGAGTCCAGTTTTAGATTCCAATGCTTCACTTCAGGTTTGCTTTATACCTTGGACCTTCTTATTGACGATGAAACACTGAAATCACATCCGAATTTAATACAAAAGCCACAATGCCGACTTGAGTACAAGAGGACTGACACACTAACGTTCTTTGATTTGAACCTCTCCTTTGAGTCCAGTTTTAGATTCCGATGCTTCACTTCATGTTTACTGTATCCCTTGGACCTTCTTATTGACGATGAAACACAAAAATTGCATCCGAATTTAATACAAAACGCACAAGGCGAACTTAAGTACACGAAAACTAACATTCTAACTTTCTATGATTTGAACCTCTCCTGTGAGTCCAGTTTTGGATTCCAATGCTTCACTTCAGGTTTACTGTATACCTTGGACCCGCTTACTGACGATGAAACACAGAAATTGCATCCGAATTCAATGCAACCGGCAAAATGGTGACTTAAGTACAAGTGGACTGACACTCTATATTTCTATGATTTGAACCTCTCTTGTCAGTCTAGTATTGGATTCCGATGCTTCACTTCAGGTTTACTGTATACCTTAGAACTTCTTATTGTCGATGAAACACAGAAATTGCATCCGAATTTAATACAAACGACACAATGCCGACTTCAGTACAAGAGCACTGACACTCCAACTTACTATGATTGGAACCTCACTTGTGAGTCCAGTTTTAGATTCCGATGTTTCACTTCAGGTTTACTGTATCCCTTGGACCAGCTTATTGACGATGAAACACAGAAATTGCATCCTAATTTAATACTCAAGGCACAATGCCGACTTAAGTACAAGAAGACTGACACTCTAACTTTCTGTGATTTGAACCTCCCCTGTGAGTCAAGTTTTGGATTTCGATGCTCACTAGAGGATTCCTGTATACCTTGGACCTTCTTATTGACGATGAAACACAGAAATTGCATCCGAATTTAATACAAAAGGCACAAAGCCGACTTAAGTACAAGAGGACTGACACTCTAACTTTCTATGATATGATCATCTCCTGTGAGTCACGTTTTAGATTCCGATGCTTCACTTCAGGTTTACTGTATCCCTTGGACCTTCTTATTGACGATGAAACACAGAATTTGTATCCAAATTTAATACAAAAGGCACAATGCCGACTTATGTACAAGAGGACTGACACCCTAACTTTCTATGATTTGAACCACTCCTGTAAGTCCAGTTTTAGACTCCGATGCTTCACTTCAGGTTTACTGTATCAATTAGAAATCGTATTGGCGATGAAACACAGAAATTCCATCCGAATTTAATACAAAAGGCACAATGCCGACTTAAGTACAAGAGGATTGACATTTTAACTTTCGGTGATTTGAATCTCTCCTGTGTATCCAGTTTTAGATTCCGATGCTTCACTTCAGGTTTACTGTATCCCTTGGACCGTCTTATTGACGATGAAACACAGAAATTGCATCCGAATTTAATACAAAAGGCACAATGCCGACTTAAGTACAAGAGGAATGACACTCTAACTTTATATGATTTGATCCTCTCCTGTGAGTGCAGATTTAGATTCCGATGCTTCACTTCAGGTTTACTGTATACCTTGGACCCTCTTACTGACGATGAAACACAGAAATTGCATCCGAATTTAATACAAAATGCACAATGCCAACTTAAGTCCAAGAGGACTGACACTCTAACTTTCTATGATTTAAACCCCTCCTGTGAGTCCAGTTTTATATTCCGATGCTTCACTTCAGGTTTACTGTATACCTTGGACCTTCTTACTGACGATGAAGCACAGAAATTCCATTCGAATTTAATACAAAAGACACAATGCCTACTTAAGTACATGAGTACTGACACGCTAAATTTCTATGATTTGAACTTCTCATGTGGGTCCAGTTTTAGATTCCGATGCTTCACTTCAGGTTTACTGTATCCCTTGGACCTTCTTATTGACGATAAAACACAGAAATTGTATCCAAATTTAATACACAAGGCACAATGCCGACTTGAGTACAAGAGGACTGACACACTAACGTTCTTTGATTTGAACCTCTCCTTTGAGTCCAGTTTTAGATTCCGATGCTTCACTTCAGGTTTACTGTATCCCTTGGACCATCCTATTGACGATGAAACACAAAAATTGCATCCGAATTTAATACAAAACGCACAATGCCAACTTAAGTGCAAGAAAACTGACACTCTAACTTTCTATGATTTGAACCTCTCCTGTGAGTCAAGTTTTCGATTCTGATGCTTCACTTCAGGTTTACTGTATACCTTGGACCCTCGTATTGACGATGAAACACAGAAATTGCATCCGAATTTAATACAAAAGGCACAATGTCGACTTAAGTGCAAGAGGACTGGCACTTTAACTTTCGATGATTTGAACCTCTCCTGTGAATCCAGTTTTAGATTCCGATACTTCACTTCAGGTTTACTGTATCCCTTGGACCTTCTTATTGACGATGAAACACAGAAATTGCATCCGAATTTAATACAAAAGGCACAATGCCGACTTAAGTACAAGAGGAATGACACTCTAACTTTCTATGATTGGAACCTCTCCTGTGAGTCCAGTTTTAGATTCCGATGCTTCACTTCAGGTTTTCTGTATACCTTGGACCTTCATATTGACGATGAAACACAGAAATTGCATCCGATATTAATACAAAATGCACACTGCCGACATAAGTCCAAGAGGACTGACACTCTAACTTTCTATGATTTAAACCTCTCCTGTGAGTCCAGTCTTAGATTCCGTTGCTTCACTTCAGGTTTACTGTATACCTTGGACCTTCTTACTGACGATGAAGCACAGAAATTCAATCCGAATTTATTACATAAGACACAATTCCGACTTAAGTACAAAAGGACTGACTCTCTAAATTTCTATGATTTGAACCTCTCCTGTGAGTTCAGTTTTGGTTTCCGATGCTTCACTTCAGGTTTACTGTATACCTTGGACCTTCTTATTGACGATGAAACACAGAAATTGCATCCGATATTAATACAAAATGCACACTGCCAACATAAGTCCAAGAGGACTGACACTCTAACTTTCTATGATTTAAACCTCTCCTGTGAGTCCAGTCTTAGATTCCGTTGCTTCACTTCAGGTTTACTGTATATCTTGGACCTTCCTACTGACGATGAAGCACAGAAATTCAATCCGAATTTATTACATAAGACACAATTCCGACTTAAGTACAAGAGGACTGACACTCTAACTTTCTATGATTTGAACCTCTCCTATGAGTCCAGTTTTAGCTTCCGATGCTTCACTTCAGGTTTACTGTATACCTTGGACCTTCTTATTGACGATGAAACAGAGAAATTGCATCCGAATTTAATGCAAAAGGCACAATGCCGACTTAAGTACAGGAGGAATGACACTCTAACTTTCTATGATTTGAACCTCTCCTGTGAGTCCAGTTTTAGATTCCTATGCTTCACTTCAGGTATACTGTATACCTTGGACCTTCTTATTGACGATGAAACACAGAAATTACATCCGAATTTAATACAAAAGCCACAATGCCGACTTGAGTACAAGAGGACTGACACACTAACGTTCTTTGATTTGAACCTCTCCTTTGAGTCCAGTTTTAGATTCCGATGCTTCACTTCAGGTTTACTGTATCCCTTGGACCATCCTATTGACGATGAAACACAAAAATTGCATCCGAATTTAATACAAAACGCACAATGCCGACTTAAGTGCAAGAAAACTGACACTCTAACTTTCTATGATTTGAACCTCTCCTGTGAGTCAAGTTTTCGATTCTGATGCTTCACTTCAGGTTTACTGTATACCTTGGACCCTCGTATTGACGATGAAACACAGAAATTGCATCCGAATTTAATACAAAAGGCACAATGTCGACTTAAGTGCAAGAGGACTGGCACTTTAACTTTCGATGATTTGAACCTCTCCTGTGAATCCAGTTTTAGATTCCGATACTTCACTTCAGGTTTACTGTATCCCTTGGACCTTCTTATTGACGATGAAACACAGAAATTGCATCCGAATTTAAAACAAAAGGCACAATGCCGACTTAAGTACAAGAGGAATGACACTCTAACTTTCTATGATTGGAACCTCTCCTGTGAGTCCAGTTTTAGATTCCGATGCTTCACTTCAGGTTTTCTGTATACCTTGGACCTTCATATTGACGATGAAACACAGAAATTGCATCCGATATTAATACAAAATGCACACTGCCGACATAAGTCCAAGAGCACTGACACTCTAACTTTCTATGATTTAAACCTCTCCTGTGAGTCCAGTCTTAGATTCCGTTGCTTCACTTCAGGTTTACTGTATACCTTGGACCTTCTTACTGACGATGAAGCACAGAAATTCAATCCGTATTTATTACATAAGACACAATTCCGACTTATGTACAAAAGGACTGACTCTCTAAATTTCTATGATTTGAACCTCTCCTGTGAGTTCAGTTTTGGATTCCGATGCTTCACTTCAGGTTTACTGTAAACCTTGGACCTCCTTATTGACGATGAAACACAGAAATTGCATCCGTATTTAATACAAAAGGCACAATGCCGACTTAAGTACAAGAGGACTGACACTCTAACTTTCTATGATTTGAACCTATCCTGTGAGTCCAGTTTTAGATTCCGATGCTTCACTAAAGGTTTTCTGAATACCTTGGACCTTCTTATTGAGGATGAAACACAGAAATTGCATCCGAATTTAATACAAAAGGCACAATGCCGTTTTAAGTACAAGAGGACTGACACTCTAACATTCTATGATATGAGCCTCTCCTATGAGTCCAGTTTTAGCTTCCGATGCTTCACTTCAGGTTTACTGTATACCTTGGACCTTCTTATTGACGATGAAACAGAGAAATTGCATCTGAATTTAATGCAAAAGGCACAATGCCGACTTAAGTACAGGAGGACTGACACTGTAACTTTCTATGATTTGAACCTCTCCTGTGAGTCCAGTTTTAGATTCCTATGCTTCACTTCAGGTATACTGTATACCTTGGACCTTCTTATTGACGATGAAACACAGAAATTACATCCGAATTTAATACAAAAGCCACAATGCCGACTTGAGTACAAGAGGACTGACACACTACCGTTCTTTGATTTGAACCTCTCCTTTGAGTCCAGTTTTAGATTCCGATGCTTCACTTCAGGTTTACTGTATCCCTTGGACCATCCTATTGACAATGAAACACAAAACTTGCATCCGAATTTAATACAAAACGCACAATGCCGACTTAAGTACAAGAAAACTGACACTCTAACTTTCTATGATTTGAACCTCTCCTGTGAGTCCAGTTTTCGATTCTGCTGCTTCACTTCAGGTTTACTGTATACCTTGGACCCTCGTATTGACGATGAAACACAGAAATTGCATCCGAATTTAATACAAAAGGCACAATGCCGACTTAAGTGCAAGAGGACTGACACTTTAACTTTCGATGATTTGAACGTCTCCTGTGAGTCCAGTTTTAGATTCCTATGCTTCACTTCAGGTATACTGTATACCTTGGACCTTCTTATTAACGATAAAACACAGAAATTGCATCCGAATTTAATACCAAAGGCACAATGCCGACTTAAGTACAAAAGGACTGACACTTTAACTTTCTAAGATTTGAACGTCTCCTGTGAGTACAGTTTTAGATTCCGATGCTCCACTTCAGGTTTACTGTATCCCTTGGACCTTCTTATTAACGATAAAACACAGAAATTGCATCCGAATTTAATACCAAAGGCACAATGCCGACTTAAGTACAAGAGGACTGACACTTTAACTTTCTAAGATTTGAACGTCTCCTGTGAGTACAGTTTTAGATTCCGATACTTCACTTCAGGTTTACTGTATCCCTTGGACCTTCTTATTGACGATGAAACACAGAAATTGCATCCGAATTTAATACAAAAGGCACAATGCCGACTTAAGTACAAGAGGAATGACACTCTAACTTTCTATGATTGGAACCTCTCCTGTGAGTCCAGTTTTAGATTCCGATGCTTCACTTCAGGTTTTCTGTATACCTTGGACCTTCATATTGACGATGAAACACAGAAATTGCATCCGATATTAATACCAAATGCACACTGCCAACATAAGTCCAAGAGGACTGACACTCTAACTTTCTATGATTTAAACCTCTCCTGTGAGTCCAGTCTTAGATTCCGTTGCTTCACTTCAGGTTTACTGTATACCTTGGACCTTCTTACTGACGATGAAGCACAGAAATTCAATCCGAATTTATTACATAAGACACAATTCCGACTTAAGTACAAAGGGACTGACTCTCTAAATTTCTATGATTTGAACCTCTCCTGTGAGTTCAGTTTAGGATTCCGATGCTTCACTTCAGGTTTACTGTATACCTTGGACCTTCTTATTGACGATGAAACACAGAAATTGCATCCGTATTTAATACAAAAGGCACAATGCCGACTTAAGTACAAGAGGACTGACACTCTAACTTTCTATGATTTGAACCTCTCCTGTGAATCCAGTTTTAGATTCCGATGCTTCACTTCAGGTTTACTGTATACCTTGGACCTACTTAGTGACAATGAAACACAGAAATTGCATCCGAATTTAACACAAAAGGCACAAAGACGACTTAAGTACAAGAGGACTGACACTCTAACTTTCTATGATATGATCCTTTCCTGTGAGTCCAGTTTTAGATTCCGATCCTTCACTTCAGGTTTACTGTATCAATTGGAAATCGTATTGAAGATGAAACACAGAAATTCCATCCGAATTTAATGCAAAAGGCACAATGCCGACTTAAGTACAAGAGGACTGACACTCTAATGTTCTATGATTTGAACCTTTCCTGTGAGTCCCGTTTTGGATTCCGATGCTTCACTTCAGGTTTACTGTATACCTTAGACCTTCTTACTGACGATGAAGCACAGAAATTCAATTCGAATTTATTAAATAAGACACAATTCCGACTTAAGTACAAGAGGACTGACACTCTAAATTTCTATGATTTGAACCACTCCTGTGAGTTCAGTTTTGGATTCCGATGCTTCACTTCAGGTTTACTGTATACCTTGGACCTTCTTATTGACGATGAAACACAGAAATTGCATCCGAATTTAATACAAAAGGCACAATGCCGACTTAAGTACATGAGGACTGACCCTCTAACTTTCTATGATTGGAACCTCTCCTGTGAGTACAGTTTTAGATTCCGATGCTTCACTTCAGGTTTACTGTATCCCTTGGCCCAGCTTATTGACGTTGAAACCCAGAAATTGCATCCGAATTTAATGCAAAAGGCACAATGCCGACTTAAGTACAGGAGGATGGACACTCTAACTTTCTATGATTTGAACCTCTGCTGTGAGTCCAGTTTTAGATTCCTATGCTTTACTTCAGGTTTACTGTATACCTTGGACCTTCTTATTGACGATGAAACACAGAAATTACATCCGAATGTAATACAAAAGCCACAATGCCGACTTGAGTACAAGAGGACTGACACACTAACGTTCTTTGATTTGAACCTCTCCTTTGAGTCCAGTTTTAGATTCCGATGCTTCACTTCAGGTTTACTGTGTCCCTTGGACCTTCTTATTGACGATAAAACACAGAAATTGTATGCGAATTTAATACAAAAGGCACAATGCCGACATAAGTACAAGAGGACTGACCCTCTAACTTTCTAAGACTTGAACGTCTCCTGTGAGTACAGTTTTAGATTCCGATGCTTCACTTCAGGTTTACTGTATCCCTTGGACCTTCTTATTGACGATGAAACACAGAAATAGCATCCGAATATAATACAAAAGGCACAATGCACACTTAAGTACAAGTGGACTGACACTCTAACTTTCTATGATTTAAACGTCTCCTGTGAGTATAGTTTTAGATTCCGATGCTTCACTTCAGGTTTACTGTATCCCTTGGACCTTCTGATTGACGATGAAACACATAAATTGCATCCGAATTTAATACAAAAGACACAATGCCGACTTAAGTACAAGAGGAATGACACTCTAACTTTCTATGATTAGTTCCTCTCCTGTGAGTCCAGATTTAGATTCCGATGCTTCACTTCAGGTTTACTGTATACCTTGGACCTTCTTATTGACGATGAAATACAGAAATTGCATCCGAATTTAATACAAAAGGCACAATGCCGACTTAAGTACAAGAGGACTGACACTCTAACTTTCTATGATTTGAACCTTTCCTGTGAGTCCCGTTTTCGATTCCGATGCTTCACTTCAGGTTTACTGTATACCTTGGACCTTCTTATTGACGATGAAACACAGATATTGCATCCGAATTTAATGCAAAATGCACAATGCCGACTTAAGTCCAAGAGGACCGACACTCTACTTTCTATGATTTAAACCTCGCCTGTGAGTCCAGTTTTAGATTCTGATGCTTCACTTCAGGTTTACTGTATACCTTGGACCTTCTTACTGACGATGAAGCACAGAAATTCCATCCGAAATTATTACAAAAGACACAATTCCGACTTATGTACAAGGGGACTGACACTCTAACTTTCTATGATTTGAACCTCTCCTGTGAGTTCAGTTTTAGATTCCGATGCTTCACTTCAGGTTTACTGTATACCTTGCACCTTCTTATTGACGATGAAACATAGAAATTGCCTCCGAATTTAATACAAAAGGCACAACGCCGACTTAAGTACAAGAGGACTGACACTCTAACTTTCTATGATTTGAACCTCTCCTATGAGTCCAGTTTTAGCTTCCGATGCTTCACTTCAGCTTTACTGTATACCTTGGACCTTCTTATTGACGATGAAACAGAGAAATTGCATCTGAATTTAATGCAAAAGGCACAATGCCGACTTAAGTACAGGAGGAATGACACTCTAACTTTCTATGATTTGAACCTCTCCTGTGAGTCCAGTTTTAGATTCCTATGCTTCACTTCAGGTATACTGTATACCTTGGACCTTCTTATTGACGATGAAACACAGAAATTACATCCGAATTTAATACAAAAGCCACAATGCCGACTTGAGTACAAGAGGACTGACACACTAACGTTCTTTGATTTGAACCTCTCCTATGAGTCCAGTTTTAGATTCCGATGCTTCACTTCAGGTTTACTGTATCCCTTGGACCATCCTATTGACGATGAAACACAAAAATTGCATCCGAATTTAATACAAAACGCACAATGCCGACTTAAGTGCAAGAAAACTGACACTCTAACTTTCTATGATTTGAACCTCTCCTGTGAGTCAAGTTTTCGATTCTGATGCTTCACTTCAGGTTTACTGTATACCTTGGACCCTCGTATTGACGATGAAACACAGAAATTGCATCCGAATTTAATACAAAAGGCACAATGTCGACTTAAGTGCAAGAGGACTGGCACTTTAACTTTCGATGATTTGAACCTCTCCTGTGAATCCAGTTTTAGATTCCGATACTTCACTTCAGGTTTACTGTATCCCTTGGACCTTCTTATTGACGATGAAACACAGAAATTGCATCCGAATTTAATACAAAAGGCACAATGCCGACTTAAGTACAAGAGGAATGACACTCTAACTTTCTATGATTGGAACCTCTCCTGTGAGTCCAGTTTTAGATTCCGATGCTTCACTTCAGGTTTTCTGTATACCTTGGACCTTCATATTGACGATGAAACACAGAAATTGCATCCGATATTAATACAAAATGCACACTGCCGACATAAGTCCAAGAGGACTGACACTCTAACTTTCTATGATTTAAACCTCTCCTGTGAGTCCAGTCTTAGATTCCGTTGCTTCACTTCAGGTTTACTGTATACCTTGGACCTTCTTACTGACGATGAAGCACAGAAATTCAATCCGAATTTATTACATAAGACACAATTCCGACTTAAGTACAAAAGGACTGACTCTCTAAATTTCTATGATTTGAACCTCTCCTGTGAGTTCAGTTTTGGATTCCGATGCTTCACTTCAGGTTTACTGTATACCTTGGACCTTCTTATTGACGATGAAACACAGAAATTGCATCCGATATTAATACAAAATGCACACTGCCAACATAAGTCCAAGAGGACTGACACTCTAACTTTCTATGATTTAAACCTCTCCTGTGAGTCCAGTCTTAGATTCCGTTGCTTCACTTCAGGTTTACTGTATCCCTTGGACCTTCTTATTGACGATGAAACACAGAAATTGCATCCGTATTTAATACAAAAGGCACAATGCCGACTTAAGTACAAGAGGACTGACACTCTAACTTTCTATGATTTGAACCTATCCTGTGAGTCCAGTTTTAGATTCCGATGCTTCACTAAAGGTTTTCTGAATACCTTGGACCTTCTTATTGAGGATGAAACACAGAAATTGCATCCGAATTTAATACAAAAGGCACAATGCCGTTTTAAGTACAAGAGGACTGACACTCTAACTTTCTATGATATGAGCCTCTCCTATCAGTCCAGTTTTAGCTTCCGATGCTTCACTTCAGGTTTACTGTATACCTTGGACCTTCTTATTGACGATGAAACAGAGAAATTGCATCTGAATTTAATGCAAAAGGCACAATGCCGACTTAAGTACAGGAGGACTGACACTGTAACTTTCTATGATTTGAACCTCTCCTGTGAGTCCAGTTTTAGATTCCTATGCTTCACTTCAGGTATACTGTATACCTTGGACCTTCTTATTGACGATGAAACACAGAAATTACATCCGAATTTAATACAAAAGCCACAATGCCGACTTGAGTACAAGAGGACTGACACACTACCGTTCTTTGATTTGAACCTCTCCTTTGAGTCCAGTTTTAGATTCCGATGCTTCACTTCAGGTTTACTGTATCCCTTGGACCATCCTATTGACAATGAAACACAAAACTTGCATCCGAATTTAATACAAAACGCACAATGCCGACTTAAGTACAAGAAAACTGACACTCTAACTTTCTATGATTTGAACCTCTCCTGTGAGTCCAGTTTTCGATTCTGATGCTTCACTTCAGGTTTACTGTATACCTTGGACCCTCGTATTGACGAAGAAACACAGAAATTGCATCCGAATTTAATACAAAAGGCACAATGCCGACTTAAGTGCAAGAGGACTGACACTTTAACTTTCGATGATTTGAACCTCTCCTGTGAATCCAGTTTTAGATTCCGATGCTTCACTTCAGGTTTACTGTATCCCTTGGACCTTCTTATTGACGATGAAACAGAGAAATTGCATCCGAATTTAATGCAAAAGGCACAATGCCGACTTAAGTACAGGAGGAATGACACTCTAACTTTCTATGATTCGAACCTCTCCTGTGAGTCCAGTTTTAGATTGCTATGCTTCACTTCAGGTATACTGTATACCTTGGACCTTCTTATTAACGCTAAAACACAGAAATTGCATCCGAATTTAATACCAAAGGCACAATGCCGACTTAAGTACAAGAGGACTGACACTTTAACTTTCTAAGACTTGAACGTCTCCTGTGAGTACAGTTTTAGATTCCGATGCTTCACTTCAGGTTTACTGTATCCCTTGGACCTTCTTATTAACGATAAAACACAGAAATTGCATCCGAATTTAATACCAAAGGCACAATGCCGACTTAAGTACAAGAGGACTGACACTTTAACTTTCTAAGATTTGAACGTCTCCTGTGAGTACAGCTTTAGATTCCGATACTTCACTTCAGGTTTACTGTATCCCTTGGACCTTCTTATTGACGATGAAACACAGAAATTGCATCCGAATTTAATACAAAAGGCACAATGCCGACTTAAGTACAAGAGGAATGACACTCTAACTTTCTATGATTGGAACCTCTCCTGTGAGTCCAGTTTTAGATTCCGATGCTTCACTTCAGGTTTTCTGTATACCTTGGACCTTCATATTGACGATGAAACACAGAAATTGCATCCGATATTAATACAAAATGCACACTGCCAACATAAGTCCAAGAGGACTGACACTCTAACTTTCTATGATTTAAACCTCTCCTGTGAGTCCAGTCTTAGATTCCGTTGCTTCACTTCAGGTTTACTGTATACCTTGGACCTTCTTACTGACGATGAAGCACAGAAATTCAATCCGAATTTATTACATAAGACACAATTCCGACTTAAGTACAAAAGGACTGACTCTCTAAATTTCTATGATTTGAACCTCTCCTGTGAGTTCAGTTTTGGATACCGATGCTTCACTTCAGGTTTACTGTATACCTTGGACCTTCTTATTGACGATGAAACACAGAAATTGCATCCGTATTTAATACAAAAGGCACAATGCCGACTTAAGTACAAGAGGACTGACACTCTAACTTTCTATGATTTGAACCTCTCCTGTGAATCCAGTTTTAGATTCCGATGCTTCACTTCAGGTTTACTGTATACCTTGGACCCTCGTATTGACGATGAAACACAGAAATTGCATCCGAATTTAATACATAAGGCACAATGCCGACTTAAGTGCAAGAGGACTGACACTTTAACTTTCGATGATTTGAACCTCTCCTGTGAATCCAGTTTTAGATTCCGATGCTTCACTTCAGGTTTACTGTATCCCTTGGACCTTCTCATTGACGATGAAACACAGAAATAGCATCCGAATATAATACAAAAGGCACAATGCCGACTTAAGTACAAGTGGACTGACACTCTAACTTTCTATGATTTGAACCTCTCCTGTGAGTCCAGTTATAGATTCCGATGCTTCACTTCAGGTTTACTGTATCCCTTGGACCTTCTTATTAACGATAAAACACAGAAATTGCATCCGAATTTAATACCAAAGGCACAATGCCGACTTAAGTACAAGAGGACTGACACTTTAACTTTCTAAGATTTGAACGTCTCCTGTGAGTACAGTTTTAGATTCCGATGCTTCACTTCAGGTTTACTGTATCCCTTGGACCTTCTTATTGACGATGAAACACAGAAATTCCATCCGAATTTCATACAAAAATCACAATGCCGACTTAAGAACAAGAGGACTGACACTCTAACTTTCTATGATTTGAACCTCTCCATTGAGTCCAGTTTTAGATTTCGATGCTGCACTTCAGGTTTACTGTATCCCTTGGACCTTCTTATTAACGATAAAACACATAAATTGCATCCGAATTTAATACCAAAGGCACAATGCCGACTTAAGTACAAGAGGACTGACACTTTAACTTTCTAAGATTTGAACGTCTCCTGTGAGTACAGTTTTAGATTCCGATGCTTCACTTCAGGTTTACTGTATCCCTTGGACCTTCTTATTGACGATAAAACACAGAAATTGCATCCGAATTTAATACAAAAGGCACAATGCCGACTTAAGTACAAGAGGAATGACACTCTAACTTTCTATGATTGGAACCTCTCCTGTGAGTCCAGTTTTAGATTCCGATGCTTCACTTCAGGTTTTCTGTATACCTTGGCCTTTCATATTGACGATGAAACACAGAAATTGCATCCGATATTAATACAAAATGCACACTGCCGACATAAGTCCAAGAGGACTGACACTCTAACTTTCTATGATTTAAACCTCTCCTGTGAGTCCAGTCTTAGATTCCGTTGCTTCACTTCAGGTTTACTGTATACCTTGGACCTTCTTACTGACGATGAAGCACAGAAATTCAATCCGAATTTATTACATAAGACACAATTCCGACTTAAGTACAAAAGGACTGACTCTCTAAATTTCTATGATTTGAACCTCTCCTGTGAGTTCAGTTTTGGATTCCGATGCTTCACTTCAGGTTTACTGTATACCTTGGACCTTCTTATTGACGATGAAACACAGAAATTGCATCCGTATTTAATACAAAAGGCACAATGCCGACTTAAGTACAAGAGGACTGACACTCTAACTTTCTACGATTTGAACCTATCCTGTGAGTCCAGTTTTAGATTCCGATGCTTCACTATGGGTTTTCTGATTACCTTGGACCTTCTTATTGAGGATGAAACACAGAAATTGCATCCGAATTTAATACAAAAGGCACAATGCCGACTTAAGTACAAGAGGACTGACACTCTAACTTTCTATGATTTGAACCTCTCCTATGAGTCCAGTTTTAGCTTCCGATGCTTCACTTCAGGTTTACTGTATACCTTGGACCTTCTTATTGACGATGAAACAGAGAAATTGCATCCGAATTTAATGCAAAAGGCACAATGCCGACTTAAGTACAGGAGGACTGACACTCTAACTTTCTATGATTTGAACCTCTCCTGTGAGTCCAGTTTTAGATTCCTATGCTTCACTTCAGGTATACTGTATACCTTGGACCTTCTTATTGACGATGAAACACAGAAATTACATCCGAATTTAATACAAAAGCCACAATGCCGACTTGAGTACAAGAGGACTGACACACTACCGTTCTTTGATTTGAACCTCTCCTTTGAGTCCAGTTTTAGATTCCGATGCTTCACTTCAGGTTTACTGTATCCCTTGGACCATCCTATTGACGATGAAACACAAAAATTGCATCCGAATTTAATACAAAACGCACAATGCCGACTTAAGTACAAGAAAACTGACACTCTAACTTTCTGTGATTTGAACCTCTCCTGTGAGTCCAGTTTTCGATTCTGATGCCTCACTTCAGGTTTACTGTATACCTTGGGCCCTCGTATTGCCGATGAGACACAGAAATTGCATCCGAATTTAATACAAAAGGCACAATGCCGACTTAAGTGCAAGAGGACTGACACTTTAACTTTCGATGATTTGAACCTCTCCTGTGAATCCAGTTTTAGACTCCGATGCTTCACTTCAGGTTTACTGTATCCCTTGGACCTTCTTATTGACGATGAAACACAGAAATAGAATCCAAATATAATACAAAAGGCACGATGCCGACTTAAGTACAAGTGGACTGACACTCTAACTTTCTATGATTTGAACCTCTCCTGTGAGTCCAGTTTTAGATTCCGATGCTTCACTTCAGGTTTACTGTATCCCTTGGACCTTCTTATTAACGATAAAACACAGAAATTGCATCCGAATTTAATACCAAAGGCACAATGCCGACTTAAGTACAAGAGGACTGACACTTTAACTTTCTAAGATTTGAACGTCTCCTGTGAGTACAGTTTTAGATTCCGATGCTTCACTTTTGGTTTACTGTATCCCTTGGACCTTCTTATTGACGATGAAACACAGAAATTGCATCCGAATTTAATACAAAAGGCACAATGCCGACTTAAGTAGAAGAGAAATGACACTCTAACTGTCTATGATTGGAACCTCTCCTGTGAGTCCAGTTTTAGATTCCGATGCTTCACTTCAGGTTTTCTGTATACCTTGGACCTTCATATTGACGATGAAACACAGAAATTGCATCCGATATTAATACAAAATGCACACTGCCGACATAAGTCCAAGAGGACTGACACTCTAACTTTCTATGATTTAAACCTCTCCTGTGAGTCCAGTCTTAGATTCCGTTGCTTCACTTCAGGTTTACTGTATACCTTGGACCTTCTTACTGACGATGAAGCACAGAAATTCAATCCGAATTTATTACATAAGACACAATTCCGACTTAAGTACAAAAGGACTGACTCTCTAAATTTCTATGATTTGAACCTCTCCTGTGAGTTCAGTTTTGGATTCCGATGCTTCACTTCAGGTTTACTGTATACCTTGGACCTTCTTATTGACGATGAAACACAGAAATTGCATCCGTATTTAATACAAAAGGCACAATGCCGACTTAAGTACAAGAGGACTGACACTCTAACTTTCTATGATTTGAACCTATCCTGTGAATCCAGTTTTAGATTCCGATGCTTCACTAAAGGTTTTCTGAATACCTTGGACCTTCTTATTGAGGATGAAACACAGAAATTGCATCCGAATTTAATACAAAAGGCACAAAGTCGACTTAAGTACAAGAGGACTGACACTCTAACTTTCTATGATATGATCCTCTCCTGTGAGTCCAGTTTTAGATTCCGATGCTTCACTTCAGGTTTACTGTATCCCTTTGACCTTCTTATTGACGATGAAACAAAGAAATTGCATTCGAATTTAATACAAAAGGCACAATGCCGACTTTAGTACAAGAGGACTAACACTCTAACATTCTATGATTTGAACCACTCCTGTGAGTCCAGTTTAAGCTTCCGATGCTTCACTTCAGGTTTACTATATCAATTGGACCTTCGTATTGACGATGAAACACAGAAATTCCATCCGAATTTAATACACAAGGCACAATGCCAACTTAAGTACAAGAGGACTGACACTTTAACTTTCTATGATTTCAACCTCTCCTGTTTATCCAGTTTTAGATTCCGATGCTTCACTTCAGGTTTACTGAATCCCTTGGACCTTCTTATTGACGATGAAACACAGAAATAGCATCCGAATTTAATTCAAAAGCACAATGCCGACTTAAGTTCAAGAGGACTGACACTCTAACTTTCTTTGATTTGAACCTCTCCTGTGAGTCCAGTTTTAGATTCCGATGCTTCACTTCAGGTTTACTGTATCCCTTGGACCTTCTTATTGACGATAAAACACAGAAATTGCATCCGAATTTAATACTAAATTCACAATGCCGACTTAAGTACAAGAAGACTGACACTCTAACTTTCTATGATTTGAACCTCTCCGGTGCGTCCAGTTTTAGATTTCGATGCTTCACTAAAGGTTTCGTGTGTGCCTTGGACCTTCATATTGACGATGAAACACAGAAATTGCATCCGAATTTAATACAAAAGGCACAAAGCCAACTTAAGTACTAGAGGACTGACACTCTAACTCTCTATGATATGACATTCTCCGGTGAGTCCAGTGTTAGATTCTGATGCTTCACTTCAGGTTTACTGTATCCCTAGGACCTTCTAATTGACGATGAAACGCAGAAATAGCATTCGAATATAATACAAAAGGCACAATGCCGACTTAGGTACAAGTGGACTGACACTCTAACTTTCTATGATTTGAACCTCTCCTGTGACTCCAGTTTTAGATTCCGATGCTTCACTTCAGGTTTACTGTATCCCTGTGACCTTCTTATTGACGATAAAGCACAGAAATTGCACCCGAATTTAATACAAAAGACACAATGCCAACTTAAGTACAAGAGGACTGTCACTCTAACTTTCTAAAATTTGAACGTCTCCTGTGAGTACAGTTTTAGATTCCGATGCTTCACTTCAGGTTTACTGTATCCCTTGGACCTTCTTATTGACGATGAAACACAGAAATTGCATGCGTATTTAACACAAAAGGCACAATGCCGACTTCAGTACAAGAGGAATGACACTCTAACTTTCTATGATTTGAACCTCTCCTGTGAGTCCAGTTTTAGATTCCGATGCTTCACTTCAGGTTTACTTTATACCTTGGACCATCTTATTGACGATGAAATACAGAAATTGCATCCGAATTTAATACAAAATGCACAATGCCGACATAAGTCCAAGAGGACTGACATTCTAACTTTCTATGATTTAAACCTCTCCTGTGAGTCCAGTCTTAGATTCCGATGCTTCACTTCAGGTTTACTGTATACCTTGGACCTTCTTACTGACGATGAAGCACAGAAATTCAAACCGAATTTATTACAGAAGACACAATTCCGACTTAAGTACAAGAGGACTGACACTCTGAGTTTCTATGATTTGAACCTCTCCCGTGAGTTCAGTTTTGGATTCCGATGATTCACTTCATGTTTCCTGTATACCTTGGACCCTCTTATTGAATATGAAACACAGAAATTGCATCCGAATTTGATACAAAAGGCACAATGCCGACTTAAGTACAAGAGGACTGACACTCTAACTTTCTATGATTTGAACCTCTCCTGTGAGTCCAGTTTTAGATTCCGATGCTTCACTTCAGGTTTACTGTATCCCTTGGACCTTCTTATTGTCGATGAAACAAAGAAATTGCTTTCGAATTTAATACAAAAGGCACAATGCCGACTTAGGTATAAGAGGACTGACACTCTAACATTCTATGATTTGAACCACTCCTGCGATTCCAGTTTTAGATTCCGATGCTTCACTTCAGTTTTTTTGTATCAATTTGACCTTCGTATTGACGATGAAACACAGAAATTCCATCCGAATTTAATACAAATGGCACTATGCCAACTTAAGTACAAGAGGACTGACACATTAACTTTCTATGATTAGAACCTCTCCTGTGTATCCAGTTTTAGATTCTGATGCTTCACTTCAGGTTTACTGTCTCCCTTGGACCTTCTTATTGACGATGAAACACAGAAATAGCATCCGAATTTAATTCAATAGGCACAATGCCGACTTAAGTTCAAGAGGACTGACACTCTAACTTTCTATGATTTGAACCTCGCCTGTGAGTCCAGTTTTGGATTCCGATGCTTCACTTCAGGTTTACTGTATCCCTTGGACCTTCTTATTGACGATAAAACACAGAAATTGTATCCGAATTTAATACAAAAGGCACAATGCCGACTTAAGTACAAGAGGACTGACACTCTAACTTTCTATGATTTGAACCTCTCCGGTGAGTCCAGATTTAGATTCCGATGCTTCACTTCAGGTTTATTGTATCCCTTGGACCCTCTTATTGACGATGGAACACAGATATTGCATCCGAATTTAATACAAATGGCATAATGCCGACTTAAGTACAAGAGGACTGACACTCTAACTTTCTATGATTGGAACCTTTCCTGTGAGTCCTGTTTTGGATTCCGATGCTTCAATTCAGGTTTACTGTATACCTTGGACCTTCTTATTGACGATGAAACACAGAAATTGCATCCGAATTTAATGCAAAATGCACAATGCCGACCTAAGAACAGGAGGATTGACACTCTAACTTTCTATGATTTAAACGTCTCCTGTGAGTCCCGTTTTAGATTCCGATGCTTCACTTCAGGTTTACTGAATCCCTTGGATCGTCTTATGAACGATGAAACACAGAAATTGCATCCGAATTTAATACAAACGGCACAATACCGTTTTAAGTACAAGAGGACTGACACTTTCAGATTCTATGATTTGAACCTCTCCTGTGAGACCAGTTTTAGATTCCGATGCTTCACTTCTGGTTTACTGTATAACTTGGACCTTCATATTGACGATGAAACACAGAAATTACATCCGAATTTAGTACAAATGCACAATGCCGACTTGAGTACAAGAGGACTGACACTCTAACTTTCTATGATTAGAATCTCTCCTTTGACTCCAGTTTTAGATTCCGATGCTTCACTTCAGGTTTACTGTATCCCTTGGGCCTTCTTATTGACGATGAAACACAGAAATTGCATCCGAATTTAATACAAAAGGCACAAAGCCGACTTAAGTACAAGAGGACTGACACTCTAACTTTCTATGATTAGAATCTCTCCTTTGAGTCCAGTTATAGATTCCGATGCTTCACTTCAGGTTTACTGCATCCCTTGAACCTTCTTATTGACGATGAAACACAGAAATTGCATCCGAATTTATTACAAAAGGCACATTGCCGACTTATGTACAAGAGGACTGACACTCTAACTTTCTATGATTTGAACCTTTCCTGTGAGTCCCGTTTAGGATTCCGATGCTTCTCTTCAGGTTTACTGTTTACCTTGGACCTTCTTATTGACGATGAAACACAGAAATTGCATCCGAATTTAATACAAAAGGCACAATGCCGACTTAAGTAAAAGAGGACTGACACTATAACTTTCTATGATTTGAACCTCTCCTGTGAGTCCAGTTTGGGATTCCGATGCTTCAATTCAGGTTTACTGTATACCTTGGAACTTCTTATTGACGATGAAACACAGTAAATGCATCAGAATTTTATACAAAAGGCACAATAATGACTTAAATACAAGAGGACTGACACTCTAACTTTCTATGATTTGAACCTCTCCTTTCAGCCCAGTTTTAGATTCCGATGGTTCACTTCAGGTTTACTGCATCCATTGGACCTTCGTATTGACGATGAAACACAGAAATTGCATCCGAATTTAATACGAAAGGCACGATGCCGACTTAAGTACAAGAGGACTTACACTCTAACTTTCTATGATTTGAACCTCTCCTGTGAGTCCAGTTTTACATTCCGATGCTTCTCCGAAGGTTTTCTGTATACCTTGGACCTTCTTATTGACGATGAAACACAGAAATTGCATCCGGATTTAATACAAATGGCACAAAGCCAACTTAAGTACAAGAGGACTGACACTCCAAATTTCTATGATATGATCCTCTCCTGAGAGTCCAGTTTTAGATTCCGATGCTTCACTTCTGGTTTACTGTATCCCTTGGACCTTCTTATTGACGATGAAACACAGAAATTGCATTCGAATTTAATACAAGAGGCACAATGCCGACTTGAGTACAAGAGGACTGACACTCTAACTTTCTATGATTTGAAAAACTCCTGTGAGTCCAGTTTTAGATTCCGATGCTTCACTTCAGGTTAACTGTATAAATTGGACCTTCGTATTGACGATGAAACACAGAAATTCCATCCGAATTTAATACAAAAGGCACAATGCCGACTTAAGTACAAGAGGACTGACACTTTCACTTTCTATGATTTGAACTTCCCCTGTGTATCCAGATGTAGATTCCGATGCTTCACTTCAGGTTTACTGTATCCCTTGGTCCTTCTTATTGACTATGAAACACAGAAATAGCATCCGAATTTAATACAAAATTCACAATGCAGACTTAAGTAAAAGAGGACTGACACTCTAACTATCTATGAAAGGAACCTCTTCTGTGAGTCCAGTTTTAGATTCCGATGCTTTACTTCAGGTTTACTGTATCCCTTGGACATTCTGATTGACGATGAAACACAGAAAAAGCATCCGAATTTAATACGAAAGGCACAATGGCGACATAAGTACAAGAGGACTGACACTATAACTTTCTATGATTTGAACCTCTCAGAGAGTCCAGTTTTAGATTCCGATGCTTCACTTCAGGATTACTGTATACCTTGGACCTTCTTATTGACGATGAAACACAGAAATTGCATCCGACTTTAATACAAAAGGCACAATGCCGACTTAAGTACAGGAGGACTGACACTCTAACTTTCTATGGTTTGAACGTCTCCTGTCAGTCGCGTTTTAGATTCCGATGCCTCACTTCAGGTTTACTGTATCCCTTGGACCGTCTTATTGACGATGAAACAGAGAAATTGCATGCGACTTTATTACAAAAGGTACATTGCCGACTTAAGTACAAGAGGACTGACACTCTAACTTTCTATGATTAGAACCTCTCCTGTGAGTCCACTTTTAGATTACGATGCTTCACTTCAGGTTTACTGTATCCCTTGGACAATCTTATTGACGATGAAACACAGAAATTACATCCGAATTTAATACAAAAGGCACAGTGCCGACTTAAGTAGAAGAGGACTGACACTCTAACTTTCTATGATTTGAACCGCTCCTGTGAGTCCAGTTATAGATTCCGATGCTTCAGTTCAGGTTTACTGTATCCCTTGGACCTTCTGATTGATGATGAAACACAGAAATAGCATCCGAATTTAATACGAAAGGCCCAATGGCGACAGAAGTACAAGAGGACTGACACTATAACATTCTATGATTTGAACCTCTCCTGTGAGTCCAGTTTTAGATTCCAATAATTCACTTCAGGTTTACTGTATCCCTTGGATCTTCTTATTGACGATGAAACACAGAAATAGCATCCGAATTTAATAAAAAGGCACAATGCCAACTAAAGTACAAGAGGCCTGACGCTCTAACGTTCTACGATTTGAATCTCTCCTGTGAGTACAGTTTTAGATTCCGATGCTTTACTTCTGGTTTACTCTATCCCTTGGACCTTCTTATTGACGATGAAACACAGAAATTGCATCCGAAATTAATACCAAAGGCACAATGCCGACTTAAGTACAAGAGGACTGACACTATACCTTTCTATGATTTGAACCTCTCCTGTGAGTCCAGTTTGGGATTCCGATGCTTCAATTCAGGTTTACTGTATACCATGGACCTTTTTATTGACGTTGAAACACAGAAATTGCATGCGAATTTGATACCAAATGCACAATGCTGGCTTACGTACAAGAGGACTGACAATCTAACTTTCTATGATTGGAACCTCTCCTGTGAGTCCAGTTTTAGATTTCGATGCATCACTTCAGGTTTACTGTATCACTTGGACAAGCTTATTGACGATGAAACACAGAAATTGCATCCGAATTTAATACAAAAGGCACAATGCCGACTTAAATACAAGAGGACTGACAATCTAACTTTCTATGATTTGAACCTCTCCTGTGAGTACAGTTTTAGATTCCGATGCTTCACTTCTGGTTTACTATATCCCTTGGACCTTCTTATTGACGAAGAAACACAGAAATTGCATCCGAATTTAATACAAAAGGCTCAATGCCGACTTAAGTACAAGAGGACTGACACTATAACTTTCTATGATTTGAACCTCTCCTGTGAGTCCAGTTTGGGATTCCGATGCTTCAATTCAGGTTTACTGTATACCTTGGAACTTCTTATTGACGATGAAACACAGTAAATGCATCCGAATTTTATACAAAAGGCACAATAATGACTTAAATACAAGAGGACTGACACTCTAACTTTCTATGATTTGAACCTCTCCTTTCAGCCCAGTTTTAGATTCCGATGGTTCACTTCAGGTTTACTGCATCCCTTGGACCTTCTTATTGACGATGAAACACAGAAATTGCATCCGAATTTAGTACAAAAGGCACGATGCCGACTTAAGTACAAGAGGACTTACACTCTAACTTTCTATGATTTGAACCTCTCCTGTGAGTCCAGTTTTACATTCCGATGCTTCTCCAAAGGTTTTCTGTATACCTTGGACCTTCTTATTGACGATGAAACACAGAAATTGCATCCGGATTTAATACAAATGGCATAAAGCCAACTTAAGTACAAGAGGACTGACACTCCAAATTTCTATGATATGATCCTCTCCTGAGAGTCCAGTTTTAGATTCCGATGCTACACTTCTGGTTTACTGTATCCCTTGGACCTTCTTATTGACGATGAAACACAGAAATTGCATTCGAATTTAATACAAGAGGCACAATGCCGACTTGAGTACAAGAGAACTGACACTCTAACTTTCTATGATTTGAACCACTCCTGTGAGTCCAGTTTTAGATTCCGATGCTTCACTTCAGGTTAACTGTATAAATTGGACCTTCGTATTGACGATGAAACACAGAAATTCCATCCGAATTTAATACAAAAATCACAATGCCGACTTAAGTACAAGAGGACTGACACTTTCACTTTCTATGATTTGAACCTCCCCTGTGTATCCAGATGTAGATTCCGATGCTTCACTTCAGGTTTACTGTATCCCTTGGTCCTTCTTATTGACTATGAAACACAGAAATAGCATCCGAATTTAATACAAAATTCACAATGCCGACTTAAGTAAAAGAGGACTGACACTCTAACTTTCTATGAATGGAACCTCTTCTGTGAGTCCAGTTTTAGATTCCGATGCTTCACTTCAGGTTTACTGTATCCCATGGACCTTCTTACTGACGATGAAGCATAGAAATTCCATCCGAATTTATTACAAAAGACACAATTCCGCCTTAAGAACAAGTGGACTGACACTTTAACTTTCTATGATTTGAATCTCTCCTGTGAGTTCAGATTTAGATTCCGATGCTTCACTTCAGGTTTACTGTATACCTTGGACCTTCTTTTTGGCGATGAAACACAGAACATGCATGCGAATTTAATACAAAAGGCACAATGCCGACTTAAGAACAAGAGGGCTGACAGTCTAACTTTCTATGATTTAAAACTCTCCTGTGTGTCCAGATTTAGATTCCGATGCTTCACTTCAGGTTTTCTGTATACCTTGGACCTTACTGACATTGAAGCTCAGAAATTGCATCCGAATTTTATACAAAAGGAACAATGCCGACTTAAGTACACGAGGACTTACACTCTATCTTCCTATGATATGATCCTCTCCTGTGAGTCCAGTTTTAGATTCCGATGCTTCACTTCAGGTTTACTGTATCCCTTGGACCTTCTTATTGACGATGAAACACAGAAATTGCATCCGACTTTATTACAAAACGCACATTGCCGACTTAAGTACAAGAGGACTGACACTTTAACTTTCTATGATTAGAACCTCTCCTGTGAGTCCACTTTTAGATTACGATGCTTCACTTCAGGTTTACTGTATCCCTTGGACAATCTTATTGACGATGAAACACAGAAATTAGATCCGAATTTAATACAAAAGGCACAATGCCGACTTAAGTAGAAGAGGACTGACACTCTAACTTTCTATGATTTAAACCGCTCCTGTGAGTCCAGTTTTAGATTCCGATGCTTTACTTCAGGTTTACTGTATCCCTTGGACATTCTGATTGACGATGAAACACAGAAAAAGCATCCGAATTTAATACGAAAGGCACAATGGCGACATAAGTACAAGAGGACTGACACTATAACTTTCTATGATTTGAACCTCTCAGAGAGTCCAGTTTTAGATTCCGATGCTTCACTTCAGGATTACTGTATACCTTGGACCTTCTTATTGACGATGAAACACAGAAATTGCATCCGACTTTAATACAAAAGGCACAATGCCGACTTAAGTACAGGAGGACTGACACTCTAACTTTCTATGGTTTGAACGTCTCCTGTCAGTCGCGTTTTAGATTCCGATGCTTCACTTCAGGTTTACTGTATCCCTTGGACCGTCTTATTGACGATGAAGCAGAGAAACCGCATTCGAAATTAATACAAACGGCACAATGCCGTGTTATGTACAAGAGGACTGACACTTTAACATTCTATGATTTGATCCTCTCCTGTGAGTCTAGTTTTAGATTCCGAAGCTTGACTTCTGGTTTACTGTATAACTTGGACCTTCTGATTGAAGATGAAACACAGAAATTGCATCCGAATTTAATACAAACGGCACAATGCCGTTTTAACTCCGAGAGGACTGACACTTTAACATTTTATGATTTGAACCTCTCCTGTGAGTCCGGTTTTAGATTTTGATGCTTCACATCTGAATTACTGTATAACTTGGACCTTCTTATTGCCGATGAAACACAGATATTACATCCGAATTTAATACAAAAGGGACAATGCCGACTTGAGTACAAGAGGACTGACACTCTAACTTTCTATGATTGGAACCTCTCCTGTGAGTCCAGTTTTAGATTCCGATGCATCACTTCAGGTTTTGCTGTATCCCTTGGACAAGCTTATTGACGATGAAACACACAAATTGCATCCGAATTTAATTCAAAAGGCACAATGCCGACTTAAGTACAAGAGGACTGTCGCTCTAACTTTCTATGATTTGAACCTCTCCTGTGAGTCCAGTTTTACATTCCGATGCCTCACTAAAGGTTTCCTGTATACCTTGGACCTTCTTATTGGCGATGAAACACAGTAAATGCATCCGAATTTAATACAAAAGGCACAATGCCGACTTAAGTACAAGAGGACTGTCACTCTAACTTTCTATGATTTGAACCTCTCCTTTGAGTCCAGTTTTAGATTCCGATGCTGCACTTCAGGTTTACTGTATCCCTTGGACCTTCTTATTGACGATGAAACACAGAAATTGCATCCGAATGTAATACAAAAGGCACAATGCCGATTTAAGTACATGAGGACTGACACTCTAACTTTCTATGATTTGAACCTCTCCTGTGAGTCCGGTTTCAGATTCGGATGATTTACTTCATTTTTACTGTATCCCTTCGACCTTCTTATTGACGATGAAACACAGAAATTGGATCCGAATTTAATACAAAATGCACAATGCCGACATAAGTACAAGAGGACTGACACTCTAACTTTCTATGATTTGAATCTCTCCTGTAAGTCCAGTTTTGGATTCCAATGCTTCACTTCAAGTTTACTGTATACCTTGGACCTTCTTTTTGGCGATGAAGCAGAGAACATGCATCCGAATTTAATACAAAAGGCACAATGCCAACTTAAAAACAAGTGGACTGACACTCTAACTATCTATGATTTAAACCTCTCCTGTGTGTCCAGTTTTAGATTCCGATGCTTCACTTCAGGTTTACTGTATACCTTGGACCTTCTTACTGACATTGAAGCTCAGAAATTGCGTCCGAATTTATTACAAAAGGAACAATGCCAACTTAAGTACACGAGGACTGACACTCTATCTTCCTATGGTATGATCCTCTCCTATGAGTCCAGTTTTAGATTCCGATGCTTCACTTCAGGAATACTGTATACCTTGGACCTTCTTACTGACATTGATGCTCAGAAATTGCATCCGAATTTAATACAAAAGGAACAATGCCGACATAAGTACACGAGGACTGACACTCTAACTTCCTATGACATGATCCTCTCCTGTGAGTCTAGTTTTAGATTCCGATGCTTCACTTCTGGTTTACTGTATCCCTTGGACAATCTTATTGACGATGAAACACAGAAATTGCATCCGAATTTAATACAAAATGCACAATGCCGACTTAAGTACAAGACGACTGACACTCTAACTTCCTATGATTTGAACCGCTCCTGTGAGTCCAGTTTTAGATTCCGATGCTTCACTTCAGGTTTACTGTATCCCTTGGACCTTCTTATTGACGATGAAACACAGAAATAGCATCCGAATTTAATACAAAAGGCACAATGGCTACATAAGTACAAGAGAACTGACACTCTAACTTTCATTGATTTGAAACTCTCCTGTGAGTCCAGTTTTAGATTCCAATAATTCACTTCAGGTTTACTGTATCCCTTGGATCTTCTTACTGACGATGAAACACATAAATTGCATCCGAATTTAATACAAAAGGCACAATGCCGACTTAAAAACAAGAGGACTGACACTCTAACTTTCTATTATTTAAACCTCTCCTGTGAGTCCACTTTTAGGTTCCGATGCTTCACTTCAGGTTTACTGTATACCTTGGACCTTCTTACTAACATTGAAGCTCAGAAATTGCGTCCGAATTTAATACAAAATTAACAATGCCGACTTAAGTACACGAGGACTGACACTCTAACTTCCTATGACATGATCCTCTCCTGTGAGTCCAGTTTTAGATTCCGATGCTTCACTTCAGGTTTACTGTATCCCTTGGACCTACTTATTGACGATGAAACACAGAAATTGCATCCGACTTAATTACAAAAGGCACATTGCCGACTTGAGTACAAGAGGACTGACACTCTAAGTTTCTATGATTCGAACCTCTCCTGTGTGTCCAGTTTTAGATTCCAATGTTTCACTTCAGGTATACTGTATCCCTTGGACCGTCTTATTGACGATGAAACACAGAAATTGCATCCGAATTTAATACCAACGGCACAATGCCGTTTCAGCTCCAAGAGGACTGACACTTTAACATTCTCTGATTTGAACCTCTCCTGTGAGTTCAGTTTTTGATTCCGATGCTTCACATCTGAATTACTGTATAACTTGGACCTTCATGTTGACCATGAAACACAGAAATTACATCCGAATTTAATACAAAAGGCACAATGCCGACTTGAGTACAAGAGGACTGACACTCTAACTTTCTATGATTGGAACCTCTCCTGTGAGTCCAGTTTTAGATTCCGATGCATCACTTCAGGTTTGCTGTATCCCTTGGACAAGCTTATTGACGATGAAACACAGAAATTGCATTCGAATTTAATACAAAAGGCACAATGCCGACTTAAGTACAAGAGGACTGACACTCTAACTTTCTATGATTTGAACCTCTCCTGTGAGTCCGGTTTTACATTCCGATGCTTCACTAAAGGTTTCCTGTATACCTTGGACCTTCTTATTGACGGTGAAACACAGTAAATGCATCCAAATTTAGTACAAAAGGCACAATGCCGACTTAAGTACAAGAGGATTGACACTCTAACTTTCTATGATTTGAACCTCTCCTTTGAGTCCAGTTTTAGATTTCGATGCTGCACTTCAGGTTTACTGTATCCCTTGGACCTTCTTATTGACGATGAAACACAGAAATTGCATCCGAATTTAATACAAAAGGCACAATGCCGACTTAAGTACATGAGGACTGACACTCTAACTTTCTATGATTTGAACCTCTCCTGTGAGTCCAGTTTCAGATTCCGATGCTTCACTTCAGGTTTACTGTATCCCTTCGACCTTCTTATTGACGATGAAACACAGAAATTTCATCCGAATATAATACAAAACGCACAATGCCGACATAAGTACAAGAGGACTGACACTCTAATTTTCTATGATTTGAACCTCTCCTGTGAGCCCAGTTTTAGATTCCGATGCTTCACTTCCGGTATACTGTATACCCAGGACCTTCTTATTGACGATGAAACACAGAAATTCCATTCGAATTTAATACAAAAGGCACCATGCCGACTTAAGTACAAGAGAACTGACTCATTAACTTTCTATGATTTGAATCTCTCCTGCGAGTCCAGTTTTGGATTCCAATGCTTCACTTCAGGTTTACTGTATACCTTGCACCTTCTTTTTGGCGATGAAAATCTGAACATGTATCCAAATTTAATGCAAAAGGCACAATGTCGACTTAAAAACAAGAGGACTGACACTCTAACTTTCTATTATTTAAACTTCTCCTATGAGTCCACTTTTAGATTCCGATGCGTCACTTCAGGTTAACTGTATACCTTGGACCTTCTTACTGACATTGAAGCTCAGAAATTGCGTCCGAATTTAATACAAAAGGAACAATGCCGACTTAAGTACACGAGGACTGACACTCTAACTTCCTATGGCATGATCCTCTCCTGTGAGTCCAGTTTTAGATTCCGATGCTTCACTTCAGGTTTACTGTATCCCTTGGACCTTCTTATTGACGATGAAACACAGAAATTCCATTCGAATGTAATACAAAAGGCACCATGCCGACTTAAGTACAAGAGAACTGACACTCTAACTTTCTATGATTTGAATCTCTCCTGTGAGTCCAGTTTTGGATTCCGATGCTTCACTTCAGCTTTACTGTATACCTTGGACCTTCTTTTTGGCGATGAAACACAGAAAATGCATCCGAATTTAATACAAAAGGCACAATGCCGACTTAAAAACAAGAGGACTGACACTCTTACTTACTATGATTTAAACCTCTCCTGTGAGTCCACTTTTAGATTCCGATGCTTTACTTCAGGTTTACTG
The DNA here is from genome assembly GCF_021461395.2 of Schistocerca americana. NCBI lineage: Eukaryota > Metazoa > Arthropoda > Insecta > Orthoptera > Acrididae > Schistocerca > Schistocerca americana. The sequence goes on along the minus strand of NC_060121.1, from coordinate 72,261,719 downwards.
TATACCTTGGACCTTCTTACAGACATTGAAGCTCAGAAATTGCGTCCGAATTTAATACAAAAGGAACAATGCCGTCTTAAGTACACGAGGACTGACACTCTAACTTCCTACGACATGATCCTCTCCTGTGAGTCCAGTTTTAGATTCCGATGCTTCACTTCAGGTTTACTGTATCCCTTGGAACTTTTTATTGACGATGAAACACAGAAATTGCATCCGACTTAATTACAAAATGCACATTGCCGACTTAAGTACAAGAGGCCTGACACTCTAAGTTTCTATGATTTGAACCTCTCCTGTGTGTCCAGTTTTAGATTCCAATGTTTCACTTCAGGTTTACTGTATACCTTGGACCTTCTTATTGACGATGAAACACAGAAATTGCATCCGAATTTAATACAAAGGGCACAATGCCGACTTAAGTACAAGAGGCCTGACACTCTAACTTTCTATGATTAGAACCTCTCCTGTGAGTCCAGTTTTAGATTCCGATGCTTCACTTCAGGTTTACTGTATCCCTTGGACAATCTTATTGACGATGAAACACAGAAATTGCATCCGAATTTTATACAAAAAGCACAATGCCGACTTAAGTACAAGAGGACTAACACTCTAACTTCCTATGATTTTAACCGCTCCTGTGAGTCCAGTTTTAGATTCCGATGCTTCACTTCATGTTTACTGTATCCCTTGGACCTTCTTATTGACGATGAAACACAGAAGTAGCATCCGAATTTAATACAAAAGGCGCAATGGCGACATAAGTACAAGAGAACTGATACTCTAACTTTCTGTGATTCGAACCTCTCCTGTAAGTCCAGTTTTAGATTCCGATGCTTCACTTCAGGTTTACAGTATACCTTGGACCTTCTTATTGACGATGAAACACAGATATTGCAGCCGAATTTAATACAAAAGTCACAATGCCGGCTTAAGTACAAGAGGACTGACACTCTATCTTCCTGTGATTTGAACCTCTCCTGTGAGTCCAGTTGTAGACTCCGATGCTTCACTTCAGGTTTACTGTATACCTTGGACCTCCTTATTGTCGATGAAACACAGAAATTGCATCCGAATTTAATACAAAAGGCACAATGCCGACTTAAGTACAAGAGGACAGACACTCTAACTGACTATGATTTAAACCTCTCCTGTGAGTCCAGTTTTAGATTCCGATGCTTCACTTAAGGTTTACTGTATACCTAGGACCTTGTAATTGACGATGAAACACAGAAATTGCATCCGAATTTAATACAAAAAACACAATGCCGACTTAAGTACAAGAGGACTGTCACTCTAACTTTGTATGATTTGAACCTCTCCTTTGAGTCCAGTTTTAGATTACGATGCTTCACTTCAGGTTCACTGTGTCCCTTGGACCTTCTTATTGACGATGAAACACAGAAATTGCATTCGAATTTAGTACAAAAGGCACAATGCCGACTAAAGTACAGGAGGACTGACACTCTAACGTTCTATGATTTGAACCTCTCCTGTGAGTCCAGTTTTAGATTCCGATGCTTCACTTCAAGTTTACCGTATACCTTGGACCTTCTTATTAAAGATGATACACAGAAATTGCATCCGAATTTAACACAAAAGGCACAATGCCGACTTAAGTACAAGAGGACTGACAATCTAACTTTCTATGATTTGAACCACTCCTGAGAGTCCAGTTTTAGATTCCGATGCTACACATCAGGTTTACTGTATACCTTGCACCTTCCTATTGACGATGAAAAACAGAAATTGCAACCGAAGTTAGTACAAAAGGCACAATGTCAACTTAAATAGAAGAGGACTGACACTCTAACTTTCTATGATTTGAACCTCTCCTGTGAGTCAAGTTTTAGATTTCGATGCATCACTAAAGGATTCCTGTATACCTTGGACCTTCTTATTGACGATGAAACACAGAAATAGCATCCGAATTTAATACAAAAGGCACAATGCCGACATAAGTACAAGAGGACTGACACTCTAACTTTCTATGTTTTGAACCTCTCCTGTGAGTCCAGTTTTAGATTCCAATGCTTCACTTGAGGTTTACTGTATCCCTTGGATCTTCTTATTGACGGTGAATCACAGAAATAGCATCCGAATTTAATAAAAAGGCACAATGCCGAATTAAGTACAAGAGGCCTGACGCTCTTACTTTCTATGATTTGAACCACTGCTGTGAGTCCAGATTTAGATTCCGATGCTTCACTTCTTGTTTACTGTATACCTTGGACCTTCTTATTGACGATGAGACACAGATATTGCAGCCGAATTTAATACAAAAGTCACAATGCCGACTTAAGTACAAGAGGACTGACACTCTATCTTCCTGTGATTTGCACCTCTCCTGTAAGTCCAGTTGTAGATTCCGATGCTTCACTTCATTTTTACTGTATACCTTGGACCTTCTTATTGACGGTCAAACACAGAAATTGCATCAGAATTTAATACAAAAGGCACAATGCCGACTTAATTACAGGAGGACTTACACTCTAACTTTCTATGATTTGAACGTCTCCTGTGAGTCGCGTTTTAGATTACGATGCTTCACTTCAGGTTTACTGTATCCCTTGGACCGTCTTATTGACGATGAAACACAGAAACAGCATCCGAATTCAATACAAACGGCACAATGCCGTTTTAAGTACAAGAGGACTGACACGCTAACGTTCTATGATTCGAACCTCTCCTGTGAGTCTAGGTTTAGATTCCGATGCTTCACTTCAGGTTTACTGTATCCCTTGGATCTTCTTATTGACGATGAAACACAGAAATTGCATCCGAATTTAATACAAAAGGCACAATGCCGACTAAAGTACAAGGGGTCTGACACTCTAACTTTCTATGCTTTGAACCTCTCCTGTGAGTCCAGTTTTAGATTCCGATGCTTCACTTAGGGTTTACTGTATACCTTGGACCTTCTTATTGACGATGAAACACTGAAATTGCATCCGAATTTAATACAAAAAGCACAATGCCGACTAAAGTACTAGAGGACTGACACTCTAACGTTCTATGATTTGAACCTCTCCGGTGAGTCCAGTTTTGGATTCCGATGCTTCACTTCAGGTTTACTGTATACCTTGGACCTTCTTATTGACGATGAAACACAGATATTGCAGCCGAATTTTATACAAAAGTCACAATGAAGACTTAAGTACAAGAGGACTGACACTCTAACGTTCTATGATTTGAACCTCTCCTGTGAGTCCAGTTTTATATTCCAATGCTTCACTTGTGGTTTACTGTATCCCTTGGATCTTCTTATTGACGATGAATCACAGAAATAGCATCCGAATTTAATAAAAAGGCACAATGCCGACTTAAGTACAAGAGGCCTGACGCTCTTACTTTCTATGATTTGAACCACTGCTGTGAGTCCAGATTTAGATTCCGATGCTCCACTTCTTGTTTACTGTATACCTTGGACCTTCTTATTGACGATGAGACACAGATATTGCAGCCGAATTTAATACAAAAGTCACAATGCCGACTTAAGTACAAGAGGACTGACACTCTATCTTCCTGTGATTTGCACCTCTCCTGTAAGTCCAGTTGTAGATTCCGATGCTTCACTTCATGTTTACTGTATACCTTGGACCTTCTTATTGACGGTCAAACACAGAAATTGCATCAGAATTTAATACAAAAGGCACAATGCCGACTTAATTACAGGAGGACTGACACTCTAACTTTCTATGATTTGAACGTCTCCTGTGAGTCGCGTTTTAGATTACGATGCTTCACTTCAGGTTTACTGTATCCCTTGGACCGTCTTATTGACGATGAAACACAGAAACAGCATCCGAATTCAATACAAACGGCACAATGCCGTTTTAAGTACAAGAGGACTGACACGCTAACTTTCTATGATTCGAACCTCTCCTGTGAGTCTAGGTTTAGATTCCGATGCTTCACTTCAGGTTTACTGTATCCCTTGGATCTTCTTATTGACGATGAAACACAGAAATTGCATCCGAATTTAATACAAAAGGCACAATGCCGACTAAAGTACAAGGGGACTGACACTCTAACTTTCTATGCTTTGAACCTCTCCTGTGAGTCCAGTTTTAGATTCCGATGCTTCACTTAGGGTTTACTGTATACCTTGGACCTTCTTATTGACGATGAAACACTGAAATTGCATCCGAATTTAATACAAAAAGCACAATGCCGACTTAAGTACAAGAGGACTAACACTCTAACTTTCTATGATTTTATCCTCTCCTGTGAGTCCAGTTTTAGATTCCGATGCTTTACTTCAGGTTTACTGTATCCCTTGGACCTTCTTATTGACGATGAAACACAGAAATTGCATCCGGAATTAATACAAAAGGCACAATGCTGACTAAAGTACTAGAGGACTGACACTCTAACGTTCTATGATTTGAACCTCTCTGGTGAGTCCAGTTTTGGATTCCGATGCTTCACTTCAGGTTTACTGTATACCTTGGACCTTCTTATTGACGATGAAACACAGATATTGCAGCCGAATTTTATACAAAGGTCACAATGAAGACTTAGGTACAAGAGGACTGACACTCTAAGTTTCTGTGATTTTAACCTCTCCTGTGAGTCCAGTTTTAGATTCCGATGCTTCACTTCAGGTTTACTGTATCCCTTGGACCTTTTTATTGACGATGAAACACAGAAATAGCATCCGAATTTAATACAAAAGTCACAATGCCGACTTAAGTACAAGAGGACTGACACTCTAACTCTCTATGATTTGAACCTCTCCTGTGAGTCCAGTTTTAGATTCCGATGCTTCACTTCAAGTTTACCGTATACCTTGGACCTTCTTATTAAAGATGATACACAGAAATTGCATCCGAATTTAACACAAATGGCACAATGCCGACTTAAGTACAAGAGGACTGACAATCTAACTTTCTATGATTTGAACCTCTCCTGAGAGTCCAGTTTTAGATTCCAATGCTACACTTCAGGTTTACTGTATACCTTGCACCTTCTTATTGACGATGAAAAACAGAAATTGCAACCGAAGTTAGTACAAAAGGCACAATGTCAACTTAAATAGAAGAGGACTGACACTCTAACTTTCTATGATTTGAACCTCTCCTGTGAGTCAAGTTTCAGATTTCGATGCATCACTAAAGGATTCCTGTATACCTTGGACCTTCTTATTGACGATGAAACACAGAAATAGCATCAGAATTTAATACAAAAGGCACAATGCCGACATAAGTACAAGAGGACTGACACTCTAACTTTCTATGTTTAGAACCTCTCCTGTGAGGCCAGTTTTAGATTCCAATGCTTCACTTCAGGTTTACTGTATCCCTTGGATCTTCTTATTGACGATGAATCACAGAAATAGCATCCGAATTTAACAAAAAGGCACAATGCCGACTTAAGTACAAGAGGCCTGACGCTCTTACTTTCTATGATTTGAACCACTGCTGTGAGTCCAGATTTAGATTCCGATGCTTCACTTCTTCTTTACTGTATACCTTGGACCTTCTTATTGACGATGAGACACAGATATTGCAGCCGAATTTAATACAAAAGTCACAATGCCGACTTAAGTACAAGAGGACTGACACTCTATCTTCCTGTGATTTGCACCTCTCCTGTAAGTCCAGTTGTAGATTCCGATGCTTCACTTCATGTTTACTGTATACCTTGGACCTTCTTATTGACGGTCAAACACAGAAATTGCATCAGAATTTAATACAAAAGGCACAATGTCGACTTAATTACAGGAGGACTGACACTCTAACTTTCTATGATTTGAACGTCTCCTGTGAGTCGCGTTTTAGATTACGATGCTTCACTTCAGGTTTACTGTATCCCTTGGACCGTCTTATTGACGATGAAACACAGAAACAGCATCCGAATTCAATACAAACGGCACAATGCCGTTTTAAGTACAAGAGGACTGACACGCTAACTTTCTATGATTCGAACCTCTCCTGTGAGTCTAGGTTTAGATTCCGATGCTTCACTTCAGGTTTACTGTATCCCTTGGATCTTCTTATTGACGATGAAACACAGAAATTGCATCCGAATTTAATACAAAAGGCACAATGCCGACTAAAGTACAAGGGGACTGACACTCTAACTTTCTATGCTTTGAACCTCTCCTGTGAGTCCAGTTTTTGATTCCGATGCTTCATTTCAGATTTACTGTATACCTTGGACCTTCTTATTGACGATGAGACACAGATATTGCAGCCGAATTTAATACAGAAGTCACAATGCCGACTTAAGTACAAGAGGACTGACACTCTATCTTCCTGTGATTTGAACCTCTCCTGTGAGTCCAGTTGTAGATTCCGATGCTTCACTTCAGGTTTACTGTATACCTTGGACCTTCCTATTGTCCATGAAACACAGAAATTGCATCCAAATTTAATACAAAAAGCGCAATGCCGACTTAAGTACAAGAGGACAGACACTCTAACTTTCTATGATTTAAACCTCTCCTGTGAGTCCAGTTTTAGATTCCGATGCTTCACTTAAGGTTTACTGTATACCTAGGACCTTGTAATTGACGATGAAACACAGAAATTGCATCCGAATTTAATACAAAAAACACAATGCCGACTTAAGTACAAGGGGACTGTCACTCTAGCTTTGTATGATTTGAACCTCTCCTTTGAGTCCAGTTTTAGATTCCGATGCTTAACTTCAGGTTTACTGTGCCCCTTGGACCTTCTTATTGACGATGAAACACAGAAATTGCATCCGAATTTAATACAAAAGTCACAATGCCGACTTAAGTACAAGAGGACTGACACTCTAACTTTCTATGATTTGAACGCCTCCTGTGAGCCGCGTTTTAGATTCGGATGCTTCACTTCAGGTTTACTGTATCCCTTGGACCGTCTTATTGACGATGAAACACAGAAACTGCATCCGAATTTAATACAAACGGCACAATGCCGTATTAAGTACAAGAGGACTGGCACTCTAACATTCTATGATTTTAACCTCTCGTGTGAGTCCAGTTTTTGATTCCGATGCTTCACTTAGGGTTTACTGTATATCTTGGACCTTCTTATTGACGATGAAACACTGAAATTGCATTCGAATTTAATACAAAAAGCACAGTGCCGACTGAAGTACAAGAGGACTAACACTCTAACTATCTATGATTTTATCCTCTCCTGTGAGTCCAGTTTTAGATTCCGATGCTTCACTTCAGGTTTACTGTATCCCTTCGACCTTCTTATTGACGATGAAACACAGAATCTGCATCCGGATTTAATACAAAAGGCACAATGCCCACTAAAGTACAAGAGGACTGACACTCTAACTTACTATGATTTGAACCTCTCCGGTGAGTCCAGTTTTAGATTCCGATGTTTCACTTCAGGTTTACTGTATACCTTGGACCTTCTTATTGACGATGAAACACAGATATTGCAGCCGAATTTTATACAAAGGTCACAATGCCGACTTAAGTACAAGATAACTGACACTCTAACTTTCTGTGATTTGAACCTCTCCTGTGAGTCCAGTTCTAGATTCCGATGCTTCACTTCAGGTTTACTGTGTCTCTTGGACCTTCTTATTGACGATGAAACCCAGAAATTGCATCCGAATTTAATACAAAAGTCACAATGCCGACTTAAGTACAAGAGGACTGACACTTTAACTCTCTATGATTTGAACCTCTGCTGTGAGTCCAGTTTTAGATTCCGATGCTTCACTTCAGGTTTACTGTATACCTTGGACCTTCTTATTGACGATGATACACAGAAATTGCATCCGAATTTAATACAAAAGGCACAATGCCGACTTAAGTACAAGGGGACTGACAATCTAACTTTCTATGATTTGAACCTCTCCTGTGAGTCCAGTTTTAGATTCCGATGCTACACTTCCGGTTTACTGTATACCTTGCTCCTTCTTATTGACGATGAAACACAGATATTGCAACCGAAGTTAATACAAAAGGCACAATGTCAACTTAATTAGAAGAGGACTGACACTCTAACATTATATGATTTGAACCTCTCCAGTGAGTCCAGTTTTCGATACCAATGCTTCACTTCAGGTTTACTGTATCCCTTGGATCTTCTTATTGACGATGAAACACAGAAATAGCATCCGAATTTAATACAAAAGTCACAATGCCGACTTAAGTACAAGAGGACTGACACTCTATCTTCCTGTGATTTGAACCTTTCCCGTGAGTCCAGTTGTAGATTCCGATGCTTCACTCCAGGTTTACTGTATACCTTGGACCTTCTTATTGTCGATGAAACACAGAAATTGCATCCGAATTTAATACAAAAGGCACATTGCCGACTTAAGTACAAGAGGACTGTCACTCTAACTTTCTATGATTTGAACCTCTCCTGTGAGTCAAGTTTTAGATTCTGATGCTTCACTTCAGTTTTCCTGTATCCATTGGACCTTCTTATTGGCGATGGAACACAGAAATTCCATCTGAATTTAATACAAAAGGCACAATGCCGACTTAAGTACAAGAGGACTGACATTATAACTTTCTATGATTTGAACATCGCTTGTGAGTCCAGTTTCCGATGCTTCACTTCAGGTTTACTGTATACCTTGGATCTTCTTATTGACGATGATACACAGAAATTGCATCCGAGTTTAATACAAAAGGCACAATGCCGACTTAATTACAGGAGGACTGACACTCTAACTTTCTATGATTTAAACGTCTCCTGTGAGTCCCGTTTTAGATTCCGTTGCTTCACTTCAGGTTTACTGTATACCTTGGACCTTCTTATTGACGATGAAACACAGAAATAGCATCCGAATTTAATACAAAAGGCACAATGCCGACTTAAGTACAAGAGGCCTGACACTCTAACGTTCTATGATTTGAACCTTCCTGTGAGCCCAGTTTTGGATTCTGATGCTTCACTTAAGGTTACTGTGTCCCTTGGACCTTCTTATTGACGATGAAACACAGAAATTGCATCCGAATTTAATACAAACGGCACAATGCCGTTTTAAGTACAAGAGGACTGACACTCTAACTTTCTACAATTGAACCTCTCCTGTGAGTCCAGTTATCGATTCCGATGCTTCTTTTCAGGTTTACTGTATCCCTGGGACCCTCTTATTGACGATGAAACACAGAAATTGCATCCGAATTTAATACAAAAGTCACAGTGCCGGCTTAAGTACAAGAGGTCTGACACTCTAACTTTCGATGATTTGAACCACTCCTGTGAGTCCAGTTTTAGATTCTGATGCTTCACTTCAGGTTTACTGTATCCCTTGGACCTTCTTATTGACGATGAAACACAGAAATAGCATCCGAATTTAATACAAAAGGCACAATGCCGACTTAAGTACAAGAGGCCTGACACTCTAACGTTCTATGATTTGAACCTTCCTGTGAGCCCAGTTTTGGATTCTGATGCTTCACTTAAGGTTACTGTGTCCCTTGGACCTTCTTATTGACGATGAAACACAGAAATTGCATCCGAATTTAATACAAAAGGCACAATGCCGACTTAAGTACAAGATTACAGACACTCTAACTTTCTATGATTTGCACCTCTCCTGTGAGTTCAGTTTTCGATACCGATGCTTCACTTTAGGTTTACTGTATCCCTTGGACCTTCTTATTGACGATGAAACACAGAAATAGCATCCGAATGTAATACAAAAGGCAGAATGCCGACATAAGTACAAGAGGACTGACACTCTAACATTCTAGGTTTTGAACCTCTCCTGTGATTCCAGTATTAGATTCCAATGCTTCACTTCAGGTTTACTGTATCCCTTGGATCTTCTTATTGACGATGAAACACAGAAATAGCATCCGAATTTAAAAAAAATGCACAATGCCGACTTAAGTACAAGAGGCCTGACGCTCTAACTTTCTATGATTTGAACCTCTCCTGTGAGTCCAGTTTTAGATTCCAATGCTTCACTTCTGGTTTACTGTAACCCTTGGACCTTCTTATTGACGATGAAACACAGAAATTGCATCCGAATTTAATACAAAAGGCACAATGCCGACTTTATAACAAGAGGACTAACACTCTAACTTTCTATGATTTGAACCTCTCCTGTGAGTCAAGTTTTAGATTCTGATGCTTCACTTCAGTTTTCCTGTATCCCTTGGACCTTCTTATTGGCGATGGAACACAGAAATTCCATCTGAATTTAATACAAAAGGCACAATGCCGACTTAAGTACAAGAGGACTGACACTATAACTTTCTATGATTTGAACCTCGCCTGTGAGTCCAGTTTTAGTGTCCGATGCTTCACTTCAGGTTTACTGTATACCTTGGAACTTCTTATTGACGATGATACACAGAAATTGCATCCGAATTTAATAGAAAAGGCACAATGCCGACTTAATTACAGGAGGACTGACACTCTAACTTTCTATGATTTGAACGTCACCTGTGATTCGCGTTTTAGATTCGGATGCTTCACTTCAGGTTTACTGTATCAATAGTACCGTCTTATTGACGATGAAACACAGAAACTGCATCCGAATTTAATACAAACGGCACAATGCCGTATTAATTACAAGAGGACTGACACTCTAACATTCTATGATATGAACTTCTCCTGTGAGTCCAATTTTTGATTCCGATGCTTCACTTAGGGTTTACTGTATACCTTGGACCTTCTCATTGATGATGAAACACTGAAATTGCATCCGAAATTAATACAAAGGGCACAATGCCGACTTAAGTACAAGAGGACTAACACTCTAACTTTCTATGATTTTATCCTCTCCTGTGAGTCCAGTTTTAGAGTCCAATGCTTCACTTCTGGTTTACTGTAACCCTTGGACCTTCTTATTGACGATGAAACACAGATATTGCAGCCGAATTTTATGCAAAAGTCACAATGCCGACTTAAGTACAAGAGGACTGACACTCTAACTTTCTGTGATTTGAACCTCTCCAGTGAGTCCATGTTTGATTCCGATGCTTCACTTCAGGTATACTGTATCCGTTGGACCTTCTTATTGACGATGAAACACAGAAATTGCATCCGAATTTAATACAAAAGTCACAATGCCGACTTAAGTACAAGAGGACTGACACTCTAACTTTCTACAATTGAACCTCTCCAGTGAGTCCAGTTTTAGATTCTGATGCTACACTTCAGGTTTACTGTATACCTTGGACCTTCTTATTGACGATGAGACACAGGAATTGCAACAGAATTTAGTACAAAAGGCACAATGCCGAATTAAATACAAGAGGACTGACACTCTAACTTTCTACAATTGAACCTCTCCAGTGAGTCCAGTTTTAGATTCTAATGCTTCACTTCAGGTTCACTGTATCTTTTGGACCTTCTTTTTGACGATGAAACACAGAAATAGCATCCGAATTGAATACAAAAGGCACAATGCCGACTTAAGTACAAGAGGCCTGACACTCTAACTTTCTATGATTTGAACCTTCCTGTGAGCCCAGTTTTGGATTCTGATGCTTCACTTAAGGTTTACTGTATCCCTTGGACCTTCTTATTGACGATGAAACACAGAAATTGCATCCGAATATAATACAAAAGGCAAAATGCCTACTTAAGTACAAGAAGCCTGACACTCTAACTTTCAACGATTTAAACCTCTCCTGTGAGTCCAGTTTTAGATACCGATGCTTCACTTCAGGTTTACTGTATCCCTTGGACCTTCTTATTGACGATGAAACACAGAAATTGCAACCGAATTTAATACAAATGGCACAATGCCGACTTAAGTACAAGAGGACAGACACTCTAACTTTCTATGATTTGCACATTTCCTGTGAGTTCAGTTTTCGATACCAATGCTTCACTTTAGGTTTACTGTATCCCTTGGACCTTCTTATTGACGATGAAACACAGAAATAGCATCCGAATGTAATACAAAAGGCACAATGCCGACATAAGTACAAGAGGCCTGACACTCTAACATTCTATGTTTTGAACCTCTGCTGTGAGTCCAGTTTTAGATTCCAATGCTTCACTTTAGGTTTACTGTATCAATTTGGATTTTCTTATTGACGATGAAACGCTGAAATAGCATCCGAATTTAATAAAAAGGCACAATGCCGACTTAAGTACAAGAGGCCTGACGCTCTTACTTTCTACGATTTGAATCTCTCCTGTGAGTCCAGTTTTAGATTCCGATGCTTCACTTCTGGTTTACTGTAACCCTTGAACCTTCTTATTGACGATGAAACACAGACATTGCATCCGAATTTAATACAAAAGGCACAATGCCGACTTAAGTACAAGAGGACTGACACTTTAAATTTCTATGATTTGAACCTCTCCTGTGAGTCCAGTTTTAGATTCCGATGCTTCACTTCAGGTTTACTGTATCCCTTGGACCTTCTTATTGACGATGAAACACATAAATTCCATCTGAATTTAATGCAAAAGGCACAATGCCGACTTAAGTACAAGAGAACTGACACTTTAACTTTCTATGATTTGAACCACTTCTGTGAGTCCAGTTTTAGTTTCCGATGCTTCACTTCAGGTTTACTGTATCCCTTGGAACTACTTATTGACGATGAAACACAGAATTTGCATCCGAATTTAATACAAAAGGTACAATGCCGACTTAAGTACAAGTGGACTGACACTCTAACTTTATATGATTTGAACCTCTCCTGTGGGTCCAGTTTTTGATTCCGATGCTTCACTTAGGGTTTACTGTATACATTGGACCTTCTTATTGACGATGAAACACAGAAATTGCATCCGAATTGAATACAAAAGGCACAATGCCAACTAAAGTACAAGAGGACTGACACTCTAACTTTCTATGATTTGAACCTCTAATGTGAGTCCAGTTTTAGATTCCGATGCTTCACTTCAGGATTACTGTATACTTTGGACCTTCTTATTGACGATGAAACACAGATATTGCAGCCGAATTTATTACAAAAGTCACAATGCCGACTTAAGTACAAGAGGGCTGACACTCTAACTTGGTGTGATTTGCTCCTCTCCTGTGAGTCCAATTTAAGATTCCGATGCTTCACTTCAGGTTTACTGAATACCTTGGCCCTTCTTATTGTCCATGAAACACAGAAATTGCATCCGAATTTAATAAAAAAGGCACAATTCCGACTTAAGTACAAGAGGACAGACACTCGAACTTTCCATGATTTGATCCTCTCCTGTGAGTCCAGTTCGAATTCCGATGCTTCAATTAAGGTTTACTGTATCCCTTGGACCTTCTTATTGACGATGAAACACAGAAATTGCATCCGAATTTAATACAAAAGGCACAATGCCAACTAAAGTACAACAGGACTGACACTCTAACTTTCTATGATTTGAACCTCTAATGTGAGTTCAGTTTTCAATACCGATACTTCACTTTAGGTTTACTGTATCCCTTGGACCTTCTTATTGACGATGAAACACAGAAATAGCATCCGAATGTAATACAAAAGGCACAATGCCGACATAAGTACAAGAGGACTGTCACTCTAACATTCTATGTTTTGAACCTCTCCTGTGAGTCCAGTTTTAGATTCCAATGCTTCACTTCAGGTTTACTGTATCCCTTGGATCTTCTTATTGACGATGAAACACAGAAATAGCATCCGAATTTAGTAAAAAGGCACAATGCCGACTTAAGTACAAGAGGCCTGACGCTCTAACTTTCTATGATTTGAGCCTCTCCTGTGAGTCCAGTTTTAGATTCCGATGCTTCACTTCTGGTTTACTGTTACATTTGGACCTTCTTATTGACGATGAAACTCAGAAATTCTATCTGAATTTAATGCAAAGGTCACAATGCCGACATAAGTACAAGAGAACTGACACTTTAACTTTCTGTGATTTGAACCACTTCTGTGAGTCCAGTTTTAGTTTCCGATGCTTCACTTCAGGTTTACTGTATCCCTTGGAACTTCTTATTGACGATGAAACACAGAATTTGCATCCGAATTTAATACAAAAGGCACATTGCCGACTTAAGTACAAGAGGACTGACACTCTAACTTTCTATGATTTGAACCTCTCCTGTGAGTCCAGTTTTTGATTCCGATGCTTCACTTAGGCTTTACTGTATACCTTGGACCTTCTTATTGACGATTGAACACAGAAATTGCATCCTAATTTAATACAAAAGGCACAATGCCAACTAAAGTACAAGAGGACTGACACTCTAACTTTCTATGATTTGAACCTTTCCTGTGAGTCCAGTTTTAGATTCCGATGCTTCACTTCAGGATTACTGTATACCTTGGACCTTCTTATTGACGATGAGACACAGATATTGCAGCCGAATTTAATACAAAAGTCACAATGCCGACTTAAGTACAAGAGGACTGACACTCTATTTTTCTGTGATTTGCACCTCTCCTGTGAGTCCAGTTTTAGATTCCGGTGCCTCACTTCTGGTTTACTGTATCCCTTGGACCTTCTTATTGGCGATGAAACACAGAAATTCCATCTGAATTTAATACAAAAGGCACAATGCCGACTTAAGTACAAGAGAACTGACACTTTAACTTTCTATGATTTGAACCTCTTCTGTGAGTCCAGTTTTACTTTCCGATGCTTCACTTCAGGTTTAAGGTATATCCTGGAACTTCTTATTGACAATGAATCACAGAAATTTGCTTCCGAATTTAATACAAAAGGCACAATGCCGACTTAAGTACAAGAGGACTGACACTCTAACTTTCTATGATTTGAACCTCTCCTGTGAGTCCAGTTTTTGATTCCGATGCTTCACTTCAGGTTTACTGTATACCTTGGACCTTCTTATTGACGATGATACACAGAAATTGCATCCGAATTTTATACAAAAGGCACAATGCCGACTTAATTACAGGAGGACAGACACTCTAACTTTCTATGATTTAAACGTCTCCTGTGAGTCGCGTTTTAGATTCGGATGCTTCACTTCAGGTTTACTGTATCTTTTGGACCGTCTTATTGACGATGAAACACAGAAACTGCATCCGAATTTAATACAAACGACACAATGCCGTATTAAGTACAAGAGGACTGACACTCTAACTCTCTATGATTTGAACCTCTCCTGTGATTCCAGTTTTAGATTCCGATGCTTCACTTCACGATTACTGTATACCTTGGACCTTCTTATTGACGATGATACACAGAAATTGCATCCGAATTGAATACAAAAGGCACAATGCCGACTTAAGTACAAGAGGACTGACAATCTAACTTTCTATGATTTGAACCTCTCCTGTGAGTCCAGTTTTAGATTCCGATGCTACACTTCAGGTTTACTGTGTACCTTGGACCTTCTTATTGACGATGGGACATAGAAATTGCAACAGAATTTAGTACAAAAGGCACAATGCCGACTTAAATACAAGAGGACTGACACTCTAACTTTCTATAATTGAACCCCTCCTGTGAGTCCAGTTTTCTATTCAGATGCTTCACTTCAGGATTACTGTATCCCTGGGACCCTCTTATTGACGATGAAACACAGAAATTGCATCCGAATTTAATACAAAGGTCACAATGCCGACTTAAGTACATGAGGTCTGACACTCTAACTTTCGATGATTTGAACCGCTCATGTGAGTCCAGTTTTAGATTCTGATGCTTCACTTCAGGTTTACTGTATCCCTTGGACCTTCTTATTGACGATGAAACACAGAAATTGCATCAGAATTTAATACAAAAGGCAGAATGCCGACTTAAGTACAAGAGGCCTGACACTCTAAATTTCTACGATTTAAACCTCTCCTCTGAGTCCAGTTTTAGATTCCGATGCTTCACTTCAGGTTTACTGTATCCCTAGGACCTTCTTATTGATAATGAAACACAGAAATTGCAACCGAATTTAATACAAAAGGCACAATGCCGACTTAAGTACAAGAGGAAAGACACTATAACTTTCTATGATTTAAACCTCTCCTGTGAGAACAGTTTTAGATTCCGATGCTTCAATTAAGGTTTACTGTATACCTAGGACCTTCTAATTGACGATGAAACACAGAAATTGCATCCGAATTAAATACAAAAGGCACAATGCCGACATAAGTACAAGAGGACTGACACTCTAACTTTGTATGATCTGAACCTCTCCTTTGAGTCCAGTTTTAGATACCGATGCTTCACTTCAGGTTTACTGTATACCTCCGACCTTCTTATTGACGATGATACACAGAAATTGCATCCGAATTTAATACAAAAGGTACAATGCCGACTTAAGTACAAGAGGACTGACACTCTAACTTTCTATGATTTGAACCTCTCCTGTGAGTCCAGTTTTTGATTCCGATGCTTCACTTAGGGTTTACTGTATACCTTGGACATTCTTATTGACGATGAAACACAGAAATTGCATCCGAATTTAATACAAAAGGCACAATGCCAACTAAAGTACAAGAGGACTGACACTCTAACTTTCTATGATTTGAACCTCTAATGTGAGTCCAGTTTTAGATTCCGATGCTTCACTTCAGGATTACTGTATACTTTGGACCTTCTTATTGACGATGAAACACAGAAATTGCATCCGAATTTAATACAAAAGTCACAATGCCGACTTAAGTACAAGACGTCTGACACTCTAACTTTTGATGATTTGAACCGCTCCTGTGAGTCCAGTTTTAGATTCTGATGCTTCACTGCAGGTTTACTGTATCCCTTGGACCATCTTATTGACGATGAAACACAGAAATTGCATTCGAATTTAATGCAAAAGGCACAATGCCGACTTAAGTACAAGAGGCCTGACACTCTAACTTTCTATGATTTAAACCTTCCTGTGAGCCCAGTTTTGGATTCTGATGCTTCACTTAAGGATTACTGTATCCCTTGGACCTTCTTATTGACGATGAAACACATAAATAGCATCCGATTTTAATAAAAAGGCACAATGCCGACTTAAGTACAAGAGGACAGACACTCGAAATTTCTATGATATGAACCTCTCCTGTAAGTCCAGTTTGAATTGCGATGCTTCAATTAAGGTTTACTGTATCCCTTGGACCTTCTTATTGACGATGAAACACAGAAATTGCAACAGAATTTAGTACAAAAGGCACAATGCCGACTTAAATAAAAGAGGACTGACACTCTAACTTTCTACAATTGATCCTCTCCTGTGAGTCCGGTTTTCGATTCCGATGCTTCACTTCAGGTATACTGTATCCCTGGGACCCTTTTATTGACAATGAAACACAGAAATTGCATCCGAGTTTAATACAAAAGTCACAATGCCGACTTAAGCACAAGAGGTCTGACACTCTAACTTTCAATGATTTGAACCGCTCCTGTGAATCCAGTTTTAGAATCTGATGCTTCACTTCAGGTTTACTGTATCCCATGGACCTTCTTATTGACGATGAAACACAGAAATAGCATCCGAATGTAATACAAAAGGCACAATGCCGACATAAGTACAAGAGGACTGTCACTCTAACATTCTATGTTTTGAACCTCTCCTGTGAGTCCAGTTTTAGATTCCAATGCTTCACTTCAGGTTTACTGTATCCATTGGAGCTTCCTATTGACGATGAAACACGGAATTTGCATCCGAATTTAATACAAAAGGCACATTGCCGACTTAAGTACAAGAGGACTGACACTCTAACTTTCTATGATTTGAACCTCTCCTGTGAGTCCAGTTTTTGATTCCGATGCTTCACTTAGGCTTTACTGTATACCTTGGACCTTCTTATTGACGATTGAAGACAGAAATTGCATCCGAATTTAATACAAAAGGCACAATGCCAACTAAAGTACAAGAGGACTGACACTCAAACTTTCTATGATTTGAACCTTTCCTGTGAGTCCAGTTTTAGATTCCGATGCTTCACTTCAGGATTACTGTATACCTTGGACCTCCTTATTGACGATGAAACACAGATATTGCAGCCAAATTTAATACAAAAGTCACAATGCCGACTTAAGTACAAGGGGACTGACACTCTAACTTTCTGTGATTTGAACCTCTCCTGTGAGTCCAGTTTTATTTTCCGATGCTTCACTTCAGGTTTAAGGTATCCCCTGGAACATCTTATTGACAATGAAACACAGAAATTTGCTTCCGAATTTAATACAAAAGGCACAATGCCGACTTAAGTACAAGAGGACTGACACTCTAACTCTCTATGATTTGAACCTCTCCTGTGATTCCAGTTTTAGATTCCGATGCTTCACTTCAGGATTACTGTATACCTTGGACCTTCTTATTGACGATGATACACAGAAATTGCATCCGAATTGAATACAAAAGGCACAATGCCGACTTAAGTACAAGAGGACTGACAATCTAACTTTCTATGATTTTAACCTCTCCTGTGAGTTCAGTTTTAGATTCCGATGCTACACTTCAGGTTAACTGTATACCTTGGACCTTCTTATTGACGATGGGACACAGAAATTGCAACAGAATTTAGTACAAAAGGCACAATGCCGACTTAAATACAAGAGGACTGACACTCTAACTTTCTATAATTGAACCTCTCCTGTGAGTCCAGTTTTCGATTCCGATGCTTCACTTCAGGATTACTGTATCCCTGGGACCCTCTTATTGACGATGAAACACAGAAATTGCATCCGAATTTAATACAAAAGTCACAATGCCGACTTAAGTTCATGAGGTCTGACACTCTAACTTTCGATGATTTGAACCGCTCATGTGAGTCCAGTTTTAGATTCTGATGCTTCACTTCAGGTTTACTGTATCCCTTGGACCTTCTTATTGACGATGAAACACAGAAATTGCATCCGAATTTAATACAAAAGGCAGAATGCCGACTTAAGTACAAGACGCCTGACACTCTAAATTTCTACGATTTAAACCTCTCCTCTGAGTCCAGTTTTAGATTCCGATGCTTTACTTCAGGTTTACTATATCCCTTGGACCTTCTTATTGACGATGAAACACAGAAATTGCAACCGAATTTAATACAAAAGGCACAATGCCGACTTAAGTACAAGAGGACTCACACTCTAACTTTCTATGATTTAAACCTCTCCTGTGAGTCCAGTTTTAGATTCCGATGCTTCACTTAAGGTTTACTGTATACCTAGGACCTTCTAATTGACGATGAAACACAGAAATTGCATCCGAATTAAATAAAAAAGGCACAATGCCGACATAAGTACAAGAGGATTGACACTCTAACTTTGTGTGATTTGAACCTCTTCTTTGAGTCCAGTTTTAGATTCCGATGCTTCACTTCAGGTTTACTGTATACCTCAGACCTTCTTATTGACGATGATACACAGAAATTGCATCCGAATTTAATACAAAAGTCCCAATGCCGACTTAATTACAAGAGGACTGACACTCTAACTTTCTATGATTTGAAATTCTCCTGTGAGTCCAGGTTTAGATTCCGATGCTACACTTCAGGTTTACTGTATACCTTGCACCTACTTATTGACGATGAGACACAGAAATTGCAACAGAATTTAGTACAAAAGGCACAATGCCGACTTAAATACAAGAGGACTGACACTCTAACTTTCTATAATTGAACCTCTCCTGTGAGTCCAGATTTCGATTCCGATGCTTCACTTCAGGTTCACTTTATCCCTTGCACCCTCTTATTGACGATGAAACACAGACATTTCACCCGAATTTAATACAAACTCACAATGCCGACTTAAGTACAAGAGGTCTGACACTCTAACTTTCTACGATTTAAACCTCTCCTGTGAGTCCAGTTTTAGATACCGATGTTTCACGTTAGGTTTACTGTATCCCTTGGACCTTCTTATTGACGATGAAACACAGAAATAGCATCCGAATGTAATACAAAAGGTACAATGCCGACATAAGTACAAGAGGACTGACACTCTAACATTCTATGTTATGAACCTCTCCTGTGAGTGCAGTTTTAGATTCCAATGCTTCACTTCAGGTTTACTGTATCCCTTGGATCTTCTTATTGACGATGTAACACAGAAATAGCATCCGAATTTAATAAAAAGGCACAATGCCGACTTAAGTACAAGAGGACATACGCTCGAACTTTCTATGATTTAAACCTCTCCTGTGAGTCCAGTTTTCGATTCCGATGCTTCACTTAAGGTTTACTGTATCCCTTGGTCTTTCTTATTGACGATGAAACACAGACATTCCATCTGAATTTAATGCAAAAGGCACAATGCCGACTTAAGTACAAGAGAACTGACACGTTAACTTTCTATGATTTGAACCACTTCTGTAAGTCCAGTTTTAGTTTCCGATGCTTCACTTCAGGTTTACTGTATCCCTTGGAACTTCTTATTGACGACGAAACACAGATATTGCATCCGAATTTAAAACAAAAGGCACAATGCCGACTAAAGTACAAGAGGACTGACACTCTAACTATCTATGATTTCAACCTCTCCTGTGAGTCCAGTTTTAGATTCCGATGCTTCACTTCAGGATTACTGTATAACTTGGACCTTCTTATTGACGATGAAACACAGATATTGCAGCCGAATTTAATACAAAAGTCACAATGCCGACTTAAGTACAAGAGGACTGACACTCTAACTTTCTGTGATTTGCACCTCTCCTGTGAGTCCAATTTAAGATTCCGATGCTTCACTTCAGGATTACTGTATCCCTTGGACCTTCTTATTGACGATGAAACACAGAAATTCCATCTGAATTTAATGCAAAAGGCACAATGCCGACTTAAGTACAAGAGAACTGACACATTAACTTTCTATGATTTGAACCACTTCTGTAAGTCCAGTTTTGGATTCCAATGCTTCACTTCAGGTTTACTGTATCCCATGGATCTTCTTATTGACGATGTAACACAGAAATAGCATCCGAATTTAATAAAAAGGCACAATGCCGACTTAAGTACAAGAGGCTTGACGCTCTAACTTCCTATGATTTGAACCTCTCCTGTGAGTCCAGTTTTAGATTCCGATGCTTCACTTCTGGTTTACTGTAACCCTTGGACCTTCTTATTGACGATGAAACACAGAAATTGCATCCGAATTTAATACAAAGGGCACAATGCCGACTTAAGTACAAGAGGACTGACACTCTAACTTTCTATGATTTGAACCTCTCCTGTGAGTCCAGTTTTAGATTCCGATGCTTCACTTCAGGTTTACTGTATCCCTTGGACCTTCCTATTGACGATGAAACACAGAAATACCATCTGAATTTAATGCAAAAGGCACAATGCTGACTTAAGTACAAGAGAACTGACACTTTAACTTTCTACGATTTGAACCACTTCTGTAAGTCCAGTTTTAGTTTCCGATGCTTCACCTCAGGTTTACTGTATCCCTTGGAACTTCTTATTGACGATGAAACACAGAAATTGCATCCGAATTTAATACAAAAGGCACAATGCCGACTTAAGTACAAGAGGACTGACACTCTAACTTTTTATGATTTGAACCTCTCCTGTGAGTCCAGTTTTAGATTCCGATGCTTCACTTCAGGATTACTGCATCCCTTGGACCTTCTTATTGACGATGAAACACAGATATTGCAGCCGAATTTAATACAAAAGTCACAATGCCGACTTAAGTACAAGAGAACTGACACTCTAACTTTCTGTGATTTGCACCTCTCCTGTGAGTCCAATTTAAGATTCCGATGCTTGACTTCAGGTTTACTGTATACCTTGGACCATCTTATTGTCGATGAAACACAGACATTGCATCCGAATTTAATAAAAAAGGCACAATGCCGACTTAAGTACAAGAGGACAGACGCTCGAACTTTCTATGATTTAAACCTCTCCTGTGAGTCCAGTTTTCGATTCCGATGCTTCACTTAAAGTTTACTGTATCCCTTGGACCTTCTTATTGACGATGAAACACAGAAATTCCATCTGAATTTAATGCAAAAGGCACAATGCCGACTTAAGTACAAGAGAACTGACTCTTTAACTTTCTATGATTTGAACCACTTCTGTAAGTCCAGTTTAAGATTCCGATGCTTCACTTCACGTTTACTGTATCCCTTGGACCTTCTTATTGACGATGAAACACAGAAATTGCATCCGAATTTAATACAAAAGTCACAATGCCGACTTAAGTACAAGAGGACTGACACTCTAACTCTCTATGATTTGAACCTCCCCTGTGAGTCCAGTTTTAGATTCCGATGCTACACTTCAGGTTTACTGTATACCTTGCACCTACTTATTGACGATGAGACACAGAAATTGCAACAGAATTTAGTACAAAAGGCACAATGCCGACTTAAATACAAGAGGACTGACACTCTAACTTTCTATAATTGAACCTCTCCTGTGAGTCCAGTTTTCGATTCCGATGCTTCACTTCAGGTTTACTGTATCCCTTGCACCCTCTTATTGACGATGAAACACAGAAATTTCACCCGAATTCAATACAAACTCACAATGCCGATTTAAGTACAAGAGGTCTGACACTCTAACTTTCTATGATTTGAACCTTCCTGTGAGCCCGTTTTTGGATTCTGATGCTTCACTTAAGGTTTACTGTATCCCGTGGACCTTCTTATTGACGATGAAACACAGAAATTGCATCCGAATATAATACAAAAGGTACAATGCCGACTTAAGTACAAGAGGCCTGACACTCTAACTTTCTACGATTTAAACCTCTCCTGTTAGTCCACTTTTAGATACCGATGCTTCACTTTAGGTTTACTGTATCCCTTGGACCTTCTTATTGACGATCAAACACAGAAATTGCATCCGAAAGTAATACAAAAGGCACAATGCCGACATAAGTACAAGAGGACTGACACTCTACCATTCTATGCTATGAACCCCTCCTGTGAGTCCAGTTTTAGATTCCAATGCTTCACTTCAGGTTTACTGTATCCCATGGATCTTCTTATTGACGATGAAACACAGATATTGCATCCGAATTTAATACAAAAGGCACAATGCCGACTTAAGTACAAGAGGACTGACACTCTAACATTCTATGATTTGAACCTCTCCTGTGAGTCCAGTTTTTGATTCCGATGCTTCACTTAGGGGTTACTGTATACCTTGGAACTTCTTATTGACGATGAAACACAGAAATTGCATCCGAATTTAATACAAAAGGCACAATGCCAACTAAAGTACATGAGGACTGACACTCTAACTTTTTATGATTTGAACCTCTCCTGTGAGTCCAGTTTTAGATTCCGATGCTTCACTTCAGGATTACTGTATCCCTTGGACCTTCTTATTGACGATGAAACACAGATATTGCAGCCGAATTTAATACAAAAGTCACAATGCCGACTTAAGTACAAGACAACTGACACTCTAACTTTCTGTGACTTGCACCTCTCCTGTGAGTCCCATTTAAGATTCCGATGCTTGACTTCAGGTTTACTGTAAAACTTGGACCTTCTTATTGTCGATGAAACACAGACAATGCATCCGAATTTAATAAAAAATGCACAATGCCGACTTAAGTACATGAGGACTGACACTTTAACTTTCTATGATTTGAACCACTTCTGTAAGTCCAGTTTTAGTTTCCGATGCTTCACTTCAGGTTTACTGTATCCCTTGGAACTTCTTACTGACGATGAAACACCGAAATTGCATCTGAATTTAATACAAAAGGCACATTGCCGACTTAAGTACAAGAGGACTGTCACTATAACTTTCTATGATTTGAACCCCTCCTGTTAGTTTAGTTTGAATTCCGATGCTTCACTTCAGGTTTACTGTATCCCTTGGACCTTCTTATTGACGATGAAACACAGAAATTCCATCTGAATTTAATAGAAAAGGCACAATGCCGACTTAAGTACAAGAGAACTGACACTTTAACTTTCTATGATTTGAACCTCTCCTGTGAGTCCAGTTTTACTTTCCGATGCTTCACTTCAGGTTTAAGGTATCCCCTGGAACATCTTAGTGACAATGAAACACAGAAATTGCATCCGAATTTAATACAAAAGGCACAATGCCGACTTAAGTACAATAGGACTGACACACTAACTTTCTATGATTTGAACCTCTCCTTTGAGTCCAGTTTTTGATTCCGATGCTTCACTTAGGGTTTACTGTAAACCTTGGACCTTCTTATTGACGACGAAACACAGAAATTGCATCCGAATTTAATACAAAAGGCACAATGCCGAGTTAAGTACGAGAGGACTAACACTCTAACTTTCAATGATTTTAACCTCTCCTGTGAGTCCAGTTTTAGATTCCGATGCTTCACTTCAGGTTTACTGTATCCCTTGTACCTTCTTATTGATGATGAAACACAGAAATTGCATCCGAATTAACTACAAAAGGCACAATGCCGACTTAAGTACAAGGGGCCTGACACTCTAACTTTCTACGATTGAAACCTCTCCTGTGAGTCCACTTTTAGATACCGATGCTTCACTTCAGGTTTACTGTATCCCTTGGACCTTCTTATTGACGATGAAACACAGAAATTGCAACCGAAGTTAGTACAAAAGGCACAATGTCAACTTAAATAGAAGAGGACTGACACTCTAACTTTCTATGATTTGCACCTCTCCTGTGAGTTCAGTTTTCGATACCGATGCTTCACTTTATGTTTACTGTATCTCTTGGACCTTTTTATTGACGATGAAACACAGAAATCGCGATCCGAATGTAATACAAAAGGCACAATGCCGTCATAAGTACATGAGGACTGACACTCTAACATTCTATGTTTTGAACCTCTCCTGTGAGTCCAGTTTTAGATTCCAATGCTTCACTTCAGGTTTACTGTATCCCTTGGATCTTCTTATTGACGATGAAACACAGAAATAGAATCCGAATTTAATAAAAAGGCACGATCCCGACTTAAGTACAAGAGGCCTGACGCTCTAACTTTCTATGATTTGAACCTCTCCTGTGAGTCCAGTTTTAGATTCCGATGCTTCACTTCTGGTTTACTGTAACACTTGGACCTTCTTATTGACGATGAAACACAGAAATTGCATCCGAATTTAATACAAAATGCACAATGCTGACTTAAGTTCAAGAGGACTGACACTCTAACTTTCTATGATTTGAACCTCTCCTGTGAGTCCAGTTTTAGATTCCGATGCTTCACTTCAAGTTTACTGTATCACTTAGACCTTCTTATTGACGATGAAACAAAGAAATTGCATCCGAATTTAATACAAGAGGCACAATGCCGACTTAAGTACAACAGGACTGATACTCTAAGTCTCTATGATTTGAACCACTCCTGTGAGTCCAGTTTTAGATTCCGATGCTTCACTTCAGGTTCACTGTATCAATTGGACCTTCTTACTGACGATGAAACACCGAAATTCCACCCGAATTTAATACCAAAGGCACAATGCCGACTTAAGTACAAGAGGACTGAAACTCTAAGTTTCTATGATTTGAACCTCTCCTGTGAGTCCAGTTTTAGATTCCGATGCTTCACTTCAGGTTTACTGTATCCCTTGGACCAGCTTATTGACGATGAAACACAGAAATTGCATCCGAATCTAATACAAAAGGCCCAATGCCGACTTAAGTACAAGAGGACTGACACACTAACTATCTATGATTAGAACCTCTGCTGTGAGTCCAGTTTTTGATTCCGATGCTTCACTTCAGGTTTACTGTATACCTTGGACCTTGTTATAGACGATGAAACACAGAAATTGCATCCGAATTTAACACAAAAGACATAATGCCGACTTCAGAACAAGAGGACTGACACTCTGACTTTCTATGATTTGAACCTCTCCTGTGAGTCCCGTTTTGGATTCCGATGCTTCACTTCAGGTTTACTGTATACCTTGGACCTTCTTACTGACGATGAGGCATAGAAGTTGCATCCGAATTTATTACAAAAGGCACAGATCCGACATAAGTACAAGAGGACTGACACTCTAACTTTCTGTGACTTGAACCTCTCCTGTGAGTGCTGTTTTAGATTCTGATGCTTCACTTCAGGTTTACTGTATACCTTGGACCTTGTTATAGACGATGAAACACAGAAATTGCATCCGAATTTAATACAAAAGACATAATGCCGACTTCAGAACAAGAGGACTGACACTCTGACTTTCTATGATTTGAACCTCTCCTGTGAGTCCAGTTTTGGATTCCGATGCTTCACTTCAAGTTTACTGTATCACTTAGACCTTCTTATTGACGATGAAACACAGAAATTGCATCCGAATTTAATACAAGAGGCACAATGCCGACTTAGGTACAAGAGGACTGATACTCTAAGTTTCTATGATTTGAACCACTCCTGTGAGTCCAGTTTTAGATTCCGATGCTTCATTTCAGGTTTACTGTATCAATTGGCCCTTCTTACTGACGATGAAACAAAGAAATTCCATCCGAATTTAATACCAAAGGCACAATGCCGACTTAAGTACAAGAGGACTGACACTCAAACTTTCTATGATTTGAACCTCTCCTGTGAGTCCAGTTTTAGATTCCGATGCTTCACTTCAGGTTTATTGTATTCCTTGGACCTTCTTATTGACGATTAAACACAGAAATTGCATCCGAATTTAATACAAAAGGCACAATGGCGACTTAAGTACAAATGGACTGACACTCTAAGTTTCTATGATTTGAACCACTTCTGTGAATCCAGTTTTAGATTCCGAAGCTTCAGTTCAGGTTTACTGTATCCCTTGGACCTTCTTACAGACAATGAAACACAGAAATTGTCTCCGCATTTAATACAAAAGGAACAATGCCGACTTAAGTACTAGAGGACTGACACTCTAACTTTCTATGATTTGATCCTCTCCTGTGAGTCCAGTTTTAGATTCCGATGCTTCACTTCAGGTTTACTGTATACCTTGGACCTTCTTATTGACGATGAAACACAGAAATTGCTTCCGAATTTAATACAAAAGGCACAATGCCGACTTAGGTAGAAGAGGACTGACACTCTAACTTTCTATGATTGGAACCTCTCCTGTGAGTCCAGTTTTAGATTCCGATGCTTCATTGCAGGTTTACTGTGTCCCTTGGACCAGCTTATTGACGATGAAACACAGAAATTGCATCCGAATTTAATACAAAAGGCACAATGCTGACTTAAGTACAAGAGGACTGACGCTCTAACTTTCTATGATTTGAACCTCTCCTGAGAGTCCAGTTTTAGATTCTGATGCTTCACTTCAGGTTTACTGTATCCCTTGGACCTTCTTAATGACGATGAAACACAAAAAATTGCATCCGAATTTAATACAAAATGCACAGTGCCGACTTAAGTACTAGAGGACTGACACTCCAACTTTCTATGATTTGAACCTTTTCTGTGAATCCAGTTTTAGATTCCGATGCTTCACTTCAGGTTTACTGTATCCCTTGGTCCTTGTTATTGACGATGAAACACAGAAATTGCATCCGCATTTAATACAAAAGGCACAATGCCGACTTAAGTACAAGAGGACTGACACTCTAATTTTCTATGACTTGAACCTCTCCTGTGAGTCCAGTTTTAGATTCCGATGCTTCACTTCAGGTTTACTGTATACCTTGGAACTTCTTATGGACGATGAAACACAGAAATTGCTTCCGAATTTAATACAAAAGGCACAATGCCGACTTAAGTACAAGAGGACTAACACTCTAACTTTCTACTATTTGAACCTCTCCTGTGGGTCCAGTTTTGGATTCCGATGCTTCACTTCAAGTTTACTGTATCACTTAGACCTTCTTATTGACGATGAAACACAGAAATTGCATCCGAATTTAATACAAGAGGCACAATGCCGACTTAAGTACAAGAGGACTGATACTCTAAGTCTCTATGATTTGAACCACTCCTTTGAGTCCAGTTTTAGTTTCCGATGCTTCACTTCAGGTTCACTGTATCAATTGGACCTTCTTACTGACGATGAAACACCGAAATTCCACCCGAATTTAATACCAAAGGCACAATGCTGACTTAAGTACAAGAGGACTGAAACTCTAAGTTTCTATGATTTGAACCTCTCTTGTGAGTCCAGTTTTAGATTCCGATGCTTCACTTCAGGTTTACTGTATCCCTTGGACCAGCTTATTGACGATGAAACACAGAAATTGCATCCGAATCTAATACAAAAGGCCCAATGCCGACTTAAGTACAAGAGGACTGACACACTAACTTTCTATGGTTAGAACCTCTGCTGTGAGTCCAGTTTTTATTCCGATGCTTCACTTCAGATTTACTGTATACCTTGGACCTTGTTATAGACGATGAAACACAGAAATTGCATCCGAATTTAATACAAAAGACATAATGCCGACTTCAGAACAAGAGGACTGACACTCTGACTTTCTATGATTTGAACCTCTCCTGTGAGTCCCGTTTTGGATTCCGATGCTTCACTTCAGGTTTACTGTATACCTTGGACCTTCTTACTGACGATGAGGCACAGAAGTTGCATCCGAATTTATTACAAAAGGCACAGATCCGACATAAGTACAAGAGGACTGACACTCTAACTTTCTGTGACTTGAACCTCTCCTGTGAGTGCTGTTTTAGATTCCGATGCTTCACTTCAGGTTTACTATATACCTTGGACCTTCTTATTGACGATGATACACAGAAATTGCATCCGAATTCAATACAAAAGGCACAATGCCGACTTAAGTGCAAGAGGACTGACTAACATTCTATGATTTGAACCTCTCCTGTGAGTCCAGTTTTGGATTCCGATGCTTCACTTCAGGTTAAACGTATACCTTGGACCTTCTTATTGACGATGAAACACAGAAATTGCATCCGAATTTAATACAAAAGGCACAATGCCGACTTATGTTCAAGAGGACTGACACTCTAACTTTCTGTGGTTTGAACCACTCCTGTGAGTTCCGTCTTAGATTCCGATGCTTCACTTCAGGTTCACTGTAATCCTTGGACTTTCTTATTGATGATGAAACACAGAAATTGCATCTGAATTTAATACAAACGGCACAATGCCGACTTAAGTACATGAGGACTGACACTCTAACTTTCTGTGATTTGAACCTCTCCTGTGAGTTCCGTCTTTGATTCCGATGCTTCACTTCAGGTTTACTGTAATCCTTCGACCTTCTTATTGATGATGAAACAAAGAAATTTCATCTGAATTTAATACAAACGGCACAATGCCGACTTAAGTACAAGAGGACTGACACTCTAACATTCTATGATTTGAACCTCTCCTGTGAGTTCCGTCTTTGATTCCGATGCTTCCCTTCAGGTTTACTGTAATCCTTGGACTTTCTTATTGATGATGAAACACAGAAATTGCATCTGAATTTAATACAAACGGCACAATGCCGACTTAAGTACAAGAGGACTGACACTCTAACATTCTATGATTTGAACCTCTCCTGTGAGTCCAGTTTTATATTCCGATGCTTCACTTCGGGTATACTGTATCCCTTGGACCTTCTTATTAACGTTGATACACAGAAATTGCATCCGAATTTAATACAAAAGTCACAATGCCGACTTAAGTACAATTGGACTGACTAACTTTCTATGATTTGAACCTCTCCTGTGAGTCCAGTTTTGCATTCCGATGCTTCACTTCAGGTTTAACGTATGCCTTGGACCTTCTTATTGACGATAAAACACAGAAATTGCATCAGAATTTAATACAAAAGGCACAATGCCGACTTAGGTACAAGAGGACTGACACTCTAACTTTCTATGATTGGAACCTCTCCTGTGAGTCCAGTTTTAGATTCCGATGCTTCATTGCAGGTTTACTGTGTCCCTTGGACCAGCTTATTGACGATGAAACACAGAAATTGCATCCGAATTTAATACAAAAAGCACAATGCTGACTTAAGTACAAGAGGACTGACACTCTAACATTCTATGATTTGAACCTCCCCTGTGAGTCCAGTTTTAGATTCCGATGCTTCACTTCAGTTTTATTGTATCAATTGGACCGTTGTATTTACGATGAAACACAGAAATTCCATCCGAATTTAATACAAAAGGCACAATGCCGACTTAAGTACAAGAGGACTGACACTCTAACTTTCTATGATTTGAACCTCTCCTGTGCATCCAGTTTTAGATTCCCATGCTTCACTTCAGGTTAACTGTATCCCTTAGACCTTCTTACTGTCGATGAAACACAATAATTGCATCCGAATTTAATACAAAAGGCACAATGCCGACTTAAGTACAAGAGGACTGACGCTCTAACTTTCTATGATTTGAACCTCTCCTGTGAGTCCAGTTTTAGATTCTGATGCTTCACTTCAGGTTTACTGTATCCCTTGGACCTTCTTAATGACGATGAAACACAAAAAATTGCATCCGAATTTAATACAAAAGGCACAGTGCCGACTTAAGTACTAGAGGACTGACACTCTAACTTTCTATGATTTGAACCTCTCCTGTGAATCCAGTTTTAGATTCCGATGCTTCACTTCAGGTTTACTGTATCCCTTGGTCCTTGTTATTGACGATGAAACACAGAAATTGCATCCGCATTTAATACAAAAGGCACAATGCCGACTGAAGTACAAGAGGACTGACACTCTAATTTTCTATGATTTCAACCTCTCCTGTGAGTCCAGTTTTAGATTCCGATGCTTCACTTCAATTTTACTGTATACCTTGGACCTTCTTATGGACGATGAAACACAGAAATTGCTTCCGAATTTAATACAAAAGGCACAATGCCGACTTGAGTACAAGAGGAGTGACTAACTTTCTATGATTTGAACCTCACCTTTGAGTCCAGTTTTGTATTCCGATGCTTCACTTCAGGTTTAACGTATGCCTTGGACCTTCTTATTGACGATAAAACACAGAAATTGCATCCGAATTTAATACAAGAGGCACAATGCCGACTTAAGTACAAGAGGACTGATACTCTACGTTTCTATGATTTGAACCACTCCTGTGAGTCCAGTTTTAGATTACGATGCTTCATTTCAGGTTTACTGTATCAATTGGACCTTCTTGCTGACGATGAAACACAGAAATTCCATCCGAATTTAATACCAAAGGCACAATGCCGACTTAAGTACAAGAGGACTGACACTCTAACTTTCTATGATTTGAACCACTCCTGTGAGTCCCGTTTTGAATTTCCGATGCTTCACTTCAGGTTTACTGTATACCTTGGACCTTGTTATTGACGATGAAACACAGAAATTGCATCTGAATTTAATACAAACGGCACAATGCCGACTTAAGTACAAGAGGACTGACACTCTAACTTTCTATGATTTGAACCACTCCTGTGAGTCCCGTTTTGAATTTCCGATGCTTCACTTCAGGTTTACTGTATACCTTGGACCTTGTTATTGACGATGAAACACAGAAATTGCATCTGAATTTAATACAAACGGCACAATGCCGACTTAAGTACAAGAGGACTGACACTCTAACATTCTATGATTTTAACCTCTCCTGTGAGTCCAGTTTTAGATTACGATGCTTCACTTCAGGTTTACCGTATCAATTGGACCGTTGTATTTACGATGAAACACAGAAATTCCATCCGAATCTAATACAAAAGGCACAATGCCGACTTAAGTACAAGAGGACTGACGCTCTAACTTTCTATGATTTGAACCTCTCATGTGCGTCCAGTTTTAGATTCCAATGCTTCACTTCAGGTTAACTGTATCCCTTAGACCTTCTTACTGTCGATGAAACACAATAATTGCATCCGAATTTAATACAAAAGGCACAATGCCGACTTAAGTGTAAGAGGACTGACGCTCTAACTTTCTATGATTTGAACCTCTCCTGTGAGTCCAGTTTTAGATTCTGATGCTTCACTTCAGGTTTACTGTATCCCTTGGACCTTCTTAATGACGATGAAACACAGAAATTCCATCCGAATCTAATACAAAAGGCACAGTGCCGACTTAAGTACTAGAGGACTGACACTCTAACTTTCTATGATTTGAACCTCTCCTGTGAGTCCAGTTTTAGATTCCGATGCTTCACTTCAGGTTTACTGTATACCTTGGACCTTCTTATGGACGATGAAACACAGAAATTGCTTCCGAATTTAATACAAAAGGCACAATGCCGACTTAAGTACAAGAGGAGTGACTAAGTTTCTATGATTTGAACCTCTCCTGTGAGTCCAGTTTTGTATTCCGATGCTTCACTTCAGGTTTAACGTATGCCTTGGACCTTCTTATTGACGATAAAACACAGAAATTGCATCCGAATTTAATACAAAAGGCACAATGCCGACTTAAGTACAAGAGTACTGACACTCTAACTTTCTACTATTTGAACCTCTCCTGTGAGTCCAGTTTTGGATTCTCATGCTTCACTTTAAGTTTACTGTATCACTTAGACCTGCTTATTGACGATGAAACACAGAAATTGCATCCGAATTTAATACAAGAGGCACAATGCCGACTTAAGTACTAGAGGACTGACACTCTAACTTTCTATGATTTGAACCACTCCTGTGAGTCCAGTTTTAGATTCCGATGCTTCACTTCAGGTTTACTGTATCAATTGGACCTTCTTACTGACGATGAAACACCGAAATTCCACCCGAATTTAATACCAAAGGCACAATGCCGACTTAAGTACAAGAGGACTGACACTCAAACTTTCTATGATTTGAACCTCTCCTGTGAGTCCAGTTTTAGATTCCGATGCTTCACTTCAGGTTTATTGTATACCTTGGACCTTCTTATTGACGATTAAACACAGAAATTGCATCCGAATTTAATACAAAAGGCACAATGGCGACTTAAGTACAAATGGACTGACACTCTAAGTTTCTATGATTTGAACCACTCCTGTGAATCCAGTTTTAGATTCCGAAGCTTCACTTCAGGTTTACTGTATCCCTTGGCCCTTCTTATAGACGATGAAACACAGAAATTGCCTCCGCATTTAATACATAAGGAACAATGCCGACTTAAGTACAAGAGGACTGACACTCTAACTTTCTATGATTTGAACCTCTCCTGTGAGTCCAGTTTTAGATTCCGATGCTTCACTTCAGGTTTACTGTATACCTTGGACCTTCTTATTGACGATGAAACGCAGAAATTGCTTCCGAATTTAATACAAAAGGCACAATGCCGACTTAAGTACAAGATGACTGACACTCTAACTTTCTATGATTTGAACCTCTCCTGTGAGTCCAGTTTTAGATGGTGGTGGTTGTTGGATGTTTAAGGGGGACTAAACAGCGAAGGTCGTCAGTCCCCCATTCCAAAATCAGGCGAGCCGAAATTCTACGAAGCAGATAAAAACCAATGGGGGAGGAGACGTCCCCCCAGGCGCTAAAAGCACACAAATGCAGCAACAAACACTACAGACAAGAGCAGGACAGAGGAACACCAGACAGAAAGAAACAGAAGAAAGGAAGCTGGCCGGAGACTGGTTGACTGACCACGAGAACAAAAATGGGAAAGAGTCAACCATCTCACGGCACACCAGAACAGCAACAGACACAAGGACAATATACACAGAAAGGGAAAGGCGCAGGACCTCCCTAAATCGAACCATAAAACGGACTACCACGGTTAAAATTTAAAACGGTATCAGCCATGGAGGCATCGTCAGATAAAACCTAAGCCAAAGTGCCCGGGAGATTAAAAGAGTGCCGGAGTGTGCGCAGTCGAGGACACTCCAGCAAAATGTGGCCGACCGTCAGCCGGGACCCACACCGACACAAGGGGGGATCCTCCTGACGCAACAGATGGCCGTGCGTCAGGTATGTATGGCCGATGCGCAGCCGACACAGGACTACCGAGTCCCTGCGAGAAGCCCGCAGGGAGGAACGCCACACATCGGTCGTCTCCTTGACAGCCCGCAGTTTATTCGGGGCTGTCATGCCACGCCACTCAGCAGCCCACATCCCAATCAGCTTACGGCGCAACACCAGCTGCTGGTCGCGAGCCGTAAGGCCGATCTCCAAAGCCGGGGCGTCGATCGCCCCTTTGGCCAGCCTGTCTACACGTTCGTTCCCTGGGATGCCAACATGACCGGGCGTCCAAACCAGGACCACTGAACCACCAGAACGGGCAATGGTGGAAACAGCCTCCTGAATGGAGGACACCAGAGGAGAGGAGGGATAGCAGCGGTCGATGGCCTGAAGGCTGCTCAGGGAGTCACTGCAGATCACGACAGACCTACCTGAGCAGAAACGCATATGCTCAAGAGCGCGCAAGATGGCCACCAGCTCTGCAGTAAAAATACTGCAGCCAGCCGGCAAGGAGCGTTGCTCAACATGGTCAGAGTAAGCAAAGGCGTATGCAGTGCGACCATCAACCAGGGAACCATCAGTGTAGACAGGCTCACAGCCCGGAAATTATTCGAGGAGCGCAAGAAAACGGCGACGGAGGGCCACAGGCGGAACCGAGTCCTTAGGGCCCTGTGCCAAATCCAGACGGACAGACGGCCGGGACAAACACCAGGGAGGCGTAGGTGTACGGACCCGGAAGGGAGGCAGAAGAGGGAATGACCCCAGTTCTGACAGCAGGGTCTGGACACGGACAGCTACGGAAAGCCCAGACCGAGGTCGCCGTTCGGGCAGGTGGTGGACCATGGCAGGGAAAAGCAGGCGACGATTGGGATGGCCTGGCGAGCAATGGACGTGGACAGCATAGTCGGCGAGCAGACGATGGCGGCGAATCCGCAGCGGGGGAACCCCGGCCTCCACCAGTAGACTATCCACGGGGCTGGTGCGAAAAGCGCCAGTTGCAAGCCGAACCCCACAGTGATGTATGGGGTCTAACAACTTCAACACTGATGGTGTCGCAGACCCATAGACCAGGCTCCCATAATCAAGCCGGGACTGCACAAGGGCTCTGTACAATTGCAGTAGCGTGCAGCGATCTGCACCCCAAGACGTGTGGCTAAGGTAGCGGAGGGCGTTGAGGTGCCGCCAGCAGTTTTGCTTCAGCTGAGTAACATGAGGAACCCATGAGAGCCGGGCATCAAACACGAGTCCCAAGAAGCGGCGAGTGTCCACCACTTCAAGCAGGTGGCCGGCGAGGTAAAGGGCAGGATGAGGGTGGACCGTCCGACGCCTGCAGAAGTGCATAACTCGAGTCTTGGCAGCAGAGAACTGAAAACCATGAGCCCGAGCCCATGATGCTGCCTTGCGAACGGCGGCTTGCAACCTGCGTTCGGCGACTCCCGTAGTCGTGGAGCTAAATGAGATGCAGAAGTCGTCGGCATACAAAGAAGGAGACACCGACGACCCCACTGCTGCAGCCAGACCATTAATGACCACTAGAAATAACGAGACGCTCAACACCGAGCCCTGCGGGACCCCATTTTCCTGTATATAAGAGGAACTAGAGGTGGCACCGACTTGCACCCGGAAAGGGCGGCGCAATAAAAAGCTTTCAAGAAAAGCCGGGAGCCAACCACGAAGACCCCACCCATGCAACGTGGCGAGGATGTGATGCCTCCATGTGGTGTCATACGCCTTCCGCAGATCGACAAATACAGCAACAAGATGCTGACGTCGGGCAAAAGCCATACGGACAGCAGATTCCAGCCGCACCAAATTGTCCACTGCAGACCGGCCCCGACGGAAGCCACCCTGGGATGGAGCGAGGAGACCGCGCGACTCAAGGACCCAACACAAACGCCGTCCCACCATACGTTCGAGCAATTTGCACAAAACGTTGGTGAGGGTAATGGGACGATAGCTGTCCACCACCAGTGGGTCCGCACCGGGCTTCACGATGGGGACAATAACACCCTCTCGCCATTGCGACGAGAACACGCCCTCGCTCCAAATGCGGCTAAAGATGGTGAGGATGTGTCTCTGGCAGTCCCTGGAGAATTGCTTCAGCATCTGCGCGTGGATGCAGTCCGGTCCTGGTGCTGTATCAGGGCAATTGGCGGGAGCAGCGAGGAGTTCCCTCTCGCTGAAAGGAGCATTGTATGTTTCATAATGACGCGTGTGGAATGAGAACGGCGTCCGCTCGGCTCGCTCCTTTAGAGAGCGAAAGGCGGGGGGATAGGATGCAGTCGCAGAGCTCTGAGCAAAGTGCGCGGCTAGCCGTTCAGCAATGGCGGCAGCGTCCGTGCAGACAGCGTCGTCCAAGGAGAGCCCAGGGACACCCATAGGGGTCTGGGAGCCATAAATCCGTCGGATCCGGGACCACACGTGCGAGGACGAGACACGGGAGCCCAGGGAGGAGACGTACCTCTCCCAGCACTCCTGCTTACGCCGTGCAATAAGACGACGGGCCAGGGCACGGAGCCTCTTAAAGGCAATAAGGGTCTCGAGAGACGGGTGCCGCCTATGCCGCTGGAGAGCCCGCCGACGCTCGCGAATAGCCTCAGCAATCTCCAGCGACCACCAGGGTACAGCCTTCCTCCGAGGGAGGCCAGAAGATCGGGGGATGGCAGCCTCGGCCGCTGAAATGATGGATGTGGCTAAAACACGGACCACCTCGTCAATGTCACCCTGTGGGGGAGACTCAATGGCAGCAGCAGAAGTAAAAGCCGGCCAGTCTGCCCTGTGGAGAGCCCAGCGGGGCAGGCGCCCAGAAGAACGACTCTGGGGTAGTGACAAATAGATGGGAAAATGGTCACTACCGCACAGGTCAGGGTGCACCCTCCAGTGGAGGGATGGGACAAGTCCGGGGCTGCAAATAGAGAGATCGATGGCCGAGAACGAGCCATGGGCAACACTGAAATGCGTGGGAGCACCGGTATTCAAGAGGCTAAGGTCGAGCTGAGCCAACACATGCTCCACGGCCCGACCGCTGTCATCGGAGACAGTCCCACCCCATAGAGGGTTGTGGGCATTGAAATCGCCCAGAAGCAGCAAAAGTGGCGGGAGTTGAGCCAGCAGTGCAGCCAAGACATGTCGGGGGAGCTCCCCATCCGGAGGAATGTAAACAGAGCAAACAGTAATAGCCGGCGAGAGCTCTACCCTGGCAGCAACTGCCTCTAAAGGCGTCTGAAGGGGTACTGGCGAACTACAGACAGAGTGGTGAACAAAGAGGCAAACCCCACCTGACACTCGATGACAGGCAGCACGGTTCTTATAGTATCCCTGATAACCGCGAAGGGCGGGGGTCCATAGTGCAGGAAACCAAGTTTCCTGCAGAGCAATGCAGATAACAGGGGAATCACTCAGAAGCATCCGGAGCTCAGGCAGGTGGCGGAAATAACCGCCGCAGTTCCATTGGAGAATGGAAGCAGGAAGGGACTGGGAGGGCGTGAATGCGACTAAGAGGCAAACAGGGCTCCAGAGCCAACTGCCGCCACTGGGGGAGAGTCAGCTGAGTCCATAGGAGAGGCCCCCAAGGGTTCCGTGAGGGCGAGAAACGCGGCAGAGGCGAGGATCTCCACCTCATCCCCAGAGCCAGGACTATGTACAGCAGGCGGTGCTGAAACCGCCGGAACGTCCTTCTTCTTGGACACATTCCGTTCCTTCTTCTCGCGTCTGCCCTTAGGGTGAGAGGGCTGGGAGAGCTTCTCTGAAGGAGCGTCGGAGGCTGACGACGACGCAGAAGCCCTACGATCAGCAGGTGGCGGAACCTTCAGCCACTGGCTGACATCTGGCTGGGAAGGAGAAGAAACGGAGGAAGGGAGAGCCCCGAAGGAACCCTTCCGCGAGAGAGGAACCAGCGGAGGCAACGCGGCCGGAGTAGGAGGGGGAGGAATCGAGCCTCCCAGTTGTGGAGCAGATGTCACTCCCGAAGTAAGCTTGGGGGGAGCGACAGAAGAGGGTTTGCCCCCAACTGCTAAGGGGTCAATAGAGGAAGGCTTGCCCCCAGGCACGAGGGGGGCAGACAGAGATACATGGCCCTGAGGGCCCACTGAAGGCGGCACAGATGAAGCGACAACCGTCGCTCGCGTGGGCGACGATAACGTGGCTACAGCATAAGACGTTCGAAGGGAAGCTGGATACAACCTTTCATATTTCTGTTTAGCCTCTCGATAAGTAAGCCAGTCCAGGGTCTTAAATTCCATTATCGTCCGCTCCTTATGAAGAACAGGGCAATCCGGCGAGCATGGAGAGTGGTGCTCCCCACAGTTGACACATACAGGCGGGGGCACACATGGAAAATCGGGATGAGAGGGGCGTCCGCAATCTCGACATGTAGCGCTGGATGGGCAACGGGAGGACATATGCCCAAACTTCCAGCACTGGAAGCACCGCATCGGGGGAGGGACGTATGGCTTCACGTCGCAACGGTAAACCATTACCTTGACCTTCTCGGGCAAGACATCAACCTCGAAGGCCAAGATAAAGGCACCGGTGGCCACCCTGTTTGTCTTGGGTCCTCGATGGACATGACGGACAAAATGCACACCACGTCGTTCCAAGTCGGCTCTCAGCTCGTCATCGGATTGTAACAAGAGGTCACGATGGTAAATAATCCCCTGGACCATATTTAAGCTACTGTGGAGAGTGACGGTAACAGGGACGTCACCCAGCTTATCACACAAGAGCAACACTCGTGACTGGGCTGGGGAGGACGTCTTAAGGAGGATGGACCCATTCCTCATTTTTGACAACCCTGCCACTTCCCCAAACTTATCCTCCAGGTGTTCTACAAAAAACATAGGCTTCGTCGGAAGAAAGGAGTCACCATCAGTCCTGCTGCAGACAAGGTATTGCGGTACATAAGGCTCCCGCTTGGCACTAGATCGGCGTCCCTCCCATGGCGCAGCCAACGAGGGGAACGTCTGAGGATCGTATTGCGCAGCATCGAAGTCGACTCTACCTCGCTTGGAGACGCTGGTGGCCGTGCGACCACCAGCTTGGCGTGATTTATTGCGCTTCATTGCGCCACATCCGCCCAGATGCCACCTACTCCGAACGAGTGCTCTCCCCAAGGGCGCCACCCAGCCAAAGCAACGGGTACCTGGCCGATATCCCGTTGCCCGGAGTCCCCGTGCCCCAGACAAGATGGGCACATACTCCTTGGCATGCATGGGGAGGAAACAGCTCGGGCATCTGTAGTGCGATCATTGCGTGGTCAGGGGGCTAACACCAAGAGGGTACATGACGACCCCACCACAACGGACTGGCTACCGCAATGGATTTTAGGTGTTGAAAGGGTCCACAGTTGTCGTAGACGCTAAGAAGAAGGGTGCGCAAAAGGCGAGAAGGAGACAACACAGAAGATGTTGGGCGTAGTCCCCCCCACACGGCAATAGGTAACATGCAAGATGGTGGAGCATCATGGACCAATACAAAAACACCACGTAAGGTGTCCTTCCCCAAATGGCACGCACTGACGACGGAAATTTGGATGAAAAAAGGAGGTCAAACCCAAGAGGGGACCATCACAGAAGGCCGAAACGTTTGAGACTCCTTTTAGTCGCCTCTTACGACAGGCAGGAATACCGCGGGCCTATTCTTACCCCCTAACCCGCAGGGGGACTCTAGTATTAGTTTCCGATGCTTCACATCCGGTTTACTGTATACCTCGCACCTTCTTATTGACGATGAAACACAGCAATTGCATTCGAATTTAATACAAAAGGCACAATGCCGACTTAAGTACAAGTGGACTGACACTCTTTCTATGATTTGAACCTCCCCTGTGAGTCCAGTTTTAGATTCCGATGCTTCACTTCAGGTTTACTGTATACCTCCGACCTTATTGTTGACGATGAAACACAGAAATTGCATCCTAATTTAATACAAAAGGCACAACGCCGACTCAAGTACAAGAGGACTGACACTCTTACTTTCAATGATTTGAACCTCTCCTGTGAGTCCAGTTTTAGGTTCCAATGCTTCACCTCAGGTTTACTGTATTCCTTGGACCTTCTCATTGAAGATGAAACACAGAAATTGAATCGGAATTAAATACAAAAGGCACAATGCCGACCTAAGTACAAGAGGACTGACCCTTCTTACATTCTATGATTTGAACCTCTCCTGTGAGACCGGTTTACATTCCGATGCTTAACTTCAGGTTTACTGTATCCCTTGGACCTTCTTATTGACGATGGAACACAGAAATTGCATCCGAATTTAATACAAAAGGCACAATGCCGACTTAAGTACAAGAGGACTGACACTCTAACTTTCTATGATTTGAACCACTCCTGCGAGTCCAGTTTTAGATTCCGATGCTTCACTTCAGGTTTACTGCATACCTTGGACCTTGTTATTGACGATGAAACACAGAAATTACATCCGAATTTATTACAAATGGCACAATGCTGACTTGAGTAGAAGAGGACCAACCCTCTAACTTTCTATGATTTGAACCTCTCCTTTGAGTCCAGGTTTAGATTCCGATGCTTCACTTCAGGTTTACTGTATCCCGTGGATCTTCTTATTGACGATGATACACAGAAATTGCATCCGCATTTAATACAAAAGGCAAAATGCCGACTTAAGTACAAGAGGACTGACTAACTTTCTACGATTTGAACCTCTCCTGTGAGTCTAGTTTTGTATTCCGATGCTTCACTTCAGGTTTAACGTATGCCTTGGACCTTCTTATTGACGATAAAACACAGAAATTGCATCCGAATTTAATACAAAAGGCACAATGCCGACTTAAGTACAAGAGGACTGACACTCTAACTTTCTATGATTGGAACCTCTCCTGTGAGTCCAGTTTTAGATTCCGATGCTTCACTTCAGGTTTACTGTTTCCTTTGGACCAGCTTATTGACGATGAAATACAGAAATTGCATCCGAATTGAATACAAAATGCACAATGCCGACTTAAGTACAAGAGGACACACACTCTAACTTTCTACGATTTGAACCTCTCCTGTTAGTCCAGTTTTGGATTCCGATGCATCACTTCCAGTTTACTGTATCACTTAGACGTTCTTATTGACGATGAAACACAGAAATTGCAACCGAATTTAATACAAAAGGCACAATGCCGACTTAAGTACAAGAGGACTGACACTCTAAGTTTCTATGATTTGAACCACTCCTGTGAGTCCAGTTTTAGAATCCGATGCTTCACTTCAGGTTTACTGTATCAATTGGAACTTCTTAGTGACGATGAAACACAGAAATTCCATCCGAATTTATTACCAAAGGCACAATACCGACTTAAGTACAAAAGGGCTGACACTCTAACTTTCTATGATTTCAACCTCTCCTGTGAGTCCAGTTTTGGATTCCGATGCTTCACTTCAGGTTTACTGTATCCCTTGGACCTTCTTATTGACGATTTAACACAGACATTGCATCCGAATTTAATACAAAAGGCACAAGGGCGACTTAAGTACAAGAGGACTGACATTCTAACTTTCTATGATTTGAACCTCTCCTGTGAATATAGTTTTAGATTCCGAAGCTTCACTTCAGGTTTACTGTATCCCTTGGACCTTCTTATAGACGATGAAACACAGAAATTGCCTCCGCATTTAATTCAAAAGGAACAATGCCGACACAACTACAAGAGGACTGACACTCTAACTTTCTATGATTTGAACCTCTCCTGTGAGTCCAGTTTTAGATTCCGATGCTTCACTTCAGGTTTACTGTATACCTTGGACCTTCTTATTGGCGATGAAACACAGAAATTGCATCCGAATTTCATACAAAAGGCACAATGCCGACTTAAGTACAAGAGGACTGACTCTCTAACTTTCAATGATTTGAACCACTCCTGTGAGTCTTGTTTTGGTTTCCCACGCTTCACTTCATGTTTACTGTATACCTTGGACCTTCTTATTGACGATGAAACACAGAAATGGCTTCGGAATTTAATACAAAATGCACAATGCCGACATAAGTCCAAGAGGACTGACACTGTAACGTTCTATGATTTAAACCTCTGCTGTGAGTCCAGTTTTAGATTCCGATGCTTCACTTCAGGTATACTGTATCAATTGGAGCTACTTATTAACGATGCAACACAGAAATGGCATCCGAATTTAATGCAAAAGGCACAATGCTGACTTGAGTACAAGAGGACTAACCCTCTAACTTTCAATGACTTGAACCTCACTTGTGAGTCCAGTTTTAGATTCCGCTGCTTCACTTCAGGTTTACTGTATACCTTGGATCTTCTTATTGACGATGAAACACAGATATTGCATCCCAATTTAATACTAACGGCACAATGCCGACCTAAGTACAAGAGGACTGACACTCTATCTTTCTATGATTTGAACCTCTCCTGTGAGTC
Organism: Schistocerca americana; assembly: GCF_021461395.2. Lineage (NCBI taxonomy): Eukaryota > Metazoa > Arthropoda > Insecta > Orthoptera > Acrididae > Schistocerca > Schistocerca americana. Next base: position 72,219,841 of record NC_060121.1, on the reverse strand, counting down.
CAGTTTTAGATTCCGATGCTTCACTTCAAGTTTACTGTATACCTTGGACCTTCTTATTGACGATGATACACAGAAATTGCATCCGAATTCAATACAAAAAGCACAATGCCGACTTAAGTACAAGAGGACTGACACTCTAACTTTCTATGATTGGAACCTCTCCTGTGAGTTCCGTTTCAGAATCCGACGCTTCACTTCAGGTTTACTGTTTGCCTTGGACCAGCTTATTGTCGATGAAACACAGAAATTGCATCAGAATTTAATACAAAAGCACAATGCCAACTTAAGTACAAGAGGACTGGCACTCTAACTTTCTATGATTTGAACCTCTCCTGTGGGTCCCGTTGTAGATTCCGATGCTTTACTTCAGGTTTACTGTAATCCTTGGACCTTCTTATTGACGATGAAACACAGAAATTGCATCTGTATTTAATACAAACGGCACAATGCCGACTTAAGTACAAGAGGACTGACACTATAACATTCTACGATTTCTACCTCTCCTGTGAGTTCAGTTTTATATTCCGATGCTTTACTTCAGGTTTACTGTGTACCTAGGACCTCCTTATTGACGATGAAACACAGAAATTACATCCGAATTTAATACAAAAGGCACAATGCCGACTTGAGTACAAGAGGACTAACACTCTAACTTCTATGATTTGAACCTCTCCATTGAGTCCAGTTTTAGATTCCGATGCTTCACTTCAGGATTACTGTATCCCTTGGACCTTCTTATTGACGATGATACACAGAAATTGCATCCGAATTTAATACAAAAGGTACAATGCCGACTTAAGTACAAGAGGACTGACAAACTTTCTATGATTTGAACCTCTCCTGTGAGTCCAGTTTAGGATTCCGATGTCTCACTTCAGGTTTAAAGTATGCCTTGGACCTTCTTATTGAAGATAAAACACAGAAATTGCATCCGAATTTAATACAAAATGCACAATGCCGACCTAAGTACAAGAGGACTGACACTCTAACTTTCTCTGATTTGAACCTCTCCTTTGAGTCCAGTTTTAGATTCCGATGCTTCACTTCAGGTTTACTGTATCAATTGGACCTTTGTATTGACGATGAAACACAGAAATTCCATTCGAATTTAATACAAAAGGCGCAATGCCGACTTAAGGACAAGAGGACACACACTCTAACTTTCTACGATTTGAACCTATCCTGTGAGTCCAGTTGTGGATACCGATGCTTCGCTTCCAGTTTACTGTATCACTTAGACCTTCTTATTGACGATGAAACACAGATATTGGATCCGAATTTAATACCAAAGGCACAATGCCGACGGAAGTACAAGAGGACTGACACTCTAACTTTCTATGATTTGAACCTCTCCTGTGAGTCCAGTTTTAGATTCCGATGCTTCACTTCAGGTTTACTGTATCCCTTGGACCTTTATATTGACGATTAAACACAGAAATTGCATCCGAATTTAATACAAAATGCACAATGGCGACTTAAGTACAAGAGGACTTACACTCTAACTTCCTACGATTTGAACCTCTCCTGTGAATATAGTTTTAGATTCCGAAGCTTCACTTCAGGTTAACTGTATCCCTTGGACCTTCTTATTGACGATGGAACAGAGAAATTGCATCCGATTTTAATACAAAAGGCACAATGCCAACTTAAGTACAAGAGGACTGACACTCCAAATTTCTATGATTTGAGCCACTCCTGTGAGTCCCGTTTTAGATTCCCATGCTTCACTTAAGGTTTACTGTATACCTAGGACTTTCTTATTGACGATGAAACACAGAGATTGCATCCAAATTTAATACTAACGGCACAATGCCGATCTAAGTACAAGAGGACTGACACTCTATCTTTCTATGATTTGAACCTCTCCTGTGAGTCCAGTTTTAGATTCCGATGCTTCACTTCAGGTTTACTGTATACCTTGGACCTTCTTATTGACGATGATACACAGAAATTGCATCCGAATTCAGTACAAAAGGCACAATTCCGACTTAAGTACAAGAGGACTGACACTCTAACTTTCTATCATTGGAACTTCTCCTGTGAGTTCCGTTTCAGATTCCGACGCTTCACTTCAGGTTTACTGTTTGCCTTGGACCAGCTTATTGACGATGAAACACAGAAATTGCATCAGAAATTTAATACAAAAGGCACAATGCCAACTTAAGTACAAGAGGACTGGCACTCTAACTTCCTATGATTTGAACCTCTCCTGTGGGTCCCGTTGTAGATTCCGATGCTTCACTTCAGGTATACTGTAATCCTTGGACCTTCTTATTGACGATGAAACACAGAAATTGCATCTGTATTTAATACAAACGGCACAATGCCGACATAAGTACAAAAGGACTGACACTATAACATTCTACGATTCCAATCTCTCCTGTGAGTTCAGTTTTAGATTCCGAAGCTTTACTTCAGGTTTACTGTATACCTAGGACCTCCTTATTGACGATGAAACAAAGAAATTACATCCGAATTTAATACAAAAGGCACAATGCCGTCTTGAGTACAAGAGGACTAACACTCTAACTTTCTATGATTTGAACCGCTCCTTTGAGTCCAGTTTTAGATTCCGATGCTTCACTTCAGGTTTACTGTATCCCTTAGACCTTCTTATTAAAGATGAAACACAGAAATTGCATCCGAATTGAATACAAATGGCACATTGCCGACTTAAGTACTAGAGGACTGAAACTCTAACTTTCTATGATTTGAACCTCTCCTGTGAGTCCAGTTTTAGATTCCGATGCTTCACTTCAGGTTTACTGTATCAATTGGATATTCTTATTGACGATAAAACACAGAAATTCCTTCCGAATTTAATACAAAAGGCACAATGCCGACTTAAGTACAAGAGGACTGACACTCTAAGTTTCTATGATTTGAACCACTCCTGTGAGTCCAGTTTTAGATTCCGATGCTTCACTTCAGGTTTACTTTTTCCCTTGGACCAGCTTATTGACGATGAAATACAGAAATTGCATCCGAATTAAAACCAAATTGCACAATGCCGACTTTAGTACAAGAGGACTTACACTCTAACTTTCTATGATTTGAACCTCTGCTGTGAGTCCAGTTTTAGAATCCGATGCTTTACTTCAGGTCTACCGTATCAATTGGACCTTTGTATTGACGGTGAAACACAGAAATTCCATCCGAATTTAATGCAAAAATCACAGTGCCGACTTAAGTGCAAGAGGACACACACTCTAACTTTCTACGATTTGAACCTCTCCTGTGAGTCCAGTTTTGGATTCCGATGCTTCACTTCCAGTTTACTGTATCACTTAGACCTTCTTATTGACGATGAAACACAGAAATTGCATCCGAATTTAATACAAAAGGCACAATGCCGACATAAGTACAAGAGGACTGACACTCTAAGTTTCTATGATTTGAACCACTCCTGTGAGTCCAGTTTTAGATTCCGATGCTTCACTTCATGTTTACTGTATCAATTGGAGCTTCTTAGTGACGATGAAACACAGAAATTCCATCCGAATTTAATACCAAAGGCACAATGCCGACTTAAGTACAAGAGGACTGACACTCTAACTATCTATGATTTGAACCTCTCCTGTGAGTCCAGTTTTAGATTCCGATACTTCACTTCAGATTTACTGTATACCTTGGACCTTCTTATTGACGATTAAACACAGATATTGCATCCGAATTTAATACAAAAGGCACAACGGCGACTTAAGTACAAGAGGACTGACACTCTAACTTTCTATGATTTGATCCTCTCCTGTGAATATAGTTTTAGATTCCGAAGCTTCACTTCAGGTTTACTGTATCCCTTGGACCTTCTTATAGACGATGAAATACAGAAATTGCCTCCGCATTTAATACAAATAGAACAATGCCGACTTAAGTACAAGAGGACTGACACTCTAACTTTCTCTGATTTGAACCTCTCCTTTGAGTCCAGTTTTAGATTCCGATGCTTCACTTCAGGTTTACTGTATCATTTCGACCTTTGTATTGACGATGAAACACAGAAATTCCATTCGAATTTAATACAAAAGCCACAATGCCGACTTAAGGACAAGCGGACACACACTCTAACTTTCTGCGATTTGAACCTATCCTGTGAGTCCAGTTTTGGATTCCGATGCTTCGCTTCCAGTTTACTGTATCACTTAGACCTTCTTATTGGCGATGAAACACAGATATTGGATCCGAATTTAATACCAAAGGCACAATGCCGACTGAAGTACAAGAGGACTGACACTCTAACTTTCTATGATTTGAACCTCTCCTGTGAGTCCAGTTTTAGATTCCGATGCTTCACTTCAGGTTTACTGTATCCCTTGGACCTTTATATTGACGATTAAACACCGAAATTGCATCCGAATTTAATACAAATTGCACAATGGCGACTTAAGTACAAGAGGACTGACACTCTAACTTCCTACGATTTGAACCTCTCCTGTGAATATAGTTTTAGATTCCGAAGCTTCACTTCAGGTTTACTGTATCCCTTGGACCTTCTTATTGACGATGGAACACAGAAGTTGCATCCGATTTTAATACAAAAGGCACAATGCCAACTTAAGTACAAGAGGACTGGCACTCTAACTTCCTATGATTTGAACCTCTCCTGTGGGTCCCGTTGTAGATTCCGATGCTTCACTTCAGGTATACTGTAATCCTTGGACCTTCTTATTGACGATGAAACACAGAAATTGCATCTGTATTTAATACAAACGGCACAATGCCGACATAAGTACAAAAGGACTGACACTATAACATTCTACGATTCCAATCTCTCCTGTGAGTTCAGTTTTAGATTCCGATGCTTTACTTCAGGTTTACTGTATACCGAGGACCTCCTTATTGACGATGAAACAAAGAAATTACATCCGAATTTAATACAAAAGGCACAATGCCGACTTGAGTACAAGAGGACTAACACTCTAACTTTCTATGATTTGAACCGCTCCTTTGAGTCCAGTTTTAGATTCCGATGCTTCACTTCAGGTTTACTGTATCCCTTAGACCTTCTTATTAAAGATGAAACACAGAAATTGCATCCGAATTGAATACAAAAGGCACATTGCCGACTTAAGTACTAGAGGACTGAAACTCTAACTTTCTATGATTTGAACCTCTCCTGTGAGTCCAGTTTTAGATTCCGATGCTTCACTTCAGGTTTACTGTATCAATTGGATATTCTTATTGACGATAAAACACAGAAATTCCTTCCGAATTTAATACAAAAGGCACAATGCCGACTTAAGTACAAGAGGACTGACACTCTAAGTTTCTATGATTTGAACCACTCCTGTGAGCCCAGTTTTAGATTCCGATGCTTCACTTCAGGTTTACTGTATCAATTGGAGCTTCTTAGTGACGATGAAACACAGAAATTCCATCCGAATTTAATACCAAAGGCACAATGCCGACTTAAGTACAAGAGGACTGACACTCTAACTTTCTATGATTTGAACCTCTCCTGTGAGTCCAGTTTTAGATTCCGATACTTCACTTCAGGTTTACTGTATACCTTGGACCTTCTTATTGACGATTAAACACAGATATTGCATCCGAATTTAATACAAAAGGCACAACGGCGACTTAAGTACAAGAGGACTGACACTCTAACTTTCTATGATTTGATCCTCTCCTGTGAATATAGTTTTAGATTCCGAAGCTTCACTTCAGGTTTACTGTATCCCTTGGACCTTCTTATAGACGATGAAATACAGAAATTGCCTCCGCATTTAATACAAATAGAACAATGCCGACTTAAGTACAAGATGACTGACACTCTAACTTTCTATGATTTGAACCTCTCCTGTGAGTCCAGTTTTAGATTCCGATGCTTCACTTCAGGTTTACTGTATACCTTGGACCTTCTTATTGACGATGAAAGGTAGAAATTGCATCCGAATGTAATGCAAAAGGCACAATGCCGACTTAAGTACAAGAGGACAGACACTCTAACTTTCAATGATTTGAACCACTCCTGTGAGTCTTGTTTTGGTATCCCATGCTTCACTTCAGGTTTACTGTATACCTTGGACCTTCTTATTGACGATGAAACACAGAAATTGCTTCCGAATTTAATACAAAATGCACAATGCCGACATAAGTCCAAGAGGACTGACACTCTAACGTTCTATGATTTAAACCTCTCCTGTGAATCCAGTCTTAGATTCCGATGCTTCACTTCAGGTATACTGTGTCTATTGGACCTACTTATTAACGATGAAACACAGAAATTGCATCCGAATTTAATACAAAAGGCACAATGCCGACTTAAGTACAAGAGGATTGACGCTCTAACTTTTTATGATTTGAACCTCTCCTGTGAGTCCAGTTTTAGATTCCGATGCCTCACATCAGGTTTACTGTATCCCTTGGACCTTCTTATTGACTATGAAACACAGAAATTGCATCCGTATTTAATACAAAAGGCACAATGCCGACTTAAGTACAAGAGGACTGACACTCTACTTTCTATGATTTGAACCTCTCCTGTGAATCCAGTTTTAGATTCCGATGCTTCATTTCAGGTTTACTGTATCCCTTGGACCTTCTTATTGACGATGAAACACAGAAATTGCATCCGCATTTAATACAAAAGGCACAATGCCGACTTAAGTACAAGAGGACTGACACTCTATTTTCTATGTTCTGAACCTCTCCTGCGTGTCCAGTTTTAGATTCCGATGCTTCACTTCAGGTTTACTGTATACCTTGGACCTTCTTATTGACGATGGAACACAGAAATTGCAACCGATTTTAATACAAAAGGCACAATGCCGACTTAAGTACAAGAGGACTGACACTCTAACTTTCTATGATTTGAACCACTCCTGTGAGTCCCGTTTTGGATTCCCATGCTTCACTTCAGGTTTACTGTATACCTAGGACTTTCTTATTGACGATGAGACACAGAAATTACATAAGAATTTAATACAAAAGGCACAATGCTGACTTGAGTACAAGAGGACTAATCCTCTAACTTTCTATGACTTGAACCTCACCTGTGAGTCGAGTTTTAGATTCCGATGTTTCACTTCAGGTTTACTGTATGCCTTGGACCTTCCTATTGACGATGAAACACAGAGATTGCATCCCAATTTAATACTAACGGCACAATGCCGACTTAAGTACAAGAGGACTGACAAACTTTCTATGATTTGAACCTCTCATGTGAGTCCAGTTTTGGATTCCGATGCCTCACTTCAGGTTTAACGTATGCCTTGGACCTTCTTATTGACGATAAAGCACAGAAATTGCATCCGAATTTGATACAAAAGGCACAATGCCGACTTAAGTACAAGAGGACCGACACTCTATTTTCTATGTTCTGAACCTCTCCTGTGTGTCCAGTTTTAGATTCCGATGCTACACTTCAGGTTTTCTGTATACCTTGGACCTTCTTATTGACGATGATACACAGAAATTGCATCCGAATTCAATACAAAAGGCACAATGCCGACTTAAGTACAAGAGGACTAACACTCTAACTTTCTATGATTTAAACCTCTCCTTTGAGTCCAGTTTCAGATTCCGATGCTTCACTTCAGGTTTACTGTATCCGTTGGACCTTCTTATTGACGATGATACACAGAAATTGCATCCGAATTTAATACAAAAGGCACAATGCCGACTTAAGTACAAGAGGACTGACAAACTTTCTATGATTTGAACCTCTCCTGTGAGTCCAGTTTTGGATTCCGATGCCTCACTTCAGGTTTAACGTATGCCTTGGACCTTCTTATTGACGGTAAAACACAGAAATTGCATCCGAATTTCATACAAGAGGCACAATGCCGACCTAAGTACAAGAGGACTGAAACTCTAACTTTCTCTGATTTGAACCTTTCCTTTGAGTCCAGTTTTAGATTCCGATGCTTCACTCTCAGTGTACTGTATCACTTAGACCTTCTTATTGACGATGAAACACAGAAATTGAATCCGAATTTAATACGAAAGGCACAATGCCGACTTAAGTACAAGAGGACTGACACTCTAACTTTCTATGATTTGAACCTCTCCTATGAGTCAAGTTTTAGATTCCGATGCTTCACTTCAGGTTTACTGTATCCCTTGGACCTCCTTATTGACGATTAAACACAGAAATTGCATCCGAATTTAATACAATAGGCACAATGGCGACTTAAGTACAAGAGGACTGACACTCTAACTTTCTATGATTTGATCCTCTCCTGTGAATATAGTTTTAGATTCCGAAGCTTCACTTCAGGTTTACTGTATCCCTTGGACCTTCTTATAGACGATGAAATACAGAAATTGCCTCCGCATTTAATACAAATAGAACAATGCCGACTTAAGTACAAGATGACTGACACTCTAACTTTCTATGATTTGAACCTCTCCTGTGAGTCCAGTTTTAGATTCCGATGCTTCACTTCAGGTTTACTGTATACCTTGGACCTTCTTATTGACGATGAAAGGTAGAAATTGCATCCGAATGTAATGCAAAAGGCACAATGCCGACTTAAGTACAAGAGGACAGACACTCTAACTTTCAATGATTTGAACCACTCCTGTGAGTCTTGTTTTGGTATCCCATGCTTCACTTCAGGTTTACTGTATACCTTGGACCTTCTTATTGACGATGAAACACAGAAATTGCTTCCGAATTTAATACAAAATGCACAATGCCGACATAAGTCCAAGAGGACTGACACTCTAACGTTCTATGATTTAAACCTCTCCTGTGAATCCAGTCTTAGATTCCGATGCTTCACTTCAGGTATACTGTGTCTATTGGACCTACTTATTAACGATGAAACACAGAAATTGCATCCGAATTTAATACAAAAGGCACAATGCCGACTTAAGTACAAGAGGATTGACGCTCTAACTTTTTATGATTTGAACCTCTCCTGTGAGTCCAGTTTTAGATTCCGATGCCTCACATCAGGTTTACTGTATCCCTTGGACCTTCTTATTGACTATGAAACACAGAAATTGCATCCGTATTTAATACAAAAGGCACAATGCCGACTTAAGTACAAGAGGACTGACACTCTACTTTCTATGATTTGAACCTCTCCTGTGAATCCAGTTTTAGATTCCGATGCTTCATTTCAGGTTTACTGTATCCCTTGGACCTTCTTATTGACGATGAAACACAGAAATTGCATCCGCATTTAATACAAAAGGCACAATGCCGACTTAAGTACAAGAGGACTGACACTCTATTTTCTATGTTCTGAACCTCTCCTGCGTGTCCAGTTTTAGATTCCGATGCTTCACTTCAGGTTTACTGTATACCTTGGACCTTCTTATTGACGATGGAACACAGAAATTGCAACCGATTTTAATACAAAAGGCACAATGCCGACTTAAGTACAAGAGGACTGACACTCTAACTTTCTATGATTTGAACCACTCCTGTGAGTCCCGTTTTGGATTCCCATGCTTCACTTCAGGTTTACTGTATACCTAGGACTTTCTTATTGACGATGAGACACAGAAATTACATAAGAATTTAATACAAAAGGCACAATGCTGACTTGAGTACAAGAGGACTAATCCTCTAACTTTCTATGACTTGAACCTCACCTGTGAGTCGAGTTTTAGATTCCGATGTTTCACTTCAGGTTTACTGTATGCCTTGGACCTTCCTATTGACGATGAAACACAGAGATTGCATCCCAATTTAATACTAACGGCACAATGCCGACTTAAGTACAAGAGGACTGACAAACTTTCTATGATTTGAACCTCTCATGTGAGTCCAGTTTTGGATTCCGATGCCTCACTTCAGGTTTAACGTATGCCTTGGACCTTCTTATTGACGATAAAGCACAGAAATTGCATCCGAATTTGATACAAAAGGCACAATGCCGACTTAAGTACAAGAGGACCGACACTCTATTTTCTATGTTCTGAACCTCTCCTGTGTGTCCAGTTTTAGATTCCGATGCTACACTTCAGGTTTTCTGTATACCTTGGACCTTCTTATTGACGATGATACACAGAAATTGCATCCGAATTCAATACAAAAGGCACAATGCCGACTTAAGTACAAGAGGACTAACACTCTAACTTTCTATGATTTAAACCTCTCCTTTGAGTCCAGTTTCAGATTCCGATGCTTCACTTCAGGTTTACTGTATCCGTTGGACCTTCTTATTGACGATGATACACAGAAATTGCATCCGAATTTAATACAAAAGGCACAATGCCGACTTAAGTACAAGAGGACTGACAAACTTTCTATGATTTGAACCTCTCCTGTGAGTCCAGTTTTGGATTCCGATGCCTCACTTCAGGTTTAACGTATGCCTTGGACCTTCTTATTGACGGTAAAACACAGAAATTGCATCCGAATTTCATACAAGAGGCACAATGCCGACCTAAGTACAAGAGGACTGAAACTCTAACTTTCTCTGATTTGAACCTTTCCTTTGAGTCCAGTTTTAGATTCCGATGCTTCACTCTCAGTGTACTGTATCACTTAGACCTTCTTATTGACGATGAAACACAGAAATTGAATCCGAATTTAATACGAAAGGCACAATGCCGACTTAAGTACAAGAGGACTGACACTCTAACTTTCTATGATTTGAACCTCTCCTATGAGTCAAGTTTTAGATTCCGATGCTTCACTTCAGGTTTACTGTATCCCTTGGACCTCCTTATTGACGATTAAACACAGAAATTGCATCCGAATTTAATACAATAGGCACAATGGCGACTTAAGTACAAGAGGACTGACACTCTAACTTTCTATGATTTGAACCTCTCCTGTGAATATAGTTTTAGATTCCGAATCTTCACTTCAGGTTTACTGTATCCCTTGGACCTTCTTATAGACGATGAAACACAGAAATTGATTCCGCATTTAATACAAAAGGAAAAATGCCGACTTAAGTACAAGAGGATTGACACTCTAACTTTCTATGATTTGAACCTCTCCTGTGGGTCCAGTTTTAGATTCTGATGCTTCACTTCAGGTTTACTGTATACCTGGGACCTTCTTATTGAGGATGAAACACAGAAATTGCATCCGAATTTAATACAAAAGGCACAATGCCGACTTAAGTACAAGAGGACTGACACTCTAACTTTCTATGATTTGAACCTCTCCTGTGAGTCCAGTTTTAGATTCCGTTGCCTCACTTCAGGTTTACTGTATCCCTTGGACCTTCTTATTGACGATGTAACACAGAAATTGCATCCGAATTTAATACAAAAGGCACAATGCCGACTTAAGTACAAGAGGACTGACACTCTAACTTTCTATGATTTGAACCTCTCCTGTGAATCCAGTTTTAGATTCCGATGCTTCACTTCATGTTTACTGTGTCCCTTGGACCTTCTTATTGACGATGAAACACAGATATTGCATCCGCATTTAATACAAAGGGCACAATGCCGACTTAAGTACAAGAGGACTGACACACTAACTTTCTATGTTCTGAACCTCTCCTGTGTGTCCAGTTTTAGAATCCGATGGTTCACTTCAGGTTTACTGTATACCTTGGACCATCTTATTGACGATGGAACACAGAAATTGCATCCGACTTTAATACAAAAGGCACAATGCCGACTTAAGTACAAGAGGACTGACACTCTAACTTTCTATGATTTGAGCCACTCCTGTGTGTCCCGTTTTGGATTCCCATGCTTCACTTCAGGTTTACTGTATACCTTGGACCTTCTTATTGACGATGATACACAGAAATTGCATCCGAATTCTATACAAAAGGCACAATGCCGACTTAAGTACAAGAGGACTGACACTCTAACTTTCTATGATTTGAACCGCTCCTTTGAGTCCAGTTTTAGATTCCGATGCTTCACTTCAGGTTTACTGTATCCCTTAGACCTTCTTATTAAAGATGAAACACAGAAATTGCATCCGAATTGAATACAAATGGCACATTGCCGACTTAAGTACTAGAGGACTGAAACTCTAACTTTCTATGATTTGAACCTCTCCTGTGAGTCCAGTTTTAGATTCCGATGCTTCACTTCAGGTTTACTGTATCAATTGGATATTCTTATTGACGATAAAACACAGAAATTCCTTCCGAATTTAATACAAAAGGCACAATGCCGACTTAAGTACAAGAGGACTGACACTCTAAGTTTCTATGATTTGAACCACTCCTGTGAGTCCAGTTTTAGATTCCGATGCTTCACTTCAGGTTTACTTTTTCCCTTGGACCAGCTTATTGACGATGAAATACAGAAATTGCATCCGAATTAAAACCAAATTGCACAATGCCGACTTTAGTACAAGAGGGCTTACACTCTAACTTTCTATGATTTGAACCTCTGCTGTGAGTCCAGTTTTAGAATCCGATGCTTTACTTCAGGTCTACCGTATCAATTGGACCTTTGTATTGACGGTGAAACACAGAAATTCCATCCGAATTTAATGCAAAAATCACAGTGCCGACTTAAGTGCAAGAGGACACACACTCTAACTTTCTACGATTTGAACCTCTCCTGTGAGTCCAGTTTTGGATTCCGATGCTTCACTTCCAGTTTACTGTATCACTTAGACCTTCTTATTGACGATGAAACACAGAAATTGCATCCGAATTTAATACAAAAGGCACAATGCCGACATAAGTACAAGAGGACTGACACTCTAAGTTTCTATGATTTGAACCACTCCTGTGAGTCCAGTTTTAGATTCCGATGCTTCACTTCATGTTTACTGTATCAATTGGAGCTTCTTAGTGACGATGAAACACAGAAATTCCATCCGAATTTAATACCAAAGGCACAATGCCGACTTAAGTACAAGAGGACTGACACTCTAACTATCTATGATTTGAACCTCTCCTGTGAGTCCAGTTTTAGATTCCGATACTTCACTTCAGATTTACTGTATACCTTGGACCTTCTTATTGACGATTAAACACAGATATTGCATCCGAATTTAATACAAAAGGCACAACGGCGACTTAAGTACAAGAGGACTGACACTCTAACTTTCTATGATTTGATCCTCTCCTGTGAATATAGTTTTAGATTCCGAAGCTTCACTTCAGGTTTACTGTATCCCTTGGACCTTCTTATAGACGATGAAATACAGAAATTGCCTCCGCATTTAATACAAATAGAACAATGCCGACTTAAGTACAAGAAGACTGACACTCTAACTTTCTCTGATTTGAACCTCTCCTTTGAGTCCAGTTTTAGATTCCGATGCTTCACTTCAGGTTTACTGTATCATTTGGACCTTTGTATTGACGATGAAACACAGAAATTCCATTCGAATTTAATACAAAAGCCACAATGCCGACTTAAGGACAAGCGGACACACACTCTAACTTTCTGCGATTTGAACCTATCCTGTGAGTCCAGTTTTGGATTCCGATGCTTCGCTTCCAGTTTACTGTATCACTTAGACCTTCTTATTGGCGATGAAACACAGATATTGGATCCGAATTTAATACCAAAGGCACAATGCCGACTGAAGTACAAGAGGACTGACACTCTAACTTTCTATGATTTGAACCTCTCCTGTGAGTCCAGTTTTAGATTCCGATGCTTCACTTCAGGTTTACTGTATCCCTTGGACCTTTATATTGACGATTAAACACAGAAATTGCATCCGAATTTAATACAAATTGCACAATGGCGACTTAAGTACAAGAGGACTGACACTCTAACTTCCTACGATTTGAACCTCTCCTGTGAATATAGTTTTAGATTCCGAAGCTTCACTTCAGGTTTACTGTATCCCTTGGACCTTCTTATTGACGATGGAACACAGAAGTTGCATCCGATTTTAATACAAAAGGCACAATGCCAACTTAAGTACAAGAGGACTGGCACTCTAACTTCCTATGATTTGAACCTCTCCTGTGGGTCCCGTTGTAGATTCCGATGCTTCACTTCAGGTATACTGTAATCCTTGGACCTTCTTATTGACGATGAAACACAGAAATTGCATCTGTATTTAATACAAACGGCACAATGCCGACATAAGTACAAAAGGACTGACACTATAACATTCTACGATTCCAATCTCTCCTGTGAGTTCAGTTTTAGATTCCGATGCTTTACTTCAGGTTTACTGTATACCGAGGACCTCCTTATTGACGATGAAACAAAGAAATTACATCCGAATTTAATACAAAAGGCACAATGCCGACTTGAGTACAAGAGGACTAACACTCTAACTTTCTATGATTTGAACCGCTCCTTTGAGTCCAGTTTTAGATTCCGATGCTTCACTTCAGGTTTACTGTATCCCTTAGACCTTCTTATTAAAGATGAAACACAGAAATTGCATCCGAATTGAATACAAAAGGCACATTGCCGACTTAAGTACTAGAGGACTGAAACTCTAATTTTCTATGATTTGAACCTCTCCTGTGAGTCCAGTTTTAGATTCCGATGCTTCACTTCAGGTTTACTGTATCAATTGGATATTCTTATTGACGATAAAACACAGAAATTCCTTCCGAATTTAATACAAAAGGCACAATGCCGACTTAAGTACAAGAGGACTGACACTCTAAGTTTCTATGATTTGAACCACTCCTGTGAGCCCAGTTTTAGATTCCGATGCTTCACTTCAGGTTTACTGTATCAATTGGAGCTTCTTAGTGACGATGAAACACAGAAATTCCATCCGAATTTAATACCAAAGGCACAATGCCGACTTAAGTACAAGAGGACTGACACTCTAACTTTCTATGATTTGAACCTCTCCTGTGAGTCCAGTTTTAGATTCCGATACTTCACTTCAGGTTTACTGTATACCTTGGACCTTCTTATTGACGATTAAACACAGATATTGCATCCGAATTTAATACAAAAGGCACAACGGCGACTTAAGTACAAGAGGACTGACACTCTAACTTTCTATGATTTGATCCTCTCCTGTGAATATAGTTTTAGATTCCGAAGCTTCACTTCAGGTTTACTGTATCCCTTGGACCTTCTTATAGACGATGAAATACAGAAATTGCCTCCGCATTTAATACAAATAGAACAATGCCGACTAAAGTACAAGAGGACTGACACTCTAACTTTCTATGATTTGAACCTCTCCTGTGAGTCCAGTTTTAGATTCCGATGCTTCACTTCAGGTTTACTGTATACCTTGGACCTTCTTATTGACGATGAAACGTAGAAATTGCATCCGAATGTAATGCAAAAGGCACAATGCCGACTTAAGTACAAGAGGACAGACACTCTAACTTTCAACGATTTGAACCACTCCTGTGAGTCTTGTTTTGGTATCCCATGCTTCACTTCAGGTTTACTGTATACCTTGGACCTTCTTATTGACGATGAAACACAGAAATTGCTTCCGAATTTAATACAAAATGCACAATGCCGACATAAGTCCAAGAGGACTGACACTCTAACGTTCTATGATTTAAACCTCTCCTGTGAATCCAGTCTTAGATTCCGATGCTTCACTTCAGGTATACTGTGTCTATTGGACCTACTTATTAACGATGAAACACAGAAATTGCATCCGAATTTAATACAAAAGGCACAATGCCGACTTAAGTACAAGAGGATTGACGCTCTAACTTTTTATGATTTGAACCTCTCCTGTGAGTCCAGTTTTAGATTCCGATGCCTCACATCAGGTTTACTGTATCCCTTGGACCTTCTTATTGACTATGAAACACAGAAATTGCATCCGTATTTAATACAAAAGGCACAATGCCGACTTAAGTACAAGAGGACTGACACTCTACTTTCTATAATTTGAACCTCTCCTGTGAATCCAGTTTTAGATTCCGATGCTTCATTTCAGGTTTACTGTATCCCTTGGACCTTCTTATTGACGATGAAACACAGAAATTGCATCCGCATTTAATACAAAAGGCACAATGCCGACTTAAGTACAAGAGGACTGACACTCTATTTTCTATGTTCCGAAACCTCTCCTGCGTGTCCAGTTTTAGATTCCGATGCTTCACTTCAGGTTTACTGTATACCTTGGACCTTCTTATTGACGATGGAACACAGAAATTGCAACCGATTTTAATACAAAAGGCACAATGCCGACTTAAGTACAAGAGGACTGACACTCTAACTTTCTATGATTTGAACCACTCCTGTGAGTCCCGTTTTGGATTCCCATGCTTCACTTCAGGTTTACTGTATACCTAGGACTTTCTTATTGACGATGAGACACAGAAATTACATAAGAATTTAATACAAAAGGCACAATGCTGACTTGAGTACAAGAGGACTAATCCTCTAACTTTCTATGACTTGAACCTCACCTGTGAGTCGAGTTTTAGATTCCGATGTTTCACTTCAGGTTTACTGTATGCCTTGGACCTTCCTATTGACGATGAAACACAGAGATTGCATCCCAATTTAATACTAACGGCACAATGCCGACTTAAGTACAAGAGGACTGACAAACTTTCTATGATTTGAACCTCTCATGTGAGTCCAGTTTTGGATTCCGATGCTTCACTTCAGGTTTACTGTATCCGTTGGACCTTCTTATTGACGATGATACACAGAAATTGCATCCGAATTTAATACAAAAGGCACAATGCCGACTTAAGTACAAGAGGACTGAAAAACTTTCTATGATTTGAACCTCTCCTGTGAGTCCAGTTTTGGATTCCGATGCCTCACTTCAGGTTTAACGTATGCCTTGGACCTTCTTATTGACGGTAAAACACAGAAATTGCATCCGAATTTCATACAAGAGGCACAATGCCGACCTAAGTACAAGAGGACTGAAACTCTAACTTTCTCTGATTTGAACCTTTCCTTTGAGTCCAGTTTTAGATTCCGATGCTTCACTTCCAGTTTACTGTATCACTTAGACCTTCTTATTGACGATGAAACACAGAAATTGAATCCGAATTTAATACGAAAGGCACAATGCCGACTTAAGTACAAGAGGACTGACACTCTAACTTTCTATGATTTGAACCTCTCCTATGAGTCAAGTTTTAGATTCCGATGCTTCACTTCAGGTTTACTGTATCCCTTGGACCTCCTTATTGACGATTAAACACAGAAATTGCATCCGAATTTAATACAATAGGCACAATGGCGACTTAAGTACAAGAGGACTGACACTCTAACTTTCTATGATTTGAACCTCTCCTGTGAATATAGTTTTAGATTCCGAATCTTCACTTCAGGTTTACTGTATCCCTTGGACCTTCTTATAGACGATGAAACACAGAAATTGATTCCGCATTTAATACAAAAGGAAAAATGCCGACTTAAGTACAAGAGGATTGACACTCTAACTTTCTATGATTTGAACCTCTCCTGTGGGTCCAGTTTTAGATTCTGATGCTTCACTTCAGGTTTACTGTATACCTGGGACCTTCTTATTGAAAATGAAACACAGAAATTGCATCCGAATTTAATACAAAAGGCACAATGCCGACTTAAGTACAAGAGGACTGACACTCTAACTTTCTATGATTTGAACCTCTCCTGTGAGTCCAGTTTTAGATTCCGTTGCCTCACTTCACGTTTACTGTATCCCTTGGACCTTCTTATTGACGATGTAACACAGAAATTGCATCCGAATTTAATACAAAAGGCACAATGCCGACTTAAGTACAAGAGGACTGACACTCTAACTTTCTATGATTTGAACCTCTCCTGTGAATCCAGTTTTAGATTCCGATGCTTCACTTCATGTTTACTGTGTCCCTTGGACCTTCTTATTGACGATGAAACACAGATATTGCATCCGCATTTAATACAAAGGGCACAATGCCGACTTAAGTACAAGAGGACTGACACACTAACTTTCTATGTTCTGAACCTCTCCTGTGTGTCCAGTTTTAGAATCCGATGGTTCACTTCAGGTTTACTGTATACCTTGGACCATCTTATTGACGATGGAACACAGAAATTGCATCCGACTTTAATACAAAAGGCACAATGCCGACTTAAGTACAAGAGGACTGACACTCTAACTTTCTATGATTTGAGCCACTCCTGTGTGTCCCGTTTTGGATTCCCATGCTTCACTTCAGGTTTACTGTATACCTTGGACCTTCTTATTGACGATGATACACAGAAATTGCATCCGAATTCAATGCAAAAGGCACAATGCCGACTTAAGTACAAGAGGACTGACACTCTAACTTTCTATGATTGGAACCTCTCCTGTGAGTTCCGTTTCAGATTCCGACGCTTCCCTTCAGGTTTACTGTTTGCCTTGGACCAGCTTATTGACGATGAAACACAGAAATTGCATCAGAATTTAATACATAAGGCACAATGCCAACTTAAGTACAAGAGGACTGGCACTCTAACTTTCTATGGTTTGAACCTCTCCTGTGGGTCGCGTTGTAGATTCCGATGCTTCACTTCAGGTCTACTGTAATCCTTGGACCTTCGTATTGACGATGAAACACAGAAATTGCATCTGTATTTAATACAAACGGCACAATGCCGACTTAAGTACAAGAGGGCTGACACTATAACATTCTACGATTTCAACATTTCCTGAGAGGTCAGTTTTAGATTCCGATGCTTTACTTCAGGTTTACTGTATACCTAGGACCTCCTTACTGACGATGAAACACAGAAATTACATCCGAATTTAATACAAAAGGCACAATGCAGATTTGAGTACAAGAGGACTAACACTCTAACTTTCTATGATTTGAACCTCTCCTTTAAGTCCAGTTTTAGATTCCGATGCTTCACTTCAGGTTTACTGTATCCCTTGGACCTTCTTATTGACGATGATACACAGAAATTGCATCCGAATTTAATACAAAAGGCACAATGCCGACTAAAATACAAGAGGACTGACAAATTTGATATTATTTGAACATCTCCTGTGAGTCCAGTTTTGGATTCCGATGCCTCACTTCAGGTTTAACGTATGCCTTGGACCTTCTTATTGACGATAAAACACAGAAATTGCATCCGAATTTGATACAAAAGGCACAATGCCGACTTAATTACAAGCGGACTGACACTCTAACTTTCTATGATTTGAACCTCTCCTGTGAATCCAGTTTTAGATTCCGATGCTTCACTTCAGGTTTTCTGTATCCGTTGGACATTCTTATTGACGATGAAACACAGAAATTGCATCCGCATTTAATACAAAAGGCACAATGCCGACTTAAGTACAAGAGGACTGACACTCTAACTTTCTATGTTCTGAACCTCTCCTGTGGGTCCCGTTGTAGATTCCGATGCTTCACTTCAGGCTTACTGTAATCCTTGGACCTTCTTATTGACGATGAAACACAGAAATTGCATCTGTATTTAATACAAACGGCACAATGCCGACTTAAGTACAAGAGGACTGACACTGTAACATTCTACGATTTCAACCTCTCCTGTGAGTTCAGTTTTAGATTCCGTTGCTTTACTTCAGGTTTACTGTATACCTAGGACCTCCTTATTGACGATGAAACACAGAAATTACATCCGAATTTAATACAAAAGGCACAATGCCGACTTGAGTACAAAAGGACTAACACTTTAACTTTCTATGATTTGAACCTCTCCTTTGAGTGCAGTTTTAGATTACGATGCTTCACTTCAGGTTTACTGTATACCTTGGACCTTCTTATTGACGATGAAACACAGAATTTGCTTCCGAATTTAATACAAAATGCACAATGCCGACTTAAGTCCAAGAGGACTGACACTCTAACGTTCTATGATTTAAACCTCTCCTGTGAGTCCAGTTTTCGATTCCGATGCTTCACTTCAGGTATACTGTATCAATTGGACCTACTTATTAACGATGAAACACTGAAATTGCATCCGAATTTAATATAAAAGGCACAATGCCGACTTAAGTACAAGAGGACTGACACTCTAACTTTCTATGATTTGAACCTCTCCAGTGAATCCAGTTTTAGATTCCGATGCTTCACTTCAGGTTTTCTGTATCCCTTGGACCTTCTTATTGACGATGAAACACAGAAATTGCATCCGCATTTAATACAAAAGGCACAATGCTGACTTAAGTACAAGAGGACTGACACTCTAACTTTCTATGTTCTGAACCTCTCCAGTGTGTCCAGTTTTAGATTCCGATGCTTCACTTCAGGTTTACTGTATACCTTGGACCTTCTTAATGACGATGGAACACAGAAATTGCATCCAATTTTAATACAAAAGGCACAATGCCGACTTAAGTACAAGAGGACTGACACTATAACATTCTACGATTTCAACCTCTCCTGTGAGTTCAGTTTTAGATTCCGATGCTTTACTTCAGGTTTACTGTATACCTAGGACCTCCTTATTGACGATGAAACACAGAAATTACATCCGAATTTAATACAAAAGGCACAATGCCGACATGAGTACAAGAGGACTAACACTCTAACTTTCTATGATTTGAACCTCTCCTTTGAGTCCAGTTTTAGATTCCGATGCTTCACTTCAGGTTTACTGTATCAATTGGACGTTTGTATTGACGATGAAACACAGAAATTCCATCCGAATTTAATACAAAAGGCACAATGCCGACTTAAGTACAAGAGGACACACACTCTAACTTTCTACGATTTGAACCTCTCCTGTGAGTCCAGTATTGGATTCCGATGCTTCACTTCCAGTTTACTGTATCACTTAGACCTTCTTATTGACGATGAAACACAGAAATTGCATCCAAATTTAATACAAAAGGCACAATGCCGACTTAAGTACAAGAGGATTGACACTCTAACTTTCTATGATTTGAACCTCTCCTGTGAGTCCAGTTTTAGATTCCGATGCTTCACTTCAGGTTTACTGTATACCTGGGACCCTCTTATTGAGGATGAAACACAGAAATTGCATCCGAATTTAATACAAAAGGCACAATGCCGCCTTAAGGACAAGAGGACTGACACTCTAACTTTCAATGATTTGAACCACTCCTGTGAGTCCCGTTTTGGTTTCCCATGCTTCACTTCAGGTTTACTCTATACCTTGGACCTTCTTATTGACGATGAAACACAGAAATTGCATCCGAATTTAATACAAAAGGCACAAAGCCGACTTAAGTACAAGAGGACTGACACTCTAACTTTCTATGATTTGAACCTCTCCTGTGAATATAGTTTAGGATTCCGAAGCTTCACTTCAGGTTTACTGTATACCTTGGACCTTCTTATAGACGATGAAACACAGAAATTGATTCCGCATTTAATACAAAAGGAACAATGCCGACTTAAGTACAAGAGGACTGATACTCTAACTTTCTATGATTTGAACCTCTCCTGTGAATCCAGTTTTAGATTCCGATGCTTCACTTCATGTTTACTGTATCCCTTGGTCCTTCTTATTGACGATGAAACACAGATATTGCATCCGCATTTAATACAAAAGGCACAATGGCGACTTAAGTACAAGAGGACTGACACTCTAACTTTCTATGTTCTGAACCTCTCCTGTGTGTACAGTTTTAGATTCCGATGGTTTACTTCAGGTTTACCGTATACCTTGTACCTTCTTATTGACGATGGAACACAGAAATTGCATCCGATTTTAATACAAAAGGCACAATGCCGACTTAAGTACAAGAGGACTGACACTCTAACTTTCTATGATTTGAGCCACTCCTGTGAGTCCCGTTTTGGATTCCCATGCTTCACTTCAGGTTTACTGTATACCTAGGACTTTCTTATTGACGATGAAACACAGAAATTACATCAGAATTTAATACAAAAGGCACAATGCTGACTTGAGTACAAGAGGACTAGCCCTCTAACTTTCTATGACTTGAACCTCACCTGTGAGTCCAGTTTTAGATTCCGATGCTTCACTTCAGGTTTATTGTATACCTTGGACCTTCTAATTGACGATGAAACACAGAGATTGCATCCCATTTTAATACTAACGGCACAATGCCGACCTAAGTGCAAGAGGACTGACACACTATCTTTCTATGATTTGAACGTCTCCTGTGAGTCCAGATTTAGATTCCGATGCTTCACTTCAGGTTTACTGTATACCTTGGACCTTCTTATTGACGATGATACACAGAAATTGCATCCGAATTCAATACAAAAGGCACAATGCCGACTTAAGTACAAGAGGACTGACACTCTAACTTTCTATGATTGGAACCTCTCCTGTGAGTTCCGTTTCAGATTCCGACGCTTCACTTCAGGTTTACTGTTTGCCTTGGACCAGCTTATTGACGATGAAACACAGAAATTGCATCAGAATTTAATACATAAGGCACAATGCCAACTTAAGTACAAGAGGACTGGCACTCTAACTTTCTATGAT
This sequence comes from Schistocerca americana, assembly GCF_021461395.2. Taxonomy (NCBI): domain Eukaryota; kingdom Metazoa; phylum Arthropoda; class Insecta; order Orthoptera; family Acrididae; genus Schistocerca; species Schistocerca americana. The sequence continues at coordinate 72,197,671 of NC_060121.1, read as the reverse complement.
TTGAACCTCTCCTGTGGGTCCCGTTGTAGATTCCGATGCTTCACTTCAGGTCTACTGTAATCCTTGGACCTTCTTATTGACGATGAAACACAGAAATTGCATCTGTATTTAATACAAACGGCACAATGCCGACATAAGTACAAGAGGGCTGACACTATAACATTCTACGATTTCAACCTCTCCTGTGAGTTCAGTTTCAGATTCCGATGCTTTACTTCAGGTTTACTGTATACCTAGGACCTCCTTATTGACGATGAAACACAGAAATTACATCCGAATTTTATACAAAAGGAACAATGAAGACTTGTGTACAAGGGGACTAACACTCTAACTTTCTATGATTTGAACCTCTCCTTTGAGTCCAGTTTTAGATTCCGACGCTTCACTTCAGGTTTTTTTGTTTGCCTTGGACCAGCTTATTGACGATGAAACACAGAAATTGCATCAGAATTTAATACATAAGGCACAATGCCAACTTAAGGGGATACGGAATCACCTATCCCCGCAATGTTAATATATGCCTACTATAGGGAACATTTTCTCACAAACTACTGGAGACAGAGAGGTAAAAATTTTACTGTATGTGCATTCATATGTTACAACAATACTGAAACAACAGTTTATTGTCAAAGTATTTTCTTACAGAGATATTGTACATTTATTTTTAAGTAAATTTTTTCCATCGCTTTTTACTAGACTATCACCCCTAAGTCTTTTGTAAATCAAGTAATTAAAAAATCGTTGTTTCAGTATGTAATAGGGACTTATGTCACTACGTCATAAAAATTTCAGACTTCTAGGTTGACCAGTACCTGAGATAATGTTCCTAGATGAAGTAAAAAGTAAACTTACGGGAAACGGAGAAAGAAGATTAAAACATTCCTGATCCGTAGCTAATACCCCCTTCACAGTCTTCATAATCATCTTCAAGTCTTCTTTTGGCACCCCTCTGCACCTGTCTTGCTTTTTTCACTAATGTCTTGATTATATTATCAGCATGCCTTAGTCTGTGCTGATCTAAAAAGAACATAGCACGTACCGTACGGGAACCAACACACATACCCAACTTTTGAAGGACCTGGCATTTAGTTATATTTCCAAGATTGAAGGTTGCCACAGCATCATACACACCAAAATGTAGTGTATTAATTCCGACAAACACTGTTTTTGGGAGACGATGCCATATCACACTATTCAAGCACTCGTTGGGGTTCTGCGTTTTTCCGTGAAGACATTTCATCAGAAGACTTCTGTCAGCCAGATCTCTGAAAATGGGCTTTATTTCTGCCATGATGGCTGATGGTAGACTGTGGTGGTGAATGTATTTCTCTCCTGTTGTTAGTCCCCTATTGTATTTACACCAGCTGTTTTCACCTTTGGGGCACAAACCATGTTGTGGATGCTCATCCGTGGATGCGGTGTGGAAATATAAAGCCCATATAGCTCTCCTCATTTCTTCAAGATTGCCTGTATTTTGCCTGATTGCAAGGCCATAGCAGTTCTGAATGTGGTCTATTATGGAATCAGTCAATCTTCCTCTGCCATCCAAGGTTTTCCCATCATCTAGTTTTTTCCCTTTCATAACTGATTTTAACCTTCTCAGCCTGGCACCCATTCTCTTCTGCACATGTCCTATACATTCAAGTTTGCTTATATTTACACTGTTCCCATATGGTTTGCTTTCCAAAACTTCTTTGAATGCTTTAGAGTCACCATCTCCCAGATATTTGACATAGCGAACATTATACCACTGTGAAGAGCGATGAAAAATTTTCTTCACCCCAGCAACCTCCATGCCACCACTACTACCATAATACTTAGCAATACAGTCATCACTGTGTTCATTTTTCAGCCTGCCTGTGCACCTACAGTATTTAGACATTATTGCAACATCAATAACCTTGCCAGTATCAACACTAGTTGCTGTTACAACACCATTGTTGGAGGTGTGGCCCCTTTTCTGCCACGTGTCATCAAATGCCACTGTGAGGTCACGACTGCCGTCATTTTCTTCCACTGCTTCTTCCACAGCAACCTGCATTGACTTCTGTGCTACATCTTCAACTGCAGATCCTAGTACATAATTGTAAGCTTCAAACTTTGAAGGTGCACTTGGAAGATTTAGAACACCACATAGCATATCACCAGCTGCTTTGCCCTTACCAATTGCTCGCAATCCATAAACTAACCTAATATTTACACTATAAAGTTCAGTTTTCTTGTATCCATTATTTACAGTTACTGAAACCGAACTTGGAAACTTACAGCTGTATTTACAAACACTGCATATTAAATTAAACTGGGCAGCCAGGCCAACATGGGATTCTACTTTCAGAGAAACGTTTCCATGACATTTTTTGCAGCACAAACTGTTTTCAAGAGCTTCACACAATATATTCGTATCAATGAGTTCAAAAACTTCATTCCCTCTATCAAGTAAATTATATTTCTCTTCCAAATCTCTTAGTTTCTTATGAGAAGCACTGTTTTCATTTGGTGTAAGTTCGTTCGGCAAATCAGTAATAAGTGGATTCACATTTTCCAACAGTGATGATGATGAACTGCTTTGCTTTGCTAATGAATCATTATTTCTTTTCTTTTGCCAGTTCACACGCTTTTTAAATACTTTTGCTTTAGCTCTAGGCATTTTCACTGCAAAAAATGAAGCACTAAATACGAAATAACTCAACAACAACTACTTTCTTATATCACACTGTTTACAAAACAGTCCCGCCACAAAGTCAAAGAGTAACTTGAGGAAACCAGAGAGAAACATTTTCGGGCAACTAGTGTATAAATAGTCGCTGGAAACCGGGATATTTGAATTCATGTCACTTTAAAGGTACTGCCAAAAAGTTCATGGTCAGCCACGAGAGACGTGTATAACTAAAGCGCAATACCCGATCTCACAAATATATAAAAATAAAATAGTTATAATTGTAGTAGAGCTATGTATGATACGTCATTTTAAAGAGGAAACATGGCAGAATATAATACGCCAATAAAAAAAAATTCGATTTTTTAACCCAAAATCCGATTCCGTATCCCCTTAAGTACAAGAGGACTGGCACTCTAACTTTCTATGATTGGAACCTCTGCTGTGAGTTCCGTTTCAGATTCCGACGCTTCACTTCAGGTTTACTGTTTGCCTTGGACCAGTTTATTGACGATGAAACACAAGAATTGCATCAGAATTTAATACATAAGGCACAATGCCAACTTAAGTACAAGAGGACTGACACTCTAACTTTCTATGATTTGAACCTCTCCAGTGGGTCCCGTTGTAGATTCCGATGCTTCACTTCAGGTCTACTGTAATCCTTGGACCTTCTTATTGACGATGAAACACAGAAATTGCATCTGTATTTAAAACAAACGGCACAATGCCGACCTAAGTACAAGAGGACTGGCACACTAACTTTCTATGATTTGAACCTCTCCTGTGAGTCCAGTTTTAGATTCCGATGCTTCTCTTCAGGTTTACTGTATCAATTGGATATTCTTATTGACGATGAAACACAGAAATTCCTTCCGAATTTAATACAAAAATCACAATACAGGCTTAAGTACAAGAGGACTGAGACACTAACTTTCTATGATTGGAACCTCTCGTGTGAGTCCAGTTTTAGATTCCGATGCTTCACTTCAGGTTTACTGTTTCCCTTCTACCAGCTTATTGACGAAGAAACACAGAAATTGCATCCGAATTAAATACAAAAGGCACAATGCCGACTTAAGTACAAGAGGACTGTCACTCTAACTATCTATGATTTGAACCTCTCCTGTGAATCCAATTTTAGAATCCGATGCTTCACTTCAGGTTTACCGTATCAATTGGACCTTTGTATTGACGATGAAACACAGAAAATCCATCCGAATTTAATGCAAAAGGCACAATGTCGACCTATGTACAGGAGGACAGACACTCTAACTTTCTACGATTTGGACCTCTCCTGTGAGTCCAGTTTTGGATTCCGATGCTACACTTCGAGTTTACTGTATCCCTTAGACCTTCTTATTGACGATGAAACACAGAAATTGCATCCGAATTTACTACAAAAGGCACAATGTCGACTTAAGTACAAGAGGACTGAGACTTTAAATTTCTATGATTTGAACCACTCCTCTGAGTCCTGTTTTAGATTCCGATGCTTCACTTCAGGTTTACTGTATCAATTGGACCTTCTTATTGACGATGAAACCCAGAAATTGCATCCGAATTTAATACAAAAGGCACAATGCCGACTTAAGTACAAGGGGACTGACACTCTATCTTTCTATGATTTGAACCTCTCCTGTGCATCCAGTTTTAGATTCCGATGCTTCACGTGACGTTTACTGTATCCCTTGGACATTCTTATTGACGATGAAACACAGAAATTGCCTCCGCATCTAATACAAAAGGAACAATGCCGACATAAGTGCAAGCGGACTGCCACTCTAACATTCTATGATTTGAACCTCTCCTGTGAGTCCCGTTTTAGATTCCGATGCTTCACTTCAGGTTTACTGTATACCTTGGACCATCTTATTGATGATGAAACACAGAAACTACATCTGAATTTAATACAAAAGGCACAATGCCGACTTGAGTACAAGAGGACTAACACTCTATCTTTCTATGATTTGAACCTCTCCTTTGAGTGCAGTTATAGATTCCGATGCTTCACTTCTGGTTTACCGTATCCCTTGGACCTTCTTATTGACGATGATACACGGAAATTGCATCCGAATTTAATACAAAAGGCACAATGCCGACTTAAGTACAAGAGGACTGACTAACTTTCTATGATTTGAACCACTCCTGTGAGTCCAGTTTCAGATTGCGATGCTTCACTTCAGGTTTACTGTATGCCTTGGACCTTCTTATTGAGGATGAAACACAGAAAATCCATCCGAATTTAATGCAAAAGGCACAATGTCGACCGATGTACAGGAGGACAGACACTCTAACTTTCTACGATTTGGACCTCTCCTGTGAGTCCAGTTTTGGATTCCGATGCTTCACTTCGAGTTTACTGTATCCCTTAGACCTTCTTATGACGATGAAACACAGAAATTGCATCCGAATTTACTACAAAAGGCACAATGTCGACTTAAGTACAAGAGGTCTGAGACTTTAAATTTCTATGATTTGAACCACTCCTCTGAGTCCTCTTTTAGATTCCGATGCTTGACTTCAGGTTTACTGTATCAATTGGATCTTCTTATTGACGATGAAACACAGAAATTGCATCCGAATTTAATACAAAAGGCACAATGCCGACTTAAGTACAAGAGGACTGACACTCTAACTTTCTATGATTTGAACCTCTCCTGTGCATCCAGTTTTAGATTCCGATGCTTCACGTGACGTTTACTGTATCCCTTGGACATTCTTATTGACGATGAAACACAGAAATTGCCTCCGCATCTAATACAAAAGGAACAATGCCGACATAAGTGCATGCGGACTGCCACTCTAACATTCTATGATTTGAACTTCTCCTGTGAGTCCCGTTTTAGATTCCGATGCTTCACTTCAGGTTTACTGTATACCTTGGACCATCTTATTGACGATGAAACACAGAAACTACATCTGAATTTAATACAAAAGGCACAATGCCGACTTGAGTACAAGAGGACTAACACTCTATCTTCCTATGATTTGAACCTCTCCTGTGAGTCCAGTTTCGGATTCCGATGCTTCACTTCAGGTTTACTGTATACCTTGGACCTTCTTATTGACGATGATATACAGAACTTGCATCCGAATTCAGTACAAAAGGCACAATGCCGACTTAAGTACAAGAGGACTGACTAAATTTCTATGATTTGAATCTCTCCTGTGAGTCCAGTTTTGGATTCCGATGCTTCACTTCAGGTTTAACGTATACCTTGGACCTCCTTATTGACGATGAAAGACAGAAATTGCATCCGAATTTAATACAAAAGCCACAATGCCGACTGAAGTACATGAGGACTGACACTCAAACTTTCTGTGATTTGAACCTCTCCTGTGAGTCCCGTTTTAGATTCCAATTCTTCACTTCAGGTGTACTGTAACCCTTGAACCTTCTTATTAATGATGAAACACAGAAATTGCATCTGAATTTAATATAAACGGCGCAATGCCGACTTAAGTACAAGAGGACTGACGCTCTAACATTCTATGATTTGAACCTCTCCTGTGAGCCCAGTTTTAGATTCCGATGCTCTACTTCAGGTTTACTGTATACTTAGGACCTCCTTATTGACGATGAAACACAGAAATTACATCCGAATTTTATACAAAAGGCACAATGCCGACTTGAGTACAAGGGGACTAACACTCTAACTTTCTATGATTTGAACCTCTCCTTTGAGTCCAGTTTTAGATTCCGACGCTTCACTTCAGGTTTACTGTTTGCCTTGGACCAGCTAATTGACGATGATACACAGAAATTGCATCAGAATTTAATACATAAGGCACAATGCCAACTTAAGTACAAGAGGACTGGCACTCTAACTTTCTATGATTTGAACCTCTCCTGTGAGTCCAGTTTTAGATTCCGATGCTTCTCTTCAGGTTTACTGTATCAATTGGATATTCTTATTGACGATGAAACACAGAAATTCCTTCCGAATTTAATACAAAAGTCACAATACAGACTTAAGTACAAGAGGACTGAGACTCTAACTCTCTGTGATTGGAACCTCTCCTGTGAGTCCAGTTTTAGATTCAGATGCTTCACATCAGGTTTACTGTTTCCCTTCTACCAGCTTATTGACGATGAAACACAGAAATTGCATCCGAATTAAATACAAAAGGCACAATGCCGACTCAAGTACAAGAGGACTGACACTCTAACTTTCTATGATTTGAACCTCTCCTGTGAATCCAGTTTTAGAATCCGATGCTTCACTTCACTTTTACCGTATCAATTGCACCTTTGTATTGACGATGAAACACAGAAATTCCATCCGAATTTAATGCAAAAGGCACAATGTCGACTTATGTACAGCAGGACAGACACTCTAACTTTCTATGATTTGGACCTCTCCTGTGAGTCCAGTTTTGGATTCCGATGCTTCATTTCGAGTTTACTGTATCCCTTAGACCTTCTTATTGACGATGAAACACAGAAATTGCATCCGAATTCAATACAAAAGGCACAATTTCGACTTAAGTACAAGAGGACTGACACTTTAAATTTCTATGATTTGAACCACTCCTGTGAGTCCTGTTTTAGATTCCGATGCTTCACTTCAGGTTTACTGTATCAATTGGACCTTCTTATTGACGATGAAACACAGAAATTGCATCCGAATTAAATACAAAAGGCACAATGCCGACTTAAGTACAAGAGGACTGACACTCTAACTTTCTATGATTTGAACCTCTCCTGTGCATCCAGTTTTAGATTCCGATGCTTCACGTGACGTTTACTGTATCCCTTGGACATTCTTATTGACGATGAAACACAGAAATTGCCTCTGCATCTAATACAAAAGGAACAATGCCGACATAAGTGCAAGCGGACTGCCACTCTAACATTCTATGATTTGAACCTCTCCTGTGAGTCCCGTTTTAGATTCCGATGCTTCACTTCAGGTTTACTGTATACCTTGGACATTCTGATTGACGATGAAACACAGAAACTACGTCCGAATTTAATACAAAAGGCACAATGCCGACTTGAGTACAAGAGGACTAACACTCTATCTTTCTATGATTTGAACCTCTCCTTTGAGTCCAGTTTTAGATTCCGATGCTTCACTTCTGGTTTACTGTATCCCTTGGACCTTCTTATTGACGATGATACACGGAAATTGCATCCGAATATAATACAAAAGGCACAATGCCGACATAAGTACAAGAGGACTGACTAACTTTCTATGATTTGAACCTCTCCTGTGAGTCCAGTTTCAGATTGCGATGCTTCACTTCAGGTTTACTGTATACCTTGGACATTCTTACTGACGATGAAGCACAGAAGTTGCATCCGAATTTATTACAAAAGGCACAGTTCCGACTTAAGTACAAGAGGACTTACACTCTAACTTTCTATGACTTGAACCTCTCCCGTGTGTCCAGTTTTAGATTCCGATGCTCCACTTCAGGTTTACTGTATACCTTGGACCTTCTTATTGACGATGAAACACAGAAATTGCATCCGAGCTTGATACAAAAGGCACAATGCCGACTTAAGTACAAGAGGACTGACACTCTAAATTTCTATGATTTGAACCACTCCTGTGAGTCCAGTTTTAGATTCCGACGCTTCACTTCAGGTTTACTGTATCAATTGGACCTTCTTATTGACGATGAAACACAGAAATTCCATCCGAATTTAATACCAAAGGCACAACGCCGACTTAAGTACAAGGGTACTGTCACTCTAACTTTCTGTGATTTGAACCTCTCCTGTGCGTCCAGTTGTAGATTCCAATGCTTCACTTCAGGTTAACTGTATCACTTAGACCTTCTTATTGACGATGAAACACAGAAATTGCATCCGAATTTAATACAAAAGGCACAATGCCGACTTAAGTACAAGAGTACTGTCACTCTAACTTTCTATGATTTGAACTTCTCCTGTAAGTCCAGTTTTATATTCCGATGCTTCACTTAAGGTTTACTGTATCCCTTGGACCTTCTTATTGACGAGAAAACACAGAAAATCCATCCGAATTTAATGCAAAAGGCACAATGTCGACCTGTGTACAGGAGGACAGACACACTAATTTTCTACGAATTGGACCTCTCCTGTGAGTCCAGTTTTGGATTCCGATGCTTCACTTCGAGTTTACTGTATCCCTTAGACCTTCTTATGACGATGAAACACAGAAATTGCATCCGAATTTACTACAAAAGGCACAATGTCGACTTAAGTACAAGAGGTCTGAGACTTTAAATTTCTATGATTTGAACCACTCCTCTGAGTCCTCTTTTAGATTCCGATGCTTCACTTCAGGTTTACTGTATCAATTGGACCTTCTTATTGTTGATGAAACACAGAAATTGCATCCGAATTTAATACAAAAGGCACAATGCCGACTTAAGTACAAGAGGACTGACACTCTAACTTTCTATGATTTGAACCCCTCCTTTGAGTCCAGTTTTAGATTCCGATGCTTCACTTCAGTTTTACTGTATCCCTTGGACCTTCTTACTGACGATGATACACAGAAATTGCATCTGAATTTAATACAAATGCACAATGCCGACTTAAGTACAAGAGGAGTGACACTCTAACTTTCTATGATTTGAACATCTCCTGTGAGTCCAGTTTTAGATTCCGGTGCTTCACTTCAGGTTTACTGTTTGCCTTGGACCAGCTTATTGATGATGAAACACAGAAATAGCATCCGACTTTCATACAAAAGGCACAATGACGACTTAAGAACAAGGGGACTGACACTCTAATTTTCTACGATTTGAACCACTCCTGTGAGTCCATTTATAGATTCCGATGCTTCACTTCAGATTTACTGTTTCCCGTTTACCAGCTTATTGACGATGAAGCACAGAAATTGCATCCGAATTGAATACAAATAGCACATTGCCGACTTAAGTACAAGAGGACTGAGACTCTAACTTTCTATGACTGGAACCTCTCCTGTGAGTCCAGTTTTAGATTCCGATGCTTCACTTCAGGTTTACTGTTTCCCTTGGACCAGCTTATTGACGATGAAACACAGAAATTGCATCCAAATTAAATACAAAAGGCACAATGCCGAATTAAGTACAACAGGACTGACACTCTAACTTTCTATGATTTGAATCTCTCCTGTGAGTCCAGTTTTAGAATCCGATGCTTCACTTCAGCTTTACCGTATCAATTGGACCTTTGTATTGTCGATGAAACACAGAAATTCCATACGAATTTAATGCAAAAGGCACAATGTCGACTAATGTACAAGAGGACAGTATATCTAACTTTCTATGATTTGGACCTCTCCTGTGAGTCCACTTTTGGATTCCGATGCTTCACTTCAAGTTTACTGTATCCCGTAAACCTTCCTATTGACGATGAAACACAGACATTGCATCCGAATTTAATACAAAAGGCACAATGCCGATTTAAGTACAAGAGGACCGACACTCTAACTTTCTATGATTTGAACCTTTCCTGTGAGTCCAGCTTTAGATTCCGATGCTTCACTTCAGGTTTACTGTATCCCTTAGACCTTCTTGTTGAAGATGAAACATAGAAATTGCATCCGAATTTAATACAAAAGGCACAATGCCGATTTAAGTACAAGAGGACCGACACTCTAACTTTCTATGAATTGACCACTCCTGTGAGACCAGTTTTAGATTCCGATGCTTCACTTCAGGTTTACTGTATCAATTACACCTTCTTATTGACGATGAAACACAGAAATTCCATCCGAATTTAATACAAAAGGCACAATGCCGACTTAAGTACAAGAGGACTGACACTCTAACTTTCTATGATTTGAACCTCTCCTGTGAGTCCAGTTTTAGATTCCGATGCTTCACTTCAGGTTTACTGTATCGCTTGCACCTTCTTATTGACGATGAAACACAGAAATTGCATCCGAATTTAATACCAAAGGCACAACGCCGACTTAAGTACAAGGGTACTGTCACTCTAACTTTCTATGATTTGAACCTCTCCTGTGAGTCCAGTTTTTGATTCCGATGCTTCACTTAAGGTTTACTGTATCCCTTGGATCTTCTTATTGACGAGGAAACACAGAAATTGCCTCCGCATTTAAAATAAAAGGAACAATGCCGATTTAAGTACAAGAGGACTGACACTCTATCTTCCTATGATTTGAAACTCTCCTGTGAGTCCAGTTTCGGATTCCGATGCTTCACTTCAGGTTTACTGTATCCCTTGGACCTTCTTATTGACGATGATACACAGAACCTGCATCCGAATTCAGTACAAAAGGCACAATGCCGACTTAAGTACAAGAGGACTGACTAAATTTCAATGATTTGAACCTCTCCTGTGAGTCCAGTTTTGGATTCCGATGCTTCACTTCAGGTTTAACGTATACCTTGGACCTTCTTATTTACGATGAAACACAGAAATTGCATCCGAATTTAATACAGAAGGCACAATGCCGACTGAAGTACAAGAGGACTGACACTCAAACTTTCTGTGATTTGAACCTCTCCTGTGAGTCCCGTTTTAGATTCCGATGCTTCACTTCAGGTGTACTGTAACCCTTGAACCTTCTTATTAATGATGATACACAGAAATTGCATCTGAACTTAATACAAACGGCACAATGCCGACTTTAGTACAAGAGGACTGACACTCTAACATTCTATGATTTGAACCTCTCCTTTGAGTCCAGTTTTAGATTCCGATGTTTCATTCAGGTTTACTGTATGCCTTGGACCTACTTATGGACGATGATACACAGAAATTGCATCCGAATTTAATACAAAAGGCACAATGCCGACTTATGTACAAGAGGACTGACTAACTTTCTATGATTTGAACCTCTCCTGTGAGTCCAGTTTTGGATTTCGATCTTCACTTCAGGTTTACCGTATGCCTTGGACCTTCTTATTGACGATAAAACGCAGAAATTGCATCAGAATTTAATACAAAAGGCACAATGCCGACTTAAGTACTAGAGGACTGACACTCTAACTTACTATGATTGGAACCTCTCCTGTGAGTCCAGTTTTAGATTTCGATGCTTCACTGCAGAAATACTGTGTCCCTTGGACCAGCTTATTGACGATGAAACACAGAAATTGCATCCGAATTTAAAACAAAAGGCACAATGCCGACTTAAGTACAAGAGGACTGACACTTAAACTTTCTATGATTTCAACCTCTCCTGTGAGTCCAGTTTTAGATTCCGATGCTTCACTTCAGGTTTACCGTATCAATTGGACCGTTGTATTGACGATGAAACACAGAAATTCCATCCGAATTTAATACAAAAGTCACAATGCCGACTTAAGTACAAGAGGACTGTCACTCTAACTTTATATGATTTGAACCTCCCCTGTGCGTCCAGTTGTAGATTCCAATGCTTCACTTCAGGTTAACTGTATCACTTAGACCTTCTCATTGACGATGAAACACCGAAATTGCATCCGAATTTAATACAAAAGCACCATGCCGATTTAAGTACAAGAGGACCGACACTCTAACTTTCTATGATTTGAACCTTTCCTGTGAGTCCAGCTTTAGATACCGATGCTTCACTTCAGGTTTACTGTATCCCTTAGACCTACTTATTGAAGATGAAACACAGAAATTCCATTCGAATTTAATACAAAAGGCACAATGCCGATTTAAGTACAAGAGGACCGACACTCTAACTTTCTATGAATTGAAGCACTCCTGTGAGACCAGTTTTAGATTCCGATGCTTCACTTCAGGTTTACTGTATCAATTGGACCTTCTTATTGACGATGAAACACAGAAACTCTATCCGAATGTAATACATAAGGCACAATGCCGACTTAAGTACAAGAGGACTGACACTCTAAACTTTCTATGATTTGAACCTCTCCTGTGAATCCAGTTTTAGATTCCGATGCTTCACTTCAGGTTTACTGTATCGCTTGGACCTTCTTACTGAGATGAAACACAGAAATTGCATCCGAATTTAATACAAAAGGCACAACGCCGACTTAAGTACAAGAGGACTGACACTCTAACTTTCTATGATTTGAACCCCTCCTTTGAGTCCAGTTTTAGATTCCGATGCTTCACTTCAGGTTTACTGTATCCCTTGGACCTTCTTACTGACGATGAAACACAGAAATTGCATCCGAATTAAATACAAAAGGCACAATGCCGAATTAAGTACAAGAGGACTGACACTCTAACTATCTATGATTTGAATCTCTCCTGTGAGTCCAGTTTTAGAATCCGATGCTTCACTTCAGCTTTACCGTATCAATTGGACCTTTGTATTGTCGATGAAACACAGAAATTCCATACGAATTTAATGCAAAATGCACAATGTCGACTAATGTACAAGAGGACAGACACTCTAACTTTCTATGATTTGGACCTCTCCTGTGAGTCCAGTTTTGGATTCCGATGCTTCACTTCAAGTTTACTGTATCCCGTAGACCTTCTTATTGACGATGAAACACAGAAATTGCATCCGAATTTAATACAAAAGGCACAATGCCGATTTAAGTACAAGAGGACCGACACTCAAACTTTCTATGATTTGAACCTTTCCTGTGAGTCCAGCTTTAGATTCCGATGCTTCACTTCAGGTTTACTGTATCCCTTAGACCTTCTTGTTGAAGATGAAACACAGAAATTGCATCCGAATTTAATACAAAAGGCACAATGCCGATTTAAGTACAAGAGGACCGACACTCTAACTTTCTATGAATTGACCACTCCTGAGAGACCAGTTTTAGATTCCGATGCTTCACTTCATGTTTACTGTATCAATTGGACCTTCTTATTGACGATGAAACACAGATATCCCATCCGAATTTAATACAAAAGGCACAATGCCGACTTAAGTACAAGAGGACTGACACTCTGACTTTCTATGATTTGAACCTCTCCTGTGAGTCCAGTTTTAGATTCCGATGCTGCACTTCAGGTTTACTGTATCCCTTGGACCTTCTTACTGACGATGATACACAGAAATTGCATCTGAATTTAATACAAAGGCACAATGCCGACTAAAGTACAAGAGGAGTGACACTCTAACTTTCTATGATTGGAACCTCTCCTGTGAGTCCAGTTTTAGATTCCGATGCTCCACTTCAGGTTTACTGTTTGTCTTGGACCAGGTTATTGACGATGAAACACAGAAATAGCATCCTAATTTAATACAAAAGGCACAATCACGACATAAGTACAAGAGGACTGACACTTTAAATTTCTATGATATGAACCACTCGTGTGAGTCCAGTTTTAGATTCCGATGCTTCACTTCAGGTTTACTGTATCCCGTGGACCAGCTTATTGACGATGAAGCACAGAAATTGCATCCGAATTGAATACAAAAAGCACATTGCCGACTTAAGTACAAGAGGACTGAATTTCTAACTTTCTATGATTTGAATCCCTCCTGTGAGTCCAGTTTTAGATTCCGATGCTTCACTTCAGGTGTACTGTATCAATTGGATATTCTTATTGACGATGAAACACATAATTTCCTTCCGAATTTAATACAAAAGGCACAAAGCCGACTTAAGTACAAGAGGACTGAGACTCTAACTTTCTATGATTGGAACCTCTCCTGTGAGTCCAGTTTTAGATTCCGATGCTTCACTTCAGGTTTACTGTTTCCCTTGGACCAGCTTATTGACGATGAAACACAGATATTGCATCCGAATTAAATACAAAAGGCACAATGCCGACTTAAGTCCAAGAGGACTGACACTCTAACTTTCTATGATTTGAACCTCTCCTGTGAGTCCAGTTTTAGAATCCGATGCTTCACTTCAGGTTTACCGTATCAATTGGACCTTTGTATTGACGATAAAACACAGAAATTCCATCCGAATTTAATGCAAAATTCACAATGGCGACTAATGTACAAGAGGACAGACACTCTAACTTTCTATGATTTGGACCTCTCCTGTGAGTCCAGTTTTGGATTCCGATGCTTCACTTCAAGTTTACTGTATCCCGTAGACCTTCTTATTAACGATGAAACACAGAAATTGCATCCGAATTTAATACAAAAGGCACAATGCAGACTTAAGTACAAGAGGACTGACACTTTAAATTTCTATGATTTGAACCACTCCTGTGAGTCCAGTTTTAGATTCCGATGCTTCACTTCAGGTTTACTGTAACAATTGGACCTTCTTATTGACGATGATACACGGAAATGGCATCCGAATTTAATACAAAAGGCACAATGCCGACTTAAGTACAAGAGGTCTGACTAACTTTCTATGATTTGAACCTCTCCTGTGAGTCCAGTTTTAGATTGCGATGCTTCACTTCAGGTTTACTGTATACCTTGGACCTTCTTACTGACGATGAGGCACAGAAGTTGCATCCGAATTTATTACAAAAGGCACAGTTCCGTCTTAAGTCCAAGAAGACGGACACTCTAACTTTCTATGACTTGAACCTCTCCTGTGAGTCCAGTTTTAGATTCCGATGCTTCACTTCAGGTTTACTGTATACCTTGGCCCTTCTTATTGAAGATGAAACACAGAAATTGCATCCGAATTTAATACAAAAGGCACAATGCCGACTTGAGTACAAGAGGAGTGACACTCTAACTTTCTATGATTGGAACCTCTCCTGTGAGTCCAGTTTTAGATTCCGATGCTTCACTTCAGGTTTACTGTATCAATTGGACCTTCTTATTGACGATGGAACACAGAAATTCCATCCGAAGTTAATACCAAAGGCACAATGCTGACTTAAGTACAAGAGGACTGACACTCTAACTTTCTATGATTTGAACCTCTCCTGTGAATCCAGTTTTAGATTCCGATGCTTCACTTAAGGTTTACTGTATACCTTGGACTTTCTTATTGACGATGATACACAGAAAATGCATTCGAATTCAATACAAAAGGCACAATGCCGACTTAAGTTCAAGAGGACTGACACTCTATCTTCCTATGATTTGAACCTCTCCTGTGAGTCCAGTTTTAGATTCCGATGCTTCACTTCAGGTTTACTGTATACCTTGGACTTTCTTATTGACGATGATATACAGAAAATGCATTCGAATTCAATACAAAAGGCACAATGCCGACTTAAGTACAAGAGGACTGACAAACTTTCTATGATTTGAACCTCTGCTGTGAGTCCAGTTTCGGATTCCGATGCTTCACTTTAGGTTTAACGTATACCTTGTACCTTCTTATTGACGATAAAACACAGAAATTGCTTCCGAATTTAATACAAAATGCACAATGCCGACTTAAGTACAAGAGTACTTACACTCAAACTTTCTGTGATTTGAACCTCTCCCGTGAGTCCCGTTTTAGATTCCGATGCTTCACTTCAGGCGTACTGTAATCCTTGGACATTCTTATTAATGATGAAACACAGAAATTGCATCTGAATTTAATACAAACGGCACAATGCCGACTTAAGTACAAGAGGACTGACACGCTAACAATCTATGATTTGAACCTCTCCTGCGAGTCCAGTTTTAGATTCCGATGCTTCACTTCAGGTTTACTGTATCGCTTGCACCTTCTTATTGACGATGAAACACAGAAACTGCATCCGAATTTAATACAAAAGGCACAATGCCGATTTAAGTACAAGAGTACAGACACTCTAACTCTCTATAATTTGAACCTCTCCTTTGAGTCCAGTTTTAGATTCCGATGCTTCACTTCAGTTTTACTGTATCCCTTGGACCTTCTTACTGACGATGATACACAGAAATTGCATCTGAATTTAATACAAAGGCACAATGCCGACTTAAGTACAAGAGGAGTGAAACTCTAACTTTCTATGATTGGAACCTCTCCTGTGAGCCCAGTTTTAGATTCGGATGCTCCACTTCAGGTTTACTGTTTGCCTTGGACCAGGTTATTGACGATGAAACACAGAAATAGCAACCGAATTTAATACAAAAGGCACAATGACGACTTAAGTACAAGAGGACTGACACTTTAAATTTCTATGATTTGAACCACTCGTGTGAGTCCAGTTTTAGATTCCGATGCTTCACTTCAGGTTTACTGTTTCCCGTGGACCAGCTTATTGACGATGAAGCACAGAAATTGCATCCGAATTGAATACAAAAAGCACATTGCCGACTTAAGTACAAGAGGACTGATTTTCTAACTTTCTATGATTTGAACCTCTCCTGTGAGTCCAGTTTTAGATTCCGATGCTTCACTTCAGGTGTACTGTATCAATTGGATATTCTTATTGACGATGAAACACAGAATTTCCTTCCGAATTTAATACAAATGGCACAAAGCCGACTTAAGTACAAGAGGACCGAGACTCTAACTTTCTATGATTGGAACCTCTCCTGTGAGTCCAGTTTTAGATTATGATGCTTCACTTCAGGTTTACTGTTTCCCTTGGACCAGCTTATTGACGATGAAACACAGAAATTGCATCCGAATTAAATACAAAAGGCACATTGCCGACTTAAGTACAAGAGGACTGACACTCTAACTTTCTATGATTTGAACCTCTCCTGTGAGTCCAGTTTTAGAATCCGATGCTTCCTTCAGGTTTACCGTATCAATTGGACCTTTGTATTGACGATAAAACACAGAAATTCCATCCGAATTTAATGCAAAAAGCACAATGTCCACTAATGTACAAGAGGACAGACACTCTAACTTTCTATGATTTGGACCTCTCCTGTGAGTCCATTTTTGGATTCCGATGCTTCACTTCAAGTTTACTGTATCCCGTAGACCTTCTTATTAACGATGAAACACAGAAATTGCATCCGAATTTAATACAAAAGGCACAATGCAGACTTAAGTACAAGTGGACTGACACTATCAATTTCTATGATTTGAACCACACCTGTGGGTCCAGTTTTAGATTCCGATGCTTCACTTCAGGT
This sequence comes from Schistocerca americana, assembly GCF_021461395.2. Taxonomy (NCBI): domain Eukaryota; kingdom Metazoa; phylum Arthropoda; class Insecta; order Orthoptera; family Acrididae; genus Schistocerca; species Schistocerca americana. The sequence goes on along the minus strand of NC_060121.1, from coordinate 72,180,208 downwards.
TTACTGTATCAAATGGACCTTGTTATTGACGATGAAACACAGAAATTCCACCCGAATTTAATACCAAAGGCACAATGCCGACTTAAGTACAAGAGGACTGACACTCTAACTTTCTATGATTTAAACCTCTCCTGTGAGTCCAGTTTTAGATTACGATGCTTCACTTCAGGTTTACTGTATCCCTTGGACCTTCTTATTGAAGATAAAATACAGAAATTGCGTCCGAATTTAATACAAAAGGCACAATGCCGACTAATGTACAAGAGGACAGACACTCTAACTTTCTATGATTTGGACCTCTCCTGTGAGTCCAGTTTTGGAATCCGATGCTTCACTTCAAGTTTACTGTATCCCGTAGACCTTCTTATTGACGATGAAACACAGAAATTGCATCCGAATTTAATACAAAAGGCACAATGCCGATTTAAGTACAAGAGGACCGACACTCTAACTTTCTATGATTTGAACCTTTCCTGTGAGTCCAGCTTTAGATTCCGGTGCTTCACTTCAGGTTTACTGTATCCCTTAGACCTTCTTGTTGAAGATGAAACACAGAAATTGCATCCGAACTTAATACAAAAGGCACAATGGCGATTTAAGTACAAAAGGACCGACACTCTAACTTTCTATGAATTGACCACTCCTGTGAGACCAGTTTTAGATTCCGATGCTTCACTTCAGGTGTACTGTATCCCTTGGACCTTCTTACTGACGATGATACACAGAAATTGCATCTGAATTTAATACAAAGGCACAATGCCCACTTAAGTACAAGAGGAGTGACACACTAACTTTCTATGATTGAAACCTCTCCTGTGAGAACAGTTTTAGATTCCGATGCTTCACTTCAGGTTTACTGTATCCCTTGGACCTTCTTACTGACGATGATACACCGAAATTGCATCTGAATTTAATACAAAGGCACAATGCCGACTTAAGTACAAGAGGTGTGACACTCTAACTTTCTATGATTGGAACCTCCCTGTGAGTCCAGTTTTATATTCCGATGCTCCACTTCAGGTTTACTGTTTGCCTTGGACCAGGTTATTGACGATGAAACACAGAAATAGCATCCGAATTTAATACAAAAGGCACAATGACAACTTAAGTACAAGAGGACTGACACTTTAAATTTCTATGATTTGAACCACTCGTGTGAGTCCAGTTTTAGATTCCGATGCTTCACTTCAGGTTTACTGTTTCCCGTGGACCAGCTTATTGACGATGAAGCACAGAAATTGCATCCGAATTGAATACAAAAAGCACATTGCCGACTTAAGTACAACAGGACTGAATTTCTAACTATCTATGATTTGAACCTCTCCTGTGAGTCCAGTTTTAGATTCCGATGCTTCACTTCAGGTTTACTGTATCAATTGGACCTTCTTATTGACGATGAAACACAGAAATTGCATCCGAATTTAATACAAAAGGCACAATGCCGACTTAAGTACAAGAGAACAGACACTCTAACTTTCTATGATTTGAACCTCTCCTTTGAGTCCAGTTTTAGATTCCGATGCTTCACTTCAGGTTTACTGTATCCCTTGGACCTTCTTACTGACGATGATACACAGAAATTGCATCTGAATTTAAAACAAAGGCACAATGCCGACTTAAGTACAAGAGGAGTGACACCCTAACTTTCTATGATTGGAACCTTTCCTGTGAGTCCAGCTTTAGATTCCGATGCTTCACTTCAGGTTTACTGTTTCCCTTGGACCAGCTTATTGACGATGAAACACAGAAATTGCATCCGAATTAAATACAAAAGGCACATTGCCGACTTAAGTACAAGAGGACTGACACTCTAACTTTCTATGATTTGAACCTCTCCTGTGAGTCCAGTTTTAGAATCCGATGCTTCCTTCAGGTTTACCGTATCAATTGTACCTTTGTATTGACGATAAAACACAGAAATTCCATCCGAATTTAATGCAAAAAGCACAATGTACACTAATGTACAAGAGGACAGACACTCTAACTTTCTATGATTTGGACCTCTCCTGTGAGTCCAGTTTTGGATTCCGATGCTTCACTTCAAGTTTACTGTATCCCGTAGACCTTCTTATTAACGATGAAACACAGAAATTGCATCCGAATTTAATACAAAAGGCACAATGCAGACTTAAGTACAAGAGGACTGACACTATCAATTTCCATGATTTGAACCACACCTGTGGGTCCAGTTTTAGATTCCGATGCTTCACTTCAGGTTTACTGTATCAAATGGACCTTTTATTGACGATGAAACACAGAAATTCCATCCGAATTTAATACCAAAGGCACAATGCCGACTTAAGTACAAGAGGACTGACACTCTAACTTTCTATGATTTGAACCTCTCCTGTGAGTCCAGTTCTGATTACGATGCTTCACTTCAGGTTTACTGTATCCCTTGGACCTTCTTATTGAAGATAAAACACAGAAATTGCGTCCGAATTTAATACAAAAGGCACAATGCCGACTAATGTACAAGAGGACAGACACTCTAACTTTCTATGATTTGGACCTCTCCTGTGAGTCCAGTTTTGGATTCCGATGCTTCACTTCAAGTTTACTGTATCCCGTAGACCTTCTTATTGACGATGAAACACAGAAATTGCATCCGAATTTAATACAAAAGGCACAATGCCGATTTAAGTACAAGAGGACCGACACTCTAACTTTCTATGATTTGAACCTTTCCTGTGAGTCCAGCTTTAGATTCCGATGCTTCATTTCAGGTTTACTGTATCCCTTAGACCTTCTTGTTGAGGAGGAATCACAGAAATTAGATCCGAATTTAATACAAAAGGCACAATGCCGATTTAAGTACAAGAGGACCGACACTCTAACTTTCTATGATTTTAACCTTTCCTGTGAGTCCAGCTTTAGATTCCGATGCTTCACTTCAGGTTTACTGTATCCCTTAGACCTTCTTGTTGAAGATGAAACACAGAAATTGCATCCGAACTTAATACAAAAGGCACAATGCCGATTTAAGTACAAAAGGACCGACACTCTAACTTTCTATGAATTGACCACTCCTGTGAGACCAGTTTTAGATTCCGATGCTTCACTTCAGGTTTACTGTATCCCTTGGACCTTCTTACTGACGATGATACACAGAAATTGCATCTGAATTTAATACAAAGGCACAATGCCCACTTAAGTACAAGAGGAGTGACACACTAACTTTCTATGATTGGAACCTCTCCTGTGAGTCCAGTTTTAGATTCCGATGCTTCACTTCAGGTTTACTGTATCCCTTGGACCTTCTTACTGACGATGATACACCGAAATTGCATCTGAATTTAATACAAAGGCACAATGCCGACTTAAGTACAAGAGGAGTGACACTCTAACTTTCTATGATTGGAACCTCCCTGTGAGTCCAGTTTTATATTCCGATGCTCCACTTCAGGTTTACTGTTTGCCTTGGACCAGGTTATTGACGATGAAACACAGAAATAGCATCCGAATTTAATACAAAAGGCACAATGACAACTTAAGTACAAGAGGACTGACACTTTAAATTTCTATGATTTGAACCACTCGTGTGAGTCCAGTTTTAGATTCCGATGCTTCACTTCAGGTTTACTGTTTCCCGTGGACCAGCTTATTGACGATGAAGCACAGAAATTGCATCCGAATTGAATACAAAAAGCACATTGCCGACTTAAGTACAACAGGACTGAATTTCTAACTTTCTATGACTTGAACCTCTCCTGTGAGTCCAGTTTTAGATTCCGATGCTTCACTTCAGGTTTACTGTATCAATTGGACCTTCTTATTGACGATGAAACACAGAAATTGCATCCGAATTTAATACAAAAGGCACAATGCCGACTTAAGTACAAGAGGACAGACACTCTAACTTTCTATGATTTGAACCTCTCCTTTGAGTCCAGTTTAATATTCCGATGCTCCACTTCAGGTTTACTGTTTGCCTTGGACCAGGTTATTGACGATGAAACACAGAAATAGCATCCGAATTTAATACAAAAGGCACAATGACAACTTAAGTACAAGAGGACTGACACTTTAAATTTCTATGATTTGAACCACTCGTGTGAGTCCAGTTTTAGATTCCGATGCTTCACTACAGGTTTACTGTTTCCCGTGGACCAGCTTATTGACGATGAAGCACAGAAATTGCATCCGAATTGAATACAAAAAGCACATTGCCGACTTAAGTACAACAGGACTGAATTTCTAACTTTCTATGATTTGAACCTCTCCTGTGAGTCCAGTTTTAGATTCCGATGCTTCACTTTAGGTTCACTGTATCAATTGGGCCTTCTTATTGACGATGAAACACAGAAATTGCATCCGAATTTAATACAAAAGGCACAATGCCGACTTAAGTACAAGAGAACAGACACTCTAACTTTCTATGATTTGAACCTCTCCTTTGAGTCCAGTTTTAGATTCCGATGCTTCACTTCAGGTTTACTGTATCCCTTGGACCTTCTTACTGACGATGATACACAGAAATTGCATCTGAATTTAACACAAAGGCACAATGCCGACTTAAGTACAAGAGGAGTGACACCCTAACTTTCTATGATTGGAACCTTTCCTGTGAGTCCAGCTTTAGATTCCGATGCTTCACTTCAGGTTTACTGTATCCCTTAGACCTTCTTGTTGAAGATGAAACACAGAAATTGCATCCGAATTTAATACAAAAGGCACAATGCCGATTTAAGTACAAGAGGACCCACACTCTAACTTTCTATGAATTGACCACTCCTGTGAGACCAGTTTCAGATTCCGATGATTCACTTCAGGTTTACTGTATCAATTGGACCTTCTTATTGACAATGAAACACAGAAATTCCATCCGAATTTAATACAAAAGGCACAATGCCGATTAAAGTACAAGAGGACTGACACTCTAACATTCTATGATTTGAACCTCTCCTGTGAGTCCAGTTTTAGATTCCGATGCTTCACTTCAGGTTTACTGTATCGCTTGCACCTTCTTATTGACGATGAAACACAGAAATTGCATCCGAATTCAATACAAAAGGCACAATGCCGATTTAAGGACAAGAGGACCGACACTCTAACTTTCTATGTTTTGAACCTTTCCTGTGACTCCAGCTTTAGATTCCGATGCTTCACTTCAGGTTTACTGTATCCCTTAGACCTTCTTGTTGAAGATGAAACACAGAAATTGCATCTGAATTTAATAGAAAGGCACAACGCCGACTTAAGTACAAGAGGAGTGACACTCTAACTTTCTATGATTGGAACCTCTCCTGTGAGTCCAGTTTTAAATTCCGATGCTCCACTTCAGGTTTACTGTTTGCCTTGGACCAGCTTATTGACGATGAAGCACAGAAATTGCATCCGAATTGAATACAAAAAGCACACTGCCGACTTAAGTACAACAGGACTGAATTTCTAACTTTCTATGATTTGAACCTCTCCTGTGAGTCCAGTTTTAGATTCCGATGCTTCACTACAGGTTTACTGTTTCCCGTGGACCAGCTTATTGACGATGAAGCACAGAAATTGCATCCGAATTGAATACAAAAAGCACATTGCCGACTTAAGTACAACAGGACTGAATTTCTAACTTTCTATGATTTGAACCTCTCCTGTGAGTCCAGTTTTAGATTCCGATGCTTCACTTTAGGTTCACTGTATCAATTGGGCCTTCTTATTGACGATGAAACACAGAAATTGCATCCGAATTTAATACAAAAGGCACAATGCCGACTTAAGTACAAGAGAACAGACACTCTAACTTTCTATGATTTGAACCTCTCCTTTGAGTCCAGTTTTAGATTCCAATGCTTCACTTCGGGTTTACTGTATCCCTTGGACCTTCTTACTGACGATGATACACAGAAATTGCATCTGAATTTAATACAAAGGCACAATGCCGACTTAAGTACAAGAGGAGTGACACTCTAACTTTCTATGATTGGAACCTCTCCTGTGAGTCCAGTTTCAGATTCCGATGCTTCACTTCAGGTTTTCAGTATCCCTTGGACCTTCTTACTGACGATGATACACAGAAATTGCATCTGAATTTAATAGAAAGGCACAACGCCGACTTAAGTACAAGAGGAGTGACACTCTAACTTTCTATGATTGGAACCTCTCCTGTGAGTCCAGTTTTAAATTCCGATGCTCCACTTCAGGTTTACTGTTTGCCTTGGACCAGCTTATTGACGATGAAGCACAGAAATTGCATCCGAATTGAATACAAAAAGCACATTGCCGACTTAAGTACAACAGGACTGAATTTCTAACTTTCTATGATTTGAACCTCTCCTGTGAGTCCAGTTTTAGATTCCGATGCTTCACTTCAGGTGTACTGTATCAATTGGATATTCATATTGACTATGAAACACAGAATTTCCTTCCGAATTTAATACAAAAGGCACAAAGCCGACTTAAGTACAAGAGGACTGAGACTCTAACTTTCTATGATTGGAACCTCTCCTGTGAGTCCAGTTTTAGATTCCGATGCTTCACTTCAGGTATACTGTATCAAATGGACCTTGTTATTGACGATTAAACACAGAAATTCCATCCGAATTTAATACCAAAGGCACAATGCCGACTTAAGTACAAGAGGACTGACACTCTAACTTTCTATGATTTGAACCTCTCCTGTGAGTCCAGTTTTAGATTACGATGCTTCACTTCAGGTTTACTGTATCCCTTGGACCTTCTTATTGAAGATAAAACACAGAAATTGCGTCCGATTTTAATACAAAACGCACAATGCCGACTAATGTACAAGAGGACAGACACTCTAACTTTCTATGATTTCCACCTCTCCTGTGAGTCCAGTTTTGGATTCCGATGCTTCACTTCAAGTTTACTGTATCCCGTAGACCTTCTTATTGACGATGAAACACAGAAATTGCATCCGAATTTAATACAAAAGGCACAATGCCGATTTAAGTACAAGAGGACCGACACTCTAACTTTCTATGATTTGAACCTTTCCTGTGAGTCCAGCTTTAGATTCCGATGCTTCATTTTAGGTTTACTGTATCCCTTAGACCTTCTTGTTGATGATGAAACACAGAAATTAGATCCGAATTTAATACAAAAGGCACAATGCCGATTTAAGTACAAGAGGACCGACACTCTAACTTTCTATGATTTGAACCTTTCCTGTGAGTCCAGCTTTTGATTCCGATGCTTCACTTCAGGTTTACTGTATCCCTTAGACCTTCTTGTTGAAGATGAAACACAGAAATTGCATCCGAATTTAATACAAAAGGCACAATGCCGATTTAAGTACAAAAGGACCGACACTCTAACTTTCTATGAATTGACCACTCCTGTGAGACCAGTTTTAGATTCCGATGCTTCACTTCAGGTTTACTGTATCCCTTGGACCTTCTTACTGACGATGATACACCGAAATTGCATCTGAATTTAATACAAAGGCACAATGCCGACTTAAGTACAAGAGGAGTGACACTCTAACTTTCTATGATTGGAACCTCCCTGTGAGTCCAGTTTTATATTCCGATGCTCCACTTCAGGTTTACTGTTTGCCTTGGACCAGGTTATTGACGATGAAACACAGAAATAGCATCCGAATTTAATACAAAAGGCACAATGACAACTTAAGTACAAGAGGACTGACACTTTAAATTTCTATGATTTGAACCACTCGTGTGAGTCCAGTTTTAGATTCCGATGCTTCACTTCAGGTTTACTGTTTCCCGTGGACCAGCTTATTGACGATGAAGCACAGAAATTGCATCCGAATTGAATACAAAAAGCACATTGCCGACTTAAGTACAACAGGACTGAATTTCTAACTTTCTATGACTTGAACCTCTCCTGTGAGTCCAGTTTTAGATTCCGATGCTTCACTTCAGGTTTACTGTATCAATTGGACCTTCTTATTGACGATGAAACACAGAAATTGCATCCGAATTTAATACAAAAGGCACAATGCCGACTTAAGTACAAGAGGACAGACACTCTAACTTTCTATGATTTGAACCTCTCCTTTGAGTCCAGTTTTATATTCCGATGCTCCACTTCGGGTTTACTGTTTGCCTTGGACCAGGTTATTGACGATGAAACACAGAAATAGCATCCGAATTTAATACAAAAGGCACAATGACAACTTAAGTACAAGAGGACTGACACTTTAAATTTCTATGATTTGAAGCACTCGTGTGAGTCCAGTTTTAGATTCCGATGCTTCACTACAGGTTTACTGTTTCCCGTGGACCAGCTTATTGACGATGAAGCACAGAAATTGCATCCGAATTGAATACAAAAAGCACATTGCCGACTTAAGTACAACAGGACTGAATTTCTAACTTTCTATGATTTGAACCTCTCCTGTGAGTCCAGTTTTAGATTCCGATGCTTCACTTCAGGTTTACTGTATCAATTGGACCTTCTTATTGACGATGAAACACAGAAATTGCATCCGAATTTAATACAAAAGGCACAATGCCGACTTAAGTACAAGAGAACAGACACTCTAACTTTCTATGATTTGAACCTCTCCTTTGAGTCCAGTTTTAGATTCCGATGCTTCACTTCAGGTTTACTGTATCCCTTGGACCTTCTTACTGACGATGATACACAGAAATTGCATCTGAATTTAATACAAAGGCACAAAGCCGACTTAAGTACAAGAGGAGTGACACTCTAACTTTCTATGATTGGAAACTTTCCTGTGAGTCCAGCTTTAGATTTCGACGCTTCACTTCAGGTTTACTGTATCCCTTAGACCTTCTTGTTGAAGATGAAACACAGAAATTGCATCCGAATTTAATACAAAAGGCACAATGCCGATTTAAGTACAAGAGGACCCACACTCTAACTTTCTATGAATTGACCACTCCTGTGAGACCAGTTTTAGATTCCGATGCTTCACTTCAGGTTTACTGTATCAATTGGACCTTCTTATTGACAATGAAACACAGAAATTCCATCCGAATTTAATACAAAAGGCACAATGCCGACTAAAGTACAAGAGGACTGACACTCTAAGTTTCTATGATTTGAACCTCTCCTGTGAGTCCAGTTTTACATTCCGATGCTTCACTTCAGGTTTACTGTATCGCTTGCACCTTCTTATTGACGATGAAACACAGAAATTGCATCCGAATTCAATACAAAAGGCACAATGCCGATTTAAGTACAAGAGGACCGACACTCTAACTTTCTATGATTTGAACCTTTCCTGTGGGTCCAGCTTTAGATTCCGATGCTTCACTTCAGGTTTACTGTATCCCTTAGACCTTCTTGTTGAAGATGAAACACAGAAATTGCATCCGAATTTAATACAAAAGGCACAATGCCGATTTAAGTACAAGAGGACCGACACTCTAACTTTCTATGAATTGACCACTCCTGTGAGACCAGTTTTAGATTCCGATGCTTCACTTCAGGTTTACTGTATCCCTTAGACCTTCTTGTTGAAGATGAAACACAGAAATTGCATCCGAATTTAATACAAAAGGCACAATGCCGATTTAAGTACAAGAGGACCGACACTCTAACTTTCTATGATTTGAACCTCTCCTGTGAGTCCACTTTTAGATTCCGATGCTTCACTTCAGGTTTACAGTATCCCTTGGACCTTCTTACTGACGATGATACACAGAAATTGCATCTGAATTTAATAGAAAGGCACAACGCCGACTTAAGTACAAGAGGAGTGACACTCTAACTTTCTATGATTGGAACCTCTCCTGTGAGTCCAGTTTTAGATTCCGATGCTCCACTTCAGGTTTACTGTTTGCCTTGGACCAGCTTATTGACGATGAAGCACAGAAATTGCATCCGAATTGAATACAAAAAGCACATTGCCGACTTATGTACAACAGGACTGAATTTCTAACTTTCTATGATTTGAACCTCTCCTGTGAGTCCAGTTTTAGATTCCGATGCTTCACTTCAGGTGTACTGCATCAATTGGATATTCATATTGACGATGAAACACAGAATTTCCTTCCGAATTTAATACAAAAGGCACAAAGCCGACTTAAGTACAAGAGGACTGAGACTCTAACTTTCTATGATTGGAGCCTCTCCTGTGAGTCCAGTTTTAGATTCCGATGCTTCACTTCAGGTATACTGTATCAAATGGACCTTGTGATTGACGATTAAACACAGAAATTCCATCCGAATTTAATACCAAAGGCACAATGCCGACTTAAGTACAAGAGGACTGACACTCTATCTTTCTCTGATTTGAACCTCTCCTGTGAATCCAGTTTTAGATTCCGATGCTTCACTTCAGGTTTACTGTATACCTTGGACCTTCTTATTGACGATGAAACACAGAAATTACATCTGAATTTAATACATTAGGCACAATGCCGACTTGAGTACAAGAGGACTAACACTCTATCTTTCTATGATTTGAACCTCTCCTTTGAGTCCAGTTTTAGATTCCGATGCTTCACTTCAGGTTTAACGTATCCCTTGGACCTTCTTATTGACGATGATACACGGAAATTGCATCCGAATTTAATACAAAAGGCACAATGCCGACTTAAGTACAAGAGGACTGACTAACTTTCTATGATTTGAACCTCTCCTGTGAGTCCAGTTTTAGATTGCGATGCTTCACTTCAGGTTTACTGTATACCTTGGACCTTCTTACTGACGATGAAGCACAGAAGTTGCATCCGAATATATTACAAAAGGCACAGTTCCGACTTAAGTACAAGAAGACGGACACTCTAACTTTCTATGACCTGAACCTCTCCTGTGAGTCCAGTTTTAGATTCCGATGCTTCACTTCAGGTTTACTGTATACCTTGGTCCTTCTTATTGACGATGAAACACAGAAATTGCATCCGAATTTAATACAAAAGGCACAATGCCGACTTGAGTACAAGAGGACTGACACTCTAAATTTCTATGATTTGAACCACTCCTGTGAGTCCAGTTTTAGATTCCGATGCTTCACTTCAGGTTTACTGTATCAATTGGACCTTCTTATTGACGATGGAACACAGAAATTCCATCCGAATTTAATACCAAAGGCACAATGCTGACTTAAGTACAAGAGGACTGACACTCTAAATTTCTATGATTTGAACCTCTCCTGTGAATCCAGTTTTAGATTCCGATGCTTCACTTAAGGTTTACTACATCCCTTGGACCTTCATATTGACGATGAAACACAGAAATTGCCTCCGCATTTAATACAAAAGGAACAATGCCGACTTAAGTACAAGAGGACTGACACTCTATCTTCTTATGATTTGAACCTCTCCTGTGAGTCCAGTTATAGATTCCGATGCTTCACTTCAGGTTTACTGTATACCTTGGACTTTCTTATTGACGATGATACACAGAAAATGCATTCGAATTCAATACAAAAAGCACAATGCCGACTTAAGTACAAGAGGACTGAAACTCTTTCTTCCTATGATTTGAACCTCTCCTGTGAGTCCAGTTTTAGATTCCGATGCTTCACTTCAGGTTTACTGTATACCTTAGACTTTCTTATTGACGATGATACACAGAAAATGCATTCGAATTCAATACAAAAGGCACAATGCCGACTTAAGTACAAGAGGACTGACAAACTTTCTGTGATTTGAACCTCTCCTGTGAGTCCAGTTTCGGATTCCGATGCTTCACTTTAGGTTTAACGTATACCTTGTACCTTCTTATTGACGATGAAACACTGAAATTGCTTCCGAATTTAATACAAAAGGCACAATGCCGACCTAAGTAGAAGAGTACTTACACTCAAATTTTCTGTGATTTGAACCTCTCCTGTGAGTCCCGTTTTAGATTCCGATGCTTCACTTCAGGCGTACTGTAATCCTTGGACATTCTTATTAATGATGAAACACAGAAATTGCATCTGAATTTAATACAAACGGCACAATGCCGACTTAAGTACAAGAGGACTGACACTCTAACATTCTATGATTTGAACCTTTCCTGTGAGTCCAGTTTTAGATTCCAATGCTTCACTTCAGGTTTACTGTATCGCTTGCACCTTCTTATTGACGATGAAACACAGAAATTGCATCCGAATTTAATACAAAACGCACAATGAAGATTTAAGTACAAGCGGACATACACTCTAACTTTCTATGATTTGAACCTCTCCTTTGAGTCCAGTTATAGATTCCGATGCTTCACTTCAGGTTTACTGTATCCCTTGGACCTTCTTACTGACGATGATACACAGAAATTGCATCTGAATTTAATACAAAGGCACAATGCCCACTTAAGTACAAGAGGAGTGACACTCTAACTTTCTATAATTGGAACCTCTCCTGTGAGTCCAGTTTTAGATTCCGATGCTCCACTTCAGGTTTACTGTTTGCCTTGGACCAGGTTATTGACGATGAAACACAGAAATAGCATCCGAATTTAATACAAAAGGCACAATGACGACTTAAGTACAAGAGGACTGACACTTTAAATTTCTATGATTTGAACCACTCGTGTGAGTCCAGTTTTAGATTCCGATGCTTCACTTCAGGTTTACTGTTTCCCGTGGACCAGCTTATTGACGATGAAGCACAGAAATTGCATCCGAATAGAATACAAAAAGCACATTGCCGACTTAAGTACAAGAGGACTGAATTTCTAACTTTCTATGATTTGAACCTCTCCTGTGAGTCCAGTTTAAGATTCCGATGCTTCACTTCAGGTGTACTGTATCAATTGGATATTCTTATTGACGATGAAACACAGAATTTCCTTCCGAATTTAATACAAAAGGCACAAAGCCGTCATAAGTACAAGAGGACTGAGACTCTAACTTTCTATGATTGGAACCTCTCCTGTGAGTCCAGTTTTAGATTCCGATGCTTCACTTCAGGTTTACTGTTTCCCTTGGACCAGCTTATTGACGATGAAACACAGAAATTGCATCCGAATGAAATACAAAAGGCACAATGCCGACTTAAGTACAAGAGGACTGACACTCTAACTTTCTATGATATGAACCTCTCCTGTGAGTCCACTTTTAGAATCCGATGCTTCACTTCAGGTTTACCGTATCAATTGGACCTTTGTATTGACGATAAAACACAGAAATTCCATCCGAATTTAATGCAAAAAGCACAATGTCGACTAATGTACAAGAGGACAGACACTCTAACTTTCTATGATTTGGACCTCTCCTGTGAGTCCAGTTTTGGATTCCGATGCTTCACTTCAAGTTTACTGTATCCCGTAGACCTTCTTATTAACGATGAAACACAGAAATTGCATCCGAATTTATTACAAAAGGCACAATGCAGACTTAAGTACAAGAGGACTGACACTTTAAATTTCTATAATTTGAACCACTCCTGTGGGTCCAGTTTTAGATTCCGATGCTTCACTTCAGGTTTACTGTATCAAATGGACCTTGTTATTGACGATGAAACACAGAAATTCCATCCGAATTTAATACCAAAGGCACAATGCCGACTTAAGTACAGGAGGACTGACACTCTAACTTTCTATGATTTGAACCTCTCCTGTGAGTCCAGTTTTAGATTACGATGCTTCACTTCAGGTTTACTGTATCCCTTGGAACTTCTTATTTACGATGAAACACAGAAATTGCATCCGAATTTAATACAAAAGGCACAATGCCGACTTAAGTACAAGAGGACTGGCACTCTAACCTTCTCTGATTTGAACCTCTCCTGTGAATCCAGTTTTAGATTCCGATGCTTCACTTCAGGTTTACTGTATACCTTGGACCTTCTTATTGACGATGAAACACAGAAATTACATCTGAATTTAATACATTAGGCACAATGCCGACTTGAGTACAAGAGGACTAACACTCTATCTTTCTATGATTTGAACCTCTCCTTTGAGTCCAGTTTTAGATTCCGATGCTTCACTACAGGTTTAACGTATCCCTTGGCCCTTCTTTGTGACGATGATACACGGAAATTGCATCCGAATTTAATACAAAAGGCACAATGCCGACTTAAGTACAAGAGGACTGACTAACTTTCTATGTTTTGAACCTCTCCTGTGGGTCCAGTTTTAGATTGCGATGCTTCACTTCAGGTTAACTGTATACCTTGTACATTCTTACTGACGATGAAGCACAGAAGTTGCATCCGGATTTATTACAAAAGGCACAGTTCCGACTTAAGTACAAGAAGACGGACACTCTAACTTTCTATGACTTGAACCTCTCCTGTGAGTCCAGTTTTAGATTCCGATGCTTCACTTCAGGTTTACTGTATACCTTGGTCCTTCTTATAGACGTTGAAACACAGAAATTGCATCCGAATTTAATACAAAAGGCACAATGCCGACTTAAGTACAAGAGGACTGACACTCTAAATTTCTATGATTTGAACCACTCCTGTGAGTCCAGTTTTAGATTGCGATGCTTCACTTCAGGTTAACTGTATACCTTGTACATTCTTACTGACGATGAAGCACAGAAGTTGCATCCGAATCTATTACAAAAGGCACAGTTCCGACTTAAGTACAAGAAGACGGACACTCTAACTTTCTATGACTTGAACCTCTCCTGTGAGTCCAGTTTTAGATTCCGATGCTTCACTTCAGGTTTACTGTATACCTTGGTCCTTCTTATAGACGATGAAACACAGAAATTGCATCCGAATTTAATACAAAAGGCACAATGCCGACTTAAGTACAAGAGGACTGACACTCTAAATTTCTATGATTTGAACCACTCCTGTGAGTCCAGTTTTAGATTCCGATGCTTCACTTCAGGTTTACTGTATCAATTGGACCTTCTTATTGACGATGGAACACAGAAATTCCATCCGTATTTAATACCAAAGGCACAATGCTGACTTAAGTACAAGAGGACTGACACTCTAACTTTCTATGATTTGAACCTCTAATGTGAGTCCAGTTTTAGATTCCGATGCTTCACTTCAGGTTTACTGAATCCCTTGGACCATCTTGTTGACGATGAAACACAGTAATTGCAACCGAATTTAATACAAAAGGCACAATGCCGACTTAAGTACAAGAGGACTGACACTCTAACTTTCTATGATTTGAACCTCTCCTGTGAATCCGGTTTTAGATTCCGATGCTTCACTTAAGGTTTACTGTATCCCATGGACCTTCATATTGACGATGAAACACAGAAATTGCCTCCGCATTTAATACAAAAGGAACAATGCTGACTTAAGTACAAGAGGACAGACACTCTATCTTCCTATGATTTGAACCTCTCCTGTGAGTCCAGTTTTAGATTCCGATGCTTCACTTCAGGTTTACTGTATACCTTGGACTTTCTTATTGACGATGAAACACAGAAAATGCATTCGAATTCAATACAAAAGGCACAATGCCGACTTAAGTACAAGAGGACCGACAAACTTTCTATGATTTGAACCTCTCCTGTGAGTCCAGTTTCGGATTCCGATGCTTCACTTTATGTTTAACGTATACCTTGTACCTTCTTATTGACGATGAAACACAGAAATTGCTTCCGAATTTAATACAAAAGGCACAATGCCGACTTAAGTACAAGAGTACTTACACTCAAACTTTCTGTGATTTGAACCTCTCCTGTGAGTCCCGTTTTAGATTCCGATGCTTCACTTCAGGCGTACTGTAATCCTTGGACATTCTTATTAATGATGAAACACAGAAATTGCATCTGAATTTAATACAAACGGCACAATGCCGACTTAAGTACAAGAGGACTGACACTCTAACATTCTATGATTTGAACCTCTCCTGTGAGCCCAGTTTTAGGTTCCGATGCTTCACTTCAGGTTTACTGTATACCTTGGACCTTCTTATTGACGATGATGCACAGAAATTACATCCGAATTTAACACAAAAGGCTCAATGCCGACTTGAGTACAAGAGCACTAACACCCTAACTTGCTATTATTTGAACCTCTCCTTTGATTCCAGTTTTAGATTCCGATGCTTCACTTCAGGTCTACTGTATGCCTTGGACCTTCTTATTGACGATGATACACAGAAATTGCATCCGAATTTAATACAAAAGGCACAATGCCGACTTAAGTACAAGAGGACTGACTAACTTTCTATGATTTGAACCTCTCCTGTGAGTCCAGTTTTGGATTCCGATGCTTCACTTCAGGTTTAACGTATGCCTTGGACCATTTTATTGACGATAAAACGCAGAAATTGCATCAGAATTTAATACAAAAGGCACAATGCCGACTTAAGTATAAGAGGACTGACACTCTAACTTTCTAGAATTGGAACCTCTCCTGTGAGTCCAGTTTTAGATTCCGATGCTTCACTGCAGGTTTACTGTGTCCCTTGGACCAGCTTATTGACGATGAAACACAGAAATTGCATCCGAATTTAATACAAAAAGGCACACTGCCGACTTAAGTACAAGAGGACTGACACTCTAACTTTCTATGATTTGAACCTCTCCGGTGAGTCCAAATTTAGATTCCGATGCTTCACTTCCGGTTTGCCGTATCAATTGGACCGTTGTATTGACGATGAAACACAGAAATTGCATCCGAATTTAATACAAAAGGCACAACGCCGACTTAAGTACAAGAGGACTTACACTCTAACTTTCTATGATTTGAACCTCTCCTGTGCGTCCTGTTTTAGATTCCAATGCTTCACTTCAGGTTAACTGTATCCCTTAGACCTTCTTATTGACGATGAAACACAAAAATTGCATCCGAATTTAATACAAAAGGTACAATGCCGACTTAAGTACAAGAGGACTGACGCTCTAACTTTCTATGATTTGAACCTCTCCTGTGAGTCCAGTTTTAGATTCTGAAGCTTCACTTGAGGTTTACTGTATGCCTTGGACCTTCTTAATGACGATGAAACACAGAAATTGCATCCGAATATAATACAAAAGGCACAATGCCGACTTAAGTACTAGAGGACTGACACTCTAACTTTCTATGATTTGAACCTCTCCTGTGAATCCAGTTTTAGATTCCGATGCCTCACTTCAGGTTTACTGTATCCATTGGCCCTTGTCATTGACGATAAAACACAGAAATTGCATCAGCATTTAATACAAAAGGCACAATGCCGACTTAAGTACATGAGGACTGACACTTTAATTTTTTATGATTTGAACCTCTCCTGTGAGTCCAGTTTTAGATTCCGATGCTTCACTTCATTTATACTGTATACCTTGGACTATCTTATTGACGATGAAACTCAGAAATTGCATCCGAATTTAATACAAAATGCACAATGCCGACTTAAGTACAAGAGGACTGACACTCTAACTTTCTATGATTTGAACCACTTCTGTGAGTCCCGTTTTGGATTCCCATGCATCACTTCAGGTTTACTGTATACCTTGGACCTTCTTATTGACGATGAAACCCAGAAATTCCATCCGAATTTAATGCAAAAGCACAATGCCGACTTAAGTACAAGAGGACACACACTCTAACTTTCTATGATTTGAACCTCTCAGGTGAGTCCAGTTTTGGATTCCGATGCTTCACTTCAAGTTTACTGTATCCCTTAGACCTTCTCATTGACGATGAAACACAGAAATTGCATCCGAATTTAATACAAAAGGCACAATGATGACTTAAGTACAAGAGGACTGACACTCAAATTTTCTGTGATTTGAACCTCTCCTGTGAGTCCCGTTTTAGATTCCGATGCTTCACTTCAGGTTTACTGTAATCCTTGGACCTTCTTATTGATGATGAAACACAAAAATTACATCTGCATTTAATACAAACGGCACAATGCCGACTTAAGTACAAGAGGACTGACACTCTAACATTCTATGATTTGAACCTCTCCTGTGAGACCAGTTTTAGATTCCGATGCTTCACTTCAGGTTTACTGTATACCTTGGACCTTCTTATTGACGATGAAACACAGAAATTACTTCCGAATTTAATACAAAAGGTACAATGCCGACTTGAGTACAAGAGGACTAACACTCTAACTTGCTATTATTTGAACCTCTCCTTTTAGTCCAGTTTTAGATTCCGATGCTTCCCTTCAGGTTTACTGTATGCCTTGGACCTTCTTATTGACGATGATACACAGAAATTGCATCCGAATTTAATACAAAAGGCACAATGCCGACTTAAGTACAAGAGGACTGACTAACTTTCTATGATTTGAACCTCTCCTGTGAGTCCAGTTTTGGATTCCGATGCTTCACTTCAGGTTTAACGTATGCCTTGGACCTTCTTGTTGACGATAAAACGCAGAAATTGCATCAGAATATAATACAAAATGCACAATGCCGACTTAAGTACAAGAGGACTGACACTCTAACTTTCTATGATTGGAACCTCTCCTGTGAGTCCAGTTTTAGATTCCGATGCTTCACTGCAGGTTTACTGTGTCCCTTGGACCAGCTTATTGACGATGAAACACAGAAATTTCATCCGAATTTAATACAAAAGGCAAAATGCCGACTTAAGTACAAGAGGAATGACACTCTAACTGTCTATGATTTGAACCTCTCCTGTGAGTCCAGTTTTAGATTCCGATGCTTCACTTAAGGTTTACTGTATCCCTTGGACCTTCTATTGACGATGAAACACAGAAATTTCTTCCGCATTTAATACAAAAGGAACAATGCCGACTTAAGTACAAGAGGACTGACACTCTATCTTCCTATGATTTGAACCTCTCCTGTGAGTCCAGTTTTAGATTCCGATGCCTCACTTCAGGTTTACTGTATACCTTGGACCTCCTTATTGACGATGATACACAGAAATTGCATCCAAATTCAATACCAAAGGCACAATGCCGACTTAAGTATAAGAGGACTGACTAAATTTCTATGATTTGAACCCCTCCTGTGAGTCCAGTTTTACATTCCGATGCTTCACTTCAGGTTTAACGTATACCTTGGACCTTCTTATTGACGATGAAACACAGAAATTGCATCCGAATTTAATACAAAAGGCACTATGCCGACTTAAGTACAAGAGGCCTGACACTCAAACTTTCTGTGATTTGAACCTCTCCTGTGTGTCCCGTTTTAGATTACGATGCTTCACTTCAGGTGTACTGTAATCCTTGGACCTTCCTTTTAATGACGAAACACAGAAATTGCATCTGAATTCAATACAAACGGCACAATGCCGACTTAAGTATAACAGGACTGACACTCTAACATTCTACGATTTGAACCTCCCCTGTGAGCCCAGTTTTAGATTCTGATGCTTCACTTCAGGTTTTCTGTATCCCTTTGCCCTTGTTATTGATGATGAAACACAGAAATTGCATCTGCATTTTATACAAAAGGCACAATGCCGACTTAAGTACAAGAGGACTGACACTCTAACATTCTATGATTTGAAACTCTCCTGTGAGCCCATTTTTAGATTCCGATGCTTCACTTCAGGTTTACTGTATACCTTGGACCTTCTTATTGACGATGAAGCACAGAAATTACATCCGAATTTAATACAAAAGGCACAATGGCGACTTGAGTACAAGAGGACTAACACTCTAACTTGCTATTATTTGAACCTCTCCTTTGAGTCCAGTTTCAGATTCCGATGCTTCACTTCAGGTTTACTGTATGCCTTGGACCTTCTTATTGACGATGATACACAGAAATTGCATACGATTTTAATATAAAAGGCACAATGACGACTTAAGTACAAGAGGACTGACTAATTTTCTATGATTTGAACCTCTCCTGTAAGTCCAGTTTTGGATTCCGATGCTTCACTTCAGGTTTAACGTATGCCTTGGACCTTCTTATTGACGATAAAACGCATAAATTGCATCAGAATTTAATACAAAAGGCACAATGCCGACTTAAGTAAAAGAGGACTGACACTCTAACTTTCTATGATTGGAACCTCTCCTGTGAGTCCAGTTTTAGATTCCGATACTTCACTGCATGTTTACTGTGTCCCTTCGGCCAGCTTATTGACGATGAAACACAGTAATTGCATCCGAATTTAATACAAAAATGCACAATGCCGACTTAAGTACAAGAGGACTGACACTCTAACTTTCTATGATTTGAACCTCTCCGGTGAGTCCAGTTTTAGATTCCGATGCTTCACTTCCGGTTTACCGTATCAATTGGACCGTTGTATTGACGATGAAACACAGAAATTCCATCCGAATTTAATACAAAAGGCACAATGCCGACTTAAGTACAAGAGGACTGACACTCTAACTTTCTATGATTTGAACCTCTCCTGTGCGTCCAGTTTAGATTCCAATGCTTCACTTCAGGTTAACTGTATCCCGTAGACCTTCTTATTGACAATGAAACAAAAATATTGCATCCGAATTTAATACAAAAGGCACAATGCCGACATAAGAACAAGAGGACTGACGCTCTAACGTTCTATGATTCGAACCTCTCCTATGAGTCCAGTTTTAGATTCTGAAGCTTCACTTCAGGTTTACTGTATGCCTTGGACCTTCTTAATGACACTGAAACTCAGAAATTGCATCCGAATCAAATTCAAAAGGCACAGTGCCGACTTAAGTACTAGAGGACTGACACTCTAACTTTCTATGATTTGAACCTCTCCTGTGATCCAGTTTTAGATTCCGATGCTTCACTTCAGGTTTACTGTATACCTTGGTCCTTCTTATAGACAATGAAACACAGAAATTGCATCCGAATTTAATACAAAAGGCACAATGCCGACTTAAGTACAAGAGGACTGACACTCTAAATTTCTATGATTTGAACCTCTCCTGTGAGTCCAGTTTTAGATTCTGAAGCTTCACTTGAGGTTTACTGTATGCCTTGTACCTTCTTAATGACGATGAAACACAGAAATTGCATCCGAATCAAATTCAAAATGCACAATGCCGACTTAAGTACAAGAGGACTGACACTCTAACTTTCTATGATTTGAACCTCTCCTGTGAGTCCAGTTTTAGAATCCGATGCTTCACTTCAGGTTTACCGTATCAATTGGACCTTTGTATTGACGATGAAACCCAGAAATTCCATCCGAATTTAATTCAAAAGGCACAATGCCGACTTAAGTACAAGAGGACACACACTCTAACTTTCTATGATTTGAACCTCTCCTCTGAGTCCAGTTTTGGATTCCGATGCTTCACTTCAAGTTTACTGTATCCCTTAGACCTTCTTATTGACGATGAAACACAGAAATTGCATCCGAATTGAATACAAAAGGCACAATGATGAGTTAAGTACAAGAGGACTGACACTCAAATTTTCTGTGATTTGAACCTCTCCTGTGAGTCCCGTTTTAGATTCCGATGCTTCACTTCAGGTTTACTGTAATCCTTGGACCTTCTTATTGATGATGAAACACAAAAATTACATCTGCATTTAATACAAACGGCACAATGCCGACTTAAGTACAAGAGGACTGACGCTCTAACATTCTATGATTTGAACCTCTCCTGTGAGTCCAGTTTTAGATTCCGATGCTTCACCTCGGGTTTACTGTATACCTTGGACCTTCTTATTGAGGATGAAACACAGAAATTACATCCGAATTTAATACAAAAAACACAATGCCGACTTGAGTACAAGAGGACTAACACTCTAACTTGCTATTATTTGAACCTCTCCTTTGAGTCCAGTTTTAGATTCCGATGCTTCACTTCAGGTTTACTGTATGCCTTGGACCTTCTTATTGACGATGATACACAGAAATTGCATCCGAATTTAATACAAAAGGCACAATGCCGACTTAAGTACAAGAGGACTGACTAACTTTCTATGATTTGAACCTCTCCTGTGAGTCCAGTTTTGGATTCCGATGCTTCACTTCAGGTTTAACGTATGCCTTGGACCTTCTTATTGACGATAAAACGCATAAATTGCATCAGAATTTAATACAAAAGGCACAATGCCGACTTAAGTAAAAGAGGACTGACACTCTAACTTTCTATGATTGGAGCCTCTCCTGTGAGTCCAGTTTTAGATTCCGATGCTTCACTGCATGTTTACTGTGTCCCTTCGGCCAGCTTATTGACGATGAAACACAGTAATTGCATCCGAATTTAATACAAAAATGCACAATGCCGACTTAAGTACAAGAGGACTGACACTCTAACTTTCTATGATTTGAACCTCTCCGGTGAGTCCAGTTTTAGATTCCGATGCTTCACTTCCGGTTTACCGTATCAATTGGACCGTTGTATTGACGATGAAACACAGAAATTCCATCCGAATTTAATACAAAAGGCACAATGCCGACTTAAGTACAAGAGGACTGACACTCTAACTTTCTATGATTTGAACCACTCCTGTGCGTCCAGTTTAGATTCCAATGCTCACTTCAGGTTAACTGTATCCCGTAGACCTTCTTATTGACGATGAAACAAAGAAAATGCATCCGAATTTAATACAAAAGGCACAATGCCGACATAAGTACAAGAGGACTGACGCTCTGACTTTCTATGATTCGAACCTCTCCTATGAGTCCAGTTTTAGATTCTGAAGCTTCACTTGAGGTTTTTTGTATGCCTTGTACCTTCTTAATGACGATGAAACACAGAAATTGCATCCGAATCAAATTCAAAATGCACAATGCTTACTTAAGTACAAGAGGACTGACACTCTAACTTTCTATGATTTGAACCTCTCCTGTGAGTCCAGTTTTAGAATCCGATGCTTCACTTCAGGTTTACCGTATCAATTGGACCTTTGTATTGACGATGAAACCCAGAAATTCCAGCCGAATTTAATGCAAAAGGCACAATGCCGACTTAAGTACAAGAGGACACACACTCTAACTTTCTATGAGTTGAACCTCTCTTGTGAGTCCAGTTTTGGATTCCGATGCTTCACTTCAAGTTTACTGTATGCCTTGGACCTTCTTATTGACGATGATGCACAGAAATTGCATCCGAATTTAATACAAAAAGCACAATGCCGACTTAAGTACAAGAGGACTGACTAACTTTCTATGATTTGAACCTGTCCTGTGAGTCCAGTTTTGGATTCCGATGCTTCACTTCAGGTTTAACGTATGCCTTGGACCTTCTTATTGACGATAAAACGCAGAAATTGCATCAGAATATAATACAAAAGGCACAATACCGACTTAAGTACAAGAGGACTGACACTCTAACTTTCTATGATTGGAACCTCTCCTGTGAGTCCAGTTTTAGATTGCGATGCTTCACTGCAGGTTTACTGTGTCCCTTGGACCAGATTATTCACGATGAAACACAGAAATTGCATCCGAATTTAATACAAAAGGCAAAATGCCGACTTAAGTACAAGAGGACTGACACTCTAACTTTCTATGATTTGAACCTCTCCTGTGAGTCCAGTTTTAGATTCCGATGCTTCACTTAAGGTTTACTGTATCCCTTGGACCTTCTATTGACGATGATACACAGAAATTGCATCCGAATTTAATACAAAAGGCACAATGCCGACTTAAGTATACGAGGACTGACTAAATTTCTATGATTTGAACCTCTCCCGTGAGTCCAGTTTTACATTCCGATGCTTAACTTCAGGTTTAACGTATACCTTGGACCTTCTTATTGACGATGAAACACAGAAATTGCATCCGAATTTAATACAAATGGCACTATGCCGACTTAAGTACAAGAGGACTGACACTCAAACTTTCTGTGATTTGAACCTCTCCTGTGTGTCCCGTTATAGATTACGATGCTTCACTTCAGGTGTACTGTAATCCTTGGACCTTCCTTTTAATGATGAAACACAGAAATTGCATCTGAATTTAATACAAACGGCACAATGCCGACTTAAGTATAACAGGACTGACACTCTAACATTCTACGATTTGAACCTCTCCTGTGAGCCCAGTTTTAGATTCTGATGCTTCACTTCAGGTTTATTGTGTCCCTTTGCCCTTGTTATTGACGATGAAACACAGAAATTGCATCTGCATTTTATACAAAAGGCACAATGCCGACTTAAGTACAAGAGGACTGACACTCTAACATTCTATGATTTGTAACTCTCCTGTGAGCCCATTTTTAGATTCCGATGCTTCACTTCAGGTTTACTGTATACCTTGGACCTTCTTATTGACGATGAAGCACAGAAATTACATCCGAATTTAATACAAAAGGCACAATGGCGACTTGAGTACAAGAGGACTAACACTCTAACTTGCTATTATTTGAACCTCTCCTTTGAGTCCAGTTTCAGATTCCGATGCTTCACTTCAGGTTTACTGTATGCCTTGGACCTTCTTATTGACGATGATACACAGAAATTGCATGCGATTTTAATACAAAAGGCACAATGCCGACTTAAGTACAAGAGGACTGACTAATTTTCTATGATTTGAACCTCTCCTGTGAGTCCAGTTTAGGATTCCGATGCTTCACTTCAGGTTTAACTTATGCCTTGGACCTTCTTATTGACGATAAAACGCATAAATTGCATCAGAATTTAATACAAAAGGCACAATGCCGACTTAAGTAAAAGAGGACTGACACTCTAACTTTCTATGATTGGAACCTCTCCTGTGAGTCCAGTTTTAGATTCCGATACTTCACTGCATGCTTACTGTGTCCCTTCGGCTAGCTTATTGACGATGAAACACAGTAATTGCATCCGAATTTAATACATAAATGCACAATGCCGACTTTAGTACAAGAGGACTGACACTCTAACTTTCTATGATTTGAACCTCTCCGGTGAGTCCAGTTTTAGATTCCGATGCTTCACTTCCGGTTTACCGTATTAATTGGACCGTTGTATTGACGATGAAACACAGAAATTCCATCCGAATTTAATACAAAAGGCACAATGCCGACTTAAGTACAAGAGGACTGACACTCTAACTTTCTATGATTTGAACCTCTCCTGTGCGTCCAGTTTAGATTCCAATGCTTCACTTCAGGTTAACTGTATCCCGTAGGCCTTCTTATTGACGATGAAACAAAAAAATTGCATCCGAATTTAATACAAAAGGCACAATGCCGACATAAGTACAAGAGGACTGACGCTCTAACTTTCTATGATTCGAACCTCTCCTATGAGTCCAGTTTTAGATTCTGAAGCTTCACTTCAGGTTAACTGTATCCCGTAGACCTTCTTATTGACGATGAAACAAAAAAATTGCATCCGAATTTAATACAAAAGGCACAATGCCGACATAAGTACAAGAGGACTGACACTCTAACTTTCTATGATTTGAACCTCTCCTGTTATCCAGTTTTAGATTCCGATGCTTCACTTCAGGTTTACTGTATACCTTGGTCCTTCTTATAGACGATGAAACACAGAAATTGCATCCGAATTTAATACAAAAGGCACAATGCCGACTTAAGTACAAGAGGACTGACACTCTAAATTTCTATGATTTGAACCACTCCTGTGAGTCCAGTTTTAGATTCCGATGCTTCACTTCAGGTTTACTGTATCAATTGGACCTTCTTATTGACGATGGAACACAGAAATTCCATCCGAATTTAATACCAAAGGCACAATGCTGACTTAAGTACAAGAGGACTGACACTCTAACTTTCTATGATTTGAACCTCTAATGTGAGTCCAGTTTTAGATTCCGATGCTTCACTTCAGGTTTACTGAATCCCTTGGACCATCTTGTTGACGATGAAACACAGTAATTGCAACCGAATTTAAAACAAAAGGCACAATGCAGACTTAAGTACAAGAGGACTGACACTCTAACTCTCTATGATTTGATCCTCTCCTGTGAATCCAGTATTAGATTCCGATGCTTCACTTAAGGTTTACTGTATCCCTTGGACCTTCATATTGACGATGAAACACAGAAATTGCCGCCGCATTTAATACAAAAGGAACAATGCCGACTTAAGTACAAGAGGACTGACACTCTATCTTCCTATGATTTGAACCTCTCCTGTGAGTCCAGTTTTAGATTCCGATTCTTCACTTTAGGTTTACCGTATACCTTGGACTTTCTTATTGACGATGATACACAGAAAATGCATTCGAATTCAATACAAAAGGCACAATGCCGACTTAAGTACAAGAGTACTTACACTCAAACTTTCTGTGATTTGAACCTCTCCTGTGAGTCCCGTTTTAGATTCCGATGCTTCACTTCAGGCGTACTGTAATCCTTGGACATTCTTATTAATGATGAAACACAGAAATTGCATCTGAACTTAATACAAACGGCACAATGCCTACTTAAGTACAAGAGGACTGACACTCTAACAATCTATGATTTGAACCTCTCCTGTGAGCCCAGTTTTAGATTACGATGCTTCACTTCAGGTTTACTGTATACCTTGGACCTTCTTATTGACGATGAAGCACAGAAATTACATCCGAATTTAATACAAAAGGCTCAATGCCGACTTGAGTACAAGAGGACTAACACTCTAACTTGCTATTATTTGAACCTCTCCTTTGATTCCAGTTTTAGATTCCGATGCTTCACTTCAGGTCTACTGTATGCCTTGGACCTTCTTATTGACGATGATACACAGAAATTGCATCCGAATTTAATACAAAAGGCACAATGCCGACTTAAGTACAAGAGGACTGACTAACTTTCTATGATTTGAACCTCTCCTGTGAGTCCAGTTTTGGATTCCGATGCTTCACTTCAGGTTTAACGTACGCCTTGGACCTTCTTATTGACGATAAAACGCAGAAATTGCATCAGAATTTAATACAAAAGGCACAATACCGACTTAAGTACAAGAGGACTGACACTCTAACTTTCTAGAATTGGAATCTCTCCTGTGAGTCCAGTTTTAGATTCTGATGCTTCACTGCAGGTTTACTGTGTCCCTTGGACCAGCTTATTGACGATGAAACACAGAAATTGCATCCGAATTTAATACAAAAGGCACAATGCCGACTTCTACATCTACATCTACATTGATACTCCGCAAGCCACCCAACGGTGTGTGGCGGAGGGCACTTTACGTGCCACTGTCATTACCTCCCTTTCCTGTTCCAGTCGCGTATGGTTCGCGGGAAGAACGACTGTCTGAAAGCCTCCGTGCGCGCTCTAATCTCTCTAATTTTACATTCGTGATCTCCTCGGGAAGTATAAGTAGGGGGAAGCAATATATTCGATACCTCATCCAGAAGCGCACCCTCTCGAAACCTGGCGAGCAAGCTACACCGCGATGCAGAGCGCCTCTCTTGCAGAGTCTGCCACTTGAGTTTATTAAACATCTCCGTAACGCTATCACGGTTACCAAATAACCCAGTGACGAAACGCGCCGCTCTTCTTTGGATCTTCTCTATCTCCTCCGTCAACCCGACCTGGTACGGATCCCACACTGATGAGCAATACTCAAGTATAGGTCGAACGAGTGTTTTGTAAGCCACCTCCTTTGTTGATGGACTACATTTTCTAAGCACTCTCCCAATGAATCTCAACCTGGTACCCGCCTTACCAACAATTAGTTTTATATGATCATTCCACTTCAAATCGTTCCGTACGCATACTCCCAGATATTTTACAGAAGTAACTGCTACCAGTGTTTGTTCCGCTATCATATAATCATACAATAAAGGATCCTTCTTTCTATGTATTCGCAATACATTACATTTGTCTATGTTAAGGGTCAGTTGCCACTCCCTGCACCTAGTGCCTATCCGCTGCAGATCTTCCTGTATTTCGCTATTATTTTCTAATGCAGCAACTTCTCTGTATACTACAGCATCATCCGCGAAAAGCCGCATGGAACTTCCGACACTATCTACTAAGTCATTTATATATATTGTGAAAAGCAATGGTCCCATAACACTCCCCTGTGGCACGCCAGAGGTTACTTTAACGTCTGTAGACGTCTCTCCATTGATAACAACATGCTGTGTCCTGTTTGCTAAAAACTCTTCAATCCAGCCACACAGCTGGTCTGATATTCCGTAGGCTCTTACTTTGTTTATCAGGCGACAGTGCGGAACTGTATCGAACGCCTTCCGGAAGTCAAGAAAAATAGCATCTACCTGGGAGCCTGTATCTAATATTTTCTGGGTCTCATGAACAAATAAGGCGAGTTGGGTCTCACACGATCGCTGTTTCCGGAATCCATGTTGATTCCTACATAGTAGATTCTGGGTTTCCAGAAATGACATGATACGCGAGCAAAAAACATGTTCTAAAATTCTACAAGAGATCGACGTAAGAGATATAGGTCTATAGTTTTGCGCATCTGCTCGACGACCCTTCTTGAAGACTGGGACTATCTGTGCTCTTTTCCAATCATTTGGAACCCTCCGTTCCACTAGAGACTTGCGGTACACGGCTGTTAGAAGGGGGGCAAGTTCTTTCGCGTACTCTGTGTAGAATCGAATTGGTATCCCGTCAGGTCCAGTGGACTTTCCTCTATTGAGTGATTCCAGTTGCTTTTCTATTCCTTGGACACTTATTTCGATGTCAGCCATTTTTTCGTTTGTGCAACAGGACTGACACTCTAACTCCCTATGATTTGAACCTCTCCGGTGAGTCCAGTTTTAGACTCCGATGCTTCACTTCCGGTTTGAGGTATCAATTGGACCGTTGTATTGACGATGAAACACAGAAATTGCATCAGAATTTAATACAAACGGCACAATGCCGACTTAAGTACAAGAGGACTGACGCTCTAACTTTCTATGATTTGAACCTCTCCTGTGAGTCCAGTTTTAGATTCTGAAGCTTCACTTGAGGTTTACGGTATGCCTTGTACCTCCTTAATGACGATGAAACACAGAAATTGCATCCGAATCAAATTCAAAACGCACAGTGCCGACTTAAGTACTAGAGGACTGACACTCTAACTTTCTATGATTTGAACCTCTCCTGTGAATCCAGTTTTAGATTCCGATGCTTCACTTCAGGTTTACTGTATCCCTTGGCCGTTGTTATTGACGATAAAACACAGAAATTGCATCTGCATTTAATACAAAAGGCACAATGCCGACTTAAGTACATGAGGACTGACACTTTAATTTTTTATGATTTGAACCTCTCCTGTGAGTGCAGTTTTAGATTCCGATGCTTCACTTCAGGATTACTGTATACCTTGGACAATCTTACTGACGATGAAACTCAGAAATTGCATCCGAATTTAATACAAAATGCACAATGCCGACTTAAGTACAAGAGGACTGACACTCTAACTTTCTATGATTTGAACCACTTCTGTGAGTCCCGTTTTGGGTTCCCATGCATCACTTCAGGTTTACTGTATACCTTGGACAATCTTATTGACGAAGAAACACAGAAATTAGATCTGATTTTAATACAAAAGGCACAATGCCGACTTGAGTACAAAAGGACCAACCCTGTAACTTTCTATGATTTGAACATCTCCTTTGAGTCCAGTTTTAGATTCCGATGCTTCACTTCAGGTTTACTGTATCTCTTGGACCTTCTTATTGACGATGATACACAGAAATTGCATCCGAATTTAATACAAAACGCACAATGCCGACTTAAGTACTAGAGGACTGACTAACTTTCTATGATTTGAAACTCTCCTGTGAGTCCAGTTTTGGATTCCGATGCTTCACTTCAGGTTTAACATATGCCTTGGACCTTCTTATTGACGATAAAACGCAGAAATTGCATCAGAATATAATACAAAAGGCACAATGCCGACTTAAGTACAAGAGGACTGACACTCTAACTTTCTATGATTTGAACCTCTCCTGTGCGTCCTGTTTTAGATTCCAATGCTTCACTTCAGGTTAACTGTATCCCTTAGACCTTCTTATTGACGATGAAACACAAAAATTGCATCCGAATTTAATACAAAAGGCACAATGCCGACTTAAGTACAAGAGGACTGACACTCTAGCTTTCTATGATTTGAACCTCTCCGGTGAGTCCAAATTTAGATTCCGATGCTTCACTTCCGGTTTGCCGTATCAATTGGACCGTTGTATTGACGATGAAACACAGAAATTGCATCCGAATTTAATACAAAATGTACAATGCCGACTTAAGTACAAGAGGACTGACACTCTAACTTTCTATGATTTGAACCTCTCCTGTGCGTCCTGTTTTAGATTCCAATGCTTCACTGCAGGTTTACTGTGTCCCTTGGACCAGCTTATTGACGATGAAACACAGAAATTGCATCCGAATTGAATACAAAAGGCAAAATGCCGACTTAAGTACAAGAGGACTGCCACTCTAACTGTCTATGATTTGAACCTCTCCTGTGAGTCCAGTTTTAGATTCCGATGCTTCACTTAAGGTTTACTGTATCCCTTGGACCTTCTATTGGCGATGAAACACAGAAATTTCTTCCGCATTTAATACAAAAGGAACAATGCCGACTTAAGTACAAGAGGACTGACACTCTATCTTCCTATGTTTTGAACCTCTCCTGTGAGTCCAGTTTTAGATTCCGATGCCTCACTTCAGGTTTACTGTATAACTTGGACCTTCTTATTGACGATGATACACAGAAATTGCATCTGCATTTTATACAAAAGGCACAATGCCGACTTAAGTACAAGAGGACTGACTAAATTTCTATGATTTGAACCTCTCCTGTGAGTCCAGTTTTGGATTCCGATGCTTCACTTCAGGTTCCACGTATGCCTTGGACCATCTTATTGACGATAAAACGCAGAAATTGCATCAGAATTTAATACAAAATGCACAATGCCGTCTTAAGTACAAGAGAACTGACACTCTAACTTTCTATGATTTGAACCTCTCCTGTGCGTCCTGTTTTAGATTCCAATGCTTCACTTCAGGTTAACTGTATCCCTTAGTCCTTCTTATTGACGATGAAACACAAAAATTGCATCCGAATTTAATACAAAAGGCACCATGCCGACTTAAGTACAAGAGGACTGACGCTCTAACTTTCTATGGTTTGAACCTCTCCTGTGAGTCCAGTTTTAGATTCTGAAGCTTCAATTGAGGTTTACTGTATGCCTTGGACCTTCTTAAGGACGATGAAACACAGAAATTGCATCCGAATTTAATACAAAAGGCACAATGCCGACTTAAGTACTAGAGGACTGACACTCTAACTTTCTATGATTTGAACCTCTCCTGTGAATCCAGTTTTAGATTCCGATGCCTCACTTCAGGTTTACTGTATCCCTTGGCCCTTGTCATTGACGATAAAACACAGAAATTGCATCTGCATTTAATACAAAAGACACAATGCCGACTTAAGTACATGAGGACTGACACTTTAATTTTTTATGATTTGAACCTCTCCTGTAAGTCCAGTTTTAGATTCCGATGCTTCACTTCAGGTATACTGTATACCTTGGACTATCTTATTGACGATGAAACTCAGAAATTGCATCTGAATTTAATACAAAATGCACAATGCCAACTTAAGTACAAGTGGACTGACACAATAACTTTCTATGATTTGAACCACTTCAATGAGTCCCGTTTTGGATTCCCATGCATCACTTCAGGTTTACTGTATACCTTGGACCTTCTTATTGACGAAGAAACACAGAAATTACATCCGAATTTAATACAAAAGGCACAATGCCGACTTGAGTACAAAAGGACCAACCCTCTAACTTTCTATGATTTGAACCTCTCCTTTGAGTCCAGTTTTAGATTCCGATGCTTCACTTCAGGTTTACTGTATCCCTTGGACCTTCTTATTGACGATGATACACAGAAATTGCATCCGAATTTAATACAAAACGCACAATGCCGACTTAAGTACTAGAGGACTGACTAACTTTCTATGATTTGAACCTGTCGTGTGAGTCCAGTTTTGTATCCCGATGCTTCACTTCAGGTTTACTGTTTCCCTTGGACCAGCTAATTGACGATGAAATATTGAAATTGCATCCGAATTAAATACAAAATGCACAATGCCGACTTAAGTACAAGAGGACTGACACTCTAACTCTCTATGATTTGAACCTCTCCTGTGAGTCCAGTTTTAGAATCCGATGCTTCACTTCAGGTTTACCGTATCAATTGGTCCTTTGTATTGACGATGAAACCCAGAAATTCCATCCGAAATTAATGCAAAAGGCACAATGCCGACTTAAGTACAAGAGGACACACACTCTAACTTTCTATGATTGGAACCTCTCCTGTGAGTCCAGTTTTAGATTCCGATGCTTCACTGCCGGTTTACTGTGTCCCTTGGACCAGCTTATTGACGATGAAACACAGAAATTGCATCCGAATTTAATACAAAAGGCAAAATTCCGACTTAAGTACAAGAGGACTTACACTCTAACTGTCTATGATTTGAACCTCTCCTGTGAGTCCAGTTTTAGATTCCGATGCTTCACTTCAGGTTTACTGTAATCCTTGGACCTTCTTATTGACGATGAAACACAACAATTACATCTGCATTTAATACAAACGGCACAATGCCGACTTAAGTACAAGAGGACTGTCACTCTAACATTCTATGATTTGAACCTCCCCTGTGAGTCCAGTTTTAGATTCCGATGCTTCACCTCAGGTTTACTGTATACCTTGGACCTTCTTATTGACGATGAAACACAGAAATTACATCCGAATTTAATACAAAAGGCACAATGCCGACTTGAGTACAAGAGAAATAACACTCTAACTGGCTTTTATTTGAAAATCTCCTTTGAGTCCAGTTTTAGATTCCGATGCTTCACTTCAGGTTTACTGTATGCCTTGGACCTTCTTATTGACGATGAAGCACAGAAGTTGCATTTGAATTTATTACAAAAGGCACAGTTCCGACTTAAGTACAAGAGGACGGACACTCTAACTTTCTATGACTTGAGCCTCTCCTGTGAGTCCAGTTTTAGATCCCGATGCTTCACTTCAGGTTTAACGTATCTCTTGGACCTTCTTATTGACGATGATACACGGAAATTGCATCCGAATTTAATACAAAATGCACAATGCCGACTTAAGTACAAGAGGAGTGACTAACTATCTATGATTTGAACCTCTCCTGTGAGTCCAGTTTTAGATTGCGATGCTTCACTTCAGGTTTACTGTATACCTTGGACCTTCTTACTGAAGATGAAGAACAGAAGTTGCATCCGAATTTATTACAAAAGGCACAGTTCCGACTTAAGTACAAGAGGACGGACACTCTAACTTTCTATGACTTGAACCTCTCCTGTGAGTCCAGTTTTAGATTCCGATGCTTCACTTCAGGTTTACTGTATACCTTGGTCCTTCTTATTGACGATGAAACACAGAAATTGCATCCGAATTTAATACAAAAGGCACAATGCCGACGTAAGTACAAGAGGACTGACTAACTTTCTATGATTTAAACCTCTCCTGTGAGTCCAGTTTCGGATTCCGATGCTTCACTTTAGGTTTAACGTATACCTTGTACCTTCTTATTGACGATGAAACACAGAAATTGCTTCCGAATTTAATACAAAAGGCACAATGCCGACTTAAGTACAAGAGGACTTACACTCAAACTTTCTATGATTTGAACCTCTCCTGTGAGTCCCGTTTTAGATTCCGATGCTTCACTTAAGGTTTACTGTATACCTTGGACCTTCTTATTGACGATGAAGCACAGAAATTACATCCGAATTTAATACAAAAGGCACAAGGCCGACTTGAGTACAAGCGGAATAACACTCTAACTTGCTATTATTTGAACCTCTCCTTTGATTCCAGTTTTAGATTCAATGCTTCACTTCAGGTCTACTGTATGCCTTGGACCTTCTTATTGATGATGATACACAGAAATTGCATCCGAATTTAATACAAAAGGCACAATGCCGACTTAAGTACAAGAGGACTGACTAACTTTCTATGATTTAAACCTCTCCTGTGAGTCCAGTTTTGGATTCCGATGCTTCACTTCAGGTTCAATGTATGCCTTGGACCTTCTTATTGACGATAAAACGCAGCAAATGCATCAGAATTTAATACAAAAGGCACAATGCCGACTTAAGTACAAGAGGACTGACACACTAACTTTCTAGAATTGGAACCTCTCCTGTGAGTCCAGTTTTAGATTCCGATGCTTCACTGCAGGTTTACTGTGTCCCTTGGACCAGCTTATTGACGATGAAACACAGAAATTGCATCCGAATTTAATACAAAAGGCACAATGCCGACTTAAGTACAAGAGGACTGACACTCTAACTTTCTATGATTTGAACCTCTCCGGTGAGTCCAGTTTTAGATTCCGATGCTTCACTTCCGGTTTGCCGTATCAATTGGACCATTGTATTGACGATGATACACAGAAATTGCATCCGAATTTAATACAAACGGCACAATGCCGACTTAAGTACAAGAGGACTGACACTCTAACATTCTATGATTTGAACCTCTCCTGTGAGTCCAGTTTTAGATTCCGATGCTTCACCTCAGGTTTACTGTATACCTTGGACCTTCTTATTGACGATGAAACACAGAAATTACATCCGAATTTAATACAAAAAGCACAATGCCGACTTGAGTACAAGAGGACTAACACTCTAACTTGCTATTATTTGAACCTCTCCTTTGAGTCCTGTTTTAGATTCCGATGCTTCACTTCAGGTTTACTGTATGCCTTGGACCTTGTTATTGACGATGATACACAGAAATTGCATCCGAATTTAATACAAAAGGCACAATGCCGACTTAAGTACAAGGGGACTGACTAACTTTCTATGATTTGAACCTCTCCTGTGAGTCCAGTTTTGGATTCCGATGCTTCACTTCAGGTTTAACGTATGCCTTGGACCTTCTTATTGACGATAAAACGCAGAAATTGCATCAGAATATAATACAAAAGGCACAATGCCGACTTAAGTACAAGAGGACTGACACTCTAACTTTCTATGATTGGAACCTCTCCTGTGAGTCCAGTTTTAGATTCCGATGCTTCCCTGCAGGTTTACTGTGTCCCTTGGACCAGTTTATTGACGATGAAACACAGAAATTGCATCCGAATTTAATACAAAAGGCAAAATGCCGACTTAAGTACAAGAGGACTGACACTCTAACTGTCTATGATTTGAACCTCTCCTGTGAGTCCAGTTTTAGATTCCGATGCTTCACTTAAGGTTTACTGTATCCCTTGGACCTTCTATTGACGATGAAACACAGAAATTTCTTCCGCATTTAATACAAAAGGAACAATGCCGACTTAAGTACAAGAGGTCTGACACTCTATCTTCCTATGTTTCGAACCTCTCCTGTGAGTCCAGTTTTAGATTCCGATGCCTCACTTCAGGTTTACTGTATACCTTGGACCTTCTTATTGACGATGATACACAGAAATTGCATCCGAATTCAATACAAAAGGCACAATTCCGACTTAAGTATAAGAGGACTGACTAAATTTCTATGATTTGAACCTCTCCTGTGAGTCCAGTTTTACATTCCGATGCTTCACTTCAGGTTTAACGTATACCTTGGACCTTCTTATTGACGATGAAACACAGAAATTGCATCCGAATTTTATACAAAAGGGCACTATGCCGACTTAAGTACAAGAGGACTGACACTCAAACTTTCTGTGATTTTAACCTCTCCTGTGTGTCCCGTTTTAGATAATGATGCTTCACTTTAGGTGTACTGTAATCCTTGGACCTTCCTTTTAATGATGAAACACAGAAATTGCATCTGAATTTAATACAAACGGCACAATGCCGACTTAAGTATAACAGGACTGACACTCTAACATTCTACGATTTGAACCTCTCCTGTGAGCGCAGTTTTAGATTCTGATGCTTCACTTCAGGTTTACTGTATCCCTTTGCCCTCGTTATTGACGATGAAACACAGAAATTGCATCTGCATTTTATACAAAAGGCATAATGCCGACATAAGTACAAGAGGACTGACACTCTAACATTCTATGATTTGAAACTCTCCTGTGAGCCCAGTTTTAGATTCCGATGCTTCACTTCAGGTTTACTGTATACCTTGGACCTTCTTATTGACGATGAAGCACAGAAATTACATCCGAATTTAATACAAAAGGCACAATGGCGACTTGAGTACAGGAGGACTAACACTATAACTTGCTATTATTTGAACGTCTCCTTTGAGTCCAGTTTTAGATTCCGATGCTTCACTTCAGGTTTACTGTATGCCTTGGACCTTCTTATTGACGATGATACACAGAAATTGCATACGATTTTAATACAAAAGGCACAATGCCGACTTAAGTACAAGAGGACTGACTAATTTTCTATGATTTGATCCTCTCCTGTGAGACCAGTTTTGGATTCCGATGCTTCACTTCAGGTTTAACGTATGCCTTGGACCTTCTTATTGACGATAAAACGCATAAATTGCATCAGAATATAATACAAAAGGCACAATGCCGACTTAAGTAAAAGAGGACTGACACTCTAACTTTCTATGATTGGAACCTCTCCTGTGAGTCCAATTTTAGATTCCGATGCTTCACTGCATGTTTACTGTGTTCTTTCGGCCAGCTTATTGACGATGAAACACAGAAATTTCTTCCGCATTTAATACAAAAGGAACAATGCCGACTTAAGTACAAGAGGACTGACACTCTATCTTCCTATGTTTTGAACCTCTCCTGTGAGTCCAGTTTTAGATTCCGATGCCTCACTTCAGGTTTACTGTATAACTTGGACCTTCTTATTGACGATGATACACAGAAATTGCATCTACATTTTATACAAAAGGCACAATGCCGACTTAAGTACAAGAGGACTGACTAACTTTCTATGATTTGAACCTCTCCTGTGAGTCCAGTTTTGGATTCCGATGCTTCACTTCAGGTTTAACGTATGCCTTGGACCATCGTATTGACGATAAAACGCAGAAATTGCATCAGAATTTAATACAAAAGGCACAATGCCGACTTAAGTACAAGAGGACTGACACTCTAACTTTCTATGATTTGAACCTCTCCTGTGCGTCCTGTTTTAGATTCCAATGCTTCACTTCAGGTTAACTGTATCCCTTAGACCTTCTTATTGACGATGAAATACAAAAATTGCATCCGAATTTAATACAAAAGGCACCATGCCGACTTAAGTACAAGAGGACTGACGCTCTAACTTTCTATGATTTGAACATCTCCTGTGAGTCCAGTTTTAGATTCTGAAGCTTCACTTGAGGTTTACTGTATGCCTTGGACCTTCTTAAGGACGATGAAACACAGAAATTGCATCCGAATTTAATACAAAAGGCACAATGCCGACTTAAGTACTAGAGGACTGACACTCTAACTTTCTATGATTTGAACCTCTCCTGTGAATCCAGTTTGGATTCCGATGCCTCACTTCAGGTTTACTGTATCCCTTGGCCCTTGTCATTGACGATAAAACACAGAAATTGCATCTGCATTTAATACAAAAGACACAATGCCGACTTAAGTACGTGAGGACTGACACTTTAATTTTTTATGATTTGAACCTCTCCTGTAAGTCCAGTTTTAGACTCCGATGCTTCACTTCAGGTATACTGTATACCTTGGACTATCTTATTGACGATGAAACTCAGAAATTGCATCTGAATTTAATACAAAATGCACAATGCCGACTTAAGTACAAGTGGACTGACACTCTAACTTTCTATGATTTGAACCACTTCTATGAGTCCCGTTTTGGATTCCCATGCATCACTTCAGGTTTACTGTATACCTTGGACCTTCTTATTGACGAAGAAACACAGAAATTACATCCGAATTTAATACAAAAGGCACAATGCCGACTTGAGTACAAAAGGACCAACCCTCTAACTTTCTATGATTTGAACCTCTCCTTTGAGTCCAGTTTTAGATTCCGATGCTTCACTTCAGGTTTACTGTATCCCTTGGACCTTCTTATTGACGATGATACACAGAAATTGCATCCGAATTTATTACAAAACGCACAATGCCGACTTAAGTACTAGAGGACTGACTAACTTTCTATGATTTGAACCTGTCGTGTGAGTCCAGTTTTGTATCCCGATGCTTCACTTCAGGTTTACTGTTTCCCTTGGACCAGCTAATTGACGATGAAATTTTGAATTTGCATCCGAATTAAATACAAAATGCACAATGCCGACTTAAGTACAAGAGGACTGACACTCTAACTTTCTATGATTTGAACCTCTCCTGTGAGTCCAGTTTTAGAATCCGATGCTTCACTTCAGGTTTACCGTATCAATTGGACCTTTGTATTGACGATGAAACCCAGAAATTCCATCCGAATTTAATGCAAAAGGCACAATGCCGACTTAAGTACAAGAGGACACACACTCTAACTTTCTATGATTGGAACCTCTCCTGTGAGTCCAGTTTTAGTATCCGATGCTTCACTGCCGGTTTACTGTGTCCCTTGGACCAGCTTATTGACAATGAAACACAGAAATTGCATCCGAATTTAATACAAAAGGCAAAATTCCGACTTAAGTACAAGAGGACTTACACTCTAACTGTCTATGATTTGAACCTCTCCTGTGAGTCCAGTTTTAGATTCCGATGCTTCACTTCAGGTTTACTGTAATCCTTGGACCTTCTTATTGACGATGAAACACAAAAATTACATCTGCATTTAATACAAACGGCACAATGCCGACTTAAGTGCAAGAGGACTGTCACTCTAACATTCTATGATTTGAACCTCCCCTGTGAGTCCAGTTTTAGATTCCGATGCTTCACCTCAGGTTTACTGTATACCTTGGACCTTCTTATTGACGATGAAACACAGAAACTACATCCGAATTTAATACAAAAGGCACAATGCCGACTTGAGTACAAGAGAAATAACACTCTAACTGGCTTTTATTTGAAAATCTCCTTTGAGTCCAGTTTTAGATTCCGATGCTTCACTTCAGGTTTACTGTATGCCTTGGACCTTCTTATTGATGATGAAGCACAGAAGTTGCATCCGAATTTATTACAAAAGGCACAGTTCCGACTTAAGTACAAGAGGACGGACACTCTAACTTTCTATGACTTGAGCCTCTCCTGTGAGTCCAGTTTTAGATCCCGATGCTTCACTTCAGGTTTAACGTATCCCTTGGACCTTCTTATTGACGATGATACACGGAAATTGCATCCGAATTTAATACAAAATGCACAATGCCAACTTAAGTACAAGAGGAGTGACTAACTTTCTATGATTTGAACCTCTCCTGTGTGTCCAGTTTTAGATTACGATGCTTCACTTCAGGTTTACTGTATTTCTTGGACCTTCTTACTGAAGATGAAGCACAGAAGTTGCATCCGAATTTATTACAAAAGGCACAGTTCCGACTTAAGTACAAGAGGACGGACACTCTAACTTTCTATGACTTGAACCTCTCCTGTGAGTCCAGTTTTAGATTCCGATGCTTCACTTCAGGTTTACTGTATACCTTGGTCCTTCTTATTGACGATGAAACACAGAAATTGCATCCGAATTTAATACAAAAGGCACAATGCCGACTTAAGTACAAGAGGACTGACACACTAAATTTCTATGATTTGAACCACTCCTGTGAGTCCAGTTTTAGATTCCGATGCTTCCTTCAGGTTTACTGTATCAATTGGACCTTCTTATTGACGATGAAACACAGAAATTCCATCCGAATTTAATACCAAAGGCACAATGCTGACTTAAGTACAAGAGGAGTGACACTCTAACTTTCTATGATTTGAACCTCTAATGTGAGTCCAGTTTTAGATTCCGATGCTTCAATTCAGGTTTACTGAATCCCTTGGACCATCTTGTTGACGATGAAACACAGTAATTGCAACCGAATTTAATACAAAAGGCACAATGCCGACTTAGGTACAAGAGGACTGACACTCTAACTTTCTATGATTTGAACCTCTACTGTGAATCCAGTTTTAGATTTCGATGCTTCACTTAAGGTTTACTGTATCCCTTGGACCTTCTTATTGACGATGAAACACAGAAATTGCCTCCGCATTTAATACAAAAGGAACAATGCCGACTTAAGTACAAGAGGACTGACACTCTATCTTCCTATGATTTGAACCTCTCCTGTGAGTCCAGTTTTAGATTCCGATGCTTCATTTCAGGTTTACTGTATACCTTGGACCTTCTTATTGACGATGATACACAGAAATTGCATTCGAATTCAATACAAAAGGCCCAATGCCGACTTAAGTACAAGAGGACTGCTTAACTTTCTATGATTTAAACCTCTCCTGTGAGTCCAGTTTCGGATTCCGATGCTTCACTTTAGGTTTAACGTATACCTTGTACCTTCTTATCGACGATGAAACACAGAAATTGCTTCCGAATTTAATACAAAAGGCACAATGCCGACTTAAGTACAAGAGGACTTACACTCAAACTTTCTGTGATTTGAACCTCTCCTGTGAGTCCCGTTTTAGATTCCAATGCACCACTTCAGGCGTACTGTAATCCTTGGACATTATTATTTATGATGAAACACAGAAATTGCATCTGAATTTAATACAAACGGCACAATGCCGACTTAAGTACAAGAGGACGGACACTCTAACATTCTATGATTTGAACCTCTCCTGTGAGCCCAGTTTTAGATTCCGATGCTTCACTTAAGGTTTACTGTATACCTTGGACCTTCTTATTGACGATGAAGCACAGAAATTACATCCGAATTTAATACAAAAGGCACAATGCCGACTTGAGTACA
The DNA here is from genome assembly GCF_021461395.2 of Schistocerca americana. Classification (NCBI taxonomy): domain Eukaryota; kingdom Metazoa; phylum Arthropoda; class Insecta; order Orthoptera; family Acrididae; genus Schistocerca; species Schistocerca americana. The sequence goes on along the minus strand of NC_060121.1, from coordinate 72,139,892 downwards.
AGAGGAATAACACTCTAACTTGCTATTATTTGAACCCCTCCTTTGATTCCAGTTTTAGATTCCAATGCTTCACTTCAGGTCTACTGTATGCCTTGGACCTTCTTATTGATGATGATACACAGAAATTGCATCCGAATTTAATACAAAAGGCACAATGCCGACTTAAGTACAAGAGGACTGACTAACTTTCTATGATTTAAACCTCTCCTGTGAGTCCAGTTTTGGATTCCGATGCTTCACTTCAGGTTCAATGTATGCCTTGGACCTTCTTATTGACGATAAAACGCAGAAAATGCATCAGAATTTAATACAAAAGGCACAATGCCGACTTAAGTACAAGAGGACTGACACACTAACTTTCTAGAATTGGAACCTCTCCTGTGAGTCCAGTTTTAGATTCCGATGCTTCACTGCAGGTTTACTGTGTCCCTTGGACCAGCTTATTGACGTGAAACACAGAAATTGCATCCGAATTTAATACAAAAGGCACAATGCCGACTTAAGTACAAGAGGACTGACACTCTAACTTTCTATGATTTGAACCTCTCCGGTGAGTCCAGTTTTAGATTCCGATGCTTCACTTCCGGTTTGCCGTATCAATTGGACCATTGTAATTGCGATGAAACACAGAAATTGCATCCGAATTTAATACAAACGGCACAATGCCGACTTAAGTACAAGAGGACTGACACTCTAACATTCTATGATTTGTACCTCTCCTGTGAGTCCAGTTTCAGATTCCGATGCTTCACCTCAGGTTTACTGTATACCTTGGACCTTCTTATTGACGATGAAACACAGAAATTACAACCGAATTTAATACAAAAAGCACAATGCCGACTTGAGTACAAGAGGACTAACACTCTAACTTGCTATTATTTGAACCTCTCCTTTGAGTCCTGTTTTAGATTCCGATGCTTCACTTCAGGTTTACTGTATGCCTTGGACCTTGTTATTGACGATGATACACAGAAATTGCATCCGAATTTAATACAAAAGGCACAATGCCGACTTAAGTACAAGGGGACTGACACTCTATCTTCCTATGTTTCGAACCTCTCCTGTGAGTCCAGTTTTAGATTCCGATGCCTCACTTCAGGTTTACTGTATACCTTGGACCTTCTTATAGACGATGATACACAGAAATTGCATCCGAATTCAATACAAAAGACACAATGCCGACTTAAGTATAAGAGGACTGACTAAATTTCTATAATTCGAACCTCTCCTGTGAGTCCAGTTTTACATTCCGATGCTTCACTTCAGGTTTAACGTATACCTTGGACCTTCTTATTGACGATGAAACACAGAAATTGCATCCGAATTTAATACAAAAGGGCACTATGCCGACTTAAGTACAAGAGGACTGACACTCAAACTTTCTGTGATTTTAACCTCTCCTGTGTGTCCCGTTTTAGATTACGATGCTTCACTTTAGGTGTACTGTAATCCTTGGACCTTCCTTTTAATGATGAAACACAGAAATTGCATCTGAATTTAATACAAACGGCACAATGCCGACTTAAGTATAACAGGACTGACACTCTAACATTCTACGATTTGAACCTCTCCTGTGATCGCAGTTTTAGATTCTGATGCTTCACTTCAGGTTTACTGTATCCCTTTGCCCTTGTTATTGACGATGAAACACAGAAATTGCATCTGCATTTTATACAAAAGGCATAATGCCGACTTAAGTACAAGAGGACTGACACTCTAACATTCTATGATTTGAAACTCTCCTGTGAGCCCAGTTTTAGATTCCGATGCTTCACTTCAGGTTTACTGTATACCTTGGACCTTCTTATTGACGATGAAGCACAGAAATTACATCCGAATTTAATACAAAAGGCACAATGGCGACTTGAGTACAGGAGGACTAACACTCTAACTTGCTATTATTTGAACGTCTCCTTTGAGTCCAGTTTTAGATTCCGATGCTTCACTTCAGGTTTACTGTATGCCTTGGACCTTCTTATTGACGATGATACACAGAAATTGCATACGATTTTAATACAAAAGGCACAATGCCGACTTAAGTACAAGAGGACTGACTAATTTTCTATGATTTGAACCTCTCCTGTGAGACCAGTTTTGGATTCCGATGCTTCACTTCAGGTTTAACGTATGCCTTGGACCTTCTTATTGACGATAAAACGCATAAATTGCATCAGAATTTAATACAAAAGGCACAATGCCGCCTTAAGTAAAAGAGGACTGACACTCTAACTTTCTACGATTGGAACCTCTCCTGTGAGTCCAGTTTTAGATTCCGATGCTTCACTGCATGTTTACTGTGTTCTTTCGGCCAGCTTATTGACGATGAAACACAGAAATTGCATCCGAATTTAATACAAAAGGCACAATGCCGACTTAAGTACAAGACGACTGACACTCTAACTTTCTATGATTTGAACCTCTCCGGTGAGTCCAGTTTTAGATTCCGATGCTTCACTTCCGGTTTACCGTATCAATTGGACCGTTGTATTGACGATGAAACACAGAAATTCCATCCGAATTTTATACAAAAAGCTCAATGCCGACTTAAGTACAAGAGGACTGACACTCTAACTTTCTATGATTTGAACCTCTCCTGTGCGTCCAGTTTAGATTCCAATGCTTCACTTCAGGTTAACTGTATCCCGTAGACCTTCTTACTGACGATGAAACAAAAAAATTGCATCCGAATTTAATACAAAAGGCACAATGCCGACATAAGTACAAGAGGACTGACGCTCTAATTTTCTATGATTTGAACCTCTCCTATGAGTCCAGTTATAGATTCTGAAGCCTCACTTCAGGTTTACTGTATGCCTAGGACCTTCTTAATGACAATGAAACTCAGAAATTGCATCCGAATCAAATTCAAAAGGCACAGTGCCGACTTAAGTACTAGAGGACTGACACTCTAACTTTCTATGATTTGAACCTCTCCTGTGATCCAGTTTTAGATTCCGATGCTTTACTTCAGGTTTACTGTATCCCTTGGACCTTCTTATTGACGATGATACACAGAAATTGCATCCGAATTTAATACAAAAGGCACAATGCCGACTTAAGTACTAGAGGACTGACTAACTTTCTATGATTTGAACCTGTCCAGTGAGTCCAGTTTTGTATTCCGATGCTTTACTTCAGGTTTACTGTTTCCCTTGGACCAGCTTATTGACTATGAACTAATGAAATTGCATCCGAATTAAATACAAAATGCACAATGCCGACTTAAGTACAAGAGGACTGACACTCAAACTTTCTGTGATTTGAACCTCTCCTGTGAGTCCCGTTTTAGTTTCCGATGCTTCACTTCAGGTTTACTGTAATCCTTGGACCTTCTTATTGATGATGAAACAAAGAAATTACATCTGCATTTAATACAAACGGCACAATGCCGACTTAAGTACAAGAGGACTGACACTCTAACATTCTATGATTTGATCCTCTCCTGTGAGTCCAGTTTTAGATTCCGATCCTTCACTTCAGGTTTACTGTATCCCTTGGACCATCTTATTGACGATGAAACACAGAAATTGCATCCGAATTTAATACAAAAGGCACAATGCCGACTAAAGTACAGGAGGACTGACACTCTAACTTTCTATGATTTGAACCTCTCCTGTGAATCCAGTTTTAGATTCCGATGCTTCACTTAATGTTTACTGTATCCCTTGGACCTTCTTACTGACGATGAAACACATAAATATCCTCCGCATTTAATACAAAAGGAACAATGCCGACTTAAGTACAAGAGGACTGACACTCTATCTTCCTATGTTTTGAACCTCTCCTGTGAGTCCAGTTTTAGATTCCGATGCCTCACTTCAGGTTTACTGTATACCTTGGACCTCCTTATTGACGATGATACACAGAAATTGCATCCGAATTCAATACAAAAGGCACAATGCCGACTTAAGTACAAGAGGACTGACTAAATTTCAATGATTTGAACCTCTCCTGTGAGTCCAGTTTTGGATTCCGATGCTTGACTTCAGGTATAACGTATACCTTAAACCTTCTTACTGACGATGAAACACAGAAATTGCATCCGAATTTAATACAAAAGGAACTATGCCGACTTAAGTACAAGAGGACTGACACTCAAACTTTCTGTGATTGGAACCTCTCCTGTCAGTCCCGTTTTAGATTCCGATGCTTCACTTCAGGTGTACTGTAATCCTTGGACTTTCCTATTAATGATGAAACACAGAAATTGCATCTGAATTTAATACAAACGGCACAATGCCGACTTTAGTACAAGAGGACAGACACACTAACATTCTATGATTTGAACCTCTCCTGTGAGCCCATTCTTAGATTCTGATGCTTCACTTCAGGTTTACTGTATACCTTGGACCTTCTTATTGACGATGAAACACAGAAATTACATCCGAATTTAATACAAAATGCACAATGCCGACTTGAGTACAAGAGGACTAACACTCTAACTTGCTATTATTTGAACCTCTCCTTTGAGTCCAGTTTTAGATTCCGATGCTTCACTTCAGGTTTACTGTATGCCTTGGACCTTCTTATTGACGATGATACACAGGAATTGCATCCGTATTTAATACAAAAGGCACAAAGCCGACTGAAGTACAAGAGGACTGACTAACTTTCTATGATTTGAACCTCTCCTGTGAGTCCAGTTTTGGATTCCGATGCTTCACTTCAGGGTTTACGTATGCCTTGGACCTTCTTATTGACGATGAAACGCAGAAATTGCATCAGAATTTAATACAAAAATCACAATGCCGACTTAAGTACAAGAGGACTGACACTCTAACTTTCTATGATTGGAACCTCTCCTGTGAGTCCAGTTTTAGATTCCGATGCTTCACTTCAGGTTTACTGTTTCCCTTGGACCAGCTTATTGACGATGAAATACTGAAATTGCATCCGAATTAAATACAAAATGCACAATGCCACTTTAGTACAAGAGGACTGACACTCTAACTTTCTATGATTTGAACCTCTTCTGTGAGTCCAGTTTTAGAATCCGATGCTTCACTTCAGGTTTACCGTATCAATTGGACCTTTGTATTGACGATGAAACCCAGAAATTCCATCCGAATTTAATGCAAAAGGCACAATGCCGACTTAAGTACAAGAGTACTGACACTCTAACTTTCTGTGATTTGAACCTCTCCTGTGAGTCCCGTTTTAGAATCCGATGCTTCACTTCAGGTTTACTGTAATCCTTGGACCTTCTTATTGATGATGAAACACAGAAATTACATCTGCAATTAATACAAAAGGCACAATGCCGACTTAAGTAAAAGAGGACTGACTAACTTTCTATGATTTGAACCTCTTCTGTGAGTCCAGTTTTAGAATCCGATGCTTCACTTCAGGTTTACCGTATCAATTGGACCGTTGTATTGACGTTGAAACACAGAAATTCCATCCGATTTTAATACAAAATGCACAATGCCGACTTAAGTACAAGAGGACTGACGCTCTAACTTTCTATGATTTGAACTTCTCCTGTGAGTCCAGTTTTAGATTCTGGTGCTTCACTTCAGGTTTACTGTATCCCTTGGACCTTCTTAATGACGATGAAACACAGAAATTGTATCCGAATTAAATACAAAAAGCACAGTGCCGACTTAAGTACTAGAGGACTGACACTCTAACTTTCTATGATTTGAACCTCTCCTGTGAATCCAGTATTAGATTCCGATGCTTCACTGCAGGTTTACTGTATCCCTTGGCCCTTGTTATTGACGATGAAAAACAGAAATTGCATCTGCATTTAATACAAAAGGCACAATGCCGACTTAAGTACATGAGGACTGACACTCTAATTTTTTATGATTTGAACCTCTCCTATGAGTCCAGTTTTAGATTCCGATGCTTCACTTCAGGTTTACTGTATACCTTGGACCTTCTTATTGACGATGAAACACAGAAATTGCATCCGAATTTAATACAAAAGGCACAATGCCGACTTAAGTACAAGAGGACTGACACACTAACTCTCTATGATTTGAACCACTAATGTGAGTCCCGTTTTGGATTACCATGCTTCACCTCAGGTTTACTGCATCCCTTGGACCTTCTTATTGACGATGATACACAGAAATTGCATCCGAATTTAATACAAGAGACACATTGCCGACTTAAGTACAAGAGGACTGCCTAACTTTCTATGATTTGAACCTGTCCTGTGAGTCCAGTTTTTTATTCCGATGCTTCACTTCAGGTTTACCGTATCAATTGGACCTTTGTATTGACGATGAAACACAGAAATTCCATCCGAATTTAATGCAAAAGACACAATGCCGACTTAAGTACAAGAGGACACACACTCTAACTTTCTATGATTTGAACCTCTCCTGTGAGTCCAGTTTTGGATTCCGATGCTTCACTTCAAGTTTACTGTATCCCTTAGACCTTCGTGTTGACGATGAAACACAGAAATTGCATCCGAATTTAATACAAAAGGCACAATGCCGACTCAAGTACAAGAGTACTGACACTCTAACTTTCTGTGATTTGAACCTCTCCTGTGAGTCCCGTTTTAGAATCCGATGCTTCACTTCAGGTTTACTGTAATCCTTGGACCTTCTTATTGATGATGAAACACAGAAATTACATCTGCAATTAATACAAAAGGCACAATGCCGACTTAAGTAAAAGAGGACTGACTAACTTTCTATGATTTGAACCTCTCCTGTGAGTCCAGTTTTGGATTCCGATGCTTTACTTCAGGTTTAACGTAGGCCTTGGACCTTCTTATTGACGATAAAACGCAGAAATTGCATCAGAATTTAATACAAAAGGCACAATGCCGACTTAAGTACAAAAGGACTGACACTCTAACTTTCTATGATTGGAACCTCTCCTGTGAGTCCAGTTTTAGATTCCGATGCTTCACTGCAGGTTTACTGTGTCCCTTGGACTAGCTTATTGACGATGAAACACAGAAATTGCATCCGAATTTAATACAAAAGGCACAATGCCGACTTAAGTACAAGAGGACTGACACACTAACTTTCAATGATCTGAACCTCTCCTGTGAGTCCAGTTTTAGAATCCGATGCTTCACTTCAGGTTTACCGTATCAATTGGACCGTTGTATTGACGATGAAACACAGAAATCCCATCCGAATTTAATACAAAAGGCACAATGCCGACTTAAGTACAAGAGGACTGACACTCTAACTTTCTATGATTTGAACCTCTCCTGTGCGTCCAGTTTTAGATTCCAATGCTTCACTTCAGGTTAACTGTATCCCTTAGACCTTCTTATTGACGATGAAACACAAAAATTGCATCCGAATTTAATACAAAAGGAACAATGCCGACTTAAGTACAAGAGGACTGACGCTCTAACTTTCTATGATTTGAACCTCTCCTGTGAGTCGAGTTTTAGATTCTGATGCTTCACTTCAGGTTTACAGTATCCCTTGCACCTTCTTAATGACGACGAAACACAGAAATTGCATCCGAATGTAATACAAAAGGCACAGTGCCGACTTAAGTACTAGAGGACTGACACTCTAACTTTCTATGATTTGAACCTCTCCTGTAAATCCAGTTATAGATTCCGATGCTTCACTTTAGGTTTCCTGTATCCCTTGGCCCTTGTTATTGACTATGAAACACGGAAATTGCATCCGCATTTAATACAAAAGGCACATTGCCGACTTAAGTACATGAGGACTGACAAACTTTCTATGATTTGAACCTCTCCTGTGAGTCCAGTTTTGTATTCCGATGCTTCACTTCAGGTTTAACGTATACCTTGGACCTTCTTATTGACGATGAAACACAGAAATTGCATCCGAATTTAATACAAAAGGCACAATGCCGACTTAAGTACAAGAGGACTGACACTCAAACTTTCCGTGATTTGAACCTCTCCTGTGAGCCCCGTTTTAGATTCCGATGCTTCACTTCAGGTTTACCGTATCAATTTCTACCGTTGTATTGAAGATGAAACACAGAAATTCCCTCCAAATTTAATACAAAAGGCACAATGCCGACTTAAGTACAGGAGGACTGACACTCTAACTTTCTATGATTTGAACCTCTCCTGTGCGTTCAGTTCTAGATTCCAATGCTTCACTACAGGTTAACTGTATTCCTTAGAACTTCTTATTGACGATGAAACACAAAAATTGAATCCGAGTTTAATACAAAAGGCACAATGCCGACTTAAGTACAAGAGGACTGACGCTCTAACTTTCTATGATTTGAACCTCTCCTGTGTGTCCAGTTTTAGATTCTGAAGCTTCACTTCAGGTTTACTGTATCCCTTAGAACTTCTTAATGACGCTGAAACACAGAAATTGCATCCGAATCAAATACAAAAGGCACAGTGCCGACTTAAGTAATAGAGGACTGACTAACTTTCTATGATTTGAACCTGTCCTATGAGTCCAGTTTTGTATTCCGATGCTTCATTTCAGGTTTACTGTTTCCCTTGGACCAGCTTATTGACGATGAAATACTGAAATTGCATCCGAATTAAATACAAAATGCACAATGCCGACTTAAGTACTAGAGGACTGACTAACTTTCTATGATTTGAACCTCTCCTGTGAGTCCCGTTTTAGATTCCGATGCTTCACTTCAGGTTTACTGTAATCCTTGGACCTTCTTATTGATGATGAAACACAGAAATTACATCTGCATTTAATACAAACGGTACAATGCCGACTTAAGTACAAGAGGACTGACACTCTAAAATTCTATGATTTGAACCTTTCCTGTGAGTCCAGTTATAGATTCCGATGCTTCACTTCAGGTTTACTGTATCCCTTGGCCCCTGTTATTGACGATGAAACACAGAAATTGCATCTGCATTTAATACAAAAGGCACAATGCCGACTTAAGTACATGAGAACTGACACTCAAATTTTTTATGACTTGAACCTGTCCTGTGAGTCCAGTTTTGGATTCCGATGCTTCACTTCAGGTTTACTGTATACCTTAGACCTTGTTATTAACGATGAAACACAGAAATTACATCCGAATTTAATACAAAAGGCACAATGCCGACTTGAGTACAAGAGGACCAACCCTCTAACTTTCTATGATTTGAACCTCTCCTTTGAGTCCAGTTTTAGATTCCGATGCTTCACTTCAGGTTTACTGTATCCCTTGGACCATCTTATTGACGATGATACACAGAAATTGCATCCAAATTTAATAGAAAATGCACAATGCCGACCTAAGTACAAGAGGAATGACTAACTTTCTATGATTTGAACCTGTCTTGTGAGTCCAGTTTGGTATTCCGATGATTCACTTCAGGTTTACTGGTTCCCTTGGACCAGCTTATTGACGATGAAATACTGAAATTGCATCCGAATTAAATACAAAATGTACAATGCCGACTTAAGCACAAGAGGACTGACACTCTAACTTTCTATTATTTGAACCTCTCCTGTGAGTCCAGGTTTAGAATCCGATGCTTCACTGCAAGTTTACCGTATCAATTGGACCTTTGTATTGACGATGAAACACAGAAATTCCATCCGAATTTAATGCAAAAGGCACAATGCCGACTTAAGTACAAGAGGACACACACTCTAACTTTCTATGATTTGAACCTCTCCTGTGAGTCCAGTTTTAGATTCCGATGCTTCACTTCAAGTTTACTGTATCCCGTAGACCTTCTTATTGACGATGAAACACAGAAATTGCATCCGAATTTAATACAAAAGGCGCAATGCCGACTTAAGTACAAGAGGACTGACACTCTAACTTTCTGTGTTTTGAACCTCTCCTGTGAGTCCCGTTTTAGAATCCGATGCTTTACTTCAAGTTTACTGTAATCCTTGGACCTTCTTATTGATGATGAAACACAGAAATTACATCTGCATTTAATACAAACGGCACAATGCCGACTTAAGTAAAAGAGGACTGACACTCTAACATCCTATGATTTGAACCTCTCCTGTGAGTCCAGTTTTAGATTCCGATGCTTCACTTCAGGTTTACTGTATACCTTGGACCATCTTATTGACGATGAAACACAGAAATTACATCCCAATTTAATACAAAAGGCACAATGCCGACTTGAGTACTAGAGGACTAACACTCTAACTTGCTATTATTTGAACCTCTCCTTTGAGTCCAGTTTTAGATTCCGATGCTTCACTTCAGGTTTACTGTATCCCTTGGACCTTCTTATTGACGATGATACACAGAAATTGCATCCGAATTTAATACAAAAGGCACAATGCCGACTTAAGTACAAGAGGACTGACTAACTTTCTAAGATTTGAACCTCTCCTGTGAGTCCAGTTTTGGATTCCGATGCTTCACTTCAGGTTTAACGTATGCCTTGGACCTTCTTAATGACGATAAAACACAGAAATTGCATCAGAATTTAATACAAAAGGCACAATGAAGACTTAAGTACAAGAGGACTGACACTCTAACTTTCTATGATTTGAACCTCTCCGGTGAGTCCAGTTTTAGATTCCGATGCTTCACTTCAGGTTTACCGTATCAATTGGACCGTTGTATTGACGATGAAACACAGAAATTCCATCCAAATTTAATACAAAAGGCACAATGCCGACTTTAGTACAGGAGGACTGACACTCTAACTTTCTATGATTTGAACCTCTCCTGTGCGTCCAGTTCTAGATTCCAATGCTTCACTTCAGGTTAACTGTATTCCTTAGACCTTCTTATTGACGATGAAACACAAAAATTGAATCCGAATTTAATACAAAAGGCACAATGCCGACTTAAGTACAAGAGGACTGACGCTCTAACTTTCTATGATTTGAACCTCTCCTGTGTGTCCAGTTTTAGATTCTGAAGCTTCACTTCAGGTTTACTGTATCCCTTAGACCTTCTTAATGACGATGAAACACAGAAATTGCATCCGAATCAAATACAAAAAAGCACAGTGCCGACTTAAGTACTAGAGGACTGACACTCTAACCTTCTATGATTTGAACCTCTCCTGTGAATCCAGTTTTAGATTCCGATGCTTCACATCAGGTTTACTGTATCCCTTGGCCCTTGTTATTGACGATGAAACACAGAAATTGCATCTGCTTTTAATACAAAAGGCACAATGCCGACTTAAGTACATGAGGACTAGCACTTTAATTTTTTAAGATTTGAACCTCTCCTGTGAGTCCAGTTTTAGATTCCGATGCTTCACTTCAGGTATACTGTATACCTTGGACCTTCTTATTGACGATGAAACTCAGAAATTGCATACGAATTTAATACAAATGGCACAATGCCGAATTAAGTACAAGAGGACTGACACTCTAACTTTCTATGATTTGAACCACTCCTGTGAGTCCCGTTTTGGATTCCCATGCATCACTTCAGGTTTACTGTATACCTTGGACCTTCTTATTGTCGAAGAAACACAGAAAATACATCTGAATGTAATACAAAAGGCACAATTCCGACTTGAGTACAAGAGGACCAACCCTCTAACTTTTTATGATTTGAACCTCTCCTTTGAGTCCAGTTTTAGATTCCGATGCTTCACTTCCAGTTTACTGTATCCCTTGGACCTTCTTATTGACGATGATACACAGAATTTGCATCCGAATTTAATACAAAAGGCACAATGCCGACTTAAGTAATAGAGGACTGACTAACTTTCTATGATTTGAACCTGTCCTGTGAGTCCAGTTTTGTTTTCCGATGCTTCATTTCAGGTTTACTGTTTCCCTTGGACCAGCTTATTGACGATGAAATACTGAAATTGCATCCGAATTAAATACAAAATGCACAATGCCGACTTAAGTACTAGAGGACTGACTAACTTTCTATGATTTGAACCTCTCCTGTGGGTCCCGTTTTGGATTTCGATGCTTCACTTCAGGTTTACGGTAATCCTTGGACCTTCTTATTGATGATGAAACACAGAAATTACATCTGCATTTAATACAAACGGCACAATGCCGACATAAGTACAAGAGGATTGACACTCTAACATTCTATGATTTGAACCTCTCCTGTGAGTCCAGTTTTAGATTCCGATGCTTCACTTCAGGTTTACTGTATCCCTTGGCCCTTGTTATTGACGATGAAACACAGAAATTGCATCTGCATTTAATACAAAAGGCACAATGCCGACTTAAGTACATGAGGACTGACACTCTAATTTTTTATGACTTGAACCTCTCCTGTGAGTCCAGTTTTGGATTCCGATGCCTCACTTCAGGTTTACTGTATACCTTGGACATTGTTATTGACGATGAAACACAGAAATTACATCCGAATTTAATACAAAAGGCACAATGCCGACTTGAGTACAAGAGGACCAACCCTCTAACTTTCTATGATTTGAACCTCTCCTGTGAGTCCAGTTTTAGAATCCGATGCTTCACTGCAGGTTTACCGTATCAATTGGACCTTTATATTTACGATGAAACACAGAAATTCCATCCGAATTTATTGCAAAAGGCACAATGCCGACTTAAGTACGAGAGGACACACACTCTAACTTTCTATGATTTGAACCCCTCCTGTGAGTCCAGTTTTGGATTCCGATGCTTCACTTCAAGTTTACTGTATCCCGTAGACCTTCTTATTGACGATGAAACACAGAAATTGCATCCGAATTTAATACAAAAGGCACAATGCCGACTTAAGTACAAGAGGACTGACACTCTAACTTTCTGTGTTTTGAACCTCTCCTGTGAGTCCCGTTTTAGAATCCGATGCTTTACTTCACGTTTACTGTAATCCTTGGACCTTCTTATAGATGATGAAACACAGAAATTACATCTGCATTTAATACAAACGGCACAATGCCGACTTAAGTACAAGAGGACTGACTAACTTTCTAAGATTTGAACCTCTCCTGTGAGTCCAGTTTTGGATTCCAATGCTTCACTTCAGGTTTAACGTATGCCTTGGACCTTCTTATCGACGATAAAACACAGAAATTGCATCAGAATTTAATACAAAAGGCACAATGCCGACTTGAGTACAAGAGGACCAACCCTCTAACTTTCTATGATTTGAACCCCTCCTTTGAGTCCAGTTTTAGATTCCGATGCTTCACTTCAGGTTTACTGTATCCCTTGGACCATCTTATTGACGATGATACACAGAAATTGCATCCAAATTTAATAGAAAAGGCACAATGCCGACCTAAGTACAAGAGGAATGAATAACTTTCTATGATTTGAACCTGTCTTGTGAGTCCAGTTTGGTATTCCGATGATTCACTTCAGGTTTACTGGTTCCCTTGGACCAGCTTATTGACGATGAAATACTGAAATTGCATCCGAATTAAATACAAAATGTACAATGCCGACTTAAGCACAAGAGGACTGACACTCTAACTTTCTATGATTTGAACCTCTCCTGTGAGTCCAGGTTTAGAATCCGATGCTTCACTGCAAGTTTACCGTATCAATTGGACCTTTGTATTGACGATGAAACACAGAAATTCCATCCGAATTTAATGCAAAAGGCACAATGCCGACTTAAGTACAAGAGGACACACACTCTAACTTTCTATGATTTGAACCTCTCCTGTGAGTCCAGTTTTAGATTCCGATGCTTCACTTCAAGTTTACTGTATCCCGTAGACCTTCTTATTGACGATGAAACACAGAAATTGCATCCGAATTTAATACAAAAGGCGCAATGCCGACTTAAGTACAAGAGGACTGACACTCTAACTTTCTGTGTTTTGAACCTCTCCTGTGAGTCCCGTTTTAGAATCCGATGCTTTACTTCAAGTTTACTGTAATCCTTGGACCTTCTTATTGATGATGAAACACAGAAATTACATCTGCATTTAATACAAACGGCACAATGCCGACTTAAGTAAAAGAGGACTGACACTCTAACATCCTATGATTTGAACCTCTCCTGTGAGTCCAGTTTTAGATTCCGATGCTTCACTTCAGGTTTACTGTATACCTTGGACCATCTTATTGACGATGAAACACAGAAATTACATCCCAATTAAATACAAAAGGCACAATGCCGACTTGAGTACTAGAGGACTAACACTCTAACTTGCTATTATTTGAACCTCTCCTTTGAGTCCAGTTTTAGATTCCGATGCTTCACTTCAGGTTTACTGTATCCCTTGGACCTTCTTATTGACGATGATACACAGAAATTGCATCCGAATTTAATACAAAAGGCACAATGCCGACTTAAGTACAAGAGGACTGACTAACTTTCTAAGATTTGAACCTCTCCTGTGAGTCCAGTTTTGGATTCCGATGCTTCACTTCAGGTTTAACGTATGCCTTGGACCTTCTTAATGACGATAAAACACAGAAATTGCATCAGAATTTAATACAAAAGGCACAATGAAGACTTAAGTACAAGAGGACTGACACTCTAACTTTCTATGATTTGAACCTCTCCGGTGAGTCCAGTTTTAGATTACGATGCTTCACTTCAGGTTTACCGTATCAATTGGACCGTTGTATTGACGATGAAACACAGAAATTCCATCCAAATTTAATACAAAAGGCACAATGCCGACTTAAGTACAGGAGGACTGACACTCTAACTTTCTATGATTTGAACCTCTCCTGTGCGTCCAGTTCTAGATTCCAATGCTTCACTTCAGGTTAACTGTATTCCTTAGACCTTCTTATTGACGATGAAACACAAAAATTGAATCCGAATTTAATACAAAAGGCACAATGCCGACTTAAGTACAAGAGGACTGACGCTCTAACTTTCTATGATTTGAACCTCTCCTGTGTGTCCAGTTTTAGATTCTGAAGCTTCACTTCAGGTTTACTGTATCCCTTAGACCTTCTTAATGACGATGAAACACAGAAATTGCATCCGAATCAAATACAAAAGGCACAGTGCCGACTTAAGTACTAGAGGACTGACACTCTAACTTTCTATGATTTGAACCTCTCCTGTGAATCCAGTTTTAGATTCCGATGCTTCACATCAGGTTTACTGTATCCCTTGGCCCTTGTTATTGACGATGAAACACAGAAATTGCATCTGCTTTTAATACAAAAGGCACAATGCCGACTTAAGTACATGAGGACTAGCACTTTAATTTTTTAAGATTTGAACCTCTCCTGTGAGTCCAGTTTTAGATTCCGATGCTTCACTTCAGATATACTGTATACCTTGGACCTTCTTATTGACGATGAAACTCAGAAATTGCATCCGAATTTAATACAAATGGCACAATGCCGAATTAAGTACAAGAGGACTGACACTCTAACTTTCTATGATTTGAACCACTCCTGTGAGTCCCGTTTTGGATTCCCATGCATCACTTCAGGTTTACTGTATACCTTGGACCTTCTTATTGTCGAAGAAACACAGAAAATACATCTGAATGTAATACAAAAGGCACAATTCCGACTTGAGTACAAGAGGACCAACCCTCTAACTTTTTATGATTTGAACCTCTAATTTGAGTCCAGTTTTAGATTCCGATGCTTCACTTCCAGTTTACTGTATCCCTTGGACCTTCTTATTGACGATGATACACAGACTTTGCATCCGAATTTAATACAAAAGGCACAATGCCGACTTAAGTAATAGAGGACTGACTAACTTTCTATGATTTGAACCTGACCTGTGAGTCCAGTTTTGTATTCCGATGTTTCATTTCAGGTTAACTGTTTCCCTTGGACCAGCTTATTGACGATGAAATACTGAAATTGCATCCGAATTAAATACAAAATGCACAATGCCGACTTAAGTACTAGAGGACTGACTAACTTTCTATGATTTGAACCTCTCCTGTGGGTCCCGTTTTGGATTTCGATGCTTCACTTCAGGTTTACGGTAATCCTTGGACCTTCTTATTGATGATGAAACACAGAAATTACATCTGCATTTAATACAAACGGCACAATGCCGACATAAGTACAAGAGGACTGACACTCTAACATTCTATGATTTGAACCTCTCCTGTGAGTCCAGTTTTAGATTCCGATGCTTCACTTCAGGTTTACTGTATCCCTTGGCCCTTGTTATTGACGATGAAACACAGAAATTGCATCTGCATTTAATACAAAAGGCACAATGCCGACTTAAGTACATGAGGACTGACACTCTAATTTTTTATGACTTGAACCTCTCCTGTGAGTCCAGTTTTGGATTCCGATGCCTCACTTCAGGTTTACTGTATACCTTGGACATTGTTATTGACGATGAAACACAGAAATTACATCCGAATTTAATACAAAAGGCACAATGCCGACTTGAGTACAAGAGGACCAACCCTCTAACTTTCTATGATTTGAACCTCTCCTGTGAGTCCAGTTTTAGAATCCGATGCTTCACTGCAGGTTTACCGTATCAATTGGACCTTTGTATTGACGATGAAACACAGAAATTCCATCCGAATTTATTGCAAAAGGCACAATGCCGACTTAAGTACGAGAGGACACACACTCTAACTTTCTATGATTTGAACCCCTCCTGTGAGTCCAGTTTTGGATTCCGATGCTTCACTTCAAGTTTACTGTATCCCGTAGACCTTCTTATTGACGATGAAACACAGAAATTGCATCCGAATTTAATACAAAAGGCACAATGCCGACTTAAGTACAAGAGGACTGACACTCTAACTTTCTGTGTTTTGAACCTCTCCTGTGAGTCCCGTTTTAGAATCCGATGCTTTACTTCACGTTTACTGTAATCCTTGGACCTTCTTATAGATGATGAAACACAGAAATTACATCTGCATTTAATACAAACGGCACAATGCCGACTTAAGTACAAGAGGACTGACTAACTTTCTAAGATTTGAACCTCTCCTGTGAGTCCAGTTTTGGATTCCGATGCTTCACTTCAGGTTTAACGTATGTCTTGGACCTTCTTATCGACGATAAAACACAGAAATTGCATCAGAATTTAATACAAAAGGCACAATGAAGACTTAAGTACAAGAGGACTGACACTCTAACTTTCAATGATTGGAACCTCTCCTGTGAGTTCAGTTTTAGATTCCGATGCTTCACTGCAGGTTTACAGTGTCCCTTGGACCAGCTTATTGACGATGAAACACAGAAATTGCATCCGAATTTAATACAAAAGGCACAATGCCGACTTCAGTACAAGAGGACTGACACTCTAACTTTCTATGATTTGAACCTCTCCTGTGCGTCCAGTTTTAGATTCCAATGCTTCACTTCAGGTTAACTGCATCCCTTAGACCTTCTTATTGACGATGAAACACAAAAATTGCATCCGAATTTAATACAAAAGGAACAATGCCGACTTAAGTACAGGAGGACTGACGTTTTAACTTTCTATGATTTGAACCTCTCCTGTGAGTCCAGTTTTAGATTCTGATGCTTCACTTCAGGTTGACTGTATCCCTTGGACCTTCTTAATGACGATGAAACACAGAAATTGCATCCGAATTTAATACAAAAAGCACAGTGCCGACTTAAGTACTAGAGGACTGACACTCTAACTTTCTATGATTTGAACCTCTCCTGTGAATCCAGTTTTAGATTCCCATGCTCCACTTCAGGTTTACTGGTTCCCTTGGCCCTTGTTATTGACTATGAAACACAGTAATTGCATCCGCATTTAATACAAAAGGCGCAATGCCGACTTAAGTACAAGAGGACTGACTAACTTTCAATGATTTGAACCTCTCCTGTGAGTCCAGTTTTGTATTCCGATGCTTCACTTCAGGTTTAACGTATGCCTTGGACCTCCTTATTGACGATAAAACACAGAAAATGCATCAGAATTTATTACAAAAGGCACAATGCCGACTTAAGTACAAGAGGACTGACACTCTAACTTTCTATGATTTGAACCTCTCCTGTGCCTCCAGTTTTAGATTCCAATGCTTCACTACAGGTTAACTGTATCCCTTAGACCTTCCTATTGTCGATGAAACACAAATATTGCTTCCGAATTTAATACAAAAGGCAAAGTGCCGACTTAAGTACTAAAGGGCTGACACTCTAACTTTCTATGATTTGAACCTCTCCTGTGAATGCAGTTTTAGATTCCGATGCTTCACTTCAGGTTTACTGTAACCCTTGGCCCTTGTTATTAACTATGAAACACAGAAATTGCATACGCATTTAATACAAAAGGCACAATGCCGACTTAAGTACAAGATGACTGACACTCTAACTTTCTATGATTTGAACCTCTTCTGTGAGTCCAGTTTTAGATTCCGATGCTTCACTTCAGTTTTACTGTATCCTTTTGATCTTCTTATTGACGATTAAACGCAGAAATTGCATCCGAATTTAATACAAAAGGCACAATGCCGACTTAAGTTCAAGAGGACTGACACTCTAACTTTCTGTGATTTGAACCTCTCCTGTGAGTCCCGTTTTAGATTCCGATGCTTCACTTCAGGTTTACTGTAATCCTTGGACCTTCTTATTGATGAAGAAACACAGAAATTACATCTGAATATAACACAAACGGCACAATGCCGACTTCAATACAAGAGGACTGACACTCTAACATTCTATGATTTGAACCTCACCTGTGAGTCCAGTTTTAGATTCCGATGCTTCACTTCAGGTTATAAGTATGCCTTGGACTTTCTTATTGACGAAAAAACACAGAAATTGCATCAGAATTTAATACAAAAGGCACAATGCCGACTTAAGTACAAAAGGACTGACACTCTAATTTTCTATGATTGGAACCTCTCCTGTGTGTCCAGTTTTAGATTCCGATGCTTCACTGCAGATTTACTGTCTCCCTTGGACCAGCTTATTGACGATGAAACACAGAAATTGCATCCGCATTTAATACAAAAGGCACAATGCCGACTTAAGTACAACAGGACTGACTAACTTTCTATGATTTTAACCTCTCCTGTGAGTCCAGTTTTGTATTACGATGCTTCACTTAAGGTTTAACGTATGCCTTGGACCTTCTTATTGACGATAAAACACAGAAATTGCATCCTAATTTAATACAAAAGGCACAATGCCGACTTAAGTACAAGAGGACTGACACTCTAACTTTCTATGATTTGAACCTCTCCTGTGAGTCCAGTTTTAGAATCTGATGCTTCACTTCAGGTTTACCGTATCAATTCGACCTTTTCATTGACGGTGAAACACAGAAATTCCATCCGAATTCAATGCCAAAGGCACAATGCCGACTTAAGTACAAGAGGACACACACTCTAACTTTCTATGATTTGAACCTCTCCTGTGCGTCCAGTTTTGGATTCCGATGCTTCACTTCACGTTTACTGTATCCCTTAGACCTTCTTATTGACGATGAAACACAGAAATTGCATCCGAATTTAATAAAAAGGCACAATGCTGACTTATGTACAAGAGGACTGACACTCTAAGTTTCTATGATTTGAACCACTCCTGTGAGTCCAGTTTTAGATTCCGATGCTTCACTTCAGGTTTACTGTATCAATTGGACCTTCTTTTTGACGATGAAACACTGAAAATCCATCCGAATTTAATACCAAAGACACAATGCCGACTTAAGTACAAGAGGACTGACACTCTAACTTTCTATGATTTGAACCTCTCCTGTGAGTCCAGTTTTAGAATCCGATGCTTCACTTCAGGTTTACTGTATCCCTTGGACCTTTTTATTGACGATTAAACGCAGAAATTGCATCCGAATTTAATACAAAAGTCACAATGCCGACTTAAGTACAAGAGGACTGACACTTTAACTTTCTGTGATTTGAAGCTCTCCTTTGAGTCCCGTTTTAGATTCCGATGCTTCACTTCAGGTTTACTGTAATCCTTGGACCTTCTTATTGATGAAGATACACAGAAATTACATCTGAATTTAATACAAACGGCACAATGCCGACTTAAATACAAGAGGACTGACACTCTAACATTCTATGATTTGAACCTCTCCTGTGAGTCCAGTTTTAGATTCCGATGCTTCACTTCAGGTTTAACGTATGCCTTGGACCTTCTTATTGCGATAACACACAGAAATTGCATCAGAATTTAATACAAAAATCACAATGCCGACTTAAGTACAAGAGGACTGACACTCAAACTTTCTATAATTGGAACCTCTCCTGTGAGTCCAGTTTTAGATTCCGATTCTTCACTGCAGGTTTACTGTGTCCCTTGGATCAGCTTATTGACGATGAAGCACAGAAATTGCATCCAAATTGAATACAAAAGGCACAAAGCCGACTTAAGTACTAGAGGACTGACACTCTAACTTTCTATGATTTGAACCTCTCCTGTGAATCCAGTTTTAGATTACGATGCTTCACTTCAGGTTTACTGTATCCCTTGGCCCTTGTTATTGACTATGAAACACAGAAATTGCATCCGCATTTAATACAAATGGCACAAAGCCGACTTAAGTACTAGAGGACTGACACTCTAACTTTCTATGATTTGAACCTCTCCTGTGAATCCAGTTTAAGATTCCGATGCTTCACTTCAGGTTTACTGTAAACCTTGGACCTTTTTATTGACGATGAAACACAGAAATTGCATCCGAATTTAATAACAAAGGCACAATGCCGACTTAAGTACAAGAGGACTGACAAACTTTCAATGATTTGAACCTCTCCTGTGAGTCCAGTTTTGTATTCCGATGCTTCACTTCAGGTTTAACGTATGCCTTGGACCTTCTTATTGACGATAAAACACAGAAATTGCATCCTAATTTAATACAAAAGGCACAATGCCGACTTAAGTACCAGAGGACTGACACTCTAACTTTCAATGATTGGAGCCTCTCCTGTGAGTCCAGTTTTAGATTCCGATGCTTCACTTCAGGTTTACTGTTTCCCTTGGACCATCTTATTGACGATGAAATACAGAAATTGCATCCGAATTAAATACAAAATTCACAATGCCGACTTAACTACAAGAGGACTGACACTCTAACTTTCTATGATTTGAACTTCTCCTGTGAGTCCAGTTTTAGAACCCGATGCTTCACTTCAGGTTTACCGTATCAATTGGACCTTTGTATTGACGATGAAACACAGAAATTCCATCCGAATTTAATGCAAAAGGCAAAATGCCGACTTAAGTACAACAGGACACACACTGTAACTTTCTATGATTTGAACCTCTCCTGTGAGTCCAGTTTTGGATTCCGATGCTTTACTTCAAGTTTACTGTATCCCTTGGATCTTCTTAATGACGATGAAACACAGAAATTGCATCCGAATTTAATACAAAAGACACAGTGCCGACTTAAGTACTAGAGGACTGACGCTCTATCTTTCTATGATTTGAACCTCTCCTGTGAATCCAGTTTTATATTCCGATGCTTCACTTCAGGTTTACTGTATCCCTTGGCCCTTGTTATTGACTATGAAACACAGTAATTGCATCCGCATCTAATACAAAAGGCACAATGCCGACTTAAGTACAAGAGGACTGACTAATTTTCTATGATTTGAACCTCTCCTGTGTGTCCAGTTTTAGATTCCGATGCTTCACTTCAGGTTTACTGTATCCCTTGGACCTTCTTATTGACGATTAAACGCAGAAATTGCATCCGAATTTAATACAAAAGCCACAATGCCGACTTACGTACAAGAGGACTGACACTCTAGTTTTCAATGATTTGAACCTCTCCTGTGAGTCCAGTTTTAGATTCCGTTGCTTCACTTCAGATTTACTGTATACCTTGGACCTTCTTATTGACGATGAAACACAGAAATTGCATCCGAATTTAATTCAAAAGGTCGAATGCCGACTTAAGTACAAGAGGACTGTACCTCTAACTTTCTATGATTTGAACCACTCCTGTGAGTCCCGTTTTGGATCCCCATGCTTCAATTCAATTTTACTGTATACCTTGGACCTTCTTATTGACGATGAAACTCAGAAATTACATCCGAATTTAATACAAAGGGCACAATGCCGACTTGAGTACAAGAGGACCAACCCTCTAACTTTCTATGATTTGAACCTCTCCTTTGAGTCCAGTTTTAGTTTCCGATGCTTCACTTCAGGTTTACTGTATCCCTTGGACCTTCTTATTGACGATGATACACAGAAATTGCATCCGAATTTAATACAAAATGCACAATGCCGACTTAAGTACAAGAGGACCGACTAACTTTCTATGATTTGAACCTCTCCTGTGAATCCAGTTTTGTCTTCCGATGCTTCACTTCAGGTTTAACGTATGCCTTGTACCTTCTTATTGACGATAAAACACAGAAATTGCATCCTAATTTAATACGAAAGGCACAATGCCGACTTAAGTACCAGAAGACTGACACTCTAACTTTCTATGATTGGAACCTCTCCTGTGAGTCCTATTTTAGATTCCGATGCTTCACCTCAGGTTTACTGTTTCCCTTGGACCAGCTTATTGACGATGAAATACAGAAATTGCATCCGAATTAAATACAAAATTCACAATGCCGACTTAAGTACAAGAGGACTGACACTCCAACTTTCTATGATTTGAACCTCTCCTGTTAGTCCAGTTTTAGAACCCGATGCTTCACTTCAGGTTTACCGTATCAATTGGACCTTTGTATTGACGATGAAACACAGAAATTCCATTCGAATTTAATGCAAAAGGCAAAATGCCGACTTAAGTACAAGAGGACACACACTCTAACTTCCTATGATTTGAACCTCTCCTGTGAGTCCAGGTTTGGATTCCGATGCTTCACCTGAAGTTTACTGTATCCCTTAGACCTTCTTATTGACGATGAAACACAGAAATTGCATCCGAATTTAATACAAAAGGCACAATGCCGACTTAAGTACAAGAGGACTGACACTCTAACATTCTATGATTTCAACCTCTCCAGTGAGTCCAGTTTTAGATTCCGATGCTTGACTTCAGGTTAACTGTATCCCTTAGACCTTCCTATTGACGATGAAACACAAAAATTGCATCCGAATTTAATACAAAAGGCACAATGCCGACTTAAGTACAAGAGGACTGACGCTCTAACTTTCTATGATTTGAACCTCTCCTGTGAGTCCAGTTTTAGATTCTGATGCTTCACTTCAGGTTTACTGTATCCCTTGGTCCTTCTTAATGACGATGAAAGACAGAAATTGCATCCGAATTTAATACAAATGTCACAGTGCCGACTTAAGTACTAGAGGACTGACATTCTAACTTTGTATGATTTGAACCTCTCCTGTGATTGCAGTTTTAGATTCCGATGCTTCACCTCAGGTTTACTGTATCCCTTGGCCCTTGTTATTGACTATGAAATACAGAAATTGCATCCGCAATTAATACAAAAGGCACAATGCCGACTTAAGTGCAAGAGGACTGACACTCTAATTTTCTATGATTTGAACCTCTCCTGTGAGTCCAGTTTTAGATTCCGATGCTTCACTTCAGGTTTACTGTATACCTTGGACCTTCTTATTGACGATGAAACACAGAAATTGCATCCGAATTTAATACAATAGGCAGAATGCCGACTTAAGTACAAGAGGACTGTCACTCCAACTTTGTATGATTTGAACCACTCCTGTGAGTCCCGTTTCGGAGTCCCATGCTTCACTTCAGGTTTACTGTATACCTTGGACCTTCTTATTGACGATGATTAACAGAAATTGCATCCGAATTTAATACAAAATGCACAATGCCGACTTAAGTACAAGAGGACTGACTAACTTTCTATGATTTGAACCTCTCCTGTGAGTCCAGTTTTGTATTCCGATGCATCACTTCAGGTTTAACGTATGCCTTGGACCTTCTTATTGACGATAAAACACAGAAATTGCTTCCTAATTTAATACAAAAGGCACAATGCCGACTTAAGTACCAGAGGACTGACACTCTAACTTTCTATGATTGGAACCTCTCCTGTGAGTCCAGTTTTAGATTCCGATGCTTCACCTCAGGTTTACTGTTTCCCTTGGACCAGCTTATTGACGATGAAATACAGAAATTGCATCGGAATTAAATACAAAATTCACAATGCCGACTTAAGTACAAGAGGACTGACACTCTAACTTCCTATGATTTGAACCTCTCCTGTGAGTCCAGTTTTAGATTCCGATGCTTCACTTCAGGTTTACCGTATCAATTGGACCGATGTATTGACGATGAAACACAGAAATTCCATCCGAATTTAATACAAAAGGCACAATGCCGACTTAAGTACAAGAGGACTGACACTCTAACTTTCTATGATTTGAACCTCTCCTGTGCGTCCAGTTTTAGATTCCAATGCTTCACTTCAGGTTAACTATATCCCTTAGACCTTCTTATTGACGATGAAACACAAAAATTGCATCCGAGTTTAATACAAAAGGCACAATGCCGACTTAAGTACAAGAGGACTGACGCTCTAATTTTCTATGATTTGAACCTCTCCTATGAGTCCAGTTTTAGATTCTGATGCTTCACTTCAGGTTTACTGTATCCCTTGGACCTTCTTAATGACGATGAAAAACAGAAATTGCATCCGAATTTAATAACAAAGGCACAATGCCGACTTAAGTACAAGAGGACTGTCACTCCAACTTGCTATGATTTGAACCACTGCTGTGAGTCCCGTTTTGGATTCCCATGCTTCACTTCAGGTTTACTGTATACCTTAACCCTCCTACTGACGATGAAACACAGAAATTACATCCGAATTTAATACAAAAATCACAATGCCGACTTGAGTACAAGAGGACCAACCCTCTAACTTTCTTTGATTTGAACCTCTCCTTTGAGTCCAGTTTTAGATTCCGATGCTTCACTTCAGGTTTACTGTATCCCTTGGACCTTCTTATTGACGATGATTCACAGAAATTGCATCCGAATTTAATACAAAAGGCACAATGCCGACTTAAGTACAAGAGGACTGACAAACTTTCTATGATTTGAACCTCTCCTGTGAGTCCAGTTTTGTATTCCGATGCTTCACTTCAGGTTTAACGTATGCCTTGGACCTTCTTATTGACGATGAAACACAGAAATTCCATCCGAATTTAATGCAAAAGGCAAAATGCCGACTTAAGTACAACAGGACACACACTGTAACTTTCTATGATTTGAACCTCTCCTGTGAGTCCAGTTTTGGATTCCGATGCTTTACTTCAAGTTTACTGTATCCCTTGGATCTTCTTAATGACGATGAAACACAGAAATTGCATCCGAATTTAATACAAAAGGCACAGTGCCGACTTAAGTACTAGAGGACTGACGCTCTAACTTTCTATGATTTGAACCTCTCCTGTGAATCCAGTTTTAGATTCCGATGCTTCACTTCAGGTTTACTGTATCCCTTGGCCCTTGTTATTGACTATGAAACACAGTAATTGCATACGCATCTAATACAAAAGGCACAATGCCGACTTAAGTACAAGAGGACTGACTAATTTTCTATGATTTGAACCTCTCCTGTGTGTCCAGTTTTAGATTCCGATGCTTCACTTCAGGTTTACTGTATCCCTTGGACGTTCTTATTGACGATTAAACGCAGAAATTGCATCCGAATTTAATACAAAAGGCACAATGCCGACGGAAGTACAAGAGGACTGACACTGTAACTTTCTGTGAATTGAACCTCTCCTGTGAGTCCAGTTTTAAATTCCGATGCTTCACTTCAGGTTAACTAAATCCCTTAGGCCTTCTTATTGACGATGAAACACAAAAATTGCATCCGAATTTAATACAAAAGGCACAATGCCGACTTAAGTACAACAGGACCGACGCTCTTACTTTCTAAGATTTGAACCTCTCCTGTGAGTCCAGTTTTAGATTCTGATGCTTCACTTCAGGTTTACTGTATCCCTTGGACCTTCTTAATTACGATGAAACCCAGAAATTTTATCCAAATATTATACAAAAGGCACCGTGCCGACTTAAGTACTAGAGGACTGACACTCTAACTTTCTCTGATTTTAACCTCTCCTATGAATCCAGTTTTAGATTCAGATGCTTCACTTCAGGTTTACTGTATCCCTTGGCCCTTGTTATTGACTATGAAACACAGAAATAGCATCCGCATTTAATACAAAAGGCACAATGCTGACTTACGTACAAGAGGACTGACACTCTAATTTTCAATGATTTGAACCTCTCCTGTGAGTCCAGTTTTAGATTCCGATCCTTCACTTCAGATTTACTGTATACCTTGGACCTTCTTATTGACGATGAAACACAGAAATTGCATCCGAATGTAATTCAAAAGGTAGAATGCCGACTTAAGTACAAGAGGACTGTACCTCTAACTTTCTATGATTTGAATCACTCCTGTGAGTCCCGTTTTGGATTCCCATGCTTCAATTCAGGTTTAATGTATACCTTGGACCTTCTTATTGACGATGAAACTCAGAAATTACATCCGAATTTAATACAAAAGGCACAATGCCGACTTGAGTACAAGAGGACCAACCCTCTAACTTTCTATGATTTGAACCTCTCCTTTGAGTCCAGTTTTAGATTCCGATGCTTCACTTCAGGTTTACCGTATCAATTGGACCGATGTATTGACGATGAAACACAGAAATTCCATCCGAATTTAATACAAAAGGCACAATGCCGACTTAAGTACAAGAGGACTGACACTCTAACTTTCTATGATTTGAACCTCTCCTGTGCGTCCAGTTTTAGATTCCAATGCTTCACTTCAGGTTAACTATATCCCTTAGACCTTCTTATTGACGATGAAACACAAAAATTGCATCCAAGTTTAATACAAAAGGCACAATGCCGACTTAAGTACAAGAGGACTGACGCTCTAATTTTCTATGATTTGAACCTCTCCTATGAGTCCAGTTTTAGATTCTGATGCTTCACTTCAGGTTTACTGTATCCCTTGGACCTTCTTAATGACGATGAAAAACAGAAATTGCATCCGAATTTAATAACAAAGGCACAATGCCGACTTAAGTACAAGAGAACTGTCACTCCAACTTGCTATGATTTGAACCATTGCTGTGAGTCCCGTTTTGGATTCCGATGCTTCACTTCAGGTTTACTGTTTCCCTTGGACCAGCTTATTGACGATGAAATGCAGAAATTGCATCCGAATTAAATACAAAATTCACAATGCCGACTTAAGTACAAGAGGACTGACACTCCAACTTTCTATGATTTGAACCTCTCCTTTGAGTCCAGTTTTAGAACCCGATGCTTCACTTCAGGTTTACCGTATCAATTGGACCTTTGTATTGACGATGAAACACAGAAATTCCATCCGAATTTAATGCAAAAGGCAAAATGCCGACTTAAGTACAAGAGGACACACACTCTAACTTCCTATGATTTGATCCTCTCCTGTGAGTCCAGGTTTGGATTCCGATGCTTCACCTGAAGTTTACTGTATCCCTTAGACCTTCTAATTGACGATGAAACACAGAAATTGCATCCGAATTTAATACAAAAGGCACAATGCCGACTTAAGTACAAGAGGACTGACACTCTAAGTTTCTATGATTTGAACCACTCCTGTGAGTCCAGTTTTAGATTCCGATGCTTCACTTCAGGTTATCAGTATCAATTGGACCTTCTTTTTGACGATGAAACACAGAAATTCCATCCGAATCTAATACCAAAGGCACAATGCCGACTTAAGTACAAGAGGACTGACACTCTAACTTTCTATGATTTGAACCTCTCCTGTGTGTCCAGTTTTAGATTCCGATGCTTCACTTCAGGTTTACTGTATCCCTTGGACCTTCTTATTGACGATTAAACTTAGAAATTGCATCCGAATTTAGTACAAAAGGCACAATGCCGACTGAAGTACAACAGGACTGACACTGTAACTTTCTGTGAATTGAACCTCTCCTGTGAGTCCAGTTTTAGATTCCGATGCTTCACTTCAGGTTTACTGTATCCCTTGGACCTTCTTATTGAAGATGATACACAGAAATTGCATCCGAATTTAATACAAACGGCACATGCCGACTTAAGTACAAGAGGACTGACACTCTAACATTCTATGATTTCAACCTCTCCAGTGAGTCCAGTTTTAGATTCCGATGCTTCACTTCAGGTTAACTGTATCCCTTAGACCTTCCTATTGACGATGAAACACAAAAATTGCATCCGAATTTAATACAAAAGGTTCAATGCCGACTTAAGTACAAGAGGACTGACGCTCTAACTTTCTATGATTTGAACCTCTCCTGTGAGTCCAGTTTTAGATTCTGATGCTTCACTTCAGGTTTACTGTATCCCTTGGACCTTCTTAATGACGATGAAAGACAGAAATTGCATCCGAATTTAATACAAATGTCACAGTGCCGACTTAAGTACTAGAGGACTGACACTCTAACTTTGTATGATTTGAACCTCTCCTGTGATTGCAGTTTTAGATTCCGATGCTTCACTTCAGGTTTACTGTATCCCTTGGCCCTTGTTATTGACTATGAAACACAGAAATTGCATCCGCAATTAATACAAAAGGCACAATGCCGACTTAAGTGCAAGAGGACTGACACTCTAATTTTCTATGATTTGAACCTCTCCTGTGAGTCCAGTTTTAGATTCCGATGCTTCACTTCAGGTTTACTGTATACCTTGGACCTTCTTATTGACGATGAAACACAGAAATTGCATCCGAATTTAATACAATAGGCAGAATGCCGACTTAAGTACAAGAGGACTGTCACTCCAACTTTCTATGATTTGAACCACTCCTGTGAGTCCCGTTTCGGAGTCCCATGCTTCACTTCAGGTTTACTGTATACCTTGGACCTTCTTATTGACGATGAAACACAGAAATTACATCCGAATTTAATACAAAAGGCACAATGCCGTCTTGAGTACAAGAGGACCACCCCCTATATTTCTATGATTTGAACATCTCCTTTGAGTCCAGTTTTAGATTCAGATGCTTCACTTCAGGTTTACTGTATCCCTTGGACCTTCTTATTGACGATGATTAACAGAAATTGCATCCGAATTTAATACAAAATGCACAATGCCGACTTAAGTACAAGAGGACTGACTAACTTTCTATGATTTGAACCTCTCCTGTGAGTCCAGTTTTGTATTCCGATGCATCACTTCAGGTTTAACGTATGCCTTGGACCTTCTTATTGACGATAAAACACAGAAATTGCTTCCTAATTTAATACAAAAGGCACAATGCCGACTTAAGTACCAGAGGACTGACACTCTAACTTTCTATGATTGGAACCTCTCCTGTGAGTCCAGTTTTAGATTCCGATGCTTCACTGCAGGTTTGCTGTGTCCCTTGGACCAACTTATTGACGATGAAACACAGAAATTGCATCCGAATTGAATACAAAAGGCACAATGCCGACTCAAGTACAAGAGGACTGACACTCTAACTTCCTATGATTTGAACCTCTCCTGTGCGTCCAGTTTTAGATTCCGATGCTTCACTTCAGGTTTACCGTATCAATTGGACCGATGTATTGACGATGAAACACAGAAATTCCATCCGAATTTAATACAAAAGGCACAATGCCGACTTAAGTACAAGAGGACTGACACTCTAACTTTCTATGATTTAAACCTCTCCTGTGCGTCCAGTTTTAGATTCCAATGCTTCACTTCAGGTTAACTATATCCCTTAGACCTTCTTATTGACGATGAAACACAAAAATTGCATCCGAGTTTAATACAAAAGGCACAATGCCGACTTAAGTACAAGAGGACTGACGCTCTAATTTTCTATGATTTGAACCTCTCCTATGAGTCCAGTTTTAGATTCTGATGCTTCACTTCAGGTTTACTGTATCCCTTGGACCTTCTTAATGACGATGAAAAACAGAAATTGCATCCGAATTTAATAACAAAGGCACAATGCCGACTTAAGTACAAGAGGACTGACACTCCAACTTTCTATGATTTGAACCTCTCCTTTGAGTCCAGTTTTAGAACCCGATGCTTCACTTCAGGTTTACCGTATCAATTGGACCTTTGTATTGACGGTGAAACACAGAAATTCCATCCGAATTTAATGCAAAAGGCAAAATGCCGACTTAAGTACAAGAGGACACACACTCTAACTTCCTATGATTTGAACCTCTCCTGTGAGTCCAGGTTTGGATTCCGATGCTTCACCTGAAGTTTACTGTATCCCTTAGACCTTCTTATTGACGATGAAACACAGAAATTGCATCCGAATTTAATACAAAAGGCACAATGCCGACTTAAGTACAAGAGGACTGACACTCTAAGTTTCTATGATTTGAACCACTCCTGTGAGTCCAGTTTTAGATTCCGATGCTTCACTTCAGGTTATCTGTATCAATTGGACCTTCTTTTTGACTATAAAACACAGAAATTCCATCCGAATCTAATACCAAAGGCACAATGCCGACTTAAGTACAAGAGGACTGACACTCTAACTTTCTATGATTTGAACCTCTCCTGTGTGTCCAGTTTTAGATTCCGATGCTTCACTTCAGGTTTACTGTATCCCTTGGACCTTCTTATTGACGATGATACACAGAAATTGCATCCGAATTTAATACAAACGGCACAATGCCGACTTAAGTACAAGAGGACTGACACTCTAACATTCTATGATTTCAACCTCTCCAGTGAGTCCAGTTTTAGATTCCGATGCTTCACTTCAGGTTAACTGTATCCCTTAGACCTTCCTATTGACGATGAAACACAAAAATTGCATCCGAATTTAATACAAAAGGCACAATGCCGACTTA
This sequence comes from Schistocerca americana, assembly GCF_021461395.2. NCBI lineage: Eukaryota > Metazoa > Arthropoda > Insecta > Orthoptera > Acrididae > Schistocerca > Schistocerca americana. Next base: position 72,109,419 of record NC_060121.1, on the reverse strand, counting down.
AGTACAAGAGGAATGACGCTCTAACTTTCTATGATTTGAACCTCTCCTGTGAGTCCAGTTTTAGATTCTGATGCTTCACTTCAGGTTTACTGTATCCCTTGGACCTTCTTAATGACGATGAAAGACAGAAATTGCATCCGAATTTAATACAAATGTCACAGTGCCGACTTAAGTACTAGAGGACTGACACTCTAACTTTGTATGATTTGAACCTCTCCTGTGATTGCAGTTTTAGATTCCGATGCTTCACTTCAGGTTTACTGTATCCCTTGGCCCTTGTTATTGACTATGAAACACAGAAATTGCATCCGCAATTAATACAAAAGGCACAATGCCGACTTAAGTGCAAGAGGACTGACACTCTAATTTTCTATGATTTGAACCTCTCCTGTGAGTCCAGTTTTAGATTCCGATGCTTCACTTCAGGTTTACTGTATAACTTGGACCTTCTTATTGACGATGAAACACAGAAATTGCATCCGAATTTAATACAATAGGCAGAATGCCGACTTAAGTACAAGAGGACTGTCACTCCAACTTTCTATGATTTGAACCACTCCTGTGAGTCCCGTTTCGGAGTCCCATGCTTTACTTCAGGTTTACTGTATACCTTGGACCTTCTTATTGACGATGAAACACAGAAATTACATCCGAATTTAATACAAAAGGCACAATGCCGTCTTGAGTACAAGAGGACCACCCCCTATATTACTATGATTTGAACATCTCCTTTGAGTCCAGTTTTAGATTCAGATGCTTCACTTCAGGTTTACTGTATCCCTTGGACCTTCTTATTGACGATGATTAACAGAAATTGCATCCGAATTTAATACAAAATGCACAATGCCGACTTAAGTACAAGAGGACTGACTAAATTTCTATGATTTGAACCTCTCCTGTGAGTCCAGTTTTGTATTCCGATGCATCACTTCAGGTTTAACGTATGCCTTGGACCTTCTTATTGACGATAAAACACAGAAATTGCTTCCTAATTTAATACAAAAGGCACAATGCCGACTTAAGTACCAGAGGACTGACACTCTAACTTTCTATGATTGGAACCTCTCCTGTGAGTCCAGTTTTAGATTCCGATGCTTCACTGCAGGTTTGCTGTGTCCCTTGGACCAGCTTATTGACGATGAAACACAGAAATTGCATCCGAATTGAATACAAAAGGCACAATGCCGACTCAAGTACAAGAGGACTGACACTCTAACTTCCTATGATTTGAACCTCTCCTGTGAGTCCAGTTTTAGATTCCGATGCTTCACTTCAGGTTTACCGTATCAATTGGACCGATGTATTGACGATGAAACACAGAAATTCCATCCGAGTTTAATACAAAAGGCACAATGCCGACTTAAGTACAAGAGGACTGACGCTCTAATTTTCTATGATTTGAACCTCTCCTATGAGTCCAGTTTTAGATTCTGATGCTTCACTTCAGGTTTACTGTATCCCTTGGACCTTCTTAATGACGATGAAAAACAGAAATTGCATCCGAATTTAATAACAAAGGCACAATGCCGACTTAAGTACAAGAGGACTGTCACTCCAACTCGCTATGATTTGAACCACTGCTGTGAGTCCCGTTTTGGATTCCCATGCTTCACTTCAGGTTTACTGTATACCTTAACCCTCTTACTGACGATGAAACACAGAAATTACATCCGAATTTAATACAAAAATCACAATGCCGACTTGAGTACAAGAGGACCAACCCTCTAACTTTCTTTGATTTGAACCTCTCCTTTGAGTCCAGTTTTAGATTCCGATGCTTCACTTCAGGTTTACTGTATCCCTTGGACCTTCTTATTGACGATGATTCACAGAAATTGCATCCGAATTTAATACAAAAGGCACAATGCCGACTTAAGTACAAGAGGACTGACAAACTTTCTATGATTTGAACCTCTCCTGTGAGTCCAGTTTTGTATTCCGATGCTTCACTTCAGGTTTAACGTATGCCTTGGACCTTCTTATTGACGATAAAACAAAGAAATTGCATCCTAATTTAATACAAAAGGCACAATGCCGACTTAAGTACCAGAGGACTGACGCTCTAATTTTCTATGATTGGAACCTCTCCTGTGAGTCCAGTTTTAGATTCCGATGCTTCACTTCAGGTTTACTGTTTCCCTTGGACCAGCTTATTGACGATGAAATACAGAAATTGCATTCGAATTAAAAACAAAATTCACAATGCCGACTTAACTACAAGAGGACTGACACTCTAACTTTCTATGATTTCAACATCTCCTGTGAGTCCAGTTTTAGAACCCAAAGCTTCACTTCAGGTTTACCGTATCAATTGGACCTTTGTATTGACGATGAAACACAGAAATTCCATCCGAATTTAATGCAAAAGGCAAAATGCCGACTTAAGTACAACAGGACACACACTGTAACTTTCTATGATTTGAACCTCTCCTGTGAGTCCAGTTTTGGATTCCGATGCTTTACTTCAAGTTTACTGTATCCCTTGGATCTTCTTAATGACGATGAAACACAGAAATTGCATCCGAATTTAATACAAAAGGCACAGTGCCGACTTAAGTACTAGAGGACTGACGCTCTAACTTTCTATGATTTGAACCTCTCCTGTGAATCCAGTTTTAGATTCCGATGCTTCACTTCAGGTTTACTGTATCCCTTGGCCCTTGTTATTGACTATGAAACACAGTAATTGCATACGCATCTAATACAAAAGGCACAATGCCGACTTAAGTACAAGAGGACTGACTAATTTTCTATGATTTGAACCTCTCCTGTGTGTCCAGTTTTAGATTCCGATGCTTCACTTCAGGTTTACTGTATCCCTTGGACGTTCTTATTGACGATTAAACGCAGAAATTGCATCCGAATTTAATACAAAAGGCACAATGCCGACGGAAGTACAAGAGGACTGACACTCTAACTTTCTATGATTGGAACCTCTCCTGTGAGTCCAGTTTTAGATTCCGATGCTTCACTGCAGGTTTGCTGTGTCCCTTGGACCAGCTTATTGACGATGAAACACAGAAATTGCATCCGAATTGAATACAAAAGGCACAATGCCGACTCAAGTACAAGAGGACTGACACTCTAACTTCCTATGATTTGAACCTCTCCTGTGAGTCCAGTTTTAGATTCCGATGCTTCACTTCAGGTTTACCGTATCAATTGGACCGATGTATTGACGATGAAACACAGAAATTCCATCCGAGTTTAATACAAAAGGCACAATGCCGACTTAAGTACAAGAGGACTGACGCTCTAATTTTCTATGATTTGAACCTCTCCTATGAGTCCAGTTTTAGATTCTGATGCTTCACTTCAGGTTTACTGTATCCCTTGGACCTTCTTAATGACGATGAAAAACAGAAATTGCATCCGAATTTAATAACAAAGGCACAATGCCGACTTAAGTACAAGAGGACTGTCACTCCAACTCGCTATGATTTGAACCACTGCTGTGAGTCCCGTTTTGGATTCCCATGCTTCACTTCAGGTTTACTGTATACCTTAACCCTCTTACTGACGATGAAACACAGAAATTACATCCGAATTTAATACAAAAATCACAATGCCGACTTGAGTACAAGAGGACCAACCCTCTAACTTTCTTTGATTTGAACCTCTCCTTTGAGTCCAGTTTTAGATTCCGATGCTTCACTTCAGGTTTACTGTATCCCTTGGACCTTCTTATTGACGATGATTCACAGAAATTGCATCCGAATTTAATACAAAAGGCACAATGCCGACTTAAGTACAAGAGGACTGACAAACTTTCTATGATTTGAACCTCTCCTGTGAGTCCAGTTTTGTATTCCGATGCTTCACTTCAGGTTTAACGTATGCCTTGGACCTTCTTATTGACGATAAAACAAAGAAATTGCATCCTAATTTAATACAAAAGGCACAATGCCGACTTAAGTACCAGAGGACTGACGCTCTAATTTTCTATGATTGGAACCTCTCCTGTGAGTCCAGTTTTAGATTCCGATGCTTCACTTCAGGTTTACTGTTTCCCTTGGACCAGCTTATTGACGATGAAATACAGAAATTGCATTCGAATTAAAAACAAAATTCACAATGCCGACTTAACTACAAGAGGACTGACACTCTAACTTTCTATGATTTCAACATCTCCTGTGAGTCCAGTTTTAGAACCCAAAGCTTCACTTCAGGTTTACCGTATCAATTGGACCTTTGTATTGACGATGAAACACAGAAATTCCATCCGAATTTAATGCAAAAGGCAAAATGCCGACTTAAGTACAACAGGACACACACTGTAACTTTCTATGATTTGAACCTCTCCTGTGAGTCCAGTTTTGGATTCCGATGCTTTACTTCAAGTTTACTGTATCCCTTGGATCTTCTTAATGACGATGAAACACAGAAATTGCATCCGAATTTAATACAAAAGGCACAGTGCCGACTTAAGTACTAGAGGACTGACGCTCTAACTTTCTATGATTTGAACCTCTCCTGTGAATCCAGTTTTAGATTCCGATGCTTCACTTCAGGTTTACTGTATCCCTTGGCCCTTGTTATTGACTATGAAACACAGTAATTGCATACGCATCTAATACAAAAGGCACAATGCCGACTTAAGTACAAGAGGACTGACTAATTTTCTATGATTTGAACCTCTCCTGTGTGTCCAGTTTTAGATTCCGATGCTTCACTTCAGGTTTACTGTATCCCTTGGACGTTCTTATTGACGATTAAACGCAGAAATTGCATCCGAATTTAATACAAAAGGCACAATGCCGACTTGAGTACAAGAGGACCAACCCTCTAACTTTCTATGATTTGAACCTCTCCTTTGAGTCCAGTTTTAGATTCCGATGCTTCACTTCAGGTTTACCGTATCAATTGGACCGATGTATTGACGATGAAACACAGAAATTCCATCCGAATTTAATACAAAAGGCACAATGCCGACTTAAGTACAAGAGGACTGACACTCTAACTTTCTATGATTTGAACCTCTCCTGTGCGTCCAGTTTTAGATTCCAATGCTTCACTTCAGGTTAACTATATCCCTTAGACCTTCTTATTGACGATGAAACACAAAAATTGCATCCGAGTTTAATACAAAAGGCACAATGCCGACTTAAGTACAAGAGGACTGACGCTCTAATTTTCTATGATTTGAACCTCTCCTATGAGTCCAGTTTTAGATTCTGATGCTTCACTTCAGGTTTACTGTATCCCTTGGACCTTCTTAATGACGATGAAAAACAGAAATTGCATCCGAATTTAATAACAAAGGCACAATGCCGACTTAAGTACAAGAGGACTGTCACTCCAACTTGCTATGATTTGAACCACTGCTGTGAGTCCCGTTTTGGATTCCGATGCTTCACTTCAGGTTTACTGTTTCCCTTGGACCAGCTTATTGACGATGAAATGCAGAAATTGCATCCGAATTAAATACAAAATTCACAATGCCGACTTAAGTACAAGAGGACTGACACTCCAACTTTCTATGATTTGAACCTCTCCTTTGAGTCCAGTTTTAGAACCCGATGCTTCACTTCAGGTTTACCGTATCAATTGGACCTTTGTATTGGCGATGAAACACAGAAATTCCATCCGAATTTAATGCAAAAGGCAAAATGCCGACTTAAGTACAAGAGGACACACACTCTAACTTCCTATGATTTGAACCTCTCCTGTGAGTCCAGGTTTGGATTCCGATGCTTCACCTGAAGTTTACTGTATCCCTTAGACCTTCTTATTGACGATGAAACACAGAAATTGCATCCGAATTTAATACAAAAGGCACAATGCCGACTTAAGGACAAGAGGACTGACACTCTAAGTTTCTATGATTTGAACCACTCCTGTGAGTCCAGTTTTAGATTCCGATGCTTCACTTCAGGTTATCTGTATCAATTGGACCTTCTTTTTGACGATGAAACACAGAAATTCCATCCGAATCTAATACCAAAGGCACAATGCTGACTTAAGTACAAGAGGACTGACACTCTAACTTTCTATGATTTGAACCTCTCCTGTGAATCCAGTTTTAGATTCCCATGCTCCACTTCAGGTGTACTGTATCCCTTGGACCTTCTTATTGACGATGATACACAGAAATTGCATCCGAATTTAATACAAACGGCACAATGCCGACTTAAGTACAAGAGGACTGACACTCTAACATTCTATGATTTCAACATCTCCAGTGAGTCCAGTTTTATATTCCGATGCTTCACTTCAGGTTAACTGTATCCCTTAGACCTTCCTATTGACGATGAAACACAAAAATTGCAACCGAATTTAATACAAAAGGCACAATGCCGACTCAAGTACAAGAGGACTGACGCTCTAACTTTCTATGATTTGAACCCCTCCTGTGAGTCCAGTTTTAGATTCTGATGCTTCACTTCAGAATTACTGTATCCCTTGGACCTTCTTAATGGAGATGAATCACAGAAATTGCATCCGAATTTAATACAAAAGTCACAGTGCCGACTTAAGTACTAGAGGACTGACACTCTAAATTTGTATGATTTGAACCTCTCCTGTGAATGCAGTTTTAGATTCCGATGCTTCTCTTCAGGTTTACTGTATCCCTTGGCCCTTGTTATTGACTATGAGACACAGAAATTGCATCCGCAATTAATACAAAAGTCACAATGCCGACTTAAGTACAAGAGGACTGACACTCTAATTTTCTATGATTTGAACCTCTCCTGTGAGTCCAGTTTTAGATCCGATGCTTCACTTCAGGTTTACTGTACCCCTTGGACCTTCTTATTGACGATGAAACACAGAAATTGCATCCGAATTTAATACAATAGGCAGAATGCCGACTTAAGTACAAGAGGACTGTCACTCCAAGTTTCTATGATTTGAACCACTCCTGTAAGTCCCGTTTCGGATTCCCATGCTTCACTTCAGGTTTACTGTATACCTTGGACCTTCTTATTGACGATGAAACACAGAAATTACATCCGAATTTAATACAAAAGGCACAATGCCGACTTGAGTACAAGAGGACAACCCCCTATATTTCAATGATTTGGACCTCTCCTTTGAGTCCAGTTTTAGATTCAGATGCTTCACTTCAGGTTTACTGTATCCCTTGGACCTTCTTATTGACGATGATTAACAGAAATTGCATCCGAATTTAATACAAAATGCACAATGCCGACTTAAGTACAAGAGGACTGACTAACTTTCTATGATTTGAACCTCTCCTGTGAGTCCAGTTTTGTATTCCGATGCATCACTTCAGGTTTAACGTATGCCTTGGAATTTATTATTGACGATGAAATACAGAAATTGCATCCGAATTAAATACAAAATTCACAATGCCGCCTTAAGTAGAAGAGGACTGACACTCCAACTTTCTATGATTTGAACCTCTCCTGTGAGTACAGTTTTAGAACCCGATGCTTCACTTCAGGTTTACCGTATCAATTGGACCGTTGTATTGACGATGAAACACAGAAATTCCATCCGAATTTAATGCAAAAGGCAAAATGGCGACTTAAGTACAAGAGGACACACATTCTAATTTTCTATAATTAGAACCTCTCCTGTGAGTCCAGGTTTGGATTCCGATGCTTCACTTGAAGTTTACTGTATCCCTTAGACCTTCTTATTGACGATGAAACACAGAAATTGCATCCGAATTTAATACAAAAGGCACAATGCCGACTTAAGCACAAGAGGACTGACACTCTAAGTTTCTATGATTGGAACCACTCCTGTGAGTCCAGTTTTAGATTCCGATGCTTCACTTTAGGTTTACTGTATCAATTGGACCTTCTTTTTGACTATGAAACACAGATATTCGATCCGAATCTAATACCAAAGGCACAATGCCGACTTAAGTACAAGAGGACTGACACTCTAACTTTCTATGATTTGAACCTCGCCTGTGTGTCCAGTTTTAGATTCCGATGCTTCACTTCAGGTTTACTGTATCCCTTGGACCTTCTTATTGACGATTAAACGCAGAAATTGCATCCGAATTTAATACAAAAGGCACAATGCCGACTGAAGTACAACAGGACTGACACTGTAACTTTCTGTGAATTGAACCTGTCCTGTGAGTCCAGTTTTAGATTCCGATGCTTCACTACAGGTTTACTGTATCCCTTGGACCTTCTTATTGACGATGATACACAGAAATTGCATCCGAATTTAATACAAACGGCACAATGCCGACTTAAGTACAAGAGGACTGACGCTCTAACTTTCTATGATTTGAACCTCTCCTGTGAGTCCAGTTTTAGATTCCGATGCTTCACTTCAGGTTTACTGTATACCTTGGACCTTCTTATTGACGATGAAACACAGAAATTACATCCGAATTTAATACAAAAGGCACAATGCCGACTTGGGTACAAGAGGAGCACCCCCTATATTTCTATGATTTAAACCTCTCCTTTGAGTCCAGTTTTAGATTCCGATGCTTCACTTCAGGTTTACTGTATACCTTGGACCTTCTTATTGACGATGATACAAAGAAATTACATCCGAATTTAATACAAAAGGCGCAATGCCGACTTAAGTACAAGAGGACTGACTAACTTTCTATGATTTGAACCTCTCCTGTCAGTCCAGTTTTAGATTCCGATGCTTCACTTCAGGTTTACTGTTTCCCTTGGACCAGCTTATTGACGATGAAATACAGATATTGCATCCGACTTAATTTCAAAATTCACAATGCCGACTTAAGTACAAGAGGACTGACACTCTAACTTTCCATGATTTGAACCTCTCCTGTGAGTCCAGTTTTAGAATCCGATGATTCACTTCAGGTTTACCGTATCAATTGGACCTTTGTATTGACGATGAAACACAGAAATTCCATCCGAATTTAATGAAAAAGGCAAAATGCCGACTTAAGTACAAGAGGACACACACTCTAACTTTCTATGATTTGAACCTCTCCTGTGAGTCCAGGTTTGGATTCCGATGCTTCACTTCAAGTTTACTGTATCCCCTATACCTTCTTATTGACGATGAAACACAGAAATTGCATCCGAATTTAATACAAAAGGCACAGTGCCGACTTAAGTACAAGAGGACTAACACTCTAAGTTTCTATGATTTGAACTACTCCTGTGAGTCCAGTTTTAGATTCCGATGATTCACTTCAGGTTTACTGTATCAATTGGACCTTCTTTTTGACGATGAAACACAGAAATTCTATCCGAATCTAATACCAAAGGCACAATGCCGACTTAAGTACAAGAGGACTGACACTCTAACTTTCTATGATTTGAACCTCTCCTGTGTGTCCAGTTTTAGATTCCGATGCTTCACTTCAGGTTTACTGTATCCCTTGGACCTTCTCATTGACGATTAAACGCAGAAATTGCATCCGAATTTAATACAAAAGGGACAATGCCGACTGAAGTACAACAGGACTGACACTGTAACTTTCTGTGAATTGAACCTCTCCTGTGAGTCCAGTTTTAGATTCCGACGCTTCACTTCAGGTTTACTGTATCCCTTGGACCTTCTTATTGACGATGATACACAGAAATTGCATCCGAATTTAATACAAACGGCACAATGCCGACTTAAGTACAAGAGGACAGACACTCTAACATTCTATGATTTGAACCTCTCCTGTGAGTCCAGTTTTAGATTCCGATGCTTCACTTCAGGTTAACTGTATTCCTTAGACCTTCTTATTGACGATGAAACACAAAAATTGCATCCGAATTTAATACAAAAGGCACAATGCCGACTTAAGTACAAGAGGACTGACGCTCTAACTTTCAATGATTTTAACCTCACCTGTGAGACCAGTTTTAGATTCTGACGCTTCACATCAGGTTTACTGTATCCCTTAAACCTTCTTAATGACGATTAAACGCAGAAATTGCATCCGAATTTAATACAAAAGGGACAATGCCGACTGAAGTACAACAGGACTGACGCTCTAACTTTCAATGATTTGAACCTCTCCTATGAGTCCAGTTTTAGAACCCGATGCTTCACTTCAGGTTTACCGTATCAATTGGACCTTTGTATTGACGATGAAACACAGAAATTGCATCGGAATTTAATACAAAGGGCACAATGCCGACTTAAGTACAAGAGGACTGACACTCTAAGTTTCTATGATTTGAACCACTCCTGTGAGTCCAGTTTTAGATTCCGATGCTTCACTTCAGGTTAACTGTATCCCTTAGAAATTCTTATTGACGATGAAACACAAAACTTGCATCCGAATTTAATACAAAAGGCACAATGCCGACTTAAGTACAAGAGGACTGACGCTCTAACTTTCTATGATTTGAACCTCACCTGTGAGTCCAGTTTTAGAACCCGATGCTTCACTTCAGGTTTACCGTATCAATTGGACCTTTGTATTGACGATGAAACACAGAAATTCCATCCGAATTTAATGCAAAAGGCAAAATGCCGACTTAAGTACAAGAGGACACACACTCTAACTTTCTATGATTTAAACCTCTCCTGTGAGTCCAGGTTTGGATTCCGTTGCTTCACTTGAAGTTTACTGTATCCCTTAGACCTTCTTATTGACGATGAAACACAGAAATTGCATCCGAATTTAATACAAACGGCACAATGCCGACTTAAGTACAAGAGGACTGACACTCTAACATTCTATGATTTGAACCTCTCCTGTGAGTCCAGTTTTAGATTCCGATGCTTCACTTCAGGTTAACTGTATCCCTTAGACCTTCTTATTGACGAAGAAACACAAAACTTGCATCCGAATTTAATACAAAAGGCACAATGCCGACGTAAGTACAAGAGGACTGACACTCTAACATTCTATGATTTGAACCTCTCCTGTGAGTCCAGTTTTTGATTCCGATGCTTCACTTCAGGTTTACTGTTTCCCTTGGACCAGCATATTGACGATGAAATACAGAAATTGAATCCGAATTAAATACAAAATTCACAATGCCGACTTAAGTACAAGAGGACTGACACTCTAACTTTCTATGATTTGAACCTCTTTTGTGAGTCCAGTTTTAGAACCCGATGCTTCACTTCAGGTTTACGGTATCAATTGAACCTTTGTATTGACGATGAAACACAGAAATTCCATCCGAATTTAATGCAAAAGCAAAATGCCGACTTAAGTACAAGAGGACACACACTCTAACTTTCTATGATTTGAACCTCTCCTGTGAGTCCAGGTTTGGATTCCGATGCTTCACTTCAAGTTTACTGTATCCCTTAGACCTTCTTATTGATGATGAAACACAGAAATTGCATCCGAATTTAATACAAAGCACAATGCCGACTTAAGTACAAGAGGGCTGACACTCTAAGTTTCTATGATTTGAACCACTCCTGTTAGTCCAGTTTTGGATTCCGATGCTTCACTTCAGGTTTACTGTATCAATTGGACCTTCTTTTTGACGATGAAACACAGAAACTCCATCCGAATCTAATACCAAAGGCACAATGCCGACTTAAGTACAAGAGGACTGACACTCTAACTTTCTATGATTTGAACCGCTCCTGTGTGTCCAGTTTTAGATTCCGATGCTTCACTTCAGGTTTACTGTATCCCTTGGACCTTCTTATTGACGATTAAACGCAGAAATTGCATCCGAATTTTATACAAAAGGGACAATGCCGACTGAGTACAACAGGACTGACACTGTAACTTTCTGTGAATTGAACCTCTCCTGTGAGTATAGTTTCAGATTCCGATGCTTCACTTCAGGTTTACTGTATCCCTTGGACCTTCTTATTGACGATGATACACAGAAATTGCATCCTAATTTAATACAAAAGGGACAATGCCGACTGAAGTACAACAGGACTGACACTGTAACTTTCTGTGAATTGAACCTCTCCTGTGAGTCCAGTTTTAGAACCCGATGCTTCACTTCAGGTTTAGCGTATCAATTGAACCTTTGTATTGACGATGAAACACAGAAATTCCATCCGAATTTAATGCAAAAGGCAAAATGCCGACCTAAGTACAAGAGGACACACACTCTAACTTTCTATGATTTGAACCTCTCCTGTGAGTCCAGGTTTGGATTCCGATGCTTCACTTGAAGTTTACTGTATCCCTTAGACCTTCTTATTGACGATGAAACACAGAAATTGCATCCGAATTTAATACAAACGGCACAATGCCGACTTAAGTACAAGAGGACTGACACTCTAAGTTTCTATGATTTGAACCACTATTGTGAGTCCAGTTTTAGATTCCGATGCTTCACTTCAGGTTTACTGTATCCCTTGGACCTTCTTATTGGCGATCATACACAGAAATTGCATCCGAATTTAATACAAACGGCAGAATGCCGACTTGAGTACAAGAGGACTGACACTATAACATTCTATGATTTGAACCTGTCCTGTGAGTCCAGTTTTAGATTCCGATGCTTCACTTCAGGTTAACTGTATCCCTTAGACCTTCTTATTGACGATGAAACACAAATCTTGCATCCGAATTTAATACAAAAGGCACAATGCCGACTTAAGTACAAGAGGACTGACGCTCTAATTTTCTATGATTTGAACCTCTCGTGTGAGTCCAGTTTTAGATTCCGATGATTCACTTCAGGTTTACTGTATCCCTTGGACCTTCTTAATGACGATGAAACACAGAAATTGCATCCGAATTTAATACAAAAGTCACAGTGCCGACTTAAGTACTGGAGGACTGACACTCTAACTTTCTATGATTTGAATCTCTCCTGTGAGTCCAGTTTTCGATTCCGATGCTTCACTTCAGGTTTACTGTATCCCTTGGCCCTTGTTACTGACTATGAAACACAGAAATTGCATCCGCATTTAATACAAAAGGCACAATGCCGACTTAAGTACAAGAGAACTGACACTCTAATTGTATATGATTTGAACCTCTCCTGTGAGTCCAGTTTTAGATTCCGATGCTTCACTTCAGGTTTACTGTATACCTTGGACCTTCTTATTGACGATGAAACACAGAAATTGCATCCGAATTTAATACAATAGGCAGAATGCCGACTTAAGTACAAGAGGACTGTCACTCTAACTTTCTATGATTTGAACCACTCCTGTGAGTCCCGTTTTGGATTCCCATGCTTCACTTCAGGTTTACTGTATACTTTGGACCTTCTTATTGACGATGAAACACAGAAATTACATCCGAATTTAATACAAAAGGCACAATTCCGACTTGAGTACAAGATGACCACCCCCTATATTTCTATGATTTGAACCTCTCCTTTGAAGCCAGTTTTAGATTCCGATACTTCACTTCAGGTTTACTGTTTCCCTTGCACCAGCTCATTGACGATGAAATACAGAAATTGCATCTGAATGAAATACAAAATTCACAATGCCGACTTAAGTACAAGAGGACTGACACTCTAACTTTCTATGATTTGAACCTCTTTTGTGAGTCCAGTTTTAGAACCCGATGCTTCACTTCAGGTTTACGGTATCAATTGAACCGTTGTATTGACGATGAAACACAGAAATTCAATCCGAATTTAATGCAAAAGCAAAATGCCGACTTAAGTACAAGAGGACACACACTCTAACTTTCTATGATTTGAACCTCTCCTGTGAGTCCAGGTTTGGATTCCGATGCTTCACTTCAAGTTTACTGTATCCCTTAGACCTTCTTATTGATGATGAAACACAGAAATTGCATCCGAATTTAATACAAAGCACAATGCCGACTTAAGTACAAGAGGACTGACACTCTAAGTTTCTATGATTTGAACCACTCCTGTGAGTCCAGTTTTAGATTCCGATGCTTCACTTCAGGTTTACTGTATCAATTGGACCTTCTTTTTGACGATGAAACACAGAAACTCCATCCGAATCTAATACCAAAGGCACAATGCCGACTTAAGTACAAGAGGACTGACACTCTAACTTTCTATGATTTGAACCGCTCCTGTGTGTCCTGTTTTAGATTCCGATGCTTCACTTCAGGTTTACTGTATCCCTTGGACCTTCTTATTGACGATTAAACGCAGAAATTGCATCCGAATTTAATACAAAAGGGACAAAGCCGACTGAGTACAACAGGACTGACACTGTAACTTTCTGTGAATTGAACCTCTCCTGTGAGTATAGTTTTAGATTCCGATGCTTCACTTCTGGTTTACTGTATCCCTTGGACCTTCTTATTGACGATGATACACAGAAATTGCATCCTAATTTAATACAAAAGGGACAATGCCGACTGAAGTACAACAGGACTGACACTGTAACTTTCTGTGAATTGAACCTCTCCTGTGAGTCCAGTTTTAGAACCCGATGCTTTACTTCAGGTTAACCGTATCAATTGGACCTTTGTATTGACGATGACACACAGAAATTCCATCCGAATTTAATGCAAAAGGCAAAATGCCGACTTAAGTAGAAGAGGACACACACTCTAACTTTCTATGATTTGAACCTCTCCTGTGAGTCCAGGTTTGGATTCCGATGCTTCACTTGAAGTTTACTGTATCCCTTAGACCTTCTTATTGACGATGAAACACAGAAATTGCATCCGAATTTAATACAAAAGGCACAATGCCGACTTAAGTACAAGAGGACTGACACCTTAAGTTTCTATGATTTGAACCACTCCTGTGAGTCCAGTTTTAGATTCCGATGCTTCACTTCAGGTTAACTGTATCCCCTAGACCTTCTTATTGACGATGAAACACAAAACTTGCATCCGAATTTAATACAAAAGGCACAATGCCGACTTAAGTACAAGAGGACTGACGCTCTAACTTTCTATGATTTGAACCTCCTCTGTGAGTCCAGTTTTAGAGTCTGATGCTTCACTTCGGGTTTACTGTATCCCTTGGACCTTCTTAATGACGATGAAACACAGAAATTGCATCCGAATTTAATACAAAAGTCACAGTGCCGAATTAAGTACTAGAGGACTGACACTCTAACTTTCTATGATGTGAACCTCTCCTGTGAATCCAGTTTTAGATTCCGATGCTTCACTTCAGGTTTTCTGTATACCTTGGCCCTTGTTATTGACTATGAAACACAGAAATTGCATCCGCATTTAATACAAAAGGCACAATGCCGACTTAAGTACAAGAGGACTGACACTCTAATTGTATATGATTTGAACCTCTCCTGTGAGTCCAGTTTTAGATTCCGATGCTTCACTTCAGGTTTACTGTATACCTTGGAACTTTTTATTGACGATGAAACACAGAAATTGCATCCGAATTTAATACAATAGGCAGAATGCCGACTTAAGCACAAGAGGACTGTCACTCTAACTTTCTATGATTTGAACCACTCCTGTGAGTCCCGTTTTGGATTCCCATGCTTCACTTCAGGTTTACTGTATACCTTGGACCTTCTTATTGACGATGAAACACAGAAATTACATCCGAATTTAATACAAAAGGCACAATTCCGACATGAGTACAAGAGGACCACCCCCTATATTTCTATGATTTGAACCTCTCCTTTGAGTCCAGATTTAGATTCCGATGCTTCACTTCAGGTTTACTGTATCCCTTGGACCTTCTTATTGACGATTAAACGCAGAAATTGCATCCGAATTTTATACAAAAGGGACAATGCCGACTGAGTACAACAGGACTGACACTGTAACTTTCTGTGAATTGAACCTCTCCTGTGAGTATAGTTTCAGATTCCGATGCTTCACTTCAGGTTTACTGTATCCCTTGGACCTTCTTATTGACGATGATACACAGAAATTGCATCCTAATTTAATACAAAAGGGACAATGCCGACTGAAGTACAACAGGACTGACACTGTAACTTTCTGTGAATTGAACCTCTTCCTGTGAGTCCAGTTTTAGAACCCGATGCTTCACTTCAGGTTTAGCGTATCAATTGAACCTTTGTATTGACGATGAAACACAGAAATTCCATCCGAATTTAATGCAAAAGGCAAAATGCCGACCTAAGTACAAGAGGACACACACTCTAACTTTCTATGATTTGAACCTCTCCTGTGAGTCCAGGTTTGGATTCCGATGCTTCACTTGAAGTTTACTGTATCCCTTAGACCTTCTTATTGACGATGAAACACAGAAATTGCATCCGAATTTAATACAAACGGCACAATGCCGACTTAAGTACAAGAGGACTGACACTCTAAGTTTCTATGATTTGAACCACTATTGTGAGTCCAGTTTTAGATTCCGATGCTTCACTTCAGGTTTACTGTATCCCTTGGACCTTCTTATTGACGATCATACACAGAAATTGCATCCGAATTTAATACAAACGGCAGAATGCCGACTTGAGTACAAGAGGACTGACACTATAACATTCTATGATTTGAACCTGTCCTGTGAGTCCAGTTTTAGATTCCGATGCTTCACTTCAGGTTAACTGTATCCCTTAGACCTTCTTATTGACGATGAAACACAAATCTTGCATCCGAATTTAATACAAAAGGCACAATGCCGACTTAAGTACAAGAGGACTGACGCTCTAATTTTCTATGATTTGAACCTCTCGTGTGAGTCCAGTTTTAGATTCCGATGATTCACTTCAGGTTTACTGTATCCCTTGGACCTTCTTAATGACGATGAAACACAGAAATTGCATCCGAATTTAATACAAAAGTCACAGTGCCGACTTAAGTACTGGAGGACTGACACTCTAACTTTCTATGATTTGAATCTCTCCTGTGAGTCCAGTTTTCGATTCCGATGCTTCACTTCAGGTTTACTGTATCCCTTGGCCCTTGTTACTGACTATGAAACACAGAAATTGCATCCGCATTTAATACAAAAGGCACAATGCCGACTTAAGTACAAGAGAACTGACACTCTAATTGTATATGATTTGAACCTCTCCTGTGAGTCCAGTTTTAGATTCCGATGCTTCACTTCAGGTTTACTGTATACCTTGGACCTTCTTATTGACGATGAAACACAGAAATTGCATCCGAATTTAATACAATAGGCAGAATGCCGACTTAAGTACAAGAGGACTGTCACTCTAACTTTCTATGATTTGAACCACTCCTGTGAGTCCCGTTTTGGATTCCCATGCTTCACTTCAGGTTTACTGTATACTTTGGACCTTCTTATTGACGATGAAACACAGAAATTACATCCGAATTTAATACAAAAGGCACAATTCCGACTTGAGTACAAGATGACCACCCCCTATATTTCTATGATTTGAACCTCTCCTTTGAAGCCAGTTTTAGATTCCGATACTTCACTTCAGGTTTACTGTTTCCCTTGCACCAGCTCATTGACGATGAAATACAGAAATTGCATCTGAATGAAATACAAAATTCACAATGCCGACTTAAGTACAAGAGGACTGACACTCTAACTTTCTATGATTTGAACCTCTTTTGTGAGTCCAGTTTTAGAACCCGATGCTTCACTTCAGGTTTACGGTATCAATTGAACCTTTGTATTGACGATGAAACACAGAAATTCAATCCGAATTTAATGCAAAAGCAAAATGCCGACTTAAGTACAAGAGGACACACACTCTAACTTTCTATGATTTGAACCTCTCCTGTGAGTCCAGGTTTGGATTCCGATGCTTCACTTCAAGTTTACTGTATCCCTTAGACCTTCTTATTGATGATGAAACACAGAAATTGCATCCGAATTTAATACAAAGCACAATGCCGACTTAAGTACAAGAGGACTGACACTCTAAGTTTCTATGATTTGAACCACTTCTGTGAGTCCAGTTTTAGATTCCGATGCTTCACTTCAGGTTTACTGTATCAATTGGACCTTCTTTTTGACGATGAAACACAGAAACTCCATCCGAATCTAATACCAAAGGCACAATGCCGACTTAAGTACAAGAGGACTGACACTCTAACTTTCTATGATTTGAACCGCTCCTGTGTGTCCTGTTTTAGATTCCGATGCTTCACTTCAGGTTTACTGTATCCCTTGGACCTTCTTATTGACGATTAAACGCAGAAATTGCATCCGAATTTAATACAAAAGGGACAAAGCCGACTGAGTACAACAGGACTGACACTGTAACTTTCTGTGAATTGAACCTCTCCTGTGAGTATAGTTTTAGATTCCGATGCTTCACTTCTGGTTTACTGTATCCCTTGGACCTTCTTATTGACGATGATACACAGAAATTGCATCCTAATTTAATACAAAAGGGACAATGCCGACTGAAGTACAACAGGACTGACACTGTAACTTTCTGTGAATTGAACCTCTCCTGTGTGTCCAGTTTTAGAACCCGATGCTTTACTTCAGGTTAACCGTATCAATTGGACCTTTGTATTGACGATGACACACAGAAATTCCATCCGAATTTAATGCAAAAGGCAAAATGCCGACTTAAGTAGAAGAGGACACACACTCTAACTTTCTATGATTTGAACCTCTCCTGTGAGTCCAGGTTTGGATTCCGATGCTTCACTTGAAGTTTACTGTATCCCTTAGACCTTCTTATTGACGATGAAACACAGAAATTGCATCCGAATTTAATACAAAAGGCACAATGCCGACTTAAGTACAAGAGGACTGACACCTTAAGTTTCTATGATTTGAACCACTCCTGTGAGTCCAGTTTTAGATTCCGTTGCTTCACTTCAGGTTAACTGTATCCCCTAGACCTTCTTATTGACGATGAAACACAAAACTTGCATCCGAATTTAATACAAAAGGCACAATGCCGACTTAAGTACAAGAGGACTGACGCTCTAACTTTCTATGATTTGAACCTCCTCTGTGAGTCCAGTTTTAGAGTCTGATGCTTCACTTCGGGTTTACTGTATCCCTTGGACCTTCTTAATGACGATGAAACACAGAAATTGCATCCGAATTTAATACAAAAGTCACAGTGCCGAATTAAGTACTAGAGGACTGACACTCTAACTTTCTATGATGTGAACCTCTCCTGTGAATCCAGTTTTAGATTCCGATGCTTCACTTCAGGTTTTCTGTATACCTTGGCCCTTGTTATTGACTATGAAACACAGAAATTGCATCCGCATTTAATACAAAAGGCACAATGCCGACTTAAGTACAAGAGGACTGACACTCTAATTGTATATGATTTGAACCTCTCCTGTGAGTCCAGTTTTAGATTCCGATGCTTCACTTCAGGTTTACTGTATACCTTGGAACTTTTTATTGACGATGAAACACAGAAATTGCATCCGAATTTAATACAATAGGCAGAATGCCGACTTAAGCACAAGAGGACTGTCACTCTAACTTTCTATGATTTGAACCACTCCTGTGAGTCCCGTTTTGGATTCCCATGCTTCACTTCAGGTTTACTGTATACCTTGGACCTTCTTATTGACGATGAAACACAGAAATTACATCCGAATTTAATACAAAAGGCACAATTCCGACATGAGTACAAGAGGACCACCCCCTATATTTCTATGATTTGAACCTCTCCTTTTTAGTCCAGATTTAGATTCCGATGCTTCACTTCAGGTTTACTGTATCCCTTGGACCTTCTTATTGACGATGATACACAGAAATTGCATCCGAATTTAATACAAAAGGCACAATGCCGACTTAAGTACAAGAGGACTGACTAACTTTCTATGATTTGAACCTCTCCTGTGAGTCCAGTTTTAGATTCCGATGCTTCACTTCAGGTTTTCTGTTTCCCTTGGACCAGCTTATTGACGATGAAATACAGAAATTGCATCCGAATTAAATACAAAATTCACAATGCCGACTTAAGTACAAGAGGACTGACACTCTATTTTTCTATGATTTGAACCTCTCCTGTGAGTCCAGTTTTAGAACCCGATGCTTCACTTCAGGTTTACCGTATCAATTGGACCTTTGTATTGACGATGAAACACAGAAATTCCATCCGAATTTAATGCAAAAGTCAAAGTGCCGACTTAAGTACAAGAGGACACACACTCTAACTTTCTATGATTTGAACTTCTCCTGTGAGTCCAGGTTTGGATTCCGATGCTTCACTTCAAGTTTACTGTATCCCTTAGACCTTCTTATTGACGATGAAACACAGAAATTGCATCCGATTTTAATACAAAAGGCACAATGCCGACTTAAGTACAAGAGGACTGACACTCTAAGTTTCTATGATTTGAACCACTCCTGTGAGTCCAGTTTTAGATTCCGATGCTTCACTTCAGGTTTACTGTATCCCTTGGACCTTCTTATTGACGATCATACACAGAAATTGCATCCGAATTTAATACAAACGGCAGAATGCCGACTTGAGTACAAGAGGACTGACACTATAACATTCTATGATTTGAACCTGTCCTGTGAGTCCAGTTTTAGATTCCGATGCTTAACTTCAGGTTAACTGTATCCCTTAGACCTTCTTATTGACGATGAAACACAAATCTTGCATCCGAATTTAATACAAAAGGCACAATGCCGACTTAAGTACAAGAGGACTGACGCTCTAATTTTCTATGATTTGAACCTCTCCTGTGAGTCCAGTTCTTGATTCTGATGCTTCACTTCAGGTTTACTGTATCCCTTGGCCCTTCTTAATGACGATGAAACACAGAAATTGCATCCGAATTTAATACAAAAGTCACAGTGCCGACTTAAGTACTGGAGGACTGACACTCTAACTTTCTATGATTTGAACCTCTCCTGTGAGTCCAGTTTTCGATTCCGATTCTTCACTTCAGGTTTACTGTATCCCTTGGCCCTTGTTACTGACTATGAAACACAGAAATTGCATCCGCATTTAATACAAAAGGCACAATGCCGACTTAAGTACAAGAGAACTGACACTCTAATTTTCTATGATTTGAACCTCTCCTGTGAGTCCAGTTTTAGATTCCGATGCTTCACTTCAGGTTTACTGTATACCTTGGACCTTCTTATTGACGATGAAACACAGAAATTGCATCCGAATTTAATACAATAGGCAGAATGCCGACTTAAGTACAAGAGGACTGTCACTCTAACTTTCTATGATTTGAACCACTCCTGTGAGTCCCGTTTTGGATTCCCATGCTTCACTTCAGGTTTACTGTATACCTTGGACCTTCTTATTGACGATGAAACACAGAAATTACATCCGAATTTAATACAAAAGGCACAATTCCGACTTGAGTACAAGATGACCACCCCCTATATTTCTATGATTTGAACCTCTCCTTTGAGTCCAGTTTTAGATTCCGATACTTCACTTCATTGTGTGATACTAATCAAGCCTGGAACGCTCTGAAAGAAAATATCACACGAGCAACTACCTCAGTTTTGGGACATTTTACTACAACTAAGAACCCCTGGTTTGATGCCGAGTGCTCGAACGCTATCGAAGATAGAAAATTAGCAAGGGAAAAATTCCTACAAAAACCAATAACACAAAACAAACTTATTTTTGAAGAGAAACAGAAACTTGCCAGGAAACTCATTAGGAAAAAGAAAAGGGATTTTATGAATTACAAATTAAAAAGAGCTGAGAATGACCGTACCACAGACTCCAGAGGATTTTTCAAGAGCATAAATATGTTTAAAAGTGGGAATATAAAAAATTATGGACAGTTCATAACAGACCCAGATGGCTCCTTGCTAACAGAAAGAAGTGACATTGCTAACAGATGGAAGGAATATTTTAATGAGTTACTAAATGCTCCAACTATAAGCGTCTCTCAGGAAGATGACAATGAATATCTTACTGCTGACCCATCGGATGAAGAGCCCAGCTTAGCAGAAATTAAAGAAAGCATCAAGAAGCTGAAGAGACATAAAGCTCCTGGAAGTGATGGTATAGACACAGATATATGGAAGCTCAGTAAATTTCCTTTTGTAAACTGCTTACACAAAATCATCACCAACATCTGGAAGCAGGAACAGGTCCCACATGATTGGAAAGAAGTAGTTGTGTGCCCTATATACAAGAAGGGGGACCCAACAAATTGTTCAAACTACAGAGGAATTGCGTTACTAAACACAACATATAAAATTCTGACAAATATACTGTTAGCAAGGATAAGCCCTTACGTTGAAGACTCCCTAGATGATGCCCAATGTGGATTTAGACCTAACAGATCGACTATTGACAATATATATGTCCTAAGGATGTTGGGTGAAAAGAAATATGAATTCAATCAAAATGTACATATGCTTTTCATTGATTTTAAAAAAGCTTTTGACAGTATCAACAGGGAATATTTATGGAAGTGCATGAGGCAGATTGGCATCCCTAACAAATTGATAAATTTAATAAAATCTTGCACTTTAAACTCAAAATACAAAATAAAAGTAGCTAGCAAACTTTCTGAAGACTTTGAGGTTAAAACTGGAGTCAAACAAGGGGATTCACTCTCACCAGTTCTTTTTAACATAGTAATCAATAGAATAATCCAAAAAGTAAAGCTACTACAAATTGGAGCACAACTGGAAAGCAAAATTAACATTGTAGCATACGCTGATGACATTGCATTATTATCTGACAGTGAGAATGATTTGAAGCTTCTTACAGCACAATTAATTAAAGCCACAAATGGCACAGGCCTCCAGCTGAATACAGACAAAACAATGTACTTTATCTTATCCTGCTATCCATCAAATAATAATGTACTGCAAATTAATAACACAGCTTTCACAAAGACAAATGAATTTAATTACCTTGGTACAATAGTAACCTCTGACAACTCCATAAAAATTGAAATAGAATCACGAATTCAGAAGGCTAACAAATGCTACTATAGTCTCTTGACAGTTTTCAAAAGCAAGTTAATTTCTAGGAACACCAAACTACAAGTATACAAATCATTGATTATACCAGTACTCACCTATGGATCTGAAACCTGGACTCTCACAAAAAAAGAGGAAAACAGATTAAGAGTATTTGAACGAAAAATTTTGAGAAAAATATTTGGACCCATAAGAGATAGGATCAGTGATGAATGGAGATTGCTAAATAACAATGAAATTTACAAATTATATAAAGACTCCGATATAGTGGCCAAAATTAAAGCCAAAAGACTGAAATGGATAGGACATGTCATCAGAGCACCACCAAACAGGACCATCAAAAAAGTGACTGAAGAGATTCCCACCGGAAGACGACCTCTTGGACGCCCACGCATGAGATACTTGGACAATATTCAAGACGATCTCAGAAAACTAGGACATGACAGACTGTGGCAAATTACTTGTAAAGACAGAGCAAAGTGGTTCAACATTGTCCATTCTGCAGCAAAAAGCCTTCATGGATTGTAATGCTTAATAATAATAATAATAATAATACTTCACTTCAGGTTTACTGTTTCCCTTGGACCAGCTTATTGACGATTAAACGCAGAAATTGCATCCGAATTTAATACAAAAGGGACAAAGCCGACTGAGTACAACAGGACTGACACTGTAACTTTCTGTGAATTGAACCTCTCCTGTGAGTATAGTTTTAGATTCCGATGCTTCACTTCAGGTTTACTGTATCCCTTGGACCTTCTTATTGACGATGATACACAGAAATTGCATCCTAATTTAATACAAAAGGGACAATGCCGACTGAAGTACAACAGGACTGACACTGTAACTTTCTGTGAATTGAACCTCTCCTGTGAGTCCAGTTTTAGAACCCGATGCTTTACTTCAGGTTTACCGTATCAATTGGACCTTTGTATTGACGATGAAACACAGAAATTCCATCCGAATTTAATGCAAAAGGCAAAATGCCGACTTAAGTACAAGAGGACACACACTCTAACTTTCTATGATTTGAACCTCTCCTGTGAGTCCAGTTTTAGATTCCGATGCTTCACTTCAGGTTAACTGTATCCCTTAGACCTTCTTATTGACGATGAAACACAAAACTTGCATCCGAATTTAATACAAAAGGCACAATGCCGACTTAAGTACAAGAGGACTGACGCTCTAACTTTCTATGATTTGAACCTCCTCTGTGAGTCCAGTTTTAGAGTCTGATGCTTCACTTCAGGTTTACTGTATCCCTTGGACCATCTTAATGACGATGAAACACAGAAATTGCATCCGAATTTAATACAAAAGTCACAGTGCCGAATTAAGTACTAGAGGACTGACACTCTAACTTTCTATGATGTGAACCTCTCCTGTGAATCCAGTTTTAGATTCCGATGCTTCACTTCAGGTTTTCTGTATACCTTGGCCCTTGTTATTGACTATGAAACACAGAAATTGCATCCGCATTTAATACAAAAGGCACAATGCCGACTTAAGTACAAGAGGACTGACACTCTAATTTTCTATGATTTGAACCTCTCCTGTGAGTCCAGTTTTAGATTCCGATGCTTCACTTCAGGTTTACTGTATACCTTGGACCTTCTTATTGACGATGAAACACAGAAATTGCATCCGAATTTAATACAATAGGCAGAATGCCGACTTAAGCACAAGAGGACTGTCACTCTAACTTTCTATGATTTGAACCACTCCTGTGAGTCCCGTTTTGGATTCCCATGCTTCACTTCAGGTTTACTGTATACCTTGGACCTTCTTATTGACGATGAAACACAGAAATTACATCCGAATTTAATACAAAAGGCACAATTCCGACTTGAGTACAAGAGGACCACCCCCTATATTTCTATGATTTGAACCTCTCCTTTGAGTCCAGATTTAGATTCCGATGCTTCACTTCAGGTTTACTGTATCCCTTGGACCTTCTTATTGACGATGATACACAGAAATTGCATCCGAATTTAATACAAAAGGCACAATGCCGACTTCAGTACAAGAGGACTGACTAACTTTCTATGATTTGAACCTCTCCTGTGAGTCCAGTTTTAGATTCCGATGCTTCACTTCAGGTTTTCTGTTTCCCTTGGACCAGCTTATTGACGATGAAATACAGAAATTGCATCCGAATTAAATACAAAATTCACAATGCCGACTTAAGTACAAGAGGACTGACACTATAACTTTCTATGATTTGAACCTCTCCTGTGAGTCCAGTTTTAGAACCCGATGCTTCACTTCAGGTTTACCGTATCAATTGGACCTTTGTATTGACGATGAAACACAGAAATTCCATCCGAATTTAATGCAAAAGTCAAAGTGCCGACTTAAGTACAAGAGGACACACACTCTAACTTTCTATGATTTGAACTTCTCCTGTGAGTCCAGGTTTGGATTCCGATGCTTCACTTCAAGTTTACTGTATCCCTTAGACCTTCTTATTGACGATGAAACACAGAAATTGCATCCGAATTTAATACAAAAGGCACAATGCCGACTTAAGTACAAGAGGACTGACACTCTAAGTTTCTATGATTTGAACCACTCCTGTGAGTCCAGTTTTAGATTCCGATGCTTCACTTCAGGTTTACTGTATCCCTTGGACCTTCTTATTGACGATCATACACAGAAATTGCATCCGAATTTAATACAAACGGCAGAATGCCGACTTGAGTACAAGAGGACTGACACTATAACATTCTATGATTTGAACCTGTCCTGTGAGTCCAGTTTTAGATTCCGATGCTTAACTTCAGGTTAACTGTATCCCTTAGACCTTCTTAATGACGATGAAACACAAATCTTGCATCCGAATTTAATACAAAAGGCACAATGCCGACTTAAGTACAAGAGGACTGACGCTCTGATTTTCTATGATTTGAACCTCTCCCGTGAGTCCAGTTTTTGATTCTGATGCTTCACTTCAGGTTTACTGTATCCCTTGGCCCTTCTTAATGACGATGAAACACAGAAATTGCATCCGAATTTAATACAAAAGTCACAGTGCCGACTTAAGTACTGGAGGACTGACACTCTAACTTTCTATGATTTGAACCTCTCCTGTGAGTCCAGTTTTCGATTCCGATTCTTCACTTCAGGTTTACTGTATCCCTTGGCCCTTGTTACTGACTATGAAACACAGAAATTGCATCCGCATTTAATACAAAAGGCACAATGCCGACTTGAGTACAAGATGACCACCCCCTATATTTCTATGATTTGAACCGCTCCTTTGAGTCCAGTTTTAGATTCCGATACTTCACTTCAGGTTTACTGTTTCCCTTGGACCAGCTTATTCACGATGAAATACAGAAATTGCATCTGAATGAAATACAAAATTCACAATGCCGACTTAAGTACAAGAGGACTGACACTCTAACTTTCTATGATTTGAACCTCTTTTGTGAGTCCAGTTTTAGAACCCGATGCTTCACTTCAGGTTTACGGTATCAATTGAACCTTTGTATTGACGATGAAACACAGAAATTCAATCCGAATTTAATGCAAAAGCAAAATGCCGACTTAAGTACAATAGGACACACACTCTAACTTTCTATGATTTGAACCTCTCCTGTGAGTCCAGGTTTGGATTCCGATGCTTCACTTCAAGTTTACTGTATCCCTTAGACCTTCTTATTGATGATGAAACACAGAAATTGCATCCGAATTTAATACAAAGCACAATGTCGACTTAAGTACAAGAGGACTGACACTCTAAGTTTCTATGATTTGAACCACTCCTGTGAGTCCAGTTTTAGATTCCGATGCTTCACTTCAGGTTTACTGTATCAATTGGACCTTCTTTTTGACGATGAAACACAGAAACTCCATCCGAATCTAATACCAAAGGCACAATGCCGACTTAAGTACAAGAGGACTGACACTCTAACTTTCTATGATTTCAACCGCTCCTGTGTGTCCAGTTTTAGATTCCGATGCTTCACTTCAGGTTTACTGTATCCCTTGGACCTTCTTATTGACGATTAAACGCAGAAATTGCATCCGAATTTAATACAAAAGGGACAAAGCCGACTGAGTACAACAGGACTGACACTGTAACTTTCTGTGAATTGAACCTCTCCTGTGAGTATAGTTTTAGATTCCGATGCTTGACTTCAGGTTTTCTGTATACCTTGGCCCTTGTTATTGACTATGAAACACAGAAATTGCATCCGCATTTAATACAAAAGGCACAATGCCGACTTAAGTACAAGAGGACTGACACTCTAATTTTCTATGATTTGAACCTCCCCTGTGAGTCTAGTTTTAGATTCCGATGCTTCACATCAGGTTTACTGTATACCTTGGACCTTCTTATTGACGATGAAACACAGAAATTGCATACGAAGTTAATACAATAGGCAGAATGCCGACTTAAGCACAAGAGGACTGTCACTCTAACTTTCTATGATTTGAACCACTCCTGTGAGTCCCGTTTTGGATTCCCATGCTTCACTTCTGGTTTACTGTATACCTTGGAACTTCTTATTGACGATGAAACACAGAAATTTTATCCGAATTTAATACAAAAGACACAATTCCGACTTGAGTACATAAGGACCACCCCCTATATTTCTATGATTTGAACCTCTCCTTTGAGTCCAGATTTAGATTCCGATGCTTCACTTCAGGTTTACTGTATCCCTTGGACCTTCTTATTGACGATGATACACAGAAATTGCATCCGAATTTAATACAAAAGGCACAATGCCGACTTAAGTACAAGAGGACTGACTAACTTTCCATTATTTGAACCTCTCCTGTGAGTCCAGTTTTAGAACCCGATGCTTCACTTCAGGTTTACCGTATCAATTGGACCTTTGTATTGACGATGAAACACAGAAATTCCATCCGAATTTAATGCAAAAGTCAAAGTGCCGACTTAAGTACAAGAGGACACACACTCTAACTTTCTATGATTTGAACTTCTCCTGTGTGTCCAGGTTTGGATTCCGATGCTTCACTTCAAGTTTACTGTATCCCTTAGACCTTCTTATTGACGATGAAACACAGAAATTGCATCCGAATTTAATACAAAAGGCACAATGCCGACTTAAGTACAAGAGGACTGACACTCTAAGTTTCTATGATTATAACCACTCCTGTGAGTCCAGTTTTAGATTCCGATGCTTCACTTCAGGTTTACTGTATCAATTGGACCTTTTTTTTGACGATGAGACACAGAAATTCCACCCAAATCTAATACCAAGGCACAATGCCGACTTAAGTACAAGAGGACTGACACTCTAACTTTCTATGATTTGAACCTCTCCTGTGTGTCCAGTTTTAGATTCCGATGCTTCACTTCAGGTTTACTGTATCCCTTGGACCTTCTTATTGACGTTTAAACGCAGAAATTACATCCAAATTTAATACAAAAGGGACAATGCCGACTGAAGTACAACAGGACTGACACTGTAATTTTCTGTGAATTGAATCTCTCCTGTGAGTCCAGTTTTAGATTCCGATGCTTCACTTCAGGTTTACTGTATCCCTTGGACATTCTTATTGACGATGATACACAGAAATTGCATCCGAATTTAATACAACCGGCACAATGCCGACTTAAGTACAAGAGGACTGACACTCTAACATTCTAGGATTTGAACCTCTCCTGTGAGTCCAGTTTTAGAGTCTGATGCTTCACTTCAGGTTTACTGTATCCCTTGGACCTTCTTAATGACGATGAAACACAGAAATTGCATCCGAATTTAATACAACAGTCACAGTGCCGAATTAAGTACTAGAGGACTGACACTCTAACTTTCTATGATGTGAACCTCTCCTGTGAATCCAGTTTTAGATTCCGATGCTTCACTTCAGGTTTACTGTATACCTTGGCACTTGTTATTGACTATGAAACACAGAAATTGCATCCGCATTTAATACAAAAGGCACAATGCCGACTTAAGTACAAGAGGACTGTCACTCTAATTTTCTATTATTTGAACCTCTCCTGTGAGTCCAGTTTTAGATTCCGATGCTTCACTTCAGGTTTACTGTATACCTTGGACCTTCTTATTGACGATGAAACACAGAAATTGCATCCGAATTTAATACAATAGGCAGAATGCCGACTTAAGCACAAGAGGACTGTCACTCTAACTTTCTATGATTTGAACCACTCCTGTGAGTCCCGTTTTGGATTCCCATGCTTCACTTCAGGTTTACTGTATACCTTGGACCTTCTTATTGACGATGAAACACAGAAATTACATCCGAATTTAATACAAAAGGCACAATTCCGACTTGAGTACTAGAGGACCACCCCCTATATTTCTATGATTTGAACCTCTCCTGTGAGTCCAGTCTTAGATTCCGATGCTTCACTTCAGGTTTACTGTATACCTTGGACCTTCTTATTGACATTGAAACACAGAAATTGCATCCGAATTTAATACAATAGGCAGAATGCCGACTTAAGTACAAGAGGACTGTCACTCTAACTTTCTATGATTTGAACCACTCCTGTGAGTCCCGTTTTGGATTCCCATGCTTCACTTCAGGTTTACTGTATTCCCTGGACCTTCTTATTGACGATGAAACACAGAAATTACATCCGAATTTCATACAAAAGGCACAATGCCGACTTGAGTACAAGAGGACCAACCCTCTAACTTTCTATGATTTGAATTTCTCCTGTGAGTCCAGTTTTAGATTCCGATGCTTCACTTAAGGTTTACTGTATCCCTTGGACCTTCTTATTGACGATTAAACGCAGAAATTGCATCCGAATTTAATACAAAAGGCACAATGCCGACTGAAATACAAGAGGACTGACACTCTAACTTTCTGTGAATTGAACCTCTCCTGTGAGTCCCGTTTTAGATTCCGATGCTTCACTTCAGGTTTAGTGTAATCCTTGGACCTTCTTATTGATGATGAAACACAGAAATTACATCTGAATTTAATACAAACGGCACAATGCCGACTTGAGTACAAGAGGACTAACACTCTAACTTGCTATTATTTGAACCTCTCCTTTGAGTCCAGTTTTAGATTCCGATGCTTCACTTCAGGTTTACTGTATCCCTTGGACCTTCATATTGACGATGATACACAGAAATTGCATCCGAATTTAATACAAAAGGCACAATGCCGACTTAAGTACAAGAGGACTGACTAACTTTCTATGTTTTGAACCTCTCCTGTGAGTCCAGTTTTGGATTCCGATGCTTAACTTCAGGTTTAACGTATGCCTTGGACCTTCTTATTGACGATAAAACACAGAAATTGCATCCGAATTTAATACAAAAGGCACAATGCCGACTTAAGTACAAGAGGAGTTACACTCTAACTTTCTATGATTGGAACCTCTCCTGTGAGTCCAGTTTTAGATTCCGATGCTTCACTGCAGGTTTACTGTGTCCCTTGGACTAGCTTATTGACGATGAAACAAAGAAATTGCATCCGAATTTAATACAAATGGCACAATGGCGACTCAAGTACAAGAGGACTGACACTCTAACTTTCTATGATTTGAACCTCTCCTGTGAATCCAGTTTTAGATTCCGATGCTTCACTTCAGGTTTACCGTATCAATTGGACCGTTGTATTGACGATGAAACACAGAAATTGCATCCGAATTTAATACAAAAGTCATAATGCCGACTTAAGTACAAGAGGACTGACACTCTAACTTTCTATGATTTGAACCTCTCCTGTGAGACCAGTGTGAGAGTCCGATGCTTCACTTCTGGTTTAATGTATCCCTTGGACCTTCTTATTGACGATTAAACACAGAAATTGCACCCGAATTTAATACAAAAGGCACAATGGCGACTTAAGTACAAGAGGACTGACACTCTAACTTTCTATGATTTAACCTCTCCTGTGAATCCAGTTTTAGATTCCGATCCTTCACTTCAGGTTTACTGTATCCCCTGGACCTTCTTATTGACGATGAAACACAGAAGTTGCCTCCGCTTTTTAATACAAAAGGAACAATGCCGACTTAAGTACAAGAGGACTGACACTCTAACTTTATATGATTTGAACCTCTCCTGTAAGTCTAGTTTTAGATTCCGATGCTTCACTTCAGGTTTACTGTATACGTTGGACCTTCTTATTGACGATGAAATACAGAAATTGCATCCGAATTAAATACAAAATTCACAATGCCGACTTAAGTACAAGAGGACTGACACTCTAACTTTCTATGATTTGACCTCTCCTGTGTGTCCAGTTTTAGATTCCGATGCCTCACTTCAGGTTTACTGTATCGCTTGGACCTTGTTATTGACGATTAAACGCAGAAATTGCATCCGAATTTAATACAAAAGGCACAATGCTGACTGAAGTACAACAGGACTGACACTCTAACATTCTATGATTTGAACCTCTCCTGTGAGTCCAGTTTTAGATTCCGATGCTTCACTTCAGGTTAACTGTATCCCTTAGACCTTCTTATTGACGATGAAACACAAAAATTGCATCCGAATTTAATACAAAAGGCACAATGCCGACTTAAGTACAAGAGGACTGACGCTCTATTTTTCTATGATTTGAACCTCTCCTGTGAGTCCAGTTTTAGATTCTGATGCTTCACTTCAGGTTTACTGTATCCCTTGGACCTTCTTAATGACGATGAAACACAGAAATTGCATCCGAATTTAATACAAAAGTCACAGTGCCTACTTAAGTACAAGAGGACTGACACTCTAATTTTCTACGATTTGAACCTCTCCTGTGAGTCCAGTTTTAGATTCCGATGCTTCACTTCAGGTTTACTGTATCCCTTGGACCTTCTTATTGACGATTAAACGCAGAAATTGCATCCGAATTTAATACAAAAGGTACAATGCCGACTTAAGTACAAGAGGACTGACTAACTTTCAATGATTTGAACCTCTCCTGTGAGACCAGTTTTGTATTCTGGTGCTTCACTCCCGGTTTAACGTATGCCTTGGACCTTCTTATTGACGATAAAACACAGAAATTGCATCCGAATTTAATACTAAAGGCACAATGCCGACTTAAGTACAAGGGGACTGACACTCTAACTTTCTATGATTGGAACCTCTCCTGTGAGTCCAGTTTTAGTTTCCGATGCTCCACTTCAGGTTTACTGTATCCCTTAGACCTTCTCATTGACGATGAAACACAGAAATTGCATCCGAATTTAATACAAAAGGCACAATGCCGAGTTAAGTACAAGAGGACTGACACTCTAACTTTCTATGATTTAAACCTCTCCTGTGAGTCCAGTTTTAGATTCCGATGCTTCACTTCAGGTTTTCTGTTTCCCTTGGACCAGCTTATAGACGATGAAATACAGAAATTGCATACGAATTAAATACAAAATTCACAATGCCGACTTAAGTACAAGAGGACTGACACTCTAACTTTCTATGATTTGAACCTCTCCTGCGAGTCCAGTTTTAGAACCCGATGCTTCACTTCAGGTTTACCGTATCAATTGGACCTTTGTATTGACGATGAAACACAGAAATTCCATCCGAATTTAATGCAAAAGTCAAAGTGCCGACTTAAGTACAAGAGGACACACACTCTAACTTTCTATGATTTGAACTTCTCCTGTGAGTCCAGGTTTGGATTCCGATGCTTCACTTCAAGTTTACTGTATCCCTTAGACCTTCTTATTGACGATGAAACACAGAAATTGCATCCGAATTTAATACAAAAGGCACAATGCCGACTTAAGTACAAGAGGACTGACACTCTAAGTTTCTATGATTTGAACCACTCCTGTGAGTCCAGTTTTAGATTCCGATGCTTCACTTCAGGTTTACTGTATCCCTTGGACATTCTTATTGACGATCATACACAGAAATTGCATCCGAATTTAATACAAACGGCAGAATGCCGACTTGAGTACAAGAGGACTGACACTATAACATTCTATGATTTGAACCTGTCCTGTGAGTCCAGTTTTAGGTTCCGATGCTTAACTTCAGGTTAACTGTATCCCTTAGACCTTCTTATTGACGATGAAACACAAATCTTGCATCCGAATTTAATACAAAAGGCACAATGCCGACTTAAGTACAAGAGGACTGACGCTCTAATTTTCTATGATTTGAACCTCTCCTGTGAGTCCAGTTTTTGATTCTGATGCTTCACTTCAGGTTTACTGTATCCCTTGGACCTTCTTAATGACGATGAAACACAGAAATTGCATCCGAATTTAATACAAAAGTCACAGTGCGGACTTAAGTACTGGAGGACTGACACTCTAACTTTCTATGATTTGAACCTCTCCTGTGAGTCCAGTTTTCGATTCCGATGCTTCACTTCAGGTTTACTGTATCCCTTGGCCCTTGTTACTGACTATGAAACACAGAAATTGCATCCGCATTTAATACAAAAGGCACAATGCCGACTTAAGTACAAGAGAACTGACACTCTAATTATCTATGATTTGAACCTCTCCTGTGAGTCCAGTTTTAGATTCCGATGCTTCACTTCAGGTTTACTGTATACCTTGGACCTTCTTATTGACGATGAAACACAGAAATTGCATCCGAATTTAATACAATAGGCAGAATGCCGACTTAAATACAAGAGGACTGTCACTCTAACTTTCTATGATATGAACCACTCCTGTGAGTCCCGTTTTGGATTCCCATGCTTCACTTCAGGTTTACTGTATACCTTGGACCTTCTTATTGACGATGAAACACAGAAATTACATCCGAATTTAATACAAAAGGCACAATTCCGACTTGAGTACAAGATGACCACCCCCTATATTTCTATGATTTGAACCTCTCCTTTGAGTCCAGTTTTAGATTCCGATACTTCACTTCAGGTTTACTGTTTCCCTTGGACCAGCTTATTGACGATGAAATACAGAAATTGCATCTGAATGAAATACAAAATTCACAATGCCGACTTAAGTACAAGAGGACTGACACTCTAACTTTCTATGATTTGAACTTCTTTTGTGGGTCCAGTTTTAGAACCCGATGCTTCACTTCAGGTTTACGGTATCAATTGAACCTTTGTATTGACGATGAAACAAAGAAATTCAATCCGAATTTAATGCAAAAGCAAAATGCCGACTTAAGTACAAGAGGACACACACTCTAACTTTCTGTGATTTGAACCTCTCCTGTGAGTCCAGGTTTGGATTCCGATGCTTCACTTCAAGTTTACTGTATCCCTTAGACCTTCTTATTGATGATGAAACACAGAAATTGCATCCGAATTTAATACAAAGCACAATGCCGACTTAAGTACAAGAGGACTGACACTCTAAGTTTCTATGATTTGAACCACTCCTGTGAGTCCAGTTTTAGATTCCGATGCTTCACTTCAGGTTTACTGTATCCCTTGGACCTTCTTAATGACGATGAAACACAGAAATTGCATCCGAATTTAATACAAAAGTCACAGTGCCGACTTAAGTACTAGAGGACTGACACTCTAACTTTCTATGATTTGAACCTCTCCTGTGAATCCAGTTTTAGATTCCGATGCTTCACTTCAGGTTTACTGTATCCCTCGGCCCTTGTTATTGACTATGAAACACAGAAATTGCATCCGCATTTAATACAAAAGGCACAATGCCGACTTAAGTACAAGAGGACTGACACTCTAATTTTCTACGATTTGAACCTCTCCTGTGAGTCCAGTTTTAGATTCCGATGCTTCACTTCAGGTTTACTGTATCCCTTGGACCTTCTTATTGACGATTAAACGCAGAAATTGCATCCGAATTTAACACAAAAGGCACAATGCCGACTTAAGTACAAGAGGACTGACTAACTTTCAATGATTTGAACCTCTCCTGTGAGACCAGTTTTGTATTCTGGTGCTTCACTCCAGGTTTAACGTTTGCCTTAGACCTTCTTATTGACGATAAAACACAGAAATTGCATCCGAATTTAATACTAAAGGCACAATGCCGACTTAAGTAAAAGAGGACTGACACTCTAACTTTCTATGATTGGAACCTCTCCTGTGAATCCAGTTTTAGTTTCCGATGCTCCACTTCAGGTTTACTGTATCCCTTAGACCTTCTCATTGACGATGAAACACAGAAATTGCATCCGAATTTAATACAAAAGGCACAATGCCGAGTTAAGTACAAGAGGACTGACACTCTAACTTTCTATGATTTAAACCTCTCCTGTGAGTCCAGTTTTAGATTCCGATGCTTCACTTCAGGTTTTCTGTTTCCCTTGGACCAGCTTATTGACGATGAAATACAGAAATTGCATCCGAATTAAATACAAAGTTCACAATGCCGACTTAAGTACAAGAGGACTGACACTCTAACTTTCTATGATTTGAACCTCTCCTGTGAGTCCAGTTTTAGAACCCGATGCTTCACTTCATGTTTACCGTATCAATTGGACCTTTGTATTGACGATGAAACACAGAAATTCCATCCGAATTTAATGCAAAAGTCAAAGTGCCGACTTAAGTACAAGAGGACACACACTCTAACTTTCTATGATTTGAACTTCTCCTGTGAGTCCAGGTTTGGATTCCGATGCTTCACTTCAAGTTTACTATATCCCTTAGACCTACTTATTGACGATGAAACACAGAAATTGCATCCGAATTTAATACAACCGGCACAATGCCGACTTAAGTACAAGAGGACTGACACTCTAAGTTTCTATGATTTGAACCACTCCTGTGAGTCCAGTTTTAGATTCCGATGCTTCACTTCAGGTTTACTGTATCCCTTGGACCTTCTTATTGACGATCATACACAGAAATTGCATCCGAATTTAATACAAACGGCAGAATGCCGACTTGAGTACAAGAGGACTGACACTATAACATTCTATGATTTGAACCTGTCCTGTGAGTCCAGTTTTAGGTTCCGATGCTTAACTTCAGGTTAACTGTATCCCTTAGACCTCCTTATTGACGATGAAACACAAATCTTGCATCCGAATTTAATACAAAAGGCACAATGCCGACTTAAGTACAAGAGGACTGACGCTCTAATTTTCTATGATTTGAACCTCTCCTGTGAGTCCAGTTTTTGATTCTGATGCTTCACTTCAGGTTTACTGTATCCCTTGGACCTTCTTAATGACGATGAAACACAGAAATTGCATCCGAATTTAATACAAAAGTCACAGTGCCGACTTAAGTACTGGAGGACTGACACTCTAACTTTCTATGATTTGAACCTCTCCTGAGAGTCCAGTTTTCGATTCCGATGCTTCACTTCAGGTTTACTGTATCCCTTGGCCCTTGTCACTGACTATGAAACACAGAAATTGCATCCGCATTTAATACAAAAGGCACAATGCCGACTTAAGTACAAGAGAACTGACACTCTAATTTTCTATGATTTGAACCTCTCCTGTGAGTCCAGTTTTAGATTCCGATGCTTCACTTCAGGTTTACTGTATACCTTGGACCTTCTTATTGACGATGAAACACAGAAATTGCATCCGAATTTAATACAATAGGCAGAATGCCGACTTAAGTACAAGAGGACTGTCACTCTAACTTTCTATGATTTGAACCACTCCTGTGAGTCCCGTTTTAGATTCCCATGCTTCACTTCAGGTTTACTGTATACCTTTGACCTTCTTATTGACGATGAAACACAGAAATTACATCCGAATTTAATACAAAAGGCACAATTCCGACTTGAGTACAAGATGACCACCCCCTATATTTCTATGATTTGAACCTCTCCTTTGGGTCCAGATTTAGATTCCGATACTTCACTTCAGGTTTACTGTTTCCCTTGGACCAGCTTATTGACGATGAAATACAGAAATTGCATCTGAATGAAATACAAAATTCACAATGCCGACTTAAGTACAAGAGGACTGACACTCTAACTTTCTATGATTTGAACCTCCTTTGTGAGTCCAGTTTTAGAACCCGATGCTTCACTTCAGGTTTACGGTATCAATTGAACCTTTGTATTGACGATGAAACAAAGAAATTCAATCCGAATTTAATGCAAAAGCAAAATGCCGACTTAAGTACAAGAGGACACACACTCTAACTTTCTATGATTTGAACCTCTCCTGTGAGTCCAGGTTTGGATTCCGATGCTTCACTTCAAGTTTACTGTATCCCTTAGACCTTCTTATTGATGATGAAACACAGAAATTGCATCCGAATTTAATACAAAGCACAATGCCGACTTGAGTACAAGAGGACTGACACTCTAAGTTTCTATGATTTGAACCACTCCTGTGAGTCCAGTTTTAGATTCCGATGCTTCACTTCAGGTTTACTGTATCCCTTGGACCTT
Organism: Schistocerca americana; assembly: GCF_021461395.2. Taxonomy (NCBI): domain Eukaryota; kingdom Metazoa; phylum Arthropoda; class Insecta; order Orthoptera; family Acrididae; genus Schistocerca; species Schistocerca americana. The sequence goes on along the minus strand of NC_060121.1, from coordinate 72,072,618 downwards.
CTTAATGACGATGAAACACAGAAATTGCATCCGAATTTAATACAAAAGTCACAGTGCCGACTTAAGTACTAGAGGACTGACACTCTAACTTTCTATGATTTGAACCTCTCCTGTGAATCCAGTTTTAGATTCCGATGCTTCACTTCATGTTTACTGTATCCCTCGGCCCTTGTTATTGACTATGAAACACAGAAATTGCATCCGCATTTAATACAAAAGGCACAATGCCGACTTAAGTACAAGAGGACTGACACTCTAATTTTCTACGATTTGAACCTCTCCTGTGAGTCCAGTTTTAGATTCCGATGCTTCACTTCAGGTTTACTGTATCCCTTGGACCTTCTTATTGACGATTAAACGCAGAAATTGCATCCGAATTTAATACAAAAGGCACAATGCCGACTTAAGTACAAGAGGACTGACTAACTTTCAATGATTTGAACCTCTCCTGTGAGACCAGTTTTGTATTCTGGTGCTTCACTCCAGGTTTAACGTTTGCCTTGGACCTTCTTATTGACGATAAAACACAGAAATTGCATCCGAATTTAATACTAAAGGCACAATGCCGACTTAAGTACAAGAGGACTGACACTCTAACTTTCTATGATTTGAACCTCTCCTGTGAGTCCAGTTTTAGAACCCGATGCTTCACTTCATTTTTACCGTATCAATTGGACCTTTGTATTGACGATGAAACAGAAATTCCATCCGAATTTAATGCAAAAGTCAAAGTGCCGACTTAAGTACAAGAGGACACACACTCTAACTTTCTATGATTTGAACTTCTCCTGTGAGTCCAGGTTTGGATTCCGATGCTTCACTTCAAGTTTACTATATCCCTTAGACCTTCTTATTGACGATGAAACACAGAAATTGCATCCGAATTTAATACAACCGGCACAATGCCGACTTAAGTACAAGAGGACTGACACTCTAAGTTTCTATGATTTGAACCACTCCTGTGAGTCCAGTTTTAGATTCCGATGCTTCACTTCAGGTTTACTGTATCCCTTGGACCTTCTTATTGACGATCATACACAGAAATTGCATCCGAATTTAATACAAACGGCAGAATGCCGACTTGAGTACAAGAGGACTGACACTATAACATTCTATGATTTGAACCTGTCCTGTGAGTCCAGTTTTAGATTCCGATGCTTAACTTCAGGTTAACTGTATCCCTTAGACCTTCTTATTGACGATGAAACACAAATCTTGCATCCGAATTTAATACAAAAGGCACAATGCCGACTTAAGTACAAGAGGACTGACGCTCTAATTTTCTATGATTTGAACCTCTCCTGTGAGTCCAGTTTTTGATTCTGATGCTTCACTTCAGGTTTACTGTATCCCTTGGACCTTCTTAATGACGATGAAACACAGAAATTGCATCCGAATTTAATACAAAAGTCACAGTGCCGAATTAAGTACTGGAGGACTGACACTCTAACTTTCTATGATTTGAACCTCTCCTGTGAGTCCAGTTTTCGATTCCGATGCTTCACTTCAGGTTTACTGTATCCCTTGGCCCTTGTTACTGACTATGAAACACAGAAATTGCATCCGCATTTAATACAAAAGGCACAATGCCGACTTAAGTACAAGAGAACTGACACTCTAATTTTCTATGATTTGAACCTCTCCTGTGAGTCCAGTTTTAGATTCCGATGCTTCACTTCAGGTTTACTGTATACCTTGGACCTTCTTATTGACGATGAAACACAGAAATTGCATCCGAATTTAATACAATAGGCAGAATGCCGACATAAGTACAAGAGGACTGTCACTCCAACTTTCTATGATTTGAACCACTCCTGTGAGTCCCGTTTTGGATTCCCATGCTTCACTTCGGGTTTACTGTATACCTTGGACCTTCTTATTGACGATGAAACACAGAAATTACATCCGAATTTAATACAAAAGGCACAATTCCGACTTGAGTACAAGATGACCACCCCCTATATTTCTATGATTTGAACCTCTCCTTTGAGTCCAGTTTTAGATTCCGATACTTCACTTCAGGTTTACTGTTTCCCTTGGACCAGCTTATTGACGATGAAATACAGAAATTGCATCTGAATGAAATACAAAATTCACAATGCCGACTTAAGTACAAGAGGACTGACACTCTAACTTTCTATGATTTGAACCTCTTTTGTGAGTCCAGTTTTAGAACCCGATGCTTCACTTCAGGTTTACTGTATCCCTTGGACCTTCTTATTGACGATTAAACGCAGAAATTGCATCCGAATTTAATACAAAAGGGACAAAGCCGACTGAGTACAACAGGACTGACACTGTAACTTTCTGTGAATTGAACCTCTCCTGTGAGTATAGTTTTAGATTCCGATGCTTCACTTCAGGTTTACTGTATCCCTTGGACCTTCTTATTGACGATGATACACAGAAATTGCATCCTAATTTAATACAAAAGGGACAATGCCGACTGAAGTACAACAGGACTGACACTGTAACTTTCTGTGAATTGAACCTCTCCTGTGAGTCCAGTTTTAGAACCCGATGCTTCACTTCAGGTTTACCGTATCAATTGGACCTTTGTATTGACGATGAAACACAGAAATTCCATTCGAATTAAATGCAAAAGGCAAAATGCCGACTTAAGTACAAGAGGACACACACTCTAACTTTCTATGATTTGAACCTCTCCTGTGAGTCCAATTTTGGATTCCGATGCTTCACTTGAAGTTTACTGTATCCCTTAGACCTTCTTATTGACGATGAAACACAGAAATTGCATCCGAATTTAATACAAAAGGCACAATGCCGACTTAAGTACAAGAGGACTGACACTCTAACTTTCTATGATTTGAACCTCTTTTGTGAGTCCAGTTTTAGAACCCGATGCTTCACTTCAGGTTTACTGTATCCCTTGGACCTTCTTATTGACGATTAAACGCAGAAATTGCATCCGAATTTAATACAAAAGGGACAAAGCCGACTGAGTACAACAGGACTGACACTGTAACTTTCTGTGAATTGAACCTCTCCTGTGAGTATAGTTTTAGATTCCGATGCTTCACTTCAGGTTTACTGTATCCCTTGGACCTTCTTATTGACGATGATACACAGAAATTGCATCCTAATTTAATACAAAAGGGACAATGCCGACTGAAGTACAACAGGACTGACACTGTAACTTTCTGTGAATTGAACCTCTCCTGTGAGTCCAGTTTTAGAACCCGATGCTTCACTTCAGGTTTACTGTATACCTTGGACCTTCTTAATGACGATGAAACACAGAAATTGCATCCGAATTTAATACAAAAGTCACAGTGCCGAATTAAGTACTAGAGGACTGACACTCTAACTTTCTATGATGTGAACCTCTCCTGTGAATCCAGTTTTAGATTCCGATGCTTCACTTCAGGTTTTCTGTATACCTTGGACCTTGTTATTGACTATGAAACACAGAAATTGCATCCGCATTTAATACAAAAGGCACAATGCCGACTTAAGTACAAGAGGACTGACACTCTAATTTTCTATGATTTGAACCTCTCCTGTGAGTCCAGTTTTAGATTCCGACGCTTCACATCAGGTTTACTGTATACCTTGGACCTTCTTATTGACGATGAAACACAGAAATTGCATCCGAATTTAATACAATAGGCAGAATGCCGACTTAAGCACAAGAGGACTGTCACTCTAAATTTCTATGATTTGAACCACTCCTGTGAGTCCCGTTTTGGATTCCCATGCTTCACTTCAGGTTTACTGTATACCTTGGACCTTCTTATTGACGATGAAACACAGAAATTACATCCGAATTTAATACAAAAGGCACAATTCCGACTTGAGTACATAAGGACCACCCCCTATATTTCTATGATTTGAACCTCTCCTTTGAGTCCAGATTTAGATTCCGATGCTTCACTTCAGGTTTACTGTATCCCTTGGACCTTCTTATTGACGATGATACACAGAAATTGCATCCGAATTTAATACAAAAGGCACAATGCCGACTTAAGTACAAGAGGACTGACTAACTTTCTGTGATTTGAACCTCTCCTGTGAGTCCAGTTTTAGATTCCGATGCTTCACTTCAGAATTTCTGTTTCCCTTGGAGCAGCTTATTGACGATGAAATACAGAAATTGCATCCGAATTAAATACAAAATTCACAATGCCGACTTAAGTACAAGAGGACTGACACTCTAACTTTCTATGATTTGAACCTCTCCTGTGAGTCCAGTTTTAGAACCCGATGCTTCACTTCAGGTTTACCGTATCAATTGGACCTTTGTATTGACGATGAAACACAGAAATTCCATCCGAATTTAATGCAAAAGTCAAAGTGCCGACTTATGTACAAGAGGACACACACTCTAACTTTCTATGATTTGAACTTCTCCTGTGAGTCCAGGTTTGGATTCCGATGCTTCACTTCAAGTTTACTGTATCCCTTAGACCTTCTTATTGACGATGAAACACAGAAATTGCATCCGAATTTAATACAAAAGGCACAATGCCGACTTAAGTACAAGAGGACTGACACTCTAAGTTTCTATGATTATAACCACTCCTGTGAGTCCAGTTTTAGATTCCGATGCTTCACTTCAGGTTTACTGTATCAATTGGACCTTCTTTTTGACGATGAAACACAGAAATTCCACCCGAATCTAATACCAAAGGCACAATGCCGACTTAAGTGCAAGAGGACTGACACTCTAACTTTCTATGATTTGAACCTCTCCTGTGTGTCCAGTTTTAGATTCCGATGCTTCACTTCAGGTTTACTGTATCCCTTGGACCTTCTTATTGACGTTTAAACGCAGAAATTACATCCGAATTTAATACAAAAGGGACAATGCCGACTGAAGTACAACAGGACTGACACTGTAATTTTCTGTGAATTGAATCTCTCCTGTGAGTCCAGTTTTAGATTCCGATGCTTCACTTCAGGTTTACTGTATCCCTTGGACATTCTTATTGACGATGATACACAGAAATTGCATCCGAATTTAATACAACCGGCACAATGCCGACTTAAGTACAAGAGGACTGACACTCTAACATTCTAGGATTTGAACCTCTCCTGTGAGTCCAGTTTTAGAGTCTGATGCTTCACTTCAGGTTTACTGTATCCCTTGGACCTTCTTAATGACGATGAAACACAGAAATTGCATCCGAATTTAATACAAAAGTCACAGTGCCGAATTAAGTACTAGAGGACTGACACTCTAACTTTCTATGATGTGAACCTCTCCTGTGAATCCAGTTTTAGATTCCGATGCTTCACTTCAGGTTTACTGTATACCTTGGCACTTGTTATTGACTATGAATCACAGAAATTGCATCCGCATTTAATACAATAGTCAGAATGCCGACTTAAGTACAAGAGGACTGTCACTCTAATTTTCTATGATTTGAACCACTCCTGTGAGTCCCGTTTTGGATTCCCATGCTTCACTTCAGGTTTACTGTATTCCCTGGACCTTCTTATTGACGATGAAACACAGAAATTACATCCGAATTTCATACAAAAGGCACAATGCCGACTTGAGTACAAGAGGACCAACCCTCTAACTTTCTATGATTTGAATTTCTCCTGTGAGTCCAGTTTTAGAATCCGATGCTTCACTTCAGGTTTGCCGTATCAATTGGACCTTTGTATTGACGATGAAACACAGAAATTCCATCCGAATTCAATGCATAATTCACAATGCCGTTTTAAGTACAAGAGGACACACACTCTAACTTTCTATGATTTGAACCTCTCCTGTGAGTCCAGTTTTGGTTTCCGATGCTTCACTTCAAGTTTACTGTATCCCTTAGACTTTCTTATTGACGATGAAACACAGAAATTGCATCCAAATTTAATACAAAAGGCACAATGCCGACTTAAGTACAAGAGGACTGACACTGTAACTTTCTATGATTTGAACCTCTCCTGTGAGTCCCGTTTTAGATTCCGATGCTTCACTTCAGGTTTACTGTAATCCTTGGACCTTCTTATTGATGATGAAACACAGAAATTACATCTTAATTTAATACAAACGGCACAATGCCGACTTGAGTACAAGAGGACTAACACTCTAACTAGCTATTATTTGAACCTCTCCTTTGAGTCCAGTTTTAGATTCCGATGCTTCACTTCAGGTTTACTGTATCCCTTGGCCCTCATATTGACGATGATACACAGAAATTGCATCCGAATTTAATACAAAAGGCACAATGCCGACTTAAGTACAAGAGGACTGACTAACTTTCTATGATTTGAACCTCTCCTGTGAGTCCAGTTTTGGATTCCGATGCTTAACTTCAGGTTTAACGTATGCCTTGGACCTTCTTATTGACGATAAAACACAGAAATTGCATCCGAATTTAATACAAAAGGCACAATGCCGACTTAAGTACAAGAGGAGTTACACTCTAACTTTCTATGATTGGAACCTCTCCTGTGAGTCCAGTTTTAGATTCCGATGCTTCACTGCAGGTTTACTGTGTCCCTTGGACTAGCTTATTGACGATGAAACACAGAAATTCCATCCGAATTTAATACAAAATGCACAATGCCGACTTAAGTACAAGAGGACTGACACTCTAACTTTCTATGATTTGAACCTCTCCTGTGCGTCCAGTTTTCGATTCCAATGCTTCACTTCAGGTTAACTGTATCCCTTAGACCTTCTTATTGACGGTGAAACACAAAAATTGCATCCGAATTTAATACAAAAGGCACAATGCCGACTTAAGTACAAGAGGACTGACGCTCTAAATTTCTATGATTTGAACCTCTCCTGGGAGTCCAGTTTTAGATTCCGATGCTTCCCTTCAGGTTTACTGTATACCATGGACCTACTTATTCACGATGAAACACAGAAATTGCATCCGAATTTAATACAAAAGTCATAATGCCGACTTAAGTACAAGAGGACTGACACTCTAACTTTCTATGATTTGAACCTCTCCTGTGAGACCAGTGTTAGAGTCCGATGCTTCACTTCTGGTTTAATGTATCCCTTGGACCTTCTTATTGACGATGAAACACAGAAATTGCCTCCGCTTTTTAATACAAAAGGAACAATGCCGACTTAAGTACAAGAGGACTGACACTCTAACTTACTATGATTTGAACCTCTCCTGTGAGTCTAGTTTTAGATTCCGATGCTTCACTTCAGGTTTACTGTATACGTTGGACTTTCTTATTGACGATGAAATAAAGAAATTGCATCCGAATTAAATACAAAATTCACAATGCCGACTTAAGTACAAGAGGACTGACACTCTAACTTTCTATGATTTGACCTCTCCTGTGTGTCCAGTTTTAGATTCCGATGCCTCACTTCAGGTTTACTGTATCGCTTGGACCTTCTTATTGACGATTAAACGCAGAAATTGCATCCGAATTTAATACAAAACTCACAATGCTGACTGAAGTACAACAGGACTGACACTCTAACTTTCTATGATTTGAACCTCTCCTGTGAGTCCAGTTTTAGATTCCGATGCTTCACTTCAGGTTAACTGTATCTCTTGGACCTTCTTATTGACGATTATACACAGAAATTGCATCCGAATTTAATACAAGAGGCACAATGGCGACTTAAGTACAAGAGGAGTGACACTCTAACTTTCTATGATTTAACCTCTCCTGAGAATCCAGTTTTAGATTCCGATGCTTCACTTCAGGTTTACTGTATCCCTTCGACCTTCTTATTGACGATGAAACACAGAAATTGCCTCCGCATTTAATACAAAAGGAACAATGCCGACTTAAGTACAAGAGGACTGACACTCTAACTTACAATGATTTGAACCACTCCTGTGAGTCTAGTTTTAGATTCCGATGCTTCACTTCAGGTTTACTGTATACCTTTTAACTTCTTATTGACGATGAAATTCAGAAATTGCATCCGAATTAAATACAAAATTCACAATGCCGACTTAAGTACAAGAGGACTGACACTCTAACTTTCTATGATTTGAACCTCTCCTGTGGGTCCAGTTTTAGAACCCGATGCTTCACTTCAGGTTTAACGTATCAATTGGACCTTTGTATTGACAATGAAACACAGAAATTCCATCCGAATTTAATGCAAAAGGCAAAATGCCGACTTAAGTACAAGAGGACACACACTCTAACTTTCTATGATTTGAACCTCTCCTGTGAGTCCAGGTTTGGATTCCGATGCATCACTTCAAGTTTACTGCATCACTTAGACCTTCTTATTGACGATGAAACACAGAAATTGCATCCGAATTTAATACAAAAGGCACAATGCCGAGTTAAGTACAAGAGGACTGACACTCTAAGTTTCTATGATTTGAACCACTCCTGTGAGTCCAGTTTTAGATTCCGATGCTTCACATCAGGTTTACTGTATCAATTGGACCTTCTTTTTGACGATGAAACACAGTAATTCCATCCGAATCAAGTACCAAAGGCACAATAACGACTTAAGTACAAGAGGACTGACACTCTAACTTTCTATGATTTGAACCTCTCCTGTGTGTCCAGTTTTAGATTCCGATGCTTCACTTCAGGTTTACTGTATCCCTTGGACCTTCTTATTGACGATTAAACGCAGAAATTGCATCCGAATTTAATACACAAGTCACAATGCCGACTGTAGTACAACAGGACTGATACTGTAACTTTTTGTGAATTGATCCCCTCCTGTGAGTCCAGTTTTAGATTCCGATGCTTCACTTCAGGTTTACTGTATACCTTGGACCTTCTTATTGACGATAATACACAGAAATTACATCCGCATTTAATAAAAACAGCACAATGCCGACTTAAGTACAAGAGGACTGACGCTCTAACTTTCTATGATTTGAACCTCTCCTGTGAGTCCAGTTTTAGATTCCGATGCTTCACTTCAGGTTTACTGTATACCTTGGACCTTCTTATTGACGATGAAAAACAGAAATTGCATCCGAATTAAATACAAAGTTCACAATGCCAACTTAAGTACAAGAGGACTGACACTCTAACTTTCTATGATTTGAACCTCTCCTGTGAGTCCAGTTTTAGAATCAGATGCTTCACATCAGGTTTACTGTATCAATTGGACCTTCTTTTTGACGATGAAACACAGTAATTTCATCCGAATCAAGTACCAAAGGCACAATAACGACTTAAGTACAAGAGGACTGACACTCTAACTTTCTATGATTTGAACCTCTCCTGTGTGTCCAGTTTTAGATTCCGATGCTTCACTTCAAGGTTTACTGCATCCCTTGGCCCTTGTTATTGACTATGAAACACAGAAATTGCATCCGCATTTAATACAAAAGGCACAATGCCGACTTAAGTACAAGAGGACTGACACTCTAATTTTCTACGATTTGAACCTTTCCTGTGAGTCCAGTTTTAGATTCCGATGCTTCACTTCAGGTTTACTGTATACCTTGGACCTTCTTATTGACGATGAAACACAGAAATTGCAGCCGAATTTAATACAATAGGCAGAATGCCGACTTAAGTACAAGAGGACTGTCACTCTAACTTTCTATGATTTGAACCACTCCTGTGAGTCCCGTTTTGGATTCCAATGCTTCACTTCAGGTTTACTGTGTACCTTGGACCTTCTTATTGACGATTAAATACAGAAATTACATCCGAATTTAATACAGAAGGCACAATGCCGACTTGAGTACAAGAGGACCAACCCTCTAACTTTCTATGATTTGAACCTCTCCTTTGACTCCAGTTTTCGATTCCGATGCTTCACTTCAGGTTTACTGTTTCCCTTGGACCTTCTTATTGACGATGATACACAGAAATTGCATCCGAATTAAATACAAAAGGCACAATGCCGACTTAAGTACAAGAGGACTGACTAACTTTCTATGATTTGAACCTCTCCTGTGAGTCCAGTTTTGTATTCCGATGCTTCACTTCAGGTTTCACGTAAGCCTTGGACCTTCTTGTTGACGATAAAACACAGAAATTGCATCCTAATTTAATACAAAACGCACAATGCCGACTTAAGTACATGAGGACTGACGCTCTAACTTTCTATGATTTGAACCTCTCCTGTGAGTCCAGTTTTAGATTCCGATGCTTCACTTCAGGTTTACTGTATACCTTGGACCTTCTTATTGACGATGAAAAACAGAAATTGCATCCGAATTAAATACAAAGTTCACAATGCCAACTTAAGTACAAGAGGACTGACACTCTAACTTTCTATGATTTGAACCTCTCCTGTGAGTCCAGTTTTAGAATCAGATGCTTCACTTCAGGTTTGCCGTATCAATTGGACCTTTGTATTGACGATGAAACACAGAAATGCCATCTGAATTCAATGCAAAAGGCACAATGCCGACTTAAGTACAAGTGGACACACACTCTAACTTTCTATGATTTGAACCTCTCCTGTGAGTCCAGTTTTGGATTCCGATGCTTCACTTCAAGTTCACTGTATCCCTTAGACTTTCTTATTGACGATGAAACACAAAAAATTGCATCCGAATTTAATACAATAGGCACAATGTCGACTTAAGTACAGGAGGACTGACACTCTAAGTTTCTATGATTTGAACAACTCCTGTGAGTCCAGTTTTAGATTCCGATGCTTCACTTCAGGTTTACTGTATCCCTTGGACCTTCTTATTGACGATTAAACGCAGAAATTGCATCCGAATTTAATACAAAAGGCACAATGCCGACTGAAATACAAGAGGACTGACACTCTAACTCTCTGTGAATTGGACCTCTCCTGTGAGTCCCGTTTTAGATTCCGATGCTTGACTTCAGGTTTACTGTAATCCTTGGACCTTCTTATTGATGATGAAACACTGAAATTGCATCCGAATTTAATACAAAAGGCACAATACCGACTTAAGTACAAGAGGACTGACTAACTTTCTATGATTTGAACCTCTTCTGTGAGTCCAGTTTTGGATTCCGATGCTTCACTTCAGGTTTAACGTATGCCTTGGACCTTCTTATTGACGATAAAACACAGAAATTACATCCGAATTTAATACAAAAGGCACAATGCCGACTTAAGTACAAGAGGAGTGACACTCTAACTTTCTATGATTGGAACCTCTCCTGTGTGTCCAGTCTTAGATTCCGATGCTTCACTTCAGGTTTACTGTTTCCCTTGGACCAGCTTATTGACGATGAAATACAGAAATTGCATCCGAATTAAATACAAAATTCACAATGCCGACTTAAGTACAAGAGGACTGACACTCTAACTTTCTATGATTTGAACCTCTCCTGTGAGTCCAGTTTTAGAATCCGATGCTTCACTTCAGGTTTACCGTATCAATTGGACCTTTGTATTGACGATGAAACACAGAAATTCCATTCGAATTTAATGCAAAAGGCACAATGCCGACTTAAGTACAAGAGGACACACACTCTAACTTTCTATGATTTGAACCTCTCCTGTGAGTCCAGTTTTGGATTCCGATGCTTCACTTCAAGTTTACTGTATCCCTTAGACCTTCTTATTGACGATGAAACACAGAAATTGCATCCGAATTTAATACATAAGGCACAATGCCGACTTAAGTACAAGAGGACTGACACTATAAGTCTCTATGATTTGAACCACTCCTGTGAGTCCAGTTTTAGATTCCGATGCTTCACTTCAGGTTTACTGTATCAATTGGACCTTCTTATTGACGATGAAACACAGAAATTCCATTCGAATTTAATTCCAATGGCACAATGCCGACTTAAGTACAAGAGTACTCACACACTAACTTTCTATGATTTGAACCTCTCCTGTGAGTCCAGTTTTAGATTCCGATGCATCTCTTCTGGTTTACTGTATCCCTTGGACCTTCTTATTGACGATTAAACACAGAAATTGCACACGAATTTATACAAAAGGCACAATGGCGACTTAAGTACAAGAGGACTGACACTCTAACTTTCTATGATTTGAACCTCTCCTGTGAATCCAGTTTTAGATTCCGATGCTACACTTCAGGTTTACTGTATCCCTTGGACCTCCTTATTGACGATGAAACACAGAAATTGCCTCCGCATTTAATACAAAAGGAACAATGCCGACTTAAGTACAAGAGGACTGACACTCTAACTTTCTATGATTTGAACCTCTCCTGTGAGTCTAGTTTTAAATTAAGATGCATCACTTCAGGTTTACTGTATACCTTGGACCTTCTTATTGACGATGAAACACAGAAATTGCATCCGAATTTAATACAAAAGGCACAATGCCGACATAAATACAAGAGGACTGACACTCTAACTTTCAGTGATTTGAACCACTTCTGTAAGTCCCGTTTTGGATTCCCATTCTTCACTTCAGGTTTACTGTATACCTTTGACCTTCTTATTCACGATGAAACACAGAAATTGCATCCGAATTTAATACAAAATGAACAATGCCGACTCATGTCCAAGAGGACTGACACTCTAACGTTCTATGATTTAAACCTCTCCTGTGAGTCCAGTTTAAGGTTCCGATGCTTCACTTCAGGTTTACTGTATCAATTGGACCTACTTATTGACGATGAAACACAGAAATTCCATCCGAATTTAATACAAAAGGCACAATGCCGACTTAAGTACAACAGAGACTGACACTCTAACTTTCTATGACTGGAACCTCTCCTGTGAGTCCAGTTTTAGATTCCGATGCTTCACTTCAGGTTTACTGTATCCCTTGGACCTTCTTATTGACAATGAAACACAGAAACTGCATCCGAATTTCATACAAAAGGCACAATGCCGACTTCAGTACAAGAGGACTGTCACTCTAACTTTCTATGATTTGAACCTCTCCTGTGAATCCAGATTTAGATTCCGACGCTTCACTTCAGGTTTACTGTATCCCTTGGACCTTCTTATTGACGATGATACACAGAAATTGCATCCGAATTCAATACAAAAGGCACAATGCCGACTTAATTAAAAGAGGACTGACTAACTTTCTATGATTTGAACCTCTCCTGTGAGTCCAGTTTTGGATTCCGATGCTTCACTTAAGTTTTAACGTATACCTTGGACCTTCTTATTGACGATAAAACACAGAAATTGCATCCCAATTTAATACAAAAGGCACAATGCCGACTTAAGTACAAGAGGACTGACACTCTAACTTTCTATGATTGGCACCTCTCCTGTGAGTTCAGTTTTAAATTCCGACGCTTCACTTCAAGTTTACTGTTTGCCTTGGACCAGCTTATTGACGATGAAACACAAAAATTGCATCAGAATTTAATACAAAAGGCACAATGCCAACTTAAGTACAAGAGGACTGGCACTGTAACTTTCTATGACTTGAAGCTCTCCTGTGAGTCCCGTTGTAGAATCCGATGGTTCACTTCAGGTTTACTGTAATCCTTGGACCTTCATATTGACGATGAAACACAGAAATTGCATCTGAATTTAATACAAACGGCATAATGCCGACTTAAGTACAAGACGACTGACGCTATAACATTCCATGATTTCAACCTCTCCAGTGAGTTCAGTTTTAGATTCCGATGCTTCACATTAGGTTTACTGTAGACCTAGGACCTCCGTATTGACGATAAAACAGAGATATTACATCCAAATTTGATACAAAAGGCACAATGCCGACTTGAGTATAAGAGGACTAACACTCTAACTTTCTATGATTTGAACCCCTCCTTTGAGTCCAGTTTTAGATTCCAATGCTTCACTTCAGGTTTACTGTATCCCTTGGACCTTCTTATTGCCGATGATACACAGAAATTGCATTCGAATTTAATACCAAAGGCACAATGCCGACTTAAGTACAAGAGGACTGACAAACTTTCTATGATTTGAACCTCTCCCGTGAGTCCAGTTTTAGATTCCGATGCTTCACTTCAGGTTCACTGTTTCCCTTCGACCAGCGTATTGACGATGATACACAGAAATTGCATCCGAATTTAATACAAAAGGCACATTGCCGACTTAAGTACAAGAGGACCGACACTCTAACTTCCTATGATTTGAACCTCTCCTGTGAGTCCAGTTTTAGATTCCGATGCTTCACTTCAGGTTTACCGTATCAATTGGACCTTTGTATTGACGATGAAACATAGAAATTCCATCCGAATTTAATACAAAAGGCACAATGCCGACTTAAATACAAGAGGACTGACACTCTAATTTTCTATGATTTGAACCTCTCCTGTGAGTCCAGTTTTAGATTCCGATGCTTCACTTCGGGTTTACTATATCCCTTAGACCTTCTTATTGAAGATGAAACACAGAAATAGCATCCGAATTTAATACAAAAAACACAATGCCGACTTAAGTACAAGAGGGCTAACTAACTTTCTATGATTTGAACCTCTCCTGTGAGTCCAGTTTTGGATTCCGATGCTTCACTTCATTTTTAACGTATGCCTTGGACCGTCTTTTTGACGATAAAACATAGAAATTGCATCCGAATATAATACAAAAGGCACAATGCCGACTTAAGTACAAGAGGACTGACACTCTAACTTTCTATGATTGGAACCTTTTCTGTGAGTCCAGTTTTAGATTCCGATGCTTCACTTCAGGTTTACTGTTTCCCTTGGACCAGCTTATTGACGATGAAACACAAAAATTGCATCCCAATTAAATACAAAAGGGACAATGCCGACTTAAGTACAAGAGGACTGAAACTCTGACTTTCTATGATTGGAACTTCTCCTGTGAGTCCAGTTTTAGATTCCGATGCTTCACTTCAAGTTTACTGTTTCCTGTGGGCAAGCTTATTGACGATGAAGCACAGAAATTGCATCCGAATTAAATACAAAAGGGACAATGCCGACTTAAGTACAAGAGGACTGAAACTCTAACTTTCTATGATTTGAACCTCTTCTGTGAGTCCAGTTTTAGATTCTGATGCATCACTTCAGGTTTACTGTATCAATTGGATCTTCTTATTGACGATGAAACACAGAAATTCCTTCCGAATTTAATACAAAAGGCACAATGCCGACTTAAGTACAGGAGGACTGACACTCTAATTTTCTATGATTTGATCCTCTCCTGTGAGTCCAGTTTTAGATTCCGATGCTTCACTTCAGGTTTACTGTATCCCTTGGACCTTCTTATTGACGATGAAACACAGAAATTGCATCCGCATTTAATACAAAAGGCACAATGCCAACTTAAGTACAAGAGGACTGACACTCTAACTTTCTATGATTTGAACCTCTCCTGTGAGTCCAGTTTTAGATTCCGATGCTTCACTTCAGGTTTACTGTATCCCTTGGACCTTCTTATTGACGATGATACACAGATATTGCATCTGAATTTAATACAAAAGGCACAATGCCGACTTAAGTCCAAGAGGAGTGACACTCTAACTTTCTATGATTGGAACCTCTCCTGTGAGTCCAGTTTTAGATTCCGATGCTTCACTTCAGGTTTACTGTTTGCCTTGGACCAGCTTATTGACGATGAAACACAGAAATAGCATCCGAATTTAATTCAAAAGGCACAATGCCGACTTAAGTACAAGAGGACTGACACTCTAACTTTCTATGATCTGAACCTCTCCTGTGTGTCGAGTTTTAGATTCCGATGCTTCACTTCAGGTTTACTGTATACCGAGGACCTTCTTATTGACGATGAAACACAGAAATTACATCAGAATTTAATACAAGAGGCTCAATGCTGACTTGAATACAAGAGGACTAACCCTCTAACTTTCTATGACTTGAACCTCTCCTGTGAGTCCAGTTTTATATTCCAATGCTTCACTTCAGGTTTACTGTATACTTTGGACCTCCTTATTGACCATGAAGCACAGTGATTGCATCCCAATATAATACTAACGGCACAATGCCGACTTAAGTACAAGAGGACTGACACTCTATCTTTCTATGATTTGAACCACTCCTGTGCGTCCAGTTTTAGATTCCGATGCTTCACTTCAGGTTTACTGTATACCTTGGACCTTCTTATTGACGATATAACACAGAAATTGCATCCGAATTCAATACAAAACGCACAATGCCAACTTAAGTAAAAGAGGACTGACTAACTTTCTATGATTTGAACCTCTCCTGTGAGTCCAGTTTTGGATTCCGATGCTTCACTTCAGTTTTAACGTATACCTTGGACCTTCTTAATGGCGATAAAACACAGAAATTGCATCCGAATTTAATACAAAAGGCACAATGCCGACTTAAGTACAAGAGGACTGACACTCTAATTTTCTATGATCTGAACCTCTCCTGTGTGTCCAGTTTCAGATTCCGATGCTTCACTTCAGGTTAACTGTATATCTAGGACCTTCTTATTGACGATGAAACACAGAAATTACATCCGAATTTAATACAAGAGGCACAATGCTGACTTGAGTACAAGAGGTCTAACGCTCTAACTTTCTATGACTTGAACCTCTCCTGTGAGTCCAGTTTTAGATTCCAATGCTTCACTTCAGGTTTACTGTATACCTTGGACCTTCTTATTGACGATGAAACACAGTGATTGCATCCCAATTTAATACTAACAGCACAATGCCGACTTAAGTACAAGAGGACTGACACTCTATCTTTCTATGATCTGAACCACTCCTGTGCGTCCAGTTTTAGATTCCGATGCTTCACTTCAGGTTTACTGTATACATTGGACCTTCTTATTGACGATGATACACAGATATAGCATCCGAATTCAATACAAAACTCACAATGCCGACTTAAGTAAAAGAGGACTGACAAACTTTCTATGATTTGAACCTCTCCTGTGAGTCCAGTTTTGGATTCCGATGCTTCACTTCAGTTTTCACGAATACCTTGGACCTTCTTAATGACGATAAAACACAGAAATTGCATCCGAATTTAATACAAAAGGCACAATGCCGACTTAAGAACAAGAGGAATGACACTCTAACTTTCTATGATTTGAACCACTCCTGTGTGTCCCGTTTTGAATTCCCATGCTTCACTTAAGGTTTACTGTATACCTAGGACCTTCCTATTGACGATGATACACAGAAATTACATCAGAATTTAATACAAACGGCACAATGCCGACTTGAGTACAAGAGGACTAACCCTTAAACTTTCTATGATTTGAACCTCTCCTTTGAGTCCAGTTTTAGATTCCGATGCTTCACTTCAGGTTTACTGTATCCCCTGGACCTTCTTATTGACGATGAAACACAGAAATTGCATCCGAATTTAATACAAAATGCACAATGCCGACTTATGTACAAGAGGACTGACACACTAACTTTCTATGATTGGACCCGCTCCTGTGAGTCCAGTTTTAGATTCCGATGCTTCTCTTCAGGTTTACTGTATACCTTGGACCTTGTTACTGACGATAAAACACAGAACTTGCATCCCGAATTTAATACATAAGGCATAATGCCGACTTAAGTACAAGAGGACTGACACTCTAACTCTCTATGATTTGAACCTCTCCTGTGAGTCCCGTTTTGGATTCCTATGCTTCACTTGAGGTTTACTGTATACCTTGTACCTTCTTATTGACGATGAAACACAGAAATTGCATCCGAACGTAATACAAAATGCACAATGCCGACTTAAGTCCAAGAGGACTGACACACTAACTTTCTACGAGTTAAACCTCTCCTGTGAGTCCAGTTTAGATTCCGATGCTTCATTTCAGGTTTACTGTATACCTTGGACCTTCTTATTGACGATGAAACACAGAAATTGCATCCGAACGTAATACAAAATGCACAATGCCGACTTAAGTCCAAGTGGACTGACACACTAACATTCTACGAGTTAAACCTCTCCTGTTAGGTCCTGTTTAGATTCCGATGCTTCACTTCAGGTTTACTGTATACCTTGGACCTTCATATTGACGATGAAACACAGAAATTGCATCCGCATTTAATACTAACGCACAACGCCGACTTCAGTTTAAGAGGACTGACACTTTATCTTTCTGTGATTTGAACGTCTCCTGTGAGTCCCGTTTTAGATTCCGATGCTTCTCTGCTTCTCTTCAGGTTTACTGTAATCCTTGGATCTTCCTATTGATGATGAAACACAGAAATTGCATCTGAATTTAATACAAACGGCACAATGCCGACTTAAGTATAAGAGGACTGAACCTCTAACATTCAATGATTTGAACCTCTCCTATCAGTCCAGTTTTACATTCCGATGCTTCACTTCAGGTTTACTGTATACCTTGGACATTCTTATTGACGATGAAGCACAGAAATTACATCCGAATTTAATACAAAAGGCACAATGCCGACTTGAGTACAAGAGGACAAACACTTTAACTTGCTATTATTTAAACCTCTCCTTTGAGTCCACTTTCAGATTCCGATGCTTCACTTCAGGTTTACTGTATCTCTCGGACCTTCTTATTGACGATGATACACAGAAATTGCATCCGAATTTAATACAAAAGGCTCAATGCCGACTTAAGTACAAGAGGACTGACTAACTTTCTATGATTTGAACTTCTCCTGTGAGTCCAGTTTTGGATTCCGATGCTTCACTTCAGGTTTAACGTATGCCTTGGACCTTCTTATTGACGATTAAAAACAGAGATGGCATCCGATTATAATCCAAAAGGCACAATGCCGACATAAGTACAAGAGGACTGACACTTCTAGTTTCTATGATTTGAACCACTCCTGTGAGTCCCGTTTTGGATTCCCATGCTTCACTTCAGGTTTACTCTATACCTAGGAGCTTCCTATTGATGATGAATCACAGATATTACATCAGAATTTAATACAAAAGGCACAATGCCGACTTGAGTACAAGAGGACTAACCCTCATACTTTCTATGATTTGAACCTCTCCTTTGAGTTCAGTTTTAGATTCCGATGCTTCACTTCAGGTTTACTGTATCCCTTGGACCTTCTTATTGACGATGAAACACAGAAATTGCATCCGAATTTAATACAAAACTCACAATGCCGACTTAAGTTCAAGAGGACTGACACACTTACTTTCTATGATTGGAACCTCTCCTGTGAGTCCAGTTTTAGATTCCGATGCTCCACTTCAGGTTTACTGTATACCTTGGACCTTCTTACTGACGATGAGGCAAAAAAGTTGCATCCTAATTTACTACAAAGGCACAGTTCCGACTTAAGTACAGGAGGACTGACACTCTAACTTTCTATGACTTGAACCTCTCCTGTGAGACCCGTTTTAGATTACGATGCTTCTCTTCAGGTTTACTGTATACGTTGGACCTTGTTATTGACGATGAAACACAGAAATTGCATCCGAATTTAATACAAAAGGCATAATGCCGACTTAAGTACAAGAGGACTGACACTCTAACTTTCAATGATTTGAACCTCTCCTGTGAGTCCCGTTTTGGATTCCGATGCTTCACTTCAGGTTTACTGTATACCTTGGACCTTCTTATTGACGATGAAACACAGAAATTGCATCCGAACATTATACAAAATGCACAATGCCGACTTAAGTCAAAGAGGACTGACACTCTAACTTTCTATGATTTAAACCTCTCCTGTGAGTCCAGTTTAGATTCCGATGCTTCACATCAGGTTTACTGAATACCCTGGACCTTCTTACTGACGATGAAGCACAGAAGTTGCATCCGAATTTATTACAAAAGGCACAGTTCCGACTTAAGTACAGGAGGACTGACACTCTAACTTTCTATGACTTAAACCTCTCCTGTGAGTCAAGTTTTAGATTCCGATGCTTCACTTCAGGTTTACTGTACACCTTGGACCTTCATATTGACGATGAAACACAGAAATTGCATCCGAATTTAATACTAACTTCACAATGCCGACTTAAGTACAAGAGGACTGACTAACTTTCTATGATTTGAACCTCTCCTGTGAGTCCAGTTTTTGATTCCGATGTTTCACTTCAGGTTTAACGTATACCTTGGACCTTCTTATTGACGATGAAACACAGTAATTGCATCCAAATTTAATACAAAAGGCACAATGCAAACTTAAGTACAAGAGGACTAACACTCTAATTTTCTATGACTTGAACCTCTCCTGTGAGTCCAGTTTTATATTCCGAAGCTTCACTTCAGGTTTACCGTATCAATTGGACCGTTGTATTGACGATAAAACAAAGAAATTCCATCCGAATTTAATACAAAAGGCACAATGCCAACTTAAGTACAAGAGGACTGACACTCTAACTTTCTATGATTTGAACCTCTCCTGTGAGTCCAGTTTTAGATTCCAATGCTTCACTTCAGGTTTACTGAATCCCTTAGACCTTTTTATTGACGATGAAACACAAAAATTGCATCCGAATTTAATACAAAAGGCACAATGCCGACTTAAGTACAAGAGGGCTGATGCTCTAACTTTCTATGATTTGAACCTCTCCTGTGAGTCCAGTTTTAGATTCTGATGCTTCACTTCAGGTTTACTGTATCCTTTGGACCTTCTTAATGACGATGAAACACAGAAATTGCATCCGAATTTAATACAAAAGGCACAGTGCCGACTTATGTACTAGAGGACTGACACTCTAACTTTCTATGATTTGAACCTCTCCTGTGAGTCCAGTTTTAGATTCCGATGCTTCACTTCAGGTTTAGTGTATACCTTGAACCTTTGTATTGACGATGAAACACAGAAATTCCATCCGAATTGAATGCAAAAGGCACAATGCCGACTTAAGTACAAAAGGACAGACACTCTAACAATCTATGATTTGAACCACTCCTGTGAGTCCAGTTTTGGATTCCGATGCTTCACTTCAAGTTTACTGTATCCCTTAGACCTTCTTATTGACGATGAAAAACAGAAATTGCATCCGAATTTAATAAAAAAGGCACAATGCCGACTTAAGTACAAGAGGACTGACACTCTAAATTTCTGTTATTTGAACCACTCCTGTGAGTCCAGTTTTAGATTCCGATGCTTCACTTCAGGTTTACTGTATCAACTGGAATTTCTTATTGACGATGAAACACAGAAATTCCATCCGAATTTAATACCAAAGGCACAATGCCGACTTAAGTACAAGAGGACTGACACTCTAAATTTCTATGATTTGAACCTCTCCTGTGCGTCTAGTTTTAGATTCCAATGCTTCACTTCAGGTTAACTGTATCCCTTGGACCTTCTTATTGACGATGAAACACAGAAAATTCCTCCGCATTTCATACAAAAGGAGCAATTCCGACTTAAGTACAAGAAGACTGACACTCTAATTTTTTATGATTTGAACCCCTCCTGTGAGTCCAGTTTTAGATTCCGATGCGTCACTTCAGGTTTACTGTATACCTTGGACCTTCTTATTCACGATGGAACACAGAAATTGCGTCCGAATTTAATACAAAAGGCACAATGCCGACCTAGGTACAAGAGGACTGACACTCTAACTTTCTATGATTTGAATCACTCCTGCGAGTCCCGTTTTGGATTCCCACGCTTCACTTCAGGTTTACTGTATACCTTGGACCTTCTTATTGACGATGAAACACAGAAATTGCATCCGAATTTAATACAAAATGCACAATGCCGACTTAAGTCCAAGAGGACTGACACTCTTACGGTCTATGATTTAAACCTCTCCTGTGAGTCCAGTTTTAGATTCCGATGCATCACATCAGGTTTACTGTATCAATTGGACCTTCATATTGACGACGAAACACAGAAATTCCATCCGAATTTCATAGAAAAGGCAGAATGCCGACTTAAGTACAAGAGGACTGACACTCTAACTTTCTATGATTTGAACCTCTCCTGTGAGTCCAGTTCTAGATTCCGATGCCTCACTTCAAGTTTACTGTATCCCTTGGAGCTCCTTATTGACGATGAAACACAGAAATTGCATCCGAATTTAATACAAAAGGCACAATGCCGACTTGTGTACAAGTGGACTGACACTCTAACTTTCTATGATTTGAACCTATCCTGTGAATCCAGTTTT
The DNA here is from genome assembly GCF_021461395.2 of Schistocerca americana. Lineage (NCBI taxonomy): Eukaryota > Metazoa > Arthropoda > Insecta > Orthoptera > Acrididae > Schistocerca > Schistocerca americana. The sequence goes on along the minus strand of NC_060121.1, from coordinate 72,050,824 downwards.
AGATTCCGATGCTTCACTTCAGGTTTACTGTATCCCTTGGAACTTCTTATTGACGATGAAACACAGAAATTGCACCCGCATTTAATACAAAAGGCACAATGCCGACTTAAGTACAAGAGGACTGGCACTCTATCTTTCTATGATTTGAACCACTCCTGTGCGTCCAGTTTTAGATTCCGATGCTTCACTTCAGGTTTACTGTATACCTTGGACCTTCTTATTGACGATGATACACAGAAATTGCATCCGAATTCAATACAAAAGGCACAATGCCGACTTAAGTAAAAAAGGACTGACTAAATATCTATGATTTGAACCTCTCCTGTGAGTCCAGTTTTGGATTCCGATGCTTCACTTCAGTTTTAACGTTTACCTTGGACCTTCTTAAGGACGATAAAACACAGAAATTGCATCCGAATTTAATACAAAAGGCACAATGCCGACTTAAGTACAAGAGGACTGACACTCTAACTTTCTATGATCTGAACCTCTCCTGTGTGTCCAGTTTCAGATTCCGATGATTCACGTCAGGTTTACTGTATATCTAGGACCTTCTTATTGACGATGAAACACAGAAATTACATCCGAATTAAATACAAGAGGCACAATGCTGACTTGAGTACAAGAAGACTAACCCTCTAACTTTCTATGACTTGAACCTCTCCTGTGAGTCCAGTTTTAGATTCCGATGCTTCACTTCAGGTTTACTGTATACCTTGGACCTTCTTATTGACGATGAAACACAGTGATTGCATCCCAATTTAATACTAACAGCACAATGCCGACTTAAGTACAAGAGGACTGACACTCTATCTTTCTATGATCTGAACCACTCCTGTGCGTCCAGTTTTAGATTCCGATGCTTCACTTCAGGTTTACTGTATACCTTGGACCTTCTTATTGACGATGATACACAGAATTAGCATCCGAATTCAATACAAAAGGCACAATGCCGACTTAAGTAAAAGAGGACTGACTAACTTTCTATGATTTGAACCTCTCCTGTGAGTCCAGTTTTGGATTCCGATGCCTCACTTCAGTTTTAGCGAATACCTTGGACCTTCTTAATGACGATAAAACACAGAATTAGCATCCGAATTCAATACAAAAGGCACAATGCCGACTTAAGTAAAAGAGGACTGACTAACTTTCTATGATTTGAACCACTCCTGTGAGTCCCGTTTTGAATTCCCATGCTTCACTTAAGGTTTACTGTATACCTAGGACCTTCCTATTGACGATGATACACAGAAATTACATCAGAATTTAATACAAACGGCACAATGCCGACTTGAGTACAAGAGGACTAACCCCCAAACTTTCTATGATTTGAACCTCTCCTTTGAGTCCAGTTTAGATTCCGATGCTTCACTTCAGGTTTACTGTATACCTTGGACCTTCTTATTGACGATGAAACACAGAAATTGCATCCGAACGTAATACAAAATGCACAATGCCGACTTAAGTCCAAGAGGACTGACACACTAACTTTCTACGAGTTAAACCTCTCCTGTGAGTCCTGTTTGGATTCCGATGCTTCACTTCAGGTTTACTGTATACCTTGGACCTTCATATTGGCGATGAAACACAGAAATTGCATCCGAATTGAATACTAACGCACAACGCCGACTTCAGTTTAAGAGGACTGACACTCTATCTTTCTGTGATTTGAACCTCTCCTGTGAGTCCAGTTTTAGATTCCGATGATTCATTTCAGGTTTACTGTATACCTTGGACCTTCTTATTGACGAGGATACACAGATATAACATCCGAATTCAATACAAAAGGCACAATGCCGACTTAAGTACAAGAGGACTGACTAACTTTCTATGATATGAACCTCCCCTGTGAGTCCAGTTTTGGATTCCGATGCTTTACTTCAGGTTTAGCGTTTGCCTTGGACCTTCTTATTGACGATGAAACACAGAACTTGCATCCGAATTTAATACAAAAGGCACAATGCCGACTTAAGTACAAGAGGACTGACACTCTAACTTTCTGTGATTTGAAACTTTCCTGTGAGTCCCGTTATAGATTCCAATGCTTCTCTGCTTCTCTTCAGGTTTACTGTAATCCTTGGACCTCCCTATTGATGATGAAACACAGAAATTGCATCTGAATTTAATACAAACGGCACAATGCCGACTTAAGTATAAGAGGACTGAACCTCTAACATTCTATGATTTGAACCTCTCCTATGAGTCCAGTTTTAGATTCCGATGCTTCACTTCAGGTTTACTGTATACCTTCGACATTCTTATTGACGATGAAGCACAGAAATTACATCCGAATTTAATACAAAAGGCACAATGCCGACTTGAGTACAAGAGGACAAACACTTTAACTTGCTATTATTTAAACCTCTCCTTTGAGTCCACTTTTAGATTCCGATGCTTCACTTCAGGTTTACTGTATCTCTCGGACCTTCTTATTGACGATGATACACAGAAATTGCATCCGAATTTAATACAAAAGGCACAATGCCGACTTAAGTACAAGAGGACTGACTAACTTTCTATGATTTGAACTTCTCCTGTGAGTCCAGTTTTGGATTCCGATGCTTCACTTCAGGTTTAACGTATGCCTTGGACCCTCTTATTGACGTTTAAAAACGGAGATGGCATCCGATTATAATACAAAAGGCACAATGCCGACATAAGTACAAGAGGACTGACACTCTAAGTTTCTATGATTTGAACCACTCCTGTGAGTCCCGTTTTGGATTCCCATGCTTCACTTCAGGTTTACTGTATACCTAGGAGCTTCCTATTGATGATGAAACACAGATATTACATCAGAATTTAATACAAAAGGCAGAATGCCGACTTGAGTACAAGAGGACTAACCCTCATACTTTCTATGATTTGAACCTCTCCTTTGAGTCCAGTTTTAGATTCCAATGCTTCACTTCAGGTTTACTGTATCCCTTGGACCTTCTTATTGACGATGAAACACAGAAATTGCATCCGAATTTAATACAGAACTCACAATGCCGACTTAAGTTCAAGAGGACTGACACACTTACTTTCTATGATTGGAACCTCTCCTGTTAGTCCAGTTTTAGATTCCGATGCTCCACTTCAGGTTTACTGTATACCTTGGACCTTCTTACTGACGATGAGGCAAAAACGTTGCATCCTAATTTCCTACAAAAGGCACAGTTCCGACTTAAGTACAGGAGGACTGACACTATAACTTTCTATGAATTGAACCTCTCCTGTGAGACCCGTTTTAGATTCCGATGCTTCTCTTCAGGTTTACTGTATACGTTGGACCTTGTTATTGACGATGAAACACAGAAATTGCATCCGAATTTAATACAAAAGGCATAATGCCGACTTAAGTACAAGAGGACTGACACTCTAACTTTCAATGATTTGAACCTCTCCTGTGAGTCCCGTTTTGGATTCCGATGCTTCACTTCAGGTTTACTGTATACCTTGGACCTTCTTATTGACGATGAAACACAGAAATTGCATCCGAACATTATACAAAATGCACAATGCCGACTTAAGTCCAAGAGGACTGACACTCTAACTTTCTATGATTTAAACCTCTCCTGTGAGTCCAGTTTAGATTCCGATGCTTCACATCAGGTTTACTGAATACCCTGGACCTTCTTACTGACGATGAAGCACAGAAGTTGCATCCGAATTTATTACAAAAGGCACAGTTCCGACTTAAGTACAGGAGGACTGACACTCTAACATTCTATGACTTAAACCTCTCCTGTGAGTCCAGTTTTAGATTCCGGTGCTTTACTTCACGTTAACTGTATACCTTGGACCTTCTTATTGACGATGATACACAGAAATAACATCCGAATTCAATACAAAGGCACAATGCCGACTTAAGTACAAGAGGACTGACTAACTTTCTATGATTTGAACCTCTCCTGTGAGTCCAGTTTTTGATTCTGATGTTTCACTTCAGGTTTAACGTATACCTTGGACCTTCTTATTGACGATGAAACACAGAAATTGCATCCGAATTTAATACAAAAGGCACAATGCAAACTTAAGTACAAGAGGACTAACACTCTAATTTTCTATGACTTGAACCTCTCCTGTGAGTCCAGTTTTATATTCCGAAGCTTCACTTCAGGTTTACCGTATCAATTGGACCGTTGTATTGACGATAAAACAAAGAAATTCCATCCGAATTTAATACAAAAGGCACAATGCCAACTTAAGTTCAAGAGGACTGACACTCTAACTTTCTATGTTTTGAACCTCTCCTGTGAGTCCAGTTTTAGATTCCAATGCTTCACTTCAGGTTTACTGAATCCCTTAGACCTTCTTATTGACGATGAAACACAAAAATTGCATCCGAATTTAATACAAAAGGCACAATGCCGACTGAAGTACAAGAGGGCTGACGCTCTAACTTTCTATGATTTGAACCTCTCCTGTGAGTCCAGTTTTAGATTCTGATGCTTCACTTCAGGTTTACTGTATCCTTTGGACCTTCTTAATGACGATGAAACACAGAAATTGCATCCGAATTTAATACAAAAGGCACAGTGCCGACTTATGTACTAGAGGACTGACACTCTAACTTTCTATGATTTGAACCTCTCCTGTGAGTCCAGTTTTAGATTCCGATGCTTCACTTCAGGTTTACTGTATACCTTGAACCTTTGTATTGACGATGAAACACAGAAATTCCATCCGAATTTAATGCAAAAGGCACAATGCCGACTTAAGTACAAAAGGACAGACACTCTAACTAACTATGATTTGAACCACTCCTGTGAGTCCAGTTTTGGATTCCGATGCTTCACTTCAAGTTTACTGTATCCCTTAGACCTTCTTATTGACGATGAAAAACAGAAATTGCATCCGAATTTAATACAAAAGGCACAATGCCGACTTAAGTACAAGAGGACTGACACTCTAAATTTCTATGATTTGAACCTCTCCTGTGAGTCTAGTTTTAGATTCCGATGCTTCACTTCAGGTTAACTGTATCCCTTGGACCTTCTTATTGACGATGAAACACAGAAATTGCACCCGCATTTAATACAAAAGGCACAATGCCGACTTAAGTACAAGAGGACTGACACTCTAATTTTTTATGATTTGAACCTCTCCTGTGAGTCCCGTTGTAGTTTCCGATGCTTCACTTCAGGTTTACTGTAATCCATGGACCCTCTTATTGGCGATGAAACACAGAAATTGCATCTGTATTTAATACAATCGGCACAATGCCGACTTAAGTACAAGAGGACTGACACTCTAACATTCTATGATTTCAACCTCTCCTGAGTGTCCAGTTTTATATTCTGATGCTTCACTTCAGGTTTACTGTATCCCTTGGAACTTCTTATTGACGATGAAACACAGAAATTGCACCCGCATTTAATACAAAAGGCACAATGCCGACTTAAGTACAAGAGGACTGGCACTCTAAGTTTCTATGATCTGAACCTCTCCTGTGAGTCCCGGTGTAGTTTCCAATGCTTCACTTCAGGTTTACTGTAATCCATGGACCTTCTTATTGGCGATGAAACACAGAAATTGCATCTGTATTTAATACAATCGGCACAATGCCGACTTAAGTACAAGAGGACTGACACTCTAACATTCTATGATTTCAACCTCTCCTGAGTGTCCAGTTTTATATTCCGATGCTTCACTTCAGCTTTACTGTATCCCTTGGACCTTCTAATTGACGATGATACACAGAAATTGCATCCGAATTTTATAAAAAATGGCACAATGCCGACTTAAGTACAAGAGGACTGACTAACTTTCTATGATTTGAATCTCTCCTGTGAGTCCTGTTTTGGATTCCAATGCGTCACTTCAGGTTTACTGTATACCTTGGACCTTCTTATTCACTATGGAACACAGAAATTGCGTCCGAATTTAATACAAAAGGCAGAATGCCGACCTAGGTACAAGAGGACTGACACTCTGACTTTCTATGATTTGAATCACTCCTGTGAGTCCCGTTTTGGATTCCCATGCTTCACTTCAGGTTTACTGTATACCTTGGACCTTCTTATTGACGATGAAACACAGAAATTACATCCGAATTTAATACAAAATGCACAATGCCGACTTAAGTACAAGAGGACTGACACTCTAACTTCCTAAGATTGGAACCTCTCCTGTGAGTCCAGTTTTAGATTCCGATGCTTCACTTCAGGTTTACCGTATCAAATGGACCTTTGTATTGACGATGAAACACAGAAATTCCATCCGAATTTAATACAAAATGCACAATGATGACTTAAGTACAAGACGACTGTCACTCTAACTTTCTATGATTTCAACCTCTCCTGTGAGTCCAGTTTTAGATTCCGATGCTTCACTTCAGGTTTACTGTATCCCTTAGACCTTCTTATTGAAGATGAAACACAGAAATTGCATCCGAATTTAATACATAAGGCACAATGCCGACTTAAGTACAAGAGGACTGACACTCTAACTTTCTATGAATTGAACCTCTCCTGTGAGTCCAGTTTTAGATTCCGATGCTTCACTTCAGGTTTACTGTATCAATTGGACCTTCTTATTGACGATGAAACACAGAAATTGCATCCGAATCTAATACAAAAGCCACAATGCCGACTTAAGTACAAGAGGACTGACACTCTAACTTTCTGTGATTTGAACCTCTCCTTTGAGTCCAGTTTTAGACTCCGATGCTTCACTTCAGGTTTACTGTATCCCTTGGACCTTCTTATTGACGATGATACACAGAAATTGCATCCGAATTTACTACAAAAGGCACAATGCCGACTTAAGTACAAGAGGAGTGACACTCAAACATTCTATAATTTCAACCTCTCCTGTGAGTCCAGTCTTAGATTCCGATGCTTCACTTCAGGTTTACTGTATCCCTTAGACCTTCTTATTGAAGATAAACACAGAAATTGCATCCGAATTTAATACATAAGGCACAATGCCGACTTAAGTACAAGAGGACTGACACTCTAACTTTCTGTGATTTGAACCTCTCCTGTGAGTCCAGTTTTGGATTCCGATGCTTCACTTCAGGTTTAACGTATGCCATGGACCTTCTTATTGACGATAAAACACAGAACTTGCATCCGAATTTGATACAAAAGGCAGAATGCCGACTTAAGTACAAAAGGACTGACACTCTGACTTTCTATGATTGGAACCTCTCCTGTGAGTCCAGTTTTCGATTCCGATGCTTCACTTCAGGTTTACTGTTTCCCTTAGACCACCGTATTGACGATGAAACACAGATATTGCATCCGAATTTAATACAATAGGCACAATGCCGACTTAAGTACAAGAGGACTGACACTCTAACTTTCTATGATTTGAACCTCTTCTGTGAGTCCAGTTTTAGATTCCGATGCTTCACTTCAGGTTTACTGTATCAATTGGATCTTCTTATTGACGATGAAACACAGAAATTCCTTCCGAATTTAATACAAAAGGCACAATGACGACTTATGTACAAGAGGACTGACACTGTAACTTTCTATGATTTGAACCTCTCCTGTGAGTCCAGTTTTAGATTCCGATGCTTCACTTCAAGTTTACTGCATCCCTTAGACCTTCTTATTGACGATGAAACACAGAAATTGCATCCGAATTAAATACAAAAGGCGCAATGCCGACTAAAGTACAAGATGAGTGACACTCAAACATTCTATGATTGGAACCTCTCCTGTGAGTCCAGTTTTAGACTCCGATGCTTCACTTCAGGTTTACTGTATCCCTTAGACCTTCTTATTGACGATGATACACAGAAATTGCATCCGAATTTAATACAAAAAGCACAATGCCCACATAAGTACAAGAGGACTGACTAACTTTCTGTGATTTGAACCTCTCCTGTGAGCCCAGTTTTGGATTCCGATGCTCCACTTCAGGTTTAACGTATGCCATGGACCTTCTTATTGACGATAAAACACTGAAATTGCATCCGAATTTAAAAAAAAGGCACAATGCTGACTTAAGTACAAGAGGACTGACACTCTAACTTTCTATGAAAGGAACCTCTCCTGTGAGTCCAATATTAGATTCCGATGCTTCACTTCAGGTTTACTGTTTCCCGTGGAGCAGCTTATTGACGATGAAACACAAATATTGCATCCGAATTAAATTCAAAAGGCACAATGCCGACTTAAGTACAAGAGGACTGACACTCTAACTGTCTATGATTTGAACCTCTCCTTTGAGTCCAGTTTTAGATTCCGATGCATCACTTCAGGTTTAGTATATACCTTCTTCCAGCTTGTTGACGATGATACGCAGAAATTGCATTCGAATTTAATACAAAAGGTACAATGCCGACTTAAGTACAAGAGGACTGACTAACTTTCTATGATTTGAACCTCTCCTGTGAGTCCAGTTTTGGATTCTGATGCCTCACTTCAGGTTTAACGTATGCCTCGGACCTTCATATTGACGATAAAACTCAGAAATTGCATCCGAATTTGATTCAAAAGGCACAATGCCGACTTAAGTACAAGAGGACTGACACTCTGACTTTCTATGATTGGAACCTCTCCTGTGAGTCCAGTTTTCGATTCCGACGCTTCACTTCAGGTTTACTGTTTCCCTTGGACCAGTGTATTGACGATGAAACACAGATACTGCATCCGAATTTAATACAAAAGGCACAATGCCGACTTAAGTACAAGAGGACTGACACTCTAACTTTCTATGATTTGAACCTCTCCTGTGAGTCCAGTTTTAGATTCCGATGCTTCACTTTAGGTTTACTGTATCAATTGGACCATTGTACTGACGATGAAACACAGAAATTCCATCCGATATTAATACAAAAGGCACAATGAAGACTTAAGTACAAGACGACTGACACTCTAACTTTCTATGATTTGAACCTCTCCTGTGAGTCCAGTTTTAGATTCCGATGCTTCACTTCAGGTTTACTGTATCCCTTAGACCTTCTTATTGAAGATGAAACACAGAAATTGCATCCACATTTAATACATAAGGCACAATGCCGACTTAAGTACAAGATGACTGACACTCTAACTTTCTATGAATTGAACCACTCCTGTAAGTCCAGTTTTAGATTCCGATGCTTCACTTCATGTTTACTGTATCAATTGGACCTTCTCATTTACGATGATACACAGAAATTGCATCCGAATTTAATACAAAAGGCACAATGCCTACTTAAGTACAAGAGGAGTGACACTCAAACATTCTATGATTGGAACCTCTCCTGTGAGTCCAGTTTTAGATTCCGATGCTTCACTTCAGGTTTACTGTTTGCCTTGGACCAGCTTATTGACGATGAAACACAGAAATTGCATCCGAATTTAATACAAAAGGCACAATGATGACTTAAGTACAAGAGGTGTGACACTCTAACTTTCTATGATTTGAACCTCTCCTGTGAGTCCAGTTTTAGATTCCGATGCTTCACTTCAGGTTTAACGTATGATATGGACCTTCTTATTGACGATAAAACACAGAAATTGCATCCGAATTTAATACAAAAGGCACAATGCCGACCTCAGTACAAGAGGACTGACACTCTAACTTTCTATGAAAGGAACCTCTCCTGTGAGTCCAATTTTAGATTCCGATGCATCACTTCAGGTTAACTGTTTCCCGTGGTCCAGCTTATTAACGATGAAACACAGATATTGCACCCGAATTAAATACAAAAGGCACAATGCCGACTTAAGTACAAGAGGACTGAAACTCTAACTTTCTATGATTTGAACCTCTCCTGTGAGTCCAGTTTTAGATTCCGATGCTTCACTTCAGGTTTACTGTATCCCTTGGACATTCTTACTGACGATGAAACACAGATATTGCATCCGAATTTAATACAAAAGGCACAATGCCGACTTAAGTACAAGAGGACTGGCACTTTAACTTGTTATTATTTGAACCTCTCCTCTGAGTCCAGTTTTCGATTCCGATGCTTCACCTCAGGTTTACTGTATCTCTTGGACATTCTTATTGACGATGATACGCAGAAATTGCATCTGAAATGAATGCAAAAGGCCCAATGCCGACTTAAGTACAAGAGGACTGACTAACTTTCTATGATTTGAACCGCTCCTGTGAGTCCAGTTTTGTATTCCGATGCTTCACTTCAGGTTTAACGTATGCCTTGGACCTTCTTATTGACGATGAAACACAGAAATTGCATCCGAATTTAATACAAAAGGCACAATGCCGACTTAAGTACAAGAGGACTGACACTCTAACTTTCTATGATTGGAACCTCTCCTGTGAATCCAGTTTTAGATTCCGGTGCCTCACTTCAGGTTTACTGTATCCCTTGGACCTTCTTATTGACGATGAAATACAGAAATTGCATCCGCATTTAATACAAAAGTCACAATGCCTACTTAAGTACAAGAGGACTTACACTCTAACTTTCTATGAACTGAACCTCTCCTGTGAGTCCAGTTTTAGATACCGATGCTTCACTTCAGGTTTAACGTATGATATGGACCTTCTTATTGACGATAAAACACAGAAATTGCATCCGAATTTAATACAAAAGGCACAATGCCGACCTCAGTACAAGAGGACTGACACTCTAACTTTCTATGAAAGGAACCTCTCCTGTGAGCCCAATTTTAGATTCCGATGCTTCACTTCAGGTTAACTGTTTCCTGTGGTAAAGCTTATTGACGATGAAACACAGATATTGCACCCGAATTAAATACAAAAGGCTCAATGCCGACTTAAGTACAAGAGGACTGAAACTCTAACTTTCTATGATTTGAACCTCTCCTGTGAGTCCAGTTTTAGATTCCGATGCTTCACTTCAGGTTTACTGTATCCCTTGGACATTCTTACTGACGATGAAACACAGATATTGCATCCGAATTTAATACAAAAGGCACAATGCCGACTTAAGTACAAGAGGACTGGCACTGTAACTTGTTATTATTTGAACCTCTCCTCTGAGTCCAGTTTTCAATTCCGATGCTTCACCTCAGGTTTACTGTATCTCTTGGACATTCTTATTGACGATGATACGCAGAAATTGCATCCGAAATTAATGCAAAAGGCCCAATGCCGACTTAAGTACAAGAGGACTGACTAACTTTCTATGATTTGAACCGCTCCTGTGAGTCCAGTTTTGTATTCCGATGCTTCACTTCAGGTTTAACGTATGCCTTGGACCTTCTTATTGACGATGAAACACAGAAATTGCATCCGAATTTAATACAAAAGGCACAATGCCGACTTAAGTACAAGAGGACTGACACTCTAACTTTCTATGATTGGAACCTCTCCTGTGAATCCAGTTTTAGATTCCGGTGCCTCACTTCAGGTTTACTGTCTCCCTTGGACCTTCTTATTGACGATGAAACACAGAAATTGCATCCGCATTTAATACAAAAGTCACAATGCCTACTTAAGTACAAGAGGACTTACACTCTAACTTTCTATGAACTGAACCTCTCCTGTGAGTCCAGTTTTAGATTCCGATGCTTCACTTCAGGTTTACTGTATACCTTGGACCATCTTATTGACGATGAAAAACAGAAATTGCATCCGATTTTAATACAAAAGGCACAATGCCGACATAAGTACAAGAGCACTGCACTCTAAATTTCTATGATTTGAACCACTCCTGTGAGTCCCATTTTGGATTCCCATGCTTCACTTCAGGTTTACTGTATACCTAGCAGCTTCCTATTGACGATGAAACACAGATATTACATCAGAATTTAATACAAAAGGCACAATGCCGACTTGAGTACAAGGGGACTAACGCTCATACTTTCTACGATTTGAACCTCTCCTTTGAGTCCAGTTTTAGATTCCGATGCTTCACTTCAGGTTGCCTGTATCCCTCGGACCTTCTTATTGACGATCAAACACAGAAATTGCATCCAAATTTAATTCATAAGGCACAATGCCGTCTTAAGTACAAGATGACTGACACTCTAACTTTCTATTAATTGAACCACTCCTGTGAGTCCAGTTTTAGATTCCGATGCTTCACTTCAGGTTTACTGTTTGCCTTGGACCAGCTTATTGACGAAGAAACACAGAAATTGCATCCGAATTTATTACAAAAGGCACAATGCCGACTTGGGTACAAGAGGACTAACCCTCTAACTTTCTATGATTTGAACCTCTCCTTTGAGTCCAGTTTTAGATTCCGATGCTTCACTTCAGGTATACTGTATCCCTTGGACGTTCTTATTGACGATGAAACACAGAAATTGCATCCGAATTTAATACAAAAGGCACAATGCCGACTTAAGTACAAGAGGACTGACTCTCTAACTTTATATGATTGGAACCTCTCCTGTGAGTCCAGTTTTAGTTTCCGATGCTTCACTTCAGGTTTACTGTAATCCATGTACCTTCTTATTGAAGATGAAACACAGAAATTGCATCTGTATTTAATACAAGCGGCACAATGCCGACTTAAGTACAAGAGGACTGACACTCTAACTGTCTATGATTTGAACCTCTCCTCTGAGTCCAGTTTTAGATTCCGATGCATCACTTCAGGTTTACTATATCCCTTGGACCAGCTTGATGACGATGATACGCAGAAATTGCATTAGAATTTAATACAAAAGGTGCAATGCCGACTTAAGTACAAGAGGACTGACTAACTTTCTATGATTTGAACCTCTCCTGTGAGTCCAGTTTTGGATTCTGATGCCTCACTTCAGGTTTAACGTATGCCTCGGACCTTCTTATTGACGATAAAACTCAGAAATTGCATCCGAATTTGATTCAAAAGGCACAATGCCGACTTAAGTACAAGAGGACTGACACTCTGACTTTCTATGATTGGAACCTCTCCTGTGAGTCCAGTTTTCGATTCCGATGCCTCACTTCAGGTTTACTGTTTCCCTTGGACCAGTGTATTGACGATGAAACACAGATATTGCATCCGAATTTAATACAAAAGGCACAATGCTGACTTAAGTACAAGAGGACTGACACTCTAACTTTCTATGATTTGAACCTCCCTGTGAGTCCAGTTTTAGATTCCGATGCTTCACATCAGGTTTACCGTATCAATTGGACCATTGTATTGACGATGAAACACAGAATTTCCAACCGAATTTAATACAAAAGGCACAATGAAGACTTAAGTACAAGACGACTGACACTCTAACTTTCTATGATTTGAACCTCTACTGTGAGTCCAGTTTTAGATTCCGATGCTTCACTTCAGGTTTACTGTATCCCTTAGACCTTCTTATTGAAGATGAAACACAGAAATTGCATCCACATTTAATACATAAGGCACAATGCCGACATTAGTACAAGATGACTGACACTCTAACTTTCTATTAATTGAACCACTCCTGTAAGTCCAGTTTTAGATTCCGATGCTTCACTTCATGTTTACTGTATCAATTGGACCTTCTTATTTACGATGATACACAGAAATTGCATCCGAATTTAATACAAAAGGCACAATGCCTACTTAAGTACAAGAGGAGTGACACTCAAACATTCTATGATTGGAACCTCTCCTGTGAGTCCAGTTTTAGATTCCGATGCTTCACTTCAGGTTTACTGTTTGCCTTGGACCAGCTTATTGATGATGAAACACAGAAATTGCATCCGAATTTAATACAAAAGGCACAATGATGACTTATGTACAAGAGGTGTGACACTCTAACTTTCTATGATTTGAACCTCTCCTGTGGGTCCAGTTTTAGATTCCGATGCTTCACTTCAGGTTTAACGTATGATATGGACCTTCTTATTGACGATAAAACACAGAAATTGCATCCGAATTTAATACAAAAGGCACAATGCCGACCTCAGTACAAGAGGACTGACACTCTAACTTTCTATGAAAGGAACCTCTCCTGTGAGTCCAATTTTAGATTCCGATGCTTCACTTCAGGTTAACTGTTTCCTGTGGTAAAGCTTATTGACGATGAAACACAGATATTGCACCCGAATTAAATACAAAAGGCTCAATGCCGACTTAAGTACAAGAGGACTGAAACTCTAACTTTCTATGATTTGAACCTCTCCTGTGAGTCCAGTTTTAGATTCCGATGCTTCACTTCAGGTTTACTGTATCCCTTGGACATTCTTACTGACGATGAAACACAGATATTGCATCCGAATTTAATACAAAAGGCACAATGCCGACTTAAGTACAAGAGGACTGGCACTGTAACTTGTTATTATTTGAACCTCTCCTCTGAGTCCAGTTTTCGATTCCGATGCTTCACCTCAGGTTTACTGTATCTCTTGGACATTCTTATTGACGATGATACGCAGAAATTGCATCCGAAATTAATGCAAAAGGCCCAATGCCGACTTAAGTACAAGAGGACTGACTAACTTTCTATGATTTGAACCGCTCCTGTGAGTCCAGTTTTGTATTCCGATGCTTCACTTCAGGTTTAACGTATGCCTTGGACCTTCTTATTGACGATGAAACACAGAAATTGCATCCGAATTTAATACAAAAGGCACAATGCCGACTTAAGTACAAGAGGACTGACACTCTAACTTTCTATGATTGGAACCTCTCCTGTGAATCCAGTTTTAGATTCCGGTGCCTCACTTCAGGTTTACTGTCTCCCTTGGACCTTCTTATTGACGATGAAACACAGAAATTGCATCCGCATTTAATACAAAAGTCACAATGCCTACTTAAGTACAAGAGGACTTACACTCTAACTTTCTATGAACTGAACCTCTCCTGTGAGTCCAGTTTTAGATTCCGATGCTTCACTTCAGGTTTACTGTATACCTTGGACCATCTTATTGACGATGAAAAACAGAAATTGCATCCGATTTTAATACAAAAGGCACAATGCCGACATAAGTACAAGAGCACTGCACTCTAAATTTCTATGATTTGAACCACTCCTGTGAGTCCCATTTTGGATTCCCATGCTTCACTTCAGGTTTACTGTATACCTAGCAGCTTCCTATTGACGTCGAAACACAGATATTACATCAGAATTTAATACAAAAGGCACAATGCCGACTTGAGTACAAGGGGACTAACGCTCATACTTTCTACGATTTGAACCTCTCCTTTGAGTCCAGTTTTAGATTCCGATGCTTCACTTCAGGTTGCCTGTATCCCTCGGACCTTCTTATTGACGATCAAACACAGAAATTGCATCCAAATTTAATTCATAAGGCACAATGCCATCTTAAGTACAAGATGACTGACACTCTAACTTTCTATTAATTGAACCACTCCTGTGAGTCCAGTTTTAGATTCCGATGCTTCACTTCAGGTTTACTGTTTGCCTTGGACCAGCTTATTGACGATTAAACACAGAAATTGCATCCGAATTTATTACAAAAGGCTCAATGCCGACTTGGGTACAAGAGGACTAACCCTCTAACTTTCTATGATTTGAACCTCTCCTTTGAGTCCAGTTTTAGATTCCGATGCTTCACTTCAGGTATACTGTATCCCTTGGACGTTCTTATTGACGATGAAACACAGAAATTGCATCCGAATTTAATACAAAAGGCACAATGCCGACTTAAGTACAAGAGGACTGACACTCTAACTTTCTATGATTGGAACCTCTCCTGTGAGTCCAGTTTTAGTTTCCGATGCTTCACTTCAGGTTTACTGTAATCCATGTACCTTCTTATTGAAGATGAAACACAGAAATTGCATCTGTATTTAATACAAGCGGCACAATGCCGACTTAAGTACAAGAGGACTGACACTCTGACATTCTATGATTTCAACCTCTCCTATGAGTCCAGTTTTAGATTCCGATGCTTCACTTCAGGTTTACTGTATACCTAGGACCTTCTTATTGACGATGAAACACAGAAATTGCATCCGCATTTAATACAAAAGGCACAATGCCGACCTAAGTACAAGAGGACTGACACTCTAACTGTCTATGATTTGAACCTCTCCTCTGAGTCCAGTTTTAGATTCCGATGCATCACTTCAGGTTTACTATATCCCTTGGACCAGCTTGATGACGATGATACGCAGAAATTGCATTAGAATTTAATACAAAAGGTGCAATGCCGACTTAAGTACAAGAGGACTGACTAACTTTCTATGATTTGAACCTCTCCTGTGAGTCCAGTTTTGGATTCTGATGCCTCACTTCAGGTTTAACGTATGCCTCGGACCTTCTTATTGACGATAAAACTCAGAAATTGCATCCGAATTTGATTCAAAAGGCACAATGCCGACTTAAGTACAAGAGGACTGACACTCTGACTTTCTATGATTGGAACCTCTCCTGTGAGTCCAGTTTTCGATTCCGATGCCTCACTTCAGGTTTACTGTTTCCCTTGGACCAGTGTATTGACGATGAAACACAGATATTGCATCCGAATTTAATACAAAAGGCACAATGCTGACTTAAGTACAAGAGGACTGACACTCTAATTTTCTATGATTTGAACCTCCCTGTGAGTCCAGTTTTAGATTCCGATGCTTCACATCAGGTTTACCGTATCAATTGGACCATTGTATTGACGATGAAACACAGAATTTCCATCCGAATTTAATACAAAAGGCACAATGAAGACTTAAGTACAAGACGACTGACACTCTAACTTTCTATGATTTGAACCTCTCCTGTGAGTCCAGTTTTAGATTCCGATGCTTCACTTCAGGTTTACTGTATCCCTTAGACCTTCTTATTGAAGATGAAACACAGAAATTGTATCCACATTTAATACATAAGGCATAATGCCGACTTAAGTACAAGATGACTGACACTCTAACTTTCTATGATTTGAACCACTCCTGTAAGTCCAGTTTTAGATTCCAATGCTTCACTTCAGGTTTACTGTATCAATTGGACCTTCCTATTGACGATGATACACAGAAATTGCATCCGAATTTAATACAAAAGGCACAATGCCTACTTAAGTACAAGAGGAGTGACACTCAAACATTCAATGATTGGAACCTCTCCTGTGAGTCCAGTTTTAGATTCCGATGCTTCACTTCAGGTTTACTGTTTGCCTTGGACCAGCTTATTGACGATGAAACACAGAAATTGCATCCGAATTTAATACAAAAGGCACAATGATGACTTAAGTACAAGAGGTGTGACACTCTAACTTTCTATGATTTGAACCTCTCCTGTAAGTCCAGTTTCAGATTCCGATGCTTCTATTCAGGTTTACTGTATCCCTAAGACCTTCTTATTGACGATGATACACAGAAACTGCATCCGAATTTAATACAAAAGGCACAATGCCGACATAAGTACAAGAGGACTGACTAACTTTCTATGATTTGAATCTCTCCTGTGAGCCCAGTTTTGGATTCCGATGCTTCACTTCAGGTTTAACGTATGATATGGACCTTCTTCTTGACGATAAAACACTGAAATTGCATCCGAATTTAATACAAAAGGCACAATGCCGACTTCAGTACAAGAGGACTGACACTCTAACTTTCTATGAAAGGAACCTCTCCTGTGAGTCCAATTTTAGATTCCGATGCTTCACTTGAGGTTAACTGTTTCCCGTGGACCAGCTTATTGACGATGAAACACAGATATTGCATCCGAATTAAATACAAAAGGCACAATGCCGACTTAAGTACAAGAGGACTGAAACTCTAACTTTCTATGATTTGAACCTCTCCTGTGAGTCCAGTTTTAGATTCCGATGCTTCACTTCAGGTTTACTGTATCAATTGGATCTTCTTATTGACGATGAAACACAGAAATTCCTTCCGATTTTAATACAAAAGGCACAATGCCGACTTAAGTACAAGAGGACTAACACTCTAACTTTCTATGATTTGAACCTCTCCTGTGAGTCCAGTTTTAGATTCCGATGCTTCACTTCAAGTTTACTGTATCCCTTAGGCCTTCTTATTGACGATGAAACACAGAAATTGCATCCGAATTTAATACAAAAGGCACAATGCCGACTTAAGTACAAGAGGACTGACACTCTAACTTTCTATGATTTGAACCTCTCCTGTGAGTCCAGTTTTAGTTTCCGATGCTTCACTTCAGGTTTACTGTATCCCTTGGACATTCTTACTGACGATGAAACACAGATATTGCATCCGAATTTAATACAAAAGGCACAAAGCCGACTTAAGTACAAGAGGACTGGCACTTTAACTTGCTATTATTTGAATCTCTCCTTTGAGTCCAGTTCTAGATTCCGATGCTTCACCTCAGGTTTACTGTATCTCTTGGACATTCTTATTGACGATGATACGCAGAGATTGCATCCGAAATTAATGCAAAAGGCCCAATCCCGACTTAAGTACAAGAGGACTGACTAACTTTCTATGATTTGAACCTCTCCTGTGAGTCCAGTTTTGGATTCCGATGCATCACTTCAGGTTTAACGTATGCCTTGGACCTTCTTATTGACGACGAAACACAGAAATTGCATCAGAATTTAATACAAAAGGCACAATGCCGACTTAAGTACAAGAGGACTGTCACTCTAACTTTCTATTATTGGAACCTCTCCTGTGAATCCAGTTTTATATTCCGGTGCTTCACTTCAGGTTTACTGTATCCCTTAGACCTTCTTATTGACGATGAAACACAGAAATTGCATCCGCATTTAATACAAAAGTCAGAATGCCTACTTAAGTACAAGAGGACTTACACTCTAACATACTATGAACTGAACCTCTCCTGTGAGTCCAGGTTTAGATTCCGATGCTTCACTTCAGGTTTACTGTATACCTTGGACCTTCTTATTGACGATGAAAAACAGAAATTGCATCCGATTTTAATACAAAAGGCACAATGCCGACATAAGTACAAGAGCACTGCACTCTAAATTTCTATGATTTGAACCACTCCTGTGAGTCCCATTTTGGATTCCCATGCTTCACTTCAGGTTTACTGTATACCTAGCAGCTTCCTATTGACGATGAAACACAGATATTACATCAGAATGTAATACAAAAGGCACAATGCCGACTTGAGTACAAGGGGACTAACGCTCAAACTTTCTACGATTTGAACCTCTCCTTTGAGTCCAGTTTTAGATTCCGATGCTTCACTTCAGGTTGACTGTATCCCTTGGACCTTCTTATTGACGATCAAACACAGAAATTGCATCCAAATTGAATACATAAGGCACAATGCCGTCTTAAGTACAAGATGACTGACACTCTAACTTTCTATTAATTGAAACACTCCTGTGAGTCCAGTTTTAGATTCCGATGCTTCACTTCAGGTTTACTGTTTGCCTTGGACCAGCTTATTGACGATGAAACACAGAAATTGCATCCGAATTTAATACAAAAGGCACAATGCCGACTTAAGTACAAGAGGACTGACACTCTAACTGTCTATGATTTGCACCTCTCCTGTGAGTCCAGTTTTAGATTCCGATGCATCACTTCAGGTTTACTATATCCCTTGGACCAGCCTATTGACGATGATACGCAGAAATTGCATTAGAATTTAATACAAAAGGTACAATGCCGACTTAAGTACAAGAGGACTGACTAACTTTCTATGATTTGAACCTCTCCTGTGAGTCCAGTTTGGGATTCTGATGCCTCACTTCAGGTTTAGCGTATGCCTCGGACCTTCTTATTGACGATAAAACTCAGAAATTGCATCCGAATTTGATTCAAAAGGCACAATGCCGACTTAAGTACAAGAGGACTGACACTCTGACTTTCTATGATTGGAACCTCTCCTGTGAGTCCAGTTTTCGATTCCGATGCTTCACTTCAGGTTTACTGTTTCCCTTGGACCAGTGTATTGACGATGAAACACAGATATTGCATCCGAATTTAATACAAAATACACAATGCCGACTTAAGTACAAGAGGACTGACACTCTAACTTTCTATGAATTGAACCTCCCTGTGAGTCCAGTTTTAGATTCCGATGCTTCACTTCAGGTTTACTGTATCCCTTAGACCTTCTTACTGAAGATGAAACACAGAAATTGCATCCACATTTAATACATAAGGCACAATGCCGACTTAAGTACAAGATGACTGACACTCTAACTTTCTATGAATTGAACCACTCCTGTAAGTCCAGTTTTAGATTCCGCTGCTTCACTTCAGGTTTACTGTTTCAATTGGACCTTCTTATTGACGATCATACACAGAAATTGCATCCGAATTTAATACAAAAGGCACAATGACTACTTAAGTACAAGAGGAGTGACACTCAAACATTCAATGATTGGAACCTCTCCTGTGAGTCCAGTTTTAGATTCCGATGCTTCACTTCAGGTTTACTGTTTCCCGTGGACCAGCTTATTGACGATGAAACACAGATATTGCATCCGAATTAAATACAAAAGGCACAATGCCGACTTAAGTACAAGAGGACTGAAACTCTAACTTTCTATGATTTGAGCCTTTCCTGTGAGTCCAGTTTTAGATTCCGATGCTTCACTTCAGGTTTACTGTATCAATTGGATCTTCTTATTGACGATGAAACACAGAAATTCCTTCCGATTTTAATACAAAAGGCACAATGCCGACTTAAGTACAAGAGGACTCACACTCTAACTTTCTATGAATTGAACCTCTCCTGTGAGTCCAGTTTTAGATTCCGATGCTTCACTTCAGGTTTACTGTATCCCTTGGACATACTTACTGACGATGAAACACAGATATTGCATCCGAATTTAATACGAAAGGCACAATGCCGACTTAAGTACAAGAGGACTGGCACTTTAACTTGCTATTATTTGAATCTCTCCTCTGAGTCCAGTTTTAGATTCCGATGCTTCACCTCAGGTTTACTGTATCTCTTGGACATTCTTATTGACGATGATACGCAGAGATTGCATCCGAAATTAATGCAAAAGGCCCAATCCCGACATAAGTACAAGAGGACTGACTAACTTTCTATGATTTGAACCTCTCCTGTGAGTCCAGTTTTGGATTCCGATGCTTCACTTCAGGTTTAACGTATGCCTTGGACCTTCTTAATGACGATGAAACACAGAAATTGCATCAGAATTTAATACAAAAGGCACAATGCCGACTTAAGTACAAGAGGACTGTCACTCTAACATTCTATGAACTGAACCTCTCCTGTGAGTCCAGTTTTAGATTCCGATGCTTCACTTCAGGTTTACTGTATACCTTGGACCTTCTTATTGACGATGAAAAACAGAAATTGCATCCGACTTTAATACAAAAGGCACAATGCCGACATAAGTACAAGAGCACTGCACTCTAAATTTCTATGATTTGAACCACTCCTGTGAGTCCCATTTTGGATTCCCATGCTTCACTTCAGGTTTACTGTGTACCTAGCAGCTTCCTATTGACGATGAAGCACAGATATTACATCAGAATTTAATACAAAAGGCACAATGCCGACTTGAGTACAAGGGGACTAACGCTCAAACTTTCTACGATTTGAACCTCTCCTTTGAGTCCAGTTTTAGATTCCGATGCTTCACTTCAGGTTGTATCCCTTGGACCTTCTTATTGACGATGAAACACAGAAATTGCATCCAAATTTAATACATAAGGCACAATGCCGTCTTAAGTACAAGATGACTGACACTCTAACTTTCTATTAATTGAACCACTCCGGTGAGTCCAGTTTTAGATTCCGATGCTTCACTTCAGGGTTACTGTTTGCCTTGGACCAGCTTATTGACGATGATACACAGAAACTGCATCCGAATTTAATACGAAAGGCACAATGCCGACATAAGTACAAGAGGACTGACTAACTTTCTATGATTTGAACCTCTCCTGTGAGTCCAGTTTTGGATTCCGATGCTTCACTTCGGGTTTACTGTATACCTTGGACCTTGTTATTGACGATGAAACACAGAAATTGCATCCGAATTTAATACAAAAGGCATAATGCCGACTTAAGTACAAGAGGACTGACACTCTAACTTTCTATGACTTGAACCTCTCCTGTGAGTCCAGTTTTAGATTCCGGTGCTTCACTTTAGGTTTACGGTATACCTTGGACCTTCTTATTGACGATGATACACAAAATAACATCCGAATTCAATACAAAAGGCACAATGCCGACTTAAGTACAAGAGGACTGACTAACTTCCTATGATTTCAACCTCTCCTGTGAGTCCAGTTTTGGATTCCGATGCTTCACTTCAGGTTTAACGTATACCTTGGACCTTCTTATTGACGATGAAACACAGAAATTGCATCCGAATTTAATACAAAAGGCACAATGCAAACTTAAGTACAAGAGGACTGATACTCTGACTTTCTGTGATTTGAACCTCTCCTGTGTGTCCCGTTTTGATTCCGATGCTTCTCTTCAGGTTTACTGTAATCCTTGGACCTTCTTATTGATGATGAAAAACAGAAATTGCATCTGAATTTAATACAAACGGCACAATGCCGACTTAAGTACAAGAGGACTGACACTCTAACATTCTATGATTTGAACCTCTCCTGTGAGTCCAGTTTTAGATTCCGATGCTTCACTTCAGGTTTACTTTATACCTTGGACCTTCTTATTGACGATGAAACACAGAAATTACATCCGAATTTAATACAAAAGGCACAATGCAGACTTGAATACAAGAGAACTAACCCTCTAACTTGCTATTAGTTGAATCTCTCCTTTGAGACCAGTTTTAGATTCCGATGCTTCATGTCAGGTTTACTGTATCCCTTGGACCTTCTTATTGACGATGATACACAGAAATTGCTTCCGAATTTAATACAAAAGGCACATTGCCGACTTAAGTACAAGAGGACTGACTAACTTTCGATGATTTGAACCTCTCCTGTGAGTCCAGTTTTGGATTCCGATGCTTCACTTGTGGTTTAACGTATGCCTTGGACCTTCTTATTGACGATAAAACACAGAAATTGCATCAGAATTTAATACTAAACGCACAATGCCGACTTAAGTACAAGAGGACTGACACTCCAACTTTCTATGATTGGAACCTCTCCTGTGAGTCCAGTTTTAGATTCCGATGCTTCACTGCAGGTTTACTATCTCCCTTGGACAAGCTTATTGACGATGAAACACAGAAATTGCATCCGAATTTAACACAAAAGGCACAATGAGGACTGAAGTACAAGAGGACTGACGCTCTAACTTTCTATGATTTGAACCTCTCCTATGAGTCCAGTTTTAGATTCTGATGCTTCACTTCAGGTTTACTGTATCCCTTGTACCTTCCTAATGACGATGAAACACAGAAATTGCATCCGAATTTAATAGAAAAGGCACAGTGCCGACTTAAGTACTAGAGGACTGACACTCTAACTTTCTATGATTTGAACCTCTCCTGTGAGTCCAGTTTTAGATTCCGATGCCTCACTTCAGGTTTACTGTATACCTTGGACCTTCCTATTGACGATGAAACACAGTAATTGCATCCTAATTTAATACAAAAGGCACAATGCCGACTTAAGTACAAGAGGACTGACTAACTTTCGATGATTTGAACCTCTCCTGTGAGTCCAGTTTTGTATTCCGATGCATCACTTGAGGTTTAACGTATGCCTTGGACCTTCTTATTGACGATAAAACACAGAAATTGCATCAGAATTTGATACTAAACGCACAATGCCGACTTAAGTACAAGAGGACTGACACTCTAACTTTCTATCATTGGAACCTCTCCTGTGAGTCCAGTTTTAGATTCCGATGCTTCACTGCAGGTTTACTGTCTCCCTTGGACCAGCTTATTGACGATGAAACACAGAAATTGCATCCGAATTTAACACAAAAGGCACAATGACGACTTAAGTACAAGAGGACTGACGCTCTAACTTTCTATGATTTGAACCTCTCCTGTGAGTCCAGTTTTAGATTCTGATGCTTCACTTCAGGTTTACTGTATCCCTTGGACCTTCCTAATGACGATGAAACACAGAAATTGCATCCGAATTTAATAGATAAGGCACAGTGCCGACTTAAGTACTAGAGGACTGACACTCTAACTTTCTATGATTTGAACCTCTCCTGTGAGTCCAGTTTTAGATTCCGATGCCTCACTTCAGGTTTACTGTATACCTTGGACCTTCCTATTGACGATGAAACACAGTAATTGCATCCGAATTTAATACAAAAGGCACAATGCCGACTAAAGTACAAGAGGACTGACACTCTAACTTTCTATGATTTGAACCACACCTGTGAGTCCCGTTTTTGATTCCCATGCTTCACTTCAGGTTTACTGTATACCATGGACCTTCTTATTGACGATGAAACACAGATATTACATCCGAATTTAATACAAAAGGCACAATGCCGACTTGAGTGCAAGAGGACTAACCCTCTAACTTTCTATGATTTGAACCTCTCGTTTGAGTCCAGTTTTAGAATCCGATGCTTCACTTCAGGTTTACTGTATCCCTTGGACCTTATAATTGACGATGATACACAGAAATTGCATCCGAATTTAATACAAAAGGCACAATGCCGACTTAAGTACAAGAGGACTGACACTCTAACTTTCTACGATTGGAACCTCTCCTGTGAGTCCAGTATTAGATTCCGATGCTTCACTTCAGGTTTACTGTTTCCCTTGGACCAGCTTATTGACGATGAAACACAGAAATTGCATCCGAATTCAATACAGAGGGCACAATGCCAACTTATGTACAAGAGGACTGACACTCTAACTTTCAATGATTTAAACCACTCCTGTGAGTCCCGTTTTGGATTCCCATGCTTCACTTCAGGTTTACTGTATACCTTGGACCTTCTTATTGACGATGAAACACAGAAATTGCATCCGAATTTAATACAAAATGCACAATGCCGACTTAAGTCCAAGAGGACTGACACTCTAACGCTCTATGATTTGAACCTCTCCTGTGAATCCAGTTTTAGATTCCGATGCTTCACTTCAGGTTTACTGTATCCCTTGGACCTTCTTATTGACGTTGAAACACAGAAATTGCATCCGCATTTAATACTAAGGCACAATGCCGACTTAAGTACAAGAGGACTGACACTCTAACTTTCTATGATCTGAACCTCTCCTGTGTGTCCAGTTTTAGAATCCGATGCTTCACTTCAGGTTTACTGTATACCTTGGACCTTCTTATTGACGATGAAACACAGAAATTGCATCCGATTATAATACAAAAGGCCCAATGCCGACTTAAGTACAAGAGGACTGACACTCTAACTTTCTAAGATTTGAACCACTCCTGTGAGTCCCATTTTGGATTCCCATGCTTCACTTCAGGTTTACTGTATACCTAGGACCTTCTTATTGACGATGAAACACAGAAATTACATCAGAATTTAATACAAAAGGCACAATGCCGACTTGAGTACAAGAGGACTAACCCTCTAACTTTCTATGATTTGAACCTCTCCATTGAGTCCAGTTTTAGATTCCGATGCTTCACTTCAGGTATACTGTATCCCTTGGACGTTCTTATTGACGATGAAACACAGAAATTGCATCCGTATTTAATACAAAAGGCACAATGCCGACTTAAGTACAAGAGGACTAGCACTCTAACTTTCTATGATTTGAACCTCTCCTGTGAGTCCCGTTGTAGTTTCCGATGCTTCACTTAAGGTTTACTGTAATCCATGGACCTTCTCATTGACGATGAAACACAGAAATTGCATCTGTATTTAATAGAAAACGGCACAATGCCGACTTAAGTACAAGAGGACTGACACTCTAACATTCTATGATTTCAACCTCTCCTGTGAGTCCAGTTTTAGATTTCGATGCTTCACTTCAGGTTTACTGTATACCTAGGACCTTCTTATTGACGATGAAACACAGAAATTACATCCGAATTTAATACAAAAGGCACAATGCCGACTTAAGTACAAGAGGATTGACTAACGTTCTATGATTTGAACCTCTCCTGTGAGTCCAGTTTTGGATTCCCATGCTTCACTTCAGGTTTAACGTATGCCCTGGACCTTCTTATTGACGATAAAACACAGAAATTGCATCCGAATTAAATACAAAAGGCACAATGCCGACTTAAGTACAAGAGGACTGACACTCTAACTTTCTATGATTGGAACCTCTCCTGTGAGTCCAGTATTAGATTCCGATGCTTCACTTCAGGTTTACTGTTTCCCTTGGACCAGCTTATTGACGATGAAACACAGAAATTGCATCCGAATTAAAGACAAAAGGCACAATGCCGACTTAAGTACAAGAGGACTGACACTCTAACTTTCTATGATTTGAACCTCTCCTGTGAGTCCAGTTTTAGAATCCGATGCTTCACTTCAGGTTTACCGTATCAATTGGACCTTTGTATTGACGATGAAACACAGAAATTCCATCCGAATTTAATGCAAAAGGCTCAATGCCGACTTAAGTACAAGAGGACTGACACTCTAAATTTCTATGATTTGAACCACTCTTGTGAGTCCAGTTTTACATTCCGATGCTTCACTTCAGGTTTACTGTATGAATTGGAATTTCTTATTGACGATGAAACACAGAAATTCCATCCGAATTTAATACCAAAGGCACAATGCCCACTTGAGTACAAGAGGACCGACACTCTAACTTTCTATGATTTGAACCACTCCTGTGAGTCCAGTTTTAGATTCCGATGCTTCACTTCAGGTTTACTGTATCCCTTGGACCTTCCTATTGACGATGAAACACAGAAATTGCCTCCGCATTTCATACAAAACTAGCAATGCCGACTTAAGTACAAGCGGACTGACACTATAACTTTCTATGATTTGAACCTCTCCTGTGAGTCCAGTTTTAGATTCCGATGCGTCACTTCAGGTTTACTGTATACCTTGGACCTACTTACTGACGATGGAACACAGAAATTGCATCCGAATTTAATACAAAAGGCACAATGCCGACTTAATTACAAGAGGACTGACACTCTAACTTTCAATGATTTGAACCACTCCTGTGAGTCCCGTTTTGGATTCCCATGCTTCACTTCAGGTTTACTGTATACCTTGGACCTTCTTATTGACGATGAAACACAGTAATTGCATCCGAATTTAATACAAAATGCACAACGCCGACTTACGTCCAAGAGGACTGACACTCTAACGCTCTATGATTTAAACCTCTCTTGTGAGTCCAGTTTTAGATTACGATGCATCACTTCAGGTTTACTGTATCAATTGGACCTTCTTATTGACGATGAAACACAGAAATTCCATCCGAATTTAATACAAAAGGCACAATGCCGACTTAAGTACAAGAGGACAGACACTCTAACTTTCTATGATTTGAACCTCTCCTGTGAATCCAGTTTTACATTCCGATGCTTCACTTCAGGTTTACTGTATCCCTTGGACCTTCTTATTGACGATGAAACACAGAAATTGCATCCGCATTTAATACAAAGGGCACAATGCCGACTTAAGTACAAGAGGACTGACACTCTAACTTTCTATGACCTGATCCTCTCCTGTGTGCAGTTTTAGATTCCGATGCTTCACTTCAGGTTTACTGTATACCTTGGACCTTCTTATTGACGATGAAACACAGAAATTGTATCCGATTTTAGTACAAAAGGCACAATGCCGACTTGTGTACAAGAGGATTAACCCTCTAACTTTCTTTGATTTGAACCTCTCTTTTGAGTTCAGTTTTAGATTCCGATGCTTCACTTCAGGTTTACTGTAATCCATGGACGTTCTTTTTGACGATGAAACACGGAAATTGCATCCGAATTTAATACAAACGGCACAATGCCGACTTAAGTACAAGAGGTCTGACACTCTAACTTTCTATGATTGGAACCTCTCCTGTGAGTCCAGTTTTGGATTCCGACGCTTCACCTCATGTTTACTGTTTGCCTTGGACCAGCTTATTGACGATGAAACACAGATATTGCATCCGAAATTAATACAAAAGGCACAATGCCGACTTCAGTACAAGAGGACTGGCATTCTAACTTTCAATGATTTGAACCTCTCCTGTGAGTCCCGTTGTAGTTTCCGATGCTTCACTTCAGGTTTACTGTAATCCATGGACGTTCTTTTTGACGATGAAACACGGAAATTGCATCAGTATTTAATACAAACGGCACAATGCCGACTTAAGTACAAGCGGACTGACACTATAACATTCTATGATTTCAAACTCTCCTGTGAGTCCAGTTTTAGATTCCGATGCTTCACTTCAGGTTTACTGTATACCTAGGGCCTTCTTATTGACGATGAAACACAGAAATTGCATCCGCAATTAATACAAAAGGCACAATGCCGACTTAAGTACAAGAGGACTGGCACTCTAACTTACAATGATTTGAACCTCTCCTGTGAGTCCCGTTGTAGTTTCCGATGCTTCACTTCAGGTTTACTGTAATCCATGGACCTTCTTTTTGACGATGAAACACAGAAATTGCATCTGTATTTCATACAAACGGCACAATGCCGACTTCAGTACAAGCGGACTGGCACTCTAACTTTCAATGATTTGAACCTTTCCTGTGAGTCCAGTTTTAGATTCCGATGCTTCACTTCAGGTTTACTGTATCCCTTGGTCCAGCTTATTGACGATGATACGCAGAAATTGCATTAGAATTTAATACAAAAGGTACAATGCCGACTTAAGTACAAGACGACTGACTAACTATCTATGAGTCCAGTTTTGGATTCTGATGCCTCACTTCAGGTTTAACGTATGCCTCGGACCCTCTTATTGACGATAAAACACAGAAATTGCATCCGAAATTGATACAAGAGGCACATTGCCGACTTAAGTACAAGAGGACTGACACTCTGACTTTCTATGATTGGAACCTCTTCTGTGAGTCCAGTTTTCGATTTCGATGCTTCACTTCAGGTTTACTGTTTCCTTTGGACCAGCGTCTTGACGATGAAACACAGATATTGCATCCGAATTTAATACAAAAGGCACAATGACGACTTAAGTACAAGAGGAGTGACACTCTAACTTTCTATGATTTGAACCTCTCCTGTGAGTCCAGTTTTGGATTCCGATGCTTCACTTCAGGATTACTGTATACCTTGGACCTTCTTACTGACGATGAAGCACAGAAGTTGCATCTGAATTTATTACAAAAGGCACAGTTCCGACTTATGTACAAGAGGACTGACACTCTAACTTTCTAAGACATGAACCTCCCCTGTGAGTCCATTTTTAGCTTCCGATGCTTCACTTCAGGTTTACTGTATACCTTGGACCTTCTTAATGACGATGAAACACAGAAAGTGCATCCGAATTTAATACAAACGGCACAATGCCGACTTAAGTACAAGCGGGCTGACACTAACATTCTATGATTTCAACCTCTCCTGTGAGTCCAGTTTTAGATTCCGACGCTTCACTTCAGGTTTACTGTATCCCTTGGACCTTCTTATTGACGATGAATCACAGAAATTGCATCCGAATTCAATACAGAGGGCACAATGCCAACTTATGTACAAGAGGACTGACACTCTAACTTTCAATGATTTGAACCACTCCTGTGAGTCCCGTTTTGGATTCCCATGCTTCACATCAGGTTTACTGTATACCTTGGACCTTCTTATTGACGATGAAACACAGAAATTGCATCCGAATTTAATACAAAATGCACAATGCCGACTTCAGTCCAAGAGGACTGACACTCTAACGCTCTATGATTTGAACCTCTCCTGTGAATCCAGTTTTAGATTCCGATGCTTCACTTCAGGTTTACTGTATCCCTTGGACCTTTTTATTGAAGTTGAAACACAGAAATTGCATCCGCATTTAATACAAAAGGCACAATGCCGACTTAAGTACAAGAGGACTGACACTCTAACTTTCTATGATCTGAACCTCTCCTGTGTGTCAAGTTTTAGATTCCGATGCTTCACTTCAGGTTTACTGTAATCCATGGACCTTCTTATTGTCGATGAAACACAGAAATTGCATCTGTATTTAACAAAAAAAGGCACAATGCCGACATAAGTACAAGAGGACTGACACTCTAACATTCTATGATTTCAACCTCTTCTGTGAGTCCAGTTTTAGATTCCGATGCTTCACTTCAGGTTTACTGTATACCTAGGACCTTCTTATTGACGATGAAACACAGAAATTACATCCGAATTTAATACAAAAGGCACAATGCCGACTTATGCACAAGAGGACTGACTAACGTTCTATGATTTGAACCTCTCCTGTGAGTCCAGTTTTGGATTCCAATGCTTCACTTCAGGTTTAACGTATGCCTTGGACCTTCTTATTGACGATAAAACACAGAAATTGCATCCGAATTTAATACAAAAGGCACAATGCCGACTTAAGTACAAGAGGACTGACACTCTAACTTTCTATGATTGGAACCTCTCCTGTGAGTCCAGTATTAGATTCCGATGCTTCACTTCAGGTTTACTGTTTCCCGTGGACCAGCTTATTGACGATGAAACACAGAAATTGCATCCGAATTAAATATAAAAGGCACAATGCCGACTTAAGTACAAGAGGACTGACACTCTAACTTTCTATGATTTGAACCTCTCCTGTGAGTCCAGTTTTAGAATCCGATGCTTCACTTCAGGTTTACCGTATCAATTGGACCTTTGTATTGACGATGAAACACAGAAATTCCATCCGAATTTAATGCAAAAGGCTCAATGCCGACTTAAGTACAAGAGGACAGACACTCTAACTATCTAGGATTTGAACCACTCCTGAGAGTCCAGTTTTGGATTCCGATGCTTCACTTCAAGTTTACTGTATCCCTTAGACCTTCTTATTGACGATGAAACACAGAAATTGCATCCGAATTTAATACAAAAGGCACAATGCCGACTTAAGTACAAGAGGACTGACACTCTAAATTTCTATGATTTGGACCACTCCTGTGAGTCCAGTTATACATTCCGATGCTTCACTTCAGGTTTACTGTATCAATTGGAATTTCTAATTTGACGATGAAACACAGAAATTCCATCCGAATTTAATACCAAAGGCACAATGCCCACTTAAGTACAAGAGGACTGACACTCTAACTTTCTATGATTTGAACCACTCCTGTGAATCCAGTTTTAGATTCCGATGCTTCACTTCAGGTTTACTGTATCCCTTGTACCTTCCTATTGACGATGAAACACAGAAATTGCCTCCGCATTTCATACAAAAGGAGCAATGCCGACTTAAGTACAAGCGGACTGACACTCTAACTTTCTATGATTTGAACCTCTCCTGTGAGTCCAGTTTTAGATTCCGATGCGTCACTTCAGGTTTACTGTATACCTTGGACCTTCTTATTGACGATAGAACACAGAAATTGCATCCGAATTTAATACAAAAGGCACAATGCCGACTTGTGTACAAGAGGACTAACCCTCTAACTTTCTTTGATTTGAACCTCTCCTTTGAGTCCAGTTTTAGATTCCAATGCTTCACTTCAGGTATACAGTATCCCTTGGACGTTCTTATTGACGATGAAACACAGAAATTGCATTCGAATTTAATACAAAAGGCACAATGCCGACTTAAGTGCAAGAGGACTGACACTCTAACTTTCTATGATTGGAACCTTTCCTGTGAGTCCATTTTTAGATTCCGACGCTTCACCTCATGTTTACTGTTTGCCTTGGACCAGCTTATTGACGCTGAAACACAGATATTGCATCCGAAATTAATACAAAAGGCACAATGCCGACTTAAGTACAAGAGGACTGGCACTCTAACTTTCAATGATTTGAACCTCTCCTGTGAGTCCCGTTGTAGTTTCTGATGCTTCACTTCAGGTTTACTGTAATCCATGGACCTTCTTATTGACGATGAAACACAGAAATTGCATCAGTATTTAATACAAACGGCACAATGCTGACTTAAGTACAAGCGGACTGACACTCTAACATTCTATGATTTCAACCTCTCCTGTGAGTCCAGTTTTAGATTCCGATGCTACACTTCAGGTTTACTGTATACCTAGGGCCTTCTTATTGACGATGAAACACAGAAATTGCATCCGCAATTAATGCAAAAGGCACAATGCCGACTTAAGTACAAGACGACTGACTAACTTACTATGAGTCCAGTTTTGGATTCTGATGCCTCACTTCAGGTTTAACGTATGCCTTGGACCCTCTTATTGACGATAAAACACAGAAATTGCATCCGAATTTGATACAAGATGCACAATGCCGACTTAAGTACAAGAGGACTGACACTCTAAATTTCCAAGATTTGAACCACTCCTGTGAGTCCAGTTTTCGATTCCGATGCATCACTTCAGGTTTACTGTATCCCCTGGACTTTCTCATTGATGATGAAAAACAGTTATTGCATCCGAATTTAATACAACTGGCACAATGCCGACTTAAGTACTACAGGACTGACACTCCCACGTTCAATGATTTATACCTCTCCTGTGAGTCCAGTTTTAGTTTCCGATGCTTCACTTCAGGTTTACTGTTTGCTTTGGACCTTCTTATTGACGATGAAACACAGAAATTGCATCCGCATTTAATACAAAGGGCACAATGCCGACTTAAGTACAAGAGGACTGACACTCTAACTTTCTATGACCTGATCCTCTCCTGTGTGCAGTTTTAGATTCCGATGCTTCACTTCAGGTTTACTGTATACCTTGGACCTTCTTATTGACGATGAAACACAGAAATTGTATCCGATTTTAATACAAAAGGCACAATGCCGACTTGTGTACAAGAGGATTAACCCTCTAACTTTCTTTGATTTGAACCTCTCTTTTGAGTTCAGTTTTAGATTCCGATGCTTCACTTCAGGTTTACTGTAATCCATGGACGTTCTTTTTGACGATGAAACACGGAAATTGCATCAGTATTTAATACAAACGGCACAATGCCGACTTAAGTACAAGCGGACTGACACTATAACATTCTATGATTTGAAACTCTCCTGTGAGTCCAGTTTTAGATTCCGATGCTTCACTTCAGGTTTACTGTATACCTAGGGCCTTCTTATTGACGATGAAACACAGAAATTGCATCCGCAATTAATACAAAAGGCACAATGCCGACTTAAGTACAAGAGGACTGGCACTCTAACTTACAATGATTTGAACCTCTCCTGTGAGTCCCGTTGTAGTTTCCGATGCTTCACTTCAGGTTTACTGTAATCCATGGACCTTCTTTTTGACGATGAAACACAGAAATTGCATCTGTATTTCATACAAACGGCACAATGCCGACTTCAGTACAAGCGGACTGGCACTCTAACTTTCAATGATTTGAACCTTTCCTGTGAGTCCAGTTTTAGATTCCGATGCTTCACTTCAGGTTTACTGTATCCCTTGGTCCAGCTTATTGACGATGATACGCAGAAATTGCATTAGAATTTAATACAAAAGGTACAATGCCGACTTAAGTACAAGACGACTGACTAACTATCTATGAGTCCAGTTTTGGATTCTGATGCCTCACTTCAGGTTTAACGTATGCCTCGGACCCTCTTATTGACGATAAAACACAGAAATTGCATCCGAAATTGATACAAGAGGCACATTGCCGACTTAAGTACTAGAGGACTGACACTCTGACTTTCTATGATTGGAACCTCTTCTGTGAGTCCAGTTTTCGATTTCGATGCTTCACTTCAGGTTTACTGTTTCCTTTGGACCAGCGTCTTGACGATGAAACACAGATATTGCATCCGAATTTAATACAAAAGGCACAATGACGACTTAAGTACAAGAGGAGTGACACTCTAACTTTCTATGATTTGAACCTCTCCTGTGAGTCCAGTTTTGGATTCCGATGCTTCACTTCAGGATTACTGTATACCTTGGACCTTCTTACTGACGATGAAGCACAGAAGTTGCATCCGAATTTATTACAAAAGGCACAGTTCCGACTTATGTACAAGAGGACTGACACCCTAACTTTCTAAGACATGAAACTCCCCTGTGAGTCCATTTTTAGCTTCCGATGCTTCACTTCAGGTTTACTGTATACCTTGGACCTTCTTAATGACGATGAAACACAGAAAGTGCATCCGAATTTAATACAAACGGCACAATGCCGACTTAAGTACAAGCGGGCTGACACTAACATTCTATGATTTCAACCTCAACTGTGAGTCCAGTTTTAGATTCCGACGCTTCACTTCAGGTTTACTGTATCCCTTGGACCTTCTTATTGACGATGAATCACAGAAATTGCATCCGAATTCAATACAGAGGGCACAATGCCAACTTATGTACAAGAGGACTGACACTCTAACTTTCAATGATTTGAACCACTCCAGTGAGTCCCGTTTTGGATTCCCATGCTTCACATCAGGTTTACTGTATACCTTGGACCTTCTTATTGACGATGAAACACAGAAATTGCATCCGAATTTAATACAAAA
The DNA here is from genome assembly GCF_021461395.2 of Schistocerca americana. NCBI lineage: Eukaryota > Metazoa > Arthropoda > Insecta > Orthoptera > Acrididae > Schistocerca > Schistocerca americana. The sequence goes on along the minus strand of NC_060121.1, from coordinate 72,016,711 downwards.
TGCACAATGCCGACTTCAGTCCAAGAGGACTGACACTCTAACGCTCTATGATTTGAACCTCTCCTGTGAATCCAGTTTTAGATTCCGATGCTTCACTTCAGGTTTACTGTATCCCTTGGACCTTTTTATTGAAGTTGAAACACAGAAATTGCATCCGCATTTAATACAAAAGGCACAATGCCGACTTAAGTACAAGAGGACTGACACTCTAACTTTCTATGATCTGAACCTCTCCTGTGTGTCAAGTTTTAGATTCCGATGCTTCACTTCAGGTTTACTGTAATCCATGGACCTTCTTATTGTCGATGAAACACAGAAATTGCATCTGTATTTAACAAAAAAAGGCACAATGCCGACATAAGTACAAGAGGACTGACACTCTAACATTCTATGATTTCAACCTCTTCTGTGAGTCCAGTTTTAGATTCCGATGCTTCACTTCAGGTTTACTGTATACCTAGGACCTTCTTATTGACGATGAAACACAGAAATTACATCCGAATTTAATACAAAAGGCACAATGCCGACTTATGTACAAGAGGACTGACTAACGTTCTATGATTTGAACCTCTCCTGTGAGTCCAGTTTTGGATTCCAATGCTTCACTTCAGGTTTAACGTATGCCTTGGACCTTCTTATTGACGATAAAACACAGAAATTGCATCCGAATTTAATACAAAAGGCACAATGCCGACTTAAGTACAAGAGGACTGACACTCTAACTTTCTATGATTGGAACCTCTCCTGTGAGTCCAGTATTAGATTCCGATGCTTCACTTCAGGTTTACTGTTTCCCTTGGACCAGCTTATTGACGATGAAACACAGAAATTGCATCCGAATTAAATATAAAAGGCACAATGCCGACTTAAGTACAAGAGGACTGACACTCTAACTTTCTATGATTTGAACCTCTCCTGTGAGTCCAGTTTTAGAATCCGATGCTTCACTTCAGGTTTACCGTATCAATTGGACCTTTGTATTGACGATGAAACACAGAAATTCCATCCGAATTTAATGCAAAAGGCTCAATGCCGACTTAAGTACAAGAGGACAGACACTCTAACTATCTAGGATTTGAACCACTCCTGAGAGTCCAGTTTTGGATTCCGATGCTTCACTTCAAGTTTACTGTATCCCTTAGACCTTCTTATTGACGATGAAACACAGAAATTGCATCCGAATTTAATACAAAAGGCACAATGCCGACTTAAGTACAAGAGGACTGACACTCTAAATTTCTATGATTAGGACCACTCCTGTGAGTCCAGTTTTACATTCCGATGCTTCACTTCAGGTTTACTGTATCAATTGGAATTTCTTATTGACGATGAAACACAGAAATTCCATCCGAATTTAATACCAAAGGCACAATGCCCACTTAAGTACAAGTGGACTGACACTCTAACATTCTATGATTTGAACCACTCCTGTGAGTCCAGTTTTAGATTCCGATGCTTCACTTCAGGTTTACTGTATCCCTTGTACCTTCCTATTGACGATGAAACACAGAAATTGCCTCCGCATTTCATACAAAAGGAGCAATGCCGACTTAAGTACAAGCGGACTGACACTCTAACTTTCTATGATTTGAACCTCTCCTGTGAGTCCAGTTTTAGATTCCGATGCGTCACTTCAGGTTTACTGTATACCTTGGACCTTCTTATTGACGATGGAACACAGAAATTGAATCCGAATTTAATACAAAAGGCACAATGCCGACTTGTGTACAAGAGGACTAACCCTCTAACTTTCTTTGATTTGAACCTCTCCTTTGAGTCCAGTTTTAGATTCCAATGCTTCACTTCAGGTATACAGTATCCCTTGGACGTTCTTATTGACGATGAAACACAGAAATTGCATTCGAATTTAATACAAAAGGCACAATGCCGACTTAAGTGCAAGAGGACTGACACTCTAACTTTCTATGATTGGAACCTTTCCTGTGAGTCCATTTTTAGATTCCGACGCTTCACCTCATGTTTACTGTTTGCCTTGGACCAGCTTATTGACGCTGAAACACAGATATTGCATCCGAAATTAATACAAAAGGCACAATGCCGACTTAAGTACAAGAGGACTGGCACTCTAACTTTCAATGATTTGAACCTCTCCTGTGAGTCCCGTTGTAGTTTCCGATGCTTCACTTCAGGTTTACTGAAATCCATGGACCTTCTTATTGACGATGAAACACAGAAATTGCATCAGTATTTAATACAAACGGCACAATGCTGACTTAAGTACAAGCGGACTGACACTCTAACATTCTATGATTTCAACCTCTCCTGTGAGTCCAGTTTTAGATTCCGATGCTACACTTCAGGTTTACTGTATACCTAGGGCCTTCTTATTGACGATGAAACACAGAAATTGCATCCGCAATTAATGCAAAAGGCACAATGCCGACTTAAGTACAAGACGACTGACTAACTTTCTATGAGTCCAGTTTTGGATTCTGATGCCTCACTTCAGGTTTAACGTATGCCTTGGACCCTCTTATTGACGATAAAACACAGAAATTGCATCCGAATTTGATACTATATGCACAATGCCGACTTAAGTACAAGAGGACTGACACTCTAAATTTCCAAGATTTGAACCACTCCTGTGAGTCCAGTTTTCGATTCCGATGCATCACTTCAGGTTTACTGTATCCCCTGAACTTTCTCATTGATGATGAAAAACAGTTATTGCATCCGAATTTAATACAACAGGCACAATGCCGACTTAAGTACTAGAGGACTGACACTCCCACGTTCAATGATTTATACCTCTCCTGTGAGTCCAGTTTTAGTTTCCGATGCTTCACTTCAGGTTTACTGTTTGCTTTGGACCAGCGTATTGACGATGAAACACAGATATTGCATCCAAATTTAATACAAAAGGCACAATGACGACTTTAGTACAAGAGGAGTGACACTCTAACTTTCTATGATTTGAACCTCTCCTGTGAGTCCAGTTTTGGATTCCGATGCTTCCCTTCAGGATTACTGTATACCTTGGACCTTCTTACTGACGATGAAGCACAGAGGTTGCATCCGAATTTATTACAAAAGGCACAGTTCCGACTTAAGTACAAGAGGATTGACACTCTAACTTTCTATGACTTGAACCTCTCCTGTGAGTCCAATTTTAGATTCCGATGCTTCACTTCAGGTTTACTGCATACCTTGGACCTTCTTTTTGACGGCGAAACTCAGAAATTGCATCCGAAATTAATACAAACGGCACAATGCCGACTTAAGTACAATTGGACTGACATTCTATCTTTCTATGACTTGAACCTCACCTGTGAGTCCAGTTTTAGATTCCGATGCTTTACTTCAGGTTTACTGTTTGCTTCTGACCTGATTATTGACGATGAAACTCAGAAACTGCATCTGAATTTAATACAAAAGGCACAATGCCGAATTAAGTACAAGAGGACTAACACCCTAACTTTCTATGATTTGAACCTCTCCTGTGTGTCCAGTTTTAGATTCCGATGCTTCACTTCAGGTTTACTGTATACCTTGGACCTTCTTAATGACGATGAAACACAGAAATTGCATCCGATTTTAATACAAAAGGCACAATGCCGATTTAGCTACAAGAGGACTGACACTCTAAGTTTCTATGATTTGAACCACTCCTGTGAGTCCAGTTTTAGATTCCGATGCTTCACTTCAGGTTTACTGTATCCCTTGTACCTTCCTATTGACGATGAAACACAGAAATTGCCTCCGCATTTCATACAAAAGGAGCAATGCCGACTTAAGTACAAGCGGACTGACACTCTAACTTTCTATGATTTGAACCTCTCCTGTGAGTCCAGTTTTGGATTCCGATGCGTCACTTCAGGTTTACTGTATACCTTGGACCTTCTTATTGACGATGGAACACAGAAATTGCATCCGAATTTAATACAAAAGGCACAATGCCGACTTGTGTACAAGAGGACTAACCCTCTAACTTTCTTTGATTTGAACCTCTCCTTTGAGTCCAGTTTTAGATTCCAATGCTTCACTTCAGGTATACAGTATCCCTTGGACGTTCTTATTGACGATGAAACACAGAAATTGCATTCGAATTTAATACAAAAGGCACAATGCCGACTTAAGTGCAAGAGGACTGACACTCTAACTTTCTATGATTGGAACCTCTCCTGTGAGTCCATTTTTAGATTCCGACGCTTCACCTCATGTTTACTGTTTGCCTTGGACCAGCTTATTGACGATGAAACACAGATATTGCATCCGAAATTAATACAAAAGGCACAATGCCGACTTAAGTACAAGAGGACTGGCACTCTAACTTTCAATGATTTGAACCTCTCCTGTGAGTCCCGTTGTAGTTTCCGATGCTTCACTTCAGGTTTACTGTAATCCATGGACCTTCTTATTGACGATGAAACACAGAAATTGCATCAGTATTTAATACAAACGGCACAATGCCGACTTAAGTACAAGCGGACTGACACTCTAACATTCTATGATTTCAACCTCTCCTGTGAGTCCAGTTTTAGATTCCGATGCTACACTTCAGGTTTACTGTATACCTAGGGCCTTCTTATTGACGATGAAACACAGAAATTGCATCCGCAATTAATGCAAAAGGCACAATGCCGACTTAAGTACAAGGGGACTGGCACTCTAACTTTCAATGATTTGAACCTCTCCTGTGAGTCCTGTTGTAGTTTCCGATGCTTCACTTCAGGTTTACTGTAATCCATGGTCCTTCTTTTTGACGATGAAACACAGAAATTGCATCTGTATTTAATACAAACGGCACAATGCCGACTTAAGTACAAGCGGACTGGCTCTCTAACTTTCAATGATTTGAACCTCTCCTGTGAGTCCAGTTTTAGATTCCGATGCTTCACTTCAGGTTTACTGTATCCCTTGGTCCAGCTTATTGACGATGATACGCAGAAATTGCATTAGAGTTTAATACAAATGGTACAATGCCGACTTAAGTACAAGACGACTGACTAACTTTCTATGAGTCCAGTTTTGGATTCTGATGCCTCACTTCAGGTTTAACGTATGCCTCGGACCCTCTTATTGACGATAAAACACAGAAATTGCATCCGAATTTGATACAAGATGCACAATGCCGACTTAAGTACAAGAGGACTGACACTCTAAATTTCCAAGATTTGAACCACTCCTGTGAGTCCAGTTTTCGATTCCGATGCATCACTTCAGGTTTACTGTATCCCCTGGACTTTCTCATTGATGATGAAAAACAGTTATTGCATCCGAATTTAATACAACAGGCACAATGCCGACTTAAGTACTAGAGGACTGACACTCCCACGTTCAATGATTTATACCTCTCCTGTGAGTCCAGTTTTAGTTTCCGATGCTTCACTTCAGGTTTACTGTTTGCTTTGGACCAGCGTATTGACGATGAAACACAGATATTGCATCCGAATTTAATACAAAAGGCACAATGACGACTTTAGTACAAGAGGAGTGACACTCTAACTTTCTATGATTTGAACCTCTCCTGTGAGTCCAGTTTTGGATTCCGATGCTTCTCTTCAGGATTACTGTATACCTTGGACCTTCTTACTGACGATGAAGCACAGAGGTTGCATCCGAATTTATTACAAAAGGCACAGTTCCGACATAAGTACAAGAGGATTGACACTCTAACTTTCTATGACTTGAACCTCTCCTGTGAGTCCAATTTTAGATTCCGATGCTTCACTTCAGGTTTACTGCATACCTTGGACCTTCTTTTTGACGGCGAAACTCAGAAATTGCATCCGAATTTAATACAAACGGCACAATGCCGACTTAAGTACAATTGGACTGACATTCTATCTTTCTATGATTTGAACCTCACCTGTGAGTCCAGTTTTAGATTCCGATGCTTTACTTCAGGTTTACTGTTTGCTTCTGACCTGATTATTGACGATGAAACTCAGAAATTGCATCTGAATTTAATACAAAAGACACAATGCCGAATTAAGTACAAGAGGACTAACACCCTAACTTTCTATGATTTGAACCTCTCCTGTGTGTCCAGTTTTAGATTCCGATGCTTCACTTCAGGTTTACTGTATACCTTGGACCTTCTTAATGACGATGAAACACAGAAATTGCATCCGATTTTAATACAAAAGGCACAATGCCGATTTAACTACAAGAGGACTGACACTCTAAGTTTCTATGATTTGAACCACTCCTGTGAGTCCAGTTTTAGATTCCGATGCTTCACTTCAGGTTTACTGTATCCCTTGTACCTTCCTATTGACGATGAAACACAGAAATTGCCTCCGCATTTCATACAAAAGGAGCAATGCCGACTTAAGTACAAGCGGACTGACACTCTAACTTTCTATGATTTGAACCTCTCCTGTGAGTCCAGTTTTAGATTCCGATGCGTCACTTCAGGTTTACTGTATACCTTGGACCTTCTTATTGACGATGGAACACAGAAATTGCATCCGAATTTAATACAAAAGGCACAATGCCGACTTGTGTACAAGAGGACTAACCCTCTAACTTTCTTTGATTTGAACCTCTCCTTTGAGTCCAGTTTTAGATTCCAATGCTTCACTTCAGGTATACAGTATCCCTTGGACGTTCTTATTGACGATGAAACACAGAAATTGCATTCGAATTTAATACAAAAGGCACAATGCCGACTTAAGTGCAAGAGGACTGACACTCTAACTTTCTATGATTGGAACCTCTCCTGTGAGTCCATTTTTAGATTCCGACGCTTCACCTCATGTTTACTGTTTGCCTTGGACCAGCTTATTGACGATGAAACACAGATATTGCATCCGAAATTAATACAAAAGGCACAATGCCGACTTAAGTACAAGAGGACTGGCACTCTAACTTTCAATGATTTGAACCTCTCCTGTGAGTCCCGTTGTAGTTTCCGATGCTTCACTTCAGGTTTACTGTAATCCATGGACCTTCTTATTGACGATGAAACACAGAAATTGCATCAGTATTTAATACAAACGGCACAATGCCGACTTAAGTACAAGCGGACTGACACTCTAACATTCTATGATTTCAACCTCTCCTGTGAGTCCAGTTTTAGATTCCGATGCTACACTTCAGGTTTACTGTATACCTAGGGCCTTCTTATTGACGATGAAACACAGAAATTGCATCCGCAATTAATGCAAAAGGCACAATGCCGACTTCAGTACAAGAGGACTGGCACTCTAACTTTCAATGATTTGAACCTCTCCTGTGAGTCCTGTTGTAGTTTCCGATGCTTCACTTCAGGTTTACTGTAATCCATGGTCCTTCTTTTTGACGATGAAACACAGAAATTGCATCTGTATTTAATACAAACGGCACAATGCCGACTTAAGTACAAGCGGACTGGCTCTCTAACTTTCAATGATTTGAACTTCTCCTGTGAGTCCAGTTTTAGATTCCGATGCTTCACTTCAGGTTTACTGTATCCCTTGGTCCAGCTTATTGACGATGATACGCAGAAATTGCATTAGAATTAAATCAAATGGTACAATGCCGACTTAAGTACAAGACGACTGACTAACTTTCTATGAGTCCAGTTTTGGATTCTGATGCCTCACTTCAGGTTTAACGTATGCCTCGGACCCTCTTATTGACGATAAAACACAGAAATTGCATCCGAATTTGATACAAGATGCACAATGCCGACTTAAGTACAAGAGGACTGACACTCTAAATTTCCAAGATTTGAACCACTCCTGTGAGTCCAGTTTTCGATTCCGATGCATCACTTCAGGTTTACTGTATCCCCTGGACTTTCTCATTGATGATGAAACACAGTTATTGCATCCGAATTTAATACAACAGGCACAATGCCGACTTAAGTACTAGAGGACTGACACTCCCACGTTCAATGATTTATACCTCTCCTGTGAGTCCAGTTTTAGTTTCCGATGCTTCACTTCAGGTTTACTGTTTGCTTTGGACCAGCGTATTGACGATGAAACACAGATATTGCATCCGAATTTAATACAAAAGGCACAAAGACGACTTAAGTACAAGAGGAGTGACACTCTAACTTTCTATGATTTGAACCTCTCCTGTGAGTCCAGTTTTGGATTCCGATGCTTCTCTTCAGGATTACTGTATACCTTGGACCTTCTTACTGACGATGAAGCACAGAAGTTGCATCCGAATTTATTACAAAAGGCACAGTTCCGACTTAAGTACAAGAGGATTGACACTCTAACTTTCTATGACTTGAACCTCTCCTGTGAGTCCAATTTTAGATTCCGATGCTTCACTTCAGGTTTACTGCATACCTTGGACCTTCTTTTTGACGGCGAAACTCAGAAATTGCATCCGAATTTAATACAAACGGCACAATGCCGACTTAAGTACAATTGGACTGACATTCTATCTTTCTATGATTTGAACCTCACCTGTGAGTCCAGTTTTAGATTCCGATGCTTTTCTTCAGGTTTACTGTTTGCTTCTGACCTGATTATTGACGATGAAACTCAGAAATTGCATCTGAATTTAATACAAAAGACACAATGCCGAATTAAGTACAAGAGGACTAACACCCTAACTTTCTATGATTTGAACCTCTCCTGTGTGTCCAGTTTTAGATTCCGATGCTTCACTTCAGGTTTACTGTATACCTTGGACCTTCTTAATGACGATGAAACACAGAAATTGCATCCGATTTTAATACAAAAGGCACAATGCCGATTTAACTACAAGAGGACTGACACTCTAACTTTCTATGATTTGAACCTCTCTTGTGTGTCCGGTTTTAGATTCCGATGCTTCACTTCAGGTTTACTGTATACCTTGGACCTTTTTATTGACGATGAAACACAAAAATTGCATCCGAATTGAATAGAAACGGCACAATGCCGACTTAAGTACAAGTGGACTGACACTCTATCTATCTATGATTTGAAATTCTCCTGTGAGTCCAGTTTTAGATTCCGATGCTTCACTTCAGGTTCACTGTATACCTTGGACCTTCTTATTGACGATGAAACACAGAAATTGCATCCGAAATTAATCCAAATGCACAATGCCGACTTAAGTACAGGAGGACTGACACTCTAACTTTCTATGATTTGAACCTCTCCTGTGAGTCCCGTTTTAGATTCCGATGCTTCACTTCATTGGACCTACTTATTGACGATGAAACACAGAAATTGCATCCGAATTTAACACAAATGGCATAATGCCGACAAAGTACAAGGGGACGGACACTCTAACATTCTATGATTTGAACCTCTCCTGTGAGTCCAGTCTTAGGGTCCGATGCTTTACTTCAGGTTTACTGTATACCTTGGACCATCTTACTGACGATGAAGCACAGAAATTCAATCCGAATTTCTTACATAAGACACAATGCCGACTTAAGTACAAGTGGACTGACACTCTATCTATCTATGATTTGAAATTCTCCTGTGAGTCCAGTTCTAGATTCCGATGCTTCACTTCAGGTTCACTGTATACTTTGGACCTTCTTATTGACGATGAAACACAGAAATTGCATCCGAATTTAATACAAAAGGCACAATGCCGACTTAAGTACAAAAGGACAGACACTCAAACTTTCCATGATTGGAACCTCTCCTGTGAGTCCAGTTTTAGATTCCGATGCTTCACTTCAGGTTTACTGTATCCCTTGGACCTGCTTATTGACGATGAAATCCAGAAATTGAATCCGAATTTAATACAAAAGGCACAATGCCGACTTAAGTACAAGAAGACTGACACTCTAACTTTCTAAGATTTAAACATCTTCTGTGAGTCCAGTTTTAGATTCGGATGCTTCACTAAAGTTTTCCTGTTTACCTTGGACCTTCTTATTGTCGATGAAACACAGAAATTGCATCCGAATTTAATACAAAAGGCATAAGGTTGACTTAAGTGCAAGAGGACTGACACTCTAACTTTCTATGATATGATCCTCTCCTGTGAGTCCAGTTTTAGATTCCGATGCTTCACTTCAGGTTTACTGTATCCCTTGGACCTTCTTATTGACGATGAAACACAGATATTGCATTCGAATATAATACAATAGGCACAATGCTGACTTAAGTACAAGAGGACTGACACTCTAACATTCTATGATTTGAATCTCTCATGTGAGTCCAGTTTTACATTCCGATGCTTCACTTCAGGTTTACTGTATCCCTTGGACCTTCTTATTGACGACAAAACACAGAAATTGTATCCGTACTTAATACAAAAGGCACAATGCCGACTTAAGTACAGGAGGTCTGACACTATAACTTCCTATTATTTGAACCCCTCCAGTCAGTCCCGTTTTAGATTCCGATGATTCACTTCAGATTTACTGTATATCTTGGCCCTTCTTATTGACGATGAAACACAGAAGTTGCATCCGAATTTTATACAAACGGCACAATGCCGAATTAAGTACAAGAGGACTGACACTCTAACTTTCTATGATTTGAACCTTTCCTGTGATTCCAGTTTTAGATTCCGATGCCTCACTTCAGGTTAACAGTATACCTTGGACCTTCTTATTGACGATGAAACACAGAAATTACATCCGAAGTCAATACAAAAGCAACAATGCCGACTTGAGTTTAAGAGGACTGACACACTAACGTTCTTTGATTTGAACCTCTCCTTTGAGTCCAGTTTTAGATTCCGATTCTTCACTTCAGGTTTACTGTATCCCTTGGACCTTCTTATTGACGATGAAACACAAAAATTGCTTCCGAATTTAATACAAAATGCACAATGCCGACTTAAGTACAAGAAAACTGACACTCTAACTTTCTATGATTTGAACCTCTCCTGTGAGTCCAGTTTTGGATTCCGATGCTTCACTTCAGGTTTACTGTATCAATTGGAAATCGTATTGGCGATGAAACACAGAATTTCCATCCGAATTTAATACAAAAGGCACAATGCCGACTTAAGTACAAGAGGACTGACACTTTAACTTTCGGTGATTTGAACCTCTCCTGTGTATCCAGTTTTGGATTCCGATGCTTCACTTCGGGTTTACTGTATCCCTTGGACCTTCTTATTGACGATGAAACACAGAAATTGCATCCGAATTTAATGCAAAAGCAACAATGCCGACTTGAGTTTAAGAGGACTGACACACTAACGTTCTTTGATTTGAACCTCTCCTTTGAGTCCAGTTTTAGATTCCGATTCTTCACTTCAGGTTTACTGTATCCCTTGGACCTTCTTATTGACGATAAAACTCAGAGATTGCATCCGAATTTAATCCAAATGCACAATGCCGACTCAAGTACAGGAGGAGTGACACTCTAACTATCTATGAATTGAACCTCTCCTGTGAGTTCCGTTTTGGATTCCGATGCTTCACTTCATTGGACCTTCTTATTTACGATGAAACACAGAAATTGCAACCGAATTTAATACAAACGGCACAATGCCGACAAAGTACAAGAGGACTGACACTTTAACATTCGGTGATTTGAACCTCTCCTGTGTATCCAGTTTTAGATTCCGAAGCTTCACTTGAGGTTTACTGTATCCCTTGGACCTTCTTATTGACGATGAAACACAGAAATTGCATCCGAATTTAATGCAAAAGGCAGAATGTCGACTTAAGTACAGGAGGACTGACACTCTAACTTTCTATTATTTGAACCTCTCCAGTCAGTGCCGTTATAGATTCCGATGATTCACTTCAGATTTACTGTATAACTTGGACCTTCTTATTGACGATGAAACACAGAAGTTGCATCCGAATTTTATTCAAACGGCACAATGCCGAATTAAGTACAAGAGGACTGACACTCTAACTTTCTATGATTTGAACCTCTCCTGTGAGTCCAGTTTTGGATTCCGATGCTTCACTTCAGGTTTACTGTATACCTTGGACCTTCTTACTGACGATGAAGCACAGAAATTGCATCCGAATTTATTACGAAAGGCACAATTCCGACTTAACTACAAGAGGACAGACACTCTAACTTTCTATTACTTGAACCTCTCTTGTGAGTCCAGTTTTAGATTCCGATGCTTAACTTCAGGTTTACTGTTTACCTCGGACCTTCTTATTGACGATGAAACACAGAGATTGCATCCGAGTTCAATACAAACGGCACAATGCCGACTTAAGTACAAGTGGACTGACACTCTATCTTTCTATGATTTGAACCTCTCCTGTGAGTCCAGTTTTAGATTCCGATGCTTAACTACAGGTTTACTGTTTACCTTGGACCTTCTTACTGACGATGAAACACAGAGATTGCATCCGAATTTAATCCAAATTTTCAATGCCGACTTAAGTACAGGAGGACTGACACTCTAACTTTCTATGATTTGAACCTCTCCTGTGAGTACCGTTTTGGTTCCCGATGCTTCACTTCATTGGACCTTCTTATTTACGATGAAACACAGAAATTTCATCCGAATTTAATAGAAACGGCAAAATGCCGACTTAAGTACAAGAGGACTGACACTCTAACCTTCTAAGATTTGAACGTCTCCTGTGAGTCCAGTTTTAGATTCCGAAGCTTCACTTCAGGTTTACTGTATCCCTTGGACCGTCTTATTGACGATGAAACACAGAAATTGCATCCGAATTTAATACAAAAGGCACAATGCCGACTTAAGTACAAGACGAATGACACTCTAACTTCCTATGATTTGAACCTCTCCTGTGAGTCCAGTTTTAGATTCCGATGCTTCACTTCAGGTTTACTGTATCAATTGAAAATCGTATTGGCGGTGAAACACAGAAATTCCATCTGAATTTAATACAAAAGGCACAATGCCGACTTAAGTACAAGAGGACTGACACTTTAACTTTCGGTGATTTGAACCTCTCCTGTGTATCCAGTTTTAGATTCCGATGCTTCACTTGAGGTTTACTGTATCCCTTGGACTTTCTTATTGACGATGAGACACAGAAATAGCATCCGAATATAATACAAAAGGCAAAATGCCGACTTAAGTACAAGAGGACTGACACTCTAACTTTCTAAGATTTGAACGTCTGCTGTGAGTCCAGTTTTAAATTCCGATGCTTCACTTCAGGTTTATTGTATCCCTTGGTCCGTCGTATTGACGATGAAACACAGAAATTGCATCCGAATTTAATACAAAAGGCATAATGCCGACTTAAGTACAAGACGAATGACACTCTAACTTTCTATGATTTGAACCTCTCCTGTGAGTCCAGTTTTTGATTCCGATGCTTCACTTCAGGTTTACTGTATACCATGGACCATCTTATTGACGATGAAATACAGAAATTGCATCCGAATTTAATACAAAAGGCACAATGCCGACTTAAGTACAAGAGGACTGACACTCTAACTTTCTAAGATTTGAACCTCTCCTGTGAGTCCAGTTTAGATTCCGATGCTTAACTTCAGGTTTACTGTACCCCTTGGACCTTCTTATTGACGATGAAACACTGAAAATGCATCCGAATTTAATACAAGAGGCACAATGCCGACTTAAGTACAGGAGGACTGGCACTCTATCTTTCTATGATTTGAACCTCTCCTGTGAGTCCAGTTTTAGATTCCGATGCTTAACTTCAGGTTTACTGTTTACCTTGGACCTTCTTATTGACGATGAAACACAGAGATTGCATCCGAATTTAATACAAAAGGCACAATGCCGACTTAAGTACAAGACGAATGACACTCTAACTTCCTATGATTTGAACCTCTCCTGTGAGTTCAGTTTTAGATTCCGATGCTTCTCTTCAGGTTTACTGTATGCCTTGGACCTTCTTATTGACGATAAAACACAGAAATTGCATCCGAATATAATATAAAAGGCAAAATGCCGACTTAAGTACAAGAGGACTGACACTCTAACATTCTATGATTTGAACCTCTCCTGTGAGTCCAGTTTTAGATTCCGATGCTTCACTTCTGGTTCACTGTATCCCTTGGACCTTCTTATTGACGATAAAACACAGAGATTGCATCCGAATTTAATCCAAATGCACAATGCCGACTCAAGTACAGGAGGACTGACACTCTAACTTTCTATGACTTGAACCTCTCCTGTGAGTTCCGTTTTGGATTCCGATGCTTCACTTCATTGGACCTTCTTATTTACGATGAAACACAGAAATTGCAACCGAATTTAATACAAACGGCACAATGCCGACAAAGTACAAGAGGACTGACACTCTAACATTCTATGATTTGAACCTCTCCTGTGAATTCAGTTTTTAATTCCGATGCTTCACTTCAGGTTTACTGTATACCTTGGACCATCTTATTGACGATGAAACGCAGATATTACATCCGAATTTAATACAAAAGCCACAATGCTGACTTGAGTACAAGAGGACTGACACTCTAAGTTTCTATGATTTGAACCACTCCTGTGAGTCCAGTATTGGATTCCGATGCTTCACTTCACTTTTACGGTATACCTTAGACCTTCTTATTGACGATGAAACACAGAAATTGCATCCTAATTTAATACTAAAGGCACAATGCCGACTTAAGTACGAGAGGACTGACACTCTAAGTTTCTATGATTTGAACCACTCCTGTGTCCAGTTTTAGATTCCGATGCTTCACTTCAGGTTAACTGTATCAATTAAAAATCGTATTGGCGATGAAACACAGAAATTCCATCCGAATTTAATACAAAAGGCACAATGCCGACTTAAGTACAAGAGGACTGACACTTTAAATTTCGGTGATTTGAACCTCTCCTGTGTATCCAGTTTTAGATTCCGATGCTTCACTTGAGGTTTACTGTATCCCTTGGACCTTCTTATTGACGATAAAACACAGAAATAGCATCCGAATTCAATACAAACGGCACAATGCCGACTTAAGTACTAGTGGACTGACACTCTAACTTCCTATGATTTGAACATCTCCTGTGAGTCCAGTTTTAGATTCCGATGCTACACTTCAGGTTTACTGTATACCTTGGACCTTCTTACTGACGATGAAGCACAGAAATTGCATCCGAATTTATTACGAAAGGCACAATTCCGACTTAACTACAAGAGGACAGACACTCTAACTTTCTATGAATTGAACCTCTCTTGTGAGTCCAGTTTTAGATTCCGATGTTTCACTTCAGGTTTACTGTATACCTTGGATCTTCTTATTGATGATGAAACACAGAAATTGCATCCGAATTCAATACAAACGGCACAATGCCGACTTAAGTACTAGTGGACTGACACTCTATCTTTCTATGATTTGAACCTCTCCTGTGAGTCCAGTTTTAGATTCCGATGTTTCACTTCAGGTTTACTGTATACCTTGGACCCTCTTATTGACGATGAAATACAGAAATTGCTTCCGAATTTAATACAAAAGGCACAATGCCGACTTAAGTACAAAAGGACTGACACTTAATTTTCTATGATTTGAACCTTTTCAGTGAGTCCCGTTTTGGATTCCGATGCTTCACTTCAGGTTTACTGTATACCTTGGACCTTCTTATTGACGATAAAACACAGAAATTGCATCCGAATTTGATACAAAATGCACAATGTCGACTTAAGTCCAAGAGGACTGACACTCTAACTTTCTAAGATTTAAACCCCTCCCGTGAGTCCAGTTTTAGATTCCGATGCTTCACTTCAGGTTTACTGTAAACCTTGGACCTTCTTACTGACGATGAAGCACAGAAATTCCATCCGAATTTATTACAAAAGACACAATTCCGACTTAAGTACAAAAGGATTGACACTTAATTTTCTATGATTTGAACCTTTTCAGTGAGTCCCGTTTTGGATTCCGATGCTTTAATTCAAGTTTACTGTATACCTTAGACCTTCTTATTGACGATGAAACACAGAAATTGCATCCGAATTTAATACAAAAGGCACAATGCCCACTTAAGTACAGGAGGACTGACACTCTAACTTTCTATGATTGGAACCTCTCCTGTGAATCCAGTTTTAGATTCCGATGCTTCACGTCAGGTTTACTGTATCCCTTGGACCAGCTTATTGACGATGAAACACAGAAATTGCATCCTAATTTAATACTAAAGGCACAATGCCGACTTAAGTACAAGAAGACTGACACTCTAA
The DNA here is from genome assembly GCF_021461395.2 of Schistocerca americana. Lineage (NCBI taxonomy): Eukaryota > Metazoa > Arthropoda > Insecta > Orthoptera > Acrididae > Schistocerca > Schistocerca americana. The sequence goes on along the minus strand of NC_060121.1, from coordinate 72,000,741 downwards.
CTTTCTATGATTTGAACCTCCCCTGTGAGTCAAGATTTAGATTTCGATGCTTCACTAAAGGATTCCTATATACCTGGGACCTTCTTATTGGCGATGAAACACAGAAATTGCATCCGAATTTAATACAAAAACCACAAAGCCGACTTAAGTACAAGAGGACTGACACTCTAACTTTCTATGATATGATCCTCTCCTGTGAGTCCAGTTTTAGATTTCGATGCTTCACTTCAGGTTAACTGTATCCCTTGGACCTTCTTATTGACGATGAAACACAGAATTTGCATCCGAATTTAATACAAAAATCACAATGCCGACTTAGGTACAAGAGGACTGACACTCTAATTTTCTATGATTTGAACCACTCATGTAAGTCCAGTTTTAGATTCCGATGCTTCACTTCAGGTTTACTGTATCAATTGAAAATCGAATTGGCGATGAAACACAGAAATTCCATCCGAATTTAATACAAAAGGCACAATGCCGACTTAAGTACAAGAGGAATGACACTCTAACTTCCTGTGAATTGAACCTCTCCTGTGAGTCCAGTTTTAGATTCCGATGCTATTCTTCAGGTCTACTGTATACCATGGACCATCTTATTGACGATGAAATACAGAAATTGCATCCGAATTTAATACAAAAAGCACAATGCCGACTTAAGTACAAGAGGATTGACACTCTAACTTTCTATGATTTGAACCTCTCCTGTGAATCCAGATTTAGATTCCGATGCTTCACTTCAGGTTTACTGTATACCTTGGACCAGCATATTGACGATGAAATACAGAAATTGCATCCGAATTTAATACAAAAGGCACAATGCCGACTTAGGCACAAGAGGACTGACACTTAATTTTGTATGATTTGAACCTCTTCAGTGAGTCCCATTTTGGATTCCGATGCTTCACTTCAGGTTTACTGTATACTTTGGACCCTCTTATTGACGATGGAACACAGAAATTGCATCCGAATTTAAAACAAAATGCACAATGCCGACTTAAGTCCAAGAGGACTGACACTCTAACTTTCTATGATTTAAACCCCTCCCGTGAGTCCAGTTTTAGATTCCGATGCTTCACTTCAGGTTTACTGTATATCTTGGACCTTCTCACTGACGATGAAGCACAGAAATTCCATCCGAATTTATTACAAAAGGCACAATTCCGACTTAAGTACAAGAGGACTGACACTCTAACTTTCTATGATTTGAACCTCTCCTGTGAGTTCAGTTTTAGATTCCGAAGCTTCACTTCAGGTTTACTGTATACCTTGGACATTCATATTGACGATGAATCACAGAAATAGCATCCGAATTTAATACAAAAGGCACAATGCCGACTTAAGTACAAGAGGACTGACACTCTAACATTCTATGATTTGAACCTCTCCTGTGAGTCCAGTTTTAGATTCCGATGCTTCACTTCATGTTTACTGTATACCTTGGACCTGCTTATTGACGATGAAACACAGAAATTGCATCCGAATTTAATGCAAAAGCCACAATGCCGACTTAAGTACAGGAGGACTGACACTCTAACTTTCTATGATTTGAACGTCTCCTGCCAGCCCCGTTTTAGATTCCGATGCTTCACTTCAGGTTTACTGTATCCCTTGGACAAGCTTATCGACGATGAAACGCAGAAATTGCATCCGAATTTAACACAAAAGGCACATTGCCGACTTAGGTAAAAGAGGACAGACACTCAAACTTTCTATGATTTGAACCTCTCTTGTGAGTCCAGTTTTACATTCCGATGTTTCACTAAAGGTATCCTGTATACCTTGGATCTTCTAATTGACGATGAAACACAGTAAATGCATCCGAATTTAATACAAAAGGCACAATGCCGACTTAAGTACAAGAGTACTGACACTCTAACTTTCTATGATTTGAACCTCTCATGTGAGTCCAGTTTTAGATTCCGATGCTTCACTTCAGGTTTACTGTGTACCTTGTACCTTCTTATTGACGATGAAACACAGAAATTGCATCCGAATTCAATACAAACGGCAAAATGCCGACTTAAGCACAAGTGGACTGACACTCTATCTTACTACGATTTGTACCTCTCCTGTGAGTCCAGTATTGGTTTCCGATGCCCACTTCAGGTTTACTGTATACCTTAGACCTTCCTATTGACGATGAAACACAGAAATTGCATCCGAATTTAATACAAAAGGCACAATGCCGACTTAAGTACAGGAGGACTGACACTCTAACTTTCTACGATTGGAACCTCTCCTGTGAGTCCAGTTTTAGATTCCGATGCTTCACTTCAGGTTTTCTGTATCGCTTGGACCAGCTTATTGACGATGAAACACAGAAATTGCTTCCTAATTTAATACTAAAGGCACAATGCCAACTTAAGTACAAGAAGACTGAAACTCTAACTTTCTATGATTTGAACCTCTCCTGTGAGTTCAGTTTTAGATTCCGATGCTTCACTTCAGGTTTACTGTATACCTTGGACCCTCTTATTGACTATGAAATGCAGAAATTGCATCCGAATTTAATAAAAAAGGCACAATGCCGACTTAAGTACAAGAGGACTGACACTTAATTTTCTATGATTTGAACATCTCCTGTGAGTCCCGTTTTGGATTCCGATGCTTCACTTCAGGTTTACTGTATACCTTGGACCCTCTTATTGACGATGAAACACAGAAATTGCATCCGAATTTAATACAAAATGCACAATGCCGACTTAAGTCCAAGAGGACTGACACTCTAACTTTCTATGATTTAAAAACCTCCCGTGAGTCCAGTTTTAGATTCCGATGCTTCACTTCAGGTTTACTGTATACCTTTGACCTTCTTACTGACGATGAAGCACAGAAATTCCATCCGAATTTAATACAAAAGGCACAATGCCGACTTAAGTACAAGAGTACCGACATTCCAACTTTCTATGATTTGAACCTCTCCTGTGAGTCCAGTTTTAGATTCCGATGCTTCACTTCAGGTTTACTGTATCCTTCGGACCTTCTTATTGACGATGAAACACAGAAATTGCATCCGAATTTAATACAAAAGGCACAATGCCGACTTAAGTACAGGAGGAATGACACTCTAACTTCCTATTATTTGAACCTCTGCTGTCAGTCCCGTTTTAGATTCCGATGCTTCACTTCAGATTTACTGTATCCCTTGGACCCTCTTATTGACGATGAAACACAGAAATTGAATCCGAATTTAATACAAACGGCACAATGCCGAATTAAGTACAAGAGGACTGACACTCTAACTTTCTATGATTTGAACCTCTCCTGTGAGTCCAGTTTTAGATTCCAATGCTTCACTTCAGGTTTGCTGTATACCTTGGACCTTCTTATTGACGATGAAACACTGAAATCACATCCGAATTTAATACAAAAGCCACAATGCCGACTTGAGTACAAGAGGACTGACACACTAACGTTCTTTGATTTGAACCTCTCCTTTGAGTCCAGTTTTAGATTCCGATGCTTCACTTCATGTTTACTGTATCCCTTGGACCTTCTTATTGACGATGAAACACAAAAATTGCATCCGAATTTAATGCAAAAGGCACAATGCCGACTTAAGTACAAGAGGACTGACACTCTAACGTTCTATGATTTGAACCTTTCCTGTGAGTCCCGTTTTGGATTCCGATGCTTCACTTCAGGTTTACTGTATACCTTAGACCTTCTTACTGACGATGAAGCACAGAAATTCAATTCGAATTTATTAAATAAGACACAATTCCGACTTAAGTACAAGAGGACTGACACTCTAAATTTCTATGATTTGAACCTCTCCTGTGAGTTCAGTTTTGGATTCCGATGCTTCACTTCAGGTTTACTGTATACCTTGGACCTTCTTATTGACGATGAAACACAGAAATTGCATCCGAATTTAATACAAAAGGCACAATGCCGACTTAAGTACATGAGGACTGACACTCTAACTTTCTATGATTGGAACCTCTCCTGTGAGTACAGTTTTAGATTCCGATTCTTCACTTCAGGTTTACTGTATCCCTTGGCCCAGCTTATTGACGTTGAAACCCAGAAATTTCATCCGAATTTAATACAAAAGGCACAATGCCAACTTAAGTACAAAAGGACTGACACTCTAACATTCTATGATTTAAACCTCTCCTGTGAGTCCAGTTTTAGATTCCGATGCTTCACTTCAGATTTACTGTATCCCTTGGACTTTCTTATTGACGATGAAACACAAAAATTGCATCCGAATTTAATACAAAACGCACAAGGCCGACTTAAGTACACGAAAACTAACATTCTAACATTCTATGATTTGAACCTCTCCTGTGAGTCCAGTTTTGGATTCCGATGCTTCACTTCAGGTTTACTGTATACCTTGGACCTTGTTATTGACGATAAAACACTGAAATTAGATCCGAATTTAATACAAAAGCCACAATGCCGACTTCAGTACAAGAGGACTGACACACTAACGTTCTTTGATTTGAACCTCTCCTTTGAGTCCAGTTTTAGATTCTGATGCTTCACTTCTGGTTTACTGTATCCCTTGGACTTTCTTATTGACGATGAAACACAAAAATTGCATCCGAATTTAATACAAAACGCACAAGGCCGACTTAAGTACACGAAAACTAACATTCTAACATTCTATGATTTGAACCTCTCCTGTGAGTCCAGTTTTGGATTCCGATGCTTCACTTCAGGTTTACTGTATACCTTGGACCCTCTTATTGACGATGAAACACAGAAATTGCATCCGAACTTAATACAAAAGGCACAATGCCGACCTAAGTACAAGAGGACTGACATTCTAACTTTCTATGATTTAAACCCATCCTGTGAGTCCAGTTTTAGATTCCGATGCTTCACTTCAGGTTTACTGTATACCTTTGTCCTTCTTACTGACGATGAAGCACAGAAATTGCATCTGAATTTAAACAAATGCATAATGCCGTCTTAAGTACAGTAGGACTGACACTCTAACTTTCTATGATTTGAACCTCTCTTGTGAGTCCCGTTTTAGATTCAGATGCTTCACTTCATTGGACCTTCTTATTGACGATGAAACACTGAAATTGCATCCCAATTTGATACAAAAGCCACAATGCTGACTTGAGTACAAAAGGGACTGACACTCTAACTTTCTATGATTTGAACCTCACCATTGAGTCCAGTTTTAGATTCCGATGCTTCACTTCAGATTTACTGTATCTCTTGGACCTTCTTATTGACGATGAAACACAAAAATTGCACCCGAATTTAATACAAAACGCACAATGCCGACTTAAGTACAAGTGGACTGACACTCTAACATTCTATGAACTGAACCTCTCCTGTGAGTCCAGTTTTGGGTTCCAATGTTTCACTTCAGGGTTACTGTTTACCTTAGACCTTCTTATTGACGATGAAACACAGAAATTGCATCCGAATTTAATACAAAAGGCACAATGCCGACTTAAGTACAAGAGGACTGACACACTAACTTTCCATGATTGGAACCTTTCCTGTAAGTCCGGTTTTAGATTCCGATGCTTCACTTCAGGTTTACTGTATCCCTTGGACCAGCCTATTGACGATGAAACACAGATATTGCATCCGAATTTAATACTAAAGGCACAATGCCGACTTAAGTACAAGAAGTCTGACACTCTAACTTTCTATGATTTGAACCTCTCCTGTGAGTCCAGTTTTAGATTTCGATGCTTCACTAAAGGTTTCCTGTATACCTTGGACCTACTTAGTGACAATGAAACACAGAAATAGCATCCGAATTTAGCACAAAAGGCACAAAGACGACTTAAGTACAAGAGGACTGACACTCTAACTTTCTATGATATGATCCTTTCCTGTGAGTCCAGCTTTAGATTCCGATCCTTCACTTCAGGTTTACTGTATCAATTGGAAATCGTATTGAAGATGAAACACAGAAATTCCATCCGAATTTAATGCAAAAGGCACAATGCCGACTTAAGTACAAGAGGACTGACACTCTAACGTTCTATGATTTGAACCTTTCCTGTGAGTCCCGTTTTGGATTCCGATGCTTCACTTCAGATTTACTGTATACCTTAGACCTTCTTACTGACGATGAAGCACAGAAATTCAATTCGAATTTATTAAATAAGACACAATTCCGACTTAAGTACAAGAGGCTGACACTCTAAATTTCTATGATTTGAACCTCTCCTGTGAGTTCAGTTTTGGATTCCGATGCTTCACTTCAGGTTTACTGTATACCTTGGACCTTCTTATTGACGATGAAACACAGAAATTGCATCCGAATTTAATACAAAAGGCACAATGCCGACTTAAGTACATGAGGACTGACACTCTAACTTTCTATGATTGGAACCTCTCCTGTGAGTACAGTTTTAGATTCCGATGCTTCACTTCAGGTTTACTGTATCCCTTGGCCCACCTTATTGACGTTGAAACCCAGAAATTGCATCCGAATTTAATACAAAAGGCACAATGCCAACTTAAGTACAAAAGGACTGACACTCTAACATTCTATGATTTAAACCTCTCCTGTGAGTCCAGTTTTAGATTCCGATGCTTCACTTCAGGTTTACTGTATACCTTTGACCTTCTTACTGACGATGAAGCACAGAAATTCCATCCGAATTTATTACAAAAGACACAATTCCGACTTAAGTACAAGGGGACTGACACTCTAACTTTCTATGATTTGAACCTCTCCTGTGAGTTCAGTTTTAGATTTCCATGCTTCACTTCAGGTTTACTGTATACCTTGGACCTTCTAATTGACGATGAAACATAGAAATTACCTCCGAATTTAATACAAAAGGCACAATGCCGACTTAAGTACAAGAGGACTGACACTCTAACTTTCTATGATTTGAACCTCTCCTGTGAGTCCAGTTTTAGATTCCGATGCTTCACTTCAGGTTTACTGTATACCTTGGACCTTCTTATTGACGATGAAACAGAGAAATTGCATCCGAATTTAGTGCAAAAGGCACAATGCCGACTTAAGTACAGGAGGATGGACACTCTAACTTTCTATGTTTTGAACCTCTGCTGTGAGTCCAGTTTTAGATTCCGATGCTTCACTTCAGGTTTACTGTATCCCTTGGACCAGCTTATTGACGATGAAACACAGAAATTGCATCCTAATTTAATACTAAAGGCACAATGCCGACTTAAGTACAAGAGGACTGACACTTTAACTTTCGGTGATTTGAACCTCTCCTGTGTATCCAGTTTTAGATTCCAATGCTTCACTTCAGGTTTACTGTACACCTTGGACCTTCTTATTGGCGATGAAACACAGAAATTACATCCGAATTTAATACAAAAGCCACAATGCCGACTTGAGTACAAGAGGAATGACACATTAACGTTCTTTGATTAGAACCTCTCCTTTGAGTCCAGTTTTAGATTCCGATGCTTCACTTCAGGTTTACTGTATCCCTTGGACATTCTTATTGACGATGAAACACAAAAATTGCATCCGAATTTAATACAAAACGCACAATGCCGACTTAAGTACACGAAAACTAACACTCTAACTTTCTATGATTTGAACCTCTCCTGTGAGTCCAGTTTTGGATTCCGATGCTTCACTTCAGGTTTACTGTATACCTTGGACCCTCTTATTGACGATGAAACACAGAAATTGCATCCGAACTTAATACAAAAGGCACAATGCCGACCTAAGTACAAGAGGACTGACATTCTAACTTTCTATGATTTAAACCCATCCTGTGAGTCCAGTTTTAGATTCCGATGCTTCACTTCAGGTTTACTGTATACCTTTGTCCTTCTTACTGACGATGAAGCACAGAAATTGCATCTGAATTTAAACAAATGCATAATGCCGTCTTAAGTACAGTAGGACTGACACTCTAACTTTCTATGATTTGAACCTCTCTTGTGAGTCCCGTTTTAGATTCAGATGCTTCACTTCATTGGACCTTCTTATTGACGATGAAACACTGAAATTGCATCCCAATTTGATACAAAAGCCACAATGCTGACTTGAGTACAAAAGGGACTGACACTCTAACTTTCTATGATTTGAACCTCACCATTGAGTCCAGTTTTAGATTCCGATGCTTCACTTCAGATTTACTGTATCTCTTGGACCTTCTTATTGACGATGAAACACAAAAATTGCACCCGAATTTAATACAAAACGCACAATGCCGACTTAAGTACAAGTGGACTGACACTCTAACATTCTATGAACTGAACCTCTCCTGTGAGTCCAGTTTTGGGTTCCAATGTTTCACTTCAGGGTTACTGTTTACCTTAGACCTTCTTATTGACGATGAAACACAGAAATTGCATCCGAGTTTAATACAAAAGGCACAATGCCGACTTAAGTACAAGAGGACTGACACACTAACTTTCCATGATTGGAACCTTTCCTGTAAGTCCGGTTTTAGATTCCGATGCTTCACTTCAGGTTTACTGTATCCCTTGGACCAGCCTATTGACGATGAAACACAGATATTGCATCCGAATTTAATACTAAAGGCACAATGCCGACTTAAGTACAAGAAGTCTGACACTCTAACTTTCTATGATTTGAACCTCTCCTGTGAGTCCAGTTTTAGATTTCGATGCTTCACTAAAGGTTTCCTGTATACCTTGGACCTACTTAGTGACAATGAAACACAGAAATAGCATCCGAATTTAACACAAAAGGCACAAAGACGACTTAAGTACAAGAGGACTGACACTCTAACTTTCTATGATATGATCCTTTCCTGTGAGTCCAGCTTTAGATTCCGATCCTTCACTTCAGGTTTACTGTATCAATTGGAAATCGTATTGAAGATGAAACACAGAAATTCCATCCGAATTTAATGCAAAAGGCACAATGCCGACTTAAGTACAAGAGGACTGACACTCTAACGTTCTATGATTTGAACCTTTCCTGTGAGTCCCGTTTTGGATTCCGATGCTTCACTTCAGATTTACTGTATACCTTAGACCTTCTTACTGACGATGAAGCACAGAAATTCAATTCGAATTTATTAAATAAGACACAATTCCGACTTAAGTACAAGAGGCTGACACTCTAAATTTCTATGATTTGAACCTCTCCTGTGAGTTCAGTTTTGGATTCCGATGCTTCACTTCAGGTTTACTGTATACCTTGGACCTTCTTATTGACGATGAAACACAGAAATTGCATCCGAATTTAATACAAAAGGCACAATGCCGACTTAAGTACATGAGGACTGACACTCTAACTTTCTATGATTGGAACCTCTCCTGTGAGTACAGTTTTAGATTCCGATGCTTCACTTCAGGTTTACTGTATCCCTTGGCCCACCTTATTGACGTTGAAACCCAGAAATTGCATCCGAATTTAATACAAAAGGCACAATGCCAACTTAAGTACAAAAGGACTGACACTCTAACATTCTATGATTTAAACCTCTCCTGTGAGTCCAGTTTTAGATTCCGATGCTTCACTTCAGGTTTACTGTATACCTTTGACCTTCTTACTGACGATGAAGCACAGAAATTCCATCCGAATTTATTACAAAAGACACAATTCCGACTTAAGTACAAGGGGACTGACACTCTAACTTTCTATGATTTGAACCTCTCCTGTGAGTTCAGTTTTAGATTTCCATGCTTCACTTCAGGTTTACTGTATACCTTGGACCTTCTAATTGACGATGAAACATAGAAATTACCTCCGAATTTAATACAAAAGGCACAATGCCGACTTAAGTACAAGAGGACTGACACTCTAACTTTCTATGATTTGAACCTCTCCTGTGAGTCCAGTTTTAGATTCCGATGCTTCACTTCAGGTTTACTGTATACCTTGGACCTTCTTATTGACGATGAAACAGAGAAATTGCATCCGAATTTAGTGCAAAAGGCACAATGCCGACTTAAGTACAGGAGGATGGACACTCTAACTTTCTATGTTTTGAACCTCTGCTGTGAGTCCAGTTTTAGATTCCTATGCTTTACTTCAGGTTTACTGTATACCTTGGACCTTCTTATTGACGATGAAACACAGAAATTACATCCGAATGTAATACAAAAGCCACAATGCCGACTTGAGTACAAGAGGACTGACACACTAACGTTCTTTGATTTGAACCACTCCTTTGAGTCCAGTTTTAGATTCCGATGCTTCACTTCAGGTTTACTGTATCCCTTGGACCTTCTTATTGACGATAAAACACAGAAATTCCATGCGAATTTAATACAAAAGGCACAATGCCGACTTAAGTACAAAAGGACTGACACTCTAACTTTCTAAGACTTGAACGTCTCCTGTGAGTACAGTTTTAGATTCCGATGCTTCACTTCAGGTTTACTGCATCCCTTGGACCTTCTTATTGACGATTAAACACAGAAATAGCATCCTAATAAAATACAAATGCACAATGCACACTTAAGTACAAGTGGACTGACACTCTAACTTTCTATGATTTAAACGTCTCCTGTGAGTATAGTTTTAGATTCCGATGCTTCACTTCAGGTTTACTGTATCCCTTGGACCTTCTTATTGACGATGAAACACATAAATTGCATCCGAATTTAATACAAAAGACACAATGCCGACTTAAGTACAAGAGGAATGACACTCTAACTTTCTATGATTAGTTCCTCTCCTGTGAGTCCAGATTTAGATTCCGATGCTTCACTTCAGGTTTACTGTATACCTTGGACCTTCTTATTGACGATGAAATACAGAAATTGCATCCGAATTTAATACAAAAGGCACAATGCCGACTTAAGTACAAGAGGACTGACACTCTAACTTTCTATGATTTGAACCTTTCCTGTGAGTCCCGTTTTCGATTCCGATGCTTCACTTCAGGTTTACTGTATACCTTGGACCTTCTTATTGACGATGAAACACAGATATTGCATCCGAATTTAATGCAAAATGCACAATGCCGACTTAAGTCCAAGAGGACCGACACTCTAACTTTCTATGATTTAAACCTCTCCTGTGAGTCCAGTTTTAGATTCCGATGCTTCACTTCAGGTTTACTGTATACCTTGGACCTTCTTACTGACGATGAAGCACAGAAATTCCATCCGAAATTATTACGAAAGACACAATTCCGACTTAAGTACAAGGGGACTGACACTCTAACTTTCTATGATTTGAACCTCTCCTGTGAGTTCAGTTTTAGATTCCGATGCTTCACTTCAGGTTTACTGTATACCTTACACCTTCTTATTGACGATGAAACATAGAAATTGCCTCCGAATTTAATACAAAAGGCACAACGCCGACTTAAGTACAAGAGGACTGACACTCTAACTTTCTATGATTTGAACCTCTCCTATGAGTCCAGTTTTAGCTTCCGATGCTTCACTTCAGGTTTACTGTATACCTTGGACCTTCTTATTGACAATGAAACAGAGAAATTGCATCCGAATTTAATGCAAAAGGCACAATGCCGACTGAAGTACAGGAGGAATGACACTCTAACTTTCTATGATTTGAACCTCTCCTGTGAGTCCAGTTTTAGATTCCTATGCTTCACTTCAGGTATACTGTATACCTTGGACCTTCTTATTGACGATGAAACACAGAAATTACATCCGAATTTAATACAAAAGCCACAATGCCGACTTGAGTACAAGAGGACTGACACACTAACGTTCTTTGATTTGAACCTCTCCTTTGAGTCCAGTTTTAGATTCCGATGCTTCACTTCAGGTTTACTGTATCCCTTGGACCATCCTATTGACGATGAAACACAAAAATTGCATCCGACTTTAATACAAAACGCACAATGCCGACTTAAGTGCAAGAAAACTGACACTCTAACTTTCTATGATTTGAACCTCTCCTGTGAGTCAAGTTTTCGATTCTGATGCTTCACTTCAGGTTTACTGTATACCTTGGACCCTCGTATTGACGATGAAACACAGAAATTGCATCCGAATTTAATACAAAAGGCACAATGCCGACTTAAGTGCAAGAGGACTGACACTTTAACTTTCGATGATTTGAACCTCTCCTGTGAATCCAGTTTTAGATTCCGATGCTTCACTTCAGGTTTACTGTATCCCTTGGTCCTTCTTATTGACGATGAAACACAGAAATAGCATCCGAATATAATACAAAAGGCACAATGCCGACTTAAGTACAAGTGGACTGACACTCTAACCTTCTATGATGTGAACCTCTCCTGTGGGTCCAGTTTTAGATTCCGATGCTTCACTTCAGGTTTACTGTATCCCTTGGACCTTCTTATTAACGATAAAACACAGAATTTGCATCCGAATTTAATACCAAAGGCACAATGCCGACTTAAGTACAAGAGGACTGACACTTTAACTTTCTAAGATTTGAACGTCACCTGTGAGTACAGTTTTAGATTCCGATACTTCACTTCAGGTTTACTGTATCCCTTGGACCTTCTTATTGACGATGAAACACAGAAATTGCATCCGAATTTAATACAAAAGGCACAATGCCGACTTAAGTACAAGAGGAATGACACTCTAACTTTCTATGATTGGAACCTCTCCTGTGAGTCCAGTTTTAGATTCCGATGCTTCACTTCAGGTTTTCTGTATACCTTGGACCTTCATATTGACGATGAAACACAGAAATTGCATCCGATATTAATACAAAATGCACACTGCCGACATAAGTCCAAGAGGACTGACACTCTAACTTTCTATGATTTAAACCTCTCCTGTGAGTCCAGTCTTAGATTCCGTTGCTTCACTTCAGGTTTACTGTATACCTTGGACCTTCTTACTGACGATGAAGCACAGAAATTCAATCCGAATTTATTACATAAGACACAATTCCGACTTAAGTACAAAAGGACTGACTCTCTAAATTTCTATGATTTGAACCTCTCCTGTGAGTTCAGTTTTGGATTCCGATGCTTCACTTCAGGTTTACTGTATACCTTGGACCTTCTTATTGACGATGAAACACAGAAATTGCATCCGTATTTAATACAAAAGGCACAATGCCGACTTAAGTACAAGAGGACTGACACTCTAACTTTCTATGATTTGAACCTATCCTGTGAGTCCAGTTTTAGATTCCGATGCTTCACTAAAGGTTTTCTGAATACCTTGGACCTTTTTATTGAGGATGAAACACAGAAATTGCATCCGAATTTAATACAAAAGGCACAATGCCGTCTTAAGTACAAGAGGACTGACACTCTAACTTTCAATGATATGAGCCTCTCCTATGAGTCCAGTTTTAGCTTCCGATGCTTCACTTCAGGTTTACTGTATACCTTGGACCTTCTTATTGACGATGAAACAGAGAAATTGCATCAGAATTTAATGCAAAAGGCACAATGCCGACTTAAGTACAGGAGGACTGACCCTCTAACTTTCTATGATTTGAACCTCTCCTGTGAGTCCAGTTTTAGATTCCTATGCTTCACTTCAGGTATACTGTATACCTTGGACCTTCTTATTGACGATGAAACACAGAAATTACATCCGAATTTAATACAAAAGCCACAATGCCGACTTGAGTACAAGAGGACTGACACACTACCGTTCTTTGATTTGAACCTCTCCTTTGAGTCCAGTTTTAGATTCCGATGCTTCACTTCAGGTTTACTGTATCCCTTGGACCATCCTATTGACGATGAAACACAAAACTTGCATCCGAATTTAATACAAAACGCACAATGCCGACTTAAGTACAAGAAAACTGACACTCTAACTTTATATGATTTGAACCTCTCCTGTGAGTCCAGTTTTCGATTCTGATGCTTCACTTCAGGTTTACTGTATACCTTGGACCCTCGTATTGACGATGAAACACAGAAATTGCATCCGAATTTAATACAAAAGGCACAATGCCGACTTAAGTGCAAGAGGACTGACACTTTAACTTTCGATGATTTGCACCTCTCCTGTGAATCCAGTTTTAGACTCCGATGCTTCACTTCAGGTTTACTGTATCCCTAGGACCATCTTATTGACGATGAAACACAGAAATAGAATCCGAATATAATACAAAAGGCACAATGCCGACTTAAGTACAAGTGGACTGACACTCTAACTTTCTATGATTTGAACCTCTCCTGTGAGTCCAGTTTTAGATTCCGATGCTTCACTTCAGGTTTACTGTATCCCTTGGACCTTCTTATTAACGATAAAACACAGAAATTGCATCCGAATTTAATACCAAAGGCACAATGCCGACTTAAGTACAAGAGGACTGACACTTTAACTTTCTAAGATTTGAACGTCTCCTGTGAGTACAGTTTTAGATTCCGATGCTTCACTTCAGGTTTACTGTATCCCTTGGACCTTCTTATTGACGATGAAACACAGAAATTGCATCCGAATTTAATACAAAAGGCACAATGCCGACTTAAGTAGAAGAGGAATGACACTCTAACTTTCTATGATTGGAACCTCTCCTGTGAGTCCAGTTTTAGATTCCGATGCTTCACTTCAGGTCTTCTGTATACCTTGGACCTTCATATTGACGATGAAACACAGAAATTGCATCCGATATTAATACAAAATGCACACTGCCGACATAAGTCCAAGAGGACTGACACTCTAACTTTCTATGATTTAAACCTCTCCTGTGAGTCCAGTCTTAGATTCCGTTGCTTCACTTCAGGTTTACTGTATACCTTGGACCTTCTTACTGACGATGAAGCACAGAAATTCAATCCGAATTTATTACATAAGACACAATTGCGACTTAAGTACAAAAGGACTGACTCTCTAAATTTCTATGATTTGAACCTCTCCTGTGAGTTCAGTTTTGGATTCCGATGCTTCACTTCAGGTTTACTGTATACCTTGGACCTTCTTATTGACGATGAAACACAGAAATTGCAACCGTATTTAATACAAAAGGCACAATGCGGACTTAAGTACAAGAGGACTGACACTCTAACTTTCTATGATTTGAACCTATCCTGTGAATCCAGGTTTAGATTCCGATGCTTCACTAAAGGTTTTCTGAATACCTTGGACCTTCTTATTGTGGATGAAACACAGAAATTGCATCCAAATTTAATACAAAAGGCACAAAGTCGACTTAAGTACAAGAGGACTGACACTCTAACTTTCTATGATATGATCCTCTCCTGTGAGTCCAGTTTTAGATTCCGATGCTTCACTTCAGGTTTACTGTATCCCTTGGACCTTCTTATTGACGATGAAACAAAGAAATTGCATTCGAATTTAATTCAAAAGCACAATGCCGACTTAAGTTCAAGAGGACTGACACTCTAACTTTCTTTGATTTGAACCTCTCCTGTGAGTCCAGTTTTAGATTCCGATGCTTCACTTCAGGTTTACTGTATCCCTTGGACCTTCTTATTGACGATAAAACACAGAAATTGCATCCGAATTTAATTCAAAAGGCACAATGCCGACTTAAGTACAAGAGGACTGACACTTTAACTTTCTTTGATTTGAACCTCTCCTGTGAATCCAGTTTTAGATTCCGATGCTTCACTTCAGGTTTACTGTATCCCTTGGACCTTCTTATTGACGATAAAACACAGAAATTGCATCCGAATTTAATACTAAATTCACAATGCCGACTTAAGCACAAGAAGACTGACACTCTAACTTTCTATGATTTGAACCTCTCCTGTGAGTCCAGTTTTAGATTTCGATGCTTCACTAAAGGTTTCCTGTATGCCTTGGACCGTCATATTGACGATGAAACACAGAAATTGCATCCGAATTTAATACAAAAGGCACAAAGCCAACCTAAGTACAAGAGGACTGACACTCTAACTCTCTATGATATGATATTCTCCTGTGAGTCCAGTGTTAGATTCTGATGCTTCACTTCAGGTTTACTGTATCCCTAGGACCTTTTAATTGACGATGAAACACAGAAATTGCATTCGAATATAATACAAAAGGCACAATGCCGACTTAGGTACAAGTGGACTGACACTCTAACTTTCTATGATTTGAACCTCTCCTGTGAATCCAGTTTTAGACTCCGATGCTTCACTAAAGGTTTTCTGAATACCTTGGACCTTCTTATTGTGGATGAAACACAGAAATTGCATCCAAATTTAATACAAAAGGCACAATGCCGACTTAAGTGCAAGAGGACTGACACTTTAACTTTCGATGATTTGAACCTCTCCTGTGAATCCAGTTTTAGACTCCGATGCTTCACTTCAGGTTTACTGTATCCCTAGGACCATCTTATTGACGATGAAACACAGAAATAGAATCCGAATATAATACAAAAGGCACAATGCCGACTTAAGTACAAGAGGACTGACACTTTAACTTTCTTTGATTTGAACCTCTCCTGTGAGTCCAGTTTTAGATTCCGATGCTTCACTTCAGGTTTACTGTATCCCTCTGACCTTCTTATTGACGATAAAGCACAGAAATTGCACCCGAATTTAATACAAAAGACACAATGCCAACTTAAGTACAAGAGGACTGTCACTCTAACTTTCTAAAATTTGAACGTCTCCTGTGAGTACAGTTTTAGATTCCGATGCTTCACTTCAGGTTTACTGTATCCCTTGGACTTTCTTATTGACGATGAAACACAGAAATTGCATGCGTATTTAATACAAAAGGCACAATGCCGACTTCAGTACAAGAGGAATGACACTCTAACTTTCTATGATTTGAACCTCTCCTGTGAGTCCAGTTTTAGATTCCGATGCTTCACTTCAGGTTTACTTTATACCTTGGATCATCTTATTGACGATGAAATACAGAAATTGCATCCGAATTTAATACAAAAGGCACAATGCCGACATAAGTACAAGAGGACCGACACTCTAACTTTCTATGGTTTGAACCCTTCCTATGAGTCCCGTTTTGGATTCCGATGCTTCACTTCAGGTTTACTGTATACCTTGGACCTTCTTATTGACGATGAAACACAGAAATTGCATCCGAATTTAATGCAAAAGGCACAATGTCGACTTAAGTACAGGAGGATTGACACTCTAATTTTCTATGATTTGAACGTCTCCTGTGAGTCCCGTTTTAGATTCAGATGCTTCACTTCAGGTTTACTGTATGCCTTGGATCGTCTTATGGACGATGAAACACAGAAATTGCATCCGAATTTAATACAAACGGCACAATACCGTTTGAAGTACAAGAGGACTGACACTTTAACATTCTATGATTTGTAACCCTCCTGTGAGTCCAGTTTTAGATTCCGATGCTTCACTTCTGGTTTAGTGTATAACTTGGACCTTCATATTGACGATGAAAGACAGAAATTGCATCCGAATTTAATACAAAAGGCAAAATGTCGACTTAAGTGTAAGAGGACTGACACTCTAACTTTCTATGATTTGAACCTCTCCTTTCAGCCCAGTTTTAGATTCCGATGCTTCACTTCAGGTTTACTGCATCCCTTGGACCTTCTTATTGACGATGAAACACAGAAATTGCATCCGAATTTAATACAAAAGGCACGATGCCGACTTAAGTACAGGAGGACTTACACTCTAACTTTCTATGATTTGAACCTCCCCTCTGAGTCCAGTTTTAGATTCCGATGCTTCTCTAAAGGTTTTCTGTATACCTTGGACATTCTTATTGACGATGAAACACAGAAATTGCATCCGAATTTATTACAAAAGGCACATGCCGACTTATGTACAAGAGGACTGACACTTAACTTTCTATGATTTAAACCTCTCCTGTGAGTCTAGTTTTAGATTCCGATGCTTCACTTCAGGTTTACTGTATCCCATGGACCTTCTTATTGACGATAAAACACAGAAATTGTATCCGAATTTAATACAAAAGGCACAATGCCGACTTAAGTACAAGCGGACTGACACTCTAACTTTCTATGATTTAAACCTCTCCTGTGAGTCCAGTTTTAGATGCAGATGCTTCACTTCAGGTTTACTGTATACCTTGGACCTTCTTACTGACGATGAAGCATAGAAATTCCATCCGAATTTATTACAAAAAAAAGAATTAAGACTTAAGAACAAGTGGACTGACACTCTAACTTTCTATGATTTGAATCTCTCCTGTGAGTTCAGATTTAGATTCCGATGCTTCACTTCAGGTTTACTGTATACCTTGGAACTTCTTATTGACGATGAAACACAGAAATTGCATCCGAATTTAATACAAAAGGCACAATGCCGACTTAAGTACAAGAGGACTGACACTCTAAATTTCTATGATTTAAACCTCTCCTGTGAGTCCAGTTTTACATTCCGATGCTTCACTAAAGGTTTCCTGTATACCTTGGACCTTCTTATTTACGATGAAACACAGTAAATGCACCCAAATTTAATACAACAGGCACAATGCCGACTTAAGTACAGGAGGACTGACACTCTAAATTTCTATGATTTGAACCTCTCCTGTGAGTCCAGTTTTAGATTCCGATGCTTCACTTCAGGTTTACTGTATACCTTGGACCTTCTTACTGTCATTGAAGCTCAGAAATTACTTCCGAATTTAATACAAAAGGAACAATGCCGACTTAAGTACACGAGGACTGACACTCTAACTTCCTATGATATGATCCTCTCCTGTGAGTCCAGTTTTAGATTCCGATGCTTCACTTCAGGTTTACTGTATCCCTTGGACCTTCTTAGTGACGACGAAACACAGAAATTGCATGCGACTTTATTACAAATGGTACATTGCCGACTTAAGTACAAGAGGAATGACACTCTAACTTTCTATGATTGGAACCTCTCCTGTGAGTCCAGTTTTAGATTCCGATGCTTCACTTCAGGTTTTCTGTATACCTTGGACTTTCATATTGACGATGAAACACAGAAATTGCATCCGATATTAATACAAAATGCACACTGCCGACATAAGTCCAAGAGGACTGACACTCTAACTTTCTATGATTTAAACCTCTCCTGTGAGTCCAGTCTTAGATTCCGTTGCTTCACTTCAGGATTACTGTAACCTTGGACCTTCTTACTGACGATGAAGCACAGAAATTCAATCCGAATTTATTACATAAGACACAATTCCGACTTAAGTACAAAAGGACTGACTTTCTAAATTTCTATGATTTGAACCTTTCCTGTGAGTTCAGTTTTGGATTCCGATGCTTCACTTCAGGTTTACTGTATACCTTGGACCTTCTTATTGACGATGAAACACAGAAATTGCATCCGTATTTAATACAAAAGGCACAATGCCGACTTAAGTACAAGAGGACTGACACTCTAACTTTCTACGATTTGAACCTATCCTGTGAGTCCAGTTTTAGATTCCGATGCTTCACTAAAGTTTTTCTGAATACCTTGGACCTTCTTATTGAGGATGAAACACAGAAATTGCATCCGAATTTAATACAAAAGGAACAATGCCGACTTAAGTACAAGAGGACTGACACTCTCACTTTCTATGATTTGAACCTCTCCTATGAGTCCAGTTTTAGCTTCCGATGCTTCACTTCAGGTTTACTGTATACCTTGGACCTTCTTATTGACGATGAAACAGAGAAATTGCATCCGAATTTAATGCAAAAGGCACAATGCCGACTTAAGTACAGGAGGACTGACACTCTAACTTTCTATGATTTGAACCTCTTCTGTGAGTCCAGTTTTAGATTCCTATGCTTCACTTCAGGTATACTGTATACCTTGGACCTTCTTATTGACGATGAAACACAGAAATTACATCCGAATTTAATACAAAAGCCACAATGCCGACTTGAGTACAAGAGGACTGACACACTACCGTTCTTTGATTTGAACCTCTCCATTGAGTCCAGTTTTAGATTCCGATGCTTCACTTCAGGTTTACTGTATCCCTTGGACCATCCTATTGACGATGAAACACAAAACTTGCATCCGAATTTAATACAAAACGCACAATGCCGACTTAAGTACAAGAAAACTGACACTCTAACTTTCTATGATTTGAACCTCTCCTGTGAGTCCAGTTTTCGATTCTGATGCTTCACTTCAGGTTTACTGTATACCTTGGACCCTCGTATTGCCGATGAAACACAGAAATTGCATCCGAATTTAATACAAAAGGCACAATGCCGACTTAAGTGCAAGAGGACTGACACTTTAACTTTCGATGATTTGCACCTCTCCTGTGAATCCAGTTTTAGACTCCGATGCTTCACTTCAGGTTTACTGTATCCCTAGGACCATCTTATTGACGATGAAACACAGAAATAGAATCCGAATATAATACAAAAGGCACAATGCCGACTTAAGTACAAGTGGACTGACACTCTAACTTTCTATGATTTGAACCTCTCCTGTGAGTCCAGTTTTAGATTCCGATGCTTCACTTCAGGTTTACTGTATCCCTTGGACCTTCTTATTAACGATAAAACACAGAAATTGCATCCGAATTTAATACCAAAGGCACAATGCCGACTTAAGTACAAGAGGACTGACACTTTAACTTTCTAAGATTTGAACGTCTCCTGTGAGTACAGTTTTAGATTCCGATGCTTCACTTCAGGTTTACTGTATCCCTTGGACCTTCTTATTGACGATGAAACACAGAAATTGCATCCGAATTTAATACAAAAGGCACAATGCCGACTTAAGTAGAAGAGGAATGACACTCTAACTTTCTATGATTGGAACCTCTCCTGTGAGTCCAGTTTTAGATTCCGATGCTTCACTTCAGGTTTTCTGTATACCTTGGACCTTCATATTGACGATGAAACACAGAAATTGCATCCGATATTAATACAAAATGCACACTGCCGACATAAGTCCAAGAGGACTGACACTCTAACTTTCTATGATTTAAACCTCTCCTGTGAGTCCAGTCTTAGATTCCGTTGCTTCACTTCAGGTTTACTGTATACCTTGGACCTTCTTACTGACGATGAAGCACAGAAATTCAATCCGAATTTATTACATAAGACACAATAGCGACTTAAGTACAAAAGGACTGACTCTCTAAATTTCTATGATTTGAACCTCTCCTGTGGTTCAGTTTTGGATTCAGATGCTTCACTTCAGGTTTACTGTATACCTTGGACCTTCTTATTGACGATGAAACACAGAAATTGCAACCGTATTTAATACAAAAGGCACAATGCGGACTTAAGTACAAGAGGACTGACACTCTAACTTTCTATGATTTGAACCTATCCTGTGAATCCAGTTTTAGATTCCGATGCTTCACTAAAGGTTTTCTGAATACCTTGGACCTTCTTATTGTGGATGAAACACAGAAATTGCATCCAAATTTAATACAAAAGGCACAAAGTCGACTTAAGTACAAGAGGACTGACACTCTAACTTTCTATGATATGATCCTCTCCTGTGAGTCCAGTTTTAGATTCCGATGCTTCACTTCAGGTTTACTGTATCCCTTGGACCTTCTTATTGACGATGAAACAAAGAAATTGCATTCGAATTTAATTCAAAAGCACAATGCCGACTTAAGTTCAAGAGGACTGACACTCTAACTTTCTTTGATTTGAACCTCTCCTGTGAGTCCAGTTTTAGATTCCGATGCTTCACTTCAGGTTTACTGTATCCCTTGGACCTTCTTATTGACGATAAAACACAGAAATTGCATCCGAATTTAATTCAAAAGGCACAATGCCGACTTAAGTACAAGAGGACTGACACTTTAACTTTCTTTGATTTGAACCTCTCCTGTGAATCCAGTTTTAGATTCCGATGCTTCACTTCAGGTTTACTGTATCCCTTGGACCTTCTTATTGACGATGAAACACAGAAATAGCATCCGAATTTAATTCAAAAGGCACAATGCCGACTTAAGTTCAAGAGGACTGACACTCTAACTTTCTATGATTTGAACCTCTCCTGTGAATCCAGTTTTAGACTCCGATGCTTCACTAAAGGTTTTCTGAATACCTTGGACCTTCTTATTGTGGATGAAACACAGAAATTGCATCCAAATTTAATACAAAAGGCACAAAGCCAACCTAAGTACAAGAGGACTGACACTCTAACTCTCTATGATATGATATTCTCCTGTGAGTCCAGTGTTAGATTCTGATGCTTCACTTCAGGTTTACTGTATCCCTAGGACCTTTTAATTGACGATGAAACACAGAAATTGCATTCGAATATAATACAAAAGGCACAATGCCGACTTAGGTACAAGTGGACTGACACTCTAACTTTCTATGATTTGAACCTCTCCTGTGAATCCAGTTTTAGACTCCGATGCTTCACTAAAGGTTTTCTGAATACCTTGGACCTTCTTATTGTGGATGAAACACAGAAATTACATCCAAATTTAATACAAAAGGCACAATGCCGACTTAAGTGCAAGAGGACTGACACTTTAACTTTCGATGATTTGAACCTCTCCTGTGAATCCAGTTTTAGACTCCGATGCTTCACTTCAGGTTTACTGTATCCCTAGGACCATCTTATTGACGATGAAACACAGAAATAGAATCCGAATATAATACAAAAGGCACAATGCCGACTTAAGTACAAGAGGACTGACACTTTAACTTTCTTTGATTTGAACCTCTCCTGTGAGTCCAGTTTTAGATTCCGATGCTTCACTTCAGGTTTACTGTATCCCTCTGACCTTCTTATTGACGATAAAGCACAGAAATTGCACCCGAATTTAATACAAAAGACACAATGCCAACTTAAGTACAAGAGGACTGTCACTCTAACTTTCTAAAATTTGAACGTCTCCTGTGAGTACAGTTTCAGATTCCGATGCTTCACTTCAGGTTTACTGTATCCCTTGGACCTTCTTATTGACGATGAAACACAGAAATTGCATGCGTATTTAATACAAAAGGCACAATGCCGACTTCAGTACAAGAGGAATGACACTCTAACTTTCTATGATTTGAACCTCTCCTGTGAGTCCAGTTTTAGATTCCGATGCTTCACTTCAGGTTTACTTTATACCTTGGATCATCTTATTGACGATGAAATACAGAAATTGCATCCGAATTTAATACAAAAGGCACAATGCCGACATAAGTACAAGAGGACCGACACTCTAACTTTCTATGGTTTGAACCCTTCCTATGAGTCCCGTTTTGGATTCCGATGCTTCACTTCAGGTTTACTGTATACCTTGGACCTTCTTATTGACGATGAAACACAGAAATTGCATCCGATATTAATACACAATGCACAATGCCGACATAAGTCCAAGAGGACTGACATTCTAACTTTCTATGATTTAAACCTCTCCTGTGAGTCCAGTCTTAGATTCCGATGCTTCACTTCAGGTTTACTGTATAGCTTGGACCTTCTTACTGACGATGAAGCACAGAATTTCAAACCGAATTTATTACAGAAGACACAATTCCGACTTAAGTACAAGAGGACTGACACTCTAACTTTTTATGATTTGAACCTCTCCTGTGAGTCCAGTTTTAGATTCCGATGCTTCACTAAAGGTTTACTGTATACCTGGGACCTTCTTATTGCGATGAAACACAGAAATTGCATCCGAATTTAATACAAAAGGCATAAAGTCGACTTAAGTTCAAAAGGACTGACACTCTAACTTTCTATGATATGATCCTCTCCTGTGAGTCCAGTTTTAGATTCCGATGCTTCACTTCAGGTTTACTGTATCCCTTGGACCTTCTTATTGACGATGAAACAAAGAAATTGCATTCGAATTTAATACAAAAGGCACAATGCCGACTTATGTATAAGAGGACTGACACTCTAACATTCTATGATTTGATCCACTCCTGCGATTCCAGTTTTAGATTCCGATGCTTCACTTCAGGTTTTTTGTATCAATTTGACCTTCGTATTGACGATGAAACACAGAAATCCCATCCGAATTTAATACAAATGGCACTATGCCCACTTAAGTACAAGAGGACTGACACATTAACTTTCTATGATTTGAACCTCTCCTGTGTATCCAGTTTTAGATTCTGATGCTTCACTTCAGGTTTACTGTCTCCCTTGGACCTTCTTATTGACGATGAAACACAGAAATAGCATCCGAATTTAATTCAAAAGGCACAATGCCGACTTAAGTTCAAGAGGACTGACACTCTAACTTTCTATGATTTGAACCTTGCCTGTGAGTCCAGTTTTGGATTCCGATGCTTCACTTCAGGTTTACTGTATCCCTTGGACCTTCTTATTGACGATAAAACACAGAAATTGTATCCGAATTTAATACAAAAGGCACAATGCCGGCTTAAGTACAAGAGGACTGACACTCTAACTTTATATGATTTGAACCTCTCCGGTGAGTCCAGATTTAGATTCCGATGCTTCACTTCAGGTTTACTGTATCCCTTGGACCTTCTTATTGACGATGAAACACAGATATTGCATCCGAATTTAATACAAATGGCATAATGCCGACTTAAGTACAAGAGGACTGACACTCTAACTTTCTATGATTGGAACCTTTCCTGTGAGTCCTGTTTTGGATTCCGATGCTTCAATTCAGGTTTACTGTATACCTTGGACCTTCTTATTGACGATGAAACACAGAAATTGCATCCGAATTTAATACAAAATGCACAATGTCGACCTAAGAACAGGAGGATTGACACTCTAACTTTCTATGATTTAAACGTCTCCTGTGAGTCCCGTTTTAGATTCCGATGCTTCACTTCAGGTTTACTGAATCCCTTGGATCGTCTTATGAACGATGAAACACAGAAATTGCATCCGAATTTAATACAAACGGCACAATACCGTCTTAAGTACAAGAGGACCGACACTTTAAGATTCTATGATTTGAAACTCTCCTGTGAGACCAGTTTTAGATTCCGATGCTTCACTTCTGGTTTACTGTATAACTTGGACCTTCATATTGACGATGAAACACAGAAATTACATCCGAATTTAGTACAAAAGGCACAATGCCGACTTGAGTACAAGAGGACTGACACTCTAACTTTCTATGACTAGAATCTCTCCTTTGACTCCAGTTTTAGATTCCGATGATTCACTTCAGGTTTACTGTATCCCTTGGGCCTTCTTATTGACGATGAAACACAGAAATTGCATCCGAATTTAATACAAAAGGCACAAAGCCGACTTAAGTACAAGAGGACTGACACTCTAACTTTCTATGATTAGAATCTCTCCTTTGAGTCCAGTTATAGATTCCGATGCTTCACTTCAGGTTTACTGCATCCCTTGAACCTTCTTATTGACGATGAAACACAGAAATTGCATCCGAATTTATTACAAAAGGCACATTGCCGACTTATGTCCAAGAGGACTGACACTCTAACTTTCTATGATTTGAACCTTTCCTTTGAGTCCCGTTTAGGATTCCGATGCTTCTCTTCAGGTTTACTGTTTACCTTGGACCTTCTTATTGACGATGAAACACAGAAATTGCATCCGAATTTAATACAAAATGCTCAATGCCGAGTTAAGTCCAAGAGGGCTGACACTCTAACTTTCTATGATTTAAACCTCTCCTGTGAATCCAGTTTTAGATTCAGATGCTTTACTTCAGGTTTACTGTATACCTTGGACCTTTTTACTGACGATGAAGCACAGAAATTCCATCCGAATTTATTACAAATGACACAATTCCGACTTAAGTACAAGAGGACTGACACTCTAACTTTCTATGATTTAAACCTCTTCTGTGAGTCAAGTTTTAGATTCCGATGCTTCACTTCAGGTTTACTGTATACCTTGGACCTTCTTACTGACGATGAAGCTCAGAAATTGCATCCGACTTTAATAAAAAAGGAACAATGCCGACTTAAGTACAAGAGAACTGACACTCTAACTTTCTATGATATGATATTCTCCTGTGAGTCCTGTTTTAGATTCCGTTGCTTCACTTCAGGTTTACTGTACCCCTTGGACCTTCTTATTGACGATGAAACACATAAATTGCATCCGAATTTATTACAAAAGGCACATTGGCGACTTAAGTACAAGAGGACTGACACTCTAACTTTCTATGATTTGAACCTTTCCAGTGAGTCCCGTTTTGGATTCCGATGCTTCACTTCAGGTTTACTGTATACCTTGGACCTTCTTATTGACGATGAAACACAGAAATTGCATCCGAATTTAATGCAAAAGGCACAATGTCGACTTAAGTACAGGAGGATTGACACTCTAATTTTCTATGATTTGAACGTCTCCTGTGAGTCCCGTTTTAGATTCCGTTGCTTCACTTCAGGTTTACTGTATGCCTTGGATCGTCTTATGGACGATGAAACACAGAAATTGCATCCGAATTTAATACAAAAGGAACAATGCCGACTTAAGTACAAGAGGACTGACACTATAAATTTCTATGATTTGAACCTCTCCTGTGAGTCCAGTTTGGGATTCCGATGCTTCAATTCAGGTTTACTGTATACCTTGGACCTTTTTATTTACGTTGAAACACAGAAATTGCATGCGAATTTAATACGAAAGGCACAATAATGACTTAAATACAAGAGGACTGACACTCTAACTTTCTATGATTTGAACCTCTCCTTTCAGCCCAGTTTTAGATTCCGATGGTTCACTTCAGGTTTACTGCATCCCTTGGACCTTCTTATTGACGATGAAACACAGAAATTGCATCCGAATTTAATACAAAAGGCACGATGCCGACTTAAGTACAAGAGGACTTACACTCTAACTTTCTATGATTTGAACCTCTCCTGTGAGTCCAGTTTTACATTCCGATGCTTCTCCAAAGGTTTTCTGTATACCTTGGACCTTCGTATTGACGATGAAACACAGAAATTGCATTCGGATTTAATACAAATGGCACAAAGCCAACTTAAGTACAAGAGGACTGACACTCCAAATTTCTATGATATGTTCCTCTCCTGAGAGTCCAGTTTTAGATTCCGATGCTTCACTTCTGGTTTACTGTATCCCTTGGACCTTCTTATTGACGATGAAACACAGAAATTGCATTGGAATTTAATACAAGAGGCACAATGCCGACTTGAGTACAAGAGGACTGACACTCTAACTTTCTATGATTTGAACCACTCCTGTGAGTCCAGTTTTAGATTCCGATGCTTCACTTCAGGTTAACTGTATAAATTGGACCTTCGTATTGACGATGAAACACAGAAATTCCATCCGAATTTAATACAAAAGGCACAATGCCGACTTAAGTACAAGAGGACTGACACTTTCACTTTCTATGATTTGAACCTCCCCTGTGTATCCAGATGTAGATTCCGATGCTTCACTTAAGGTTTACTGTATCCCTTGGTCCTTCTTATTGACTATGAAACACAGAAATAGCATCCGAATTTAATACAAAATTCACAATGCCGACTTAAGTAAAAGAGGACTGACACTCTAACTTTCTATGAAAGGAACCTCTTCTGTGAGTCCAGTTTTAGATTCCGATGCTTCACTTCATTTTTACTGTATCCCATGGACCTTCTTACTGACGATGAAGCATAGAAATTCCATCCGAATTTATTACAAAAGACACAATTCCGCCTTAAGAACAAGTGGACTGACACTCTAACTTTCTATGATTTGAATCTCTCCTGTGAGTTCAGATTTAGATTCCGATGCTTCACTTCAGGTTTACTGTATACCTTGGACCTTCTTTTTGGCGATGAAACACAGAACATGCATGCGAATTTAATACAAAAGGCACAATGCCGACTTAAGAACAAGAGAACTGACAGTCTAACTTTCTATGATTTAAAACTCTCCTGTGTGTCCAGATTTAGATTCCGACGCTTCACTTCAGGTTTACTGTATACCTTGGACCTTCTTACTGACATTGAAGCTCAGAAATTGCATCCGAATTTTATACAAAAGGAACAATGCCGACTCAAGTACACGAGGACTGACACTCTATCTTTCTATGATATGATCCTCTCCTGTGAGTCCAGTTTTAGATTCCGATGCTTCACTTCAGGTTTACTGTATCCCTTGGACCTTCTTATTGACGATGAAACACAGAAATTGCATCCGACTTTATTACAAAACGCACAGTGCCGACTTAAGTAGAAGAGGACTGACGCTCTAACTTTCTATGATTTGAACCGCTCCTGTGAGTCCAGTTATAGATTCCGATGCTTCACTTCAGGTTTACTGTATCCCTTGGACCTTCTGATTGATGATGAAACACAGAAATAGCATCCGAATTTAATACGAAAGGCACAATGGCGACATAAGTACAAGAGGACTGACACTATAACGTTCTATGATTTGAATCTCTCCTGTGAGTACAGTTTTAGAATCCGATGCTTCACTTCTGGTTTACTATATCCCTTGGACCTTCTTATTGACGATGAAACACAGAAATTGCATCCGAATTTAATACAAAAGGCACAATGCCGACTTAAGTACAAGAGGACTGACACTATAACTTTCTATGATTTGAACCTCTCCTGTGAGTCCAGTTTGGGGTTCCGATGCTTCAATTCAGGTTTACTGTATACCTTGGATCTTTTTATTGACGTTGAAACACAGAAATTGCATGCGAATTTAATACCAAAGGCACAATGCTGGCTTACGTACAAGAGAACTGACAATCTAACTTTCTATGATTTGAACCTCTCCTGTGAGTCCAGTTTTAGATTTCGATGCTTCACTTCAGGATTACTGTATACCTTGGACCTTCTTATTGACGATGAAACACAGAAATATCATCCGACTTTAATACAAAAGGCACAATGCCGACTTAAGTACAGGAGGACTGACACTCTAACTTTCTATGGTTTGAACCTCTCCTGTCAGTCGCGTTATAGATTCCGATGCATCACTTCAGGTTTTGCTGTATCCCTTGGACAAGCTTATTGACGATGAAACACACAAATTGCATCCGAATTTAATTCAAAAGGCACAATGCGGACTTAAGTACAAGAGGACTGTCACTCTAACTTTCTATGATTTGAACCTCTCCTGTGAGTCCAGTTTTACATTCCGATGCCTCACTAAAGGTTTCCTGTATACCTTGGACCTTCTTATTGACGATGAAACACAGTAAATGCATCCGAATTTAATACAAAAGGCACAATGCCGACTTAAGTACAAGAGGACTGACACTCTAACTTTCTATGATTTGAACCTCTCCTTTGAGTCCAGTTTTAGATTCCGATGCTGCACTTCAGGTTTACTGTATCCCTTGGACCTTCTTATTGACGATGAAACACAGAAATTGCATCCGAATGTAATACAAAAGGCACAATGCCGACTTAAGTACATGAGGACTGACACTCTAACTTTCTATGATTTGAACCTCTCCTGTGAGTCCGGTTTCAGATTCCGCTGATTTACTTCATTTTTACTGTATCCCTTCGACCTTCTTATTGACGATGAATCACAGAAATAGCATCCGAATTTAATACAAAAGGCACAATGGCTACATAAGTACAAGAGAACTGACACTCTAACTTTCTATGATTTGAAACTCTCCTGTGAGTCCAGTTTTAGATTCCAATAATTCACTTCAGGTTTACTGTATCCCTTGGATCTTCTTATTGACGATGAAACACAGAAATAGCATCCGAATTTAATAAAAAGGCACAATGCCGACTTAAGTACAAGAGGCCTAACGCTCTAACGTTCTATGATTTGAACCTCTCCTGTGAGTCCAGTTTTAGATTCCGATGCTTCACTTCTGGTTTACTATATCCCTTGGACCTTCTTATTGACAATGAAACACAGAAATTGCATCCGAATTTAGTACAAAAGGCACAATTCCGACTTAAGTACAAGGGGACTGACACTATAACTTTCTATGATTTGAACCTCTCCTGTGAATCCAGTTTTAGATTCCGATGCTGCACTTCAGGTTTACTGTATACCTTGGACCTTCTTACTGACGATGAAACACATAAATTGCTTCCGAATGTAATACAAACGGCACAATGCCGTTTTAAGTACAAGAGGACTTACACTTTAACATTCTATGATTTGATCCTCTCCTGTGAGTCCAGTTTTAAATTCCGAAGCTTCACTTCATTTTTACTGTATCCTTTGGACCGTCTCATTGACGATGAAACACCGAAATTGCATCCGACTTTAATACAAACGGCACAATGCCGTTTTAACTCCAAGAGGACTGACACTTTAACATTCTATGAGTTGAACCTCTCCTGTGAGTCCGGTTTTAGATTTTGGTGCTTCACATCTGAATTACTGTATAACTTGGACCTTCATATTGCCGATGAAACACAGATATTACATCCGAATTTAATACAAAAGGCACAATGCCGACTTGAGTACAAGAGGACTGACACTCTAACTTTCTATGATTGGAACCTCTCCTGTGAGTCCAGTTTAAGATTCCGATGCATAACTTCAGGTTTGCTGTATCTCTTGGACAAGCTTATTGACGATGAAACACAGAAATTGCATCCGAAATTAATACAAAAGGCACAATGCCGACTTAAGTACAAGAGGACTGACACTCTAACTATCTATGATTTCAACCTCTCCTGTGAGTCCAGTTTTACATTCCGATGCTTCACTAAAGGTTTCCTGTATAGCTTGGACCTTCTTATTGACGATGAAACACAGTAAATGCATACGAATTTAATACAAAAGGCACAATGCCGACTTAAGTACAAGAGGACTAACACTCTAACTTTCTATGATTTGAACCTCTCCTTTGAGTCCAGTTTTAGATTTCGATGCAGCACTTCAGGTTTACTGTATCCCTTAGACCTCCTTATTGACGATGAAACACAGAAATTGCATCCGAATTTAATACAAAAGGCACCATGCCGACTTAAGTACAAGAGAACAGACTCTCTAACTTTCTATGATTTGAATCTTCCCTGTGAGTCCAGTTCTGGATTCCAATGCTTCACTTCAGGTTTACTGTATACCTTGGACCTTCTTTTTTGCGATGAAACACAGAACATGCATCCGAATTTGATACAAAAGGCACAATGCCGACTTAAAAACAAGAGGACTGACACTCTAACTTTCTATTATTTAAACCTCCCTGTGAGTCCACTTTTAGATTCCGATGCCTTACTTCAGGTTTACTGTATACCTTGGACCTTCTTACTGACATTGAAGCTCAGAAATTGCGTCCGAATTTAATACAAAAGGAACAATGCCGACTTAAGTACACGAGGACTGACACTCTAACTTCCTATGACATGATCCTCTCCTGTGAGTCCAGTTTTAGATTCCGATGCTTCACTTCAGGTTTACTGTATCCCTTGGACCTTCTTATTGACGATGAAACACAGAAATTGCTTCCGACTTAATTACAAAAGGCACATTGCCGACTTGAGTACAAGAGGACTGACACTCTAAGTTTCTATGATTCGAACCTCTCCTGTGTGTCCAGTTTTAGATTCCAATGTTTCACTTCAGGTTTACTGTATCCCTTGGACCGTCTTATTGACGATGAAACACAGAAATTGCATCCGAATTTAATACCAACGGCACAATGCCGTTTTAGCTCCAAGAGGACTGACACTTTAACATTCTATGATTTGAACCTCTCCTGTGAGTTCAGTTTTTGATTCCGATGCTTCACATCTGAATTACTGTATAACTTGGGCTTCATGTTGACCATGAAACACATAAATTACATCCGAATTTAATACAAAAGGCACAATGCCGACTTGAGTACAAGAGGACTGACACTCTAACTTTCTACGATTGGAACCTCTCCTGTGAGTCCAGTTTTAGATTCCGATGCATCACTTCAGGTTTGCTGTATCCCTTGGACAAGCTTATTGACGATGAAACACAGAAATTGCATCCGAATTTAATACAAAAG
Organism: Schistocerca americana; assembly: GCF_021461395.2. NCBI lineage: Eukaryota > Metazoa > Arthropoda > Insecta > Orthoptera > Acrididae > Schistocerca > Schistocerca americana. Next base: position 71,969,196 of record NC_060121.1, on the reverse strand, counting down.
GCACAATGCCGACATAAGTACAAGAGGACTGACACTCTAACTTTCTATGATTTGAACCTCTCCTGTGAGTCCAGTTTTACATTCCGATGCTTCACTAAAGGTTTCCTGTATACCTTGGACCTTCTTATTGACGATGAAACACAGTAAATGCATCCAAATTTAGTACAAAAGGCACTATGCCGACTTAAGTACAAGAGGATTGACACTCTAACTTTCTATGATTTGAACCTCTCCTTTGAGTCCAGTTTTAGATTTCGATGCTGCACTTCAGGTTTACTGTATCCCTTGGACCTTCTTATTGACGATGAAACACAGAAATTGCATCCGAATTTAATACAAAAGGCACAATGCCGACTTAAGAACATGAGGACTGACACTCTAACTTTCTATGATTTGAACCTCTCCTGTGAGTCCAGTTTCAGATTCCGATGCTTCACTTCAGGTTTACTGTATCCCTTCGACCTTCTTATTGACGATGAAACACGGAAATTTCATCCGAATATAATACAAAACGCACAATGCCGACATAAGTACAAGAGGACTGACACTCTAACTTTCTATGATTTGAACCTCTCCTGTGAGCCCAGTTTTAGATTCCGATGCTTCACTTCCGGTATACTGTATACCCAGGACCTTCTTATTGACGATGAAACACAGAAATTCCATTCGAATTTAATACAAAAGGCACCATGCCGACTTAAGTACAAGAGAACTGACTCACTAACTTTCTATGATTTGAATCTCTCCTGTGAGTCCAGTTTTGGATTCCAATGCTTCACTTCAGGTTTACTGTATACCTTGCACGTTCTTTTTGGCGATGAAAATCTGAACATGCATCCAAATTTAATGCAAAAGGCACAATGCCGACTTAAAAACAAGAGGACTGACACTCTAACTTTCTATTATTTAAACTTCTCCTATGAGTCCACTTTTAGATTCCGATGCGTCACTTCAGGTTAACTGTATACCTTGGACCTTCTTACTGACATTGAAGCTCAGAAATTGCGTCCGAATTTAATACAAAAGGAACAATGCCGACTTAAGTACACGAGGACTGACACTCTAACTTCCTATGGCATGATCCTCTCCTGTGAGTCCAGTTTTAGATTCCGATGCTTCACTTCAGGTTTACTGTGTCCCTTGGACATTCTTATTGACGATGAAACACAGAAATTCCATTCGAATGTAATACAAAAGGCACCATGCCGACTTAAGTACAAGAGAACTGACACTCTAACTTTCTATGATTTGAATCTCTCCTGTGAGTCCAGTTTTGGATTCCGATGCTTCACTTCAGCTTCACTGTATACCTTGGACCTTCTTTTTGGCGATGAAACACAGAACATGCATCCGAATTTAATACAAAAGGCACAATGCCGACTTAAAAACAAGAGGACTGACACTCTTACTTACTATGATTTAAACCTCTCCTGTGAGTCCACTTTTAGATTCCGATGCTTCACTTCAGGTTTACTGTATACCTTGGACCTTGTTACAGACATTGAAGCTCAGAAATTGCGTCCGAATTTAATACAAAAGGAACAATGCCGTCTTAAGTACACGAGGACTGACACTCTAACTTCCTACGACATGATCCTCTCCTGTGAGTCCAGTTTTAGATTCCGATGCTTCACTTCAGGTTTACTGCATCCCTTGGAACTTTTTATGGACGATGAAACACAGAAATTGCATCCGACTTAATTACAAAATGCACATTGCCGACTTAAGTACAAGAGGCCTGACACTCTAAGTTTCTATGATTTGAACCTCTCCTGTGTGTCCAGTTTTAGATTCCAATGTTTCACTTCAGGTTTACTGTATACCTTGGACCTTCTTATTGACGATGAAACACACAAATTGCATCCGAATTTAATACAAAGGACACAATGCCGACTTAAGTACAAGAGGCCTGAAACTCTAACTTTCTATGATTAGAACCTCTCCTGTGAGTCCAGTTTTAGATTCCGATGCTTCACTTCAGATTTACTGTATCCCTTGGACAATCTTATTGACGATGAAACACAGAAATTGCATCCGAATTTAATACAAAAAGCACAATGCCGACTTAAGTACAAGAGGACTGACACTCTAACTTCCTATGATTTTAACCGCTCCTGTGAGTCCAGTTTTAGATTCCGATGCTTCACTTCAGGTTTACTGTATCCCTTGGTCCTTCTTATTGACGATGAAACACAGAAGTAGCATCCGAATTTAATACAAAAGGCGCAATGGCTACATAAGTACAAGAGAACTGATACTCTAACTTTCTATGATTTGAACCTCTCCTGTGAGTCCAGTTTTAGATTCCAATAATTGTCTTCAGGTTTACTGTATGCCTTGGACCGTCTTATTGACGATGAAACACAGAAACAGCATCCGAATTCAATACAAATGGCACAATGACGTTTTAAGTACAAGAGGACTGACACTCTAACTTTCTGTGATTCGAACCTCTCCTGTGAGTCCAGTTTTAGATTCCGATGCTTCACTTCAGGTTTACAGTATACCTTGGACCTTCTTATTGACGATGAAACACAGATATTGCAGCCGAATTTAATACAAAAGTCACAATGCCGGCTTAAGTACAAGAGGACTGACACTCTATCTTCCTGTGATTTGAACCTCTCCTGTGAGTCCAGTTGTAGACTCCGATGCTTCACTTCAGGTTTACTGTATACCTTGGACCTCCTTATTGTCGATGAAACACAGAAATTGCATCCGAATTTAATACAAAAGGCACAATGCCGACTTAAGTACAAGAGGACAGACACTCTAACTGACTACGATTTAAACCTCTCTGTGAGTCCAGTTTTAGATTCCGATGCTTCACTTAAGGTTTACTGTATACCTAGGACCTTGTAATTGACGATGAAACACAGAAATTGCATCCGAATTTAATACAAAAAACACAATGCCGACTTAAGTACAAGAGGATGTCACTCTAACTTTGTATGATTTGAACCTCTCCTTTGAGTACAGTTTTAGATTACGATGCTTCACTTCAGGTTCACTGTGTCCCTTGGACCTTCTTATTGACGATGAAACACAGAAATTGCATTCGAATTTAGTACAAAAGGCACAATGCCGACTAAAGTACAGGAGGACTGACACTCTAACGTTCTATGATTTGAACCTCTCCTGTGAGTCCAGTTTTAGATTCCGATGCTTCACTTCAAGTTTACCGTATACCTTGGACCTTCTTATTAAAGATGATACACAGAAATTGCATCCGAATTTAACACAAAAGGCACAATGCCGACTTAAGTACAAGAGGACTGACAATCTAACTTTCTATGATTTGAACCTCTCCTGAGAGTCCAGTTTTAGATTCCGATGCTACACTTCAGGTTTACTGTATACCTTGCACCTTCTTATTGACGATGAAAAACAGAAATTGCAACCGAAGTTAGTACAAAAGGCACAATGTCAACTTAAATAGAAGAGGACTGACACTCTAACTTTCTATGATTTGAACCTCTCCTGTGAGTCAACTTTTAGATTTCGATGCATCACTAAAGGATTCCTGTATACCTTGGACCTTCTTATTGACGATGAAAGACAGAAATAGCATCCGAATTTAATACAAAAGGCACAATGCCGACATAAGTAGAAGAGGACTGACACTCTAACTTTCTATGTTTTGAACCTCTCCTGTGAGTCCAGTTTTAGATTCCAATGCTTCACTTGAGGTTTACAGTATCCCTTGGATCTTCTTATTGACGATGAATCACAGAAATAGCATCCGAATTTAATAAAAAGGCACAATGCCGACTTAAGTACAAGAGGCCTGACGCTCTTACTTTCTATGATTTGAACCACTGCTGTGAGTCCAGATTTAGATTCCGATGCTTCACTTCTTGTTTACTGTATACCTTGGACCTTCTTATTGACGATGAGACACAGAAATTGCAGCCGAATTTAATACAAAAGTCACAATGCCGACTTAAGTACAAGAGGACTGACACTCTATCTTCTTGTGATTTGCACCTCTCCTGTAAGTCCAGTTGTAGATTCCGATGCTTCACTTCATGTTTACTATATACCTTGGACCTTCTTATTGACGGTCAAACACAGAAATTGCATCAGAATTTAATACAAAAGGCACAATGTCGACTTAATTACAGGAGGACTGACACTCTAACTTTCTATGATTTGAACGTCTCCTGTGAGTCGCGTTTTAGATTACGATGCTTCACTGCAGGTTTACTGTATCCCTTGGACCGTCTTATTGACGATGAAACACAGAAACAGCATCCGAATTCAATACAAACGGCACAATGCCGTTTTATGTACAAGAGGACTGACACGCTAACTTTCTATGATTCGAACCTCTCCTGTGAGTCTAGGTTTAGATTCCGATGCTTCACTTCAGGTTTACTGTATCCCTTGGATCTTCTTATTGACGATGAAACACAGAAATTGCATCCGAATTTAATACAAAAGGCACAATGCCGACTAAAGTACAAGGGGACTGACACTCTAACTTTCTATGCTTTGAACCTCTCTTGTGAGTCCAGTTTCTGATTCCGATGCTTCACTTAGGGTTTACTGTATACCTTGGACCTTCTTATTGACGATGAAACACTGAAATTGCATCCGAATTTAATACAAAAAGCACAATGCCGACTTAAGTACAAGAGGACTAACACTCTAACTTTCTATGATTTTATCCTCTCCTGTGAGTCCAGTTTTAGATTCCGATGCTTCACTTCAGGTTTACTGTATCCCTTGGACCTTCTTATTGACGATGAAAAACAGAAATTGCATCCGGATTTAATACAAAAGGCACAATGCCGACTAAAGTACGAGAGGACTGACACTCTAAGTTACTGTGATTTCAACCTCTCCTGTGAGTCCAGTTTTAGATTCCGATGCTTCACTTCAGGTTTACTGTATCCCTTGGACCTTTTTATTGACGATGAAACACAGAAATAGCATCCAAAATTAATACAAAAGTCACAATGCCGACTTAAGTACAAGAGTACTGACACTCTAACTCTCTATGATTTGAACCTCTCCTGTGAGTCCAGTTTTAGATTCCGATGCTTCACTTCAAGTTTACCGTATACCTTGGAACTTCTTATTAAAGATGATACACAGAAATTGCATCCGAATTTAACACAAAAGGCTCAATGCCGACTTAAGTACAAGAGGACTGACAATCTAACTTTCTATGATTTGAACCTCTCCTGAGAGTCCAGTTTTAGATTCCAATGCTACACTTCAGGTTTACTGTATACTTTGCACCTTCTTATTGACGATGAAAAACAGAAATTGCAACCGAAGTTAGTACAAAAGGCACAATGTCAACTTAAATAGAAGAGGACTGACACTCTAACTTTCTATGATTTGAACCTCTCCTGTGAGTCAAGTTTTAGATTTCGATGCATCACTAAAGGATTCCTGTATACCTTGGACCTACTTATTGACGATGAAACACAGAAATAGCATCCGAATTTAATACAAAAGGCACAATGCCGACATAAGTACAAGAGGACTGACACTCTAACTTTCTATGTTTTGAACCTCTCCTGTGAGGCCAGTTTTAGATTCCAATGCTTCACTTCAGGTTTACTGTATCCCTTGGACCGTCTTATTGACGATGAAACACAGAAACAGCATCCGAATTCAATACAAACGGCACAATGCCGTTTTAAGTACAAGAGGACTGACACGCTAACTTTCTATGATTCGAACCTCTCCTGTGAGTCTAGGTTTAGATTCCGATGCTTCACTTCAGGTTTACTGTATCCCTTGGATCTTCTTATTGACGATGAAACACAGAAATTGCATCCGAATTTAATACAAAAGGCACAATGCCGACTAAAGTACAAGGGGACTGACACTCTAACTTTCTATGCTTTGAACCTCTCCTGTGAGTCCAGTTTTTGATTCCGATGCTTCATTTCAGATTTACTGTATACCTTGGACCTTCTTATTGACGATGAGACACAGATATTGCAGCCGAATTTAATACAAAAGTCACAATGCCGACTTAAGTGCAAGAGGACTGACACTCTATCTACCTGTGATTTGAACCTCTCCTGTGAGTCCAGTAGTAGATTCCGATGCTTCACTTCAGGTTTACTGTATACCTTGGACCCTCTTATTGTCCATGAAACACAGATATTGCATCCAAATTTAATACAAAAAGCACAATGCCGACTTAAGTACAAGAGGACAGACACTCTAACTGTCTATGATTTAAACCTCTCCTGTGAGTCCAGTTTTAGATTCCGATGCTTCACTTAAGGTTTACTGTATACCTAGGACCTTGTAATTGACGATGAAACACAGAAATTGCATCCGAATTTAATACAAAAAACACAATGCCGACTTAAGTACAAGAGGACTGTCACTCTAGCTTTGTATGATTTGAACCTCTCCTTTGAGTCCAGTTTTAGATTCCGATGCTTAACATCAGGTTTACTGTGCCCCTTGGACCTTCTTATTGACGATGAAACACAGAAATTGCATCCAAATTTAATACAAAAGGCACAATGCCGACTTAAGTACAAGAGGACTGACACTCTAACTTTCTATGATTTGAACCTCTCCTGTGAGTCAAGTTTTAGATTCCGATGCTTCACTTCAGTTTTCCAGTATCCCATGGACCTTCTTATTGGCGATGGATCACAGAAATTCCATCTGAATTTAATACAAAAGGCACAATGCCGACTTAAGTTCAAGGGGACTGACACTATAACATTCTATGATTTGAACCTCTCTTGTGAGTCCAGTTTTAGATTCCGATGCTTCACTTCAGGTTTACTGCATACCTTGGACCTTCTTATTGACGATGAAACACAGAAATTGCATCCGAATTTAATACAAAAGGCACAATGCCGACTTAATTACAGCAGGACTGACACTCTAACTTTCTATGATTTGAACGCCTCCTGTGAGCCGCGTTTTAGATTCGGATGCTTCACTTCAGGTTTACTGTTTCCCTTGGACCGTCTTATTGACGATGAAACACAGAAACTGCATCCGAATTTAATACAAACGGCACAATGCCGTATTAAGTACAAGAGGACTGACACTCTAACATTCTATGATTTTAACCTCTCGTGTGAGTCCAGTTTTTGATTCCGATGCTTCACTTAGGGTTTACTGTATATCTTGGACCTTCTTATTGACGATGAAACACTGAAATTGCATTCGAATTTAATACAAAATGCACAGTGCCGACTGAAGTACAAGAGGACTAACACTCTAACTTTCTATGATTTTATCCTCTCCTGTGAGTCCAGTTTTAGATTCCGATGGTTCACTTCAGGTTTACTGTATCCCTTCGACCTTCTTATTGACGATGAAACACAGAATCTGCATCCGGATTTAATACAAAAGGCACAATGCCCACTAAAGTACAAGAGGACTGACACTCTAACTTACTATGATTTGAACCTCTCCGGTGAGTCCAGTTTTAGATTCCGATGTTTCACTTCAGGTTTACTGTATACCTTGGACCTTCTTATTGACGATGAAACACAGATATTGCAGCCGAATTTTATACAAAGGTCACAATGCCGACTTAAGTACAAGATAACTGACACTCTAACTTTCTGTGATTTGAACCTCTCCTGTGAGTCCAGTTCTAGATTCCGATGCTTCACTTCAGGTTTACTGTGTCTCTTGGACCTTCTTATTGACGATGAAACACAGAAATTGCATCCGAATTTAATACAAAAGTCACAATGCCGACTTAAGTACAAGAGGACTGACACTTTAACTCTCTATGATTTGAACCTCTGCTGTGAGTCCAGTTTTAGATTCCGATGCTTCACTTCAGGTTTACTGTATACCTTGGACCTTCTTATTGACGATGATACACAGAAATTGCATCCGAATTTAATACAAAAGGCACAATGCCGACTTAAGTACAAGGGGGCTGACAATCTAACTTTCTATGATTTGAACCTCTCCTGTGAGTCCAGTTTTAGATTCCGATGCTACACTTCCGGTTTACTGTATACCTTGCACCTTCTTATTGACGATGAAACACAGAAATTGCAACCGAAGTTAATACAAAAGGCACAATGTCAACTTAATTAGAAGAGGACTGACACTCTAACATTATATGATTTGAACCTCTCCAGTGAGTCCAGTTTTCGATACCGATGCTTCACTTCAGGTTTACTGTATCCCTTGGATCTTCTTATTGACGATGAAACACAGAAATAGCATCCGAATTTAATACAAAAGTCACAATGCCCACTTAAGTACAAGAGGACTGACACTCTATCTTCCTGTGATTTGAACCTTTCCCGTGAGTCCAGTTGTAGATTCCGATGCTTCACTCCAGGTTTACTGTATACCTTGGACCTTCTTATTGTCGATGAAACACAGAAATTGCATCCGAATTTAATACAAACGGCACAATGCCGTTTTAAGTACAAGAGGACTGACACTCTAACTTTCTGTGATTTGAACCTCTCCTGTGAGTCCATTTTTGATTCCGATGCTTCACTTCAGGTTTACTGTATACTTTGCACCTTCTTATTGACGATGAAACACAGAAATTGCATCCGAACTTAATACAAAAGGCACAATGTCAACTTATGTACAAGATTACAGACACTCTAACTTTCTATGATTTGCACCTCTCCTGTGAGTTCAGTTTTCGATACCGATGCTTCACTTTAGGTTTACTGTATCCCTTGGATCTTCTTATTGACGATGAAACACAGAAATAGCATCCGAATTTAATAGAAAAGGCACAATGCCGACTTAATTACAGGAGGACTGACACTCTAACTTTCTATGATTTGAACGTCACCTGTGATTCGCGTTTTGGATTCGGATGCTTCACTTCACGTTTACTGTATCAATAGTACCGTCTTATTGACGATGAAACACAGAAACTGCATCCGAATTTAATACAAACGGCACAATGCCGTATTAATTACAAGAGGACTGACACTCTAAGATTCTATGATATGAACTTCTCCTGTGAGTCCAATTTTTGATTCCGATGCTTCACTTAGGGTTTACTGTATACCTTGGACCTTCTTATTGACGATGAAACACTGAAATTGCATCCGAATTTAATACAAAAGGCACAATGCCGAATAAAGTACAAGGGGACTGACACTCTAACTTTCTATGCTTTGAACCTCTCCTGTGAGTCCAGTTTTTGATTCCGATGCTTCACTTAGGGTTTACTGTATACCTTGGACCTTCTTATTGACGATGAAACACGGATATTGCAGCCGAATTTTATACAACAGTCACAATGAAGACTTAAGTACAAGAGGACTAACACTCTAACTTTCTATGATTCTATCCTCTCCTGTGAGTCCAGTTTTAGATTCCGATGCTTCACTTCAGGTTTACTGTATCCCTTGGACCTTCTTATTGACGATGAAACACAGAAATTGCATCCGGATTTAATACAAAAGGCACAATGCCGACTAAAGTACAAGAGGACTGACACTCTAACGTTCTATGATTTGAACCTCTCCGGTGAGTCCAGTTTTGGATTCCGATGCTTCACTTCAGCTTTACTGTATACCTTGGACCTTCTTATTGACGATGAAACACGGATACTGCAGCCGAATTTTATACAACAGTCACAATGAAGACTTAAGTACAAGAGGACTGACACTCTAAGTTTCTGTGATTTCAACCTCTCCTGTGAGTCCAGTTTTAGATTCCGATGCTTCACTTCAGGTTTACTGTATCCCTTGGACCTTTTTATTGACGATGATACACAGAAATTGCATCCGAATTTAACACAAAAGGCACAATGCCGACTTAAGTACAAGAGGACTGACAATCTAACTTTCTATGATTTGAACCTCTCCTGAGAGTCCAGTTTTAGATTCCAATGCTACACTTCAGGTTTACTGTATACTTTGCACCTTCTTATTGACGATGAAAAACAGAAATTGCAACCGAAGGTAGTACAAAAGGCACAATGTCAACTTAAATAGAAGAGGACTGACACTCTAACTTTCTATGATTTGAACCTCTCCTGTGAGTCAAGTTTTAGATTTCGATGCATCACTAAAGGATTCCTGTATACCTTGGACCTTCTTATTGACGATGAAACACAGAAATAGCATCCGAATTTAATACAAAAGGCACAATGCCGACATAAGTACAAGAGGACTGACACTCTAACTTTCTATGTTTTGAACCCCTCCTGTGAGGCCAGCTTTAGACTCCAATGCTTCACTTCAGGTTTACTGTATCCCTTGGATCTTCTTATTGACGATGAATCACAGAAATAGCATCCGAATTTAATAAAAAGGCACAATGCCGACTTAAGTACAAGAGGCCTGACGCTCTTACTTTCCATGATTTGAACCACTGCTGTGAGTCCAGATTTAGATTCCGATGCTTCACTTCTTGTTTACTGTATACCTTGGACCTTCTTATTGACGATGAGACACAGATATTGCAGCCGAATTTAATACAAAAGTCACAATGCCGACTTAAGTACAAGAGGACTGACACTCTATCTTCCCGTGATTTGCACCTCTCCTGTAAGTCCATTTGTAGATTCCGATGCTTCACTTCATGTTTACTGTATACCTTGGACCTTCTTATTGACGTCAAACACAGAAATTGCATCAGAATTTAATACAAAAGGCACAATGTCGACTTAATTACAGGAGGACTGACACTCTAACTTTCTATGATTTGAACGTCTCCTGTGAGTCGCGTTTTAGATTACGATGCTTCACTTCAGGTTTACTGTATCCCTTGGACCGTCTTATTGACGATGAAACACAGAAACAGCATCCGAATTCAATACAAACGGCACAATGCCGTTTTAAGTACAAGAGGACTGACACGCTAACTTTCTATGATTCGAACCTCTCCTGTGAGTCTAGGTTTAGATTCCGATGCTTCACTTCAGGTTTACTGTATCCCTTGGATCTTCTTATTGACGATGAAACACAGAAATTGCATCCGAATTTAATACAAAAGGCACAATGCCGACTAAAGTACAAGGGGACTGACACTCTAACTTTCTATGCTTTGAACCTCTCCTGTGAGTCCAGTTTTTGATTCCGATGCTTCATTTCAGATTTACTGTATATCTTGGACCTTCTTATTGACGATGAGACACAGATATTGCAGCCGATTTTAATACAAAAGTCACAATGCCGACTTAAGTGCAAGAGGACTGACACTCTATCTTCCTGTGATTTGAACCTCTCCTGTGAGTCCAGTTGTAGATTCCGATGCTTCACTTCAGGTTTACTGTATACCTTGGACCTTCATATTGTCCATGAAACACAGAAATTGCATTCAAATTTAATACAAAAAGCACAATGCCGACTTAAGTACAAGAGGACTGACACTCTAACTTTCTATGATTTAAACCTCTCCAGTGAGTCCAGTTTTAGATTCCGATGCTTCACTTAAGGTTTACTGTATACCTAGGACCTTGTAATTGACGATGAAACACAGAAATTGCATCCGAATTTAATACAAAAAACACAATGCCGACTTAAGTACAAGAGGACTGTCACTCTAGCTTTGTATGATTTGAACCTCTCCTTTGAGTCCAGTTTAAATTCCGATGCTTAACTTCAGGTTTACTGTGCCCCTTGGACCTTCTTATTGACGATGAAACACAGAAATTGCATCCGAATTTAATAGAAAAGGCACAATGCCGACTTAAGTACAAGAGGACTGACACTCTAACTTTCTATGATTTGAACCTCTCCTGTGAGTCCAGTTGTAGATTCCGATGCTTCACTTCAGGTTTACTGCATACCTTGGACCTTCTTATTGACGATGAAACACAGAAATTGCATCCGAATTTAATACAAAAGGCACAATGCCGACTTAATTACAGCAGGACTGACACTCTAACTTTCTATGATTTGAACGCCTCCTGTGAGCCGCGTTTTAGATTCGGATGCTTCAATTCAGGTTTACTGTTTCCCTTGGACCGTCTTATTGACGATGAAACACAGAAACTGCATCCGAATTTAATACAAACGGCACAATGCCGTATTAAGTACAAGAGGACTGACACTCTAACATTCTATGATTTTAACCTCTCGTGTGAGTCCAGTTTTTGATTCCGATGCTTCTCTTAGGGTTTACTGTATATCTTGGACCTTCTTATTGACGATGAAACACTGAAATTGCATTCGAATTTAATACAAAATGCACAGTGCCGACTGAAGTACAAGAGGACTAACACTCTAACTTTCTATGATTTTATCCTCTCCTGTGAGTCCAGTTTTAGATTCCGATGCTTCACTTCAGGTTTACTGTATCCCTTCGACCTTCTTATTGACGATGAAACACAGATTCTGCATCCGGATTTAATACAAAAGGCACAATGCCCACTAAAGTACAAGAGGACTGACACTCTAACTTACTATGATTTGAACCTCTCCGGTGAGTCCAGTTTTAGATTCCGATGTTTCACTTCAGGTTTACTGTATACCTTGGACCTTCTTATTGACGATGAAACACAGATATTGCAGCCGAATTTTATACAAAGGTCACAATGCCGACTTAAGTACAAGATAACTGACACTCTAACTTTCTGTGATTTGAACCTCTCCTGTGAGTCCAGTTCTAGATTCCGATGCTTCACTTCAGGTTTACTGTGTCTCTTGGACCTTCTTATTGACGATGAAACACAGAAATTGCATCCGAATTTAATACAAAAGTCACAATGCCGACTTAAGTACAAGAGGACTGACACTTTAACTCTCTATGATTTGAACCTCTGCTGTGAGTCCAGTTTTAGATTCCGATGCTTCACTTCAGGTTTACTGTATACCTTGGACCTTCTTATTGACGATGATACACAGAAATTGCATCCGAATTTAATACAAAAGGCACAATGCCGACTTAAGTACAAGGGGACTGACAATCTAACTTTCTATGATTTGAACCTCTCCTGTGAGTCCAGTTTTAGATTCCGATGCTACACTTCCGGTTTACTGTATACCTTGCACCTTCTTATTGACGATGAAACACAGAAATTGCAACCGAAGTTAATACAAAGGGCACAATGTCAACTTAATTAGAAGAGGACTGACACTCTAACATTATATGATTTGAACCTCTCCAGTGAGTCCAGTTTTCGATACCGATGCTTCACTTCAGGTTTACTGTATCCCTTGGATCTTCTTATTGACGATGAAACACAGAAATAGCATCCGAATTTAATACAAAAGTCACAATGCCGACTTAAGTACAAGAGGACTGACACTCTATCTTCCTGTGATTTGAACCTTTCCTGTGAGTCCAGTTGTAGATTCCGATGCTTCACTCCAGGTTTACTGTATACCTTGGACCTTCTTATTGTCGATGAAACACAGAAATTGCATCCGAATTTAATACAAAAGGCACATTGGCGACTTAAGTACAAGAGGACTGTCACTCTAACTTTCTATGATTTGAACCTCTCCTGTGAGTCAAGTTTTAGATTCGGATGCTTCACTTCAGTTTTCCTGTATCCCTTGGACCTTCTTATTGGCGATGGAACACAGAAATTCCATCTGAATTTAATACAAAAGGCACAATGCCGACTTAAGTACAAGAGGACTGACATTATAACTTTCTATGATTTGAACATCGCTTGTGAGTCCAGTTTCTGATGCTTCACTTCAGGTTTACTGTATACCTTGGATCTTCTTATTGACGATGATACACAGAAATTGCATCCGAGTTTAATACAAAAGGCACAATGCCGACTTAATTACAGGAGGACTGACACTCTAACTTTCTATGATTTAAACGTCTCCTGTGAGTCGCGTTTTAGATTCCGTTGCTTCACTTCAGGTTTACTGTATACCTTGGACCTTCTTATTGACGATGAAACACAGAAATAGCATCCGAATTTAATACAAAAGGCACAATGCCGACTTAAGTACAAGAGGCCTGACACTCTAACGTTCTATTATTTGAACCTTCCTGTGAGCCCAGTTTTGGATTCTGATGCTTCACTTAAGGTTACTGTGTCCCTTGGACCTTCTTATTGACGATGAAACACAGAAATTGCATCCGAATTTAATACAAACGGCACAATGCCGTTGTAAGTACAAGAGGACTGACACTCTAACTTTCTGTGATTTGAACCACTCCTGTGAGTCCATTTTTGATTCCGATGCTTCACTTCAGGTTTACTGTATCCGTTGGTCCTTCTTATTGACGATGAGACACAGAAATTGCAACAGAATTTAGTACAAAAGGCACAATGCCGACTTAAATACAAGAGGACTGACACTCTAACGTTCTATGCTTTGAACCTTCCTGTGAGCCCAGTTTTGGATTCTGATGCTTCACTTAAGGTTACTGTGTCCCTTGGACCTTCTTATTGACGATGAAACACAGAAATTGCATCCGAATTTAATACAAAAGGCACAATGCCGACTTAAGTACAAGGTTACAGACACTCTAACTTTCTATGATTTGCACCTCTCCTGTGAGTTCAGTTTTCGATACTGATGCTTCACTTTAGGTTTACTGTATCCCTTGGATCTTCTTATTGACGATGAAACACAGAAATAGCATCCGAATTTAATAGAAAAGGCACAATGCCGACTTAATTACAGGAGGACTGACACTCTAACTTTCTATGATTTGAACGTCACCTGTGATTCGCGTTTTAGATTCGGATGCTTCACTTCACGTTTACTGTATCAATAGTACCGTCTTATTGACGATGAAACACAGAAATTGCAACCGAAGTTAATACAAAAGGCACAATGTCAACTTAATTAGAAGAGGACTGACACTCTAACATTATATGATTTGAACCTCTCCAGTGAGTCCAGTTTTCGATACCGATGCTTCACTTCAGGTTTACTGTATCCCTTGGATCTTCTTATTGACGATGAAACACAGAAATAGCATCCGAATTTAATACAAAAGTCACAATGCCGACTTAAGTACAAGAGGACTGACACTCTATCTTCCTGTGATTTGAACCTTTCCTGTGAGTCCAGTTGTAGATTCCGATGCTTCACTCCAGGTTTACTGTATACCTTGGACCTTCTTATTGTCGATGAAACACAGAAATTGCATCCGAATTTAATACAAAAGGCACATTGGCGACTTAAGTACAAGAGGACTGTCACTCTAACTTTCTATGATTTGAACCTCTCCTGTGAGTCAAGTTTTAGATTCGGATGCTTCACTTCAGTTTTCCTGTATCCCTTGGACCTTCTTATTGGCGATGGAACACAGAAATTCCATCTGAATTTAATACAAAAGGCACAATGCCGACTTAAGTACAGGAGGACTGACATTATAACTTTCTATGATTTGAACATCGCTTGTGAGTCCAGTTTCTGATGCTTCACTTCAGGTTTACTGTATACCTTGGATCTTCTTATTGACGATGATACACAGAAATTGCATCCGAGTTTAATACAAAAGGCACAATGCCGACTTAATTACAGGAGGACTGACACTCTAACTTTCTATGATTTAAACGTCTCCTGTGAGTCGCGTTTTAGATTCCGTTGCTTCACTTCAGGTTTACTGTATACCTTGGACCTTCTTATTGACGATGAAACACAGAAATAGCATCCGAATTTAATACAAAAGGCACAATGCCGACTTAAGTACAAGAGGCCTGACACTCTAACGTTCTATTATTTGAACCTTCCTGTGAGCCCAGTTTTGGATTCTGATGCTTCACTTAAGGTTACTGTGTCCCTTGGACCTTCTTATTGACGATGAAACACAGAAATTGCATCCGAATTTAATACAAACGGCACAATGCCGTTTTAAGTACAAGAGGACTGACACTCTAACTTTCTGTGATTTGAACCACTCCTGTGAGTCCATTTTTGATTCCGATGCTTCACTTCAGGTTTACTGTATCCGTTGGTCCTTCTTATTGACGATGAGACACAGAAATTGCAACAGAATTTAGTACAAAAGGCACAATGCCGACTTAAATACAAGAGGACTGACACTCTAACGTTCTATGCTTTGAACCTTCCTGTGAGCCCAGTTTTGGATTCTGATGCTTCACTTAAGGTTACTGTGTCCCTTGAACCTTCTTATTGACGATGAAACACAGAAATTGCATCCGAATTTAATACAAAAGGCACAATGCCGACTTAAGTACAAGGTTACAGACACTCTAACTTTCTATGATTTGCACCTCTCCTGTGAGTTCAGTTTTCGATACCGATGCTTCACTTTAGGTTTACTGTATCCCTTGGATCTTCTTATTGACGATGAAACACAGAAATAGCATCCGAATTTAATAGAAAAGGCACAATGCCGACTTAATTACAGGAGGACTGACACTCTAACTTTCTATGATTTGAACGTCACCTGTGATTCGCGTTTTAGATTCGGATGCTTCACTTCACGTTTACTGTATCAATAGTACCGTCTTATTGACGATGAAACACAGAAACTGCATCCGAATTTAATACAAACGGCACAATGCCGTATTAATTACAAGAGGACTGACACTCTAACATTCTATGATATGAACTTCTCCTGTGAGTCCAATTTTTGATTCCGATGCTTCACTTAGGGTTTACTGTATACCTTGGACCTTCTTATTGACGATGAAACACTGAAATTGCATCCGAAATTAATACAAAGGGCACAATGCCGACTTAAGTACAAGAGGACTAACACTCTAACTTTCTATGATTTTATCCTCTCCTGTGAGTCCAGTTTTAGAGTCCAATGCTTCACTTCAGGTTTACTGTATCCCTTGGACCTTCTTATTGACGATGAAACACAGAAATTGCATCCGGATTTAATACAAAAGGCACAATGCCGACTAAAGTACACGTGGACTGACACTCTAACATTCTATGATTTGAACCTCACCTGTGAGTCCAGTTTTAGAATCCGATGCTTCACTTCAGGTTTACTGTATACCTTGGACCTTCTTATTGACGATGAAACACAGATATTGCAGCCGAATTTTATGCAAAAGTCACAATGCCGACTTAAGTACAAGAGGACTGACACTCTAACTTTCTGTGATTTGAACCTCTCCAGTGAGTCCATTTTTGATTCCGATGCTTCACTTCAGGTTTACTGTATCCGTTGGACCTTCTTATTGACGATGAAACACAGAAATTGCATCCGAATTTAATACAAAAGTCACAATGCCGACTTAAGTACAAGAGGACTGACACTCTAACACTCTATGATTTGAACCTCTCCTGTGAGTCCAGTTTTAGATTCCGATGCTTCACTTCAGGTTTACTGTATACCTTTGACCTTCTTATTGACGATGATACACAGAAATTGCATCCGAATTTAATACAAAAGGCACAATGCCGACTTAAGTAAAAGAGGACAGACAATCTAACTTTCTACGATTTGAACCTCTCCTGTGAGTCTAGTTTTAGATTCCGATGCTACACTTCAGGTTTACTGTATCCCTTGGAACTACTTATTGACGATGAAACACAGAATTTGCATCCGAATATAATACAAAAGGCACAATGCCTACTTAAGTACAAGAGGTCTGACACTCTAACTTTCAACGATTTAAACCTCTCCTGTGAGTCCAGTTTTAGATACCGATGCTTCACTTCAGGTTTACTGTATCCCTTGGATCTTCTTATTGACGATGAAACACAGAAATTGCAACCGAATTTAATACAAATGGCACAATGCCGACTTAAGTACAAGAGGACAGACACTCTAACTTTCTATGATTTGCACCTCTCCTGTGAGTTCAGTTTTCGATACCAATGCTTCACTTTAGGTTTACTGTATCCCTTGGACCTTCTTATTGACGATGAAACCCAGAAATAGCATCCGAATGTAATACAAAAGGCACAATGCCGACATAAGTACAAGAGGCCTGACACTCTAACATTCTATGTTTTGAACCTCTGCTGTGAGTCCAGTTTTAGATTCCAATGCTTCACTTTAGGTTTACTGTATCAATTTGGATTTTCTTATTGACGATGAAACGCTGAAATAGCATCCGAATTTAATAAAAAGGCACAATGCCGACTTAAGTACAAGAGGCCTGACGCTCTAACTTTCTACGATTTGAATCTCTCCTGTGAGTCCAGTTTTAGATTCCGATGCTTCACTTCTGGTTTACTGTAACCCTTGAACCTTCTTATTGACGATGAAACACAGACATTGCATCCGAATTTAATACAAAAGGCAGAATGCCGACGTAAGTACAAGAGGACTGACACTCTAAATTTCTATGATTTGAACCTCTCCTGTGAGTCCAGTTTTAGATTCCGATGCTTCACTTCAGGTTTACTGTATCCCTTGGACCTTCTTATTGACGATGAAACACATAAATTCCATCTGAATTTATTGCAAAAGGCACAATGCCGACTTAAGTACAAGAGAACTGACACTTTAACTTTCTATGATTTGAACCACTTCTGTGAGTCCAGTTTTAGTTTCCGATGCTTCACTTAGGGTTTACTGTATACCTTGGACCTTCTTATTGACGATGAAACACGGAAATTGCATCCGAATTGAATACAAAAGGCACAATGCCAACCAAAGTACAAGTGGACTGACACTTTAACTTTCTATGATTTGAAACTCTAATGTGAGTCCAGTTTTATATTCCGATGCTTCACTTCTGGATTACTGTATACTTTGGACCTTCTTATTGACGATGAAACACAGATATTGCAGCCGAATTTAATACAAAAGTCACAATGCCGACTTAAGTACAAGAGGACTGACACTCTAACTTTCTGTGATTTGCTCCTCTCCTGTGAGTCCAATTTAAGATTCCGATGCTTCACTTCAGGTTTACTGAATACCTTGGCCCTTCTTATTGTCCATGAGACACAGAAATTGCATCCGAATTTAATAAAAAAGGCACAATTCCGACTTAAGTACAAGAGGACAGACACTCGAACTTTCTATGATTTGATCCTCTCCTGTGAGTCCAGTTTGAATTCCGATGCTTCAATTAAGGTTTACTGTATCCCTTGGACCTTCTTATTGACGATGAAACACAGAAATTGCATCCGAATTTAATACAAAAGTCACAAAGCCGACTTCAGTACAAGCGGACTGACACTCTAACTCTCTATGATTTGAACCTCTCCTGTGAGTCCAGTTTTAGATTCCGATTCTACAGTTCAGGTTTACTGTATACCTTGGACCTTGTTATTGACGATGAGACACAGAAATTGCAACAGAATTTAGTACAAAAGCACATTGCCGACTTAAATACAAGAGGACAGACACTCTAACTTTCTACATTTGAACCTCTCCTGTGAGTCCAGTTTTCGATTCCGATACTTCACTTCAGGTTTACTGTATCCCTTGGATCTTCGTATTGACGATGAAACACAGAAATTGCATCAGAATTTAATACAAAAGTCACAATGCCGACTTAAGTACAAGACGTCTGACACTCTAGCTTTTGATGATTTGAACCGCTCCTGTGAGTCCAGTTTTAGATTCTGATGCTTCACTGCAGGTTTACTGTATCCCTTGGGCCTTCTTATTGACGATGAAACACAGAAATTGCATTCGAATTTAATACAAAAGGCACAATGCCGACTTAAGTACAAGAGGCCTGACACTCTAACTTTCTATGATTTGAACCTTCCTGTGAGCCCATTTTTGGATTCTGATGCTTCACTTAAGGTTTACTGTATCCCTTGGACCTTCTTATTGACGATGAAACACAGAAATAGCATCCGATTTTAATAAAAAGGCACAATGCCGACTTAAGTACAAGAGGCCTGACGCTCTAACGTTCTATGATTTGAACCTCTCCTGTGAGTCCAGTTTTAGATTCCGATGCTTCACTTCTGCTTTACTGTAACCCTTGGACCTTCTTATTGACGATGAAACACAGATATTGCAGCCGAATTTAATACAAAAGTCACAATGCCGACTTAAGTACAAGAGGACTGACACTCTAACTTTCTGTGATTTGCTCCTCTCCTGTGAGTCCAATTTAAGATTCCGATGCTTCACTTCAGGTTTACTGAATACCTTGGCCCTTCTTATTGTCCATGAAACACAGAAATGCATCCGAATTTAATAAAAAAGGCACAATTCCGACTTAAGTACAAGAGGACAGACACTCGAACTTTCTATGATTTGAACCTCTCCTGTGAGTCCAGTTTGAATTCCGATGCTTCAATTAAGGTTTACTGTATCCCTTGGACCTTCTTATTGACGATGAAACACAGAAATAGCATCCGAATGTAATACAAAAGGCACAATGCCGACATAAGTACAAGAGGACTGTCACTCTAACATTCTATGTTTTGAACCTTTCCTGTGAGTCCAGTTTTAGATTCCAATGCTTCACTTCCGGTTTACTGTATCCCTTGGATCTTCTTATTGACGATGAAACACAGAAATAGCATCCGAATTTAGTAAAAAGGCACAATGCCGACTTAAGTACAAGAGGCCTGACGCTCTAACTTTCTATGATTTGAGCCTCTCCTGTGAGTCCAGTTTTAGATTCCGATGCTTCACTTCTGGTTTACTGTTACATTTGGACCTTCTTATTGACGATGAAACACAGAAATTCCATCTGAATTTAATGCAAAGGTCACAATGCCGACATAAGTACAAGAGAACTGACACTTTAACTTTCTATGATTTGAACCACTTCTGTGAGTCCAGTTTTAGTTTCCGATGCTTCACTTCAGGTTTACTGTATCCCTTGGAACTTCTTATTGACGATGAAACACAGAATTTGCATCCGAATTTAATACAAAAGGCACATTGCCGACTTAAGTACAAGAGGACTGACACTCTAGCTTTCTATGATTTGAACCTTTCCTGTGAGTCCAGTTTTAGATTCCGATGCTTCACTTCAGGATTACTGTATACCTTGGACCTTCTTATTGACGATGAAACACAGATATTGCAGCCGAATTTAATACAAAAGTCACAATGCCGACTTAAGTACAAGAGGACTGACACTCTATTTTTCTGTGATTTGCACCTCTCCTGTGAGTCCAGTTTTAGATTCCGATGCCTCACTTCTGGTTTACTGTATCCCTTGGACCTTCTTATTGGCGATGAAACACAGAAATTCCATCTGAATTTAATACAAAAGGCACAATGCCGACTTAAGTACAAGAGAACTGACACTTTAACTTTCTATGATTTGAACCTCTTCTGTGAGTCCAGTTTTACTTTCCGATGCTTCACTTCAGGTTTAAGGTATATCCTGGAACTTCTTATTGACAATGAATCACAGAAATTTGCTTCCGAATTTAATACAAAAGGCACAATGCCGACTTAAGTACAAGAGGACTGACACACTAACTTTCTATGATTTGAACCTCTCCTGTGAGTCCAGTTTTTGATTCCGATGCTTCACTTCAGGTTTACTGTATACCTTGGACCTTCTTATTGACGATGATACACAGAAATTGCATCCGAATTTTATACAAAAGGCACAATGCCGACTTAACTACAGGAGGACAGACACTCTAACTTTCTATGATTTAAACGTCTCCTGTGAGTCGCGTTTTAGATTCGGATGCTTCACTTCAGGTTTACTGTATCCTTTGGTCCGTCTTATTGACGATGAAACACAGAAACTGCATCCGAATTTAATACAAACGACACAATGCCGTATTAAGTACAAGAGGACTGACACTCTAACTTTCTATGATTTGAACCTCTCCTGTGAGTCCAGTTTTTGATTCCGATGCTTCACTTAGGGTTTACTGTATACCTTGGACATTCTTATTGACGATGAAACACAGAAATTGCATCCGAATTTAATACAAAAGGCACAATGCCAACTAAAGTACAAGAGGACTGACACTCTAACTTTCTATGATTTGAACCTCTAATGTGAGTCCAGTTTTAGATTCCGATGCTTCACTTCAGGATTACTGTATACTTTGGACCTTCTTATTGACGATGAAACACAGAAATTGCATCCGAATTTAATACAAAAGTCACAATGCCGACTTAAGTACAAGACGTCTGACACTCTAACTTTTGATGATTTGAACCGCTCCTGTGAGTCCAGTTTTAGATTCTGATGCTTCACTGCAGGTTTACTGTATCCCTTGGACCATCTTATTGACGATGAAACACAGAAATTGCATTCGAATTTAATGCAAAAGGCACAATGCCGACTTAAGTGCAAGAGGCCTGACACTCTAACTTTCTATGATTTGAACTTTCCTGTGAGCCCAGTTTTGGATTCTGATGCTTCACTTAAGGATTACTGTATCCCTTGGACCTTCTTATTGACGATGAAACACAGAAATAGCATCCGATTTTAATAAAAAGGCACAATGCCGACTTAAGTACAAGAGGACAGACACTCGAAATTTCTATGATTTGAACCTCTCCTGTGAGTCCAGTTTGAATTGCGATGCTTCAATTAAGGTTTACTGTATCCCTTGGACCTTCTTATTGACGATGAAACACAGAAATTGCAACAGAATTTAGTACAAAAGGCACAATGCCGACTTAAGCACAACAGGTCTGACACTCTAACTTTCAATGATTTGAACCGCTCCTGTGAATCCAGTTTTAGAATCTGATGCTTCACTTCAGGTTTACTGTATCCCATGGACCTTCTTATTGACTATGAAACACAGAAATTGCATCCGATTATAATACAAAAGGCACAATGCCTTCTTATGTACAAGAGGATAGACACTCTAACTTTCTATGATTTGCACCTCTCCTGTGAGTTCAGTTTTCGATACCGATACTTCACTTTAGGTTTGCTGTATCCCTTGGATCTTCTTATTGACGATGAAACACAGAAATAGCATCCGAATGTAATACAAAAGGCACAATGCCGACATAAGTACAAGAGGACTGTCACTCTAACATTTTATGTTTTGAACCTCTCCTGTGAGTCCAGTTTTAGATTCCAATGCTTCACTTCAGGTTTACTGTATCCCTTGGAACTTCTTATTGACGATGAAACACAGAATTTGCATCCGAATTTAATACAAAAGGCACATTGCCGACTTAAGTACAAGAGGACTGACACTCTAACTTTCTATGATTTGAACCTCTCCTGTGAGTCCAGTTTTTGATTCCGATGCTTCACTTAGGCTTTACTGTATACCTTGGACCTTCTTATTGACGATTGAAGACAGAAATTGCATCCGAATTTAATACAAAAGGCACAATGCCAACTAAAGTACAAGAGGACTGACACTCAAACTGTCTATGATTTGAACCTTTCCTGTGAGTCCAGTTTTAGATTCCGATGCTTCACTTCAGGATAACTGTATACCTTGGACCTTCTTATTGACGATGAACCACAGATATTGCAGCCAAATTTAATACAAAAGTCACAATGCCGACTTAAGTACAAGAGGACTGACACTCTAACAATCTGTGATTTGAACCTCTCCTGTGAGTCCAGTTTTATTTTCCGATGCTTCACTTCAGGTTTAAGGTATCCCCTGGAACTTCTTATTGACAATGAAACAAAGAAATTGGCTTCCGAATTTAATACAAAAGGCACAATGCCGACTTAAGTACAAGAGGACTGACACTCTAACTCTCTATGATTTGAACCTCTCCTGTGATTCCAGTTTTAGATTCCGATGCTTCACTTTAGGATTACTGTATACCTTGGACCTTCTTATTGACGATGATACACAGAAATTGCATCCGAATTGAATACAAAAGGAACAATGCCGACTTAAGTACAAGAGGACTGACAATCTAACTTTCTATGATTTTAACCTCTCCTGTGAGTCCAGTTTTAGATTCCGATGCTACACTTCAGGTTTACTGTATACCTTGGACCTTCTTATTGACGATGGGACACAGAAATTGCAACAGAATTTAGTACAAAAGGCACAATGCCGACTTAAATACAAGAGGACTGACACTCTAACTTTCTATAATTGAACCTCTCCTGTGAGTCCAGTTTTCGATTCCGATGCTTCACTTCAGGATTACTGTATCCCTGGGAACCTCTTATTGACGATGAAACACAGAAATTGCATCCGAATTTAATACAAAAGTCACAATGCCGACTTAAGTACATGAGGTCTGACACTCTAACTTTCTATGATTTGAACCGCTCATGTGAGTCCAGTTTTAGATTCTGATGCTTCACTTCAGGTTTACTGTATCCCTAGGACCTTCTTATTGACGATGAAACACAGAAATTGCATCCGAATTTAATACAAAAGGCAGAATGCCGACTTAAGTACAAGAGGCCTGACACTCTAAATTTCTACGATTTAAACCTCTCCTCTGAGTCCAGTTTTAGATTCCGATGCTTCACTTCAGGTTTACTATATCCCTTGGACCTTCTTATTGACGATGAAACACAGAAATTGCAACCGAATTTAATACAAAAGGCACAATGCCGACTTAAGTACAAGAGGACTGACACTCTAACTTTGTATGATTTGAACCTCTTCTTTGAGTCAAGTTTTAGATTCCGATGCTTCACTTCAGGTTTACTGTATACCTCAGACCTTCTTATTGACGATGATACACAGAAATTGCATCCGAATTTAATACAAAAGTCCCAATGCCGACTTAATTACAAGAGGACTGACACTCTAACTTTCTATGATTTGAAATTCTCCTGTGAGTCCAGTTTTAGATTCCGATGCTACACTTCAGGTTTACTGTATACCTTGCACCTACTTATTGACGATGAGACACAGAAATTGCAACAGAATTTAGTACAAAAGGCCCAATGCCGACTTAAATACAAGAGGACTGCACTCTAACTTTCTATAATTGAACCTCTCCTGTGAGTCCAGATTTCGATTCCGATGCTTCACTTCAGGTTCACTTTATCCCTTGCACCCTCTTATTGACGATGAAACACAGACATTTCACCCGAATTTAATACAAACTCACAATGCCGACTTAAATACAAGAGGTCAGACACTCTAACTTTCTACGATTTAAACCTCTCCTGTGAGTCCAGTTTTAGATACCGATGTTTCACGTTAGGTTTACTGTATCTCTTGGACCTTCTTATTGACGATGAAACACAGAAATAGCATCCGAATGTAATACAAAAGGTACAATGCCGACATAAGTACAAGAGGACTGACACTCTAACATTCTATGTTACGAACCTCTCCTGTGAGTGCAGTTTTAGATTCCAATGCTTCACTTCAGGTTTACTGTATCCCTTGGATCTTCTTATTGACGATGTAACACAGAAATAGCATCCGAGTTTAATAAAAAGGCACAATGCCGACTTAAGTACAAGAGGACAGACGCTCGAAATTTCTATGATTTAAACCTCTCCTGTGAGTCCAGTTTTCGATTCCGATGCTTCACTTAAGGTTTACTGTATCCCTTGGACTTTCTTATTGACGATGAAACACAGACATTCCATCTGAATTTAATGCAAAAGGCACAATGCCGACTTAAGTACAAGAGAACTGACACTTTAACTTTCTATGATTTGAACCACTTCTGTAAGTCCAGTTTTAGTTTCCGATGCTTCACTTCAGTTTTACTGTATCCCTTGGAACTTCTTATTGAAGACGAAACACAGATATTGCAGCCGAATTTAATACAAAAGTCACAATGCCGACTTAAGTACAAGAGGACTCACACTCTAACTTTCTGTGATTTGCACCTCTCCTGTGAGTCCAATTTAAGATTCCGATGCTTCACTTCAGGTTTACTGTATACCTTGGACCTTCTTATTGACGATGAAACACAGAAATTGCATCCGAATTTAATAAAAAAGGCACAATGCCGACTTAAGTACAAGAGGACAGACGCTCGAACTTTCTATGATTTAAACCTCTCCTGTGAGTCCATTTTTCGATTCCGATGCTTCACTTAGGGTTTACTGTATACCTAGGACCTTCTAATTCACGATGAAACACAGAAATTGCATCCGAATATAATACAAAAGGCACAATGTCGACTTAAGTTCAAGAGGACTGACACTCTAACTTTGTATGATTTGAACCTCTCCTTTGAGTCCAGTTTTAGATTCCGATGCTTCACTTCAGGTTTACTGTATCTGTTGGACCTTCTTATTGACGATGAAACACAGAAATTGCATCCGAATTTAATACAAAAGTCACAATGCCGACTTAAGTACCAGAGGACTGACACTCTAACTCTCTATGATATGAACCTCCCCTGTGAGTCCAGTTTTAGATTCTGATGCTACACTTCAGGTTTACTGTATACCTTGCACCTACTTATTGACGATGAGACACAGAAATTGCAACAGAATTTAGTACAAAACGCACAATGCCGACTTAAATAGAAGAGGACTGACACTCTAACTTTCTATAATTGAACCTCTCCTGTGAGTCCACTTTTAGATTCCGATGCTTCACTTCAGGATTACTGTATCCCTTGGACCTTCTTATTGACGATGAAACACAGAAATTCCATCTGAATTTAATGCAAAAGGCACAATGCCGACTTAAGTACAAGAGAACTGACACTTTAACTTTCTATGATTTGAACCACTTCTGTAAGTCCAGTTTTAGATTCCAATGCCTCACTTCAGGTTTAATGTATCCCATGGATCTTCTTATTGACGATGTAACACAGAAATAGCATCCGAATTTAATAAAAAGGCACAATGCCGACTTAAGTACAAGTGGCTTGACGCTCTAACTTCCTATGATTTGAACCTCTCCAGTGAGTCCAGTTTTAGATTCCGATGCTTCACTTCTGGTTTACTGTAACCCTTGGACCTTCTTATTGACGATGAAACACAGAAATTGCATCCGAATTTAATACAAAAGGCACAATGCCGACTTAAGTACAAGAGGAATGACACTCTAACTTTCTATGATTTGAACCTCTCCTGTGAGTCCAGTTTTAGATTCCGATGCTTCACTTCAGGTTTACTGTATCCCTTGGACCTTCCTATTGACGATGAAACACAGAAATTCCATCTGAATTTAATGCAAAAAGCACAATGCTGACTTAAGTACAAGAGAACTGACACTTTAACTTTCTACGATTTGAACCACTTCTGTAAGTCCAGTTTTAATTTCCGATGCTTCACCTCAGGTTTACTGTATCCCTTGGAACTTCTTATTGACGATGAAACACAGAAATTGCATCCGAATTTAATACAAAAGGCACAATGCCGACTTAAGTACAAGAGGACTGACACTCTAACTTTCTATGATTTGAACCTCTCCTGTGAGTCCAGTTTTAGATTCCGATGCTTCACTTCAGGATTACTGTATCCCTTGGACCTTCTTATTGACGATGAAACACAGATATTGCAGCCGAATTTAATACAAAAGTCACAATGCCGACTTAAGTACAAGAGAACTGACACTCTAACTTTATGTGATTTGCACCTCTCCTGTGAGTCCAATTTAAGATTCCGATGCTTGACTTCAGGTTTACTGTATACCTTGGACCTTCTTATTGTCGATGAAACACAGACATTGCATCCGAATTTAATAAAAAAGGCACAATGCCGACTTAAGTACAAGAGGACAGACGCTCGAACTTTCTATGATTTAAACCTCTCCTGTGAGTCCAGTTTTCGATTCCGACGCCTCACTTAAAGTTTACTGTATCCCTTGGACCTTCTTATTGACGATGAAACACAGAAATTCCATCTGAATTTAATGCAAAAGGCACAATGCCGACTTAAGTACAAGAGAACTGACACTTTAACTTTCTATGATTTGAACCACTTCTGTAAGTCCAGTTTAAGATTCCGATGCTTCACTTCACGTTTACTGTATCCCTTGGACCTTCTTATTGACGATGAAACACAGAATTTGCATCCGAATTTAATACAAAAGTCACAATGCCGACTTAAGTACAAGAGGACTGACACTCTAACTCTCTATGATTTGAACCTCCCCTGTGAGTCCAGTTTTAGATTCCGATGCTACACTTCAGGTTTACTGTATCCCTTGGACCTACTTATTGACGATGAGAAACAGAAATTGCAACAGAATTTAGTACAAAAGGCACAATGCCGACTTAAATACAAGAGGACTGACACTCTAACTTTCTATAATTGAACCTCTCCTGTGAGTCCAGTTTTCGATTCCGATGCTTCACTTCAGGTTTACTGTATCCCTTGCACCCTCTTATTGACGATGAAACACAGAAATTTCACCCGAATTTAATACAAACTCACAATGCCGATTTAAATACAAGAGGTCTGACACTCTAACTTTCTATGATTTGAACCTTCCTGTGAGCCCGTTTTTGGATTCTGATGCTTCACTTAAGGTTTACTGTATCCCGTGGACCTTCTTATTGACGATGAAACACAGAAATTGCATCCGAATATAATACAAAAGGCCCAATGCCGACTTAAGTACAAGAGGCCTGACACTCTAACTTTCTACGATTTAAACCTCTCCTGTTAGTCCACTTTTAGATACCGATGCTTCACTTTAGGTTTACTGTATCCCTTGGACCTTCTTATTGACGATCAAACACAGAAATTGCATCCGAATGTAATACAAAAGGCACAATGCCGACATAAGTACAAGAGGACTGACACTCTAACATTCTATGCTATGAACCTTTCCTGTTAGTCCAGTTTTAGATTCCAATGCTTCACTTCAGGTTTACTGTATCCCATGGATCTTCTTATTGACGATGAAACACAGATATTGCATCCGAATTTAATACAAAAGGCACAATGCCGACTTAAGTACAAGAGGACTGACACTCTAACTTTCTATGATTTGAACCTCTCCTGTGAGTCCAGTTTTTGATTCCGATGCTTCACTTAGGGGTTACTGTATACCTTGGAACTTCTTATTGACGATGAAACACAGAAATTGCATCCGAATTTAATACAAAAGGCACAATGCCAACTAAAGTACATGAGGACTGACACTCTAACTTTCTATGATTTGAACCTCTCCTGTGAGTCCAGTTTTAGATTCCGATGCTTCACTTCAGGATTATTGTATCCCTTGGACCTTCTTATTGACGATGAAACACAGATATTGCAGCCGAATTTAATATAAAAGTCACAATGCCGACTTAAGTACAAGACAACTGACACTCTAACTTTCTGTGATTTGCACCTCTCCTGTGAGTCTAATTTAAGATTCCGATGCTTGACTTCAGGTTTACTTTAAAACTTGGACCTTCTTATTGTCGATGAAACACAGACAATGCATCCGAATTTAATAAAAAATGCACAATGCCGACTTAAGTACAAGAGGACAGACGCTCGAACTTTCTATGATTTAAACCTCTCCTGTGAGTCCAGTTTCGATTCCGATGCTTCACTTAAGGTTTACTGTATCCCTTGGACCTTCTTATTGACGATGAAACACAGAAATTCCATCTGAATTTAATGCAAAAGGCACAATGCCGACTTAAGTACAAGAGAACTGACACTTTAACTTTCTATGATTTGAACCACTTCTGTAAGTCCAGTTTTAGTTTCCGATGCTTCACTTCAGGTTTACTGTATCCCTTGGAACTTTTTATTGACGATGAAACACAGAAATTGCATCTGAATTTAATACAAAAGGCACATTGCCGACTTAAGTACAAGAGGACTGTCACTATAACTTTCTATGATTTGAACCCCTCCTGTTAGTTTAGTTTGAATTCCGATGCTTCACTTCAGGTTTACTGTATCCCTTGGACCTTCTTATTGACGATGAAACACAGAAATTCCATCTGAATTTAATAGAAAAGGCACAATACCGACTTAAGTACAAGAGAACTGACACTTTAACTTTCTATGATTTGAACCTCTCCTGTGAGTCCAGGTTTACTTTCCGATGCTTCACTTCAGGTTTAAGGTATCCCCTGGAACATCTTAGTGACAATGAAACACAGAAATTGCATCCGAATTTAATACAAAAGGCACAATGCCGACTTAAGTACAAGAGGACTGACACACTAACTTTCTATGATTTGAACCTCTCCTTTGAGTCCAGTTTTTGAATCCGATGCTTCACTTAGGGTTTACTGTAAACCTTGGACCTTCTTATTGACGATGAAACACATAAATTGCATCCGAATTTAATACAAAAGGCACAATGCCGAGTTAAGTACGAGAGGAGTAACACTCTAACTTTCAATGATTTTAACCTCTCCTGTGAGTCCAGTTTTAGGTTCCGATGCTTCACTTCAGGTTTACTGTATCCCTTGTACCTTCTTATTGATGATGAAACACAGAAATTGCATCCGAATTAATTACAAAAGGCACAATGCCGACTTAAGTACAAGGGGCCTGACACTCTAACTTTCTACGATTGAAACCTCTCCTGTGAGTCCACTTTTAGATACCGATGCTTCACTTCAGGTTTAATGTATCCCTTGGACCTTCTTATTGACGATGAAACACAGAAATTGCAACCGAATTTAGTACAAAAGGCACAATGCCGACTTAAATACAAGAGGACTGACACTCTAACTTTCTATAATTGAACCTCTCCTGTGAGTCCAGTTTTCGATTCCGATGCTTCACTTCAGGTTTACTGTATCCCTTGCACCCTCTTATTGACGATGAAACACAGAAATTTCACCCGAATTTAATACAAACTCACAATGCCGATTTAAATACAAGAGGTCTGACACTCTAACTTTCTATGATTTGAACCTTCCTGTGAGCCCGTTTTTGGATTCTGATGCTTCACTTAAGGTTTACTGTATCCCGTGGACCTTCTTATTGACGATGAAACACAGAAATTGCATCCGAATATAATACAAAAGGCCCAATGCCGACTTAAGTACAAGAGGCCTGACACTCTAACTTTCTACGATTTAAACCTCTCCTGTTAGTCCACTTTTAGATACCGATGCTTCACTTTAGGTTTACTGTATCCCTTGGACCTTCTTATTGACGATCAAACACAGAAATTGCATCCGAATGT
Source organism: Schistocerca americana (assembly GCF_021461395.2). Taxonomy (NCBI): domain Eukaryota; kingdom Metazoa; phylum Arthropoda; class Insecta; order Orthoptera; family Acrididae; genus Schistocerca; species Schistocerca americana. The sequence continues at coordinate 71,938,480 of NC_060121.1, read as the reverse complement.
AATACAAAAGGCACAATGCCGACATAAGTACAAGAGGACTGACACTCTAACATTCTATGCTATGAACCTTTCCTGTTAGTCCAGTTTTAGATTCCAATGCTTCACTTCAGGTTTACTGTATCCCATGGATCTTCTTATTGACGATGAAACACAGATATTGCATCCGAATTTAATACAAAAGGCACAATGCCGACTTAAGTACAAGAGGACTGACACTCTAACTTTCTATGATTTGAACCTCTCCTGTGAGTCCAGTTTTTGATTCCGATGCTTCACTTAGGGGTTACTGTATACCTTGGAACTTCTTACTGACGATGAAACACAGAAATTGCATCCGAATTTAATACAAAAGGCACAATGCCAACTAAAGTACATGAGGACTGACACTCTAACTTTCTATGATTTGAACCTCTCCTGTGAGTCCAGTTTTAGATTCCGATGCTTCACTTCAGGATTATTGTATCCCTTGGACCTTCTTATTGACGATGAAACACAGATATTGCAGCCGAATTTAATATATAAGTCACAATGCCGACTTAAGTACAAGACAACTGACACTCTAACTTTCTGTGATTTGCACCTCTCCTGTGAGTCTAATTTAAGATTCCGATGCTTGACTTCAGGTTTACTTTAAAACTTGGACCTTCTTATTGTCGATGAAACACAGACAATGCATCCGAATTTAATAAAAAATGCACAATGCCGACTTAAGTACAAGAGGACAGACGCTCGAACTTTCTATGATTTAAACCTCTCCTGTGAGTCCAGTTTTCGATTCCGATGCTTCACTTAAGGTTTACTGTATCCCTTGGACCTTCTTATTGACGATGAAACACAGAAATTCCATCTGAATTTAATGCAAAAGGCACAATGCCGACTTAAGTACAAGAGAACTGACACTTTAACTTTCTATGATTTGAACCACTTCTGTAAGTCCAGTTTTAGTTTCCGATGCTTCACTTCAGGTTTACTGTATCCCTTGGAACTTTTTATTGACGATGAAACACAGAAATTGCATCTGAATTTAATACAAAAGGCACATTGCCGACTTAAGTACAAGAGGACTGTCACTATAACTTTCTATGATTTGAACCCCTCCTGTTAGTTTAGTTTGAATTCCGATGCTTCACTTCAGGTTTACTGTATCCCTTGGACCTTCTTATTGACGATGAAACACAGAAATTCCATCTGAATTTAATAGAAAAGGCACAATACCGACTTAAGTACAAGAGAACTGACACTTTAACTTTCTATGATTTGAACCTCTCCTGTGAGTCCAGGTTTACTTTCCGATGCTTCACTTCAGGTTTAAGGTATCCCCTGGAACATCTTAGTGACAATGAAACACAGAAATTGCATCCGAATTTAATACAAAAGGCACAATGCCGACTTAAGTACAAGAGGACTGACACACTAACTTTCTATGATTTGAACCTCTCCTTTGAGTCCAGTTTTTGATTCCGATGCTTCACTTAGGGTTTACTGTAAACCTTGGACCTTCTTATTGACGATGAAACACATAAATTGCATCCGAATTTAATACAAAAGGCACAATGCCGAGTTAAGTACGAGAGGAGTAACACTCTAACTTTCAATGATTTTAACCTCTCCTGTGAGTCCAGTTTTAGGTTCCGATGCTTCACTTCAGGTTTACTGTATCCCTTGTACCTTCTTATTGATGATGAAACACAGAAATTGCATCCGAATTAATTACAAAAGGCACAATGCCGACTTAAGTACAAGGGGCCTGACACTCTAACTTTCTACGATTGAAACCTCTCCTGTGAGTCCACTTTTAGATACCGATGCTTCACTTCAGGTTTAATGTATCCCTTGGACCTTCTTATTGACGATGAAACACAGAAATTGCAACCGAAGTTAGTACAAAAGGCACAATGTCAACTTAAATAGAAGAGGACTGACACTCTAACTTTCTATGATTTGCACCTCTCCTGTGAGTTCAGTTTTCGATACCGATGCTTCACTTTATGTTTACTGTATCTCTTGGACCTTCTTATTGACGATGAAACACAGAAATCGCGATCCGAATGTAATACAAGAGGCACAATGCCGACATAAGTACAAGAGGACTGACACTCTAACATTCTATGTTTTGAACCTCTCCTGTGAGTCCAGTTTTAGATTACAATGCTTCACTTCAGGTTTACTGTATCCCTTGGATCTTCTTATTGACGATGAAACACAGAAATAGCATCCGAATTTAATAAAAAGGCACAATGCCGACTTAAGTACAAGAAGCCTGACGCTCTAACTATCTATGATTTGAACCTCTCCTGTGAGTCCAGTTTTAGATTCCGATGCTTCACTTCTGGTTTACTGTAACCCTTGGACCTTCTTATTGACGATGAAACACAGAAATTTCATCCGAATTTAATACAAAAGTCACAATGCCGACTTAAGTTCAAGAGGACTGACACTCTAACTTTCTATGTTTTGAACCTCTCCTGTGAGTCCAGTTTTAGATTCCGATGCTTCACTTCAGGTTTACTGTATCCCTTGGACCTTCTTATTGACGATGAAACACAGAAATTCCATCTGAATTTAATACATAAGGCACAATGCCGACTTAAGTACAAGAGGAGTGACACTATAACTTTCTATGATTTGAACCTCTCCTGTGAGTTTAGTTTGAATTCCGATGCTTCACTTCAGGTTTACTGTATCCCTTGGACCTTCTTATTGACGATGAAACACAGAAATTCCCTCCGAATTTAATACAAAAGGCACAATGCCGACTTAAGTACAAGAGAACTGACACTTTAACTTTCTATGATTTGAACCTCTCCTGTGAGTCCAGTTTTACTTTCCGATGCTTCACTTCAGGTTTAAGGTATCCCCTGGAACTTCTTATTGACAATGAAACACAGAAATTGCATCCGAATTCAATACAAAAGGCACAATGCCGAGTTAAGTACGAGAGGACTAACACTCTAACTTTCTCTGATTTGAACCTCTCCTGTGAGTCCAGTTTTAGATTCCGATGCTTCACTTCAGGATTACTGTATTCCTTGGACCTTCTTATTGACGATGAAACACAGATATTGCAGCCGAATTTAATACAAAAGTCACAATGTTGACTTAAGTACTAGAGAACTGACACTCTAACTTTCTGTGATTTGCACCTCTCCTGTGAGTCCAATTTAAGATTCCGATGCTTGTCTTCATTTTTACTGTATACCTTGGACCTTCTTATTATCGATGAAACACAGACATTGCATCCGAATTTAATAAAAAAGGCACAATGCCAACTTAAGTACAAGAGGACAGACGCTCGAACTTTCTATGATTTAAACCTCTCCTGTGAGTCCAGTTTTCGATTCCGATGCTTCACTTAAGGTTTACTGTATCCCTTGGACCTTCTTATTGACGATGAAACACAGAAATTCCATCTGAATTTAATGCAAAAGGCACAATGCCGACTTAAGTACATGAGAACTGACACTTTAACTTTCTATGATTTGAACCACTTCTGTAAGTCCAGTTTTAGTTTCCGATGCGTCACTTCAGGTTTACTGTACCCCTTGGAACGTCTTATTGACGATGAAACACAGAAATTGCATCTGAATTTAATACAAAAGGCACAATGCCGACTTAAGTACAAGAGGACTGACACTATACTTTCTATGATTTGAAAATCTCCAGTGAGTTTAGTTTGATTTCCGATGCTTCACTTCAGGTTTACTGTATCCCTTGGACCTTCTTATTGACGATGAAACACAGAAATTCGATCTGAATTTAATACAAAAGGCACAATGCCGACTTAAGTACAAGACAACTGACACTTTAACTTTCTATGATTTGAACCTCTCCTGTGAGTCCAGTTTTACTTTCCGATGCTTCACTTCAAGTTTAAGGTATCCCCTGGAACTTCTTATTGACAATGAAACACAGAAATTGCATCCGAATTTAATACAAAAGGCACAATGCCGACATACGTACAAGAGGACTGACACTCTAACTTTCTATGATTTCAACCTCTCCTTTGAGTCCAGTTTTTGATTCCGATGCTTCACTTAGGGTTTACTGTATACCTTGGACCTTCTTATTGACGATGAAACGCAGAAATTGCATCCGAATTTAATACAAAAATCACAATGCCGAGTTAAGTACGAGAGGACTAACACTCTAACTTTCAATGATTTTAACCTCTCCTCTGAGTCCAGTTTTAGATTCCAATGCTTCACTTCACGTTTACTGTATCCCTTGGATCTTCTTATTGACGATGAAACACAGAAATAGCATCCGAATTTAATAAAAAGGCATAAGGCCGACTTAAGTACAAGAGGATTGACGCTCTAACTTTCTATGATTTGAACCTCTCCTGTGAGTCCAGTTTTAGATTCCGATTCTTCACTTCTGGTTTACTGTAACCCTTGGACCTTCCTATTGACGATGAAACACAGAAATTGCATCCGAATTTAATACAAAAGGCACAATGCTGACTTAAGAACAAGAGGACTGACACTCTAACTTTCTATGATTTGAACCTCTCCTGTGAGTCCAGTTTTAGATTCCGAAGCTTCACTTCAGGTTTACTGTATCCCTTGGACCTTCTTATTGACGATGAAACACAGAAATTGCATCCGAATATAATACAAAAGTCACAATGCCGACTTAAGTACAAGCGGTCTGACACTCTAACTCTCTAAGATTTGAACCTCTCCTTCGAGTCCAGTTTTAGATTTCGATGCTTCACTTCAAGTGTACTGTATACCTTGGACCTTCTTATTGACGATGATACACAGAAATTGCATCCGAAGTTAATACAAAAGGTACAATGCCGAGTTAAGTACGAGAGGACTAACACTCTAACTTTCAATGATTTTAACCTCTCCTGTGAGACCAGTTTTAGATTCACATGCTTCACTTCAGGTTTACTGTATCCGTTGTACCTTCTTATTGATGATGAAACACAGAAATTGCATCCGAATTTAATACAAAAGGCACAATGCCGACTTAAGTACAAAGGGCCTGACACTCTAACTTTTCTACGATTGAAACCTCTCCTGTGAGTCCAGTTTTACATACCGATGCTTCACTTCAGGTTTACTGTATCCCTTGGACCTTCTTATTGACGATGAAACACAGAAATTGCAACCGAAGTTAGTACAAAAGGCACAATGTCAACCTAAATAGAAGAGGACTGACACTCTAACTTTCTATGATTTGCACGACTCCTGTGAGTTCCGTTTTCGATACCGATGCTTCTCTTTATGTTTACTGTATCCCTTGGACCTTCTTATTGACGATGAAACACAGAAATAGCATCCGAATGTAATACAAAAGGCACAATGCCGACATAAGTACTAGAGGACTGACACTCTAACATTCTATGTTTTGAACCTCTCCTGTGAGTCCAGTTTTAGATTCCAATGCTTCACTTCAGGTTTACTGTATCCCTTGGATCTTCTTATTGACGATGAAACACAGAAATAGCATCCGAATTTAATAAAAAGGCACAATGCCGACTTAAGTACAAGAGGTCAGACACTCGAAATTTCTATGATTTAAACCTCTCCTGTGAGTCCAGTTTTCGATTCCGATGCTTCACATAAGGTTTACTATATCCCTTGGACCTTCTTATTGACGATCAAACACAGAAATTTCATCCGAATTTAATACAAAAGTCACAATGCCGACTTAAGTACAAGCGGACTGACACTCTAACTCTTTATGATTTGAACCTCTCCTGCGAGTCCAGTTTTAGATTTCGATGCTTCACTTCAGGTGTACTGTATACCTTGGACCTGCTTATTGGCGATGATACACAGAAATTGCATGCGAATTTAATACAAAAGGCACAATGCCGACTTAAGTACAAGCGGACTGACACTCTAACTTTCTATGATTTGAACCCCTCCTGTGAGTACAGTTTAGATTCTGATTCCTCACTTCTGGTTTACTGTATCCTTTGGACCTTCTTATTGGCGATGGAACACACAAAATTCCATCTGAATTTAATACAAAGGGCACAATGCCGACTCAAGTACAAGAGGACTGACACTATAACTTTCTATGATTTGAACCTCTCCTGTGAGTCCAGTTTGAATTCCGATGCTTCACATCAGGTTTACTGTATCCCTTGGACCTTCTTATATACGATGTAACACAGAAGTTATATCAGAATTTAATACAAAAGGCACAATGCCGACTTAAGTACAAGAGGACTGACACTTTAACTTTCTATGACTTGAACCTCTCCAGTGAGTGAAGTTTTACTATCCGATGCTTCACTTCAGGTTTAAGGTATCCCCTGGAACTTCTTATTAACAATGAAACACAGAAATTGCATCCAAATTCAATACAAAAGGCACAATGCCGACTTAAGTACAAGAGGACTGACACTCTAACTTTCTATGATTTGAACCTATCCTGTAAGTCCTGTTTTTGATTCCGATGCTTCAATTAGGGTTTACTGTATACCTTGGACCTTCTTATTGACGATGAAACACAGAAATTGCATCCGAATGTATTACAAAAGGCACAAAGCCGACTTAAGTACAAGTGGACTAACACTCTAAATTTCTATGATTTTAACCACTCCTGTGAGTCCAGTTTTAGATTCCGGTGCTTCACTTCAGGTTTATTGTATCCCTTGGACCTTCTTATTGATGATGAAACACAGAAATTACATCCGAATTTAATACAAAAGGCACAATGCCGACTATAGTACAAGAGGACTGAAACTCTAAATTTCTATGATTTGAACCGCTCCTGTGAGTCCAGTTTTAGTTTCCGATGCTTCACTACAGGTTTACTGTATCCCTTGGACTTTCATATTGACGATGAAACCCAGAAACTGCATCCGAATTTAATACAAAAGGAACAATGTCGACTTAAGTACTAGAGGACAGAGCCTCTAACTTTCTATGATTTGAACATCTCCTGTGGGTCTAGTTTTAGATTCCGATGCTTCACTTCAGGTTTACTATATCCCTTGCACCTTCTTATTGACGATGAAACACAGAAATTGCGTCCGAATTTAATACAAAAGGCAGAATGCCGACTTAAGTACAAGAGGACTGACACTCCAATTTTCTATGATGTAAACCCGTCCTGTGAGTCAAGTTTTAGATTCGGATGCTTCACTTCAGGTTTACTGTATACCTTGGACCTTCGTATTGACGAAGAAACATAGAAATTGCATCCGAATTTGATACAAGAGGCACAATGCCGACTTAAGTACAAGAGGACTGACACTCTAACTTTCTTTGATTTGAACCTCTCCTGTGAGTCCAGTTTTAGCTTCCGATGCTGCACTTCAGGTTTACTGTATCCTTGGACCTTCTTATTGACGATGAAACACAGAAATTCCATCTGAATTTAGTACAAAAGGCACAATGCCGACTTAAATACAAGAGGACTGCCACTCTAACTTTCTATGATTTTACCTCTACTGTGAGTCCAGTTTTCGATTCCGATGCTTCACTTCAGGTTCACTGTATCCTTGGACCTTCTTATTGACGATGAAACACAGAAATTCCATCTGAATTCAATACAAAAGGCACAATGCCGACTTAAGGACAAGAGGCCTGACACTCTAACTTTCTATGATTTGAACGTCTCCTGTGAGTCCAGTTTTAGATTCCGATGCTTAGCTTCAGATTTACCGTATCCCTTCGACCTTCTATTGACGATGAAAAACAGAAATTGCATCCGAATTTAGTACAAAAGGCACAATGCCGACTTAAGTACAAGAGAACTGACACTCTTTCTTTCTGTGATTTGAAACTCTCCTGTGAGTCCAGTTTTAGATTCCGATGCTTCACTTCAGGTTTACTGTATTCCTTGGACCTTCTCATTGTCGATGAAACACAGAAATTAAATCCGAATTAAATACAAAAGGCACAATGTCGACTTAAGTGCAAGAGGACTGACACACTAATTTTCTATGATTTGAACCCCTCCAGCGAGTCCAGTTTTACATTCTGATGCTTCACTTCAGGTTTACTGTATACCTTGGACCTTCTTATTGACGATGAAACACAGATATTGCATCCGCATTTAATACAAAAGGCACAATGCCGACTTAAGTACTAGAGGACTGACACTCTAACTTTCTATGATTTGAACCTCTCCTGTGAGTCCAGTTTTAGTTTCTGATGCTTCACTTCAGGATTACTGTATCCCTTGGACCTTCTTATTGACGATGAAAAACAGAAATTGCATCCGAATTTAATACAAAGGCACAATGCCGACTTAAGTACAACAGGACTGACACTCGAACTTTCTATCATTTGAACCTCTCCTGTGAGTCCAGTTTTCGTTTCCGATGCTTCACTTCAGGTTTGCTGTATCCTTGGTCCTTCTTATTGACGATGAAACACAGAAATTCCATCTGAATTTAATACAAAAGGCACAATGCCGACTTAAGGACAAGAGGACTGACACTCTAACTTTATATGATTTGAACCTCTCCTGTGAGTCCAATTTTAGAGTCCGATGCTTCACTTCAGGTTTTTCTGTATCCCTTGGACCTTCTTATTGATGATGAAACACAGAAATTACATCCGAATTTAATACAAAAGGCACAATGCCGACTAAAGTACAAGAGGACTGACACTCTAACTTTCTTTGATTTGAACCTCTCCTGTGAGTCCAGTTTTAGATTCCGATGCTTCACTTCAGGATTACTGTATACCTTGGACCTTCTTATTGACGATGAAACACAGAAATTGCATCCGAATTTAATACAAAAGGCACAATGCTGACTTAAGTACAACAGGACAGACACTCTAACTTTCTATGATTGAAACCTCTCCTGTGAGTCCAGTTTCAGTTTCCGATGCTTCACTTCAGGTTTGCTGTATCCCTTGGACTTTCATATTGACGATGAAACACAGAAATTGCACCCGAATTTAATACAAAAGTCACAATGCCGACTTAAGTACAAGAGGACAGACACTCTAACTCTCTATGATTTGAACCTCTCCTGTGAGTCCAGTTTTAGATTCCGATGTTCACTTAAGGTTTACTGTATACCTAGGACCTTGTAATTGACGATGAATCACAGAAATTACATCTGAATGTAACACAAAAGGCACAATGCCGACTTAAGTACAAGAGGACTGAAACTCTAAATTTCTATGATTTGAAGCGCTCCTGTCAGTCCAGTTTTAGTTTCCGATGCTTCACTACAGGTTTACTGTATCCCTTGGACTTTCATATTGACGATGAAACCCAGAAACTGCATCCGAATTTAATACAAAAGGAACAATGTCGACTTAAGTACTAGAGGACAGACCCTCTAACTTTCTATGATTTGAACATCCCCTGTGAGTCCAGTTTTAGATTCCGATGCTTCACTTCAGGTTTACTATATTCCTTGCACCTTCTTATTGACGATGAAACACAGAAATTGCATCCGAATTTAATACAAAAGGCAGAATGCCGACTTAAGTACAAGAGGACTGACACTCCAATTTTCTATGATTTAAACCCGTCCTGTGAGTCAAGTTTTAGATTCGGATGCTTCACTTCAGGTTTACTGTATACCTTGGACCTTCTTATTGACGATGAAACATAGAAATTGCATCCGAATTTGATACAAGAGGCACAATGCCGACTTAAGTACAAGAGGACTGACACTCTAACTTTCTTTGATTTGAACCTCTCCTGTGAGTCCAGTTTTAGTTTCCGATGCTTCACTTCAGGTTTACTGTATACCTTGGACTTTCTTATTGACGATGAAACACAGATATTGCATCCGCATTTAATACAAAAGGCACAATGCCGACTTAAGTACAAGAGGACTGACACTCTAACTTTCTATGATTTGAACCCCTCCAGTGAGTCCAGTTTTAGATTCCGATGCTTCACTTCAGGTTTACTGTATACCTTGGACCTTCTTATTGACGATGAAACACAGATATTGCATCCGCATTTATTACAAAAGGCACAATGCCGACTAAGTACAAGAGGACGGACACTCTAACTTTCTATGATTTGAACCTCTCCTGTGAGTCCAGTTTTAGGTTCCGATGCTGCACTTCAGGTTTACTGTATCCTTGGACCTTCTTATTGACGATGAAACACAGAAATTCCATCTGAATTTACTACAAAAGGCACAATGCCGACTTAAATACAAGAGGACTGCCACTCTAACTTTCTATGATTTGAACCTCTACTGTGAGTCCAGTTTTCGATTCCGATGCTTCACTTCAGGTTCACTGTATCCTTGGACCTTCTTATTGACGATGAAACACAGAAATTCCATCTGAATTCAATACAAAAGGCACAATGCCGACTTAAGGACAAGAGGCCTGACACTCTAACTTTCTATGATTTGAACGTCTCCTGTGAGTCCAGTTTTAGATTCCGATGCTTAGCTTCAGATTTATCGTATCCCTTCGACCTTCTATTGACCATGAAAAACAGAAATTGCATCCGAATTTAGTACAAAGGCACAATGCCGACTTAAGTACAAGAGGACTGACACTCTTTCTTTCTGTGATTTGAAACTTTCCTGTGAGTCCAGTTTTAGATTCCGATGCTTCACTTCAGGTTTACTGTGTTCCTTGGACCTTCTCATTGTCGATGAAACACAGAAATTATATCCGAATTAAATACAAAAGGCACAATGTCGACTTAAGTGCAAGAGGACTGACACTCTAACTTTCTATGATTTGAACCTCTCCTGTGAGTCCAGTTTTAGTTTCTGATGCTTCACTTCAGGTTTACTGTATCCCTTGGACCTTCTTATTGACGATGAAACACAGAAATTGCATCCGAATTTAATTCAAAGGCACAGTGCCGACTTAAGTACAACAGGACTGACGCTCGAACTTTCTATGATTTGAACCTCTCCTGTGAGTCCAGTTTTCGTTTCCGATGCTTCACTTCAGGTTTGCTGTATCCTTGGTCCTTCTTATTGACGATGAAACACAGAAATTCCATCTGAATTTAATACAAAAGGCACAATGCCGACTTAAGAACAAGAGGACTGACACTCTAACTTTATATGATTTGAACCTCTCCTGTGAGTCCAATTTTAGATTCCGATGCTTCACTTCAGGTTTACTGTATCCCTTGGACCTTCTTATTGACGGTGAAACACAGAAATTGCATCCGAATTTAATACAATAGGCACAATGCCGACTTAAGTACAAGAGGATTGACACTCTTTGTTTGTATGGTTTGAACCCTTCCTGTGAGTCCAGGTTTAGATTCCAACGCTTCACTTCAGGTTTACTGTATCCCTTGGACTATCTTATTGACGATGAAACACAGAAATTGCAACCGAATTTAGTACTAAAGGCACAATGCCGACATAAATACAAGAGGACAGACACTCCAACATTCTATGATTTGAACCTCTCCAGTGAGTCCAGTTTTCGATTCCGATGCTTCACTTCTGGTGTACTGAATACCTTGGACCTTCTTATTGACGATGAAACACAGAAATTCCATCTGAATTTTATACAAAAGACACAATGGCAGCTTAAGGACAAGAGGCCTGACACTCTAACTTTCTATGATTTGAACCGCTCCTGTGAGTCCAGTTTTAGATTCCGAACCTTCACTTCAGGTTTAGTGTATCCCTTGGACCTTCTTAGTGACGATGAAACACAGAAATTGCATCCCAATTTAATACAAAAGGCACAATGCTGACTTAAGTGCAAGAGGACTGACACTCTAATTTTGTATTATTTGAACCCCTCCAGTGAGTCCAGTTTCACATTCTGATGCTTCACTTCAGGTTTACTGTATACCTTGGACCTTCTTATTGACGATGAAACACAGATATTGCATCCGCATTTAATACAAAAGGCACAATGCCGACTTAAGTACAAGAGGACTGACACTCTAACTTTCTATGATTTGAACCTCACCTGTGAGTCCCGTTTTAGGTTCCGATGCTGCACTTCAGGTTTACTGTATCCCTTGGACCTTTTTATTGACGATGAAACGCAGGAATTACAACAGAATTTAGTACAAAAGGCACAATGCCGATTTAAATACAAGAGGATTGACACTCATTCTTTCTATGATTTGAACCTCTCCAGGGAGTCCAGTTTTAGTTTCCGATGCTTCACTTCAGGTTTACTGTATCCTTGGACCTCCTTATTGACGATGAAACACAGAAATTCCATCTGAATTTAATCCAAAAGGCACAATGCCGACTTAAGGACAAGTTGCCTGTTACTCTAATTTTCTATGATTTGAACGTCACCTGTGAGTCCAGTTTTAGATTCCGATGCTTCACTTCAGTTTTACTGTATAGCTTGGACCTTCTTATAGACGATGAAACACAGAAATTGCATCCGAATTTAATACAAAAGGCACAATGACGACTTAAGTGCAAGAGGACTGGCACTCTTTCTTTCTATGATTTGAACCTCTCCCGTGAGTCCAATTTTAGATTCCGATGCTTCACTTCAGGTTTACTGTATCCCTTGGACCTTCTTATTGACGATGAAACACAGACATTGCATATAAATTTAATACAAAGGCACAATGCCGACTTAAGTACAAGAGGAGTGACACTCTTTCTTTGTATGATTTGATTCCCTCCTGTAAGTCCAGGTTTAGATTCCAATGCTTCACTTCAGGTTTACTGTATCCCTTGGACTATCTTATTGACGATGAAACACAGAAATTGCAACCGAATTTAGAACTAAAGGCACAATGCCGACATAAATACAAGAGGACAGAACTCTAACATTCTATGATTCGAACCTCTCTTGTGAGTCCAGTTTTAGATTCCGAACCCTCACTTCAGGTTTACTGTATCCCTTGGACCTTCTTAGTGACGATGAAACACAGAAATTGCATCCGAATTTAATACAAAAGGCACAATGCCGACTTAAGTGCAAGAAGACTGACACTCTAACTTTGTATTATTTGAACCCCTCCAGTGAGTCCAGTTTCACATTCTGATGCTTCACTTCAGGTTTACTGTATACCTTGGACCTTCTTATTGACGATGAAACACAGGTATTGCATCCGCATTTAATACAAAAGGCAGAATGCCGACTTAAGTACAAGAGGGCTGACACTCTAACTTTCTATGATTTGAACCTCTCCTGTGAGTCCCGTTTTAGGTTCCATTGCTGCACTTCAGGTTTACTGTATTTCTTGGACTTTCTTATTGACGATGAAACGCAGGAATTACAACCGAATTTAGTACAAAAGGCACAATGCCGACTTAAATACAAGAGGATTGACACTCTTTCTTTCTATGATTTGAACCTCTCCTGTGGGTCCAGTTTTAGTTTCCGATGTTTCACTTCAGGGTTACTGTATCCCTTGGACCTTCTTATTGACGATGAAACACAGAAATTGCATCCGAATTTAATACAAAAGGCACAATGCCGACTTAAGTGCAAGAGGACTGACACAATAACTTTCTATGATTTGAACCCCTCCTGTGAGTCGAGTTTTAGATTCTGATGCTTCACTTCAGGTTTACTGTATACCTTGGACCTTCTTATTGACGATGAACCACAGATATTGCATCCGCATTTAATACAAAAGGCACAATGCCGACTTAAGTACAAGAGGAGTGACACTCTAACTTTCTATAATTGGAAGCTCTTCTGTGAGTCCAGTTTTAGGTTCCGATGCTGCTCTTTAGGTTTACTGTATCCCTTGGACCTTCTTATTGACGATGAAACACAGAAATTACAACCAAATTTAGTACAAAAGGCAAAATGCCGACTTAAATACAAGAGGACTGACACTCTAACTTTCTATGATTTGAACCTCTCCAGTGAGTCCAGTTTTCGATTCCGATGCTTCACTTCAGGTTTACTGTATCCTTGGACCTTCTTATTGACGATGAAACACAGAAATTCTATCTGAATTTAATACAAAAGGCACAATGCCGACTTAAGGACAAGAGGCCTGTTACTCTAACTTTCTATGATTTGAACGTCTCCTGTGAGTCCAGTTTTAGATTCCGATGCTTCACTTCAGGTTTACTGTATCCCTTGGACCTTCTTATTGACGATGAAACACAGAAATTGCATCCGAATTTAATACAAAAGGCACAATGCCGTCTCAAGTACAAGAGGACTGACACTCTTTCTTTCTATGATTTGAACCTCTTCTGTGAGTCCAGGTTTAGATTCCGAACCTTCACTTCAGGTTTACTGTATCCCTTGGACCTTCTTATTGACGATGAAACACAGATATTGCATCCAAATTTAATACAAAAGGCCCAATGCCGACTTAAGTACAAGAGGACGGACACTCTTTCTTTCTATGATTTGAACCTCTCCTGTGAGTCTAGTTTTAGTTTCCGATGCTTCACTTCAGGTTTACTGTATCCCTTGGACCTTCTTATTGACGATGAAACACAGATATTTCATCCGAATTTAATACAAAAGGCACAATGCCGACTTAAGTACAAGAGGACTGACACTCTTTCTTTATATGATTTGAGCCCCTCCTGTGAGTCCAGGTTTAGATTCCAATGCTTCACTTCAGGTTTACTGTATCCCTTGGACCTTCTTATTGACGATGAAACACAGAAATTGCATCCGAATTTAATGCAAATGGCACAATGCCGTCTTAAGTACAAGAGGACTGACACTCTAACTTTCTATGATTTGAACCTCTCCAGTGAGTCCAGTTTTCGATTCCGATGCTTCACTTCAGGTTTACTGTATCCTTGGACCTTCTTATTGACGATGAAACACAGAAATTCTATCTGAATTTAATACAAAAGGCACAATGCCGACTTAAGGACAAGAGGCCTGTTACTCTAACTTTCTATGATTTGAACGTCTCCTGTGAGTCCAGTTTTAGATTCCGATGCTTCACTTCAGGTTTACTGTATCCATTGGACCTTCTTATTGACGATGAAACACAGAATTTGCATCCGAATTTAATACACAAGGCACAATGACGTCTTTAGTGCAAGAGGACTTACACTCTTTCTTCCTATGATTTGAACCTCTCCCGTGAGTCCAATTTTAGATTCCGATGCTTCACTTCAGGTTTACTGTATCCCTTGGACCTTCTTATTGACGATGAAACACAGATATTGCATCCGAATTTAATACAAAAGGCACAATGCCGACTTAAGTACAAGAGGACTGACACTCTTTCTTTATATGATTTGAGCCCCTCCTGTGAGTCCAGGTTTAGATTCCAATGCTTCACTTCAGGTTTACTGTATCCCTTGGACCTTCTTATTGACGATGAAACACAGAAATTGCAACCGAATTTAGTACTAAAGGCACAATGCCGACATAAATACAAGAGGACAGACACTCTAACATTCTATGATTTCAACCTCTCCTGTGAGTCCAGTTTTAGATTCCGAACCTTCACTTCAGGTTTACTGTATCCCATGGACCTTCTTAGTGACGATGAAACACAGAAATTGCATCCGAATTTAATACAAAAGGCACAATGCCGACTTAAGTGCAAGAAGACTGACACTCTAACTTTGTATTATTTGAACCCCTCCAGTGAGTCCAGTTTTACATTCTGATGCTTCACTTCAGGTTTACTGTATACCTTGGACCTTCTTATTGACGATGAAACACAGGTATTGCATCCGCATTTAATACAAAAGGCACAATGCCGACTTAAGTACAAGAGGACTGACACTCTAACTTTCTATGATTTGAACCTCTCCTGTGAGTCCCGTTTTAGGTTCCATTGCTGCACTTCAGGTTTACTGTATTTCTTGGACTTTCTTATTGACGATGAAACGAAGGAATTACAACCGAATTTAGTACAAAAGGCACAATGCCGACTTAAATACAAGAGGATTGACACTCTTTCTTTCTATGATTTGAACCTCTCCTGTGGGTCCAGTTTTAGTTTCCGATGTTTCACTTCAGGTTTACTGTATCCCTTGGACCTTCTTATTGACGATGAAACACAGAAATTGCATCTGAATATATTACAAAAGGCAGAATACCGACTTAAGTGCAAGAGGACTGACACAATAACTTTCTATGATTTGAACCCCTCCTGTGGGTCCAGTTTTAGATTGTGATGCTTCACTTCAGGTTTACTGTATACCTTGGACCTTCTTATTGACGATGAAACACAGATATTGCATCCGCATTTAATACAAAAGGCACAATGCCGACTTAAGTACAAGAGGACTGACACTCTAACTTTCTATAATTGGAACCTCTTCTGTGAGTCCAGTTTTTGGTTCCGATGCTGCTCTTTAGGTTTACTGTATCCCTTGGACCTTCTTATTGACGATGAAACACAGAAATTACAACCGAATTTAGTACAAAAGGCAAAATGCCGACTTAAATACAAGAGGACTGACACTCTAACTTTCTATGATTTGAACCTCTCCAGTGAGTCCAGTTTTCGATTCCGATGCTTCACTTCAGGATTACTGTATCCTTGGACCTTCTTATTGACGATGAAACACAGAAATTCCATCTGAATTTAATACAAAAGGCACAATGCCGACTTAAGGACAAGAGGCCTGTTACTCTAACTTTCTATGATTTGAACGTCTCCTGTGAGTCCAGTTTTAGATTCCGATGCTTCACTTCAGGTTTACTGTATCCCTTGGACCTTCTTATTGACGATGAAACACAGAAATTGCATCCGAATTTAATACAAAAGGCACAATGCCGTCTGAAGTACAAGAGGACTGACACTCTTTCTTTCTATGATTTGAACCTCTTCTGTGAGTCCAGGTTTAGATTCCGTACCTTCACTTCAGGTTTACTGTATCCCTTGGACCTTCTTATTGACGATGAAACACAGATATTGCATCCGAATTTAATACAAAAGACCCAATGCCGACTTAAGTACAAGAGGACTGACACTCTTTCTTTCTATGATTTGAACCTCTCCTGTGAGTCCAGTTTTAGTTTCCGATGCTTCACTTCAGGTTTACTGTATCCCTTGGACCTTCTTATTGACGATGAAACACATATATTGCATCCGAAGTTAATACAAAAGGCACAATACCGACTTAAGTACAAGAGGACTGACACTCTTTCTTTATATGATTTGAGCCCCTCCTGTGAGTCCAGGTTTAGATTCCAATGCTTCACTTCAGGTTTACTGTATCCCTTGGACCTTCTTATTGACGATGAAACACAGAAATTGCATCCGAATTTAATGCAAATGGCACAATGCCGTCTTAAGTACAAGAGGACTGACACTCTAACTTTCTATGATTTGAGCCTCTTCTGTGAGTCCAGTTTTAGGTTCCGATGCTGCACTTCAGGTTAACTGTATCCCTTGGACCTTCTTATTGACGATGAAACACAGAAATTACAACCGAATTTAGTAAAAAAGGCAAAATGCCGACTTCAATACAAGAGGACTGACACTCTAACTTTCTATGATTTGAACCTCTCCCGTGAGTCCAGTTTTCGATTCCCATGCTTCACTTCAGGATTACTGTATCCTTGGACCTTCTTATTGACGATGAAACAACGAAATTCCATCTGAATTTAATCCAAAAGGCACAATGCCGACTTAAGGACAAGTTGCCTGTTACTCTAACTTGCTATGATTTGAACGTCACCTGTGAGTCCGGTTTTAGATTCCGATGCTTCACTTCAGGTTTACTGTATACCTTGGACCTTCTTATAGACGATGAAACACAGAAATTGCATCCGAATTTAATACACAAGGCACAATGACGTCTTAAGTGCAAGAGGACTGACACTCTATCTTTCTATGATTTGAACCTCTCCCGTGAGTCCAATTTTAGGTTCCGATGCTTCACTTCAGGTTTACTGTATCCCTTGGACCTTCTTATTGACGATGAAACACAGACATTGCATCCGAATTTAATACAAAAGGCACAATGCCGACCTAAGTACAAGAGGACTGACACTCTTTCTTTGTATGATTTGAACCCCTCCTGTAAGTCCAGGTTTAGATTCCAATGCTTCACTTCAGGTTTACTGTATCCCTTGGACTATCTTATTGACGATGAAACACAGAAATTGCAACCGCATTTAGTACTAAAGGCACAATGCCGACATAAATACAAGAGGACAGACACTCTAACATTCTATGATTTGAACCTCTCCTGTGAGTCCAGTTTTAGATTCCGAACCTTCACTTCAGGTTTACTGTATCCCTTGGACCTTCTTAGTGACGATGAAACACAGAAATTGCATCCGAATTTCATACAAAAGGCACAATGCCGACTTAAGTGCAAGAAGACTGACACTCTAACTTTGTATTATTTGAACCCCTCCAGTGAGTCCAGTTTTACATTCTGATGTTTCACTTCAGGTTTACTGTATACCTTGGACCTTCTTATTGACGATGAAACACAGGTATTGCATCCGCATTTAATACAAAAGGCACAATGCCGACTTATGTACAAGAGGACTGACACTCTAACTTTCTATGATTTGAACCTCTCCTGTGAGTCCCGTTTTAGGTTCCGATGCTGCACTTCAGGTTTACTGTATTTCTTGGACTTTCTTATTGACGATGAAACGCAGGAATTACAACCGAATTTAGTACAAAAGGCACAATGCCGACTTAAATACAAGAGGATTGACACTCTTTCTTTCTATTATTTGAACCTCTCCTGTGGGTCCCGGTTCAGTTTCCGATGTTTCACTTCAGGTTTACTGTATCACTTGGACCTTCTTATTGACGATGAAACACAGAAATTGCATCCGAATTTAATACAAAAGGCACAATGCCGACTTAAGTGCAAAGAGGACTGACACAATAACTTTCTATGATTTGAACCCCTCCTGTGAGTCCAGTTTTAGATTCTGATGCTTCACTTCAGGTTTACTGTATCCCTTGGACTTTCTCATTGATGATGAAACACAGTTATTGCATCCGAATTTAATACAACAGGCACAATGCCGACTTAAGTACTAGAGGACTGACACACCCACGTTCAATGATTTGAACCTCTCCTGTGAGTCCAGTTTTAGTTTCCGATGCTTCACTTCAGGTTAACTGTGTCACTTAGACGTTCTTATTGACGTTGAAAAACAGAATTTGCATCCGAATTTAATACAAAAGGCACAATGCCGACTTATGTACAAGAGGACTGACACTCTCTCTTTCTATGATTTGAACCTCTACTGTGAGTCCAGTTTTTGATTCCGATGCTTCACTTCAGGTTTACTGTATACCTTGGACCTTCTTATTGACGATGAAACACAGAAATTGCATCCGAATTTAATACAAAAGGCACAATGCCGATTTATGTACAAGCGGACTGACATTCTAACTTTCTATGATTTGAACCTCTCCTGTGAGCCCAGTTTCCGATTCCGATGCTTCACTTCAGGTTTACTGTATCCTTTCGACCTTCTTATTGACGATTAAACTCAGAAATTGCATCCGAATTTAATACAAAAGCACAATGCCGACTTATGACCTAGTGGACTGACACTCTATCTTTCTATGATTTGAACCTCTCCTGTGAGTCCAGTTTTAGTTTCCGATGCTTCACTTCTGGTATACTGTTACCCTTGGACCTACTTATTGACGATGAAACACAGAGATTGCATCCGAATTTAATACAAAAGGCACAATGCCGTCTTAAGTACAAGAGGACTGACACTTTAACTTTCTATGATTTTAACCTCTCCTGTGAGTTCAGTTTTCGATTCCGATGCTTCACTTCAGGTTTACTGTATCCCTTGGCCCTTCTTATTGACGATGAAACACAGAAATTGCATCCGAATTTAATACAAAAGGCACAATGCCGACTTACGTACTAGAGGACTGACACTCTCTCGTTCAATGATTTGAACCTCTCCTGTGAGTCCAGTTTTAGTTTCCGATGCTTCACTTCAGGTTTATTGTGTACCTTGGCCTTCTTATTGACGATGAAACACAGAAACTGCATCCGAATTTATAACAAAAGGCACAATGCCGACATAAGTACAAGAGGAATGACACTCTAACTTTCTATGATTTGAATCTCTCCTGTGAGTCCAGTTTTAGTTTCCGATGCTTCACGTCAGGTTTACTGTATCCCTTGGACCTTCTTATTGACGATAATACACAGATATTGCATCCGAATTTAATACAAAAGCCATAATGACGACTTATGAACTCGTGGACTGACACTCTAACTTTCTATGATTTGAACCTCTCCTGTGAGTCCAGTTTTAGTTTCCGGTGCTTCACTTCTGGTTTACTGTTACCCTTGGACCTACTTATTGACGATGAAACACAGAAATTGCATCCGAATTTTATACAAAAGGCACAATGCCGACTTAAGTACTAGAGGACTGACACTCTCACGTTCAATGATTTGAACCTCTCCTGTGAGTCCAGTTTAGTTTCCGATGCTTCACTTCAGGTTTACTGTGTACCTTGGCCTTCTTATTGACGATGAAACACAGAAATTGCATCCGAATTTGATACAAAAGGCACAATGCCGACTTAAGTACAAGAGGACAGACACTCTAACTTTCTATGATTTGAACCTCTCCTGTGAGTCCAGTTTTAGTTTCCGATGCTTCACTTCAGGTTTACTGCATCCCTTGGACGTACTTATTGACGATGAAACACAGAAATTGCATCCGAATTTAATACAAAAGGCACAATGCCGACTTAAGTACAAGAGGACTGACACTCTAACTTTCTATGATTTAAACCCCTCCTGTGGGTCCAGTTTTAGACTACGATGCTTCACTTCAGGTTTACTGTCTCCCTTGGACCTTCTTATTGACGATGAAACACAGAAATTGCAACCGAATTTAGTACAAAAGGCACAACGCCGACTTAAATACAAGAGGACTGACACTCTAACTTTCTATGAATTGAACCTCTCCTGTGAGTCTAGTTTTCGATTCCGATGCTTCACTTCAGGTTCACTGTATACCTTGGACCTTCTTTTTGCCGATGAAACACAGAAATTGCATCCGAATTTAATACAAAAGGCACAATGCCGACATAAGTACAAGAGGACTGACTCTCTTTCATTCTATGATTTGAACCTCTCCTGTGAGTCCACTTTTAGATTCCGGTGCCTCACTTCAGGTTTACTGTATCCCTTGGACTATCTTATTGACGATGAAACACAGAAATTGCATCCGAATTTATTACAAAATGCACAATGCCGACTTACGTACTAGAGGACTGACACTCTCTCGTTCAATGATTTGAACCTCTCCTGTGAGTCCAGTTTTAGTTTCCGATGCTTCACTTCAGGTTTATTGTGTACCTTGGCCTTCTTATTGACGATGAAACACAGAAACTGCATCCGAATTTATAACAAAAGGCACAATGCCGACATAAGTACAAGAGGAATGACACTCTAACTTTCTATGATTTGAATCTCTCCTGCGAGTCCAGTTTTACTTTCCCATGCTTCACGACAGGTTTACTGTATACCTTGGACCTTCTTATTGACGATGAAACACAGAAATTGCATCCGAATTTAATACAAAAGGCACAATGTCGACTTAAGTACAAGAGGACTCACACTCTAACTTTCTATGATTTGAATCTCTCCTGTGAGTCCAGTTTTAGTTTCCGATGCTTCACTTCAGGTTTACTGTATCCCTTGGACCTTCTTATTGACGATAATACACAGATATTGCATCCGAATTTAATACAAAAGCCATAATGCCGACTTATGAACTCGTGGACTGACACTCTAACTTTCTATGATTTGAACCTCTCCTGTGAGTCCAGTTTTAGTTTCCGGTGCTTCACTTCTGGTTTACTGTTACCCTTGGACCTACTTATTGACGATGAAACACAGAAATTGCATCCGAATTTAATACAAAAGGCACAATGCCGTCTTAAGTACAAGAGGACTGACACTTTAACTTTCTATGATTTTAACCTCTCCTGTGAGTTCAGTTTTCGATTCCGATGCTTCACTTCAGGTTTGCTGTATCCCTTGGCCCTTCTTATTGACGATGAAACACAGAAATTGCATCCGAATTTAATACAAAAGGCACAATGCCGACTTAAGTACTAGAGGACTGACACTCTCACGTTCAATGATTTGAACCTCTCCTGTGAGTCCAGTTTAGTTTCCGATGCTTCACTTCAGGTTTACTGTGTACCTTGGCCTTCTTATTGACGATGAAACACAGAAATTGCATCCGAATTTAATACAAAAGGCACAATGCCGACTTAAGTACTAGAGGACTGACACTCTCACGTTCAATGATTTGAACCTCTCCTGTGAGTCCAGTTTAGTTTCCGATGCTTCACTTCAGGTTTACTGTGTACCTTGGCCTTCTTATTGACGATGAAACACAGAAATTGCATCCGAATTTGATACAAAAGGCACAATGCCGACTTAAGTACAAGAGGACAGACACTCTAACTTTCTATGATTTGAACCTCTCCTGTGAGTCCAGTTTTAGTTTCCGATGCTTCACTTCAGGTTTACTGCATCCCTTGGACGTACTTATTGACGATGAAACACAGAAATTGCATCCGAATTTAATACAAAAGGCACAATGCCGACTTAAGTACAAGAGGACTGACACTCTAACTTTCTATGATTTAAACCCCTCCTGTGGGTCCAGTTTTAGACTACGATGCTTCACTTCAGGTTTACTGTCTCCCTTGGACCTTCATATTGACGATGAAACACAGAAATTGCAACCGAATTTAGTACAAAAGGCACAACGCCGTCTTAAATACAAGAGGACTGACACTCTAACTTTCTATTAATTGAACCTCTCCTGTGAGTCTAGTTTTCGATTCCGATGCTTCACTTCAGGTTCACTGTATACCTTGGACCTTCTTTTTGCCGATGAAACACAGAAATTGCATCCGAATTTAATACAAAAGGCACAATGCCGACATAAGTACAAGAGGACTGACTCTCTTTCATTCTATGATTTGAACCTCTCCTGTGAGTCCACTTTTAGATTCCGGTGCCTCACTTCAGGTTTACTGTATCCCTTGGACTATCTTATTGACGATGAAACACAGAAATTGCATCCGAATTTAATACAAAAGGCACAATGCCGACTTAAGTACAAGAGGACTCACACTCTAACTTTCTATGATTTGAATCTCTCCTGTGAGTCCAGTTTTAGTTTCCGATGCTTCACTTCAGGTTTACTGTATCCCTTGGACCTTCTTATTGACGATAATACACAGATATTGCATCCGAATTTAATACAAAAGCCATAATGCCGACTTATGAACTCGTGGACTGACACTCTAACTTTCTATGATTTGAACCTCTCCTGTGAGTCCAGTTTTAGTTTCCGGTGCTTCACTTCTGGTTTACTGTTACCCTTGGACCTACTTATTGACGATGAAACACAGAAATTGCATCCGAATTTAATACAAAAGGCACAATGCCGTCTTAAGTACAAGAGGACTGACACTTTAACTTTCTATGATTTTAACCTCTCCTGTGAGTTCAGCTTTCGATTCCGATGCTTCACTTCAGGTTTGCTGTATCCCTTGGCCCTTCTTATTGACGATGAAACACAGAAATTGCATCCGAATTTAATACAAAAGGCACAATGCCGACTTAAGTACTAGAGGACTGACACTCTCACGTTCAATGATTTGAACCTCTCCTGTGAGTCCAGTTTAGTTTCCGATGCTTCACTTCAGGTTTACTGTGTACCTTGGCCTTCTTATTGACGATGAAACACAGAAATTGCATCCGAATTTGATACAAAAGGCACAATGCCGACTTAAGTACAAGAGGACAGACACTCTAACTTTCTATGATTTGAACCTCTCCTGTGAGTGCAGTTTTAGTTTCCGATGCTTCACTTCAGGTTTACTGCATCCCTTGGACGTACTTATTGACGATGAAACACAGAAATTGCATCCGAATTTAATACAAAAGGCACAATGCCGACTTAAGTACAAGAGGACTGACACTCTAACTTTCTATGATTTAAACCCCTCCTGTGGGTCCAGTTTTAGACTACGATGCTTCACTTCAGGTTTACTGTCTCCCTTGGACCTTCTTATTGACGATGAAACACAGAAATTGCAACCGAATTTAGTACAAAAGGCACAACGCCGACTTAAATACAAGAGGACTGACACTCTAACTTTCTATGAATTGAACGTCTCCTGTGAGTCTAGTTTTCGATTCCGATGCTTCACTTCAGGTTCACTGTATACCTTGGACCTTCTTTTTGCCGATGAAACACAGAAATTGCTTCCGAATTTAATACAAAAGGCACAATGCCGACATAAGTACAAGAGGACTGACTCTCTTTCATTCTATGATTTGAACCTCTCCTGTGAGTCCACTTTTAGATTCCGGTGCCTCACTTCAGGTTTACTGTATCCCTTGGACTATCTTATTGACGATGAAACACAGAAATTGCATCCGAATTTAATACAAAAGGCACAATGCCGACTTAAGTACAAGTGGACTGACACTCTAACTTTCTATGATTTGAACCTCTCCTGTGTGTCCAGCTTTAGATTCCGATGCTTCACTTCAGGTTTGCTGTATCCCTTGGTCCATGTTATTGACGATGAAACACAGATATAGCATCCGAATGTAATACAAAAGGCACAATGCCGAGTTAAGTACAAGGGGACTGACACTCTTTTTTTCTATGATTTGAACCTCTCCTGTGAGTCCAGTTTTAGATTCCGATGCTTCACTTCAGGTTTACTGTATCCCTTGGACCTTCTTATTGACGATGAAACACTGAAATTGCATCCGAAATTAAGACAAAAGGCACAATGCCGACATAAGTACTAGAGGACAGACACTCTCACGTTCAATGATTTGAACCTCTCCTGTGAGTCCAGTTTTAGTTTCCAATGCTTCACTTCAGGTTTACTGTGTACCTTGGCCTTCTTATTGACAATGAAACACAGAAATTGCATCCGAAATTATAACAAAAGGCACAATGCCGACATAAGTACAAGAGGAATGACACTCTAACTTTCTATGATTTGAATCTCTCCTGTGAGTCCACTTTTAGTTTCCCATGCTTCACTTCAGGTTTACTGTATACCTTGGACCTTCTTATTGACGATGAAACACAGAAATTGCATCCGAATTTAATACAAAAGGCACAATGCCGACTTAAGTACAAGAGGACTGACACTCTAACTTTCTTATATTAGAACCTCTCCTGTGAGTCCAGTTTTAGTGTCCGATGCTTCACTTCAGGTTTACTGTATCCCTTGGACCTTCTAATTGACGGTGAAACACAGAAATTGCATCAGAATTTAATACAAACGGCACAATGCCGACTTAAATACAAGAGGACTGACACTCTAAATTTCCAAGATTTGAACCACTCCTGTGACTCCAGTTTTCGATTCCGATGCATCACTTCAGGTTTACTGTATCCCCTGGACTTTCTCATTGATGATGAAACACAGTTATTGCATCCGAATTTAATACAACAGGCACAATGCCGAGTTAAGTACTAGAGGACTGACACTCCCACGTTCAATGATTTGAACCTCTCCTGTGAGTCCAGTTTTAGTTTCCGATGCTTCACTTCATGTTTACTGTGTATCTTGGACCTTCTTATTGACGATGAAACACAGAAATTGCATCCGAATGTATAACAAAAGGCACAATGCCGACATAAGTACAAGAGGACTGACACTCTAACTTTCTATGATTTCAACTTCTCCTGTGAGTCCAGTTTTAGTTTCCCATGCTTCACTTCAGGTTTACTGTATACCTTGGACCTTCTTATTGACGATGAAACACAGAAATTGCATCCGAATCTAATACAAAAAGGCACAATGCCGGTTTAAGTACAAGAGGACTGACACTCTAACTTTCTATGATTTGAACGTCTCCTGTGAGTCCAGTTTTAGTTTCCGATGCTTAACTTCAGGTTTACTGTATCCCTTGGACCTTCTTATTGACGATGAAACACAGAAATTGCATCCGAATTTAACACAAAAGGCACAATACCGACTTAAATACAAGAGGACTGACACTCTAACTTTCTAGGATTTGAACCTCTCCTGTGAGTCCAGTTTTAGTTTCCGATGCTTCACTTCAGGTTTACTGTATCCCTTGGACCTACCTATTGACGATGAAACACAGAAATTGCATACGAATTTAATACAAAAGGCACAATGCCGACTTAAGTACAAGAGGACTGACACTCTAACTTTCTATGATTTCAACCCCTCCTGTGAGTCCAGTTTTAGACTCCGATGCTTCACTTCAGGTTTACTGTAGACCTCGGACCTTCTTATTGACGATGAAGCACAGAAATTGCATCCGAATTTAATACAAAAGGCACAATTCCGACTTAAGTACAAGAGGACTAACACTCTAACTTTCTATGATTTGAACCCCTCTTTGAGTCCAGTGTTAGGTTCCGACGCTTCACTTCAGGTTTACTGTATCCCTTGGACCTTCTTATTGACGATGAAACACAGAAATTGCAACCGAATTTAGTACAAAATGCACAATACCGACTTAAATACAAGAGGACTGACACACTAACTTTCTATGATTTGAACCTCTACTGTGTGTCCAGTTTTAGATTCCGATGCTTCACTTCAGGTTTACTGTATCCCTTGGACCTTCTAATTGACGATGAAACACAGATATTGCATCCGAATGTAATACAAAAGGCACAATGCCGACTTAAGTACAAGAGGACTGACACTCTAACTTTCTATGATTTGAACCTCTCCTGTGAGTCCAGTTTTCGATTCCGATGCTTCACTTCAGGGTGGCTGTATCCCTTGGACCTTCTTATTGACGATGAAACACCGAAATTCCATCTGAATTTAATACAAATGGCACAATGCCGACTTAAGTACAATAGGACTGACACTCTAACTTTCTTTGATTTGAACCCTTCCTGTTAGTCCAGCCTTAGATTCCGATGCTTGACATCAGGTTTACTGTATACCTTGGACCTTATTATTGACGATGAAACACAGAAATAGCATCCGAATTTAATACAAAAGGCACAATGCCGACTTAAGTACAAGAGGAGTGACACTCTAACTTTCTATATTTGAACCCCTCTTTGAGTCCAGTTTTAGGTTCCGATGCTTCACTTCAGGTTTACTGTATCCCTTGGACCTTCTTATTGACGATGAAACACAGAAATTGCAACCGAATTTAGTACAAAATGCACAATGCCGTCTTAAATACAAGAGGACTGACATTCTGACTTTCTACGATTAGAACTTCTCCTGTGAGTCCAGTTTACGATTGCAATGCTTCACTTCAGGTTCACTGTATACCTTGGCCTTCTTATTGCCGATGAAACACAGAAATTGCATCCGAATTTAATACAAAAGGCACAATGCCGACTTAAGTACAAGAGGACTGACACTCTTTCATTCAATGATTTGAACCACTCCTGTGAATCCAGTTTTACATTCCGATGCTTGAATCCAGGTTTACTGTATCCCTTGGACCTTCTTATTGACGATGAAACACAGAAATTGCATCCGAATTTAATAGAAAAGGCACAATGCCGACTTAAGTACAAGAGGACTGACACACTAACTTTCTATGATTTGAACCTCTACTGTGTGTCCAGTTTTAGATTCCGATGCTTCACTTCGGGTTTACTGTATCCCTTGGACCTTCTAATTGACGATGAAACACAGATATTGCATCCGAATGTAATACAAAAGGCACTATGCCGACATAAGTACAAGAGGACTGACACTCTAACTTTCTATGATTTGAACCTCTCCTGTGAGTCCAGTTTTTGATTCCGATGCTTCACTTCAGGGTTGCTGTATCCCTTGGACCTTCTTATTGACGATGAAACACCGAAGTTCCATCTGAATTTAATACAAATGGCACAATGCCGTCTTAAGTACAAGAGGACTGACACTCTAACTTTCTTTGATTTGAACCCTTCCTGTGAGTCCAGCCTTAGATTCCGATGCTTGACATCAGGTTTACTGTATACCTTGGACGATCTTATTGACGATGAAACACAGAAATTGAATCCGAATTTAATACAAAAGGCACAATGCCGACTTAAGTACAAGAGGACTGACACTCTAACTTTCTATATTTGAACCCTTCTTTGAGTCCAGTTTTAGGTTCCGATGCTTCACTTCAGGTTTACTGTATCCCTTGGACCTTCTTATTGACGATGAAACACAGGAATTGCAACCGAATTTAGTACAAAATGCACAATGCCGACTTAAATACAAGAGGACTGACACTCTGACTTTCTATGATTAGAACCTCTCCTGTGAGTCCAGTTTACGATTCCGATGCTTCACTTGAAGTTCACTGTATACCTTGGACCTTCTTATTGCCGATGAAACACAGAAATTGCATCCGAATTTAATACAATAGGCACAATTCCGATTGAAGTACAAGAGGACTGACACTCTTTCATTCAATGATTTGTACCTCTCCTGTGAATCCAGTTTTAGATTCCGATGCTTCAATTCAGGTTTACTGTATCCCTTGGACCTTCTTATTGACGATGAAACACAGAAATTGCATCCGAATTTAATAGAAAAGGAACAATGCCGATATAAGTACAAGAGGGCTGACACACTAATTTTCTATGATTTGAACCTCTACTGTGTGTCCAGTTTTAGATTCCGATGCTTCACTTCAGGTTTACTGTATCCCTTGGACCTTCTAATTGACGATGAAACACAGATATTGCATCTGAATGTAATACAAAAGGCACAATGCCGACTCAAGTACAAGAGGACTGACACTCTAACTTTCTATGATTTGAACCTGTCCTGTGAGTCCAGTTTTCGATTCCGATGCTTCACTTCAGGGTTGCTGTATCCCTTGGACCTTCTTATTGACGATGAAGCACAGAAATTCCATCTGAATTTAATACAAATGGCACACTGCCGACTTAAGTACAAGAGGACTGACACTCTAACTATCTTTGATTTGAACCCTTCCTGTGAGTCCGGCATTAGATTCCGATGCTTGACATCAGGTTTACTGTATACCTTGGACCTTGTTATTGATGATGAAACACAGAAATTGCATCCGAATTTAATACAAAAGGCACAATGCCGACTTAAGTACAAGAGGACTGACACTCTAACTTTCTATGATGTGAACCTCTCCTGTGAGTCCAGTTTTAGTTTCCAATGCTGCACTTCAGGATTACTGTATCCCTTGGAGCTTGTTATTGACGATGAAACACAGAAATTGCAACTGAATTTAATACAAAAGGCACAATGCCGACTTAAGTACTAGAGGACTGACACTCTAACGTTCTATGATTTGAACCTCTCCTGTGAGTACGGTTTTAAACTCCGATGCTTCACTTCTGGTTTACTGTATCCCTTTTACCTTCTTATTGACGATGAAACACAGAAATTGAACCCGAAATTAATACAAAAGGCACAATGCCGACTTAAGTACAAGAGGACTGACACTCTAACTTTCTATGATTTGACCCTCTCCTGTGAGTCCAGTTTTACATTCCAATGCTTCACTTTAGGTTCACTCTATCCCTTGGACCTTCTTATTGACGATGAAACACAGATATTGCAACCGAATGAAATAAAAAAGCCACAATGCCAACTTAAGTACAAGAGGACTGACACTCTAATTTTCTATGATTTGGATCTCTTCTGTGAGTCCAGTTTTAGATTCCGATGCTTCACTTCAGGTTTACTGTATCCCTTGGACCTTCTTATTGACGATAATACACAGAAATTGCATTCGAATTTAATACAAAAGGCACAATGCCGACTTAAGTACAAGAGGACTGACATTCTAACTTTCTATGATGTGAACCTCTCCCGTGAGTCCAGTTTTAGTCTCCGATGCTTCACTTCAGGTTTACTGTATCCCTTGGACCTTCTTATTGACGATGAAACACAGAAATTCTGTCTGAATTCAATACAAAAGGCACAAAGCCGACAGAAGGACAAGAGGCCTGACACTCTAACTTTCTATGATTTGAACCTCTCCTGTGAGTCCAGTTTTAGATTCCGATGCTTCACTTCAGGTTTACTGTATCCCTTGGACCTTCATATTGACGATGGAACACAGAAATTGCATCCGAGTTTAATACTAAAGGCACAATGCCGACTTAAATACAAGAGGACTGACACTCTAACTTTCTAGGATTTGAACCTCACCTGTGAGTCCAGTTTTCGATTCCGATGCTTCCCTTCAGGTTTACTGTATACCTTGGACCCTCTAATTGACGATGAAACACAGAAATTGCATCCGAATTTAATACAAAAGGCACAATGCCGACTTACGTACTAGAGGACTGACACACCCTCGTTCAATGATTTGAACCTCTCCTGTGAGTCCAGTTTTAGTTTCCGATGCTTCACTTCAGGTTTATTGTGTACCTTGGCCTTCTTATTGACGATGAAACACAGAAATTGCATCCGAATTTATAACAAAAGGCACAATGCCGACTTAAGTACAAGAGGACTGACACTCTAACTTTCTAAGATTTCAACCCTTCCTGTGAGTCCAGTTTTAGACTCTGATGCTTCACTTCAGGTTTACTGTATACCTCGGACCTCCTTATTGTCGATGATACACAGAAATTGCATCCGAATTTAATACAAAAGGCACAATTCCGACTTTAGTACAAGAAGACAGACACTCTAACTTTCTATGATTTGAACCCCTCTTTGAGTCCAGTTTTAGGTTCCGATGCTTCACTTCGGGATTACTGTATCCCTTGGACCTTCTTATTGACGATGAAACACAGAAATTGCAAGCGAATTTAGTACAAAATGCACAATGCCGACTTAAATACAAGAGGACCGACACTCTAACTTCCTATGATTTGAACCTCTCCTGTGAGTCCAGTTTTCGATTCCGATGCTTCACTTCAGGTTCACTGTATACCTTGGAACTTCTTATTGCCGATGAAACACAGAAATTGCTTCCGAATTTAATACAAAAGGCACAATGCCGACTTAAGTAAAAGAGGACTGACACTCTTTCATTCAATAATTTGAACCTCTCCTGTGAATCCGGTTTTAGATTCCGATGCTTCACTTCAGGTTTACTGTATCCCTTGGACCTTGTTATTGACGATGAAACACAAAAATTGCATCCGAATTTAATAGAAAAGGCACAATGCCGACTTAAGTACAAGAGGACTGACACACTAACTTTCAATGATTTGAACCTCTACTGTGTGTCCAGTTTTAGATTCCGATGCTTCACTTCAGGTTTACTGTATCCCTTGGACCTTCTAATTGACGATGTAACACAGATATTGCATCCGAATGTAATACAAAAGGCACAATGCCGACTTAAGTACAAGAGGACTGGCACTCTAACTTTCTATGATTTCAACCTCTCCTGTGAGTCCAGTTTTCGATTCCGATGCTTCACTTCAGGGTTGCTGTATACCTTGGACCTTCTTATTGACGATGAAACACAGAAATTCCAGCTGAATTTAATACAAGTGGCACAATGCCGACTTAAGTACAAGAGGACTGACACTCAAACTTTCTTTGATTTGAACCCATCCTGTGAGTCCAGCCTTAGATTCCGGTGCTTGACATCAAGTTTACTGTATACCTTTGACCTTCTTATTGACGATGAAACACAGAAATTGCATCCGAATTTAATACAAAAGGCACAATGCCGACTTAAGTACAAACGGACTGACACTCTAACTTTCTATGATGTGAACCTCTCCTGTGAGTCCAGTTTTAGTTTCCGATGCTTCACTTCAGGTTTACTGTATCCCTTGGACCTTGTTATTGACGATGAAACACAGAAATTGCAACTGAATTTAATACAAAGGCACAATGCCGACTTATGTACTAGAGGACTGACACTCTAACGTTCTATGATTTGAACCTCTCCAGTGAGTCCAGTTTTCGATTCCGATGCTTCACTTAAGGTTTATTGTATCCCTTGGACCATCTTATTGACGATGAAACACAGAAATGGCATCCGAATATAATACAAAATGCACAATGCCGACTTAAGTACAAGAGGACTGACACTCTAACTTTCTATGATTTGAACCTCTCCTGTGAGTCCGGTTTTAAACTCCGATGCTTCACTTCTGGTTTACTGTATCCCTTTTACCTTCCTATTGCCGATGAAACACAGAAATTGCATCCGAAATTAATACAAAAGGCACAATGCCGACTTAAGTACAAGAGGACTGACACTCTAACTATCTATGATTTGAACCTCTCCTGTGAGTCCAGTTTTAGATTCCGATGCTTCACTTTAGGTTTACTCTATACCTTGGACCTTCTTAATGACGATGAAACACAGATATTGCAACCGAATGTAATACAAAAGGCCCAATGCCGACTTATGTACTAGAGGACTGACACTCAAACGTTCTATGATTTGAACCCCTCCTGTGAGTCCAGTTTTAGGTTCCGATGCTTCACTTCAGGTTTACTGTATACCTTGGACATTCTTATTGACGATGAAACACAGAAATTGCATCCGAATTTAATACAAAAGGCACAATGCCGCCTTAAGTACAAGAGGACTGACAGTCTAACTTTCTATGATGTGAACCTCTCCTGTGAGTCCAGTTTTAGTTTCCGATGCTTCACTTCAGGTTTACTGTATCCCTTGGACCTTCTTATTGACGAAGAAACACAGAAATTGCTTCCGAATTTAATACAAAAGGCACAATGGCGACTTAAGAACTAGAGGACTGACACTCTAAGGTTCTATGATTTGAACCTCTCCTGTAAGTCCAGCTTTAGGTTCCGATGCTTCACTTCAGGTTTACTGTATCCCTTGGACCTTCTTATTGACGATGATACACAGAAATTGCATCCGAATTTAATACAAAAGGCACAATGCGACTTAAGTACAAGAGGACTGACACTCTAAATTCCTATGTTTTGAACCTCTCCTGTGAATCTACTTTTCGATTCCGATGCTTCGCTTCAGGATTACTGTATCCCTTGGACCCTCTTATTGACGATGAAACACAGAAATTGCATCCGAATTTAATACAAAAGGCACATTGCCGACATAAGTAGTAGAGGACTTGCTCTCTAACTCTCAATGATTTGAACCGCTCCTGTGAGTCCAGTTATAGATTCCGATGTTCACTTCAGGTTTACTGTGTCCCTTGGACATTCTTATTGACGATGAAACACAGAAATTGCATCCGAATTTAATACAAAAGGCACAATGCCGACATATGTACAAGAGGACTGACACTCTCTCTTACTATGATTTGAACCGCTCCTGTGAGCCCAGTTTAGATTCCAATGCTTCACTTCAGGTTTACTGTGTCCCTTGGACCTTCTTATTGACGATGGAACACAGAAATTGCATCCGTATATAATGCAAAAG
The DNA here is from genome assembly GCF_021461395.2 of Schistocerca americana. Taxonomy (NCBI): domain Eukaryota; kingdom Metazoa; phylum Arthropoda; class Insecta; order Orthoptera; family Acrididae; genus Schistocerca; species Schistocerca americana. Next base: position 71,905,344 of record NC_060121.1, on the reverse strand, counting down.
GCACAATGCCGACTTATGTACAAGACGACTGACACACTAACTATCTATGATTTGAACCTCTCCTGTGAGTCCAGTTTTCGATTCCGATGCTTCATTTCAGGTTCACTGTATACCTTGGAACGTCTTATTGCCGATGAAACACAGAAATTGCTTCCGAATTTAATACAAAAGGCACAATGCCGACTTAAGTACAAGAGGACTGACTTTCTTTCATTCAATAATTTGAACCTCTCCTGTGAATCCAGTTTTAGATTCCGATGCTTCACTTCAGGTTTACTGTATCCCTTGGACCTTCTTATTGACGATGAAACACAAAAATTGCATCCGAATTTAATAGAAAAGGCACAATGCCGACTTAAGTACAAGAGGACTGACACTCAAACTTTCTTTGATTTGAACCCATCCTGTGAGTCCAGCCTTAGATTCCGATGCTTGACATCAAGTTTACTGTATACCTTTGACCTTCTTATTGACGATGAAACACAGAAATTGCATCCGAATTTAATTCAAAAGGCGCAATGCCGACTTATGTACAAGAGGACTGACACTATAACTTTCTATGATATGAACCTCTCCTGTGAGTCCAGTTTTAGTTTCCGATGCTTCACTTCAGGTTTACTGTATCCCTTGGACCTTGTTATTGACGATGAAACACAGAAATTGCAACTGAATTTAATACAAAGGCACAATGCCGACTTAAGTACTAGAGGACTGACACTCTAACGATCTATGATTTGAACCTCTCCTGTGAGTCCAGTTTTAGGTTCCGATGCTCCCCTTCAGGTTTACTGTATCCCTTGCACCTTCTTATTGTCGATGAAAAACAGATATTGCAACCGAATTTAGTACAAAAGGCACAATGCCGACTTAAATACAAGAGGACTGACACTCTAACTTTCCATGATTTGAACCTCTCCTGTGAGTCCAGTTTTCGATTCCGATGCTTCACTTAAGGTTTACTGTATCCCTTGGACCATCTTATTGACGATGAAACACAGAAATGGCATCCGAATATAATACAAAATGCACAAAGCCGACTTAAGTACAAGAGGACTGACACTCTAACTTTCTATGATTTGAACCTCTCCTGTGTGTCCGGTTTTAAACTCCGATACTTCACTTCTGGTTTACTGTATCCCTTTTACCTTCTTATTGCCGATTAAACACAGGAATTGCATCCGAAATTAATACAAAAGGCACACTGCCGACTTAAGTACAAGAGGACTGACACTCAAACTATCTATGATTTGAACCTCTCCTGTGAGTCCAGTTTTAGATTCCGATGCTTCACTTTAGGTTTACTCTATCCCTTTTACCTTCTTAATGACGATGAAACACAGAAATTGCATCCGAATGTAATACAAAAGGCACAATGCCGACTTAAGTACAAGAGGACTGACTTTCTTTCATTCAATAATTTGAACCTCTCCTGTGAATCCAGTTTTAGATTCCGATGCTTCACTTCAGGTTTACTGTATCCCTCGGAACTTCTTATTAACGATGAAACACAGAAATTGCAACCGAATTTAGTACAAAAGGCACAATGCCGAGTTAAAACAAGAGGACTGACACTATAATTTTCTATGATTTGAACCTCTCGTGTGAGTCCAGTTTTCGATTCCGATGCTTCACTTCAGGTTAACTGTATCCCTTGGACCTTCTTATTGACGATGAAACACAGACATTCCATCTGAATTTAATACAAAAGGCACAATGCCGACTTAAGGACAAAAGGCCTAACACTCTAACTTTCTATGATTTGAACCTCTACTGTGAGTCCAGTTTTAGATTCCGATGCTTCACTTCAGGTTTACTGTATCCATTGGACCTTCTAATTGGCGATGAAACACAGAAAATCCATCTGAATTTAATACAAAAGGCACAATGCCGACTTAAGTACAAGGGGACAGACACTCTAACTTCATATGATTTGAACCGTTCCTGTGGGTCCAGTTTTAGATTTCGATGCTTCACTTCAGGTTTACTGTATACCTTGGACCTTCTTATTGACGATGAAACACAGAAATTGCATCCGAATTTAATACAAAAGGCACAATGCCGCCTTAAGTACAAGAGGACTGACACTCTAACTTTCTATGATGTGAACCTCTCCTGTGAAACCAGTTTCAGTTTCCGATGCTTCACTTCAGGTTTACTGTATCCCTTGGACCTTCTTATTGACGAAGAAACACAGAAATTGCATCCGAATTTAATACAAAAGGCACAATGCCGACTCATATACTAGAAGACTGACACTCTAACGTTCTATGATTTGAACCTCTCCTGTGAGTCCAGTTTAGTTTCCGATGCTTCACTTTGGGTTTACTGTATCCCTTGGACCCTCTTATTGACGATGAAACGCAGAAATTGCATCCGAATTTAATACAAAAGGCACATTGCCGACATAAGTAGTAGAGGACTTGCACTCTAACTCTCAATTATTTGAACCTTTCCTGTGGGTCCTGCTTTAGAATCCGATGCTTCCCTTCAGGTTTTCTGTATACCTTGGACCTTCTTATTGACGAAGAAACACAGAAATTGCATCCGAATTTAATACAAAAGGCACAATGCCGACTCATATACTAGAAGACTGACACTCTAACGTTCTATGATTTGAACCTCTCCTGTGAGTCCAGTTTAGTTTCCGATGCTTCACTTTGGGTTTACTGTATCCCTTGGACCCTCTTATTGACGATGAAACACAGAAGTTGCATCCGAATTTAATACAAAAGGCACATTGCCGACATAAGTAGTAGAGGACTTGCACTCTAACTCTCAATTATTTGAACCTTTCCTGTGGGTCCTGCTTTAGAATCCGATGCTTCCCTTCAGGTTTTCTGTATCCCTTGGACCTTCTTATTGACGATGAAACACAGAAATTGCATCCGAATTTAATACATAAGGCTCAATGCCAACTTAAGTACTAGAGGACTGACACACTTACGTTCTATGACTTGAACCTCTCCTGTGAGACCGGTTTTAGGTTCCGATGCTTCACTTCAGGTTAACTGTATCCCTTGGACATTCTTATTGACGATCAAACACAGATATTACATCCGAATTTAATACAAAAGGCACAATGCCGAATTATGTACAAGAGGACTGACACTCTCTCTTACTTTGATTTGAACCTCTCCTGTGAGCCCAGTTTAGATTCCAATGCTTCACTTCAGGTTTACTGTGTCCCATGGACCTTCTTATTGACGATGGAACACAGAAATTGCATCCGTATATAATACAAAAGGCACAATGCCGACTTATGTACAAGACCACTGACACTCTAACTATCTATGATTTGAACCCGTCCTGTGAGACCAGTTTTCGATTCCGATGCTTCACTTCAGGTTTATTTTGTATCCCTTGGACCTACGTATTGATGCTGAAACACAGAAATTCCATCTGAATTTAATACAAAAGGCACAATGCCGACTTAAGTACAAGAGGAGCGACACTCTAACTTTCTATGATTTGAACCCTTCCTGTGAGTTTAGCTTTAGATTCCGATGCTGCACTTCAGGTTTACTGTATACCTTGGACCTTCTTATTGACGATGAAACACAGAAATTGCATCCGAATTTAATACAAAAGGCACAATGCCGACTTAAGTACAAGAGGACTGACACTCTAACTTTCTATGATGTGAGCCTCTCCTGTGAGTCCAGTTTTAGTTCCGATGCTTCACTTCGGGTCTAATGTATCCCTTGGACCTCCTTATTGACGATGAAACACAGATATTCCATCTGAATTTAATACAAAAGGCATAATGCCGACTTAAGGACAAAAGGCCTGACACTCTCTCTTTCTATGATTTGAACGTCTCCTGTGGGTCCAGTTTTAGATTCCGATGCTTAACTTCAAGTTTACTGTATCCCTTGGACCTTCCTATTTGACGATGAAACACAGAAATTGCATCCGAATTTAATACAAATGGCTCAATGCTGACTTAAGTACAAGAGGACTGACACTCTCTCTTTCTATGATTTGATCCTCTCCTGTGAGTCCAGTGTTAGATTCCGAAGCTTCACTTCAGGTTAAGTGTATCGCTAGGACCTTCTTATTGACGATGAAACACAGAAATTGCATCCGAATTTAAGAAAAAGGCTCAATGCTAACTTAAGTACAAGAGGACTGACACTCGCTCTTTCTATGATTTGAACGTCTCCTGTGGGTCCAGTTTTAGATTCCGATGCTTCACTTCAAGTTTACTGTATCCCTTGGACCTTCCTATTTGACGATGAAACACAGAAATTGCATCCGAATTTAATACAAATGGCACAATGCCGACTTACGTACAAAAGGACTGACACTCTAACTTTCTATGATTTGAACCTCTCCTGTGAGTCCAGTTTTCGATTCCGATGCTTCACTTCAGGGTTACTGTATACCTTGCACCATCTTATTGACGATGAAACACAGATATGGCATCCGAATGTAATACAAAATGCTGAATGCCGACTAAAGTACAAGAGGACTGACACTCTAGCTTTCTATGATTTGACCCTCTCCTGTGAGTCCGGTTTTAGATTCCGATGCTTCACTTCAGGTTTACTGTATCCCTTTTACCTTCTTATTGACGATGGAACACAGAAATTGCATCCGAATTTAATACAAGAGGCACAATGCCGACTTACGTACAAGAGGACTGACACTCTAACGTTCTATGGTTTGAACCTCTCCTGTGTGTCTAGTTTTAGTTTCCGATGCTTCACTTCCGGATTACTGTATCCCATGGACCTTCTTATTGGCGATGAAACACAGAAATTGCATCCGAATTGAATACAAAAGGCACAATGCCGACATAAGTAGAAGAGGACTGACACTGTAACTCTCAATGATTTGAACCTCTTCTGTAAGTCCAGTTTTTGATTCCGATGCTTCACTTTAGGTTTACTGTATCCCTTGGACCTTCTTATTGACGATGAATCACAGAAAATGCATCCGAATGTAATACAAAAGGCACAATGCCGACTTAAGTACAAGAGGACTGACACTCTAACTTCCTATGATTTGAACCTCTCCTGTGAGTCCAGTTTTCGAATCAGATGCTTCACTTCCGGATTAATGTATCAATTGGACCTTCTTATTGACGATGAAACACATTAATTCAATCCGAATTTAATACAAAAGGCACAATGCCGACTTATGTACTAGAGGACTGACACTCTGACGTCCTATGGTTTGATCCTCTCCTGTGAGTCCAGTTTTAGTTTCCGATGCTTCACTTCAGGTTTACTGTATCACTTGGACCTTCTTATTGACGTTAAACCCAGAAATTGCATCCGAATTTAATACAAAAGGCACAATGCCGACATAAGTAGAAGAGGACTGACACTCTAACTCTCAATGTTTTGAACCTCTCCTGTGAGACCAGTTTTAGTTTTCGATGCTTCCCTTCAGGTTTACTGTATACCTTGGACTTTCTTATTGACGGTGAAACACAGATATTGCGTCCGAATTTAATACAAAAGGCACAATGCCAACCTAATACAAGAGGACTGACACTCTAACTTTCTATGATTTGAACCTCCCCTGAGAGTTCAGTTTTAGGTTCCTATGCTTCACTTCAGGTTTACTGTATCCCTTGGATCTTCTTATTGACGATGAAACACAGAAATTGCAACCGAATTTAGTACAAAAGGCACAATGCAATCTTAAATACAAGAGGACTGACACTCTAACTTTCTATGATTTGAACCTCTCCTGTGAGCCCAGTTTTAGATTCCGGTGCTTCACTTCAGGTTTACTGTATCCTTGGACCTTCGTATTGACGATAAAACAATGAAATTCCATCTGAATGTAATACAAAAGGCACAATGCCGGCTTAAGTACAAGACGCCTGACACTCTAACTTTCTATGATTTGAACCTTTCCTGAGAGTCCAGTTGTAGATTCCGATGCTTCACTTCAGGTTTACTGTATACCTTGGACCTTCTTATTGACGATGAAACACAGAAATTGCATACGAATTTAATACAAAAGGCACAATGCCGACTTAAGTACAAGGGGACTGACACTCTCTCTTTCTATGATTTGAACTTTTCCTGTGAGTCCAGTTTTAGATTACAATGCTTCACTTCAGGTTTACTGTGTCCCTTGGACCTTCTTATTGACGATGAAACACAGAAATTGCATCCGAATTTAATACAAAAGGCACAATGCCGACGTAAGTACAAGAGAACTGACACTCTAACTTTCAATGATTTGAACCACTCCTGTGAGTCCAGTTTTAGTTTCCGATGCTTCCCTTCAGGTTTACTGTATACCTTGGACCATCTTATTGACGATGAAACACAGAAATTGCATCCGAATTTAATACAAAAGTCACAATAACGACTTAAGTACAAGAGGACTGACAATGTAACTTTCTATGATTTGTACCTCTCCTGTAAGTCCAGTTATAGTTTCCGATGCATCACTTCAGGTTCACTATATCCCTTGGACCTGCTTATTGACGATAAAACACAGAAGTTTGCATCCGAATTTAATGCAAAAGGCACAATGCCGACCTAAGTACTAGAGGACTGACACTCTAACTTTCTATGATTTGAACCTCTACTGTACGTCCAGTTTTAGTTTCCGATGTTTCACTTCAGGTTTATTGTGTACCTTGGACCTTCTTATTGACGATGAAACACAGACATTGCATCCGAATTTAATACAAAAGGCACAATGCCAACTTAAGTACAAGAGGACTGACACTCTAACTTTCTATGATTTGAACCCCTCCTGTCAGACCAGTTTTAGATTCCGATGCTTCACTTCAGGTTTACTGTATCCTTGGACCTTCTTATTGACGATAAAACACAGAAATCCCATCTGAATTTAATACAAAAGGCACAATGCCGACTTAAGTACAAGACGCCTGACACTCTCACTTTCTATGATTTGAACCTTTCCTGCGGGTCCAGTTTTAGATTCCGATGCTTCACTTCAGGTTTACTGTATCCCTTCGACCTTCTTATTGACGATGAATCACAGAAATTGCATCCGAATTTAATACAAAAGGCACAATGCCGACTTAAGTACAAGACGCCAGACACTCTAACTTTCTATGATTTGAACCTTTCCTGAGACTCCAGTTTTAGATTCCGATGCTTCACTTCAGGTTTACTGTATTCCTCGGACCTTCTTATTGACGATGAAACACAGAAATTGCATACGAATTTAATACAAAAGGCACAATGCCGACTTAAGTACAAGAGGACTGACACTCTCTCTTTCTATGATATGAACCTTTCCTGTGAGTCCAGTTTTAGATTACAATGCTTCAGTTCAGGTTTAGTGTGTCCCTTGGACCTTCTTATTGACGATGAAACACAGAAATTCAATCCGAATTTAATACAAAAGGCACAATGCCGACTTATGTACTAGAGGACTGACACTCTGACGTCCTATGGTTTGAACCTCTCCTGTGAGTCCAGTTTAAGTTTCCGATGCTTCACTTCAGGTTTACTGTATCCCTTGGACCTTCTTATTGACGATAAAACACAGAAATTGCATCCGAATTTAATACAAAAGGCACAATGCCGACATAAGTAGAAGAGGACTGACACTCTAACTCTCAATGTTTGAACCTCTCCTGTGAGACCAGTTTTAGTTTCCGATGCTTCCCTTCGGGTTTACTGTATACCTTGGATTTTCTTATTGACGATGAAACACAGAAATTGCATACGAATTTAATACAAAAGGCACAATGCCGACTTAAGTACAAGAGGACTGACACTCTCTCTTTCTATGATTTGAACCTTTCCTGTGAGTCCAGTTTTAGATTACAATGCTTCAGTTCAGGTTCACTGTGTCCCTTGGATCTTCTTATTGACGATGAAACACAGAAATTGCAACCGAATTTAGTACAAAAGGCACAATGCAATCTTAAATACAAGAGGACTGACACTCTAACTTTCTATGATTTGAACCTCTCCTGTGAGTCCAGTTTTAGATTCCGGTGCTTCACTTCAGGTTTACTGTATCCTTGGACCTTCGTATTGACGATAAAACAATGAAATTCCATCTGAATGTAATACAAAAGGCACAATGCCGGCTTAAGTACAAGACGCCTGACACTCTAACTTTCTATGATTTGAACCTTTCCTGAGAGTCCAGTTGTAGATTCCGATGCTTCACTTCAGGTTTACTGTATACCTTGGACCTTCTTATTGACGATGAAACACAGAAATTGCATACGAATTTAATACAAAAGGCACAATGCCGACTTAAGTACAAGAGGACTGACACTCTCTCTTTCTATGATTTGAACTTTTCCTGTGAGTCCAGTTTTAGATTACAATGCTTCACTTCAGGTTTACTGTATACCTTGGACCACCTTATTGACGATGAAACACAGAAATTGCATCCGAATTTAATACAAAAGTCACAATAACGACTTAAGTACAAGAGGACTGACACTGTAACTTTCTATGATTTGTACCTCTCCTGTAAGTCCAGTTATAGTTTCCGATGCATCACTTCAGGTTCACTATATCCCTTGGACCTGCTTATTGACGATAAAACACAGAAGTTTGCATCCGAATTTAATGCAAAAGGCACAATGCCGACCTAAGTACTAGAGGACTGACACTCTAACTTTCTATGATTTGAACCTCTACTGTACGTCCAGTTTTAGTTTCCGATGTTTCACTTCAGGTTTATTGTATACCTTGGACCTTCTTATTGACGATGAAACACAGACATTGCATCCGAATTTAATACAAAAGGCACAATGCCAACTTAAGTACAAGAGGACTGACACTCTAACTTTCTATGATTTGAACCCCTCCTGTCAGACCAGTTTTAGATTCCGATGCTTCACTTCAGGTTTACTGTATCCTTGGACCTTCTTATTGACGATAAAACACAGAAATTCCATCTGAATTTAATACAAAAGGCACAATGCCGACTTAAGTACAAGACGCCTGACACTCTCACTTTCTATGATTTGAACCTTTCCTACGGGTCCAGTTTTAGATTCCGATGCTTCACTTCAGGTTTACTGTATCCCTTCGACCATCTTATTGACGATGAATCACAGAAATTGCATCCGAATTTAATACAAAAGGCACAATGCCGACTTAAGTACAAGACGCCAGACACTCTAACTTTCTATGATTTGAACCTTTCCTGAGACTCCAGTTTTAGATTCCGATGCTTCACTTCAGGTTTACTGTATTCCTCGGACCTTCTTATTGACGATGAAACACAGAAATTGCATACGAATTTAATACAAAAGGCACAATGCCGACTTAAGTACAAGAGGACTGACACTCTCTCTTTCTATGATTTGAACCTTTCTTGTGAGTCCAGTTTTAGATTACAATGCTTCAGTTCAGGTTTACTGTGTCCCTTGGACCTTCTTATTGACGATGAAACACAGAAATTCAATCCGAATTTAATACAAAAGGCACAATGCCGACTTATGTACTAGAGGACTGACACTCTGACGTCCTATGGTTTGAACCTCTCCTGTGAGTCCAGTTTTAGTTTCCGATGCTTCACTTCAGGTTTACTGTATCCCTTGGACCTTCTTATTGACGATAAAACACAGAAATTGCATCCGAATTTAATACAAAAGGCACAATGCCGACATAAGTAGAAGAGGACTGACACTCTAACTCTCAATGTTTGAACCTCTCCTGTGAGACCAGTTTTAGTTTCCGATGCTTCCCTTCGGGTTTACTGTATACATTGGATTTTCTTATTGACGATGAAACACAGAAATTGCATACGAATTTAATACAAAAGGCACAATGCCGACTTAAATACGAGAGGACTGACACTCTAACTTTCTATGATTTGAACCAATCCTGTAAGTCCAGTTTTAGTTTCCGATGCTTCACTTCAGGTTCACTGTATCCCTTGGACCTTCTTATTGACGATGAAACACAGAAATTGCATCCGAATTTTGTTGAAAAGGCACAATGCCAACTTAAGTACAAGAGGACTGACACTCTAACTTTCTATGATTTGAACCTCTTCTGTGAGTCCAGTTTTCGATTCCAATGCTTCACTTCAGGTTTACTGTATTCCTTGGACCATCTTATTGACGATGAAACACAGAAATTGCATCCGAATTTAATACAAAAGGCACAATGCCGACTTAAGTACAAGAGGACTGCCACTCTAACTTTCTATGATTTGAACCTCTCCTGTGAGTCCAGTTTACGATTCCGATGCTTCACTTCAGGTTTACTGTATCCCTTGGACCTTCTTATTGACGATGAAACACAGGAATTCCATCTGAATTTAATACAAAAGGCACAATGCCTACATAAGTACAACAGGACTGACACTCTAACTTTCTATGATTTGAACCTCTCCTGTCAGTCCAGTTTTAGTTTCCGATGCTTCACTACAGGTTTACTGTATCCCTTGGACCTACCTATTGTCGATGAAACACTGAAATTGCATCCGAATTTAACACAAAAGGCACAATGCCAACTTAAGTCCTAGAGGACTGACACTCTAACGTTCTGTGATTTGAACCTCTCCTGTGAGTCAAGTTTTAGGTTCCGATGCTTCACTTCAGGTTTACTATATCTCTTGGACCTTCTTATTGACGGTGAAACACAGAGATTCCATCTGAATTTAATACAAAAGGCACAATGCCGACTTAAGTACAAGAGGCCTGACACTCTAGCTTTATATGATTTGAACCTCTCCTGTGAGTCCAGTTTTCGATTCCGATGCTTCACTTCAGGTTTACTGTATCCCTTGCACCATCTTATTGACGATGAAACACAGAAATTGCATCCGAATTTAATACAAACGGCACAATGCCGACTAAAGTACAAGAGGACTGACACGCTAAATTTCTATGATTTTAACCACTCCTGTGAGTCCGATTTTAGATTCCGATGCTTCACTTCCGGTTCACTGTATCCCTTTTACATTCTTAGTGACGATGAAACACAGAAATTGCATCCGAATTTAATACAAAAGGCACAATGCCGACTTAAGTACTAGAGGGCAGACACTCTAACGTTCTATGATTTGAACCTCTCCTGTGAGTCCAGTTTTAGTTTGAGGTGCTTCACTTTAGGTTTACTGTATCCCTTGGACCTTCTTATTGACGATGAAACACAGATATTGCATCCGAATTTAATACAAAAGTCACAATGCCGACATAAGTACAAGGGAACTGACACTCTACCTTTCAATGATTTGAACCTCTCCTGTGAGTCCAGTTTTAGTTTCCGATGCTTCCCTTCAGGTTTACTGTATACCTTAGACCATCTTATTGAAGATGAAACACAGAACTTGCATCCGAATTTAATACAAAAGGCACAATGCCAACTTAAGTACAAGAGGACTGACACTCTAACTTTCTCTGATTTGAACCCCTCCTGTAAAACCAGTTTTAGATTCCGATGCTTCACTTCAGGTTTACTGTATCCTTGGACCTTTTATTGACGATAAAACACAGAAATTCCAGCTGAATTTAATACAAAAGGCACAATGCCGACTTAAGTACAAGACGCCTGACACTCTCACTTTCTATGATTTGAACCTTTCCTGCGGGTCCAGTTTTAGATTCCGATGCTTCACTTCAGGTTTACTGTATCCCTTCGACCTTCTTATTGACGATGAATCACAGAAATTGCATCCGAATTTAATACAAAAGGCACAATGCCGACTTAAGTACAAGACGCCAGACACTCTAACTTTCTATGATTTGAACCTTTCCTGAGAGTCCAGTTTTAGATTCCGATGCTTCACTTCAGGTTTACTGTATTCCTTGGACCTTCTTATTGACGATGAAACACAGAAATTGCATACGAATTTAATACAAAAGGCACATTGCCGACTTAAGTACAAGAGGACTGACACTCTCTCTTTCTATGATTTGAACCTTTCCTGTGAGTCCAGTTTTAGATTACAATGCTTCACTTCAGGTTTACTGTGTCCCTTGGACCTTCTTATTGACGATGAAACACAGAAATTCAATCCGAATTTAATACAAAAGGCACAATGCCGACTTATGTACTAGAGGACTGACACTCTGACGTCCTATGGTTTGAACCTCTCCTGTGAGTCCAGTTTTAGTTTCCGATGCTTCACTTCAGGTTTACTGTATCCCTTGGACCTTCTTATTGACGATAAAACACAGAACTTGCATCCGAATTTAATACAAAAGGCAGAATGCCGACATAAGTAGAAGAGGACTGACACTCTAACTCTCAATGTTTGAACCTCTCCTGTGAGACCAGTTTTAGTTTCCGATGCTTCCCTTCGGGTTTACTGTATACCTTGGACCTTCTTATTGACGATGAAACACAGATATTGCGTCCGAATTTAATACAAAAGGCACAATGCCGACTTAAATACAAGAGGACTGACACTCTAACTTTCTATGATTTGAACCTCTCCTGTCAGTCCAGTTTTAGTTTCCGATGCTTCACTTCAGGTTTACTGTATCCCTTGGACCTACCTATTGACGATGAAACACTGAAATTGCATCCGAATTTAATACAAAAGGCACAATGCCGACTTAAGTACAAGACGCCTGACACTCTCACTTTCTATGATTTGAACCTTTCCTGCGGGTCCAGTTTTAGATTCCGATGCTTCACTTCAGGTTTACTGTATCCCTTCGACCATCTTATTGACGATGAATCACAGAAATTGCATCCGAATTTAATACAAAAGGCACAATGCCGACTTAAGTACAAGACGCCAGACACTCTAACTTTCTATGATTTGAACCTTTCCTGAGACTCCAGTTTTAGATTCCGATGCTTCACTTCAGGTTTACTGTATTCCTCGGACCTTCTTATTGACGATGAAACACAGAAATTGCATACGAATTTAATACAAAAGGCACAATGCCGACTTAAGTACAAGAGGACTGACACTCTCTCTTTCTATGATTTGAACCTTTCCTGTGAGTCCAGTTTTAGATTACAATGCTTCAGTTCAGGTTTACTGTGTCCCTTGGACCTTCTTATTGACGATGAAACACAGAAATTCAATCCGAATTTAATACAAAAGGCACAATGCCGACTTATGTACTAGAGGACTGACACTCTGACGTCCTATGGTTTGAACCTCTCCTGTGAGTCCAGTTTTAGTTTCCGATGCTTCACTTCAGGTTTACTGTATCCCTTGGACCTTCTTATTGACGATAAAACACAAAAATTGCATCCGAATTTAATACAAAAGGCACAATGCCGACATAAGTAGAAGAGGACTGACACTCTAACTCTCAATGTTTGAACCTCTCCTGTGAGACCAGTTTTAGTTTCCGATGCTTCCCTTCGGGTTTACTGTATACATTGGATTTTCTTATTGACGATGAAACACAGAAATTGCATACGAATTTAATACAAAAGGCACAATGCCGACTTAAATACGAGAGGACTGACACTCTAACTTTCTATGATTTGAACCCCTCCTGTAAGTCCAGTTTTAGTTTCCGATGCTTCACTTCAGGTTCACTGTATCCCTTGGACCTTCTTATTGACGATGAAACACAGAAATTGCATCCGAATTTTGTTGAAAAGGCACAATGCCAACTTAAGTACAAGAGGACTGACACTCTAACTTTCTATGATTTGAACCTCTTCTGTGAGTCCAGTTTTCGATTCCAATGCTTCACTTCAGGTTTACTGAATTCCTTGGACCATCTTATTGACGATGAAACACAGAAATTGCATCCGAATTTAATACAAAAGGCACAATGCCGACTTAAGTACAAGAGGACTGCCACTCTAACTTTCTATGATTTGAACCTCTCCTGTGAGTCCAGTTTACGATTCCGATGCTTCACTTCAGGTTTACTGTATCCCTTGGACCTTCTTATTGACGATGAAACACAGGAATTCCATCAGAATTTAATACAAAAGGCACAATGCCTACATAAGTACAACAGGACTGACACTCTAACTTTCTATGATTTGAACCTCTCCTGTCAGTCCAGTTTTAGTTTCCGATGCTTCACTACAGGTTTACTGTATCCCTTGGACCTACCTATTGTCGATGAAACACTGAAATTGCATCCGAATTTAACACAAAAGGCACAATGCCAACTTAAGTCCTAGAGGACTGACACTCTAACGTTCTGTGATTTGAACCTCTCCTGTGAGTCAAGTTTTAGGTTCCGATGATTCACTTCAGGTTTACTATATCTCTTGGGCCTTCTTATTGACGGTGAAACACAGAGATTCCATCTGAATTTAATACAAAAGGCACAATGCCGACTTAAGTACAAGACGCCTGACACTCTAGCTTTATATGATTTGAACCTCTCCTGTGAGTCCAGTTTTCGATTCCGATGCATCACTTCAGGTTTACTGTATCCCTTGCACCATCTTATTGACGATGAAACACAGAAATTGCATCCGAATTTAATACAAACGGCACAATGCCGACTAAAGTACAAGAGGACTGACACGCTAAATTTCTATGATTTTAACCACTCCTGTGAGTCCGATTTTAGATTCCGATGCTTCACTTCCGGTTCACTGTATCCCTTTTACATTCTTAGTGACGATGAAACACAGAAATTGCATCCGAATTTAATACAAAAGGCACAATGCCGACTTAAGTACTAGAGGGCAGACACTCTAACGTTCTATGATTTGAACCTCTCCTGTGAGTCCAGTTTTAGTTTGAGGTGCTTCACTTTAGGTTTACTGTATCCCTTGGACCTTCTTATTGACGATGAAACACAGAAATTGCATCCGAATTTAATACAAAAGTCACAATGCCGACATAAGTACAAGAGAACTGACACTCTAACTTTCAATGATTTGAACCTCTCCTGTGAGTCCAGTTTTAGTTTCCGATGCTTCCCTTCAGGTTTACTGTATACCTTAGACCATCTTATTGACGATGAAACACAGAACTTGCATCCGAATTTAATACAAAAGGCACAATGCCAACTTAAGTACAAGAGGACTGACACTCTAACTTTCTATGATTTGAACCCCTCCTGTAAAACCAGTTTTAGATTCCGATGCTTCACTTCAGGTTTACTGTATCCTTGGACCTTTTATTGACGATAAAACACAGAAATTCCAGCTGAATTTAATACAAAAGGCACAATGCCGACTTAAGTACAAGACGCCAGACACTCTAACTTTCTATGATTTGAACCTTTCCTGAGAGTCCAGTTTTAGATTCCGATGCTTCACTTCAGGTTTACTGTATTCCTTGGACCTTCTTATTGACGATGAAACACAGAAATTGCATACGAATTTAATACAAAAGGCACATTGCCGACTTAAGTACAAGAGGACTGACACTCTCTCTTTCTATGATTTGAACCTATCCTGTGAGTCCAGTTTTAGATTACAATGCTTCACTTCAGGTTTACTGTGTCCCTTGGACCTTCTTATTGACGATGAAACACAGAAATTCAATCCGAATTTAATACAAAAGGCACAATGCCGACTTATGTACTAGAGGACTGACACTCTGACGTCCTATGGTTTGAACCTCTCCTGTGAGTCCAGTTTTAGTTTCCGATGCTTCACTTCAGGTTTACTGTATCCCTTGGACCTTCTTATTGACGATAAAACACAGAACTTGCATCCGAATTTAATACAAAAGGCAGAATGCCGACATAAGTAGAAGAGGACTGACACTCTAACTCTCAATGTTTGAACCTCTCCTGTGAGACCAGTTTTAGTTTCCGATGCTTCCCTTCGGGTTTACTGTATACCTTGGACCTTCTTATTGACGATGAAACACAGATATTGCGTCCGAATTTAATACAAAAGGCACAATGCCGACTTAAATACAAGAGGACTGACACTCTAACTTTCTATGATTTGAACCTCTCCTGTCAGTCCAGTTTTAGTTTCCGATGCTTCACTTCAGGTTTACTGTATCCCTTGGACCTACCTATTGACGATGAAACACTGAAATTGCATCCGAATTTAATACAAAAGGCACAATGCCAACTTAAGTACAAGAGGACTGCCACTCTAACTTTCTATGATTTGAACCTCTCCTGTGAGTCCAGTTTTCGATTCCGGTGCTTCACTTCAGGTTTACTGTATCCCTTGGACCTTCTTATTGACGATGAAACACAGGAATTCCATCTCAATGTAATACAAAAGGCACAATGCCTACATAAGTACAACAGGACTGACACTCTAACTTTCTATGATTTGAACCTCTCCTGTCAGTCCAGTTTTAGTTTCCGATGCTTCACTTCAGGTTTACTGTATCCCTTGGACCTACCTATTGACGATGAAACACTGAAATTGCATCCGAATTTAATACAAAAGGCACAATGCCGACTTAAGTACTAGAGGGCAGACACTCTAACGTTCTATGATTTGAACCTCTCCTGTGAGTCCAGTTTTAGTTTGAGATGCTTCACTTTAGGTTTACTGTATCCCTTGGACCTTCTTATTGACGATGAAACACAGAAATTGCATCCGAATTTAATACAAAAGGCACAATGCCGACATAAGTATAAGAGAACTGACACTCTAACTTTCAATGATTTGAACCTCTCCTGTGAGTCCAGTTTTAGTTTCCGATGCTTCCCTTCAGGTTTACTGTATACCTTAGACCATCTTATTGACGATGAAACACAGAAATTGCATCCGAATTTAATGCAAAAGGCACAAAGCCGACCTAAGTACCAGAGGACTGACACTCTAACTTTCTATGATTTGAACCTCTACTGTAAATCCAGTTTTAGTTTCCCATGCTTCACTTCAGGTTTATTGTATACCTTGGACCTTCTTAATGACGATGAAACACAGAAATTGCATCCGAATTTGATACAAAAGGCACAATGCCAACTTAAGTACAAGAGGACTGACACTTTAACTTTCTATGATTTGAACCTCCCCTGAGAGTTCAGTTTTAGGTTCCGATGCTTCACTTCAGGTTTACTGTATATCTTGGACCTTCTTTTTGAAGATGAAACACAGAAATTGCATCCGAATTTAATACAAAAGGCACAATGCCGACTTATGTCCAAGCGGACTGACACTCTAACTTTCTATTATTTGAACCTCCCCTGAGAGTTCAGTTTTAGGTTCCGATGCTTCACTTCAGGTTTACTGTATCCCTTGGATCTTCTTATTGACGATGAAACACAGAAATTGCAACCGAATTTAGTACAAAAGGCACAATGCCATCTTAAATACAAGAGGTCTGACACTCTAACTTTCTATGATTTGAACCTCTCCTGTGAGTCCAGTTTCAGATTCCGATGCTTCACTTCAGGTTTACTGTATACCTTGGACCTTCTTATTGACGATGAAACACAGAAATTGCATACGAATTTAATACAAAAGGCACAATGCCGACTTAAGTACAAGAGGACTGACACTCTCTCTTTCTATGATTTGAACTTTTCCTGTGAGTCCAGTTTTAGATTACAATGCTTCACTTCAGGTTAACTGTGTCCCTTGTACCTTCTTATTGACGATGAAACACAGAAATTGCATCCGAATTTAATACAAAAGGCACAATGCCGACATAAGTACAAGAGAACTGACACTCTAACTTTCAATGATTTGAACCTCTCCTGTGAGTCCAGTTTTAGTTTCCGATGCTTCCCTTCATGTTTACTGTATACCTTGGACCATCTTATTGACGATGAAACACAGAAATTGCATCCGAATTTAATACAAAAGTCACAATAACGACTTAAGTACAAGAGGACTGACACTGTAACTTTCTATGATTTGAACCTCTCCTGTAAGTCCAGTTATAGTTTCCGATGCATCACTTCAGGTTCACTATATCCCTTAGACCTGCTTATTGACGATAAAACACAGAAAATGCATCCGAATTTAATGCAAAAGGCACAATGCCGACCTAAGTACTAGAGGACTGACACTCTAACTTTCTATGATTTGAACCTCTACTGTACGTCCAGTTTTAGTTTCCGATGTTTCACTTCAGGTTTATTGTATACCTTGGACCTTCTTATTGACAATGAAACACAGACATTGCATCCGAATTTAATACAAAAGGCACAATGCCAACTTAAGTACAAGAGGACTGACACTCTAACTTTCTATGATTTGAACCTTTCCTGAGAGTCCAGTTTTAGATTCCGATGCTTCACTTCAGGTTTACTGTATTCCTTGGACCTTCTTATTGACGATGAAACACAGAAATTGCATACGAATTTAATACAAAAGGCACAATGCCGACATAAGTAGAAGAGGACTGACACTCTAACTCTCAATGTATGAACCTCTCCTGTGAGACCAGTTTTAGTTTCCGATGCTTCCCTTCGGGTTTACTGTATACCTTGGACCTTCTTATTGACGATGAAACACAGATATTGCGTCCGAATTTAATACAAAAGGCACAATGCCGACTTAAATACAAGAGGACTGACACTCTAACTTTCTATGATTTGAACCCCTCCTGTAAGTCCAGTTTTAGTTTCCGATGCTTCACTTCAGGTTCACTGTATCCCTTGGACCTTCTAATTGACGATGAAACACAGAAATTGCATCCGAATTTAGTTGAAAAGGCACAATGCCAACTTACGTACAAGAGGACTGACACTCTAACTTTCTATGATTTGAACCTCTTCTGTGAGTCCAGTTTTCGATTCCAATGCTTCACTTCAGGTTTACTGTATCCCTTGGACCATCTTATTGACGATGAAACACAGGAATTCCATCTGAATTTAATACAAAGGGCACAATGCCTACATAAGTACAACAGGACTGACACTCTAACTTTCTATGAGTTGAACCTCTCCTGTCAGTCCAGTTTTAGTTTCCGATGCTTCACTTCAGGTTAATGTATCCCTTGGACCTACCTATTGACGATGAAACACTGAAATTGCATCCGAATTTAATACAAAAGGCACAATGCCAACTTAAGTCCTAGAGGACTGACACTCTAACGTTCTGTGATTTGAACCTCTCCTGTGAGTCAAGTTTTAGGTTCTGATGCTTCAGTTCAGGTTTACTATATCTCTTGGAATTTCTTATTGACGGTGAAACACAGAGATTCCATATGAATTTAATACAAAAGGCACAATGCCGACTTAAGTACAAGAGGCCTGACACTCTAGCTTTATATGATTTGAACCTCTCCTGTTAGTCCAGTTTTCGATTCTGATGCTTCACTTCAGGTTTACTGTATCCCTTGCACCACCTTATTGACGATGAAACACAGAAATTGCATCCGAATTTAATACGAACGGCACAATGCCGACTAAAGTACAAGAGGACTGACACTCTAAATTTCTATGATTTTAACCACTCCTGTGAGTCCGATTTTAGATTCCGATGCTTCACTTCCGGTTTACTGTATCCCTTTTACGTTCTTAGTGACGATGAAACACAGAAATTGCATCCGAATTTAATACAAAAGGCACAATGCCGACTTAAGTACTAGAGGGCAGACACTCTAACGTTCTATGATTTGAACCTCTCCTGTGAGTCCAGTTTTAGTTTGAGATGCTTCACTTTAGGTTTACTGTATCCCTTGGACCTTCTTATTGACGATGAAACACAGAAATTGCATCTGAATTTAATACAAAAGGCACAATGCCGACATAAGTACAAGAGAACTGACACTCTAACTTTCAATGATTTGAACCTCTCCTGTGAGTCCAGTTTTAGTTTCCGATGCTTCCCTTCAGGTTTACTGTATACCTTAGACCATCTTATTGACGATGAAACACAGAAATTGCATCCGAATTTAATGCAAAAGGCACAAAGCCGACCTAAGTACCAGCGGACTGACACTCTAACTCTCTATGATTTGAACCTCTACTGTAAATCCAGTTTTAGTTTCCGATGCTTCACTTCAGGTTTATTGTATACCTTGGACCTTCTTAATGACGATGAAACACAGAAATTGCATCCGAATTTAACACAAAAGGCAAAATGCCAACTTAAGTACAAGAGGACTGACACTTTAACTTTCTACGATTTGAACCCCTCCTGTAAGACCAGTTTTAGATTCCGATGCTTCCCTTCAGGTTTACTGTATATCTTGGACCTTCTTTTTGAAGATGAAACACAGAAATTGCATCCGAATTTAATACAAAAGGCACAATGAAGACTTATGTACAAGCGGACTGACACTCTAACTTTCTATTATTTGAACCTCCCCTGAGAGTTCAGTTTTAGGTTCCGATGCTTCACTTCAGGTTTACTGTATCCCTTGGTGCTTCTTATTGACGATGAAACACAGAAATTGCAACCGAATTTAGTACAAAAGGCACAATGCCATCTTAAATACAAGAGGACTGACACTCTAACTTTCTATGATTTGAACCTCTCCTGTGAGTCCAGTTTTAGATTCCGATGCTTCACATCAGGTTTACTGTATCCTTGGACCTTCTTATTGACGATAAAACACAGAAATTCCATCTGAATGTAATACAAAAGGCACAATGCCGACTTAAGTACAAGACGCCTGACACTCTAACTTTCTATGATTTGAATCTTTCCTGAGAGTCCAGTTTTAGATTCCGATGCTTCACTTCAGGTTTACTGTATACCTTGGACCTTCTTATTGACGATGAAACACAGGAATTGCATACGAATTTAATACAAAAGGCACAATGCCGACTTAAGTACAAGAGGACTGACACTCTCTCTTTCTATGATTTGAACCATTCCTGTGAGTCCAGTTTTAGTTTACAATGCTTCACTTCAGGTTTACTGTGTCCCTTGGACCTTCTTATTGACGATGAAACACAGAAATTCAATCCGAATTTAATACAAAAGGCACAATGCCGACTTATGTACTAGAGGACTGACACTCTGACGTCCTATGGTTTGAACCTCTCCTGTGAGTCCAGTTTTTGTTTCCGATGCTTCACTTCAGGTTTACTGTATCCCTTGGACCTTCTTATTGACGATAAAACACAGAAATTGCATCCGAATTTAATACAAAAGGCACAATGCCGACATAAGTAGAAGAGGACTGACATTCTAACTCTCAATGTATGAACCTCTCCTGTGAGACCAGTTTTAGTTTCCGATGCTTCCCTTCGGGTTTACTGTATACCTTGGACCTTCTTATTGACGATGAAACACAGATATTGCGTCCGAATTTAATACAAAAGGCACAATGCCGACTTAAATACAAGAGGACTGACACTCTAACTTTCTATGATTTGAACCCCTCCTGTAAGTCCAGTTTTAGTTTCCGATGCTTCACTTCAGGTTCACTGTATCCCTTGGACCATCTTATTGACGATGAAACACAGAAATTGCATCCGAATTTAATACAAAAGGCACAATGCCGACTTAAGTACAAGAGGACTGCCACTCTAACTTTCTATGATTTGAACCTCTCCTGTGAGTCCAGTTTCCGATTCCGACGCTTCACTTCACGTTTACTGTATCCCTTGGACCTTCTTATTGACGATGAAACACAGGAATTCCATCTGAATTTAATACAAAAGGCACAATGCCTACATAAGTACAACAGGACTGACACTCTAACTTTCTATGAGTTGAACCTCTCCTGTCAGTCCAGTTTTAGTTTCCGATGCTTCACTTCAGGTTTACTGTATCCCTTGGACCTACCTATTGACGATGAAACACTGAAATTGCATCCGAATTTAATACAAAAGGCACAATGCCAACTTAAGTCCTAGAGGACTGACACTCTAACGTTCTGTGATTTGAACCTCTCCTGTGAGTCAAGTTTTAGGTTCTGATGCTTCAGTTCAGGTTTACTATATCTCTTGGACCTTCTTATTGACGGTGAAACACAGAGATTCCATCTGAATTGAATACAAAAGGCACAATGTCGACTTAAGTACAAGAGGCCTGACACTCTAGCTTTATATGATTTGAACCTCTCCTGTGAGTCCAGTTTTTGATTCCGATGCTTCACTTCAGGTTTACTGTATCCCTTGCACCATCTTATTGACGATGAAACGCAGAAATTGCATCCGAATTTAATACAAACGGCACAATGCCGACTAAAGTACAAGAGGACTGACACTCTAAATTTCTATGATTTTAACCACTCCTGTGAGTCCGATTTTAGATTCCGATGCTTCACTTCCGGTTCACTGTATCCCTTTTACGTTCTTAGTGACGATGAAACACAGAAATTGCATCCGAATTTAATACAAAAGGCACAAGGCCGACTTAAGTACTAGAGGGCAGACACTCTAACGTTCTATGATTAGAACCTCTCCTGTGAGTCCAGTTTTAGTTAGAGATGCTTCACTTTAGGTTTACTGTATCCCTTGCACCTTCTTATTGACGATGAAACACAGAAATTGCATCCGAATTTAATACAAAAGGCACAAAGCCGACCTAAGTACCAGAGGACTGACACTCTAATTATCTATGATTTGAACCTCTACTGTAAATCCAGTTTTAGTTTCCGATGCTTCACTTCAGGTTTATTGTATACCTTGGACCTTCTTAATGACGATGAAACACAGAAATTGCATCCGAATTTAATACAAAAGGCACAATGCCAACTTAAGTACAAGAGGACTGACACTTTAACTTTCTACGATTTTAACCCCTCCTGTAAGACCAGTTTTAGATTCCGATGCTTCCCTTCAGGTTAACTGTATGTCTTGGACCTTCTTTTTGAAGATGAAACACAGAAATTGCATCCGAATTTAATACAAAAGGCACAATGCCGACTTATGTACAAGCGGACTGACACTCTAACTTTCTATTATTTGAACCTCCCCTGAGAGTTCAGTTTTAGGTTCCGATGCTTCACTTCAGGTTTACTGTATCCCTTGGATCTTCTTATTGACGATGAAACACAGAAATTGCAACCGAATTTAGTACAAAAGGCACAATGCCATCTTAAATACAAGAGGACTGACACTCTAACTTTCTATGATTTGAACCTCTCCTGTGAGTCCAGTTTTAGATTCCGATGCTTCACTTCAGGTTTACTGTATCCTTGGACCTTCTTATTGACGATAAAACACAGAAATTCCATCTGAATGTAATACAAAAGGCACAATGCCAACTTAAGTACAAGACGCCTGACACTCTAACTTTCTATGATTTGAATCTTTCCTGAGAGTCCAGTTTTAGATTCCGATGCTTCACTTCAGGTTTACTGTATACCTTGGACCTTCTTATTGACGATGAAACACAGTAATTGCATACGAATTTAATACAAAAGGCACAATGCCGACTTAAGTACAAGAGGACTGACAATCTCTCTTTCTATGATTTGAACCTTTCCTGTGAGTCCAGTTTTAGATTACAATGCTTCACTTCAGGTTTACTGTGTCCCTTGGACATTCTTATTGACGATGAAACACAGAAATTGCATCCGAATTTAATACAAAAGGCACAATGCCGACATAAGTACAAGAGAACTGACACTCTAACTTTCAATGATTTGAACCTCTCCTGTGAGTCCAGTTTTAGTTTCCGATGCTTCCCTTCAGGTTTACTGTATACCTTGGACCATCTTATTGACGATGAAACACAGAAATTGCATCCGAATTTAATACAAAAGTCACAATGCCGACTTAAGTACAAGAGGGCTGACACTGTAACTTTCTGTGATTTGAACCCCTCCTGTAAGACCAGTTATAGATTCCGATGCTTCACTTCAGGTTTACTGTATCCTTGGACCTTCTTATTGACGATAAAACACAGAAATTCCATCTGAATTTAATACAAAAGGCACAATGCTGACTTAAGTACAAGACGCCTGACACTCTAAATTTCTATGATTTGAACCTTTCCTGCGAGTCCAGTTTTAGATTCCGATGCTTCAATTCAGGTTTACTGTATTCCTTGGACCTTCTTATTGACGATGAAACACAGAAATTGCATACGAATTTAATACAAAAGGCACAATGCCGACTTAAGTACAAGAGGACTGACACTCTCTCTTTCTATGATTTGAACCGTTCCTGTTAGTCCAGTTTTAGATTACAATGCTTCACTTCAGGTTTACTGTGTCCCTTGGACCTTCTTATTGACGATGAAACACAGAAATTCAATCCGAATTTAATACAAAAGGCACAATGCCGACTTATGTACTAGAGGACTGACACTCTGACGTCCTATGGTTTGAACCTCTCCTGTGAGTCCAGTTTTAGTTTCCGATGCTTCACTTCAGGTTTACTGTATCCCTTGGACCTTCTTATTGACGATAAAACACAGAAATTGCATCCGAATTTAATACAAAAGGCACAATGCCGACATAAGTAGAAGAGGACTGACATTCTAACTCTCAATGTATGAACCTCTCCTGTGAGACCAGTTTTAGTTTCCGATGCTTCCCTTCGGGTTTACTGTATACCTTGGACCTTCTTATTGACGATGAAACACAGATATTGCGTCCGAATTTAATACAAAAAGCACAATGCCGACTTAAATACAAGAGGACTGACACTCTAACTTTCTATGATTTGAACCCCTCCTGTAAGTCCAGTTTTAGTTTCCGATGCTTCACTTCAGGTTCACTGTATCCCTTGGACCTTCTTATTGACGATGAAACACAGAAATTGCATCCGAATTTTGTTGAAAAGGCACAATGCCAACTTAAGTACAAGAGGACTGACACTCTAACTTTCTATGATTTGAACCTCTTCTGTGAGTCCAGTTTTCGATCCCAATGCTTCACTTCAGGTTTACTGTATCCCTTGGACCATCTTATTGACGATGAAACACAGAAATTGCATCTGAATTTAATACAAAAGGCACAATGCCGACTTAAGTACAAGAGGACTGCCAATCTAACTTTCTATGATTTGAACCTCTCCTGTGAGTCCAGTTTTCGATTCCGATGCTTCACTTCAGGTTTACTGTATCCCTTGGACCTTCTTATTGACGATGAAACACAGGAATTCCATCTGAATTTAATACAAAAGGCACAATGCCTACATAAGTACAACAGGACTGACACTCTAACTTTCTATGATTTGAACCTCTCCTGTCAGTCCAGTTTTAGTTTCCGATGCTTCACTTCAGGTTTACTGTATCCCTTGGACCTACCTATTGACGATGAAACACTGAAATTGCATCCGAATTTAATACAAAAGGCACAATGCCAACTTAAGTCCTAGAGGACTGACACTCTAACGTTCTGTGATTTGAACCTCTCCTGTGAGTCAAGTTTTAGGTTCCGATGCTTCACTTCAGGTTTACTATATCTCTTGGACCTTCTTATTGACGGTGAAACACAGAGATTCCATCTGAATTTAATACAAAAGGCACAATGCCGACTTAAGTACAAGAGGCCTGACACTCTAGCTTTATATGATTTGAACCTCTCCTGTGAGTCCAGTTTTCGATTCCGATGCTTCACTTCAGGTTTACTGTATCCCTTGCACCATCTTATTGACGATGAAACACAGAAATTGCATCCGAATTTAATACAAACGGCACAATGCCGACTAAAGTACAAGAGGACTGACACTCTAAATTTCTATGATTTTAACCACTCCTGTGAGTCCGATTTTAGATTCCGATGCTTCACTTCCGGTTCACTGTATCCCTTTTACGTTCTTAGTGACGATGAAACACAGAAATTGCATCCGAATTTAATACAAAAGGCACAATGCCGACTTAAGTACTAGAGAGCAGACACTCTAACGTTCTATGATTTGAACCTCTCCTGTGAGTCCAGTTTTAGTTTGAGATGCTTCACTTTAGGTTTACTGTATCCCTTGGACCTTCTTATTGACGATGAAACACAGAAATTGCATCCGAATTTAATACAAAAGGCAGAATGCCGACATAAGTACAAGAGAACTGACACTCTAACTTTCAATGATTTGAACCTCTCCTGTGAGTCCAGTTTTAGTTTCCGATGCTTCCCTTCAGGTTTACTGTATACCTTAGGCCATCTTATTGACGATGAAACACAGAAATTGCATCCGAATTTAATGCAAAAGGCACAAAGCCGACCTAAGTACCAGAGGACTGACACTCTAACTTTCTATGATTTGAACCTATACTGTAAATCCAGTTTTAGTTTCCGATGCTTCACTTCAGGTTTATTGTATACCTTGGACCTTCTTAATGACGATGAAACACAGAAATTGCATCCGAATTTAATACAAAAGGCACAATGCCAACTTAAGTACAAGAGGACTGACACTTTAACTTTCTACGATTTGAACCCCTCCTGTAAGACCAGTTTTAGATTCCAATGCTTCCCTTCAGGTTTACTGTATATCTTGGACCTTCTTTTTGAAGATGAAACACAGAAATTGCATCCGAATTTAATACAAAAGGCGCAATGCCGACTTATGTACAAGCGGACTGACACCCCAACTTTCTATTATTTGAACCTCCCCTGAGAGTTCAGTTTTAGGTTCCGATGCTTCACTTCAGGTTTACTGTATCCCTTGGATCTTCTTATTGACGATGAAACACAGAAATTGCAACCGAATTTAGTACAAAAGGCACAATGCCATCTAAAATACAAGAGGACTGACACTCTAACTTTCTATGATTTGAACCTCTCCTGTGAGTCCAGTTTTAGATTCCGATGCTTCACTTCAGGTTTACTGTATCCTTGGACCTTCTTATTGACGATAAAACACAGAAATTCCATATGACTGTAATACAAAAGGCACAATGCCGACTTAAGTACAAGACGCCTGACACTCTAACTTTCTATGATTTGAACCTTTCATGAGAGTCCAGTTTTAGATTCCGATGCTTCACTTCAGGTTTACTGTATACCTTGGACCTTCTTATTGACGATGAAACACAGAAATTGCATACGAATTTAATACAAAAGGCACAATGCCGACTTAAGTACAAGAGGACTGACACTCTCTCTTTCTATGATTTGAACCTTTCCTGTGAGTCCAGTTTTAGATTACAATGCTTCACTTCAGGTTTACTGTGTCCCTTGGACCTTCTTATTGACGATGAAATACAGAAATTGCATCCGAATTTAATACAAAAGGCACAATGCCGACATAAGTACAAGAGAACTGACACTCTAACTTTCAATGATTTGAACCTCTCCTGTGAGTCCAGTTTTAGTTTCCGATGCTTCCCTTCAGGTTTACTGTTTACCTTGGACCATCTTATTGACGATGAAACACAGAAATGGCATCCGAAACTAATACAAAAGTCACAATGCCGACTTAAGTACAAGAGGGCTGACACTGTAACTTTCTGTGATTTGAACCCCTCCTGTAAGACCAGTTTTAGATTCCGATGCTTCACTTCAGGTTTACTGTATCCTTGGACCTTCTTATTGACGATAAAACACAGAAATTGCATCCGAATTTAATACAAAAGGCACAATGCCAACTAATGTACAGGAGGACTGACACTCTAGTTTTCTATGATTGAACCTCTCCTGTGAGTCCAGTTTTCGATTCCGATGCTTCACTTCAGGTTTACTGTATCCCTTGGACAATCTTCTTGACGATGAAACACAGAATTGGCATCCGAATGTAGTACAAAATGCAGAATGCCGACTTAAGTACAAGAGGACTGACACTCTAACTTTCTATGATTTGAACCTCTCCTGTGAGTCCAGTTTTCGATTCCAATGCTTCACTTCAGGATTACTGTATCCCTTGGACCTTCTTATTGACAATGAAACACAGAAATTCAATCCGAATTTAATGCAAAATGCACAATGCTCACTTATGTACTAGAGGACTGACAATCCAACGTTCTATGGTTTGAACCTCTCCTGTGAGTCCAGTTTTAGTTTCCGATACTTCACTTCAGGTTTACTGTATCCCTTGGACCTTCTTATTGACGATGATACACAGGAATTGCATCCGAATTTAATACAAAAGGCAGAATGCCGACATAAGTAAAAGAGGACTGACACTCTAACTCTCAATGATTTGAACCTCTCCTGTGAGTCCAGTTTTAGTTTCCGATGCTTCCCTTCAGGTTTACTGTATACCTTGGACTTTCTTAATGACGATGAAACACAGATATTGCGTCCGAATTTAATACAAAAGGCACAATGCCGACATAAATACAAGAGGACTGACACTCTAACTTTCTATGATTTGAACCCCTCCTGTAAGTCCAGTTTTAGTTTCCGATGCTTCACTTCAGGTTCACTGTATCCCTTGGACCTTCTTATTGACGATGAAACACAGAAATTGTATCCGAATTTAGTACAAAAGGCACAATCCCAACTTAGGTACAAGAGGACTGACACTCTAACTTTCTATGATTTGAACCTCTTCTGTGAGTCCAGTTTTTGATTCCGATGCTTCACTTCAGGTTTACTGTATCCCTTGGACCATCTTATTGACGATGAAACACAGAAATTGCATCTGAATTTAATACAAAAGGCACAATGCCGACTTAAGTACAAGAGGACTGCCAATCTAACTTTCTATGATTTGAACCTCTCCTGTGAGTCCAGTTTTCGATTCCGATGCTTCACTTCAGGTTTACTGTATCCCTTGGACCTTCTTATTGACGATGAAACACAGGAATTCCATCTGAATTTAATACAAAAGGCACAATGCCTACATAAGTACAACAGGACTGACACTCTAACTTTCTATGATTTGAACCTCTCCTGTCAGTCCAGTTTTAGTTTCCGATGCTTCACTTCAGGTTTACTGTATCCCTTGGACCTACCTATTGACGATGAAACACTGAAATTGCATCCGAATTTAATACAAAAGGCACAATGCCAACTTAAGTCCTAGAGGACTGACACTCTAACGTTCTGTGATTTGAACCTCTCCTGTGAGTCAAGTTTTAGGTTCCGATGCTTCACTTCAGGTTTACTATATCTCTTGGACCTTCTTATTGACGGTGAAACACAGAGATTCCATCTGAATTTAATACAAAAGGCACAATGCCGACTTAAGTACAAGAGGCCTGACACTCTAGCTTTATATGATTTGAACCTCTCCTGTGAGTCCAGTTTTCGATTCCGATGCTTCACTTCAGGTTTACTGTATCCCTTGCACCATCTTATTGACGATGAAACACAGAAATTGCATCCGAATTTAATACAAACGGCACAATGCCGACTAAAGTACAAGAGGACTGACACTCTAAATTTCTATGATTTTAACCACTCCTGTGAGTCCGATTTTAGATTCCGATGCTTCACTTCCGGTTCACTGTATCCCTTTTACGTTCTTAGTGACGATGAAACACAGAAATTGCATCCGAATTCAATACAAAAGGCACAATGCCGACTTAAGTACTAGAGAGCAGACACTCTAACGTTCTATGATTTGAACCTCTCCTGTGAGTCCAGTTTTAGTTTGAGATGCTTCACTTTAGGTTTACTGTATCCCTTGGACCTTCTTATTGACGATGAAACACAGAAATTACATCCGAATTTAATACAAAAGGCACAATGCCGACATAAGTACAAGAGAACTGACACTCTAACTTTCAATGATTTGAACCTCTCCTGTGAGTCCAGTTTTAGTTTCCGATGCTTCCCTTCAGGTTTACTCTATACCTTAGGCCATCTTATTGACGATGAAACACAGAAATTGCATCCGAATTTAATGCAAAAGGCACAAAGCCGACCTAAGTACCAGAGGACTGACACTCTAATTTTCTATGATTTGAACCTCCACTGTAAATCCAGTTTTAGTTTCCGATGCTTCACTTCAGGTTTATTGTATACCTTGGACCTTCTTAATGACGATGAAACACAGAAATTGCATCCGAATTTAATACAAAAGGCACAATGCCAACTTAAGTACAAGAGGACTGACACTTTAACTTTCTACGATTTGAACCCCTCCTGTAAGACCAGTTTTAGATTCCGATGCTTCCCTTCAGGTTTACTGTATATCTTGGACCTTCTTTTTGAAGATGAAACACAGAAATTGCATCCGAATTTAATACAAAAGGCGCAATGCCGACTTATGTACAAGCGGACTGACACCCCAACTTTCTATTATTTGAACCTCCCCTGAGAGTTCAGTTTTAGGTTCCGATGCTTCACTTCAGGTTTACTGTATCCCTTGGATCTTCTTATTGACGATGAAACACAGAAATTGCAACCGAATTTAGTACAAAAGGCACAATGCCATCTAAAATACAAGAGGACTGACACTCTAACTTTCTATGATTTGAACCTCTCCTGTGAGTCCAGTTTTAGATTCCTATGCTTCACTTCAGGTTTACTGTATCCTTGGACCTTCTTATTGACGATAAAACACAGAAATTCCATATGAATGTAGTACAAAAGGCACAATGCCGACTTAAGTACAAGACGCCTGACACTCTAACTTTCTATGATTTGAACCTTTCATGAGAGTCCAGTTTTAGATTCCGATGCTTCACTTCAGGTTTACTGTATACCTTGGACCTTCTTATTGACGATGAAACACAGAAATTGCATACGAATTTAATACAAAAGGCACAATGCCGACTTAAGTACAAGAGGACTGACACTCTCTCTTTCTATGATTTGAACCTTTCCTGTGAGTCCAGTTTTAGATTACAATGCTTCACTTCAGGTTTACTGTGTCCCTTGGACCTTCTTATTGACGATGAAATACAGAAATTGCATCCGAATTTAATACAAAAGGCACAATGCCGACATAAGTACAAGAGAACTGACACTCTAACTTTCAATGATTTGAACCTCTCCTGTGAGTCCAGTTTTAGTTTCCGATGCTTCCCTTCAGGTTTACTGTTTACCTTGGACCATCTTATTGACGATGAAACACAGAAATGGCATCCGAAATTAATACAAAAGTCACAATGCCGACTTAAGTACAAGAGGGCTGACACTGTAACTTTCTGTGATTTGAACCCCTCCTGTAAGACCAGTTTTAGATTCCGATGCTTCACTTCAGGTTTACTGTATCCTTGGACCTTCTTATTGACGATAAAACACAGAAATTGCATCCGAATTTAATACAAAAGGCACAATGCCAACTAATGTACAGGAGGATTGACACTCTAGTTTTCTATGATTGAACCTCTCCTGTGAGTCCAGTTTTCGATTCCGATGCTTCACTTCAGGTTTACTGTATCCCTTGGACAATCTTCTTGACGATGAAACACAGAATTGGCATCCGAATGTAGTACAAAATGCAGAATGCCGACTTAAGTACAAGAGGACTGACACTCTAACTTTCTATGATTTGAACCTCTCCTGTGAGTCCAGTTTTCGATTCCAATGCTTCACTTCAGGATTACTGTATCCCTTGGACCTTCTTATTGACAATGAAACACAGAAATTCAATCCGAATTTAATGCAAAATGCACAATGCTCACTTATGTACTAGAGGACTGACAATCCAACGTTCTATGGTTTGAACCTCTCCTGTGAGTCCAGTTTTAGTTTCCGATACTTCACTTCAGGTTTACTGTATCCCTTGGACCTTCTTATTGACGATGATACACAGGAATTGCATCCGAATTTAATACAAAAGGCAGAATGCCGACATAAGTAAAAGAGGACTGACACTCTAACTCTCAATGATTTGAACCTCTCCTGTGAGTCCAGTTTTAGTTTCCGATGCTTCCCTTCAGGTTTACTGTATACCTTGGACTTTCTTAATGACGATGAAACACAGATATTGCGTCCGAATTTAATACAAAAGGCACAATGCCGACATAAATACAAGAGGACTGACACTCTAACTTTCTATGATTTGAACCCCTCCTGTAAGTCCAGTTTTAGTTTCCGATGCTTCACTTCAGGTTCACTGTATCCCTTGGACCTTCTTATTGACGATGAAACACAGAAATTGTATCCGAATTTAGTACAAAAGGCACAATCCCAACTTAGGTACAAGAGGACTGACACTCTAACTTTCTATGATTTGAACCTCTTCTGTGAGTCCAGTTTTTGATTCCGATGCTTCACTTCAGGTTTACTGTATCCCTTGGGCCTTCTTATTGACGATGAAACACAGAAATTGCATCCGAATTTAATACAAAAGGCACAATGCCGACTTAAGTACTAGAGGGAAGGCACTCTAAAGTTCTATGATTTGAACCTCTCCTGTGAGTCCAGTTTTGGTTTGAGATGCTTCACTTCAGGTTTACTGTATTCCTTGGACCTTCTTATTGACGATGAAACACAGAAATTGCATCCGAATTTAATACAAAAGGCACAATGCCGACATAAGTACAAGAGGACTGACACTCTAACTTTCAATGATTTGAACCCATCCTGTGAGTCCAGTTTTAGTTTCCGATGCTTCCCTTCAGGTTTACTGTATACCTTGGACCATCTTATTGACGATGAAACACAGAAATTGCATCCGAATTTTATACAAAAGGCAGAAAGCCGACATAAGTACAAGAGGACTGACACTGTAACTTTCTATGTTTTGAACCTCTCCTGTGAGTCCAGTTTTAGATTCCGATGCTTCACTTCAGGTTTACTGTATCCCTTGGACCTTCTTATTGACGATGAAACACAGACATTGCATTCGAATTTAATACAAAAGGCACAATGCCGACTTAAGTACAAGAGGGCTCACACTCTAACTTTCTATGATTTGAACCTCTCCTGTGACTCCAGTTTTAGATTCCGATGCTTCACTTCAGGTTTTCTGGTTACCTTGCACTTTCTTATTGACGATGAAACACAGATATTGCATCCGACTTTAATACAAAATGCACAATGCCGACTTAACGTCATGAGGACTGACATTCCTACTTTCTATGATTTGAACCTCTCCTGTGAGTTCAGTTTTAGGTTCCGATGCTTCACTTCAGATTTACTGTATCCGTTGGATCTTCTTATTGACGATGAAACACAGAATTTGCAACCGAATTTAGTACAAAAGGCAAAATGCCATCTTAAATGCAAGAGGACTGACACCCTAACTTTCTATGATTTGAACCTCTCCTGTGAGTCCAGTTTTAGATTCCGATGCTTCACTTCTGGTTTACTGAATTCCTTGGACCTTCTTATTGACGATGAAACACAGAAATTGAATCCAAATTTAATACAAAAGGCACAATGACGACTTATGTACAAGAGGACTGACACTCAATCTTGCTATGATTTGAACCTCTCCTGTGAGCCCAGTTTTCAATTCTGATGCTTCACATCAGGTTTACTATATCCCTAGGACCTTCTTTTTGACGATGAAACACAGAAATTGCATCCGAATTTAATACTAATGGCACAATGCCGACTTAAGTACAAGAGGACTGACACTTTACCTTTCTTTGATTTAAACCTCTCCTGTGAGTCCAGTTTTAGTTGCCGATGCTTCACCTCAGGTTTACTGTATCCCTTGGACCTTCTTATTAACGATGAAACACAGAAATTGCATCCGAAATTAATACAAAACGCACAGTGAGGTCTTAAGTACAAGAGGACTGACACTCTAACTTTCTATGATTAGAACCCTTACTGTGAGTCTAGTTTTACATTCCGATGCTTCACTTCAGGTTTACTGTATACCATGGACATTCTTATTGACGATGAAACAGAGAAATTGCATCCGAATTTAATACAAAAGTCACAATGCGGGCTTAAGTCCAAGAGGACTGACACTCTAACTTTCTATGATTTGAACCTCTCCTGTGAGTCTAGTTTTAGTTTCCAATGCTTCACTTCAGGTCTACTGTATCCCATGGACCTTCTTAGTGACGATGAAACACATAAATTGCATCCGAATTTAATACGAAAGGCACAATGCCGACTTAAGTACAAGATTACTGACACTCTAACATTCTATGATTTGAACCTCTCCTGTGAGTCCAGTTTTCGATTCCAATGCTTCACTTCAGGATTACTGTATCCCTTGGACCTTCTTATTGACAATGAAACACAGAAATTCAATCCGAATTTAATGCAAAATGCACAATGCTCACTTATGTACTAGAGGACTGACAATCTAACGTTCTATGGTTTGAACCTCTCCTGTGAGTCCAGTTTTAGTTTCCGATACTTCACTTCAGGTTTACTGTATCCCTTGGACCTTCTTATTGACGAAGAAACACAGAAATTGCATCCGAATTTAATACAAAAGGCAGAATGCCGACATAAGTAAAAGAGGACTGACACTCTAACTCTCAATGATTTGAACCTCTCCTGTGAGTCCAGTTTTAGTTTCCGATGCTTCCCTTCAGGTTTACTGTATACCTTGGACTTTCATATTGACGATGAAACACAGATATTGCGTCCGAATTTAGTACAAAAGGCACAATGCCGACTTAAATACAAGAGGACTGACACTCTAACTTTCTATGATTTGAACCCCTCCTGTATGTCCAGTTTTAGTTTCCGATGCTTCACTTCAGGTTCACTGTATCCCTTGGACCTTCTTATTGACGATGAAACACAGAAATTGTATCCGAATTTAGTACAAAAGGCACAATCCCAACTTAGGTACAAGAGGACTGACACTCTAACTTTCTATGATTTGAACCTCTTCTGTGAGTCCAGTTTTTGATTCCGATGCTTCACTTCAGGTTTACTGTATCCCTTGGGCCTTCTTATTGACGATGAAACACAGAAATTGCATCCGAATTTAATACAAAAGGCACAATGCCGACTTAAGTACTAGAGGGAAGGCACTCTAAAGTTCTATGATTTGAACCTCTCCTGTGAGTCCAGTTTTGGTTTGAGATGCTTCACTTCAGGTTTACTGTATTCCTTGGACCTTCTTATTGACGATGAAACACAGAAATTGCATCCGAATTTAATACAAAAGGCACAATGCCGACATAAGTACGAGAGGACTGACACTCTAACTTTCAATGATTTGAACCCATCCTGTGAGTCCAGTTTTAGTTTCCGATGCTTCCCTTCAGGTTTACTGTATACCTTGGACCATCTTATTGACGATGAAACACAGAAATTGCATCCGAATTTTATACAAAAGGCAGAAAGCCGACATAAGTACAAGAGGACTGACACTGTAACTTTCTATGTTTTGAACCTCTCCTGTGAGTCCAGTTTTAGATTCCGATGCTTCACTTCAGGTTTACTGTATCCCTTGGACCTTCTTATTGACGATGAAACACAGACATTGCATCCGAATTTAATACAAAAGGCACAATGCCGACTTAAGTACAAGAGGACTCACACTCTAACTTTCTATGATTTGAACCTCTCCTGTGAGTCCAGTTTTAGATTCCGATGCTTCACTTCAGGTTTTCTGGTTACCTTGCACTTTCTTATTGACGATGAAACACAGATATTGCATCCGACTTTAATACAAAATGCACAATGCCGACTTAACGTCATGAGGACTGACATTCCTACTTTCTATGATTTGAACCTCTCCTGTGAGTTCAGTTTTAGGTTCCGATGCTTCACTTCAGATTTACTGTATCCGTTGGATCTTCTTATTGACGATGAAACACAGAATTTGCAACCGAATTTAGTACAAAAGGCAAAATGCCATCTTAAATGCAAGAGGACTGACACCCTAACTTTCTATGATTTGAACCTCTCCTGTGAGTCCAGTTTTAGATTCCGATGCTTCACTTCTGGTTTACTGAATTCCTTGGACCTTCTTATTGACGATGAAACACAGAAATTGAATCCAAATTTAATACAAAAGGCACAATGACGACTTATGTACAAGAGGACTGACACTCAATCTTGCTATGATTTGAACCTCTCCTGTGAGCCCAGTTTTCGATTCTGATGCTTCACATCAGGTTTACTATATCCCTAGGACCTTCTTTTTGACGATGAAACACAGAAATTGCATCCGAATTTAATACTAATGGCACAATGCCGACTTAAGTACAAGAGGACTGACACTTTACCTTTCTTTGATTTAAACCTCTCCTGTGAGTCCAGTTTTAGTTGCCGATGCTTCACCTCAGGTTTACTGTATCCCTTGGACCTTCTTATTGACGATGAAACACAGAAATTGCAACCGAATTTAGTACAAAAGGCACAATGCCATCTTAAATGCAAGAGGACTGACACTCTAACTTTCTATGATTTGAACCTCTCCTGTGAGTCCAGTTTTAGATTCCGATGCTTCACTTCTGGTTTACTGTATTCCTTGGACCTTCTTATTGACGATGAAACACAGAAATTGAATCCAAATTTAATACAAAATGCACAATGCCGACTTAACGTCAGGAGGACTGACATTCCTACTTTCTATGATTTGAACCTCTCCTGTGAGTCCAGTTTTAGATTCCGATACCTCCCTTCAGGTTAACTGTATCCTGTGGACCTTCTTATTGACGACGAAACACAGAAATTGCATCGGAATTAAATACAAAAGGCACAAAGCCGACTTAAGTACAAGAGGACTGACACCCTAAATTTCTATGATTTGAACCTCTCCTGTGCGTCCAGTTTTTGATTCTGATGCATCACTTCAGGTTTACTGTATCTCTTGGAACTTCTTATTGATGATGAATCACAGAAATTGCAACCGAATTTAATACAAAAGGCACAATGCTGAGTTAAATTCAAGAACACTGACACTCTAACTTTCTATGATTTGAACCTCTCCTGTGAGACCAGTTTTAGATTCCGATACCTCCCTTCAGGTTAACTGTATCCCGTGGACCTTCATATTGACGCTGAAACGCAGAAATTGCATCCAAATTTTATACAAAAGACACAATGCCGACTTAATTACAAAAGGACGGGCACTCTAACTTTCTATGATTTGAACCTCTCCTGTGAGTCCAGCTTTAGATTCCGATGCTTCACTTCAGGTTTACTGTACACCTTGGACCTTCTTATTGACGATTAAACACAGAAATTGCATCCGAATTTAATACAAATGTCACAATGACGACTTAAGTACAAGGGAACTGACTCTCTAATTTTCTATGATTTGAACCTCTCCCGTGAGTCCAGTTTAAGATTCCGATGCTTCACTTCAGGTCTACTGTATACCTTGGACGTTCGTATTGACGATGCAACACAGAAATAGCATCCAAATTTAATACAAAAGCACAATGCCGACTTAAGTACAAGAGGACTGACACTCTAACTTTCTGTGATTTGAACCTCTTCTGTTAGTCCAGACTGAGATTCCCATGCTTCATTTCAGGTTTACTGTATCCCTTTGACCATCTTACTGACGATGAAACACAGAAATTGCATACGAATTTAATACAAAAGGCACATTGCCGACTTAAGTACAAGGGGACTGACACTCTAACTTTCTATGATTTGAACCTCTCCTGTGACACCAGTTTTAGATTTTGATGCTTCAATTCAGGTTTACTGAATACCTTGGACCTTCTTATTAACTATGAAACAAAGAAATTGCATACGAATTTAATACAAAAGGCACAATGCCGACTTAAGTACTAGAGGGCAGACACTCTAAAGTTCTATGATTTAAACCTCTCCTGTGAGTCCAGTTTAGATTCCGATGCTTCACTTCAGGTTAACTGTATAACTTGGACCTTCTTATTGACGATGAAACACAGAGATAGCATCCAAATTTAATACAAAAGGCACAGTTCCGACTTAAGTAGAAGAGAGGACTCCCACTCTAACTTTCTGTGATTTAACCTCTCCTGTGTGTCCAGTTTTAGATTCCGATGCTTCACTTCAGATTTACTGTATACCTTGGACCTTCTTATTGACGATGGAACACAGAAATTGCATCGGAATTAAATTCAAAAGGCCCAATGCCGACTTAAATACAAGAGGACTGACACTCTAACTTTCTATAATTGAACCTCTCCTGTGAGTCCAGTTTTAGATTCCGATACTTCACTTCTGGTTTACTGTATCCCCTGGGACCATCTTATTGACAATGAAACACAGAAATTGCATTCCAATTAAATACAAAAGGAACAATACCGACTTAAGTACAAGAGGAGTGACACTCTAACTCTCTATGATTCGAACCTCTCCTGTGAGTCCACTTTTAGATTCCGATGCTTCACTTCAGGTTTTCTGTATCCCGTGAACCTTCTTATTGACGATGAAACACAGAAATTGCATCCGAATTTAATACAAAAGGCACAATGCCGACTTAAGTACTAGAGGACTCACTCCAACTATCTATAATTGAACCCCTCCTGTGAGTCCAGTTTTAGATTCCGTTACCTGACTTCAGGTTTACTGTATCCCTTGGACCTTCTTATTGACGATGAAACACAGAAATGCATCCGAATTTTAGTACAAAAGGCACAATGCCGACTTAAGTACAAGAGTACTGACACTCTAACTTTCTATGATTTGAACCTCTCCTGTGAGTCCAGTTTTAGATTCCGATACTTCACTGCAGGTTTGCTGCATCTCTTGGACCTTCTTATTGACGATGAAACGCAGAAATTGCATCCGAACTTAATACAAAAGGCACAATGCCAACTTAATTACAAGAGGAGTGACACTCTAACTTTCTATGATTTGAACCTCTCCTGTGAGTCCAGTTTTAGATACCGAAGCTTCACTTCAGGTTTACTGTATACCTCGGACCTTCTTATTGACGATGAAACACAGATATTGCGTCCGAATTTAATACAAAAGGCACAATGCCGACTTAAGTACAATTGGGCTGACACTCTAACTTTCTATGATTTGAACCTCTCCTGTGAGTCCAGTCTTCGATTCCGATGCTTCTCTTCAGGTATACTGTATACCTTGGACCTTCTTACTGACAATGAAACACCAAAATAGCGTCCCAATTTATTACAAAAGGCACAATGCCGACTTAAGTACTAGAGGACTGACACTCTAACTATCTATGATTTGCACCTGTAATGTGAGTCCAGTTTTAGATTCCGATGCTTCACTTCCGGTTTTCTGTATACCTTGCATCCTCTTATTGACGATGAAACACAGAAATTGCATCGTAATTTAACACAAAAGGCACAATGCGGGCTTAAGTACAAGAGGACTGACTCTCTAACTTTCTATGATATCAACCTCTCCTGTGTGTCCAGTTTTAAATTACGATGCTTCACTTCGTGTTTACTGTATACCTTGCACCTTCTTATTGACGATGAAACAAAGAAATTGCATCGGAATTAAATACAAAAAGCACGAAGCCGAATTAAGTACAAGAGGACTCACACTCTAACTTTCTATAATTGAACCTCTGCTGTGAGTCCAGTTTTGAATTTTGATGCTTCAATTCAGGTTTACTGAATACCTTGGACTTTCTTATTGACGATGAAACACAGAAATTGCGTCGGAATTAAATTCCAAAGGCACAATGCCGACTTAAGTACAAGTGGACTGAGACTCTAACTTTCTGTGATTTGAACCTCTTCTGTGAGTCCAGTTTTAGATTCCGATGCTTCTCTTCAGGTTTAATGTGTACCTTGGACCTTCTTATTGACGATGACGCACAGAAATTGCATCCGAATTAAATTCAAAAGGCACAATGCCGAGTTAAGTACAAGAAGACTGACACTCAACTTTCTATGATTTGAACCTCTCCTGTGAGTCCAGTTTTAGATTCCGATGCTTCACCTCACGTTTTCTGTATCCCTTGGACCTTCTTATTGACGATGAAACACAGAAATTGCATCCGAATTTAATGCAAAAGGCACAATGCCGACTTAAGAGCAAGAGGGCTGACACTCTAACTTTCTATGATTTGAACCTCTCCTGTTAGTCCAGTAATACATCCCGATGCTTCACTTCAGATTTACTGTATAACTAGGACCTTCTTATTGACGATGAAACACAGAGTTTGCATCGGAGTTTAATACAAAAGGCACAATGCCGACTTAAAAACAAGAGGACTGACACTCACACTTTCTATGATTTGAACCTCTCCTTTGAGGCCAGTTTTAGATTCCGATGCTTCACTTCAGGTTTCCTGTATACCTTGCACCTTCTTATTGACGATGGAATGCAGATATTGCATCCGAATTTAATACAAAAAGCACAATGCCGACTTAAGTACAAGAGGACTGACACCCTAACTTTCTATGATTTGGACCTCTCCTGTGCGTCCAGTTTTAGATTCTGATGCTTCACTTCAGGTGTACTGTATCCCTTGGACCTTCT
Source organism: Schistocerca americana (assembly GCF_021461395.2). Lineage (NCBI taxonomy): Eukaryota > Metazoa > Arthropoda > Insecta > Orthoptera > Acrididae > Schistocerca > Schistocerca americana. The sequence continues at coordinate 71,865,582 of NC_060121.1, read as the reverse complement.
TATTGACGATGAAACACAGAAAATGCATTCGAATTAAATTCAAAAGGTACAATGCCGAGTTAAGTACAATAAGACAGACACACTAACTTTCTATGGTTTGAACCTCTCCTGTGAGTCCAGTTTTAAATTCTGATGCTTGACTTCAGGTTTACCGTATCCCTTGGACCTTCTTATTGACGATGAAACACAGATATTGCATCCGAATTTAATACAAAAGTCACAATGCCGACTTAAGTACAAGTGGACTGACACTTTAACTTTCTATGATTTGAACCTTTCCTGTGAGTCCAGTTTTAGATTCCGATGCTTCACGTCAGGTTTACTGTATACCTCGGACTTTCTTATTGACTATGAAACACAGAAATTGCATTCGAATTTAATACAAAAGGCACAATGCCGACTTAAGTACAAGTGGGCTGACACTTTAACTTTCTATGATTTGAACCTCTCCTGTGAGTCCAGTTCTAGATTCCGATGCTTTCTTTCAGGTTTACTGTATAACTTGGACCTTCTTATTGACGATGAAGCACAGAGTTTGCATCCGAACTTAATACAAAAGGCACAATGCCGACTTAAGTACAAGAGGACTGACACTCTAACTCTCTATGATAACTACCTCTCCTGTGAGTCCACTTTTAGATTCCGATGCTTCACTTCAGGTTTACTGTATACCTTGGACCTACCTATTGACGATGAAACACTGAAATAGCATCTGAATTTAATACAAAAGGCACAATGCCGACCTAAGTAAAAGAGGACTGACACTCTCACTTTCTATGATTTGAACTTCTCCTGTCAGTCCAGTTTTAGATTCCGATGCTTCACTTGAGGTTTACTGTATCCCTTGGACCATCTTATTGTCGATGAAACACAGAGTTTGCAGCGGAATTTAATAATAAAGGCACAATGCCGACTTAAGTACAAGATGACTTACACTCTAACTCTCTATGATATCTACCTCTCCTGTGAGTCCAGTTGTAGATTCCGATGCTTCACTTCAGGTTTACTGTATACCTTGGACCTACCTATTGACGATGAAACACAGAAATAGCATCTGAATTTAATACAAAAGGCACAATGCCGACCTAAGTAAAAGAGGACTGACACTCTCACTTTCTCTCATTTGAACTTCTCCTGTCAGTCCAGTTTTATATTCCGATGCTTCACTTGAGGTTTATTGTATCCCTTGGACCATCTTATTGTCGATGAAAGACAGAGTTTGCATCGGAATTTAATAATAAAGGCACAATGCCGACTTAAGTACAAGAGGACTGACACTCTTACTTCTATGATTTGAACTTCTCCTGTGAGTCCAGTTTTAGATTCCGATGCTTCACTTCAGGTTTACTGTATACCTTGGACCTTCGTATTGACGATGAAACACGGATATTGCATCTGAATATAATACAAAAGGCACAAAGGCGACCTAAGTGAAAGAGGACTGACACTCTCACTTTCTATGATTTGAACCTCTCCTGTGAGTCCAGTGTTAGATTCCGATGCTTCACTTCAGGTTTACTGTATCCCTTGGACCTTCTCATTGACGATGAAACACAGAGTTTGCATCCGAAATTAATACAAAAGGCACAACGCCGACTTAAGTGCAAGAGGACTGACACTCTAACTCTCTATGATATCTACCTCTCCTGTGAGTCCAGTTGTAGATTCCGATGCTTCACTTCAAGTTTACTGTATACCTTGGACCTACCTATTGACGATGAAACACAGAAATAGCATCTGAATTTAATACAAAAGGCACAATGCCGACCTAAGTAAAAGAGGACTGACACTCTCAATTTTTCTCATTTGAACTTCTCCTGTCAGTCGAGTTTTAGATTCCGATGCTTCACTTGAGGTTTACTGTATCCCTTGGACCATCTTATTGTCGATGAAACACAGAGTTTGCATCGGAATTTAATAATAAAGGCACAATGCCGACTTAAGTACAAGAGGACTGACACTCTTACTTCTATGATTTGAACCTCTCCTGTGAGTCCAGTTTTAGATTCCGATGCTTCACTTCAGGTTTACTGTATCCCTTGGTCCTTCTTATTGACGATGAAACACAGAAATTGCATCCGAATTTAATACAAAAGGCACAATGTCGACTTAAGCACAAGAGGACTGACACTCCCACATTCTATGATTTGAACCTCTCCTGTGAGTCCAGTTTTAGATTCCGCTGTTTCACTTCAGGTTTACTGTATACCTTGCACCTTCTTATTGACGATGAAACACAGAAATAGTATCGGCATTAAATACAAAAAGCACAATGCCGACTTAAGTACAAGAGAACTGACACTCTCACTTCCTATGATTTGAACCTGCCTGTGAGTCCAGTTTTAGATCCGATGCTTCACATCAGGTTTACTGTATCCCTTTTGACGTCTTATTGACGATGAAACATGGAGTTTGCATTGGAATTTATTACAAAAGGCACAATGCCGACTTAAGTACAAGAGGACTGACACTCACACTTTCTATGCTTTGAACCTCTTCTTTGAGTCCAGTTTTAAATTCGGATGCTTCACTTCAGGTTTACTATATCCCTTGCACCTTCTTATTGACGATGAAACACAGAAATTGCATCGGAATTTAATACAAAAAGCACAATGCCGACTTAAGTACAAGACATCTGACACTCTCACTTTCTATGATTTGAACCTCCCTGTGAGTCCAGTTTTAGATCCGATGCTTCACATCAGGTTTACTGTATCCCTTGTGACTTCTTATTGACGATGAAGCACAGAGTTTGCATTGGACATTATTTCAAAAGTCACAATGCCGACTTAAGTACAAGAGGACTGACACTCACACTTTCTATGATATGAACCTATCCCTTGAGTCCAGTTTTAGATTCTGATGCATCACTTCAGGTTTACTGTATCCCTTGGACCTTCTTATTGACGATGAATCACAGAAACTTCATCCGAATTAAATTCAAAAGGTACAATGCCGAGTTAAGTACAAGATGACTGACACTCCAACTTTCTATGATTTGAACCTCTCCTGTGAGTCCAGTTTTAGATTCCGATGCTTCACTTGAGGTTTACTGTATCCCTTGGACCATTTTATTCTCGATGAAACACAGAGTTTGCATCGGAATTTAATAATAAAGGCACAATGCCGACTTAAGTACAAGAGGACTGACACTCTCACTTCTATGATTTGAACCTCTCCTGTGAGTCCAGTATTAGATTCCGATGCTTCACTTCAGGTTTACAGTATCCCTTGGACCTTCTTATTGACGATGAAACACAGAGTTTGCATCCGAATTTAATACAAGAGGCACAATGCCGACCTAAGTACAAGAGGACTGACACTCTAACTTTCTATGATTTCAACCTCTCGTGTGAGGCCAATTTTAGATTCTGATGCGTCACTTCAGGTTTACTGTATCCCTTGGACCTTCTTATTGACGATGAAACACAGAGTTTGCATCAGAAATTAATACAAAAGGCACCATGCCGACATAAGTACAAGAGGACTGACACTCTAACTTTCTATGATTTGAACCTTTCCTGTGAGTCCAGTATTAGATTTCGATTCTTCACTTCAGGTTTACTGTATCCCTTGGACCTTCTTATTGACGATGAAACACAGGAATTGCACCCGAATTTAATACAAATGGCACAATGCTGACTTAAGTACAAGTGGACTTACACTCCCACATTCTATGATTTGAACCTCTCCTGTGAGTCCAGTTTTAGATTCCGATGTTTCACTACAGGTTTACTGTATACCTTGCACCTTCTTATTGACGTTGAAACACAGAAATTGCATCGGAATTTAATACAAAGAGCACAATGCCGACTTAAGTACAAGAGATCTGACACTCTCACTTTCTATGATTTAAACAGCCCTGTGAGTCCTGTTTTAGATCAGATGCTTCACATCGGGTTTACTGTATCCCTTTTGACTTCTTATTGACGATGAAGCACAGAGTTTGCATTGGAAATTATTACAAAAGGCACAATGCCGAGTTAAGTACAAGAGGACTGACACTCCCACATTCTATGATTTGAACCTATCCTTTGAGTCCAGTTTTAGATTCCGATGCTTCACTTCAGGTTTACTATATACCTTGCACCTTCTTATTGACGATTTAACACAGATATTGCATCAGAATTTAATACAAAAGGCACAATGCCGACTGAAGTACAACAGGACTGACACCCTAACATTCTATGATTTGAACCTCTCCTGTGCGTCCAGTTTTAGATTCTGATGCATCACTTCGGGTTTACTGTATCCCTTGGACCTTCTTTTTGACGATGAATCACAGAAATTGCATCCGAATTAAATTCAAAAGGTACAATGCCGAGTTAAGTACAAGATGACTGACACTCTACCTTTCTATGATTTGAACCTCTACTGTGAGTCCAGTTTTAGATTCCGATGCTTCACTTAAGGTTTACTGTATACCTTGCACCTTCTTATTGACGATGAAACACAGAAATTGCATCCGAATTTAATACAAAAGTCACAATGCCGAATTAAGTACAAGAGGACTGACACTCTAACTTTCTATGATTTGAACATGTACTGTGAATCCAGTTTTAGATTTAGATGCTTCACTTCAGGTTTACTGTATACTTTGGACCTTCTTATTGACGTTGAAACACAGAAATTGCATCTGAATTTAATTCAAAAGGCACAATGCCGACCTAAGTAAAAGAGGACTGACACTCTCACTTTCTATGATTTGAACTTCTCCTGTCAGTCCAGTTTTAGATTCCGATGCTTCACATGAGGTTTACTGTATCCCTTGGACCATTTTATTGTCGATGAAACACAGAGTTTGCATCGGAATTTAATAATAAAAGCACAATGCCGACTTAAGTACAAGAGGACTGACACTCTCACTTCTATGATTTGAACCACTCCTGTGAGGCCTGTTTTAGATTCCGATGCTTCACTTCAGGTTTACTGTATACCTTGGACCTTCTTATTGACGATGAAACACAGAAATTGCATCTGAATTTAATACAAAAGGCACAATGCCGACCTACGTAAATGAGGACTGACACTCTCACTTTCTATGATTTGAACATCTCCTGTGAGTCCAGTTTTAGATTCCGATGCTTCATTTCAGGTTTACTGTATCCCTTGGACCTTCTTGTTGACGATGAAACACAGAGTTTGCATCCGAATTTTATACAAAACGCACAATGCCGACTCAAGTACAAGAGAACTGACACTCTCACTTTCTATGATTTGAACCTCCCTCTGAGTCCAGTAGTAGATTCTGATGCTTCACTTCAGGTTTACTGTATCCCTTGGACCTTCTTATTCACGATGAAACACAGAGTTTGCATCCGAATTTAATACAAAAGGTACAATACCGACCTAAGTACAAGAGGACTGACATTCCCACATTCTATGATTTGAACCTCTCCTGTGAGTCCAGTTTTAGATTCCGATGTTTCACTTCAAGTTTACTGTATACCTTGCACCTTCTTATTGATGATGAAACACAGAAATTGCATCGGAATTTAATACAAAATGCACAATGCCGACTTAAGTACAAGAGAACTGACACTCTCACTTTCTATGATTTGAACCTCCCTCTGAGTCCAGTAGTAGATTCTGATGCTTCACTTCAGGTTTACTGTATCCCTTGGACCTTCTTATTGACGATGAATCACAGAAATTGCATCCGAATTCAATTCTAAAGGTACAATGCCGAGTTAAGTGCAATATGACTGACACTCTAACTTTCTATGGTTTGAACCTCTCCTGTGAGTCCAGTTTTCGATTCCGATGCTTCACTTCAGGTTTACTGTATAACTTGCACCTTCATACTGACGATGAAACACAGAAATTGCATCCGAATATAATACAAAAGTCAGAATGCCGACTTAAGTACAAGAGGACTGACTCTCTAACTTTCTATGATTTGAAACTCTCCTGTGAGTCCAGTTTTAGATTCCAATGCTTCTCCTCAGGTTTACTGTTTACCTTGGACCTTCTTACCTTCGATGACACACAGAAATTGCATCCGAATTAAATTCAAAAAGCACAATGCCGAGTTAAGTAGAAGAAGACTGACAATCTAAATTTCTATGATTTGAACCTCTCCTGTGAGTCCAGTTTTAGATTCCGATGCTTGACTTAAGGTTTACTGTATCCCTTGGACCTTCTTATAGACGATGAAACACAGATATTGCATCCGAATTTAATACAAAAGTCACAATGCCGACATAAGTACAAGAGGACTGACACTTTAACTTTCTATGATTTGAACCTCTCCTGTGAGTCCAGTTACAGATTGCGATGCTTCACTTCAGGTTTACTGTATACCTCGGACTTTCTTATTGACGATGAAACACAGAAATTGCATTCGAATTTAATACAAAAGGCACAATGCCGACTTAAGTACAAGAGGGCTGACACTCTAACTTTCTATGATTTGAACCTCTCCTGTGAGTCCAGTTTTAGATTTAGATGCTTCACTTCAGGTTTACTGTATACTTTGGACCTTCTTATTGACGATGAAACACAGAAATTGCATCTGAATTTAATACAAAAGGCACAATGCCGACCTAAGTAAAAGAGGATTGACACTCTCACTTTCTATGATTTGAACCTCTCCTGTGAGTCCAGTTTTAGATTTCGATGCTTCACTTTAGGTTTACTGTATACCTTGGACCTTCTTATTGACGATGAAACACAGAAATTGCAACTGAATTTAATACAAAAAGCACAATGCCGACTTAAGTACAAGAGAACTGACACTCTCACTTTCTATGGTTTGAACCTTTCCTGTGAATCCAGTTTTAGATCCGATGGTTAACTTCAGGTTTACTGTATCCCTTTTAACTTCTTATTGACGATGAAACACAGAGTTTGCACTGGAATTTATTACAAAAGGCACAATGCCGACTTAAGTACAAGAGGACAGACACTCACACTATCTATCATTTGAACCTCACCTTTGAGTCCAGTTTTAGATTCCGATGCTTCACTTCAGGTTTACTGTATACCTTGAACCTTCTTATTGACGAGGAAACACAGATATTGCATCCCAAATTTATACAAAAGCGCAATGCCGACCTAAGTACTAGAGGACACTCACTCTAACTATCTATAATTTGAACCTCTTCTGTGAGTCCAGTTTTAGATTCCGGTGCTTCTCTTGAGGTTTACTGTGTACCTTGGACCTTCTTGTTGACGATGAAACACAGAAATTGCATCCGAATTAAATTCAAAAGGCACAATGCCGAGTTCAGTACAAGAAGACTGACACTCTAACTTTCTATGATTTGAACCTGTCCTGTGAGTCCAATTTTTGATTCCGATGCTTCACTTCAGGTTTACTGTATACCTTGCACCTTCTAATTGACGATGAAACACAGAAATTGCATCTGAATTTAATACAAAAGGCACAATGCCGACAAGAGTACATGAGGACTGACACTCTCCCTTTCTATGATTTGAACCTCTCCTGTGAGTCCAGTTTTAGATTCCGATGCTTGACTTCAGGTTTACTGTATCCCTTGGACCTTCTTATTGACGATGAAACACAGATATTACATCCGAATTTAATACAAAAGTCACAATGCCGACATAAGTACAAGAGGACTGACACTTTAACTTTCTATGATTTGAACATCTCCTGTGAGTCCAGTTTTACATTCTGATGCTTCACTTCAGGTATACTGTATACCTCTGACTATTTTATTGACGATGATATACAGAAATTGCATCCGAATTTAATACAAAATCACAATGCCGACTTAAGTACAAGAGGGCTGACACTCTAACATTCTATGATTTGAACATCTCCTGTGAGTCCAGTTATAGATTTAGATGCTTCACTTCAGGTTTACTGTATACTTTGGACCTTCTTATTGACGATGAAACACAGAAATTGCATCTGAATTTAATTCAAAAGGCACAATGCCGACCTAAGTAAAAGAGGACTGACTCTCTTACTTCGTATGATTTGAACTTCTCCTGTCAGCCCTGTTTTAGATTCCGATGCTTCCCTTCAGGTTTACCGTATACCTTGGACCTTCTTATTGACGAAGAAACACAGAAATTGCATCTGAATTTAATACAAAAGGCACAATGCCGACCTAAGTAAAAGAGGACTGACACTCTCACTATCTATGATTTGAACCTATCCTGTGAGTCCAGTTTTAGATTCCGATGCTTCACTTCAGGATTACTGTATTACTTGGACCTTCTTATTGATTATGAAACACAGAGTTTGCATCCGAATTTAATACAAAATGCACAATGTCGAATTAAGTTCAAGAGGACTGACACTCTAACTTTCTATAATATCAACCTCTCCTGTGAGTCCTGTTTTAGATTCCGATGCTTCACTTTAGGTTTACTGTATACCTTGGACCTTCTTATTGAAACACAGAAATTGCATCTGAATTTAATACAAAAGGCACAATGCCGACCTACGTAAAATAGGACTGACACTCTCACTTTCTATGATTTGAACATCTCCTGTGAGTCCAGTTTTAGATTCCGATGCTTCATTTCAGGTTTACTGTATCCCTTGGACCTTCTTATTGAGGATGAAACACAGAGTTTGCATCCGAATTTAATGCAAAACGCACAATGCCGACTCAAGTACAAGAGGACTAACACTCTAACTTTCTATGATATGAACCTCCCCTGTGAGTCCAGTATTAGATTCCGATGCTTCACTTCTGGTTTACAGTGTCCCTTGGACCTTCTTATTGACGATGAAACACAAAGTTTGCATCCGAATTTAATACAAAAGGCACAATGCCGACCTAAGTACAAGAGAAGTGACACTCTCACTTTCTATGATTTGAACCTCCCTGTGAGTCTAGTTGTAGATCCGATGCTTCACACCAAGTTTACTGTATCCCTTTTGACTTCTTATTGACGATGAAACACAGAGTTTGCATTGGAAATCATTACAAAAGGCACAATGCCGACTTATGTACAAGAGGACTGACACTCACACTTTCTATGATTTGAACCTATCCTTTGAGTCCAGTTTTAGATTCCGATGCTTCACTTCAGGTTTTCTATATACCTTGCACCTTCTTATTGACGATGGAACACAGATATTGCAACCGAATTTAATACAAAAGCCACAATGCCGACTTAAGTACAAGAGGACTGACACCCTAACTTTCTATGATTTGAACCTCTCCTGTGCGTCCAGTTTTAGATTCTGATGCTTCACTTCAGGTTTACTGTATCCCTTGGACCTTCTTATTGACGATGAATCCTAGAAATTGCATCCGAATTAAATTCTAAAGGTACAATGCCGAGTTAAGCACAATATGACTGACACTCTAACTTTCTATGGTTTGAACCTCTCCTGTGAGTCCAGTTTTAGATTCCGATGCTTCACTTCAGGTTTACTGTATAACTTGCACCTTCATATTGACGATGAAACACAGAAATTGCATCCGAATTTAATACAAAAGTCAGAATGCCGACTTAAGTACAAGAGGACTGACACTCTAACTTTCTATGATTTGAACCTCTCCTGTGAGTCCAGTTCTAGATTCCAATGCTTCTCCTCAGGTTTACTGTGTACCTTGGACCTTCTTACCTTCGATGACACACAGAAATTGCATCCGAATTAAATTCAAAAAGCACAATGCCGAGTTAAGTAGAAGAAGACTGACACTCTAAATTTCTATGATTTGAACCTGTCCTGTGAGTCCAGTTTTAGATTCCGATGACTGACTTCAGGTTTACTGTATCCCTTGGACCTTCTTATTGACGATGAAACACAGATATTGCATCCGAATTTAATACAAAAGTCACAATGCCGGCATAAGTACAAGAGGACTGACACTTTAACTTTCTATGATTTGAACCTCTCCTGTGAGTCCAGTTTCAGATTCCGATGCTTCACTTCGGGTTTACTCTATACGTCGGACTTTCGTATTGACGATGAAACACAGAAATTGCATTCGAATGTAATACAAAAGGCACAATGCCGACTTAAGTACTAGAGGGCTGACACTCTAACTTTCTATGATTTGAACCTCTCCTGTGAGTCCAGTTTTAGATTTAGATGCTTTACTTTAGGTTTACTGTATACTTTGGACCTTCTTGTTGACGATGAAACACAGAAATTGCATCTGAATTTAATACAAAAAGCACAATGCCGACCTAAGTAAAAGAGGATTGACACTCTCACTTTCTATGATGTGAACCTCTCCTGTGAGTCCAGTTTTAGATTCCGATGCCTCACTTTAGGTTTACTGTATACCTTGGACCTTCTTATTGACGATGAAACACAGAAATTGTATCTGAACTTAATACAAAATGCACAATGCCGACTTAAGTACAAGAGAACTGACACTCTCACTTTCTATGATTTGAACCTTTCCTGTGAATCCAGTTTTAGATCCGATGGTTCACTTCAGGTTTACTGTATCCCCTTTAACTTCTTATTGACGATGAAACACAGAGTTTGCAATGGAATTTATTACAAAAGGCACAATGCCGACTTAAGTACAAGAGGACTGACACTCACACTTTCTATCATTTGAACCTCTCCTTTGAGTCCAGTTTTAGATTCCGATACTTCCCTTCAGGTTAACTGTATCCCGTGGACCGTCATATTGTCGATGAAACGCAGAAATTGCATCCGAATTTAATACAAAAGCCACAATGCCGACTTCATTACAAAAGGACAAGCACTCTAACATTCTATGATTTGAACCTCTCCTGTGAGTCCAGTTTTAGATTCCGATGCTTAACTTCAGGTTTACTGTATACCTTGGACCTTCTTATTGACGATGAAACACAGAAATTGCCTCGGAATTAAGTTCTAAAGGCAAAATGCCGACTTAAGTACAAGAGGACTGACACACTAACTATCTATGATTTGAACCTCTTCTGTGAGTCCAGTTTTAGATTCCGATGCTTCTCTTGAGGTTTACTGTGTACCTTGGACCTTCTTGTTGACGATGAAACACAGAAATTGCGTCCGAATTAAATTCAAAAGGCACAATGCCGAGTTAAGTACAAGAAGACTGACACTCTAACTTTCTATGATTTGAACCTGTCCTGTGAGTCCAATTTTAGATTCCGATGCTTCACTTCAAGTTTACTGTATACCTTGCACCTTCTTATTGACGATGAAACACAGAAATTGCATCGGAATTTAATACAAAATGCACAATGCCGACTTAAGTACAAGAGAACTGACACTCTGACTTTCTATGATGTGAACCTCTAGTGCGAGTCCAGTTTTAGATTCCGATGCTTCACTTCAGGTTTACTGTATCCCTTTTAACTTCTTATTGACGATAAAACACAGACTTTGCATTGGAATTTATTACAAAATGCACAATTCCGACTTAAGTACAAGAGGACTGACACTCTCACTTTCTATGATTTGAACCTCTCCTGTGAGTCCAGTTTTAGATTCCGATGCTTCACTTCAGGTTTACTGTATCCCTTGGAACGTCTTATTGACGATGAAACACAGAAATTGTATCTGAATTTAATACAAAAGGCACAATGCCGACATGTGTACATGAGGACTGACACTCTCACTTTCTGTGATTTGAACCGCTCCTGTGAGTCCAGTTTTAGATTCTGATGCTTCACTTCAGGTTTACTGTATCCCTTGGACCTTCTTATTGACGATGATACACAGAAATTGCATCGGAATTTAATACAAAAGGCACAATGCCGACATCAGTACAAGAGAACTGACACTCTCACTTTCTATGATTTGAACCTCTCCTGTGAGTCCAGTTTTAGACTCCGATGCTTCACTTCAGGTTTACTGTATCCCTTGCACCTTCTTATTGACGATGATACACAGAAATTGCATCGGAATTTAATACAAAAGGCACAATGCCGACCTAAGTACAAGAGAACTGACACTCTCGCTCTCTATGATTTGAACCTCTCCTGTGAGTAAAGTTTTAGATTCCGATGGTTCACTTCAGGTTTACTGTATCCCTTGGACCTACTTATAGACGATGAAACACAGAGTTTGCATCCGAATTTAATACAAAAGGCACAATGCCGACTTAAGTACAAGAGGACTGACACTCTCACATTCTATGATTTTAACCTCTCCTGTGAGTCCAGTTTTAGATTCCGAAGCTTCACTTCAGGTTTACTGTATACCATGCACCTTCTTATTGACGATGAAACACAGAAATTGGATCGGAATTTAATACAAAAGGCACAATGCCGACTTAAGTACAAGAGAACTGACACTCTCGCTTTCTATGATTTGAACGTCTCCTGTGAGTCCAGTTTAAGATTCCGATACTTCACTTCAGGTTTACTGTATACCTTGCACCTTCTTATTGACGATGATACACAGAAATTGCATTGGAATTTAATACAAAAGGCACAATGCCGACTTAAGTACAAGAGAACTGACACTCTCACTTTCTATGATTTGAACGTCTCCTGTGAGTCCAGTTTTAGATTCCGATGCTTCACTTCAGGTTTACTGTATCCCTTGCACCTTCTTAATGACGATGAAACACAGAAATTGCATCAGAATTTAATACAAAAGGCACAATGCCGGCTTAAGTACAAGAGAACTGACACTCTCACTTTCTATGATTTGAACCTCTAGTGTCAGTCCAGTTTTAGATTCCGAAGCTTCACTTCAGGTTTACTGTATCCCTTTTAACTTCTTATTGACGATAAAACACAGAGTTTGCATTGGAATTTATTATAAAAGGCACAATTCCGACTTAAGTACAAGAGGACTGACACTCTAACTATCTATGATTTGAACCCGTCCTGTGAGACCAGTTTTCGATTCCGATGCTTCACTTCAGGTTTATTTTGTATCCCTTGGACCTACGTATTGATGCTGAAACACAGAAATTCCATCTGAATTTAATACAAAAGGCACAATGCCGACTTAAGTACAAGAGGAGCGACACTCTAACTTTCTATGTTTTGAACCCTTCCTGTGAGTTTAGCTTTAGATTCCGATGCTGCACTTCAGGTTTACTGTATACCTTGGACCTTCTTATTGACGATGAAACACAGAAATTGCATCCGAATTTAATACAAAAGGCACAATGCCGACTTAAGTACAAGAGGACTGACACTCTAACTTTCTATGATGTGAGCCTCTCCTGTGAGTCCAGTTTTAGTTCCGATGCTTCACTTCGGGTCTAATGTATCCCTTGGACCTCCTTATTGACGATGAAACACAGATATTCCATCTGAATTTAATACAAAAGGCATAATGCCGACTTAAGGACAAAAGGCCTGACACTCTCTCTTTCTATGATTTGAACGTCTCCTGTGGGTCCAGTTTTAGATTCCGATGCTTAACTTCAAGTTTACTGTATCCCTTGGACCTTCCTATTTGACGATGAAACACAGAAATTGCATCCGAATTTAATACAAATGGCTCAATGCTGACTTAAGTACAAGAGGACTGACACTCTCTCTTTCTATGATTTGATCCTCTCCTGTGAGTCCAGTGTTAGATTCCGAAGCTTCACTTCAGGTTAAGTGTATCGCTAGGACCTTCTTATTGACGATGAAACACAGAAATTGCATCCGAATTTAAGAAAAAGGCTCAATGCTAACTTAAGTACAAGAGGACTGACACTCGCTCTTTCTATGATTTGAACGTCTCCTGTGGGTCCAGTTTTAGATTCCGATGCTTCACTTCAAGTTTACTGTATCCCTTGGACCTTCCTATTTGACGATGAAACACAGAAATTGCATCCGAATTTAATACAAATGGCACAATGCCGACTTACGTACAAAAGGACTGACACTCTAACTTTCTATGATTTGAACCTCTCCTGTGAGTCCAGTTTTCGATTCCGATGCTTCACTTCAGGGTTACTGTATACCTTGCACCATCTTATTGACGATGAAACACAGATATGGCATCCGAATGTAATACAAAATGCTGAATGCCGACTAAAGTACAAGAGGACTGACACTCTAGCTTTCTATGATTTGACCCTCTCCTGTGAGTCCGGTTTTAGATTCCGATGCTTCACTTCAGGTTTACTGTATCCCTTTTACCTTCTTATTGACGATGAAACACAGAAATTGCATCCGAATTTAATACAAGAGGCACAATGCCGACTTACGTACAAGAGGACTGACACTCTAACGTTCTATGGTTTGAACCTCTCCTGTGTGTCTAGTTTTAGTTTCCGATGCTTCACTTCCGGATTACTGTATCCCATGGACCTTCTTATTGGCGATGAAACACAGAAATTGCATCCGAATTGAATACAAAAGGCACAATGCCGACATAAGTAGAAGAGGACTGACACTCTAACTCTCAATGATTTGAACCTCTTCTGTAAGTCCAGTTTTTGATTCCGATGCTTCACTTTAGGTTTACTGTATCCCTTGGACCTTCTTATTGACGATGAATCACAGAAAATGCATCCGAATGTAATACAAAAGGCACAATGCCGACTTAAGTACAAGAGGACTGACACTCTAACTTTCTATGATTTGAACCTCTCCTGTGAGTCCAGTTTTCGAATCAGATGCTTCACTTCCGGATTAATGTATCCCTTGGACCTTCTTATTGACGATGAAACACATTAATTCAATCCGAATTTAATACAAAAGGCACAATGCCGGCTTATGTACTAGAGGACTGACACTCTGACGTCCTATGGTTTGATCCTCTCCTGTGAGTCCAGTTTTAGTTTCCGATGCTTCACTTCAGGTTTACTGTATCACTTGGACCTTCTTATTGACGTTAAACCCAGAAATTGCATCCGAATTTAATACAAAAGGCACAATGCCGACATAAGTAGAAGAGGACTGACACTCTAACTCTCAATGTTTTGAACCACTCCTGTGAGACCAGTTTTAGTTTTCGATGCTTCCCTTCAGGTTTACTGTATACCTTGGACTTTCTTATTGACGGTGAAACACAGATATTGCGTCCGAATTTAATACAAAAGGCACAATGCCGACTTAAATACAAGAGGACTGACACTCTAACTTTCTATGATTTGAACCCCTCCTGTAAGTCCAGTTTTAGTTTCCGATGCTTTACTTCAGGTTCACTGTATCCCTTGGACCTTCTTATTGACGATGAAACACAGAAATTGCATCCGAATTTTGTACAAAAAGCACAATGCCAACTTAAGTACAAGAGGACTGACACTCTAACTTTCTATGATTTGAACCTCTCCTGTGAGTCCAGTTTTCGATTCCGATGCTTCACTTCAGGGTTACTGTATACCTTGCACCATCTTATTGACGATGAAACACAGATATGGCATCCGAATGTAATACAAAATGCTGAATGCCGACTAAAGTACAAGAGGACTGACACTCTAGCTTTCTATGATTTGACCCTCTCCTGTGAGTCCGGTTTTAGATTCCGATGCTTCACTTCCGGTTTACTGTATCCCTTTTACCTTCTTATTGACGATGAAACACAGAAATTGCATCCGAATTTAATACAAGAGGCACAATGCCGACTTACGTACAAGAGGACTGACACTCTAACGTTCTATGGTTTGAACCTCTCCTGTGTGTCTAGTTTTAGTTTCCGATGCTTCACTTCCGGATTACTGTATCCCATGGACCTTCTTATTGGCGATGAAACACAGAAATTGCATCCGAATTGAATACAAAAGGCACAATGCCGACTAAAGTACAAGAGGACTGACACCCTAAATTTCTATGATTTTAACCACTCCTGTGAGTCCGATTTTAGATTCCGATGCTTCACTTCCGGTTCACTGTATCCCTTTTACGTTCTTATTGACGATGAAACACAGAAATTGCATCCGAATTTAATACAAAAGGCACAATGCCGACTTAGGTACTAGAGGGCAGACACTCTAACGTTCTATAATTTGAACCTATCCTGTGAGTCCAGTTTTAGTTTGAGATGCTTCACCTCAGGTTTACTGTAACCCTTGGACCTTCTTATTGACGATGAAACACAGAAATTGCATCCGAATTTAATGCAAAAGGCACAATGCCGACCTAAGTACCAGAGGACTGACACACTAACTTTCTGTGATTTGAACCTCTACTGCAAGTCCAGTTTTAGTTTCCGATGCTTCACTTCAGGTTTATTGTATACCTTGGACCTTCTTATTGACGATGAAACACAGAAATTGCATCCGAATTTAATACAAAAGGCACAATGCCAACCTAATACAAGAGGACTGACACTCTAACTTTCTATGATTTGAACCTCCCCTGAGAGTTCAGTTTTAGGTTCCTATGCTTCACTTCAGGTTTACTGTATCCCTTGGATCTTCTTATTGACGATGAAACACAGAAATTGCAACCGAATTTAGTACAAAAGGCACAATGCAATCTTAAATACAAGAGGACTGACACTCTAACTTTCTATGATTTGAACCTCTCCTGTGAGTCCAGTTTTAGATTCCGGTGCTTCACTTCAGGTTTACTGTATCCTTGGACCTTCGTATTGACGATAAAACAATGAAATTCCATCTGAATGTAATACAAAAGGCACAATGCCGGCTTAAGTACAAGACGCCTGACACTCTAACTTTCTATGATTTGAACCTTTCCTGAGAGTCCAGTTGTAGATTCCGATGCTTCACTTCAGGTTTACTGTATACCTTGGACCTTCTTATTGACGATGAAACACAGAAATTGCATACGAATTTAATACAAAAGGCACAATGCCGACTTAAGTACAAGAGGACTGACACTCTCTCTTTCTATGATTTGAACTTTTCCTGTGAGTCCAGTTTTAGATTACAATGCTTCACTTCAGGTTTACTGTGTCCCTTGGACCTTCTTATTGACGATGAAACACAGAAATTGCATCCGAATTTAATACAAAAGGCACAATGCCGACGTAAGTACAAGAGAACTGACACTCTAACTTTCAATGATTTGAACCACTCCTGTGAGTCCAGTTTTAGTTTCCGATGCTTCCCTTCAGGTTTACTGTATACCTTGGACCATCTTATTGACGATGAAACACAGAAATTGCATCCGAATTTAATACAAAAGTCACAATAACGACTTAAGTACAAGAGGACTGACACTGTAACTTTCTATGATTTGTACCTCTCCTGTAAGTCCAGTTATAGTTTCCGATGCATCACTTCAGGTTCACTATATCCCTTGGACCTGCTTATTGACGATAAAACACAGAAGTTTGCATCCGAATTTAATGCAAAAGGCACAATGCCGACCTAAGTACTAGAGGACTGACACTCTAACTTTCTATGATTTGAACCTCTACTGTACGTCCAGTTTTAGTTTCCGATGTTTCACTTCAGGTTTATTGTGTACCTTGGACCTTCTTATTGACGATGAAACACAGACATTGCATCCGAATTTAATACAAAAGGCACAATGCCAACTTAAGTACAAGAGGACTGACACTCTAACTTTCTATGATTTGAACCCCTCCTGTCAGACCAGTTTTAGATTCCGATGCTTCACTTCAGGTTTACTGTATCCTTGGACCTTCTTATTGACGATAAAACACAGAAATTCCATCTGAATTTAATACAAAAGGCACAATGCCGACTTAAGTACAAGACGCCTGACACTCTCACTTTCTATGATTTGAACCTTTC
The DNA here is from genome assembly GCF_021461395.2 of Schistocerca americana. NCBI lineage: Eukaryota > Metazoa > Arthropoda > Insecta > Orthoptera > Acrididae > Schistocerca > Schistocerca americana. The sequence continues at coordinate 71,848,057 of NC_060121.1, read as the reverse complement.
CTGCGGGTCCAGTTTTAGATTCCGATGCTTCACTTCAGGTTTACTGTATCCCTTCGACCTTCTTATTGACGATGAATCACAGAAATTGCATCCGAATTTAATACAAAAGGCACAATGCCGACTTAAGTACAAGACGCCAGACACTCTAACTTTCTATGATTTGAACCTTTCCTGAGACTCCAGTTTTAGATTCCGATGCTTCACTTCAGGTTTACTGTATTCCTCGGACCTTCTTATTGACGATGAAACACAGAAATTGCATACGAATTTAATACAAAAGGCACAATGCCGACTTAAGTACAAGAGGACTGACACTCTCTCTTTCTATGATTTGAACCTTTCCTGTGAGTCCAGTTTTAGATTACAATGCTTCAGTTCAGGTTTACTGTGTCCCTTGGACCTTCTTATTGACGATGAAACACAGAAATTCAATCCGAATTTAATACAAAAGGCACAATGCCGACTTATGTACTAGAGGACTGACACTCTGACGTCCTATGGTTTGAACCTCTCCTGTGAGTCCAGTTTTAGTTTCCGATGCTTCACTTCAGGTTTACTGTATCCCTTGGACCTTCTTATTGACGATAAAACACAGAAATTGCATCCGAATTTAATACAAAAGGCACAATGCCGACATAAGTAGAAGAGGACTGACACTCTCTCTTTCTATGATTTGAACCTTTCCTGTGAGTCCAGTTTTAGATTACAATGCTTCAGTTCAGGTTCACTGTGTCCCTTGGATCTTCTTATTGACGATGAAACACAGAAATTGCAACCGAATTTAGTACAAAAGGCACAATGCAATCTTAAATACAAGAGGACTGACACTCTAACTTTCTATGATTTGAACCTCTCCTGTGAGTCCAGTTTTAGATTCCGGTGCTTCACTTCAGGTTTACTGTATCCTTGGACCTTCGTATTGACGATAAAACAATGAAATTCCATCTGAATGTAATACAAAAGGCACAATGCCGGCTTAAGTACAAGACGCCTGACACTCTAACTTTCTATGATTTGAACCTTTCCTGAGAGTCCAGTTGTAGATTCCGATGCTTCACTTCAGGTTTACTGTATACCTTGGACCTTCTTATTGACGATGAAACACAGAAATTGCATACGAATTTAATACAAAAGGCACAATGCCGACTTAAGTACAAGAGGACTGACACTCTCTCTTTCTATGATTTGAACTTTTCCTGTGAGTCCAGTTTTAGATTACAATGCTTCACTTCAGGTTTACTGTGTCCCTTGGACCTTCTTATTGACGATGAAACACAGAAATTGCATCCGAAGTTAATACAAAAGGCACAATGCCGACGTAAGTACAAGAGAACTGACACTCTAACTTTCAATGATTTGAACCACTCCTGTGAGTCCAGTTTTAGTTTCCGATGCTTCCCTTCAGGTTTACTGTATACCTTGGACCACCTTATTGACGATGAAACACAGAAATTGCATCCGAATTTAATACAAAAGTCACAATAACGACTTAAGTACAAGAGGACTGACACTGTAACTTTCTATGATTTGTACCTCTCCTGTAAGTCCAGTTATAGTTTCCGATGCATCACTTCAGGTTCACTATATCCCTTGGACCTGCTTATTGACGATAAAACACAGAAGTTTGCATCCGAATTTAATGCAAAAGGCACAATGCCGACCTAAGTACTAGAGGACTGACACTCTAACTTTCTATGATTTGAACCTCTACTGTACGTCCAGTTTTAGTTTCCGATGTTTCACTTCAGGTTTATTGTATACCTTGGACCTTCTTATTGACGATGAAACACAGACATTGCATCCGAATTTAATACAAAAGGCACAATGCCAACTTAAGTACAAGAGGACTGACACTCTAACTTTCTATGATTTGAACCCCTCCTGTCAGACCAGTTTTAGATTCCGATGCTTCACTTCAGGTTTACTGTATCCTTGGACCTTCTTATTGACGATAAAACACAGAAATTCCATCTGAATTTAATACAAAAGGCACAATGACGACTTAAGTACAAGACGCCTGACACTCTCACTTTCTATGATTTGAACCTTTCCTGCGGGTCCAGTTTTAGATTCCGATGCTTCACTTCAGGTTTACTGTATCCCTTCGACCATCTTATTGACTATGAATCACAGAAATTGCATCCGAATTTAATACAAAAGGCACAATGCCGACTTAAGTACAAGACGAAAGACACTCTAACTTTCTATGATTTGAACCTTTCCTGAGACTCCAGTTTTAGATTCCGATGCTTCACTTCAGGTTTACTGTATTCCTCGGACCTTCTTATTGACGATGAAACACAGAAATTGCATACGAATTTAATACAAAAGGCACAATGCCGACTTAAGTACAAGAGGACTGACACTCTCTCTTTCTATGATTTGAACCTTTCCTGTGAGTCCAGTTTTAGATTACAATGCTTCAGTTCAGGTTTACTGTGTCCCTTGGACCTTCTTATTGACGATGAAACACAGAAATTCAATCCGAATTTAATACAAAAGGCACAATGCCGACTTATGTACTAGAGGACTGACACTCTGATGTCCTATGGTTTGAACCTCTCCTGTGAGTCCAGTTTTAGTTTCCGATGCTTCACTTCAGGTTTACTGTATCCCTTGGACCTTCTTATTGACGATAAAACACAGAAATTGCATCCGAATTTAATACAAAAGGCACAATGCCGACATAAGTAGAAGAGGACTGACACTCTAACTCTCAATGTTTGAACCTCTCCTGTGAGACCAGTTTTAGTTTCCGATGCTTCCCTTCGGGTTTACTGTATACATTGGATTTTCTTATTGACGATGAAACACAGAAATTGCATACGAATTTAATACAAAAGGCACAATGCCGACTTAAATACGAGAGGACTGACACTCTAACTTTCTATGATTTGAACCCCTCCTGTAAGTCCAGTTTTAGTTTCCGATGCTTCACTTCAGGTTCACTGTATCCCTTGGACCTTCTTATTGACGATGAAACACAGAAATTGCATCCGAATTTTGTTGAAAAGGCACAATGCCAACTTAAGTACAAGAGGACTGACACTCTAACTTTCTATGATTTGAACCTCTTCTGTGAGTCCAGTTTTCGATTCCAATGCTTCACTTCAGGTTTACTGTATTCCTTGGACCATCTTATTGACGATGAAACACAGAAATTGCATCCGAATTTAATACAAAAGGCACAATGCCGACTTAAGTACAAGAGGACTGCCACTCTAACTTTCTATGATTTGAACCTCTCCTGTGAGTCCAGTTTACGATTCCGATGCTTCACTTCAGGTTTACTGTATCCCTTGGACTTTCTTATTGACGATGAAACACAGGAATTCCATCTGAATTTAATACAAAAGGCACAATGCCTACATAAGTACAACAGGACTGACACTCTAACTTTCTATGATTTGAACATCTCCTGTCAGTCCAGTTTTAGTTTCCGATGCTTCACTACAGGTTTACCGTATCCCTTGGACCTACCTATTGTCGATGAAACACTGAAATTGCATCCGAATTTAACACAAAAGGCACAATGCCAACTTAAGTCCTAGAGGACTGACACTCTAACGTTCTGTGATTTGAACCTCTCCTGTGAGTCAAGTTTTAGGTTCCGATGCTTCACTTCAGGTTTACTATATCTCTTGGACCTTCTTATTGACGGTGAAACACAGAGATTCCATCTGAATTTAATACAAAAGGCACAATGCCGACTTAAGTACAAGAGGCCTGACACTCTAGCTTTATATGATTTGAACCTCTCCTGTGAGTCCAGTTTTCGATTCCGATGCTTCACTTCAGGTTTACTGTATCCCTTGCACCATCTTATTGACGATGAAACACAGAAATTGCATCCGAATTTAATACAAATGGCACAATGCCGACTAAAGTACAAGAGGACTGACACGCTAAATTTCTATGATTTTAACCACTCCTGTGAGTCCGATTTTAGATTCCGATGCTTCACTTCCGGTTCACTGTATCCCTTTTACATTCTTAGTGACGATGAAACACAGAAATTGCATCCGAATTTAATACAAAAGGCACAATGCCGATTTAAGTACTAGAGGGCAGACACTCTAACGTTCTATGATTTGAACCTCTCCTGTGAGTCCAGTTTTAGTTTGAGGTGCTTCACTTTAGGTTTACTGTATCCCTTGGACCTTCTTATTGACGATGAAACACAGAAATTGCATCCGAATTTAATACAAAAGTCACAATGCCGACATAAGTACAAGGGAACTGACACTCTAACTTTCAATGATTTGAACCTCTCCTGTGAGTCCAGTTTTAGTTTCCGATGCTTCCCTTCAGGTTTACTGTATACCTTAGACCATCTTATTGACGATGAAACACAGAACTTGCATCCGAATTTAATACAAAAGGCACAATGCCAACTTAAGTACAAGAGGACTGACACTCTAACTTTCTCTGATTTGAACCCCTCCTGTAAAACCAGTTTTAGATTCCGATGCTTCACTTCAGGTTTACTGTATCCTTGGACCTTTTATTGACGATAAAACACAGAAATTCCAGCTGAATTTAATACAAAAGGCACAATGCCGACTTAAGTACAAGACGCCTGACACTCTCACTTTCTATGATTTGAACCTTTCCTGCGGGTCCAGTTTTAGATTCCGATGCTTCACTTCAGGTTTACTGTATCCCTTCGACCTTCTTATTGACGATGAATCACAGAAATTGCATCCGAATTTAATACAAAAGGCACAATGCCGACTTAAGTACAAGACGCCAGACACTCTAACTTTCTATGATTTGAACCTTTCCTGAGAGTCCAGTTTTAGATTCCGATGCTTCACTTCAGGTTTACTGTATTCCTTGGACCTTCTTATTGACGATGAAACACAGAAATTGCATACGAATTTAATACAAAAGGCACATTGCCGACTTAAGTACAAGAGGACTGACACTCTCTCTTTCTATGATTTGAACCTTTCCTGTGAGTCCAGTTTTAGATTACAATGCTTCACTTCAGGTTTACTGTGTCCCTTGGACCTTCTTATTGACGATGAAACACAGAAATTCAATCCGAATTTAATACAAAAGGCACAATGCCGACTTATGTACTAGAGGACTGACACTCTGACGTCCTATGGTTTGAACCTCTCCTGTGAGTCCAGTTTTAGTTTCCGATGCTTCACTTCAGGTTTACTGTATCCCTTGGACCTTCTTATTGACGATAAAACACAGAACTTGCATCCGAATTTAATACAAAAGGCAGAATGCCGACATAAGTAGAAGAGGACTGACACTCTAACTCTCAATGTTTGAACCTCTCCTGTGAGACCAGTTTTAGTTTCCGATGCTTCCCTTCGGGTTTACTGTATACCTTGGACCTTCTTATTGACGATGAAACACAGATATTGCGTCCGAATTTAATACAAAAGGCACAATGCCGACTTAAATACAAGAGGACTGACACTCTAACTTTCTATGATTTGAACCTCTCCTGTCAGTCCAGTTTTAGTTTCCGATGCTTCACTTCAGGTTTACTGTATCCCTTGGACCTACCTATTGACGATGAAACACTGAAATTGCATCCGAATTTAATACAAAAGGCACAATGCCGACTTAAGTACAAGACGCCTGACACTCTCACTTTCTATGATTTGAACCTTTCCTGCGGGTCCAGTTTTAGATTCCGATGCTTCACTTCAGGTTTACTGTATCCCTTCGACCATCTTATTGACGATGAATCACAGAAATTGCATCCGAATTTAATACAAAAGGCACAATGCCGACTTAAGTACAAGACGCCAGACACTCTAACTTTCTATGATTTGAACCTTTCCTGAGACTCCAGTTTTAGATTCCGATGCTTCACTTCAGGTTTACTGTATTCCTCGGACCTTCTTATTGACGATGAAACACAGAAATTGCATACGAATTTAATACAAAAGGCACAATGCCGACTTAAGTACAAGAGGACTGACACTCTCTCTTTCTATGATTTGAACCTTTCCTGTGAGTCCAGTTTTAGATTACAATGCTTCAGTTCAGGTTTACTGTGTCCCTTGGACCTTCTTATTGACGATGAAACACAGAAATTCAATCCGAATTTAATACAAAAGGCACAATGCCGACTTATGTACTAGAGGACTGACACTCTGACGTCCTATGGTTTGAACCTCTCCTGTGAGTCCAGTTTTAGTTTCCGATGCTTCACTTCAGGTTTACTGTATCCCTTGGACCTTCTTATTGACGATAAAACACAGAAATTGCATCCGAATTTAATACAAAAGGCACAATGCCGACATAAGTAGAAGAGGACTGACACTCTAACTCTCAATGTTTGAACCTCTCCTGTGAGACCAGTTTTAGTTTCCGATGCTTCCCTTCGGGTTTACTGTATACATTGGATTTTCTTATTGTCGATGAAACACAGAAATTGCATACGAATTTAATACAAAAGGCACAATGCCGACTTAAATACGAGAGGACTGACACTCTAACTTTCTATGATTTGAACCCCTCCTGTAAGTCCAGTTTTAGTTTCCGATGCTTCACTTCAGGTTCACTGTATCCCTTGGACCTTCTTATTGACGATGAAACACAGAAATTGCATCCGAATTTTGTTGAAAAGGCACAATGCCAACTTAAGTACAAGAGGACTGACACTCTAACTTTCTATGATTTGAACCTCTTCTGTGAGTCCAGTTTTCGATTCCAATGCTTCACTTCAGGTTTACTGTATTCCTTGGACCATCTTATTGACGATGAAACACAGAAATTGCATCCGAATTTAATACAAAAGGCACAATGCCGACTTATGTACAAGAGGACTGCCACTCTAACTTTCTATGATTTGAACCTCTCCTGTGAGTCCAGTTTACGATTCCGATGCTTCACTTCAGGTTTACTGTATCCCTTGGACCTTCTTATTGACGATGAAACACAGGAATTCCATCAGAATTTAATACAAAAGGCACAATGCCTACATAAGTACAACAGGACTGACACTCTTACTTTCTATGATTTGAACCTCTCCTGTCAGTCCAGTTTTAGTTTCCGATGCTTCACTACAGGTTTACTGTATCCCTTGGACCTACCTATTGTCGATGAAACACTGAAATTGCATCCGAATTTAACACAAAAGGCACAATGCCAACTTAAGTCCTAGAGGACTGACACTCTAACGTTCTGTGATTTGAACCTCTCCTGTGAGTCAAGTTTTAGGTTCCTATGCTTCACTTCAGGTTTACTATATCTCTTGGACCTTCTTATTGACGGTGAAACACAGAGATTCCATCTGAATTTAATACAAAAGGCACAATGCCGACTTAAGTACAAGAGGCCTGACACTCTAGCTTTATATGATTTGAACCTCTCCTGTGAGTCCAGTTTTCGATTCCGATGCATCACTTCAGGTTTACTGTATCCCTTGCACCATCTTATTGACGATGAAACACAGAAATTGCATCCGAATTTAATACAAACGGCACAATGCCAACTAAAGTACAAGAGGACTGACACGCTAAATTTCTATGATTTTAACCACTCCTGTGAGTCCGATTTTAGATTCCGATGCTTCACTTCCGGTTCACTGTATCCCTTTTACATTCTTAGTGACGATGAAACACAGAAATTGCATCCGAATTTAATACAAAAGGCACAATGCCGACTTAAGTACTAGAGGGCAGACACTCTAACGTTCTATGATTTGAACCTCTCCTGTGAGTCCAGTTTTAGTTTGAGGTGCTTCACTTTAGGTTTACTGTATCCCTTGGACCTTCTTATTGACGATGAAACACAGAAATTGCATCCGAATTTAATACAAAAGTCACAATGCCGACATAAGTACAAGAGAACTGACACTCTAACTTTCAATGATTTGAACCTCTCCTGTGAGTCCAGTTTTAGTTTCCGATGCTTCCCTTCAGGTTTACTGTATACCTTAGACCATCTTATTGACGATGAAACACAGAACTTGCATCCGAATTTAATACAAAAGGCACAATGCCAACTTAAGTACAAGAGGACTGACACTCTAACTTTCTATGATTTGAACCCCTCCTGTAAAACCAGTTTTAGATTCCGATGCTTCACTTCAGGTTTACTGTATCCTTGGACCTTTTATTGACGATAAAACACAGAAATTCCAGCTGAATTTAATACAAAAGGCACAATGCCGACTTAAGTACAAGACGCCTGACACTCTCACTTTCTATGATTTGAACCTTTCCTGCGGGTCCAGTTTTAGATTCCGATGCTTCACTTCAGGTTTACTGTATCCCTTCGACCTTCTTATTGACGATGAATCACAGAAATTGCATCCGAATTTAATACAAAAGGCACAATGCCGACTTAAGTACAAGACGCCAGACACTCTAACTTTCTATGATTTGAACCTTTCCTGAGAGTCCAGTTTTAGATTCCGATGCTTCACTTCAGGTTTACTGTATTCCTTGGACCTTCTTATTGACGATGAAACACAGAAATTGCATACGAATTTAATACAAAAGGCACATTGCCGACTTAAGTACAAGAGGACTGACACTCTCTCTTTCTATGATTTGAACCTTTCCTGTGAGTCCAGTTTTAGATTACAATGCTTCACTTCAGGTTTACTGTGTCCCTTGGACCTTCTTATTGTCGATGAAACACAGAAATTCAATCCGAATTTAATACAAAAGGCACAATGCCGACTTATGTACTAGAGGACTGACACTCTGACGTCCTATGGTTTGAACCTCTCCTGTGAGTCCAGTTTTAGTTTCCGATGCTTCACTTCAGGTTTACTGTATCCCTTGGACCTTCTTATTGACGATAAAACCACAGAACTTGCATCCGAATTTAATACAAAAGGCAGAATGCCGACATAAGTAGAAGAGGACTGACACTCTAACTCTCAATGTTTGAACCTCTCCTGTGAGACCAGTTTTAGTTTCCGGTGCTTCCCTTCGGGTTTACTGTATACCTTGGACCTTCTTATTGAGGATGAAACACAGATATTGCGTCCGAATTTAATACAAAAGGCACAATGCCGACTTAAATACAAGAGGACTGACACTCTAACTTTCTATGATTTGAACCTCTCCTGTCAGTCCAGTTTTAGTTTCCGATGCTTCACTTCAGGTTTACTGTATCCCTTGGACCTACCTATTGACGATGAAACACTGAAATTGCATCCGAATTTAATACAAAAGGCACAATGCCAACTTAAGTACAAGCGGACTGCCACTCTAACTTTCTATGATTTGAACCTCTCCTGTGAGTCCAGTTTTCGATTCCGGTGCTTCACTTCAGGTTTACTGTATCCCTTGGACCTTCTTATTGACGATGAAACACAGGAATTCCATCTCAATGTAATACAAAAGGCACAATGCCTACATAAGTACAACAGGACTGACACTCTAACTTTCTATGATTTGAACCTCTCCTGTCAGTCCAGTTTTAGTTTCCGATGCTTCACTTCAGGTTTACTGTATCCCTTGGACCTACCTATTGACGATGAAACACTGAAATTGCATCCGAATTTAATACAAAAGGCACAATGCCGACTTAAGTACTAGAGGGCAGACACTCTAACGTTCTATGATTTGAACCTCTCCTGTGAGTCCAGTTTTAGTTTGAGATGCTTCACTTTAGGTTTACTGTATCCCTTGGACCTTCTTATTGACGATGAAACACAGAAATTGCATCCGAATTTAATACAAAAGGCACAATGCCGACATAAGTATAAGAGAACTGACACTCTAACTTTCAATGATTTGAACCTCTCCTGTGAGTCCAGTTTTAGTTTCCGATGCTTCCCTTCAGGTTTACTGTATACCTTAGACCATCTTATTGACGATGAAACACAGAAATTGCATCCGAATTTAATGCAAAAGGCACAAAGCCGACCTAAGTACCAGAGGACTGACACTCTAACTTTCTATGATTTGAACCTCTACTGTAAATCCAGTTTTAGTTTCCCATGCTTCACTTCAGGTTTATTGTATACCTTGGACCTTCTTAATGACGATGAAACACAGAAATTGCATCCGAATTTGATACAAAAGGCACAATGCCAACTTAAGTACAAGAGGACTGACACTTTAACTTTCTATGATTTGAACCTCCCCTGAGAGTTCAGTTTTAGGTTCCGATGCTTCACTTCAGGTTTACTGTATATCTTGGACCTTCTTTTTGAAGATGAAACACAGAAATTGCATCCGAATTTAATACAAAAGGCACAATGCCGACTTATGTCCAAGCGGACTGACACTCTAACTTTCTATTATTTGAACCTCCCCTGAGAGTTCAGTTTTAGGTTCCGATGCTTCACTTCAGGTTTACTGTATCCCTTGGATCTTCTTATTGACGATGAAACACAGAAATTGCAACCGAATTTAGTACAAAAGGCACAATGCCATCTTAAATACAAGAGGTCTGACACTCTAACTTTCTATGATTTGAACCTCTCCTGTGAGTCCAGTTTCAGATTCCGATGCTTCACTTCAGGTTTACTGTATACCTTGGACCTTCTTATTGACGATGAAACACAGAAATTGCATACGAATTTAATACAAAAGGCACAATGCCGACTTAAGTACAAGAGGACTGACACTCTCTCTTTCTATGATTTGAACTTTTCCTGTGAGTCCAGTTTTAGATTACAATGCTTCACTTCAGGTTAACTGTGTCCCTTGTACCTTCTTATTGACGATGAAACACAGAAATTGCATCCGAATTTAATACAAAAGGCACAATGCCGACATAAGTACAAGAGAACTGACACTCTAACTTTCAATGATTTGAACCTCTCCTGTGAGTCCAGTTTTAGTTTCCGATGCTTCCCTTCATGTTTACTGTATACCTTGGACCATCTTATTGACGATGAAACACAGAAATTGCATCCGAATTTAATACAAAAGTCACAATAACGACTTAAGTACAAGAGGACTGACACTGTAACTTTCTATGATTTGAACCTCTCCTGTAAGTCCAGTTATAGTTTCCGATGCATCACTTCAGGTTCACTATATCCCTTAGACCTGCTTATTGACGATAAAACACAGAAAATGCATCCGAATTTAATGCAAAAGGCACAATGCCGACCTAAGTACTAGAGGACTGACACTCTAACTTTCTATGATTTGAACCTCTACTGTACGTCCAGTTTTAGTTTCCGATGTTTCACTTCAGGTTTATTGTATACCTTGGACCTTCTTATTGACAATGAAACACAGACATTGCATCCGAATTTAATACAAAAGGCACAATGCCAACTTAAGTACAAGAGGACTGACACTCTAACTTTCTATGATTTGAACCCCTCCTGTAAGACCAGTTTTAGATTCCGATGCTTCACTTCAGGTTTACTGTATTCTTGGACCTTCTTATTGACGATAAAACACAGAAATTCCATGTCAATTTAATACAAAAGGCACAATGCCGACTTAAGTACAAGACGCCTGACACTCTCACTTTCTATGATTTGAACCTTTCCTGCGGGTCCAGTTTTAGATTCCGATGCTTCACTTCAGGTTTACTGTATCCCTTCGACCTGCTTATTGACGATGAATCACAGAAATTGCATCCGAATTTAATACAAAAGGCACAATGCCGACTTAAGTACAAGACGCCAGACACTCTAACTTTCTATGATTTGAACCTTTCCTGAGAGTCCAGTTTTAGATTCCGATGCTTCACTTCAGGTTTACTGTATTCCTTGGACCTTCTTATTGACGATGAAACACAGAAATTGCATACGAATTTAATACAAAAGGCACAATGCCGACATAAGTAGAAGAGGACTGACACTCTAACTCTCAATGTATGAACCTCTCCTGTGAGACCAGTTTTAGTTTCCGATGCTTCCCTTCGGGTTTACTGTATACCTTGGACCTTCTTATTGACGATGAAACACAGATATTGCGTCCGAATTTAATACAAAAGGCACAATGCCGACTTAAATACAAGAGGACTGACACTCTAACTTTCTATGATTTGAACCCCTCCTGTAAGTCCAGTTTTAGTTTCCGATGCTTCACTTCAGGTTCACTGTATCCCTTGGACCTTCTAATTGACGATGAAACACAGAAATTGCATCCGAATTTAGTTGAAAAGGCACAATGCCAACTTAAGTACAAGAGGACTGACACTCTAACTTTCTATGATTTGAACCTCTTCTGTGAGTCCAGTTTTCGATTCCAATGCTTCACTTCAGGTTTACTGTATCCCTTGGACCATCTTATTGACGATGAAACACAGGAATTCCATCTGAATTTAATACAAAAGGCACAATGCCTACATAAGTACAACAGGACTGACACTCTAACTTTCTATGAGTTGAACCTCTCCTGTCAGTCCAGTTTTAGTTTCCGATGCTTCACTTCAGGTTAATGTATCCCTTGGACCTACCTATTGACGATGAAACACTGAAATTGCATCCGAATTTAATACAAAAGGCACAATGCCAACTTAAGTCCTAGAGGACTGACACTCTAACGTTCTGTGATTTGAACCTCTCCTGTGAGTCAAGTTTTAGGTTCTGATGCTTCAGTTCAGGTTTACTATATCTCTTGGAATTTCTTATTGACGGTGAAACACAGAGATTCCATATGAATTTAATACAAAAGGCACAATGCCGACTTAAGTACAAGAGGCCTGACACTCTAGCTTTATATGATTTGAACCTCTCCTGTTAGTCCAGTTTTCGATTCTGATGCTTCACTTCAGGTTTACTGTATCCCTTGCACCACCTTATTGACGATGAAACACAGAAATTGCATCCGAATTTAATACGAACGGCACAATGCCGACTAAAGTACAAGAGGACTGACACTCTAAATTTCTATGATTTTAACCACTCCTGTGAGTCCGATTTTAGATTCCGATGCTTCACTTCCGGTTCACTGTATCCCTTTTACGTTCTTAGTGACGATGAAACACAGAAATTGCATCCGAATTTAATACAAAAGGCACAATGCCGACTTAAGTACTAGAGGGCAGACACTCTAACGTCCTATGATTTGAACCTCTCCTGTGAGTCCAGTTTTAGTTTGAGATGCTTCACTTTAGGTTTACTGTATCCCTTGGACCTTCTTATTGACGATGAAACACAGAAATTGCATCCGAATTTAATACAAAAGGCACAATGCCAACTTAAGTACAAGAGGACTGACACTCTAACTTTCTATGATTTGAACCCCTCCTGTAAGACCAGTTTTAGATTCCGATGCTTCACTTCAGGTTTACTGTATTCTTGGACCTTCTTATTGACGATAAAACACAGAAATTCCATGTGAATTTAATACAAAAGGCACAATGCCGACTTAAGTACAAGACGCCTGACACTCTCACTTTCTATGATTTGAACCTTTCCTGCGGGTCCAGTTTTAGATTCCGATGCTTCACTTCAGGTTTACTGTATCCCTTCGACCTTCTTATTGACGATGAATCACAGAAATTGCATCCGAATTTAATACAAAAGGCACAATGCCGACTTAAGTACAAGACGCCAGACACTCTAACTTTCTATGATTTGAACCTTTCCTGAGAGTCCAGTTTTAGATTCCGATGCTTCACTTCAGGTTTACTGTATTCCTTGGACCTTCTTATTGACGATGAAACACAGAAATTGCATACGAATTTAATACAAAAGGCACAATGCCGACATAAGTAGAAGAGGACTGACACTCTAACTCTCAATGTATGAACCTCTCCTGTGAGACCAGTTTTAGTTTCCGATGCTTCCCTTCGTGTTTACTGTATACCTTGGACCTTCTTATTGACGATGAAACACAGATATTGCGTCCGAATTTAATACAAAAGGCACAATGCCGACTTAAATACAAGAGGACTGACACTCTAACTTTCTATGATTTGAACCCCTCCTGTAAGTCCAGTTTTAGTTTCCGATGCTTCACTTCAGGTTCACTGTATCCCTTGGACCTTCTAATTGACGATGAAACACAGAAATTGCATCCGAATTTAGTTGAAAAGGCACAATGCCAACTTAAGTACAAGAGGACTGACACTCTAACTTTCTATGATTTGAACCTCTTCTGTGAGTCCAGTTTTCGATTCCAATGCTTCACTTCAGGTTTACTGTATCCCTTGGACCATCTTATTGACGATGAAACACAGGAATTCCATCTGAATTTAATACAAAAGGCACAATGCCTACATAAGTACAACAGGACTGACACTCTAACTTTCTATGAGTTGAACCTCTCCTGTCAGTCCAGTTTTAGTTTCCGATGCTTCACTTCAGGTTAATGTATCCCTTGGACCTACCTATTGACGATGAAACACTGAAATTGCATCCGAATTTAATACAAAAGGCACAATGCCAACTTAAGTCCTAGAGGACTGACACTCTAACGTTCTGTGATTTGAACCTCTCCTGTGAGTCAAGTTTTAGGTTCTGATGCTTCAGTTCAGGTTTACTATATCTCTTGGAATTTCTTATTGACGGTGAAACACAGAGATTCCATATGAATTTAATACAAAAGGCACAATGCCGACTTAAGTACAAGAGGCCTGACACTCTAGCTTTATATGATTTGAACCTCTCCTGTTAGTCCAGTTTTCGATTCTGATGCTTCACTTCAGGTTTACTGTATCCCTTGCACCACCTTATTGACGATGAAACACAGAAATTGCATCCGAATTTAATACGAACGGCACAATGCCGACTAAAGTACAAGAGGACTGACACTCTAAATTTCTATGATTTTAACCACTCCTGTGAGTCCGATTTTAGATTCCGATGCTTCACTTCCGGTTCACTGTATCCCTTTTACGTTCTTAGTGACGATGAAACACAGAAATTGCATCCGAATTTAATACAAAAGGCACAATGCCGACTTAAGTACTAGAGGGCAGACACTCTAACGTTCTATGATTTGAACCTCTCCTGTGAGTCCAGTTTTAGTTTGAGATGCTTCACTTTAGGTTTACTGTATCCCTTGGACCTTCTTATTGACGATGAAACACAGAAATTGCATCCGAATTTAATACAAAAGGCACAATGCCGACATAAGTACAAGAGAACTGACACTCTAACTTTCAATGATTTGAACCTCTCCTGTGAGTCCAGTTTTAGTTTCCGATGCTTCCCTTCAGGTTTACTGTATACCTTAGACCATCTTATTGACGATGAAACACAGAAATTGCATCCGAATTTAATGCAAAAGGCACAAAGCCGACCTAAGTACCAGCGGACTGACACTCTAACTCTCTATGATTTGAACCTCTACTGTAAATCCAGTTTTAGTTTCCGATGCTTCACTTCAGGTTTATTGTATACCTTGGACCTTCTTAATGACGATGAAACACAGAAATTGCATCCGAATTTAATACAAAAGGCAAAATGCCAACTTAAGTACAAGAGGACTGACACTTTAACTTTCTACGATTTGAACCCCTCCTGTAAGACCAGTTTTAGATTCCGATGCTTCCCTTCAGGTTTACTGTATATCTTGGACCTTCTTTTTGAAGATGAAACACAGAAATTGCATCCGAATTTAATACAAAAGGCACAATGCCGACTTATGTACAAGCGGACTGACACTCTAACTTTCTATTATTTGAACCTCCCCTGAGAGTTCAGTTTTAGGTTCCGATGCTTCACTTCAGGTTTACTGTATCCCTTGGTGCTTCTTATTGACGATGAAACACAGAAATTGCAACCGAATTTAGTACAAAAGGCACAATGCCATCTTAAATACAAGAGGACTGACACTCTAACTTTCTATGATTTGAACCTCTCCTGTGAGTCCAGTTTTAGATTCCGATGCTTCACATCAGGTTTACTGTATCCTTGGACCTTCTTATTGACGATAAAACACAGAAATTCCATCTGAATGTAATACAAAAGGCACAATGCCGACTTAAGTACAAGACGCCTGACACTCTAACTTTCTATGATTTGAATCTTTCCTGAGAGTCCAGTTTTAGATTCCGATGCTTCACTTCAGGTTTACTGTATACCTTGGACCTTCTTATTGACGATGAAACACAGGAATTGCATACGAATTTAATACAAAAGGCACAATGCCGACTTAAGTACAAGAGGACTGACACTCTCTCTTTCTATGATTTGAACCTTTCCTGTGAGTCCAGTTTTAGTTTACAATGCTTCACTTCAGGTTTACTGTGTCCCTTGGACCTTCTTATTGACGATGAAACACAGAAATTGCATCCGAATTTAATACAAAAGGCACAATGCCGACATAAGTACAAGAGAACTGACACTCTAACTTTCAATGATTTGAACCTCTCCTGTGAGTCCAGTTTTAGTATCCGATGCTTCCCTTCAGGTTTACTGTATACCTTGGACCATCTTATTGACGATGAAACACAGAAATTGCATCCGAATTTAATACAAAAGTCACAATGCCGACTTAAGTACAAGAGGGCTGACACTGTAACTTTCTGTGATTTGAACCCCTCCTGTAAGACCAGTTTTAGATTCCGATGCTTGACTTCAGGTTTACTGTATCCTTGGACCTTCTTATTGACGATAAAACACAGAAATTCCATCTGAATTTAATACAAAAGGCACAATGCTGACTTAAGTACAAGACGCCTGACACTCTAAGTTTCTATGATTTGAACCTTTCCTGCGAGTCCAGTTTTAGATTCCGATGCTTCAATTCAGTTTTACTGTATTCCTTGGACCTTCTTATTGACGATGAAACACAGAAATTGCATACGAATTTAATACAAAAGGCACAATGCCGACTTAAGTACAAGAGGACTGACACTCTCTCTTTCTATGATTTGAACCTTTCCTGTGAGTCCAGTTTTAGATTACAATGCTTCACTTCAGGTTTACTGTGTCCCTTGGACCTTCTTATTGACGATGAAACACAGAAATTCAATCCGAATTTAATACAAAAGGCACAATGCCGACTTATGTACTAGAGGACTGACACTCTGACGTCCTATGGTTTGAACCTCTCCTGTGAGTCCAGTTTTAGTTTCCGATGCTTCACTTCAGGTTTACTGTATCCCTTGGACCTTCTTATTGACGACAAAACACAGAAATTGCATCCGAATTTAATACAAAAGGCACAATGCCGACATAAGTAGAAGAGGACTGACATTCTAACTCTCAATGTATGAACCTCTCCTGTGAGACCAGTTTTAGTTTCCGATGCTTCCCTTCGGGTTTACTGTATACCTTGGACCTTCTTATTGACGATGAAACACAGATATTGCGTCCGAATTTAATACAAAAGGCACAATGCATACTTAAATACAAGAGGACTGACACTCTAACTTTCTATGATTTGAACCCCTCCTGTAAGTCCAGTTTTAGTTTCCGATGCTTCACTTCAGGTTCACTGTATCCCTTGGACCATCTTATTGACGATGAAACACAGAAATTGCATCCGAATTTAATACAAAAGGCACAATGCCGACTTAAGTACAAGAGGACTGCCACTCTAACTTTCTATGATTTGAACCTCTCCTGTGAGTCCAGTTTCCGATTCCGATGCTTCACTTCAGGTTTACTGTATCCCTTGGACCTTCATATTGACGATAAAACACAGGAATTCCATCTGAATTTAATACAAAAGGCACAATGCCTACATAAGTACAACAGGACTGACACTCTAACTTCCTATGAGTTGAACCTCTCCTGTCAGTCCAGTTTTAGTTTCCGATGCTTCACTTCAGGTTTACTGTATCCCTTGGACCTACCTATTGACGATGAAACACGGAAATTGCATCCGAATTTAATACAAAAGGCACAATGCCAACTTAAGTCCTAGAGGACTGACACTCTAACGTTCTGTGATTTGAACCTCTCCTGTGAGTCAAGTTTTAGGTTCTGATGCTTCAGTTCAGGTTTACTATATCTCTTGGACCTTCTTATTGACGGTGAAACACAGAGATTTCATCTGAATTGAATACAAAAGGCACAATGTCGACTTAAGTACAAGAGGCCTGACACTCTAGCTTTATATGATTTGAACCTCTCCTGTGAGTCCAGTTTTTGATTCCGATGCTTCACTTCAGGTTTACTGTATCCCTTGCACCATCTTATTGACGATGAAACGCAGAAATTGCATCCGAATTTAATACAAACGGCACAATGCCGACTAAAGTACAAGAGGACTGACACTCTAAATTTCTATGATTTTAACCACTCCTGTGAGTCCGATTTTAGATTCCGATGCTTCACTTCCGGTTCACTGTATCCCTTTTACGTTCTTAGTGACGATGAAACACAGAAATTGCATCCGAATTTAATACAAAAGGCACAAGGCCGACTTAAGTACTAGAGGGCAGACACTCTAACGTTCTATGATTAGAACCTCTCCTGTGAGTCCAGTTTTAGTTAGAGATGCTTCACTTTAGGTTTACTGTATCCCTTGCACCTTCTTATTGACGATGAAACACAGAAATTGCATCCGAATTTAATACAAAAGGCACAAAGCCGACCTAAGTACCAGAGGACTGACACTCTAATTATCTATGATTTGAACCTCTACTGTAAATCCAGTTTTAGTTTCCGATGCTTCACTTCAGGTTTATTGTATACCTTGGACCTTCTTAATGACGATGAAACACAGAAATTGCATCCGAATTTAATACAAAAGGCACAATGCCAACTTAAGTACAAGAGGACTGACACTTTAACTTTCTACGATTTTAACCCCTCCTGTAAGACCAGTTTTAGATTCCGATGCTTCCCTTCAGGTTAACTGTATGTCTTGGACCTTCCTTTTGAAGATGAAACACAGAAATTGCATCCGAATTTAATACAAAAGGCACAATGCCGACTTATGTACAAGCGGACTGACACTCTAACTTTCTATTATTTGAACCTCCCCTGAGAGTTCAGTTTTAGGTTCCGATGCTTCACTTCAGGTTTACTGTATCCCTTGGATCTTCTTATTGACGATGAAACACAGAAATTGCAACCGAATTTAGTACAAAAGGCACAATGCCATCTTAAATACAAGAGGACTGACACTCTAACTTTCTATGATTTGAACCTCTCCTGTGAGTCCAGTTTTAGATTCCGATGCTTCACTTCAGGTTTACTGTATCCTTGGACCTTCTTATTGACGATAAAACACAGAAATTCCATCTGAATGTAATACAAAAGGCACAATGCCAACTTAAGTACAAGACGCCTGACACTCTAACTTTCTATGATTTGAATCTTTCCTGAGAGTCCAGTTTTAGATTCCGATGCTTCACTTCAGGTTTACTGTATACCTTGGACCTTCTTATTGACGATGAAACACAGTAATTGCATACGAATTTAATACAAAAGGCACAATGCCGACTTAAGTACAAGAGGACTGACAATCTCTCTTTCTATGATTTGAACCTTTCCTGTGAGTCCAGTTTTAGATTACAATGCTTCACTTCAGGTTTACTGTGTCCCTTGGACATTCTTATTGACGATGAAACACAGAAATTGCATCCGAATTTAATACAAAAGGCACAATGCCGACATAAGTACAAGAGAACTGACACTCTAACTTTCAATGATTTGAACCTCTCCTGTGAGTCCAGTTTTAGTTTCCGATGCTTCCCTTCAGGTTTACTGTATACCTTGGACCATCTTATTGACGATGAAACACAGAAATTGCATCCGAATTTAATACAAAAGTCACAATGCCGACTTAAGGACAAGAGGGCTGACACTGTAACTTTCTGTGATTTGAACCCCTCCTGTAAGACCAGTTATAGATTCCGATGCTTCACTTCAGGTTTACTGTATTCCTTGGACCTTCTTATTGACGATGAAACACAGAAATTGCATACGAATTTAATACAAAAGGCACAATGCCGACTTAAGTACAAGAGGACTGACACTCTCTCTTTCTATGATTTGAACCGTTCCTGTTAGTCCAGTTTTAGATTACAATGCTTCACTTCAGGTTTACTGTGTCCCTTGGACCTTCTTATTGACGATGAAACACAGAAATTCAATCCGAATTTAATACAAAAGGCACAATGCCGACTTATGTACTAGAGGACTGACACTCTGACGTCCTATGGTTTGAACCTCTCCTGTGAGTCCAGTTTTAGTTTCCGATGCTTCACTTCAGGTTTACTGTATCCCTTGGACCTTCTTATTGACGATAAAACACAGAAATTGCATCCGAATTTAATACAAAAGGCACAATGCCGACATAAGTAGAAGAGGACTGACATTCTAACTCTCAATGTATGAACCTCTCCTGTGAGACCAGTTTTAGTTTCCTATGCTTCCCTTCGGGTTTACTGTATACCTTGGACCTTCTTATTGACGATGAAACACAGATATTGCGTCCGAATTTAATACAAAAAGCACAATGCCGACTTAAATACAAGAGGACTGACACTCTAACTTTCTATGATTTGAACCCCTCCTGTAAGTCCAGTTTTAGTTTCCGATGCTTCACTTCAGGTTCACTGTATCCCTTGGACCTTCTTATTGACGATGAAACACAGAAATTGCATCCGAATTTTGTTGAAAAGGCACAATGCCAACTTAAGTACAAGAGGACTGACACTCTAACTTTCTATGATTTGAACCTCTTCTGTGAGTCCAGTTTTCGATTCCAATGCTTCACTTCAGGTTTACTGTATCCCTTGGACCATCTTATTGACGATGAAACACAGAAATTGCATCTGAATTTAATACAAAAGGCACAATGCCGACTTAAGTACAAGAGGACTGCCACTCTAACTTTCTATGATTTGAACCTCTCCTGTGAGTCCAGTTTTCGATTCCGATGCTTCACTTCAGGTTTACTGTATCCCTTGGACCTTCTTATTGACGATGAAACACAGGAATTCCATCTGAATTTAATACAAAAGGCACAATGCCTACATAAGTACAACAGGACTGACACTCTAACTTTCTATGATTTGAACCTCTCCTGTCAGTCCAGTTTTAGTTTCCGATGCTTCACTTCAGGTTTACTGTATCCCTTGGACCTACCTATTGACGATGAAACACAGAAATTGCATCCGAATTTAATACAAAAGGCACAATGCCAACTTAAGTCCTAGAGGACTGACACTCTAACGTTCTGTGATTTGAACCTCTCCTGTGAGTCAAGTTTTAGGTTCCGATGCTTCACTTCAGGTTTACTATATCTCTTGGACCTTCTTATTGACGGTGAAACACAGAGATTCCATCTGAATTTAATACAAAAGGCACAATGCCGACTTAAGTACAAGAGGCCTGACACTCTAGCTTTATATGATTTGAACCTCTCCTGTGAGTCCAGTTTTCGATTCCGATGCTTCACTTCAGGTTTACTGTATCCCTTGCACCATCTTATTGACGATGAAACACAGAAATTGCATCCGAATTTAATACAAACGGCACAATGCCGACTAAAGTACAAGAGGACTGACACTCTAAATTTCTATGATTTTAACCACTCCTGTGAGTCCGATTTTAGATTCCGATGCTTCACTTCCGGTTCACTGTATCCCTTTTACGTTCTTAGTGACGATGAAACACAGAAATTGCATCCGAATTTAATACAAAAGGCAAAATGCCGACTTAAGTACTAGAGGGCAGACACTCTAACGTTCTATGATTTGAACCTCTCCTGTGAGTCCAGTTTTAGTTTGAGATGCTTCACTTTAGGTTTACTGTATCCCTTGGACCTTCTTATTGACGATGAAACACAGAAATTGCATCCGAATTTAATACAAAAGGCACAATGCCGACATAAGTACAAGAGAACTGACACTCTAACTTTCAATGATTTGAACCTCTCCTGTGAGTCCAGTTTTAGTTTCCGATGCTTCCCTTCAGGTTTACTGTATACCTTAGGCCATCTTATTGACGATGAAACACAGAAATTGCATCCGAATTTAATGCAAAAGGCACAAAGCCGACCTAAGTACCAGAGGACTGACACTTTAACTTTCTACGATTTGAACCCCTCCTGTAAGACCAGTTTTAGATTCCGATGCTTCCCTTCAGGTTTACTGTATATCTTGGACCTTCTTTTTGAAGATGAAACACAGAAATTGCATCCGAATTTAATACAAAAGGCGCAATGCCGACTTATGTACAAGCGGACTGACACCCCAACTTTCTATTATTTGAACCTCCCCTGAGAGTTCAGTTTTAGGTTCCGATGCTTCACTTCAGGTTTACTGTATCCCTTGGATCTTCTTATTGACGATGAAACACAGAAATTGCAACCGAATTTAGTACAAAAGGCACAATGCCATCTAAAATACAAGAGGACTGACACTCTAACTTTCTATGATTTGAACCTCTCCTGTGAGTCCAGTTTTAGATTCCGATGCTTCACTTCAGGTTTACTGTATCCTTGGACCTTCTTATTGACGATAAAACACAGAAATTCCATATGAATGTAATACAAAAGGCACAATGCCGACTTAAGTACAAGACGCCTGACACTCTAACTTTCTATGATTTGAACCTTTCATGAGAGTCCAGTTTTAGATTCCGATGCTTCACTTCAGGTTTACTGTATACCTTGGACCTTCTTATTGACGATGAAACACAGAAATTGCATACGAATTTAATACAAAAGGCACAATGCCGACTTAAGTACAAGAGGACTGACACTCTCTCTTTCTATGATTTGAACCTTTCCTGTGAGTCCAGTTTTAGATTACAATGCTTCACTTCAGGTTTACTGTGTCCCTTGGACCTTCTTATTGACGATGAAATACAGAAATTGCATCCGAATTTAATACAAAAGGCACAATGCCGACATAAGTACAAGAGAACTGACACTCTAACTTTCAATGATTTGAACCTCTCCTGTGAGTCCAGTTTTAGTTTCCGATGCTTCCCTTCAGGTTTACTGTTTACCTTGGACCATCTTATTGACGATGAAACACAGAAATGGCATCCGAAATTAATACAAAAGTCACAATGCCGACTTAAGTACAAGAGGGCTGACACTGTAACTTTCTGTGATTTGAACCCCTCCTGTAAGACCAGTTTTAGATTCCGATGCTTCACTTCAGGTTTACTGTATCCTTGGACCTTCTTATTGACGATAAAACACAGAAATTGCATCCGAATTTAATACAAAAGGCACAATGCCAACTAATGTACAGGAGGACTGACACTCTAGTTTTCTATGATTGAACCTCTCCTGTGAGTCCAGTTTTCGATTCCGATGCTTCACTTCAGGTTTACTGTATCCCTTGGACAATCTTCTTGACGATGAAACACAGAAATGGCATCCGAATGTAGTACAAAATGCAGAATGCCGACTTAAGTACAAGAGGACTGACACTCTAACTTTCTATGATTTGAACCTCTCCTGTGAGTCCAGTTTTCGATTCCAATGCTTCACTTCAGGATTACTGTATCCCTTGGACCTTCTTATTGACAATGAAACACAGAAATTCAATCCGAATTTAATGCAAAATGCACAATGCTCACTTATGTACTAGAGGACTGACAATCCAACGTTCTATGGTTTGAACCTCTCCTGTGAGTCCAGTTTTAGTTTCCGATACTTCACTTCAGGTTTACTGTATCCCTTGGACCTTCTTATTGACGATGATACACAGGAATTGCATCCGAATTTAATACAAAAGGCAGAATGCCGACATAAGTAAAAGAGGACTGACACTCTAACTCTCAATGATTTGAACCTCTCCTGTGAGTCCAGTTTTAGTTTCCGATGCTTAGCTTCAGGTTTACTGTATACCTTGGACTTTCTTAATGACGATGAAACACAGATATTGCGTCCGAATTTAATACAAAAGGCACAATGCCGACATAAATACAAGAGGACTGACACTCTAACTTTCTATGATTTGAACCCCTCCTGTAAGTCCAGTTTTAGTTTCCGATGCTTCACTTCAGGTTCACTGTATCCCTTGGACCTTCTTATTGACGATGAAACACAGAAATTGTATCCGAATTTAGTACAAAAGGCACAATCCCAACTTAGGTACAAGAGGACTGACACTCTAACTTTCTATGATTTGAACCTCTTCTGTGAGTCCAGTTTTTGATTCCGATGCTTCACTTCAGGTTTACTGTATCCCTTGGGCCTTCTTATTGACGATGAAACACAGAAATTGCATCCGAATTTAATACAAAAGGCACAATGCCGACTTAAGTACTAGAGGGAAGGCATTCTAAAGTTCTATGATTTGAACCTCTCCTGTGAGTCCAGTTTTGGTTTGAGATGCTTCACTTCAGGTTTACTGTATTCCTTGGACCTTCTTATTGACGATGAAACACAGAAATTGCATCCGAATTTAATACAAAAGGCACAATGCCGACATAAGTACAAGAGGACTGACACTCTAACTTTCAATGATTTGAACCCATCCTGTGAGTCCAGTTTTAGTTTCCGATGCTTCCCTTCAGGTTTACTGTATACCTTGGACCATCTTATTGACGATGAAACACAGAAATTGCATCCGAATTTTATACAAAAGGCAGAAAGCCGACATAAGTACAAGAGGACTGACACTGTAACTTTCTATGTTTTGAACCTCTCCTGTGAGTCCAGTTTTAGATTCCGATGCTTCACTTCAGGTTTACTGTATCCCTTGGACCTTCTTATTGACGATGAAACACAGACATTGCATCCGAATTTAATACAAAAGGCACAATGCCGACTTAAGTACAAGAGGACTCACACTCTAACTTTCTATGATTTGAACCTCTCCTGTGAGTCCAGTTTTAGATTCCGATGCTTCACTTCAGGTTTTCTGGTTACCTTGCACTTTCTTATTGACGATGAAACACAGATATTGCATCCGACTTTAATACAAAATGCACAATGCCGACTTAACGTCATGAGGACTGACATTCCTACTTTCTATGATTTGAACCTCTCCTGTGAGTTCAGTTTTAGGTTCCGATGCTTCACTTCAGATTTACTGTATCCGTTGGATCTTCTTATTGACGATGAAACACAGAATTTGCAACCGAATTTAGTACAAAAGGCAAAATGCCATCTTAAATGCAAGAGGACTGACACCCTAACTTTCTATGATTTGAACCTCTCCTGTGAGTCCAGTTTTAGATTCCGATGCTTCACTTCTGGTTTACTGTATTCCTTGGACCTTCTTATTGACGATGAAACACAGAAATTGAATCCAAATTTAATACAAAATGCACAATGCCGACTTAACGTCAGGAGGACTGACATTCCTACTTTCTATGATTTGAACCTCTCCTGTGAGTCCAGTTTTAGATTCCGATACCTCCCTTCAGGTTAACTGTATCCTGTGGACCTTCTTATTGACGACGAAACACAGAAATTGCATCGGAATTAAATACAAAAGGCACAAAGCCGACTTAAGTACAAGAGGACTGACACCCTAAATTTCTATGATTTCAACCTCTCCTGTGCGTCCAGTTTTTGATTCTGATGCATCACTTCAGGTTTACTGTATCTCTTGGAACATCTTATTGATGATGAATCACAGAAATTGCAACCGAATTTAATACAAAAGGCACAATGCTGAGTTAAATTCAAGAAGACTAACACTCTAACTTTCTATGATTTGAACCTCTCCTGTGAGACCAGTTTTAGATTCCGATACCTCCCTTCAGGTTAACTGTATCCCGTGGACCTTCATATTGACGCTGAAACGCAGAAATTGCATCCAAATTTTATACAAAAGACACAATGCCGACTTAATTACAAAAGGACGGGCACTCTAACTTTCTATGATTTGAACCTCTCCTGTGAGTCCAGCTTTAGATTCCGATGCTTCACTTCAGGTTTACTGTACACCTTGGACCTTCTTATTGACGATTAAACACAGAAATTGCATCCGAATTTAATACAAATGTCACAATGACGACTTAAGTACAAGGGAACTGACTCTCTAATTTTCTATGATTTGAACCTCTCCCGTGAGTCCAGTTTAAGATTCCGATGCTTCACTTCAGGTCTACTGTATACCTTGGACGTTCGTATTGACGATGCAACACAGAAATAGCATCCAAATTTAATACAAAAGCACAATGCCGACTTAAGTACAAGAGGACTGACACTCTAACTTTCTGTGATTTGAACCTCTTCTGTTAGTCCAGACTGAGATTCCCATGCTTCATTTCAGGTTTACTGTATCCCTTTGACCATCTTACTGACGATGAAACACAGAAATTGCATACGAATTTAATACAAAAGGCACATTGCCGAATTAAGTACAAGGGGACTGACACTCTAACTTTCTATGATTTGAACCTCTCCTGTGACACCAGTTTTAGATTTTGATGCTTCAATTCAGGTTTACTGAATACCTTGGACCTTCTTATTAACTATGAAACAAAGAAATTGCATACGAATTTAATACAAAAGGCACAATGCCGACTTAAGTACTAGAGGGCAGACACTCTAAAGTTCTATGATTTAAACCTCTCCTGTGAGTCCAGTTTAGATTCCGATGCTTCACTTCAGGTTAACTGTATAACTTGGACCTTCTTATTGACGATGAAACACAGAGATAGCATCCAAATTTAATACAAAAGGCACAGTTCCGACTTAAGTAGAAGAGAGGACTCCCACTCTAACTTTCTATGATTTAACCTCTCCTGTGTGTCCAGTTTTAGATTCCGATGCTTCACTTCAGATTTACTGTATACCTTGGACCTTCTTATTGACGATGGAACACAGAAATTGCATCGGAATTAAATTCAAAAGGCCCAATGCCGACTTAAATACAAGAGGACTGACACTCTAACTTTCTATAATTGAACCTCTCCTGTGAGTCCAGTTTTAGATTCCGATACTTCACTTCTGGTTTACTGTATCCCCTGGGACCATCTTATTGACAATGAAACACAGAAATTGCATTCCAATTAAATACAAAAGGAACAATACCGACTTAAGTACAAGAGGAGTGACACTCTAACTCTCTATGATTCGAACCTCTCCTGTGAGTCCACTTTTAGATTCCGATGCTTCACTTCAGGTTTTCTGTATCCCGTGAACCTTCTTATTGACGATGAAACACAGAAATTGCATCCGAATTTAATACAAAAGGCACAATGCCGACTTAAGTACAAGAGGACTCACTCCAACTATCTATAATTGAACCCCTCCTGTGAGTCCAGTTTTAGATTCCGTTACCTGACTTCAGGTTTACTGTATCCCTTGGACCTTCTTATTGACGATGAAACACAGAAATGCATCCGAATTTTAGTACAAAAGGCACAATGCCGACTTAAGTACAAGAGTACTGACACTCTAACTTTCTATGATTTGAACCTCTCCTGTGAGTCCAGTTTTAGATTCCGATACTTCACTTCAGGTTTGCTGCATCTCTTGGACCTTCTTATTGACGATGAAACGCAGAAATTGCATCCGAACTTAATACAAAAGGCACAATGCCAACTTAATTACAAGAGGAGTGACACTCTAACTTTCTATGATTTGAACCTCTCCTGTGAGTCCAGTTTTAGATACCGAAGCTTCACTTCAGGTTTACTGTATACCTCGGACCTTCTTATTGACGATGAAACACAGATATTGCGTCCGAATTTAATACAAAAGGCACAATGCCGACTTAAGTACAATTGGGCTGACACTCTAACTTTCTATGATTTGAACCTCTCCTGTGAGTCCAGTCTTCGATTCCGATGCTTCTCTTCAGGTATACTGTATACCTTGGACCTTCTTACTGACAATGAAACACCAAAATAGCGTCCCAATTTGTTACAAAAGGCACAATGCCGACTTAAGTACTAGAGGACTGACACTCTAACTATCTATGATTTGCACCTGTAATGTGAGTCCAGTTTTAGATTCCGATGCTTCACTTCCGGTTTTCTGTATACCTTGCATCCTCTTATTGACGATGAAACACAGAAATTGCATCGTAATTTAACACAAAAGGCACAATGCGGGCTTAAGTACAAGAGGACTGACTCTCTAACTTTCTATGATATCAACCTCTCCTGTGTGTCCAGTTTTAAATTACGATGCTTCACTTCGTGTTTACTGTATACCTTGCACCTTCTTATTGACGATGAAACAAAGAAATTGCATCGCAATTAAATACAAAAAGCACGATGCCGAATTAAGTACAAGAGGACTCACACTCTAACTTTCTATAATTGAACCTCTGCTGTGAGTCCAGTTTTAGATTTTGATACTTCAATTCAGGTTTATTGAATACCTTGGACTTTCTTATTGACGATGAAACACAGAAATTGCGTCGGAATCAAATTCCAAAGGCACAATGCCGACTTAAGTACAAGTGGACTGAGACTCTAACTTTCTGTGATTTGAACCTCTTCTGTGAGTCCAGTTTTAGATTCCGATGCTTCTCTTCAGGTTTAATGTGTACCTTGGACCTTCTTATTGACGATGACGCACAGAAATTGCATCCGAATTAAATTCAAAAGGCACAATGCCGAGTTAAGTACAAGAAGACTGACACTCAACTTTCTATGATTTGAACCTCTCCTGTGAGTCCAGTTTTAGATTCCGATGCTTCACTTCACGTTTTCTGTATCCCTTGGACCTTCTTATTGACGATGAAACACAGAAATTGCATCCGAATTTAATGCAAAAGGCACAATGCCGACTTAAGTGCAAGAGGGCTGACACTCTAACTTTCTATGATTTGAACCTCTCCTGTTAGTCCAGTATTACATCCCGATGCTTCACTTCAGATTTACTGTATAACTAGGACCTTCTTATTGACGATGAAACACAGAGTTTGCATCGGAGTTTAATACAAAAGGCACAATGCCGACTTAAAAACAAGAGGACTGACACTCACACTTTCTATGATTTGAACCTCTCCTTTGAGGCCAGTTTTAGATTCCGATGCTTCACTTCAGGTTTCCTGTATACCTTGCACCTTCTTATTGACGATGGAATGCAGATATTGCATCCGAATTTAATACAAAAAGCACAATGCCGACTTAAGTACAAGAGGACTGACACCCTAACTTTCTATGATTTGGACCTCTCCTGTGCGTCCAGTTTTAGATTCTGATGCTTCACTTCAGGTGTACTGTATCCCTTGGACCTTCTTATTGACGATGAAACACAGAAAATGCATTCGAATTAAATTCAAAAGGTACAATGCCGAGTTAAGTACAATAAGACAGACACACTAACTTTCTATGGTTTGAACCTCTCCTGTGAGTCCAGTTTTAAATTCTGATGCTTGACTTCAGGTTTACCGTATCCCTTGGACCTTCTTATTGACGATGAAACACAGATATTGCATCCGAATTTAATACAAAAGTCACAATGCCGACTTAAGTACAAGTGGACTGACACTTTAACTTTCTATGATTTGAACCTTTCCTGTGAGTCCAGTTTTAGATTCCGATGCTTCACGTCAGGTTTACTGTATACCTCGGACTTTCTTATTGACTATGAAACACAGAAATTGCATTCGAATTTAATACAAAAGGCACAATGCCGACTTAAGTACAAGTGGGCTGACACTTTAACTTTCTATGATTTGAACCTCTCCTGTGAGTCCAGTTCTAGATTCCGATGCTTTCTTTCAGGTTTACTGTATAACTTGGACCTTCTTATTGACGATGAAGCACAGAGTTTGCATCCTAACTTAATACAAAAGGCACAATGCCGACTTAAGTACAAGAGGATGACACTCTAACTCTCTATGATTTCTACCTCTCCTGTGAGTCCACTTTTAGATTCCGATGCTTCACTTCAGGTTTACTGTATACCTTGGCCTACCTATTGACGATGAAACACAGAAATAGCATCTGAATTTAATACAAAAGGCACAATGCCGACCTAAGTAAAAGAGGACTGACACTCTCACTTTCTATGATTTGAACTTCTCCTGTCAGTCCAGTTTTAGATTCCGATGCTTCACTTGAGGTTTACTGTATCCCTTGGACCATCTTATTGTCGATGAAACACAGAGTTTGCAGCGGAATTTAATAATAAAGGCACAATGCCGACTTAAGTACAAGATGACTTACACTCTAACTCTCTATGATATCTACCTCTCCTGTGAGTCCAGTTGTAGATTCCGATGCTTCACTTCAGGTTTACTGTATACCTTGGACCTACCTATTGACGATGAAACACAGAAATAGCATCTGAATTTAATACAAAAGGCACAATGCCGACCTAAGTAAAAGAGGACTGACACTCTCACTTTCTCTCATTTGAACTTCTCCTGTCAGTCCAGTTTTATATTCCGATGCTTCACTTGAGGTTTATTGTATCCCTTGGACCATCTTATTGTCGATGAAAGACAGAGTTTGCATCGGAATTTAATAATAAAGGCACAATGCCGACTTAAGTACAAGAGGACTGACACTCTTACTTCTATGATTTGAACTTCTCCTGTGAGTCCAGTTTTAGATTCCGATGCTTCACTTCAGGTTTACTGTATACCTTGGACCTTCGTATTGACGATGAAACACGGATATTGCATCTGAATATAATACAAAAGGCACAAAGGCGACCTAAGTAAAAGAGGACTGACACTCTCACTTTCTATGATTTGAACCTCTCCTGTGAGTCCAGTTTTAGATTCCGATGCTTCACTTCAGGTTTACTGTATCCCTTGGACCTTCTCATTGACGATGAAACACAGAGTTTGCATCCGAAATTAATACAAAAGGCACAACGCCGACTTAAGTGCAAGAGGACTGACACTCTAACTCTCTATGATATCTACCTCTCCTGTGAGTCCAGTTGTAGATTCCGATGCTTCACTTCAGGTTTACTGTATACCTTGGACCTACCTATTGACGATGAAACACAGAAATAGCATCTGAATTTAATACAAAAGGCACAATGCCGACCTAAGTAAAAGAGGACTGACACTCTCAATTTCTCTCATTTGAACTTCTCCTGTCAGTCGAGTTTTAGATTCCGATGCTTCACTTGAGGTTTACTGTATCCCTTGGACCATCTTATTGTCGATGAAACACAGAGTTTGCATCGGAATTTAATAATAAAGGCACAATGCCGACTTAAGTACAAGAGGACTGACACTCTTACTTCTATGATTTGAACCTCTCCTGTGAGTCCAGTTTTAGATTCCGATGCTTCACTTCAGGTTTACTGTATCCCTTGGTCCTTCGTATTGACGATGAAACACAGAAATTGCTTCCGAATTTAATACAAAAGGCACAATGTCGACTTAAGCACAAGAGGACTGACACTCCCACATTCTATGATTTGAACCTCTCCTGTGAGTCCAGTTTTAGATTCCGCTGTTTCACTTCAGGTTTACTGTATACCTTGCACCTTCTTATTGACGATGAAACACAGAAATAGTATCGGCATTAAATACAAAAAGCACAATGCCGACTTAAGTACAAGAGAACTGACACTCTCACTTCCTATGATTTGAACCTGCCTGTGAGTCCAGTTTTAGATCCGATGCTTCACATCAGGTTTACTGTATCCCTTTTGACGTCTTATTGACGATGAAACATGGAGTTTGCATTGGAATTTATTACAAAAGGCACAATGCCGACTTAAGTACAAGAGGACTGACACTCACACTTTCTATGCTTTGAACCTCTTCTTTGAGTCCAGTTTTAAATTCGGATGCTTCACTTCAGGTTTACTATATCCCTTGCACCTTCTTATTGACGATGAAACACAGAAATTGCATCGGAATTTAATAAAAAAAGCACAATGCCGACTTAAGTACAAGACATCTGACACTCTCACTTTCTATGATTTGAACCTCCCTGTGAGTCCAGTTTTAGATCCGATGCTTCACATCAGGTTTACTGTATCCCTTGTGACTTCTTATTGACGATGAAGCACAGAGTTTGCATTGGACATTATTTCAAAAGTCACAATGCCGACTTAAGTACAAGAGGACTGACACTCACACTTTCTATGATATGAACCTATCCTTTGAGTCCAGTTTTAGATTCTGATGCATCACTTCAGGTTTACTGTATCCCTTGGACCTTCTTATTGACGATGAATCACAGAAACTTCATCCGAATTAAATTCAAAAGGTACAATGCCGAGTTAAGTACAAGATGACTGACACTCCAACTTTCTATGATTTGAACCTCTCCTGTGAGTCCAGTTTTAGATTCCGATGCTTCACTTCAGGTTTACAGTATCCCTTGGACCTTCTTATTGACGATGAAACACAGAGTTTGCATCAGAAATTAATACAAAAGGCACCATGCCGACATAAGTACAAGAGGACTGACACTCTAACTTTCTATGATTTGAACCTTTCCTGTGAGTCCAGTATTAGATTTCGATTCTTCACTTCAGGTTTACTGTATCCCTTGGACCTTCTTATTGACGATGAAACACAGGAATTGCACCCGAATTTAATACAAATGGCACAATGCTGACTTAAGTACAAGTGGACTTACACTCCCACATTCTATGATTTGAACCTCTCCTGTGAGTCCAGTTTTAGATTCCGATGTTTCACTACAGGTTTACTGTATACCTTGCACCTTCTTATTGACGTTGAAACACAGAAATTGCATCGGAATTTAATACAAAGAGCACAATGCCGACTTAAGTACAAGAGATCTGACACTCTCACTTTCTATGATTTAAACAGCCCTGTGAGTCGTGTTTTAGATCAGATGCTTCACATCGGGTTTACTGTATAACTTTTGACTTCTTATTGACGATGAAGCACAGAGTTTGCATTGAAAATTATTACAAAAGGCACAATGCCGAGTTAAGTACAAGAGGACTGACACTCCCACATTCTATGATTTGAACCTATCCTTTGAGTCCAGTTTTAGATTCCGATGCTTCACTTCAGGTTTACTATATACCTTGCACCTTCTTATTGACGATTTAACACAGATATTGCATCAGAATTTAATACAAAAGGCACAATGCCGACTGAAGTACAACAGGACTGACACCCTAACATTCTATGATTTGAACCTCTCCTGTGCGTCCAGTTTTAGATTCTGATGCATCACTTCGGGTTTACTGTATCCCTTGGACCTTCTTTTTGACGATGAATCACAGAAATTGCATCCGAATTAAATTCAAAAGGTACAATGCCGAGTTAAGTACAAGATGACTGACACTCTACCTTTCTATGATTTGAACCTCTACTGTGAGTCCAGTTTTAGATTCCGATGCTTCACTTAAGGTTTACTGTATACCTTGCACCTTCTTATTGACGATGAAACACAGAAATTGCATCCGAATTTAATACAAAAGTCACAATGCCGAATTAAGTACAAGAGGACTGACACTCTAACTTTCTATGATTTGAACATGTACTGTGAATCCAGTTTTAGATTTAGATGCTTCACTTCAGGTTTACTGTATACTTTGGACCTTCTTATTGACGTTGAAACACAGAAATTGCATCTGAATTTAATTCAAAAGGCACAATGCCGACCTAAGTAAAAGAGGACTGACACTCTCACTTTCTATGATTTGAACTTCTCCTGTCAGTCCAGTTTTAGATTCCGATGCTTCACATGAGGTTTACTGTATCCCTTGGACCATTTTATTGTCGATGAAACACAGAGTTTGCATCGGAATTTAATAATAAAAGCACAATGCCGACTTAAGTACAAGAGGACTGACACTCTCACTTCTATGATTTGAACCACTCCTGTGAGGCCTGTTTTAGATTCCGATGCTTCACTTCAGGTTTACTGTATACCTTGGACCTTCTTATTGACGATGAAACACAGAAATTGCATCTGAATTTAATACAAAAGGCACAATGCCGACCTACGTAAATGAGGACTGACACTCTCACTTTCTATGATTTGAACATCTCCTGTGAGTCCAGTTTTAGATTCCGATGCTTCATTTCAGGTTTACTGTATCCCTTGGACCTTCTTGTTGACGATGAAACACAGAGTTTGCATCCGAATTTTATACAAAACGCACAATGCCGACTCAAGTACAAGAGGACTGACACTCTAACTTTCTATGATATGAACCTCCCCTGTGAGTCCAGTATTAGATTCCGATGCTTCACTTCAGGTTTACAGTATCCCTTGGACCTTCTTATTCACGATGAAACACAGAGTTTGCATCCGAATTTAATACAAAAGGCACAATACCGACCTAAGTACAAGAGGACTGACATTCCCACATTCTATGATTTGAACCTCTCCTGTGAGTCCAGTTTTAGATTCCGATGTTTCACTTCAAGTTTACTGTATACCTTGCACCTTCTTATTGATGATGAAACACAGAAATTGCATCGGAATTTAATACAAAATGCACAATGCCGACTTAAGTACAAGAGAACTGACACTCTCACTTTCTATGATTTGAACCTCCCTCTGAGTCCAGTAGTAGATTCTGATGCTTCACTTCAGGTTTACTGTATCCCTTGGACCTTCTTATTGACGATGAATCACAGAAATTGCATCCGAATTAAATTCTAAAGGTACAATGCCGAGTTAAGTGCAATATGACTGACACTCTAACTTTCTATGGTTTGAACCTCTCCTGTGAGTCCAGTTTTCGATTCCGATGCTTCACTTCAGGTTTACTGTATAACTTGCACCTTCATACTGACGATGAAACACAGAAATTGCATCCGAATATAATACAAAAGTCAGAATGCCGACTTAAGTACAAGAGGACTGACTCTCTAACTTTCTATGATTTGAAACTCTCCTGAGAGTCCAGTTTTAGATTCCAATGCTTCTCCTCAGGTTTACTGTTTACCTTGGACCTTCTTACCTTCGATGACACACAGAAATTGCATCCGAATTAAATTCAAAAAGCACAATGCCGAGTTAAGTAGAAGAAGACTGACAATCTAAATTTCTATGATTTGAACCTCTCCTGTGAGTCCAGTTTTAGATTCCGATGCTTGACTTAAGGTTTACTGTATCCCTTGGACCTTCTTATAGACGATGAAACACAGATATTGCATCCGAATTTAATACAAAAGTCACAATGCCGACATAAGTACAAGAGGACTGACACTTTAACTTTCTATGATTTGAACCTCTCCTGTGAGTCCAGTTACAGATTGCGATGCTTCACTTCAGGTTTACTGTATACCTCGGACTTTCTTATTGACGATGAAACACAGAAATTGCATTCGAATTTAATACAAAAGGCACAATGCCGACTTAAGTACAAGAGGGCTGACACTCTAACTTTCTATGATTTGAACCTCTCCTGTGAGTCCAGTTTTAGATTTAGATGCTTCACTTCAGGTTTACTGTATACTTTGGACCTTCTTATTGACGATGAAACACAGAAATTGCATCTGAATTTAATACAAAAGGCACAATGCCGACCTAAGTAAAAGAGGATTGACACTCTCACTTTCTATGATTTGAACCTCTCCTGTGAGTCCAGTTTTAGATTTCGATGCTTCACTTTAGGTTTACTGTATACCTTGGACCTTCTTATTGACGATGAAACACAGAAATTGCAACTGAATTTAATACAAAAAGCACAATGCCGACTTAAGTACAAGAGAACTGACACTCTCACTTTCTATGGTTTGAACCTTTCCTGTGAATCCAGTTTTAGATCCGATGGTTAACTTCAGGTTTACTGTATCCCTTTTAACTTCTTATTGACGATGAAACACAGAGTTTGCACTGGAATTTATTACAAAAGGCACAATGCCGACTTAAGTACAAGAGGACAGACACTCACACTATCTATCATTTGAACCTCACCTTTGAGTCCAGTTTTAGATTCCGATGCTTCACTTCAGGTTTACTGTATACCTTGAACCTTCTTATTGACGAGGAAACACAGATATTGCATCCCAAATTTATACAAAAGCGCAATGCCGACCTAAGTACTAGAGGACACTCACTCTAACTATCTATAATTTGAACCTCTTCTGTGAGTCCAGTTTTAGATTCCGGTGCTTCTCTTGAGGTTTACTGTGTACCTTGGACCTTCTTGTTGACGATGAAACACAGAAATTGTATCCGAATTAAATTCAAAAGGCACAATGCCGAGTTCAGTACAAGAAGACTGACACTCTAGCTTTCTATGATTTGAACCTGTCCTGTGAGTCCAATTTTTGATTCCGATGCTTCACTTCAGGTTTACTGTATACCTTGCACCTTCTAATTGACGATGAAACACAGAAATTGCATCTGAATTTAATACAAAAGGCACAATGCCGACAAGAGTACATGAGGACTGACACTCTCACTTTCTATGATTTGAACCTCTCCTGTGAGTCCAGTTTTAGATTCCGATGCTTGACTTCAGGTTTACTGTATCCCTTGGACCTTCTTATTGACGATGAAACACAGATATTACATCCGAATTTAATACAAAAGTCACAATGCCGACATAAGTACAAGAGGACTGACACTTTAACTTTCTATGATTTGAACATCTCCTGTGAGTCCAGTTTTACATTCTGATGCTTCACTTCAGGTTTACTGTATACCTCTGACTATTTTATTGACGATGATACACAGAAATTGCATCCGAATTTAATACAAAATCACAATGCCGACTTAAGTACAAGAGGGCTGACACTCTAACATTCTATGATTTGAACATCTCCTGTGAGTCCAGTTATAGATTTAGATGCTTCACTTCAGGTTTACTGTATACTTTGGACCTTCTTATTGACGATGAAACACAGAAATTGCATCTGAATTTAATTCAAAAGGCACAATGCCGACCTAAGTAAAAGAGGACTGACTCTCTTACTTCGTATGATTTGAACTTCTCCTGTCAGCCCTGTTTTAGATTCCGATGCTTCCCTTCAGGTTTATCGTATACCTTGGACCTTCTTATTGACGAAGAAACACAGAAATTGCATCTGAATTTAATACAAAAGGCACAATGCCGACCTAAGTAAAAGAGGACTGACACTCTCACTATCTATGATTTGAACCTATCCTGTGAGTCCAGTTTTAGATTCCGATGCTTCACTTCAGGATTACTGTATTACTTGGACCTTCTTATTGACGATGAAACACAGAGTTTGCATCCGAATTTAATACAAAATGCACAATGTCGAATTAAGTTCAAGAGGACTGACACTCTAACTTTCTATAATATCAACCTCTCCTGTGAGTCCTGTTTTAGATTCCGATGCTTCACTTTAGGTTTACTGTATACCTTGGACCTTCTTATTGACGATGAAACACAGAAATTGCATCTGAATTTAATACAAAAGGCACAATGCCGACCTACGTAAAATAGGACTGACACTCTCACTTTCTATGATTTGAACATCTCCTGTGAGTCCAGTTTTAGATTCCGATGCTTCATTTCAGGTTTACTGTATCCCTTGGACCTTCTTATTGAGGATGAAACACAGAGTTTGCATCCGAATTTAATGCAAAACGCACAATGCCGACTCAAGTACAAGAGGACTAACACTCTAACTTTCTATGATATGAACCTCCCCTGTGAGTCCAGTATTAGATTCCGATCTTCACTTCTGGTTTACAGTGTCCCTTGGACCTTCTTATTGACGATGAAACACAAAGTTTGCATCCGAATTTAATACAAAAGGCACAATGCCGACCTAAGTACAAGAGAAGTGACACTCTCACTTTCTATGATTTGAACCTCCCTGTGAGTCTAGTTGTAGATCCGATGCTTCACACCAAGTTTACTGTATCCCTTTTGACTTCTTATTGACGATGAAACACAGAGTTTGCATTGGAAATCATTACAAAAGGCACAATGCCGACTTATGTACAAGAGGACTGACACTCACACTTTCTATGATTTGAACCTATCCTTTGAGTCCAGTTTTAGATTCCGATGCTTCACTTCAGGTTTTCTATATACCTTGCACCTTCTTATTGACGATGGAACACAGATATTGCAACCGAATTTAATACAAAAGCCACAATGCCGACTTAAGTACAAGAGGACTGACACCCTAACTTTCTATGATTTGAACCTCTCCTGTGCGTCCAGTTTTAGATTCTGATGCTTCACTTCAGGTTTACTGTATCCCTTGGACCTTCTTATTGACGATGAATCCTAGAAATTGCATCCGAATTAAATTCTAAAGGTACAATGCCGAGTTAAGCACAATATGACTGACACTCTAACTTTCTATGGTTTGAACCTCTCCTGTGAGTCCAGTTTTAGATTCCGATGCTTCACTTCAGGTTTACTGTATAACTTGCACCTTCATATTGACGATGAAACACAGAAATTGCATCCGAATTTAATACAAAAGTCAGAATGCCGACTTAAGTACAAGAGGACTGACACTCTAACTTTCTATGATTTGAACCTCTCCTGTGAGTCCAGTTCTAGATTCCAATGCTTCTCCTCAGGTTTACTGTGTACCTTGGACCTTCTTACCTTCGATGACACACAGAAATTGCATCCGAATTAAATTCAAAAAGCACAATGCCGAGTTAAGTAGAAGAAGACTGACACTCTAAATTTCTATGATTTGAACCTGTCCTGTGAGTCCAGTTTTAGATTCCGATGCTTGACTTCAGGTTTACTGTATCCCTTGGACCTTCTTATTGACGATGAAACACAGATATTGCATCCGAATTTAATACAAAAGTCACAATGCCGGCATAAGTACAAGAGGACTGACACTTTAACTTTCTATGATTTGAACCTCTCCTGTGAGTCCAGTTTCAGATTCCGATGCTTCACTTCGGGTTTACTCTATACCTCGGACTTTCGTATTGACGATGAAACACACAAATTGCATTCGAATTTAATACAAAAGGCACAATGCCGACTTAAGTACTAGAGGGCTGACACTCTAACTTTCTATGATTTGAACCTCTCCTGTGAGTCCAGTTTTAGATTTAGATGCTTTACTTTAGGTTTACTGTATACTTTGGACCTTCTTGTTGACGATGAAACACAGAAATTGCATCTGAATTTAATACAAAAAGCACAATGCCGACCTAAGTAAAAGAGGATTGACACTCTCACTTTCTATGATGTGAACCTCTCCTGTGAGTCCAGTTTTAGATTCCGATGCCTCACTTTAGGTTTACTGTATACCTTGGACCTTCTTATTGACGATGAAACACAGAAATTGTATCTGAACTTAATACAAAATGCACAATGCCGACTTAAGTACAAGAGAACTGACACTCTCACTTTCTATGATTTGAACCTTTCCTGTGAATCCAGTTTTAGATCCGATGGTTCACTTCAGGTTTACTGTATCCCCTTTAACTTCTTATTGACGATGAAACACAGAGTTTGCAATGGAATTTATTACAAAAGGCACAATGCCGACTTAAGTACAAGAGGACTGACACTCACACTTTCTATCATTTGAACCTCTCCTTTGAGTCCAGTTTTAGATTCCGATACTTCCCTTCAGGTTAACTGTATCCCGTGGACCGTCATATTGTCGATGAAACGCAGAAATTGCATCCGAATTTAATACAAAAGCCACAATGCCGACTTCATTACAAAAGGACAGGCACTCTAACATTCTATGATTTGAACCTCTCCTGTGAGTCCAGTTTTAGATTCCGATGCTTAACTTCAGGTTTACTGTATACCTTGGACCTTCTTATTGACGATGAAACACAGAAATTGCCTCGGAATTAAGTTCTAAAGGCAAAATGCCGACTTAAGTACAAGAGGACTGACACACTAACTATCTATGATTTGAACCTCTTCTGTGAGTCCAGTTTTAGATTCCGATGCTTCTCTTGAGGTTTACTGTGTACCTTGGACCTTCTTGTTGACGATGAAACACAGAAATTGCATCCGAATTAAATTCAAAAGGCACAATGCCGAGTTAAGTACAAGAAGACTGGCACTCTAACTTTCTATGATTTGAACCTGTCCTGTGAGTCCAATTTTAGATTCCGATGCTTCACTTCAAGTTTACTGTATACCTTGCACCTTCTTATTGACGATGAAACACAGAAATTGCATCGGAATTTAATACAAAATGCACAATGCCGACTTAAGTACAAGAGAACTGACACTCTGACTTTCTATGATGTGAACCTCTAGTGCGAGTCCAGTTTTAGATTCCGATGCTTCACTTCAGGTTTACTGTATCCCTTTTAACTTCTTATTGACGATAAAACACAGACTTTGCATTGGAATTTATTACAAAATGCACAATTCCGACTTAAGTACAAGAGGACTGACACTCTCACTTTCTATGATTTGAACCTCTCCTGTGAGTCCAGTTTTAGATTCCGATGCTTCACTTCAGGTTTACTGTATCCCTTGGAACGTCTTATTGACGATGAAACACAGAAATTGTATCTGAATTTAATACAAAAGGCACAATGCCGACATGTGTACATGAGGACTGACACTCTCACTTTCTGTGATTTGAACCGCTCCTGTGAGTCCAGTTTTAGATTCTGATGCTTCACTTCAGGTTTACTGTATCCCTTGGACCTTCTTATTGACGATGATACACAGAAATTGCATCGGAATTTAATACAAAAGGCACAATGCCGACATCAGTACAAGAGAACTGACACTCTCACTTTCTATGATTTGAACCTCTCCTGTGAGTCCAGTTTTAGACTCCGATGCTTCACTTCAGGTTTACTGTATCCCTTGCACCTTCTTATTGACGATGATACACAGAAATTGCATCGGAATTTAATACAAAAGGCACAATGCCGACCTAAGTACAAGAGAACTGACACTCTCGCTCTCTATGATTTGAACCTCTCCTGTGAGTAAAGTTTTAGATTCCGATGGTTCACTTCAGGTTTACTGTATCCCTTGGACCTACTTATAGACGATGAAACACAGAGTTTGCATCCGAATTTAATAC
Source organism: Schistocerca americana (assembly GCF_021461395.2). Lineage (NCBI taxonomy): Eukaryota > Metazoa > Arthropoda > Insecta > Orthoptera > Acrididae > Schistocerca > Schistocerca americana. The sequence continues at coordinate 71,807,473 of NC_060121.1, read as the reverse complement.
AAAAGGCACAATGCCGACTTAAGTACAAGAGGACTGACACTCTCACATTCTATGATTTTAACCTCTCCTGTGAGTCCAGTTTCAGATTCCGAAGCTTCACTTCAGGTTTACTGTATACCATGCACCTTCTTATTGACAATGAAACACAGAAATTGGATCGGAATTTAATACAAAAGGCACAATGCCGACTTAAGTACAAGAGAACTGACACTCTCGCTTTCTATGATTTGAACGTCTCCTGTGAGTCCAGTTTAAGATTCCGATACTTCACTTCAGGTTTACTGTATACCTTGCACCTTCTTATTGACGATGATACACAGAAATTGCATTGGAATTTAATACAAAAGGCACAATGCCGACTTAAGTACAAGAGAACTGACACTCTCACTTTCTATGATTTGAACGTCTCCTGTGAGTCCAGTTTTAGATTCCGATGCTTCACTTCAGGTTTACTGTATCCCTTGCACCTTCTTAATGACGATGAAACACAGAAATTGCATCAGAATTTAATACAAAAGGCACAATGCCGGCTTAAGTACAAGAGAACTGACACTCTCACTTTCTATGATTTGAACCTCTAGTGTCAGTCCAGTTTTAGATTCCGAAGCTTCACTTCAGGTTTACTGTATCCCTTTTAACTTCTTATTGACGATAAAACACAGAGTTTGCATTGGAATTTATTATAAAAGGCACAATTCCGACTTAAGTACAAGAGGACTGACACTCTCACTTTCTATGATTTGAACCTCTCCTGTGAGTCCAGTTTTAGATTCCGATGCTTCACTTCAGGTTTACTGTATCCCTTGGAACGTCTTATTGACGATGAAACACAGAAATTGCTTCCGAATTTAATACAAAAGGCACAATGCCGACATCAGTACATGAGGACTGACACTCTCACTTTCTATGATTTGAACCGCTTCTGTGAGTCCAGTTTTAGATTCCGATGCTTCACTTCAGGTTTACTGTATCCTTTGGACCTTCCTATTGACGATGAAACACAGAGTTTGCATCCGAATTTAATACAAAAGGCACAATGCCGACTTAAGTACAAAAGAACTGACCCTCTCGCTTTCTATGATTTGAACGTCTCCTGTGAGTCCAGTTCTAGATTCCGATGCTTCGCTTCAGGTTTACTGTATACCTTGCACCTTCTTATTACAATGATACACAGAAATTGCATCGGAATTTAATACAAAGGGCACAATGCCGACCTAAGTACAAGAGAACTGACACTCTCGCTCTCTATGATTTGAACCTCTCCTGTGAGTCCAGTTTTAGATTCCGATGCTTCACTTCAGGTTTACTGTATACCTTGGACCTTCTTATTGACGATGAAACACAGAAATTGCGTCGGATTTAAGTTAAAAGGCACAATGCCGAATAAAGTATAAGAGGAATGACACTCTAACTATCTATGATTTGAACCTCCTCTGTGAGTCCAGTTTCAGATTCCGATGCTTCTCTTGAGGTTTACTGTGTACCTTCGACCTTCTTATTGACGATGAAACACAGAAATTGCATCCGAATTAAATTCAAAAGGCACAATGCCGAGTTAAGTACAAGAAGACTGAAACTCAAACTTTCTATGATTTGAACCTCACCTGTGAGTCCAGTCTTAGATTCCGATGCTTCACTTCAGGTTTACTGTATACCTTGCACCCTCTTATTGACGATGAAACACAGAAAATGCATCCGAATTTAATAACAAAGTCACAATGCCGACTTAAGTACAAGAGGACTGACACTCTAACTTTCTATGATGATGAACCTCTTCTGTGAGTCCAGTTTTAGATTACGATGCTTCTCTTTAGGTTTACTGTGTACCATGGACCTCCTTATTGACGATGACACACAGAAATTGCATCCGAATTAAATTCAAAAGGCACAATGCCGAGTTACGTAGAAGAAGACTGACACTCTAACTTTCTATTATTTGAACCTCTCCTGTGAGTCCAGTTTTAGATTCCGATGCTTCACTTCAGGTTTACTGTATCCCTTAGACCTTCTCATTGACGATGAAACACATAAATTGGATCCGAATTTAATACAAAAGTCACAATGCCGACTTAAGTCCAAGAGGACTGACACTATAACTTTCTATGATTTGACCCTCTCCAGTGAGTCCAGTTTTAGATTCCGATGCTTCACTTCAGGTTTACTGTGTACCTCGGACGTTCTTATTGACGATGAAACACAGAAATAGCATCCGCACATAATACAAAAGACACAATGCCGACTTAAGTACAAGAGGGCTGACACTCTCACTTTCTATGATTTGAACCTCTCCTGTGGGTCCAGTTTTAGATTCCGATGCTTCACTTCAGGTTTACTGTATCCCTTTTAACTTCTTATTGACGATAAAACACAGAGTTTGCATTGGAATTTATTACAAAAGGCTCAATTCCGACTTAAGTACAAGAGAACTGACACACTCACTTTCTATGATTTGAACTTCTCCTGTGAGTCCAGTTTTAGATTCCGATGCTTCACTTGAAGTTTACTGTATCCCTTGGACATTCTTATTGTCGATGAAACACAGAGTTTCATCGGAATTTAATAATAAAGGCACAATGCCGACTTAAGTACAAGAGGACTGACATTCTCACATTCTATGATTTCAACCTCTCCTGTGAGACCAGTTTTAGATTCCGACGCTTCACTTCAGGTTTACTGTATACCTTGCACCTTCTTATTGACGATGAAACACAGAAACTGCATCGGAATTTAATAGAAAAGGCACAATGGCGACTTAAGTACAAGAGAACTGACACTTTTGCTTTCTATGATTTGAACCTCTCCTGTGTGTCCAGTTTTAGATTCCGATGCTACACTTCAGGTTTACTGTATACCTTGCACTTTCTTATTAAGGTTGAAACACAGAAATTGCATCGGAATTCAATTCAAAAAGCACAATGCGGACTTAAGTACAAGAGAACTGTCACTCTCACTTTCTATGATTCGAACCTCACCTGTGAATCCAGTTTTAGATCCGATGCTTCACTTCAGGTTTACTGTATCCCTTTTAACTTCATATTGACAATGAAACACAGAGTTTGCATTGGAATTTACTACAAAAGGCACAATGCCGACTTAAGTACAAGACGACTGTTACTCTCACTTTCTATCATTTGAACCTCTCCTTTGAGTCCAGTTTTAGATTCCAATGCTTCACTTCAGGACTACTGTATTCCTGGCACCTTCTTATTGACGATGGAACACAGATATTGCATCCGAATGTAATGCAAAAGGCACAATGCCGACTTAAGTACAAGAGGACTGACACCCTAAATTTCTATGAATTGAACCTCTCCTGTGCGTCCAGTTTTTGATTCTGATGCTTCACTTCATGTTTACTGTATCCCTTGGAACTTCTTATTGACGATGAAACACAGAAATTGCAACCGAATTTCATACAAAAGGCACAATGCCGAGTTAAGTACAAGAAGACTGACACTCTTACTTTCTATGATTTGAACCTCTCCTGTGAGACCAGTTTTAGATTCCGATACCTCACTTCAGGTTAACTGTATCCCGTGGACCTTCATATTGACGATGAAACGCAGAAATTGCATCCGAATTTGATACAAAAGGCTCTATGCCGACTTAATTACAAAAGGACAGGCATTCTAACTTTCTATGATTTGAATCTCTCCTGTGAGTCCAGTTTTAGATTCCGATGCTTCACTTCAGGTTTACTGTATACCTTGGACCTTCTTATTGACGATGAAACACAGAAATTGCGTCGGAATGAAATTCAAAAGACACAATGCCGACTTAAGTACAAGAGGAATGACACTCTAACTATCTATGATTTGAACCTTTTCTGTGAGTCCAAATTTAGATTCCGATGCTTCTCTTGAGGTTTACTGTGTACCTTGGACCTTCTTATTGACGATGAAACACAGAAATTGCATCCGAATTAAATTCAAAAGGCACAATGCCGAGTTAAGTACAAGAAGACTGAAACTCTAACTTTCTATGATTTGAACCTCTCCAGTGAGTCCCGTTTTAGATTCCGACGCTTCACTTCAGGTTTATGGTATACCTCGGACTTTCTTATTGACGATGAAACACAAAGTTTACGTCCGAATTTAATACAAAAGGCACAATGCCGACTTAAGTACAAGAGGACTGACACGCTCACATTCTATGATTTGAACCTCGCCTGTGAGTCCAGTTTTAGATTCCGATGCTTCTCTTCAGGTTTACTGTATACCTTGCACCTTCTTATTGACGATGAAACACAGAAATTGCATCGGAATTTAATACAAAAGGCACAATGCCGACTTAAGTACAAGAGATGACACTCTCGCTTTCTATGATTTGAACCTCTCCTGTGAGTCCAGTTTTAGATTCCGATTCTTCACATCAGGTTTACTATATACCTTGCACCTTCTTATTGACGATGAAACACAGAAATTGCATCGGAATTGAATACAAAAGGCACAATGCCGACTTAAGTACAAAAGAACTGACACTCTCACATTCTATGATTTGAACCTCTCCTGTGAGTCCAGTTTTAGATTCCGATTCTTCACATCAGGTTTACTATATACCTTGCACCTTCTTATTGACGATGAAACACAGAAATTGCATCGGAATTAAATACAAAAGGCACAATGCCGACTTAAGTACAAGAGGACTGACACTCCCACTTTCTATGATTTGAACCTCTCCTGTGAGTCCAGTTTTAGATTCCGATGCTTCACTTCAGGTTTACTGTATCCCTTGGATCTTCTTATCGACGATGAAACACAGAAATTGCATCCGAATTTAATACAAAAGGCACAATGCCGACTTAAGTACATGAGGACAGGCTCCCTCACTTTCTATGAATTGAACCTCTCCTGTGAGTTCAGTTTTAGATTCCGATGCTTCACTTCAGGTATACTGTATCCCTTGGACCTTCTTATTGACGATGAAACACAGAAATTGCATAAGAATATAAAACAAAAGGCACAATTCCGACTTAAGTACAAGAGGACTGATACTCCCACATTCTATGATTTGAACCTCTCCTGTGAGTCCAGTTTCAGATTCCGATGCTTCACTTCAGGTTTACTGTATACCTTGCACCTTCTTATTGCCGATGAAACACGGAAATTGCATCAGAATTTAAAACAAAAAGCACAATGCTGACTTAAGTACAAGAGGACTGTCACTCTCACTTTCTATGATTTGAACCTCTCCTGTGCGTCCAGTTTTAGATTCCGATGCTTCACTTCAGGTTTACTGTATCCCTTGGACCTTCTTATTGACGATGAAACACAAAGTTTACGTCCGAATTTAATACAAAAGGCACAATGCCGACTTAAGTACAAGAGGACTGACACACTCACATTCTATGATTTGAACCTCTCCTGTGAGTCCAGTTTTAGATTCCGATGCTTCACTTCAGGTTTACTGTATCCCTTTTAACTTCTTATTGACAATGAGACACAGAGTTTGCATTGGAATATATTACAAAAGGCACAATGCCGACTTAAGTACAAGAGGGCCGACTCTCTCACTTCTTTGATTTGAACCTCTCCTGTGAGTCCAGTTTCAGAATCCGATGCTTCACTTCAGGTTTACTGTATCTCTTGGACCTTCTTATTGACGATGAAACACAGAAATTGCACCGGAATTTAATACGAAAGGCACAATGCCGACTTAAGTACAAGAGAACTGACGCTCTCACTTTCTATGATTTGAACCTCTCCTGTAAGTCCAGTATTAGATTCCGATGCTTCACTTCAGGTTTACTGTATCCCTTTTAACTTCTTATTGACTATAAAACACAGAGTTTGCATTGGAATTTATTACAAAAGGCTCAATTCCGACTTAAGTACAACAGAACTGACACTCTCACTTTCTATGATTTGAACTTGTCCTGTGAGTCCAGTTTTAGATTTCGATACTTCACTTGAGGGTTACTGTATCCCTTGGACATTCTTATTGTCGATGAAACACAGAGTTTCATCGGAATTTAATAATAAAGGCACAATGCCGACTTAAGTTCAAGAGGACTGACACTCTCACTTCTATGATTTGAACCTCTCCTGTGAGTCGAGTTTTAGATTCCGATGCTTCACTTCAGGTTTACTGTATCCCTTGAACCTTCTTATTGACGATGAAACACAGAGTTTGCATTCGAATTTAATACAAAAGGCACAATGCCGACTTAAGTACAAGAGGACTGACACTCTAACATTCTATGATTTTAACCTCTCCTGTGAGACCAGTTTTAGATTCCGATGCTTCACTTCAGGTTTTACTGTATACCTTGCACCTTCTTATTGACGATGAAACACAGAATGTGCATCGGAATTTAATACTAAAGGCACAATGCCGACTTATGTACAAGAGAACTGTCACTCTCGCTTTCTATGATTTGAACCTCTCCTGTGAGTCCAGTTTTAGATTCCGATGCTTCACTTCAGGTTTACTGTACACCTTGCACCTTCTTATCGACGAAGATACACAGAAATTGCATCGGAATTTAATACAAAAGGCACAATGCCGACTTAAGTACAAGAGAACTGACACTCTCACTTTCTATGATTTGAACCTCTCCTGTGAGTGCAGTTTTAGATTCCGATGCCTCACTTCAGGTTTAATGTATCCCTTTTAACTTCTTATTGACGATAAAACACAGAGTTTGCATTGGAATTTGTTACAAAAGGCATAATTCCGACTTAAGTACAAGAGGACTGACACTCTAACTTTCTATGATTTGAACCTCTCCTGTGCGTCCAGTTTTAGATTCCGATGCTTCACTTCAGGTTTACTGTATCCCTTGGACCTTCTTATTGACGATGAAACACAAAGTTTACGTCCGAATTTAATACAAAAGGCACAATGCCGACTTAAGTACAAGAGGACTGACACTCTCACATTCTATGATATGAACCTCGCCTGTGAGTCCAGTTATAGATTCCGATGCTTCTCTTCAGGTTTACTGTATACCTTGCACCTTCTTATTGACGATGAAACACAGAAATTGCATCGGAATTTAATACAAAAGGCACAATGCCGACTTAAGTACAAGAGATGACACTCTCGCTTTCTATGATTTGAACCTCTCCTGTGAGTCCAGTTTTAGATTCCGATTCTTCACAATAGGTTTACTATATACCTTGCACCTTCTTATTGACGATGAAACACAGAAATTGCATCGGAATTAAATACAAAAGGCACAATGCCGACTTAAGTACAAAAGAACTGACACTCTCACATTCTATGATTTGAACCTCTCCTGTGAGTCCAGTTTCAGATTCCGATGCTTCACTTCAGGTTTACTGTATACCTTGCACCATCTTATTGCCGATGAAACACAGAAATTGCATCGGAATTTAAAACAAAAAGCACAATGCTGACTTAAGTACAAGAGGACTGTCACTCTCACTTTCTATGATTTGAACCTCTCCTGTGCGTCCAGTTTTAGATTCCGATGCTTCACTTCAGGTTTACTGTATCCCTTGGACCTTCTTATTGACGATGAAACACAAAGTTTACGTCCGAATTTAATACAAAAGGCACAATGCCGACTTAAGTACAAGAGGACTGACACTCTCACATTCTATGATTTGAACCTCTCCTGTGAGTCCAGTTTTAGATTCCGATGCTTCACTTCAGGTTTACTGTATCCCTTTTAACTTCTTATTGACAATGAGACACAGAGTTTGCATTGGAATATATTACAAAAGGCACAATGCCGACTTCAGTACAAGAGGACTGACACTCACACTTTCTATCATTTGAACCTCTACTTTGAGTCCAGTTTTAGATTCCGAAGCTTCACTTCAGGTTTACTGTATACTTTGCACCTTTTTATTGACGATGGAACACAGATATTGCATCCGAATTAAATTCAAAAGGCACAATGCCGAGTTACGTAGAAGAAGACTGAGACTCTAACTTTCTATTATTTGAACCTCACCTGTGAGTCCAGTTGCAGATTCCGATGCTTCACTTCAGGTTTACTGTATCCCTTAGACCTTCTTATTGACGATGAAACACAGAAATTGCATCCGAATTTAATTCAAAAGTCACAATGCCGAGTTAAGTACAAGAAGACTGACACTCTAACTTTCTATGATTTGAACCTCTCCTGTGAGTCCAGTTTTAGATTCCGATACCTCCCTTCAGGTTAACTGTATCCTGTGGACCTTCTTATTGACGACGAAACACAGAAATTGCATCGGAATTAAATACAAAAGGCACAAAGCCGACTTAAGTACAAGAGGACTGACACCCTAAATTTCTATGATTTGAACCTCTCCTGTGCGTCCAGTTTTTGATTCTGATGCATCACTTCAGGTTTACTGTATCTCTTGGAACTTCTTATTGATGATGAAACACAGAAATTGCAACCGAATTTAATACAAAAGGCACAATTCTGAGTTAAATTCAAGAAGACTGACACTCTAACTTTCTATGATTTGAACCTCTCCTGTGAGACCAGTTTTAGATTCCGATACCTCCCTTCAGGTTAACTGTATCCCGTGGACCTTCATATTGACGCTGAAACGCAGAAATTGCATCCAAATTTTATACAAAAGGCACAATGCCGACTTAATTACAAAAGGACGGGCACTCTAACTTTCTATGATTTGAACCTCTCCTGTGAGTCCAGCTTTAGATTCCGATGCTTCACTTCAGGTTTACTGTACACCTTGGACCTTCTTATTGACGATTAAACACAGAAATTGCGACGGAATTAAATTCAAAAGGCACAATGCCGACTTAAGTATAAGAGGACTGACACTCTAACTATCTATGATTTGCACCTCTTCTGTGAGTCCAGATTTAGATTCCGATGCTTCTCTTGAGGTTTACTGTGTACCTTGGACCTTCTTATTGACGATGAAACACAGAAATTGCATCCGAATTAAATTCAAAAGGCACAATGCCGAGTTAAGTTCAAGAAGACTGAAACTCTAACTTTCTATGATTTGAACCTCTCCTGTGAGTCCAGTTTTAGATTCTGATGCTTCACTTCAGGTTTACTGTATACCTTGCACCTTCTTATTGACGATGAAACACAGAAAATGCATCCGAATTTAATACAAAAAGCACAATGCCGACTTAAGTACATGAGAACTGTCACTCTCACTTTCTATGATTTGAACCTCTCCTGTGAATCCAGTTTTAGATCCGATGCTTCACTTCAGGTTTACTGTATCCCTTTTAACTTCTTATTGACAATGAAACACAGAGTTTGCATTGGAATTTATTACAAAAAGCACAATGCTGACTTAAGTACAAGAGAACTGTCACTCTCACTTTCTATGATTTGAACCTCTCCTGTGAGTCCAGTTGTAGATTCCGATGCTTCACTTCAGGTTCACTGTATCCCTTAGACCTTCTTATTGACGATGAAACACAGAAATTACATCCGAATTTAATACAAAATTCACAATGCCGACTTAAGTACAAGAGGACTGACACTCTAACTTTCTATGATTTGAACCTCTACTGTGAGTCCAGTTTTAGATTCCGATGCTTCACTTCAGGTTTACTGTATACCTCGGACACTCTTGTTGACGATGAAACACAGAAATTGCATAAGAATTTAATACAAAGGGCACAATGCCGACTTAAGTACATGAGGACTGACACTCTCACTTCCTATGATTTGAACCGCTCCTGTGAGTCCAGTTTTAGATTCCGGTGCTTCACTTCAGGTTTACTGTATCCCTTGGAGCATCTTATTGACGACGAAACACAGAGTTTACATCCGAATTTAATACAAAAGGCACAATGCCGACCTAAGTACAAGTAAACTGACACTCTAACATTCTATAATTTAAACCTCTCCTGTGAGTCCAGTTTTAAATTCCGATGCATCACTTCAGGTTTACTGTATCCCTTGAACCTTCTTATTGACGATGAAACCCAGAAATTGCATCCGAATTTAATACAAAAGGCACAATGCCGACTTAAGTACAAGAGGACTGACACTCTTACATTCTATTATTTGAACCTCTCCTGTGAGTCCAGTTTTAGATTCCGAAGCTTCACTTCAGGTCTACTGCATACCTTGCACCTTCTTATTTACGATGAAACACAAGATTTCCATCGGAATTTAATACAAAAAGCACAATGCCGACTTAAGTACAAGAGAACTGACACTCTCACTTTCTATGATGTGAACCTCTCCTGTGAATCCAGTTTTATATTCCGATGCTTCACTTCAGGTTTACTGTATCCCTTTTAACTTCTTATTGACAATGAAACACAGAGTTTGCATTGGAATTTATTACAAAAAGCACAATGCTGACTTAAGTACAAGAGAACTGTCACTCTCACTTTCTATGATTTGAACCTCTCCTGTGAGTCCAGTTGTAGATTCCGATGCTTCACTTCAGGTTTACTGTATCCCTTAGACCTTCTTATTGACGATGAAACACAGAAATTACATCCGAATTTAATACAAAAGTCACAATGCCGACTTAATTACAAAAGGACGGGCACTCTAACTTTCTTTGATCTGAACCTCTTCTGTGAGTCCAGTTTTAGATTCCGATGCTTCTCTTGAGGTTTACTGTGTACCTTGGAATTTCTTATTGACGATGAAACACAGAAATTGCATCCGAATTAAATTCAAGAGGCACAATGCCGAGTTAAGTACAAGAAGACTGAAACTCTAACTTTCTATGATTTGAACCTCTCCTGTGAGTCCAGTTTTAGATTCTAATGCTTCACCTCAGGTTTACTGTATACCTTGCACCTTCTTATTGACGATGAAACACAGAAAATGCATGCGAATTTAGTACAAAAAGCACAATGCCGACTTAAGTACAAGAGAACTGTCACTCTCACTTTCTATGATTTGAACCTCTCCTGTGAATCCAGTTTTAGATCCGATGCTTCACTTCAGGTTTACTGTATCCCTTTTAACTTCTTATTGACAATGAAACACAGAGTTTGCAATGGAATTTATTACAAATGGCACAATGCCGACTTAAGTACAAGAGGACTGACACTCACACTTTCTATCATCTGAACCTCTCCTTTGAGTCCAGTTTTAGATTCCGATGGTTCACTTCAGGTTTACTGTATACTTTGCACCTTCTTATTGATGATGGAACACAGATATAGCATCTGAATGTAATAAAAAAGGCACAATGCTGACTTAAGTTCAAGGGGACTGACACCCCAAATTTCTATGATTTGAACCTCTCCTGTGCGTCCAGTTTTTGATTCTGATGCTTCACTTCAGGTTTACTGTATCCCTAGGAAATTCTTATTGACGATGAAACACAGAAATTGCATCCGAATTAAATTCAAAAGGCACAATTCCACGTTAAGTACAAGAGAACTGACACTCTCACTTCTATGACTTGAACCTCTCCTGTGAGTCCAGTTTTAGATTCCGATGCTTCACTTCAGGTTTACTGTATCCCTTGGACCTTCTTATTGACGATGAAACACAGAAATTGCATAAGAATATAAAACAAAAGGCACAATTCCGACTTAAGTACAAGAGGACTGATACTCCCACATTCTATGATTAGAACCTCTCCTGTGAGTCCAGTTTTAGATTCCGAAGCTTCACTTCAGGTTTACTGTATACTTTGCACCTTTTTATTGACGATGGAACACAGATATTGCATCCGAATTTAATTCAAAAGTCACAATGCCGAGTTAAGTACAAGAAGACTGACACCCTAACTTTCTATGATTTGAACCTCTCCTGTGAGTCCAGTTTTAGATTCCGATACCTCCATTCTGGTTAACTGTATCCTGTGGACCTTCTTATTGACGACGAAACACAGAAATTGCATCGGAATTAAATACAAAAGGCACAAAGCCGACTTAAGTACAAGAGGACTGACACCCTAAATTTCTATGATTTGAACCTCTCCTGGGCGTCCAGTTTTTGATTCTGATGCATCACTTCAGGTTTACTGTATCTCTTGGAACTTCTTATTGATGATGAAACACAGAAATTGCAACCGAATTTAATACAAAAGGCACAATGCTGAGTTAAATTCAAGAAGACTGACACTCTAACTTTCTATGATTTGAACCTCTCCTGTCTGACCAGTTTTAGATTCCGATACCTCCCTTCAGGTTAACTGTATCCCGTGGACCTTCATATTGACGCTGAAACGCAGAAATTGCATCCAAATTTTATACAAAAGGCACAATGCCGACTTAATTACAAAAGGACGGGCACTCTAACTTCCTATGATTTGAACCTCTCCTGTGAGTCCAGCTTTACATTCCGATGCTTCACTTCAGTTTTACTGTACACCTTGGACCTTCTTATTGACGATTAAACACAGAAATTGCGACGGAATTAAATTCAAAAGGCACAATGCCGACTTAAGTATAAGAGGACTGACACTCTAACTATCTATGATTTGAACCTCTTCTGTGAGTCCAGATTTATATTCCGATGCTTCTCTTGAGGTTTACTGTGTACCTTGGACCTTCTTATTGACGATGAAACACAGAAATTGCATCCGAATTAAATTCAAAAGGCACAATGCCGAGTTAAGTTCAAGAAGACTGAAACTCTAACTTTCTATGATTTGAACCTCTCCTGTGAGTCCAGTTTTAGATTCTGATGCTTCACTTCAGGTTTACTGTATACCTTGCACCTTCTTATTGACGATGAAACACAGAAAATGCATCCGAATTTAATACAATAAGCACAATGCCGACTTAAGTACATGAGAACTGTCACTCTCACTTTCTATGATTTGAACCTCTCCTGTGAATCCAGTTTTAGATCCGATGCTTCACTTCAGGTTTACTGTATCCCTTTTAACTTCTTATTGACAATGAAACACAGAGTTTGCATTGGAATTTATTACAAAAAGCACAATGCTGACTTAAGTACAAGAGAACTGTCACTCTCACTTTCTATGATTTGAACCTCTTCTGTGAGTCCAGTTTTAGATTACGATGCTTCTCTTCATGTTTACTGTGTACCTTGGACCTTCTTATTGACGATGAAACACAGAAATTGCATCCGAATTAAATTCAAAAGGCACAATGCCGAGTTAAGTACAAGAAGACTGAAACTCTAACTTTCTACGATTTGAACCTCTCCTGTGAGTCCAGTTTTAGATTACGATGCTTCTCTTCAGGTTTACTGTGTACCTTGGACCTTCTTATTGACGATGACACACAGAAATTGCA